>NC_071508.1:85086673-86336673 GCF_027887155.1 Malaclemys terrapin pileata | reverse complement strand
GATGCTGTTGCAGTTTTTCTACTGTGGAAGCAAAGATGTCTGAAAGACAACAGTCACAATTCCAGAAAGCAATTTAATGAAAAGAAATAATCCGACCCTGAGGTAAAATCATTCTATTATTAAGAACTAAATTTCAGCCAATGGTGAGAACCGGTTTAAAACAAAGTTTGCAACTGATCACATAAGCTATGAAAAAATGTTGAAAGAATCTGATGTGCGCGCCAAAGTGACTCTTTTGGCTTTCTACCAAAGACAATTCATTTCAAACCAGGAGAAAGTTGACATTTTATCAATTACGTTTTAAGACTAACTGTTTCAGCCAATCAGAAACTAGCTTATACATATACATTAAATCACACTTTTAAGAATAGGCCAGGTTCTGATTAGCCAGAGCACACAATGGGATGTTTGGTCATGACTCATTACTAAGCCAATGAGAATATAGTTTTCCCAATAAAACTGCAGAGATAGACCATTCATCACTCCATTCTACCAATGCCTCATTATCAGTGTAATGGAGAGAAAAAAGTCACTGGAACTGAAGGTCTTCACAAGATAAATCTCTCCCACTTCTATAGCTATCTGGGCTTGTCCTTTATGTTTTATCCCCCCAACCAGGCTTGGCTTTGGAATTCACACAGCAATAGATGACCATTAGCTCGTGACAACAGGTGATTCCACTGACCATCTTTGTTAAGTAAATTTGAGTGGGTCACAATTCATTGTGAAATTCATAGTTGAGTGAGTTGGGTCTGGAAGCAGTGGACCAGTGTAAGTAGTGCCACATCAGTCCATGCTGGGTGAGGGGGGAAATGCACACAAAGATCTTAAAAGAACGGTCTGGAGTAAATAGCACTTTAGCCTTTCATCCAATGCTAAGGAGGGAGAACTATACTATGGAAGGCCTCATGTCAACTGAGCAGGCAGGTAAATAATGTCATATCACAATGCACATGGCAAGAATCCGCACTAAGATCCCAAGGCTCTGAACTACATGTATGGGGATGAGGGATCCACAAAGGTCGCAGGGGTGCAGGTGGGGGTATGTAGGGCTACATCATGACATATTACAATGGGGTAAATAATGCTGCTGTTGTAGGAGCAGCAGTGATCTCCTGGAATGCTTGTGAGATTAATGGGCTGCTTGAGCAGCTGGAAGTTTGGAAGAGCTCCGAGGTAGACAAGGTGTCTGGGACTCTAAGTAGGCAGCGATCACACACCCAATACATGGACACTGCCCAAGGTGGAGTGTGACCAACCAGACGCGGCCAAGTCATCTCTAGTTGTAGGCCATGAGGAGCAGGTCCTTAAAAGGGGAAGGGGCCATGTGCTTGGGAGTGCACTCACAAGCTTGTACCTCCCGTGAAGGCCCTTCGCCCGGACCGCCTGGCCAGTGGTTTGCCGCGTTGCGTTCCATCGTGCCTCGGGAAGACTTACCTTCATCGCACTATCCAATGCTGCACGGTAGGACACTTACCTTGAAGGATCCTGACATCTCCAGTGCCGGGCCTGTCCTGGGAGCGTGAATATGCAAGTGTGAGTGTGTCCCCGCCTTCTTTTGAGCTTTATTATCAATATAATAAATGTGCTGCTTTCTGCCAAACACTGGTGGGTCATTAGTCCTCCCTAAGCTTACTAGCTGGCCCAATTTCGGGTAACAGCTGCATTGTGAAATACAGGGATGGGGGCATCCAAAGGCCTTGAAACTGTGGATGGAGACATAAAAAAACCAAAGCAAGCCTTTGTCTCACCATATATTTTGCAATCACCAAAAGACATAGGAAAAAAACTGGAAGAGGAGGAGAGAGAATAGGTCACGCCTTGGGGAGAGAAGTGATTGAACATTGAGAGGCAAGGAAAAGGCAATAGGGGCGCCGACAGTGTGTGTATGGGGGGGAAGGATTCATTGGCTGATCCCCGCACCAACTCATCCAAGAAACCTTGCCCCAAGCACTCAAGCCCAGCCAGCAGCTAAATCATCCTGTTCCAGCATTATCAGATTTTTCTGGGACTCCCCAAGTTGGCCAGGGCTCCATGAGCCCATGCGTTACTCCGCCCCTGGGAACAGGGCTTACATTTATTTTTTAAATGTACCCATCACAATGGTTCTGGGCCTATGTATCACAAACTATACAAAATTAGTTGTCTGTCCAACTAAATGTAAAGAGATAACCCCACAATCAGCTAAGCAGAGATATACCTCTCCCCTACAGGCAAAACCCTCAGTAAACAGAAGGGCTTTACATCAAGCCCTGAAGGACAGCAGAATAATTTTGTTGGACAAATGGCCCGGGGAAAGTGAATGGAGGGTAGATATGGCCTCCATTCAATATACTCTGCCACCAACCCCTAGACAGTCCAAGCTGTGGACTGTTAGCAAAAGCACATCAGCTTATCTCAGCTGTTACAATGGGACAGAGATGGCTTCCACAGGTAACCAGGTTCCAAACCACATGTTTAAAATAACAATATCCTGAACACCACCCAGAAGTGAATCTGGAACCAGTGCAGTCTTAGAATGATGGAGTGGTATGATCTGTGTGGCTAACACAGCTCTGCAAGTGCGGCCATTCGACAATGGTGTCATACTGTGCTTCTGCAGAGTGAGGGTCACTAAGCCCTGGATAGCTGTGGCAAGGGCCAGAGTGTAGATTACCTGTTCCCATCAGCAGATGATGAACAAATGGGAAAAGGCACTTCTTATGGCCAGGGCAGCCCAAGGCCAAAGGCGGTTCAGGTGGGGAGCATCTTCGGCACCCACCCCCACTCCATTTCTTAAACTCTTGAATGCCTAATATTTTATTGCATTTGTACCCCATTTCACTCTCATTTCTCGTCAAATTTCCCACCATTGTAATACTTGGAGTGAGAACACTGGAAGCGTTTTTATTATTTATTGCTATTTATTTATGTAGGAAGTATTAACAGGTTTACAAATCCATGATATGTAAGATTCAGAAGCAAAACAATAATCATCACTACAGCAAGCTTTTGTTTAAAGAGACATTATAGAGTAATATAGTCTTCAGATCTCTCTGTTTCACAGGGTGCTCCCATCTTATAGTGTGGGTATCATTACAGCCCCCATGACTTGTCGTTTCTAGTGATTTTATTAAATGGAGAGAAATCTCTGATTACACGCATTTAACAGACCAGGCCTGTCTATCAAATGTTAATATTGAAGAATACTGGACAGTATCTGTTTGTTCTGTGTATATTTTGCTGGGTACATCAGTGGTGTGTTAATTTTTCCATAACAAATGCCCTTATTTTTCGAACCATTCCTCTACAGTTGGACTATTTTTCATTCTCCAGTGAGCAGCTATTTGTAACTGAGCAGTTGCTAGCAGATGAGAGATTAATTCTTCATTTCCTTTTGTGTGACCATTTCCACTGGAAGCATTTTAATCACAGTCACCTCTAGATCTGTGGTTAAAATGCTGGCAGACAGTCTACACTAGAACTGTAGTGCACTGAAGCAGCTGTAAGGATGGTGTGATGGGGGGGGATTTGAAGAGAAATGCTTCTGTCGAGACAGCCTCACTTTGTTAAATTTTGTTCCAACTCAGAGTCAACAAATCTGGGATTTTTTTTCTCCTGAAATTTCCATTTCTGCCTTCATTGGAAGATGCCAACCCCTGCCCATGCCATCATCCAGTTAAAATAAAATCTGAGAATAGTCAGGTTTTCTGATAATTTCAAGTACACAAAAAAGGCCAAATTGCATATTCCAAAGTACACATAGATAATAAGAGAAACCTTATCCGAGTAGAAAACTGGGATCTGGGTTCTACTACGTTCTAATTCTGGGTCAGATATTGACTTACTGCAAAGCCTTGTGCTGATCAATTAACCTGTGTTAACATTTCTATTGCGGAAACGCATAAAGGCCACAACCAAGTTGGGCCCCCTTGTACTAGGTACTGTACAAGCATAAAATAAATGCCAGTCCCTGCCCCCAAGAACTGTGCCTCATTTTCCCCATCTGTAAAATGGCAAAGTATTTACCTATCTTGCAGGGGGACTTGAGCGTTAATCAGTTAATATTTGTGAGGTTCTTTGAAGGTTTAAAGTGCTCGCTCATTATATATCCAGCAAACTACAATTTGAGGGGATTTTCTCTTAAAAAAAGCATACACAAAACATACCGTTTCACCTTTCATCGAAAAGTCCATAAATCTCTAGTATTTTTAAAATACATTTTTAATGCACAGAGGGTGGTAAGCATTCTGTGTGCAGCACCACTTATTTGGTTACTTTTTACTAAAGAGATTTAGGGCAAGAAACTAAACAGTTTCCATTAATTTTTGCTGCCCAACTTGCGGCACCAAGATCAAAACTGTGGCACTTAAATTTAGTCCATGTTGTTTAAAACTGAGGCCTTAAAATCCATTAAAGGATCTCACTAGCCTCAAAGTTTAGGAATGACTATTGTTGTGCTATTAGTGATCACTAGTGGTGCTAGTGTGCATTATATCTTGCCAAGCTATTTAGCTTTATAAAACATTATAAGAATAAGGTCCTTTGTACTGTGGGACAATATACTTGCGCTATTTCTACTATGGGGAAAAAAACAAAGGGTTCATTGTGCTAAGAACTTAGTCCAAAAATTGTCCAGAGTAGAAAAAAAATATTTGTATCAATTACTGTTCCCAGGGCAATCTCTGCACTGGAAATTTAACTGTCTTAGCTGAATGGGTTTTAAATGGTTATGCCCACTGGCCTAGCAGTGAGGGCTCAGTTGTGCCCTCACTTACAGCCATGCAACCTGCTTTGATATCTCAGTAGGCTTCTGCATAGGGTGAGGGTAGAATGCGGCCACCCATTGTTAAACTGTGTTGAGGGAACTTGGTTGAAAACAGTTCAAACTAATTTAGCTCAGTCCCCAGTGTGGATGGGCCCCACCCAAGGCCTGGCCTGCACTAGCCTTTTTCCTTTTAAAGCTTTCCACCATTGCTAACAGGGGTCCAGCTCCACCACTGGGAGTCCAAGTGATGACAAGGTCCCACTGATTCTTTAATCAACATGCCACCTGTGCCTGCCCTGCTCAGGGTTAGACAGCATGGAAGTCACTGGCTAACAGCAGTTAGCTTCACTGGCCGCTGTCCAAGCACTAATTTATAGACACAGACCAAGATTAAATTTTCTGACTACTGCTCCACTGACATCCTTAAGGGCATGCAAGCCTGTTTATATTCCACCTGCAGCATGTCTTGATATTGCCCAGTTCATGTCAATGGTCTGCTGATTTTAATGGCTAAGGATATTTATTATCCTTTTCATGAGTGATCTCAAACATCCAGCTCCTGATGTAAGAGGGATGGACATCCCTGGCATGTTTCCACGTTCCATTCACTAGAAAGGATGTTCCATAGAGACAAGGCTGCTGTATTTTATTACAGTGGCTGCATTTAGAATGGTTCTTCCAGTTCGAGAGACATCACTGGTTCCAGTGGTGTTTCCCATTTTAACTATAGAGATTGCTTTCCAGCCAGTAGAAATTTTTTAAGCACAAGCCCCTATAAGTATTTTTTAATTGTTACTATTTAGGACAGTTCAGACAGTTGCTACACTCCTAAAGATGGAGATGGAGAGAAATATTTACAGTGTTGTCAATTTTTAAATGTTGAACACCTGCAGCTGCGCTTGGGATATTCTTTGGGCAGCAAATGCAGTGACACTGAATAAGTGACCAAATGCTTTTATTTGACCCTCCTTGCATCTTATGACAGTATTCAGTATTAAAATAGAAGAGCAGAGACAAATACAATAGAAAGCAAACAACTACCCAGAAATTCTGTGGATATTTGGAGAAAAGGAAATGGGGGAAGGGAAAAGAAAAATTGCTGTGGATTTTACCACAAAATTCCCTATAGATTTCTAATGCCCTTGCACATGTGCTACCTTGATTGTGTTTATTTATTACTCATACAGCCCTTCAAACCATGCCCTCCCTCCCCCCCCCAAAAAATACATCCAAAATGCACAACTTTGCATAGCCCCTTTTTCTGGAGACAAAGATCTACCTTCATATTAGATCACACCATTCACCTGCAGGTCTCAAAGCACGTCAAGCACGTCATAAAAATGAAGCTTCGCAATGCCCTCTGCAGGGCGGATAGTAGTATCTCCATTTTATCAGGGTGGGGATTATCCATGAGTGTGAGAAGTGCTGCGACAAAAACGTCAATTAACTTTCTTGAGGCCACATTGCAAGTCAGTGGACAATGCAGGGAAAGAACCCAGGCATCCCTATGCCAACCATTAGTGAATATTCTCATTAAATACTACCTTAGCTATAGCTCCTTCTCCTAACCTGATTGGGGATGCCTATGCAACACTCAAAAGTTGTCACTGCTCCAGCTACTCCTTCCTTGTGACATCCTGCCTATTAGAGGCATTTTCAAATCAACACTAGAGAGAGAAACAGGAAAGAAAGGCTCCTACATTCCTTCCAGCTTTCAATCACGTTTCCAGAGCAATTGGGCTGGAAAGGTTGCTCACTGGTGAGCTCTGCTATGAATAGAAGCAATGAATAAATTACTGCAGCTGACAAATTAGAGCTGTAGAGCTTCTCCAGCAAGAGGGAAGGGTTCACAGAGAAAGCAGTGTGGTGAAAATCCATTCCACAACCCCGTACCTAGGAGAAAAAGATCCAACCTGCACAGGCTGCCTCTGGAACACATCCCCATCCAGAAGATTCCAGTCTTGCTCTTCTAGGAGCTACTACCACACTCTGCAAGAACAGAACCAGGCTTTGCCAGATGGGGAAGGGATTTTCTTGAATCATAATGGCTAAATGGCCTTCTGAGTTTTATTGCTTGGAGAACTCAGCCAGGAATGGATTATCAAGTAGCACGTACACCCTTTGAAAAGTGCAAAGACAATATCCACCTTCTGAAGCAGCGGTCTAAGGGCTAACGGTAAATTAATTAATTTCCACTCTGTACTTCAATGTGTCTAGGAATGGTGTGTTTTTGCAGACACCAGGTCTGATTCTAATGGGAGTCTCCAGATAGCTTGCGCCATATTTATTTGTGTGTGTGTGTGCGTGTGTGTGTGTGTATAGGGGAGTGGCGAACAGGGAGCCCAGAAGAAGGTTGGGCACCAGTAAATCCAGTTCCCAAGTCTGGCATATGGAATGAAATGTGTCCTCCTGCTACATGTTTAGAATGGCAAGGACTTACTGGGGATCAGAAGAGTCATTTCAACTTGTGAAATAGTTTCTTTAAAGAACACCACACTCGCCCCACTTCCTCCTTATGTCCCCCTGTGCAACTACCATTGACGCGTGCTGCTGGCAGCTGCGGGTTTGACAGGAAATATGGCTGTCTGTCCCATGCTTTAACAAGGCCAAGAAACCTTTTTCCCTGCTCTGCCACTGACTCAGTCGGTATCCTTGGATGAATCAGGTAGCCTCTCTGTGTCTGTTTCCCCATCTCTAAGATGGGAATGCTATTTTGGAACACTGTGAAGCTCAATTAATTTGTGCTTATAAACGTAACAGAGGAATTGCCCTACCAGATCAGAGTCTACCTAGTCCAGTATCCTGCTCTGACTGTGATCAGCAACAGGTGCTTCAGAGTAAGGCTCAAGATAGCACCTACTGGAATAACCTGACCACAGGAAAAGCTTCTTCCAAACTCCCATGAGTCAGAGGTGGGCTTAGCCCTGAAGAATGAGGGTTTATAACCCTTCTTAGGCTTTGTCTATACTGTGCGGTAGGGGGTACAAGTCCCCTGCTCATGTACACATACTCACGTTAGATTGATGAGAGCTAGTGTGAGTATAAATAGCAGTGTAGCCACTGTAGTATGGGTAGCAGCAGAGGTACAGCTTAGCTATACCGAGTACAAATGTGCCAGACCCCTGTGGATTTGCACATGGCATGGCTAAGCTGTGCCTATGCTACCGCAATTACGCAGCTATTTGTACTCACGCTAGTTCAACGAGAGCTAGCATGTGTACGCGAGCAGAGGAATCACACCTCTAGCTCATAGCGTAGATGTAGCCCTAGAGGGAAAAAATGAATTCTTTCTAATATCACTGGGGATGTTCTCACTGGGTATATAAACGCCAAACTATTTCGAATCCGGCTAAGCTCTTGGCCTCAGTAGCATCTTGTGGCAATGAGTTCTACAGGCTATTTCATTTTATCAATTTTAAATTAGCTGCCTTTTATTTTCATTGACTGTGCCTTTGTTCTCATAGTGTGGGAAAGGCTAAGGAAGCTAGAGAGGAGTCAAGGCATCCAGTTGGAAGTCTTGGAAAGCTAGAAAATAGAGGAAGGTTTTTATTCTTGAAATCAATTGGCTCTGTTTCATGGCTATTCATTGATAGCCATGAGACAGAGGCTGAATTCGTGTCATGCATGAAATATTAGCGAGCCATCAATGTGGATATTAGAGGGGTTATTTTAGTCCTAAAAATAAGGAGAGTGCTTTGAATTTCTTGGGCAGAAAGGTGCAAACTATTAAAAATATGATGCTTGACAAAATAGCCTTCAGCTGCACTCAGTACCAGATGATAAGAGCTCTGGCCTAAAGAAGAGAAGTTACTGACTGCAGGAAGGGGGAGTGTTGGATGTGATGTTTACTTGAACTGGATTTGCATTGTTTCAGGCTTTTGAACTGGCTTCTTTCCTCACTTTGCCAACCACACCAGGAAGAAGGGATGGCTAAGCTCATAGCAACAATGAACACCACCAGAGGAGCCTATGGGAGCCCAGAATCCTGGAACCCAGAGCATACTGAGAATGCCTCCTTGCCCAACTTTACACTGCCTTTCACGTTTCGCCAACGGGCCACTGACCAAGCACTGACTGGAATCCTCATTGCTGTCCTCAGCATTGTCATGGTGTCACTGGGGTGCACCATGCAGCTCTCCAAGATCAAGACTCACTTCTGGAAACCTAAAGGGGTGGCCATTGCTGTGGTGGCTCAGTATGGCATAATGCCTCTGACAGCATTTGCCCTGGGCAAGCTCTTCCATTTGGGACCTATTGAGTCTCTGGCTGTGCTCATCTGTGGCTGCTGTCCAGGTGGAAACCTCTCAAACATTTTTAGTCTGGCATCAAAAGGAGATATGAACCTGAGGTAAGGAGAGCTCAGTACAACCTCACCATTGTCACTGGCCAGGCCATTTCAGTTGGGAGACTGGTCTACAGTCTAACTTATTAGCTCTCTCCATTCTAATGCTTCAGGCAGGAAGAAATGTGGTATTGTACCCAAAGTATTTTTAGAGTACTTATCAGCATGGTGCTAACTGCTGCCTAGTCACTATTGGTCCGGAGCAGCGCTCTAGCACCTAAAATCTAGAATAGAGCTGCACTCCAGCACTTGGGGTCACACCATCACTAAGATTTGACCTAGCTACCCCTCCATAATGCCAGCCAGAGCAGTAGCCAAGCCAAATTTCAGTGGTGGTATCACCTGACATGCCAGGTTGAAACACCACTCAAATTTAGCCCAGCCACCCATGCTCCCACACGTGCACCAGTAAACAACCTCATGTGGCTGGGAGTGTGACCAATGCCTGGGTTGGGCTCTCCTGCCAGAACCCAGAGCAGCTACTCTTGGCACTGGGGAAGCCTCAAACCAGCAGGAAGGAGGGAGAGGAGCAGAGTAGGGTGGAAGGGAGCCCAGCCAGCAGCTGAGCCCTCCTGCCAGAACCCACTGCAGCTACTCTTGGTGCTGCTACTCTGGGAACCAGCAGGAAGCGGAGAGCCAGGCCGAAGGGAGGAGTGAAGTGGGCAGAGGACATAACACCCTCTCAGGAAACCAGGGTGAGGCTCAAGCCAGCACGGAAGGTAAGGAGCAATGTGGGGGTAGACAGAGAACTAGGGAGAGTTTCCATCGGTCTTGCAGTTAGGACCCAGGAATTAGAAACCTGCACAGATTATAGCTTTAGGGGGAAAGCAACTCTCATCAAAGGAAGACAAATTGCGTACTTCTGTTGGTGCCATAAGAAAAATTGATTTCAATAGCTTCCCTGTGGCATGCTCATCAGTCTGGTTACTCAGCCCAGTATTGGACTACAAGCTACATTTCAAAGAACTTGATGTGAGTTAAACTTCTTCAACCCAAAATTCAACCCAATAGAAGATGTTGTGACCACTTACAAATTGACTGGGTAATTAAATCAATAGATTAGGGAGACAAAGGTCTATCTAAGCATGATGAAAATATAATGATAAATTAAAGCCAAATAGGAATGGTCCCTGTTCTCTGAGCCTTTCATTAACAAATTCAACTGGTTGCCATAAAATAAGGGTCTACCATGGGACTTTTGATTAGTTAGTTGGTTGTTTTAATAGTGCTTTTTGTTGTGGTGCATTTTATTTTTATTGCATGGCAATATGGATCCTTATGTTTGGTCCTGTGACACAGAGACCACATTTTCAAGAGTGGGCTGCATATTTGTGACCACCTTGTTTACATTTGGTGCCCAGTCACGTAATTTGTGAATGCAGAAAAGCAAAAGTTCTATGTGCTCAAAAGTTGCAAGTTTCTCCATGGGCAAAACTGTAGGTTCAGATATAAAGATTTGGGGCTTGATCCCCCATTGCATTAACTCCCCTTTTATAGGGGTGTAACGCCATTCATTTAGTTCAAGTAGAGTTACACCAACTTTAATCTGGAGTAACACAATGGTGACTCCTGGCCATGGCTGAGACCCTTCTGAAAATTCAGCCAATTCAGCATAAATTCACATGGCCCAGAGGCTTATGAGCAATTGCCTAAATTAACTAAGGAAAAGTGGCATTTCTCCCTATTAGCTCTCTGCTATTAAGCAAAGTATCCCATACTGCATCTTTATCAATGAACTCATCAAAATGACAAGACTTTCTAGCAGACCTTTTTGTACACCGTGATTTAGAATCCACTCAGCATAGATATTCCCATGTGACTACCATGCAAGACCACCAAATGGCAAAATACTGGTCAAATATTTCATGATGCTTCTAACTCATCTCCTTAGGAAAAGTAATAATAGGAGAGGGTCAGAAATTCAGGAGGCAAGTCACCAGTGGGGAATATATCCTGTGAAGGTCTTATGAAAACAGTGAAATGCTTCATAGAATAAGCAGAAAAATACTACAAATTAAGGAGAGGCAGTAGATGGCACTTCTCTCCTCAGTATTTTTGTTTATTTTTAAGATAGCATTATAGTCTGAATCCCCTTAAAACACACCAAGTTTTCAAGTTGAGAGTCACACTTCTTTCCAAGCTACCATCATATGCAGTAGATCCAATTTACCTTTCTTCTAAAAAGTTATGCGATAAATTTCATAAGTGGATGTGAAATCTGAGTAAAATTCAAGACCAATGTAAAATAGTCTTCTGGCATCTTAAATACTTTATTTGAATTTTGCAGAGAATGTTTTATAAAGAGTATTTTACATGTTCTGCCGATGAGCTCTTTGACTAATTGCTTTCCCTGTGCCTTGCTACTTAGTGTAAAGTTTGACATAGAGGAGCTGAGCTACACGTGTTTTATATTAGAACAATGTGTGTATTTATTACTAATGTGTGAAGTCTCACAATTACCGTTGCACTGATTTTCAATTAGATAAAATTTACCGGTAACATTTTAGGTTTCAAAAATGGCTGCTTTATCTTACGATGACATCACATGCAAAATGGATTTTGGAGACTCTCACACACGTGATAGAATTACCAACTTGAGGGAATTTCTGCAGGGCTCCTGCACTGTATGGTTTAGCACTACATCACTGCTGTTGCATCATCAGGTGCATAATTGGGTTTTTGTAAGTGACTAACATAAGCCACTGTTGAGGGCAGAATACTGGTGTAAATGGACCATTGTTTTGTTCCAGTGTGGCAATGCCTACATTTCTCACCCCTTCACTATTCCAGTTATTAGTACTCTTAAGAGACCTCCTGCCGTTCCATGTAAATCAAGCAAGTCTTAAGGGGCTACCCCAAATAGAAAAAGATAAGCTCCCCAAAAAATTAGACTAGCATTGCCTCAGTCCAATAGCCCTCGTCCAAGATTAAAGCGTGGAAACAACAGCAAGGGAAAGACAGCTGAATTTAGATTTCTCTGCATAGCTTCTGAACTTTTGCACTTTATGTACACGGATAACAAGAACATCCAGAGTTATAACAGGAAGTATTTAGAAACAAACCAACCCAAGAGCTTTGAAGATATAAACCCTTATGTTTCAGGGGAAAACCAACTTCTAACTAATGGGAGTTGAGAAGAAATGTTCCCTATGGGCAGGTTATTCCATAATTGCCTGTTATGCAGTTTCTTGCACTTTCCTTTAAAGCAACTGGTACCAGCCACTGCTGGAGATAGGATACTAGACTAGCTGGACCACAGGTCTGATGCAGTATGGCAATTTCTATGAACCAAGATGCATACTTATGACTACTTTGTGAGCCTAAAATAGAACTGTCCTTTAACTACTCAGTTTTCCCTTACTTCTATTCCTGTAGGTCCTTTCACCGCCTGGTAATGCTGAAACCTCTGTGAGGGAAAGGGGAGAAATGGGAAAAGTGAGCTGAAATTGTAGATGGATGTATGTATCCAAGTTAGATAAAGAGAAGAATATTCCAACAAAGAATTTTATTCCACTGCTATTACTTTCTCCCTTCATCTCAGCATTGTGATGACCACATGCTCAACACTCCTGGCACTTGGGCTGATGCCTCTTCTACTGTATCTTTACTCAAGAGGGCTGTACCAGGGCAACCTAGAGGGCAAAGTACCTTACAAGGGAATAGTCATCTCCTTGGCCATAATGCTCATTCCCTGCACAATTGGGATCTTCCTGAATGAGAAGAAGCCACAGTATGCTCGCCTCATCATCAAGGTAAGAAATGGCATTATTCTGTGGTCATCACCTTTCCCTAAGGGCTTCGAAGCAATTTACAAACATTTCATCTCACTAGTTGCCTATGAGGTAATTAGTATCTGTACCCCTGATTTACAGATGGGAAAACTGAAGCACAGAAGGGTTAAGTAGCTTCTTCTAGGTCATGCCACAAACCAGTGAAAGAGCTGAGGACAGGACCCAAGAGTACTTACTCCCAGTTCCCTGCTCTAACCACTGGACAACACTCTCTAAGCAATCCATAGCCTTGCACAAAATGTTCTATTGTGCGGAGAGCTCAGATGCCTGACATCACAGGACAAGAGGAAAGCCTCAAAGCCACTAACTAGGGCTTTGTGGCAATCATCCAGAAGTGACTGGGACAGATCACCAACATCTACTTACGCCTAGAAAAAACAGCAATCATATTCCGTCTCAGCAGTGCCTGTATTCTAACTGTGAGTAAAGGGGTTCCAATAGAATCTCTTAAGTGCTTTGAGATGAAGGTGCTATATTATTACAAGTAGGAAGGTATCATTCTAACAGACAATGGGACAGCTACTTACAAACATCTTGGCTAATTTTAATGGGGATTTTTGTCTTGTCTTTCCCAACTCCTGATCCACTTTTATTTCAGGCAGGGATGATTGTGTTGCTTGTATCATCTGTTCCAATAATCGCTCTGTTTGTGACAAGTGTTGGAAACAGTATTTTGATCATCTTCTCGCCACCCCTGCTGGGAACATCTGCCTTGATGCCTTTTATTGGTTTCCTGCTTGGCTACATGCTATCTTCATTTTTCAATCTCAATGACAGGTAGGTCCCGCTACATCTCTGTAGCGGGGCAATTACACCCCATCCCCCTTTGGGGAGAGGGGCAAGGCCATCATGGCCCCGCAGTAAGTCTGCCTTCCTGCCCTTAGCCTCAGGGCTGTATGGCCCAATGGCCAGAGTCAATATGCTCACTCTTGTTGGCAGGGCTTAGTAGCCAGAGTCAATATAGTTGTCCCTGATGTCAGGGCAATATGTCCTAATGGCCAGAGTCAATAGAACCCCCTCCTCAGTGGGGTTGTGTGGCCCAATGGCCAGAATCAAAATGGCTGCCCTCCTCAGCAGGGCTGAGTGGTCTAGTGGCCAGTTGGGGGAATAGGCAGCCACCTAAGGGTGGGTGGCAGCCGGGCTAGGGGGACCTGGGACCTCCAGGCTCCACTGGGTCCCAGCCCAGGGCCCTGACAGTGTCTAGTTCCCCTGGGCTACTTCCTGCCATATTCCCCGATGCTGCGGTCTAAACAACTTTCAGGGCTCCCGGTTCCTCAGCATGCAGATTCCAGAAGCTCCAGCCTCCCTTGGGCATCCGCAGGTATCCAGGCATCTGCCTAGATCTCAGTGCCTCTGGCTTCCATGGTCTGGGGTTCCAGCTGCTCCCGTTCTGGAGCCTATGAGATGCGTCCTTCCTTTCTGGCGGTCAGGCTAGAACAGGGGTTCTCAAACTGGGGGTTGGGACCCCTCAGGGGGTCACAATGTTATTCCATGGGGGGTCATGAGCTGTCAGCCTCCAGCAACCCTGGAGATTGACAGTTGTTGTTTAACTACAAGACACATATGAATACAGGCAGGGACGGTGCAAGCTACCTCTATACCAAGTTCCCTCTAAGCTGCACGGCCGCGCAGCAGGCTATCAAGGGCCACGCAGACAGGGAGAGATGCCTCTCCCCTGGCCCTGGAGTTGCCCAGACAGGGAGAGGCGTTCTCCCCCAGCCCCGGGCTGCTGCAGCAAAAGAGGGCTGGGAGGAGTCCTCTCTCCCCGCCGCAGCCCTGGGGCAGCCTGCACGCCAAACCCCTCATCCCCAGCCCCACCCAAGAGCCCACACGCCCCCTGCACTCCAACCCTCTGCCTGAGACCTCTCCCACACTCCAAACCCCTTGGCCCCACCTTCGCCACACATCACCGCCATATTGTTGCACATAACAAAATTAATTCCGCACGTAGATGTAAAAAATTAGAGGGAACATTGCCTCTGTATTGTCCCTAGCCCATGTGCCTCAATCCTTACTGGGATGAGAGATGAGTAGAGTCTCATGGACCAACTCATTCTTTGGCCGTCTTGGGTCTGACAAAATTGGAACCAATGGCAGAGGCAATTCTGTCAAATGGACACCTGAAGACCCACCAAGTTGTTTCACACAGGCCTCTGAACAAGCTGATAAATGGTTTGACTTTTGGTCACTACAGACCTGTTCATTTCAGAATTCTCAGTTGCTGACAATGAAATATGAAAGAGAAAAAGTCAGGAGAACTCCCAAGTAGAAAGTGATGGAGAAAAGGGTTAGTGCGTGTGACAGGACTGACAAAACTCAAACAATTTTTCCTATTTTGATAACTGCCTCACACCACAAAGGGCATAACAATATTCAGCTGAAGACCCCAGCACAGATTCAAAGTTGGGACTCACTACACAACTGAATCATCCTTTATCATGCCTTGAGCCCATGGGTAACCCAGCCATGATAACCCTCCTAACACACACAAACCTCCCCTTACCTTTCCCTGGCAACTCTCTCTCTCCTCACTTTTGAACCAGATTTTTTTCCCCTTGCGGTGGCAGCAGCTCCTGGAGAACCCCCGATTCATGACCACCAATCATGACTAGGCAGGATTTCCGCCCATGCACCCCACCTCTGTCACTACCTACCGTTGCACACTCCCAAAGGAGTGCTGAACAAAGCATCTCATTTGAATTCTCAGCACTGCTCCTACTGCAGTTTTTTTACCAGGGTCAAACGCATAAACAGCTGGGCACTCTGTTTGCAGTTCTGCAATTCACGCCTGTGTTTAACTCTTTCCTGTACAGGTGCAGGCGGACAGTCTGCATGGAGACTGGTTGCCAGAATGTGCAGCTCTGCTCTACCATCCTCAAAGTGGCCTTTGCCCCTGATGTCATTGGACCCCTTTTCTTCTTCCCTTTCCTATACATGGTATTCCAGCTTGGAGAGGGCTTTCTCCTGATACTGGCCTTCAGGGTTCACGAAAAGCTAAAGAAACCAAACGGCAAGTGTAGTATAACTAAAACCTCTCTCCGGTTCCTACAGGCTTTTCATCTCAAAGTAGTGTATAAACCACACACTGGTATCACTGCCCCGCCATCACGGAACTGCTGCTCTCTCTGGGGTGGAACTCAGTTGCTGTATAATAGCACACAGCAAAACTAAACAGCTAGAAGTGAAGAATAGCCTCTCCAGATGATACTGCATAGGGAATTGAGGATACTAGGGGCCACAACTTTTGATATCAAAAGTTTAGTAGGGTGAGGTACTGACTGTGCAACCCACCAATAGTCACAGCTTTCCAGAGAGTCCTGTGCTTCAGTGCGCAGGCACATCCCAAAAGCAGGGAATCTGTATTGACAACTCAAAGGAAACGAGTATCAAGTCCATTTGAAACAGAGGAATATGAGGTAGACAGCAACTGACGCAGCTTGGGTATCACTACCTGTTGTTGAGTGAGGGGTGAGAAAGGATCACCCCATTATGCAAGTTACATAAGTCATGTCATTAGAAGGTAAATGCTAGGTGAAATTTCTGCAGAGAATAGAAATTAGAGGCTCTAAGAGTGAAAGCTCTGTAGTATGAGCTTTTCACCTTCATATTTTGTTACCCAGCCCTGGCCAGTAACATCATACTTATTACCATCTGACAACTGTCAGGTCACTGTGACAGTGTGCAACTCGAGTGCACCCCTTTTTGGCACAACATGATCCTAGGATTGCTCTGTCTCAGTTTCCCCCATACATACTATGGCCTATTCCAGCCATAGCATCAGCCAGCCCTCCAGCCAAGTGCCCTCAAAGCATCCAGCCCCTTCCAGGAAAAGGAATCTTTCAAAAACAAAGTCTCAAAAGATACAGAACAAAGGAATCATCTGTTCAGCCAGGCTCTACCAGTGTTGTAATTGCCAGCCATTGCACGCTGGCTCTGCATCTCTGGAATAGTTTAGTTTTGCAGAGGCAGCAAGTGTGGCTACCTGAGTCCAAGTCTGGCCTTTAACCCTTTCTAGCACAGGATGGGACCATCTTACCCCATCACAGTGGCCTACAAAAATAAGTTGATTGCGTCATTGACGTTCTTAATGAACATGAATTCACTTATCTCTGCCAGATGGTGCTCTTCTGGACCAATATACAAGTTTAGGACAGGAAGTGAACAATGCTTAATCCAAATGAGTGGATTGCGTTTTGGTGAGGTTGCAGAAAAGCATTGCAGCTGAGAGGGGAGACTGGTTGGAGTGTGTAAGCAAATTCAGCAAATGCCTTTGTGATTTAAAAAAGTAAAAATAAAAATGCTGTAGGCCAGTTTCATGGCAATAAGGACAGCTGTTCCAGTACAGTACCACTGGAACTCTCCCTCTGGGGTTCAGCTGGGGAACAGCTTCAAAACCCATTGAGCCTTACAGGGAGGGACTACTTGGGAGAGCCACTCAAGCAGAACATCTAGCAGCCATCTTAGTCCTGCCCCTGCCCTAGCCAGCTGGCTCCACCTACTTTGGGAGGCAGAGCAGAGGTTGATTTGCACCTTGGAGTGCAGTAGTGGTGGTTTGTCATATTTTGTAAATGGAGCTAGTTTGCTGATAGAAAAGCAGTGTGCACTGGAAACATATACAAAAAGGTGACATTTTCCACTTACTGTTAGCAAATCAAAGTCTGGTTCATGAAATGACTTGAAACAAAATTGCTGCAGTTTTTTTTTTGTTGGGGGAGGGGGAGGAGGAGTGGGGGATGGGGCTTGCCACCTTTATTTTGCACAGCTCTGGCCCTTGGGCTTCTTTGAGATCTAAAAAGGGCCAAGCATCACTCAGTGCAATATAGGAATCCCTGCATTACAGCAACCATTCATCTTTCCTGCAGCATCACCTTCCAGTGATATAGGTTGGACAATGTGGTCTTATGACTTTTTCCCCCACCTCTTCTTTAGATACAGCAAAAATGATCTATACAGCTGTGGATGATATTGCACAAGAAACAGAAACACCAGCAAAGTAAGTGGATACTACAGAAGCACCACAGCTCAGATACACCCACCAGTGCTCCAGGTTATAGCTTCTGCACCCAGTTTGCTGAACTCCAGCAGTTTTGCATGAAATGTGCAACAACGTTGATTTTAAAACAAAGGGGTGAGCAGATCCTCTCACAGGCCCACTGTCCCCTCCCTCCCATTGGATGTTCTCCAGGAAGGGCACCAAGTGCCACAGGCTAGAGTTTGAGACTCATTGGACTAACCAAATTTTGGTCATCTCCAAAACATTCATATTTTGGCTGATGAAGAAATGGTGCAGTCCATCCTAGTGAGCTCTCTCTGAGTTTCCCACAAGTTTCTGTGCCAGAGACCTTGGAACCAACAGCATGACATAACTTATTAGTGGTTGCTACCATTAATGGAGCCAGACCCATTCATTTGAGTTGTTTTTCTGTGCACATAGTTTTGTGCAAGAGGCAAAAGCCTTTCAGAAGTTCAAGCTAATTTCTCTAATTGATATCTAAAAGCTAGCCTGGAATTTTCTCAACACAGGATCGACAAATGAAATGTGACCGAATGTAGTTTAGGAGTCCTTTACTAACAATCACAGGCACTCTTCACCCCAGCAGTTTTGTACATGTAAGGTCCCCAAACCATAGGCACTGGAGCCCAAAACATGACCTGCAGCCAACCTTATGGTTTCTATAATTTAACATGGAGAGGTTTCTAAGATACTTCTAAGGCTGACCCTAATGTCTGACTGCCTCATACACTTAAGGGCTATTATCCACATCTTATAAACGGGGAACTGATGCACACAGAGGCGAAGTGACTATCCCAAAAATCACACATCAGTGGCAGAGCAAGAAACTGAAGCTGGGTCTGCCTCATCCCAAGCTAGTACCCTAACTGCTGGACTGGTCTGCCCAAGGACAAGACCACCTGTCCCAAAGTGCCTTGCTTTGTAGGAACACGCCAGCATCCAACATAATACTGAACACTTTGAATGCATCATATCAACATTAACTAAGCCACAAGGCCCCACAGTCAGTAACAAGGCAACATTAGAACTCAGAAGCTCCAGGCTCCCAGTTCTGTGCTCAGACCAGTGGTTCACTGTACCTCAAAGTAAAATAATTTAAGAATATTGAGCATATTAAAAAAAACACCATTCAATAAAGCCACAAATTTGACTTACAATTGCTATAGATTCGATGCATTATGTAAATTAGATGTCTTAGCTGCCTTGCAAGAGGCCAACAGTCCTTGGTGATGCAAAGGAGGAGAACTCTTTTTGCACACAATGCCTGGTTCAATCCTCATTGAAGTAAACCAGAGCCTTTCCACTGACTTTTATTATGCTGGTACCCATCATGGTCGTAAAGCTCTTTAGAAGTAAGTTATCTTTAGCCACTGACCCATTTGTTCAATGGCTGTCTCACTTGCATTCCAAAGACTGTTATCCCTCACACTACTGGATAAAGCTTTCCGAAATGCAGCAACTGCATATGGTTAATGTCCCTTTGAATAGCTAGAATATCCTGGGATGCAGAGTTTAAAGATTTCACTGTAACTCTGCCAACCCCCACCATTCAAAATCATCAGGACCCACCCCCCCAAAAAGCGCATCGGATTGCCTTAAAATAATGTGGTGTCTTTTTTCAAACACCAGTTTTTCAGCAGCACAATTCCCTCCACATTCTCCTGTCCTCTACTTGGCTCCTACATGACGACTCATGGTGAGCCACCATCTTCCTTGAGGGTAAATGGATTTCAGCCCCTTGGAAACAGGGCTGGCTACAGGGTTTTGGCCGCCCCAAGCAGCCCAAAAAAAAGCCGCAATCGCGATCTGCGGCGGCAATTCGACGGGAGGTCCTTCGCTCCGAGCAGGAGTGAGGGACCGTCCGCTGAATAGCTGGATGTGCCGCCCCTCTCTGAAGTGGCCGCCCTAAGCACCTGCTTGGTAAGCTGGTGCCTGGAGCCGGCCCTGCTTAGAAACAGCATTTACTGTCTTCACTGGGAGCAGCCTGACTGTAACCAGCTGGGTCTTTAGCTCCACTCATATTAAACAGCAACCATATTAGTGAAGAAATAAGCTTCATAAAAAACAGTCAGGAAAACCCTTATAAAACACCAGATATACTTTGGGAGCAGAGGCCTGACAGAAGCCTGCTGTAGATTTTAAGAGTCTGTTCTGTTAACATAACAGTGTAAGCTTAAGTCAAAACTATGTATGTGTAGGAAATTGCAGTGTAATCATGTTTGCAAGACCAAGAAAAATGACAAAAGCTAGAAGGCCAGTTTGAACTAACACTAAACCTGTACTGAGAGGAAGAAAGTTAACATGGAAATGAGAAACTAATACGTATGCATGAGAAGTTTATGTAACAACGGTAGGTTAAACTTGTATTGTTTAGTGCTGGAAGCAACATATGAGATCATGCAACTGAGCTTCCCATTTGTAACTGACCGCTACTTGCTGAGTGTTTGCCTTAATAAAGATTTTAAATTAGACACACCTGCTAAGAGACTCTAAAGCCAACAATATATTGCAAGTCTTGCAACAACACTGAATTAGTAATACTACCCTTGGAAGAAACTGCACATAGATACACTTATACTCCAAAAAAACAAAACAAGGTAGAAAAAGTCTGCCTCACTTTAATTGATAATTTAAAGGGACAGCATTTTCAGTGCCAAGTATGCAACTCAGTGCAACAAGAACTAAGTGTACTTAAGGGATCACTTCTTTTAAAGTATAAGGCAAGTCCTGTTTTTTCAGAGACCGGAATCTTAACTGCAACAAATCTGTGACCACCTAGAACTGTCGCTGAGCTGTAGATACAAAATGGCAATGGTAGCAATGACAGAACTTTGATCCAGAGCCTACAACTGGAGCTGGTTAGTAGTATATAGCCTCCATTACATGCAATTGAGCAGTTAGGACAAGTTGCATACAACCATTTACCAGAACATATTTCCCCAGAATGTCCTATATTATGACTGAACCCCAAGAGATAGCAGCTAGTTATGGATCATTTCTAGTATTGGGCACTCTGATAATTGTTAGAAAAATTCACAAATCACTTGAGTTTAAAGCAGACCTCAGCCTACTTGGCTGACAGTTAAGTTACTATAGCTTTCTAGGGCATGCTGAAATGCTCTGCTACTGCTGAGACCCTAACCAAAATAATTAAATATTGCCCAGATCTCATGTCAGCTAACACCAATCTTTGTTTTTATGAAATCTATAGTGCTCTGAAAAAGGCTCCCACTTTCTGATCAATACCGCTCAATTCCTCAGTGAGCTCCATCTCCCTATCCTAAAATAAGGCCCCATTACCCCAAGAACTGCTCCTGTTTCCTACTAGCTTTTTAACTACTGGGGCATGTAAATAATGCAGAGAAATAAACTACATGTAGCTACAAGTACCCACCTTTTAAATGTTTCCTCTTACCAAGTTCAAGCTTGCATTCTTAATGGCCTTTTCCTGTTACCTTTGCAGCTTGAAAGAGTAAGAAAGAGTCCATTTTACACCCAACTTATCGTCACTAGTTTCTCAATCCCCTACCTCTCTGGACATAAAAGGCAGACTGCTTTCAGTGATAAGGTTCCATGTATACGTAGGCAATGTATGACATGAAAGAGGCAGGATGGCTTGTAAGAACAGCCATACTGGTTTAGACTAAAGGCCCATCAAGCCCAGTATCCTGTCTTCCAACAGTGGCCAATGCCAGGTGCCTCAGAGGTAATGAGCAGAAGAGGTTATCAAGTGGATCCACCCAATTGCCCATTCCCAGCTTCTGACAGAGGCTACAATCCCTGCCCATCCTGGCTAATAGCTAGTGAGGGACCTATCCGAAGAGGAATTGATCTAGTTCTTTTTGAGCCCCGTTAAGTCTTGGCCTTCACATCATCTTCTGGCAGAGTTCCACACAATGTGTTTATGAAGAAATACTTCCTTTTGTTTTAAACCTGCTGCCTATTAATCTCATTTGGTGAGCCCTAAGGGTTGTGTTATAAGGACCACCACAAACTTCCACACCAGTCGCGATTTTATAATCCTGTCACATTCCCCCTATAGTCATCTGTCAAAACTGAAAAGCCCTGAAATCTTCCCTAAACATTTTGTCGCACTATTTGATGTTGGCGTACCCTAGATTTATATAGAGGCAATATTTTTGTCTTATCCCTATTCTAATGATTCTCAACATTGTTATAGTCACACTTGACTTCCTTTCTTCATATCCATTTAATTGTGCTTACTCATGACCACCTGTTCCTTGAAGATATGCACTATCAGGAGTTAGCCAAAGGACAAAAACATTTCCTTATTATGAGTCTGCTTGTTTCTACTTCTACTCTAAGACATGGGAGCTACACAATATCACCACCATAAGCTCCCGCCCATGAGACAAAATGAATTCCTTTTGTTAAATGAGCTGTGTCATTAGGAGACCTGAGCAACATAGATGTTTTGGGTTCAAGTGTTGAGTGAAGAGTCATTTTAAATGAAAATGAGACAGTTTTTAAAATTAAGGTTTTATTATCAATCTTGAGCAGCATAATCTATTTAGCTGACTCAACTGAAACAATGTTGGAAGCACAAAAAACCCTCTGATATAAAGCTTTATGTACAGCACATATGTAGAGCTCTTAAAGGTCTAAAGCTATTAGTTTAATTGAAGACATTAAACTAATCTTGAATTATCATTCACATGTTTGAATACACTGGGAACTAAAACGTTCAGATGATTTCTTTTTTTGAGTACAAAAAAATTGAAGTTATTAGCTTTAGTTATAAAGAGCTCTGCCCAAATACACAAACTATACACTTGACATCCACAAAAAATGTGAGCAAGAAAAGGATTATCAAAAGACATTTAATACATTTAATTCATACCCCGCGGTGGTCCATATCTACAAAGTTGTCCCTCCCCACATCCAAACCCTTCCCCACAGAAAAATCACATACTTACCACAAGTTATAGCAAGTATGGTTTAAAAAAAGGCCCCCAGGCAAGTTACTTATATAGTTCAATTTCCACTGTCAACAGATCTGGACCTTGACCGAGACCTCTGCCGATCCACAGATGCTGGAGATTTTGATCTACTAGAAGAACCCCGTTTCTGGCTTTTCTCAGGCATTGGAGATCTACTAACTGAACGAGACTTGCTACGGCTCCTACTCCTGGACCTGGTGTAAGACTTGCGGCTTCGGGAACGAGAACGGCTGCGAGACCTGGATGAGCTCCTGCTACGGGAACGGGACCTGCTTCTGGACCTACTAATGAAGTTATACAAACCGATGTTAGCCATTGTACTATATCAGTACTTAATAAGCAATATAAAATTCTGAGTGCTTTATCAAGCAGAGATGAGCGTTCACAAGGAAATTTCAAATTGTATTTTAGCCTGTACTTCAGCATCATTTGGAGGTTTAAAAACTCATACCTGTGTCTTTTGCTGCCTTCGATTAGTTTAATTTTCCTTCCATTGATTTCTTTGCCAGAGAGCTTTTCAATAGCATTCTTTAAGTCACTGTAAGAGGCAAACTCAACCACCCTTTAAAAAAGAGGAGAAAAAACCAACATGATTCACATTAAGTGCCAGGAATTACCTAGCCCATGTAACAGATCTTAAAGTTTTGCTACAAGATTGGTTGACTCATTCATGTCAGTAACTGAACTGTGAATTAATATTTCCTCCCTCAAATAGCATTCATTTGCCTTTTTACTGAAATCCCATAGGGCTATGTTTCAACTCAAGCAGTGGGCACCCATTAAGAGTGCTGACGCTAGCTTCAGTATTTAGAAGTATCTGAATCTAGTAATGAATGTTCAACAAGTTTGAGAGAAGTTTCAGATACTTACCCTTCATTTAGCTTAGGCCTGTGTGCATCTGCAAAGGTTACTTCCCCAGCTTGCCTCATGAAGTCTTTGAGATCCTAACACGAGACCAAATTTGTTATTCAAAGAAACAGAACTAATGTTTACATATATAAAAAAGGTAAGAACATGACTACTGAAAGAGAAGATGTTAGATAAATTACAAACATGGCACTTGCCATACTTGTATTCTATCAAAATTGAATTATTGAATTATCTACATCAGGGCACGAAATAAATGAAAATAGCACATTGCTTTAAGCAAAATGCTGATAATTTTAACATTAAAGAAAGTATTAGTCTATATATGGAACTGAGTGCATATTACCTACATATTTTTGAAGTGTAAAAAGAGACTGCAATAGAATAAGCCTTATGTTTATACAGAATGTTTACAATACACCAGTTATTTTGTGCCCCATATGTCATAAAAATATAGTTTACTTTACCTTCATTAAAATTTCCCTAGGCTAGCCAAGCAGCAAACTGCATTAAGCGATCGAAGATACCGTCATGATATATGCCCGACTGGCTCTTCGCCACCCATTTGAAGAACACTACCCAGTCGATGGAAGCCTTTAAATCGCACAGCCCTCCCTATTAGCAGACTACTGATGGATGCAGACATTTTCTACTCTTGTGGAGTTACCAAGGACCACTTTACTGCGATCAGGATTCCAACGACCGACCACCTAATTTCGTATCTTTCAACTCTTTTCGACCACGACCTCTTATTCGGAAGCGTTACAGGAGGAACAGCTCTCAACTTAAGGATCAGATCTCGTTAACTCTCTGGGATCGCTGCAAACTGGCACTTTAAGGAAGTGCATCGATTACGTCTAGACCAGCAAACACAGATCTAGAGGTGGCCAACTGCTACATTGTAGGAGCTGACTGGAAAAGTCAACCAGGCCCAACCAAGAGTGACCAAGACAACGATTAGGATAACCCACAGGCACTCCTCGTCATAAGGCCAACGACACAGATAGGCTGGCAAATAAAGGGTTTAATATGTGGTTAAAATTGATTTTGAACAAGAAAAAAAATATATAAATATATTTATAAATTTCCTCAAATATTTACATTGAGTATTTACATATTACATTAGTTCTGAAAATACCTTAGTTATGTTATTTAAGCTTACATTAATAATAATTTTCCAATTAAATATATTAAAATATTTTTAGTAAAGTATATTTTACATTACATACCTATTAAATGAAATCAAAGTAGTCAATTATGTTTTAACAAACCTGCCAGCTGACTCGGGAAGACAGATTCTCTACTATCAGACGGTTTTCTGTTCGTACAGGTGGGGCATTTCTGTGTGGAAAAATACAGAGCAAAGTTTTGCAGGGCCAATGAAAAAAGGTTGAGGTTTAACACATGGTTGAGGTTAAAAACTCTGATTTAAAATAAGCGCTGCAAAGTAATCTTTTATAAAATAAGACAACATGCCTATTTCATGTAATAACTACCTTTGGCACTGCTATATCAATCCAAATACTTGTGGGGAGAGGGAGAAATCAGTCAGATGGTGGTATGACACACTTAACTGGACCATATATATTAAGACTATTCAACTATACATACCTCCTGTCATTACGTGGACGGCGGCTACTAAAGCGATCAGAGTATCGCCCTCTGCCTCTGCCACCTCTGGAACGGGCCCGTGCATGTTCAATTGTAACCCTGAAAGAAAACATGACTCCATTTCACCTGCATACCCCTTGGTACAAGCTTGTGTGCTTTCATTAATGAGAAATACAAGGGAACTTATGTTCATATTTTATATGAAGAGTATTACTGAATTTATGAAGTTTAGCAGTTTGATTTACTTGTCTAGTTTTATTTTAAAGCTGCATATGAAGCAGCATACTGGATGCTACTAACATCAAGACATTTACCTCTCACTGCAGAGCTCCTTTCCATCCAGTTCATAGACTGCATCATCTGCATCCCTTGGATCTTCAAATTCCTATTTCATAAGAAAACACCACCTTTGATACTGACATTCAACTAAAAATGTATGTAATCTGCCTAGTTGTTAAGAGACTACTACAACCTTATAAAAGAAAGCACTAAAAGCAGGTCTCCAGTTTATGAAACTAAGCCTTAGCCCACACTAGGAAATTAAGCTGGTATAACTAACTACACCACTGAGGGGTGTGAAATATCCATACCTCTGAGCATGCAGTCAAACCAACTTTAAACACAGTGTAGGCAGGGCTGGGTTGACAGGAGACTGACTGACTGACCCACCACCTTTTAGGGAGGTGGATTACCTACACTGACAGAAGCCCTGCAGTTGGCATAGGTGGTATCTTCACTGAACCACCGTAGTACTTTAGATGTATTCAAACTACAGCAAAAAATGATTACACATTGCATTATTAGTAAAAAATCTTAACTTTTTGGCCAAAAAAATTAACGGAAATGGAAGCTTACAGGCTGCATTCCAGCATATTTGTATTGCACCATAAACTCTCATCACAGACAAGCAAAACCTATTTCCCATACCCCAACTTCCAGACATCCCAATTAAAAAAAAAAAGCCAATCCCCCCCCCCCCCCCGCCGGCGGCAAAAATTACATGTTTTATTCGACTAGAAATATGCTTCTACTACTTGCTGGAAAGCAAACAGACTTAAATTAGGTCACTCCTTATCCAAACAATGAATCTGCCTATTTCACTCTCTCCTACCAGGTAGATCCAGTGCATTTCAGAGACATTATTACAAGCGGCTGAAGGCACAAGCAGCCTCTGCAGGGAGAGAAGTTTTGCTGCAACAGTTCTTACCACAAATCCGAAGCCCCTTTTCAGATCTATGTCCCGGATGCGTCCGTATCCCTTGAAGAATCTCTCCACGTCCTTCTCCCTGGCTGCAGGGTTCAACCTCCCGATGAATACGCGGCAGCCGCTCATGGTGTCGTTAGTCAGATTAAATCAGCTGTAAGAGAAAGAAGGAGACCGTTAGCCGCGCCAAGGGAGAACTGCAGCGGGTGCGGGCATCAGGCACCCGATGACCCCCACCTCAGTCAGCTTTTGTCCGCCTCCCCCCCGCCGCGCCCCGCCTCAAGAGCCGCAACGCCCACCCCACCCTCACTGCGCCGCCGCAGAGGCCAGCCCTGTGCCGCAGTCTAGAAAGTCCGAGAACATCCGACCAGCCAGCCCCGCCCCTCCCGCTCAGCCCCAATGGGAAAGAGCCAAGTAAGACACCACCCCTCCCCTACACCAATCGGAACGAGCCATGCGCGCTCCCGCCCCACCCCCTGGTGACTTTTCTGCGGAGCTCAGCGACCCGCGCATGCGCGCACAGCTCCGGAGTTGGAGAAGAAAGCAGTAGAGGCCGCCATTTCCATTCCACAAAATGGCCGCCCAAGCCGCGCCCAAAAAGAACAGCAACGATCAGCACCCCCGCCCTGAGACTGGCACCCACCTCCCAGCACTGGGAATTAAACACCAGCGAGGACGCGACAGCAGCACCATGCCCTCCCCTCACTTCACTCCCCCAGACCGGAGACTGCCTTCCCCAGTAGCGCGCCACTTCCCCGCCTGGGGCTTCCCCGTCCCGCGTTCCACGCACTTTCCAGTCTCAACTCCCCACTCTCCTTTCCGTAGCGGGGCCCGCTAGCCCCTCACCAACCTGCGGTGCGTGCCGAGGCCAGACGGGCGCGCGAGTAGGATAATCAGTAACCTACTTGCTCGATCCTTCCTCTGTGGCGTCTAGCTCCCGACTGGCGAGTTCGCTGCGTAGCTGCGCCACAAAATGGAGGCTGCTAGCACGTGACGTTGACACCACGTGACCCATCTCCGGCTCCCCCATGGGTGGAGAGGCGAAGGGGGGTGGCGTCCTTCTTGGCAGAGAGAACTAGGTCACCGGGTAGGCGGGGCTTGTCCGGGGGCCCCTGAGTCTCGCGAGTCGGGCGCGGAGCGGCCGTGCCTGTGAGTCCGGGGGTTGAGGCGCTGGGCCCGGAACAGCGGTGGGGCGCCGCCAGGCCCGTGGAGAACAACTCGGGCCGCGCACATCCAGTTCCCCCGTTTCTTTATTTGCACCGCCGGCCCAGCGCGGGTCCCGCGGCAGTTGCTGGGTCACAGCGACTAACTCCAGGGCCTGGAGGACCCTGCGGGCTGGCCTGGGAGAGGCCCCTGGAGCTTGCGGGGGCCCAGCAATTCCAGCGCGGTAGCACCCCCGTAAAGCGGGCCCGGGCTTCCCTGCACGCTTGGCACATGAGTCAGGCGAAAGTCTCCCCCTTTCCAGCTTCCTAGCGGGCGGGAAAACCTTCAGGCTGCCCTGGGCCCTCCCTTTGTGACACTTCCCCGCTCCCAAACTTCCTGCCTACGGGCTGGCCCCGCTGACGGCGGAGGAGAGAGATTAGGGGGGCGAGGTGGGACTGGTCATATCTTGTATTGGACCAACGTCTGTTCATTGCAGCATGGTGCTGAATCTGCCGCTGACCAGCTCATCAAACCCAGCGTTGTTCTAGCATACAAAAGTCAGCACCGGCCAGCTCTTTAAAAAGAGCGTTTGATTCGCAAGATCCTTTACAAACAGAAACAGTAACTTGAAGCTGTCTGTGCGAGAGAGAAAAGGCTGTAAAAAAACTGGCCTGAGAGAATAAAGTCTGGAATAAAATGGGTTAAACATTGCATCAGCCACGAAGCCATCTTGGGGCTGCAGTGGAATACAAACAACTCTGTTTCCATCATGCTTCCTAGCACAGCAGCATAACTGAATCTGAAATAAGGTGCTAAGCCAATAGCCCAATATTTTGTTAACCCTTCTTGCAATCTCATCTTCTGATATAACAAATTAAGAACAGCACCTCTGTTGAGCATCTCATGTTCAGGACAGCGACAGGAGTGAGCAAAGGCTTGCATCAACTGAAAAGCAGTGCTCTTGCCCACCAGCCTATTAAAACACTAAATTAAAAATAGACTAGAGATCTAAATAATTAACTTTAATTCAGAACCAAGCAAATAGTGACAAAGTAAAGACATAGGCCAACTTCAGCCCTGGTTTAGCTCCATTGATTTTAGAGATTAATTTGGCCTAGGGTTATTTTTTTGTAGTTTGGTTCCAGATGAAGACTACAGTCACGATAACAAATGGCCTACTGGGTCCAAGAAGAAATCTGGAATTTACAAAAATAATGCACTTTAGTCGTTTCCTCTAATTTGGACTGAAATAATTGTGGGAGAGGGGAGCAGATTCTTGCTGAGGGGATGTGAGAAGCTAAAATATGAGGCTGCCATGATGGGATGGGCCCTTTAACTCTTGGCTAAACCTTGAAAGATAGGAGTGAAAACGAAGACTCCATGGACATATTAGGCAGAACTCACTGCTTTTTGATGGTGCTGGAAACAGAAGCAGAAATGTGTTTGAATTCCCTTCAATAATGAGTGGTGTTTTTTTCTTCATTACTCCATTTTTTCTTGTCTCTTCACATTACTCTCTTTTCTGTTTCTCCATACCTTTATTTCCTTTTTTTCTGCATTCCTGTTTTCCTCTATTCATATTTTGTCTCTTTTCCGTAACCTCTGTGTACTAGACTCCTCTATTGTTACCATTGGTGTACCTCCACTGGTGACAGCAATAATGAAGTTCATGTTTTAAAAGTCTCACTGAAATGGCAAAAATTAAAACAGAATATAATCTTTCCACGCTCTTTGAATTTTTCATGATATTTGATGAAAAATGAATTGATAGAAAGAATGTTTAAGAATCAATCCTGGCAATTTTTCACTTGATTTCCCATTTTTTTTATTCATTCTGCAAGAAATCTAAAACCCTCTGCACTTGTCCTTTATCCACATTGCTACTCCCTGTGTGGATTTCTGGTAAGTTAGATATACATTGATAGTGTTTGTCTACAGAACATTTATAACTCTTTAGCCATCATAGAAAAAATGTGCACCAAGCTAAACTTCTAGATTTTAATTTGAAATTTGCTGCCAGATGGAGATCAAATGAGAAATTAACATGAGCTTAATCAAACTTGTCTAGGGCAAAACCTTAATAGGGAGCATAGTCTAAGAAAAAAGAGAGCAGCTCCAGAGACAAGCAGGAAAAAACCTGCGACCGCAACTGCATGAAAACTACCACCCAACTTCATAAAAACAAGCCAACCTTGCTTAGTGCCTGCTACTTTGGCAACCTCCTGGTTCCTTAATTGTCTCTGACAGTTGTCTTCAGTGGAGGCTCATTCACACAAATTTCAGTGAGGTTTAACCCAATGCATAACTAGGTTTAACCCAACCCATAATAATAGTGACCTCAGCAGCGTTAATGGAGAATAACTTCCCAAAGGCATGGAATGTGTGACAGTTGATAAGCATATGAGGCCACTGTTAAGGTTTTGTGTTGGACTACAAGTTTGATGAAGTTGGGGATACATAATGCTTTTTGGTATCGGAGAAGGAAGCAAAGGGACTGTTGGGACAGCATTATCAACAGTGTAACAGTAAAAATAACGAGGAGTACCTGTGGCACCTTAGAGACTAACAAATTTATTTGAGCATAAGCTTTCGTGGGCTAAAACCCACTTCATCGGATGCTTATGCTCAAATAAATTTGTTAGTCTCTAAGGTGCCACAAGTACTCCTCTTTCTTTTTGCTGATACAGACTAACACAGCTACCACTCTGAAAGGTCTAATACCAGTGAAGGTGGAAAGGAATGCGTAAATCTTTCCCTTTAACAACTTAGAGTCTACACTAGAAAATTAGATCCACCTAACTGTGTCTTTCAGGGGTGTGAAAAATCCATACCCCTGAGTGACATCATAAATCCAACGTAAGATCCAATGTAGACAGTGAACGCTAGGTTGATGGAACAATTTTTCCATTGACCTAGCTACCACCTTTCAGGGGGATGGATTACCTACACTGATGGGAGAACCCCTCTCATTGATGTAGGTAGTGTCTATACTAAGGTGCTACAGCACTGTAGCTCCAGCTGCACCACTGTAGCATTTCAAGTGTAGATAGGCCCTAAATTCCATGCTTTTAAGGTTTTGGGTGGATAGAGTATGTCCTGCCACAACCTTAACTGTCGGTAGTTTTGTGTGCTAATTTTAGAGAAACGTTAAACACAGTACTAAAGTGATTATGCTTCCGCTACACAGCCCAGACAAACTGTATTTAAACTGTGGTTATGATTACAAGAACCATTTTTAAACCAGTTGGACTAATAAAACACTGTTACCATACAAATGTTAGCAAAGCAGAATTATTTGCGTATTGGGGGAGAGAGTGGTGTCTAGTCTTATCTGTAACCTCCAATACCCAAGGTTTTGTATTCCAAAAAAATTCAAGATGCAATTTCCTACACAGTCTGAGCAGCATGGAATTGTGTCTTAGGGTTGGTCTACACACAGTTTTGGACTGGTATAACTACATTGGTTTAGAATGGATATATTTAAAACAATACAGCCCTTTAATGTGGATGTAGTAATACTAGTATAAAAGTGTTTAGAATCAGAAATGTTTATTTTGGTAAATATATAGGAATAAACTATTCACTGATAAAAAACTTTGTTAATGTAGAGCTAAGGTTACCCAATGGTGTCTTGTGCCTTTCCAGAATGTCGAGGTCAGCAAAACTCAAACTTCTGAAAACCAAGAAATGAAGAATTATGGTACATACCCATGCAACCCTAAATCTGCCCTCCTGAAGCTGGCAATGCCGCAGGGAATTATTTGCATGCATTCCAGCTGAATTCACTGTATTAGGTCTAGCTATACTGAATGGTGTCAGGGGTTCTCAAACTTCATTGCACTGCAACCCCCTTCTGACAGCAAAAATTACTACATGACCCCAAGAGGGGGAACAGATGCCTGAGCCTGCCCAAGCCTTATGATCCAGGGTCAGGGGGGGGTGAAGGGGGGCAAAGCGTGAGTCACACAACCCCAGGCAGGGGGGCCAAAGAACAAGAGCTTCAGCCCCAGGCAGGGGGCCTATAACCTGAGCTTTGCCAATGAGGGCTTCGGCCCTGGCCCCAGAGGGTGGGGCTCGGGCTTTGTCCTTGGGCGGTAGGACTCGGGCGTCAGCCTCTGCCCCTGAGACCAGCAAATCTAATGCATTAGCGTGTAACATCAGTCCTGGGAACCCCATTAAAACAGTCACAACCCACTTTGGGGTCCCGACCCACAGTTTGAGAACCACTGGTGTAGGGATTTGTGAAGCAGCTTGGCAGAGCTATGAAAGGCAATCTGGGGGGCTAACATCCAAGTGTGTGATCAAAGCAAAGGTGCATGTGTACCCTGAGAGATTCAGTATGCCTTATTTCAGAACTGGTGCATAGGTATTATCAGTAGCAGGGTACAGGGGTTTTGTTGCCATGGGGATTGTCAGCCATTAGGTGGGAGATGAGTGTGATTAATGAATGGTAAGTGAATGTATAGTGTTAGATGGCATCGTGTGCATAAATGCGAACAGGTTGTAAAATGAAATAGATGTGGTGGTCTTTCTATAGAGTAGTCTTCGTGTTTGAGTGTAGGGCAGATACAGGTGCCCAGGTGTGGGCAAACTTTTTGGCCTGAGGGCCACATCTGGGAATAGAAATTATATGGCGGGCCATGAATGCTCACAAAATTGGCGTTGGGATGTGGGAGGGGGTGAGGGCTCTTGCTAGTGGTGCGGGCTCTGGGGTGGAGCTGGGGATGAGGAGTTTGAGGTGTAGGAGGGTGAGTCTCTCCAGCCTCTGATAATGTTATTCTATGATCTTCCCCAAGTCTGTCTGGATTTTAGATTTAAGAACAGTACAGCGCTATTTATATACAAAAATAAATACTAGTTTGCTTTGCATACATGGTACCAAGGCTGATTCCGCACTCTGGCACTTCGAGTGCAGAAGGTGAGGGCCTGCAAGGATTCTAAAAATTAACTGGCCACTCCAGGCTTATATTAAACTCCCAAGGTTACAGCTTTTTCCTGACCTTGGATGGGTAGATGCTGCCACCACCCAAGTGCAAAACCCCTTTGAAAACCCAGGAAGGCGCACTTGGGAATTCCTTCCTGTGGGGTATCCTCAAGCCCTTTCGCCCCACCCTCCGGGGAAGAGCTGAGAAAGAAAACACAGGAAATCAGCTGTTGCCACCAGCTAATTAAACAACATATGCACAAACCTATTAGGACGCAAAAATCCAATCCTGTTCTTAAAAGTAAATTTTATTAAAAACAAAAAGAAAGAAAATACATTTGGAACTTAGGCTTTTTGCTAGATTTAAAAAAAACAACAACTACAAGGAGTAAGCATCAAGATGGCTCTCTTGAGGTCCAGCTTAAAAGTTACAAGCAAAACAAAAGCATCTGGGGTTAGCACAGGGGAGTCCACGAGCCATAAAGAAACAAAAGAAATAAACCCAATCATGTCTTCCTAGATATTTCCTGATCTACTTACATATCTGGGGTTTCAAATGAGTAGTTTCTAGGTATGATCTGATGATTTTGGTCCAAAGCTTTTTACAGCATAGTTCCAGCCCTGACTCTGCTCTCCGGGAGAACACCATAGACGGACAAAGGTGAAGTTTTTTTCCCCAATTTTAAAAAGTTCTGCCTTCCCATTGGCTCTTTTGGTCAAGTGCCCACTCTCTTCCTTTTACCTATGGACTTTTTAATCCTTTACAGGTAAAGCAAGTAAAGAACAGCTACTAACAGGGATTTTATAGCTAACTGGCTGGCTGGTTGTCCATAAAAGGGAGCTACCCCTCCTTCATTTATCACACATGGATATTGTCCCCCTCAGTCCCACCCCCACTCTCACCATCTGTGTCTCCAGGTAAACTGCCTACCAGCTTTGACTGCTTTTCTTGAGGGAAAACTTTGAATACATGTTACCAGGCAGATCTGACAAAACTGCCAGTCTGTACTGTGCTGCTAACGTAGGTATAAAAATGGGCTCCTTCTCTAGTTAGAGATTCATGAACCCTACCCTCAGTCATCTGCAAGATAAAGATAAAAATATGTACTATATCACTAGACACTGGGACACTACTTAACATGGGGAAGAATAGCTTCCCCTAGTAAAAAACTATGGGAATCCATATTAATCGTTTAACATACAGTAGTAAACGTGAGTAAGCTGGAGCATTTTAGAGGATTACTTCATTTCTTTAAAAGGTGGCCTGTAAAGGGGGGGGGGGGAGTGATTTGGGTTGGGAGGGTGATTTTTCCTGTTTATTTTTACATTCGGGGAAGGGAGGATGGTACTGTGGTTAAATAATTGAACTTGGACTCAAGAGATCTGGGTGTTGTGAGGATAAAATCCATTAGTGATTGCAAGGCACTCAGATACTATGGTATCTAGTATGCAGGAGGATATATATAGAGAGAAGAAATTTACTATGGTCTACCTTGCAAGACTAACTGGAGAATAAGTGAAATGAGGCCATCATAAGGACCAAGAGAGTGGAAGCTGTGTTAATGAGAGGGGAATATATTTCATCCAGCTATTTAAGACTCTGTTTTGTTTAAATGTATTTAACTTAAATGGCTAATTAAGATTAAATTGCTAATGCGTAAAGGGTCCTTTTGTTAAAGCTTCAGCAACGTTACTTTTTTAAGAGCTCACAATTAACATGTTGTGAGGCACAAAGGGATGGTTGGATGGGGCAGGGGTCCTGTGGGGGGAGGCATCAGGAATGAGAGGAGGGGTTGGATGGGGCAGCGGGGATCCGGGGGTGGTCAGGGGACAGGGAGCAGGGGTGTGTGGATGGGGCAGGGGTTCCAGAGAGGCCATCAGGGAACGGGGGGGTTGGATGGGGCAGGAGTCCCCGGGGGTGGGGGCCATGACCCCCTCTCCTAACCAGCCCTCCATACAATTTACAAAACACGATGTGGCCCTCAGGCCAAAAAGTTTGCCCACCCCTGCACTAGATGAACTGTCAAAGTCAATAACAAGGTAGGTGAGGTAATATCTTTTTTTGGACCAATTTCTGTTGGTGAGAGAGACAAGCTTTCCAGCTTCACAGAGCTCTTCTTCAAAGAGGGCTTTCACCAACAGAAGTTAATCCAATAAAAAATATATATATATATATATATATATATATATATTACCTCACCCATCTTGTCTCTCTAATTCCCGAGATCAACACAGCTACAACTACACAGCAAAAGTCAGCAATACTAAGACAACTCCTTGTCAGACTGAGCAAGGAAGCAAGTTCCAGAGATGAGGGCTCTCTGCTGAGAATCTCCTTCCCCAAACCCAGATGAACAAGTTTTATGAGTTGGCTCAAATGCCCCAAGGGATTTCACAAGTCTTATTTCCATGGGATGCTTTTCTTAGGATTTCCCACTGTTGCTATCATCACTACAGCTCCACTGAGCTTAGCAGGGGTCAAGATGGGAGATCTAGTTTACCCTTTAGCTACTGATATTTTAACAATTGTGTCTTCTAGAAATTCTTTGAACTGGGTTAGAAGTCACAGTGGTTAAAATACTAGCAGCTAATGACTCTACTCTTGTACTTCCACCATTGCTAGTACCTGCAAAATCTCCACACAATAGCAATGGAGGGTATGTCTACACAGGAACTAGACACACACGGCTGGTCTGTGCTAGCCAACTTGAGCTTGCGGGGCTCAGCTGCGGGATTGTTTCATTGCTATGTAGGCTTCCGGGCACAGGATGGAGCTCAGGGTCTAGGACCCTGTGGGATAGGTGTAGACAGAATCATAGAACTGGAAGGAACCTCGTGAGGTCATCTAGTCCAGTCCCCTGCACTCGTGGCAGGACTAATTATCTAGACCAGTTTCAGAGTCTAGACCAGTGGTTCTTAACCTTTACTGCAGCCTGCACCCCTTTGGTTCTCAAAATATGTTCTCGCACCCCTTAAACCTAAAAAATATGTTCTCACACCCCTTAACCCTAGATATATTTTTGTTTGTATATTACAGTAATCGTTAAAAATGTATAATAATAAATACATAGGTTTGATGAAACAAAGTAGTTGTACTTATGTGGCTGTGCTTAATTTGTGTTTTCAATGATTTACCTTCTAAAAAAATCTGGCATGTCTTGCACCCCCAGAAAGGGCATCTCACACCCCCAGGGGATGCATGCACCCCAGGTTAAGAACCACTGATCTAGACCATTCCGGACAGGTGTTTGTCTAACCTTCTCTTAAACAATCTCCAATGATGGAGATTCCACAACCTCCCTGGGCAATTTATTCCAGTGCTTAACCACCCTGACAGTTAGGAAGTTTTTCCTGATGTCCAGCCTAAACCTCCCCTGCTGCAATTTAAGCCCATTGCTTCTAGTCCTATTCTCAGAGGTTAAGGGGAAAAAATGTTTCTTCCTCCTCCTTGTAACAACATTTTACATACTTGAAAAATGTTATCGTGTCCTGTCTCAGTCTTCTCTTTTCCAGACTAAACTAAACAAAAGATTTTTTCAATCTTCCCTTATAGGTCATGTTTTCTAGACCTTTAATCATTTTTGTCGCTCTTTTCTGGACTCTCGCCAATTTGTCCACATCCTTCCTGAAATGTGGCACCCAGAACTGGACACAATACTCCAGTCGAGGCCTAATCAGCATGGTGTAGAGTGGAAGAATTACTTCTCGTGTCTTGCTTACAACACTCCTGCTAATACATTCCAGAAGGATGTTTGCTTTTTTTGCAACAGCATTACACTGTTGACTCATATTTAGCTTGTGGTCCACTATGACCCCCAGATCCCTTTCCGCAGTGCTCCTTCCTAGGCAGTCATTTCCCATTTGGTATGTGTGCAACTGATTGTTCCTTCCTAAATGGAGTACTTTGCATTTGTTCTTATTGAATTTCTTCCTATTTGCTTCAGACCATTTCTCCAGTTTGTCCAGATCATTTTGAATGTTAATCCTATCCTGCAGAGCACTTGCAATGCCTCCCAGCTTGGTATTGTCAACAAACTTCATAAGTGTACTCTGTATGCCATTATCTAAATAATTTATGAAGATATTGAACAGAACCGGACCCAGAACTGATCCCTGCAGGACTCCACTCCTTATGCCCTTCCAGCCTGACTGTGAGCCACTGATAAATATTCTCCAGGAACGGTTTTCCAACTAGTTTTGCCCCCACCTTATAATAGCTCCAGCTAGGTTGCATTTCCCAACTTTATTTATGGTAAGGCCATGCGGGACAGTATCAAAAGCCTTACTAAAATCAAAATCATACCACATCTACCACTTCCCCCTATCCACAAGGCTTGTTACCCTGTCAAAGAAAACTATCAGGTAGGTTTGACATGATTTGTTTTTGACAAATCCATGCTGACTGTTACTTATCGCCTTATCTTCTAGATGTTTGCAAATTGATTGCTTAATTATTTGTTCCATTATCTTTCTGGGTACAGACTGGTCTGTAATTCCCTGGGTTGTCCGTATTTCCCTTTTTATAGATGGGAACTATATTTGCCCTTTTCCAGGCTTCTGGAATCTCTCCTGTCTTCCATGACTTCTCAAAGATAATCGCTAATGGCTCAGATATCTCCTCAGTCAGCTGTCAGGAATAGAAGAACTTTTTTTTTTTTTTTTAATTTGTCTGTTACTTTGGTTTAGTATTCAAACAATTTCTCCTTCAGTCCCTGCCAAAAAGCCTTCTTCGTCTAGGGGAGATTTTGCATAGTTTCATTTTTAATTGATTAACACAGTGTTTAAGCAATTTGCAAAGGTGAAATTTGTGGCACTACTGGGAACAGAGCTCTGACCTGTGTAACCCATATCTCAGCCACTGTGGCTTTGATACAGATGACTTCAAATCTTTATACTTTATTAGACCAAGTTTAATGGGGGCTAATGCGGACTCCTCTTTGAGACGTACAGGTGAAAGAACACTAGGTACGTTTTTCATTAGATTACGTGGTTGAGGCGGAGGCTATGGAACTGCAGACACAGGGTTCTTGCCTCAGCTCTCCACTTGGGTATGGTTTATCTAATAATCTAGTCATCTGAAGTCATGGTGTTGTTACACTGTTCCCCATTTCCTATAATGTCTGACACAAATCTCTATGATAAAGCCACCAGATCAGCTGTGTGCGTGGATGACAGCTCTGTGCTGCAACCTAGGTCCCCCTCCTGCATCTGTTCTCTCATACAAAGCAGATTTTTTTGTTTTGTTTTACAGCCAGCCATTAATAATCCCGTGCAGCCCATTTGGGGCAAGGTCATCTCAGAACCTTAAAAGCAGGGATGCCCAAACACTGCCCCCATAAAACCACCACAGCCATTTACCAAGAGGAGCTGCACTTAATTTACCTAAAATTCACCTGCGGAGCAGTTTGCAGCCACCCTCATCTTTAATAATACTGAGACAAGACCTACAAGGCTGCCGGTGCCAGCTTGCACTGCTTCAGTTTAGGTGAACATTAAGGATTTCAGGCTGAAACTGGTTCTGGTAGCTCCATTGACCCCATCTCCACACTTAAAATGAGACTGGGACATGACTGTTGTGTTCTGTATTACTCTGTGGGCTCTGCTTTTGCCTAAGCTACACTTTGGCCTCCCAAACTCTTGTTCTGCTGAGCTGTGAAATGCACTTATCATTGGTCACCTGACTTGCCAATCAAAATTGTAAACAAATCCCTCCCATTCCTCACTTTCTGTAGACAACATTCCTTTTGAACAGGAGATGGTGCTATTCAATCACAGTGGCTTCTCTGTCAGAGGATTTTCTATTCTTAACCAACACAGTATAAATAGAATCACTAAATGGGGGACTACTAGCATCGTTAAAGTTGGGGAGACCTCAGAAACATCTGCTGGTAACTCCTGGTCCTGATTAGAATGGCTTAATGACTTTAATTCAGAATGGCAGTGAAGTGAAAGTCCTTCCAGTAACACTGCTCTTCAGTAATAGTGTGTCCTATGCAGCCTGCTTTTAACTTTCCTGCACTGATTTCCAAAGAAGTACATTCTGGTTAATAATCTACCCTTCTCTAGGCTGCCTCCACCCCTTGCTTTTTCACATTTGCTAGCCCTTCCACCTTCCCTTGAATAGCATAGGTGGTGATGCCTAAGCCTTTGGGCTAATGAGTCATGTTTCACAAGACATTTTGGCTAATATAATTAGGCATTCAGTGATCAGATGTTTTCAGTAATCATCTCACGGTACAGTAGTAATAGATAATATACCTTCAGGTCTGGATTTATTATGCATGATAAGGAGGAGTAGGTGATTTAAGTGAGTGGTAATGAGCTAGAACCTCTCCGTCACCAGTCCAACAGTTAACACACCCCAGGTCAATAGTTAACATCTGGAAATGAATAAGCTGGGGAGGAGGGTGTGGGTGTGTCTCAGCAAAGAGGCCAAAGACCAAACAGGTCTGGAAGTTGAACTATCGTTTTTGTAAGAGGACTGCTCAGTGCAACAAAAATAAGTCTATGCACTGGACTGCAGGCTGATAACTCACTACTTGCTTTAACTGCATCACAACAGGAAAACTTCCACTGATTAAACATGTAGTAAGGGAGAAGTGGAGCATGGATCAATCCCATATTATGCTGGGTAGCCCAGTTAACCCTATCATGAGCACTTTACTGCAATCTGCTTGTCCTCCTGGTGCCCTTGCCAGGGCATGGTTGAGCACAGCAGACGTGGCCAAGGCACAGGACAGTGGTGGGGAAGCTGATCTGTCTGCAGTCATCAAAATTTTTATTGTGATGGTTTTTAATTATCACTAGAAATGCAAAACAAAGATAAATTATTAGCACTAGAGGTGAGGTAACCCTGGCCTTCAATATTATCCAGTGGGATAACATCCCGACAGATACTGGCATTCCCCTCACAGTGCACCATAGCTGGGGGTAATGCATCATGATCTGAACATAATTTTTCAACTATGATTGGTGAGATGTGACTGATTTGCCTCTTCAAAAGCAAATGAAGATCCCCACCATAAAATGACTCTCAATGCACAAAAGAGGTGGTAAACCGTGGGACGGGGAGGGAAGACAAGGTCTACGTGAGAAAGGGAGAAATTGGTTCAGTCACTGTGGCCCATTCAGTCCTTGGCCTCTCTGCCAAGACTGCCAGCAAGGGGGACAACTGTGGTGGTGGGTTTTGTATGGTAAACCCCAGGCCATCGGAACCAGGATGATAAACTCACACCCCAACTAGTCAACAAGTGATGAGAACTTTTGATCCTTATTGAAGTGGGAGAGGGGAAAATTCATACTGGTGTCCTAGCACCAAGTGTTGGCACTGCCCAGATGCCCACATTCAGCAATTGCTACATTTTATACCATTTTGGGAAACTCTTAATTTTGCTACCAAAATGCTGCAAGTGGGAAGATCCAGGCTGTTTGGTTCAGTTCTCCTGATGGCTCTCTAGAGGCGCCAGCTCTTCCTGAGGCTCCATTGACCTTCCCTGAACTTTTTTTTTTTTTTTTTTGCAAGACTGCTGTCACACCAGAACCACAGCAGAGATGTGCATTCCTCCAGTTTGAGAACCAAAACAAAACCCAAACCACAGGGACAGGATGAGCTCTAGGAATTAGAACTGAAAACCACCCCCACCCCTAACCCCTTTTATTCTCATCTCCCAAATTCAAGTGTCCTGGTTCTGGTCCATGTCAAGTTGTTAGTTAGGGCAGGCAAACCCTGAGTAACCAAACTCCCATTGTCTGAGAGGGCTGTAAAATCAGAGGTTTGTTTCCCTGAGCATGGAGCATTCATGTCTGACCTCTGATTAGGTTTACCTGTATTATTTCGTTAAGACTTTACACAAACAAACGGCTCTAAAAATAGGCAGGGAGCTGAGCTCCTTTAAGGGAAGAGCTGCCTTTCAGGCCCAGCCCATGTGTGCGGCCTGATTAAGAAGCATACAGAAGGGAACTGGAAAAGCCGGCTGTGCATGACTGAGCACCTCTGCTGGAACCACTGGCTTCTCCTCAGCCCAGCTCCTGCTATGCAGTCAGTTTCACAGACTGCAATTTACACATGAAAGAAAGTCAAGCATTGAAAACCAGCCCATTATACCCAGTCCTTTACCTTTGCCCCACATCCTTCCTTTGGAGCCCTTTGCTGTCCCACACTGACACTAAAGGTGCATTTACAGGTAACTGACTCCAATGGAAGTGATATAGTATATAACCCCAATTACAGCATATAGAGTTAGTGACAGCAGCGGGTGAAACGCTGCCGAGAGCTCCTTTGCTGCAGAGCTTCCTCTCCCAGTGACCCATGAAGTGACTGCTCTGCACCAATTTGCACCATGTCCTCCTCACAGCCATAACCTGCTCCCAAGGCTCCTCACCTGCTGGTGCTGTGAGACTGCCCCATTGCCCTTCGCATGTCACTTCCAGCTGGCTGGCGATTCACTCGTCCAGCACAAGCTCTGCCTGGCTCTCAGGCAGCTGCTTGAATTGTTGTCCAAAATGACCTGCCCTCGTTCAGGGCCTCTGGATTTACGGCCTATGCAGCGTGGCGCCCTCCCTTTGCATGGTCACCCCGGCTCCCATCGGCCAGCTCAGGGGCAGGAAGAGCTTGTCTCTCACACCAGGCAGGTCACCCACACAGTCACTTCAGATTTATGAGCTGGGAACCTTGTCCTCCCAGTTGCCGTGGAAACACAGCTTGCCAAGCAGGGCTGAGAAGAACAGAACAGGCTGGTGAGCTTCCCCTTCACCATCCTGCTTGGCCTGGCCACTCTGCACTGCGCCAGCAGTGGCCCTCGTCCCACCACCAGGGAGCGTGCAGGAGAGATTACCAGGCAGCGTAACAGGGTCAGCAGGGGAGGGCGGGAGAGAACTTGAGGGGGGTTAAGGCTTTTCACACTGGATGGAATGCCAGCCCTGGGAACCGTGCTGTACGAACATAGAACAAGACAGTCCATGCCCCAAAGCGCTTATGATCTACGTAGAAGACAAGCGGCAACAGATTGGTACAGGCAGGGGAGTACTAGGAAACCATGAGTCTTTGTGCCACATTGCCATGATGGAGGGAACCTGTGCCCTTAGATCCTGGATTTTGTTGTGAATGCAGCTTTGGGCCTGCAACTCCGAGGATCCTGTGCTTTGTGATGACAGACAGCCTGGGCTCTTCATGGTGACTTGTCAGAGTGGCTGAAGGCCTGGTCTTTCATGCCCTGGGGCCCTGTGCTGGGCTCCTGTGTAGACTGTGATGTTGTCTGGGCTCTTTAGCTCCACTGTCCTCTCTTTGGGCTCATGGCGTGTTGTCAGGCTTGGGCTTTTGAAACCTCAGGAACATGGCTTGAGCTAGTCACTGTTGTTCCAGAATGAAGCGGGACAGAGTTGAAGAGTCCTGCATGGTGCCCCGGGCAGAGAGAGACCACATTAATGTGTGACAGCACATTTTGCTGCATACAATTGCCAGCTAACAATGGTCGGTGATGATGCCTTTCAGTGATAGAGCCGCCACCACCATGCTCTAGTGATAATCCCTTCTGCTGCTCCCCAGGGCATTGCCCTGGAAGGTTTCCATTAACAGACACTCTTCCTAACATAAAGCAAGCCCTGTGCTCAACGCCCTCTAACACAAAACCATAAGCCCCAATTAACATACCAGTATGGGGGTGGGGGTTGTTTTCATACCCTGGGGAAGCCCCAAAGGTGGGTCAGAGGCTGCAAGGGAATTAAGGATTCACAAGAGATGCCAAGGAGTGGGAAAACTGTGACCTATTGGAGGGCAAACTGGTGGGAGGGAGCTGGAATCCTATTGGAAGGCACAATGGGGTTGCTGCGCTCAAGTGGATTTGTTACAGGATTCACGCACTGTTACGATGGAGTTGATGTACTGGTGGTTTTGTATTCATGGATAATCCACACACACCAGAACGTCCTCCCCAGGGTTTGGGCAGTACATTGAAATGCCTGGCTTAACGCTGGGTGAATTTAGGAGGGTGTCTTGTTTGTGTATGTCTGTTCCCTCTTTTGAGCAGGTTTCCTCAAACCAGTTGCATGGCAGGGGCATTTCTGTCTGGCTGCTTCTGCAAACTGGACTCCTCCTTTGAGCATTGGCTCTGGAGGTGCCTAGTACTGCAGACTTTTCCCTCCCTGCTGCAGCCCAGCTTAGTCAAGCTTTTCTGCACATGGCTCTCACTTGCTACAGGCACAAACCCAAAATGACAAATTGTTTCCAATACATTTAGCAGATAAAGCTGCAGAATAAATGATACATATTTCTGGCTGCAAGAGCTGCTGCCAGCAGCAAGCAGCCATAGCCCAGTGCAAAACACAGGGCTATAAAAACCTGTTCCCAGAAGGCATCAATCCCACCCGCCTGTCTGACACAGGAAAGCCCACAGATGCCGTGGGACTGGGGGAAGGATCCTCCATGTTAGAACATCAAGTGTTACAGCATCAATGTGGTGTCCGGAAGTTATGTTTGAGGATGAATGGAAAATGCATTGTGGTAAATAAGCAGAGATGTCACCGCTTCTTCCCACTTAACCCTTTTTCCTATGCTGGAATTTGGGATGCAGAAAAATCCATGACAAAAGTTATCACTCTATAGAAAATTATGAAAAAGTCTTAGTGTCTGGATTGAACAAGATGGTCTGGCTAAAATAATCCCCATCTTCTTCCCCTGAATGTTGTGCTACTGATTAGCTTTCTTTAAAAAAAAGGTGCCTTGGAGTATGCATTTAAGTATGCACCATGAGTCTGACATATTGGCCCACGTGAAACCCTCCCACAATAACTGCTAATATAGCCAACAATCCCCCATACTTGGAAATTCCTCACACTCAAAGACCCAGCAGAAAAGTTACCACATCCCACCATGTCAGTACAAAGCAACAAATTACCCCAATGGCCCTCTGAAAATAGGATCCCATTGACCGGAGAGAAGATAAGCAGGTTATAGAGCTTTCCTAAGGCACCACCACAACAGGCTAGATAGGTTTCAGTTCCCAAACTTGTGATAAGCTATACCATTTTGTTCACCACTTTTACAAAGTATGTCTTGTGAGGGATCATTGAAATATCGTAATCTGCTGAACATTATTGCCCTGGTAAAATGTGTGTATCAACATTGCATGTGAAGTTATAAGATTATACACTGTGTGTCACTATAACATGCTCCAAGGTTAAGACAAACAGGCCCAAACCAGTTTTTCAAAGACAAAGACACAGTAGCACCACAGCCAGGTATTAAAGAGCTATCACCACTTAAGCGGCCATTCTCCAGCAACGGGAAGGTGTAAACAAAAATATTTACATTTCATCACAGGGACAGTTCAAACCTCACATCCACAATGGACTGTGCGTCACCATGACTCAGCAAGTATGTTTCTAGCACAAGAAATTGAATTATAAAGAGGGGAGGAAAACACTTGACTTCACTCCTCTTTCCTCCTCCCATCTCCTGCTCATGACATCAACAAATACCTGAATGGCTCAACTAAGGGGGAGGGGTCTCGGGCTGACAGGAGACCCAGCTTGTGAAATTTACAACAGCATGTGTGGAGACCAAACCTCTTGCTTTTACGTTCACGTAGCTTGTTAAAGTAAGTATTAGCTTGCGTTTTACTCTTATTTTCTTTTGTAACCAATCCTGAGTTTTATGCATCATCACTTAAAAACTCTCTCTCTGTAGTGAATAAACTTACATTATTTTATTTTATTTTAGCCAGTGTGTTTGGATTAGAGTGTGTGGGAAACTCCATTTGGGATAACAAAGTCAGTGCATTATCATTTTCCTTTGATGAAATGGACTGTATGAGCTTGTACTGTTCAAAACTGAGCAGTACAAGATGCATATTTTGGGGGGACAAGACTGGGACTAGGAATTTGCAGGTGTCACCCTGTATGTAATTCATGAGTGGCTGGTCAGAGTGCTCATGTATTTATCTGTGAGTGAATTTGCATGCTGAAGGCTGCGTGAGCAGGCCAAGAATGGCTGTTCTGACAGCAAAGCAGCATAAAAGGCACCCCCCCAGGCTAGAGCGTTAAGGAGATACAGCTGTTCAACAGTCCAGATTGTACCCTGGGGAATGTCACAAAGCCAAAACCTTTGATGATCTCCATTTCTTTGTGGTTTCTGAATGTTTCCCCCCTCCTCACGTCTGTCTTGTATTTTAGCATAGATTAAAGGATGCAAGACCTCAGACTCCCATAATATAGGTTACTGAGACAAGGATTGCGATTCCTGGAAACTTGATTAATATTTGCAGGATTGAGAAATCCCAAACGTTACTCTGGCCAACAGAGACTCCACTGGCCAGACAGACAACTGCCCAGCAAAGTTCAGCTTGGGTATGTATCCGGTATGGTTTCAAGTCTCATTTTTTGGTTTGGGATGGTTGAATCATTTTGGAGATTTCAGGGAAGTTCAGCCAAGCACCTGTGAGGGAGTCTTACCTGGATTACCATGAGACTGTGCTCACTGCCTCAATTTCCCCTTGCTGGTAGCCCCTTCAGCTAAACCAGAAACTCCTCCCTCTCTTGGGTAACAAAATTTCAAGGACAAACATGTGGAAGAGGAGCCCACAAAACTCCAATCTCTGGAGGGTCCATAGGCTTTTGGTTTCTCAGTCCAGGGGAGTGGAGAAGAGCTTCTCTCCCCCCTGTGCTGAAGTTGTGGCCCTGAAGGAAGCAAGCAATTGCCTGCACCAGTTGTTCAAGTCACCCTGTTCAGGGGCTCCCCATGCCAACAGTTTCAAAATGACTCCCTTTCCAGCCTTCCATTCTCTAGCTGTCTCTCAGTGCAGGTCAAGATGGAGAGACCATTCCTTCCCCAAATGCCTGGACTGCAGGCAGAGAGCTTATATACAGCTGGCTTCCTTCCCAGCATTCCTGGATGGTCTCCAACTCTCATGGGCCTTCTGGGCCACAAGTCCCAGAATCCATCTGTTCTTAGTTTAGTTTCTACCCAGAACAGGGCAGAACTGGTCCTGCAACCTGTCTTAAAGGGGCAACATGCCCTAAGACAGGGTGTCACACTCCCAGTCCTTACTCTGGGACTCAGATCTGCATATCCCCTAGTATTCTGCCTCGTTTCAGAATGCCTCTCCAATACCTCCTCCTGTTGTCCCACTGCTATCTCTAATTCAGGATCTCAGCAGATGAGCTTACCTTTCCTCCAGAAATTCTCTCGTCCCTCCTGCTTCTCACTACCAAACCCACCATTGTCCATGACCCTGAGATTTGCAACCTTGTCGTTCCTTCAGCTTTTCTTTATCCTTCCCCTCCAAATCCTCTCTTCCTACGTTGGTGCTAACATCCTCCCTTTCCTCCATCCCAACTGCTAACCCTTCGTCTCTCTTCTTGTTTATTGTAACCCCCTCCTCTCAACTGTCCCCACTCCAGTCTATCGAAACCTTGCAGCAATTACTGCTCTTTGCACTCCAGTAGTGCCTAGAGGGTCTAGTTCCCCTGCTAGGCACTAGAGAAACCACTTTAAAATTAACCACTCTGCTGCCACTCGAAACACTCCACCACCCTCGAGTACTTCTTGTCCCCTTACGCCATGTGCAAGCACCTCATCCCCCAAACTCTGACCCGCTCCAACCTTACATCTCACCTGGTTTTCTTCTAGTCCTACTTCACACACAGCGCTTTGCTCATCTCCCCTTTTCTCTTTTCCCCATTCGTGGATTAGGGCCTTTCGTGTTGCCCTCTGTATTTTGGAAAAGGCAGCCAATCACATCAAACGTCTTCCCTCCATTGCTGGTTTGTCACTGCTGCCTGCTCTTGTACCACAGTTTTTAATGGGTTCTGATCTGTTAATTTAGGACATAGAAGCTCACTAGGCTCCTATCCATGTTCCTATGCAGTTAATTGCATGAACACATATGATGCTACAGCAATTAATAGCAGAGGGAAGCAAAGTGCCTTGTTCAAGATCGGGGTTCTCGAGCTGGGGGTTGGGACCCCCAGAGGTTCAGGAGGTTACTACATGGGGGGTTGCAAGCTGTCAGCCTCCACCCCAAACCCCTCTTTGCCTCCAACATTTATAATGGTGTTAAATATATTAAAAAGTGTGTTTAATTTATGGGGGGGGGGGTTATTGGCTTGCTGTGTGAAAGAGGTCGCCAGTAAAAAAAGTTTGACACCCACTGTTCAAGATCATGCAGCAAGTTAGTAAATCAGCTGGGACTAGAGCGGGGCGGGTGGGTATATACAAGAACTGCGCCAGAAAATGGCCCTGGAGTTTGTTTCAGGAAATCTAGGCCCCAGCCAGTTTGTCAGGAGATTAAGAGAATCCGGTACTGGGATCAAGATATCTCAACTTGTTCTTAGGCTAAAGCTAATTTATACCAGGCAAGCTCAGTAGTCTTCATTATATCTCTCCCAAACCAAGTCCACTCAATACCAACAGTTGTTTCACTGGCCGGTCCGCCCAACCATTCAATGAACACCTCACCCGTCTTGGAATTTTCCTTCCTCCTATTCCTTCACCCACCGCCTTTCCAGAGTCACTTTGCCCATTCACCTTCCACCCCTTATGTATTACCTAGGGGAAAGACTGAGCCCTACTAATTGTATGCATGGAAAAGGTGACTGTGCAGTCTGCTCATATGTAATATGGAAACAGAACCCCCTTAGCTCCCAGGTGCAATAAGGCTTCATTCGTTGTCTGCAACAAGCTTTGACATCCCCAGATGGAAGGTGCTAAAGAAGTGTAGAGTATTATCAAATAACCTGCTGGTTGGTCTCTCCACTCCAGCCCAACAGCATGAGGCCAAAGGATAACATTTAAAAAAAAAAAAAAAGCACACGCAAGAGGTTAGACATTCACTTCAAAAGAACTTTTTTAATTTAGAAATGCAGTTATATACATAGAACAATTAAAATTAAATTAAACTTTGTACAAATATTAAAACACTATCTTCACACCCACTGCAATGTACAGGAGACCAGAAAATATATATAAAATAAAGCAAAAATAAAACTGATTGAGTGACATCCTGCACAATTACGTTTCATTTGTTTTAAAATCCCACATCTAGGAGTACCATTCCGCAAACAATTCCATAGTGGTGTAACTCAGATAAAAACCAGAAAACAAATTAATGCATTGAAGGCAACCAAGCTTCCCTATCTGTAACTACCTGCAGTGTGCCCAATGCATCACACAGTGTCTGCTCCACAGACAGTTCAGCTTTGTGTTTGGTTTGAACTCTTATGTAAAGTTGAGAATCAAAAATAAAGCATTACTTTTCAGCAGAATTAGATTGCCCCTCTCCTTGGCTCACCCTTGGATAGAAGCAAAAAGCATATGTTAAAATAGAAGTGCATCAATTTAATTCAGACATCCACTCTGGTGCAATCACATGTAACCTCTTAAAGTTATCCAGAAGGCCAAGTTAGAAGCAGTATGTAGGACAGAGCTCTCTGAAGAGAGGTCTGGGAGACTTGCATGCTTTGTCCTGGGAGGGGTGAGAGCAGAACAATCATTCTTGGGGTTTGTTTTGTTTTTTTCACAAGGTTCTGAAATGTTGGCAGAAGATTCATTTCCAATATAAAAACACTCCCTCAAATGAAGCCAGGCTTAGGCAGCCTCTCTATGCTTTCAAGGCCTTTTACAGAGAGAACTGAAGCTTCTTAACTACAAGTTTCTGTGAACAAATGTTTTCATCAAATTTAATTGGCAGTTCCTTCTTTGCAGGATGAAATTTACTATGCTAGTGTCTGAGAACCAGAAAGTGAAACAGATTATACTAGTTCTGCTGTCCAGGCTGGGTGAAGTGAAGAATATTAATAAAACAATTGCTGTCCAAAAATAAAAAACTAATTTTTCAAATTATCTAACATGACATGTTGTAAACAGATCAGCAAGGAAATCTGAACATTTCTATCTTGCTGTGTCTCCACATTTTTACATGGCGGAATCGCTGGTTTTTAGTATCTGATCATCTAGGCACAGTGAACCCTTCCTTATGGCCTCGCCATTATACGCATTTGCACCCAATAGTCTGAGACACCTACAGGGCTTGCTGGAGCTTTTAATAACAGCTCCTACTCACTCGCTCACCCCTAGGTGCTCTGTCTTCTGTACTCACAGCAATGATCTCCCAGCCCAGCTTATGTCCTACAGCAGAACTTGCTGCGCTCACTGAGTCCCAATTCAAATCAACCCAAATTCTCCACTCTTGGGGGAGTCTTGTACTTCCTTCTGGAATAATGTCAATATTTCTCACTCTCCCAAATTACTCCATGTGCTGTCAGGGCAAGTCGCACCTCCAGAGGCATAAAAATCCTGCTAAGTTGTCAAATTGTTAAATGGGGAAATCCTGAGAGAGTTCACTTCCAAGGGGAAATACGTAAGAGGATGCTCACAGAGTGTAATTTATGTTGCAAGTTTGCTGTTGGTTTAAAAGGATGGGAATCCTCTGGCTCTCCTCCATCCCAGAGCCACAGAGCTCTAATTGTGCAGCAGTCCTACAAAGGAGAAGAACGCTGAAGAACCCTGCTCCTTCCACCTGCAGTGGAGTGAGGCCCTTATTTATTTTTAAAAAACAAAAAACAAACACAAACCACCAACGTTCCCTTACCTGTTACTAATCCCTTTATATTATCCCAACACTGACATGATTAAAATTTGCTTTTAATTCACCCTGCACTCTATAATTCGGGCACTGAGAAGAGACCAATCCAGTTCACTTTCATTTGTAGTCAGTTTCACTAGCCTGGTACTGTAATAGTTGGATTGCAAACACGGCAGAGGAATATCCTTGTTTGAAAAAACATTTTTCAATTGGAATAGAAAGGAAATCATGGAAGAATTTCTTTTGCACGCAGTGTTTTGTAAATTTCTCCCGACAGTGTCCCTTTATGTTTTGTACCTCCTTACAAGTGCTAGTTATTTTTAATTTTCATGTATAATTAAATCATTTGAATGTTCTTGTTAAGCATTTCAGGGTACAGCATGTGTAAGACAACACAAAACTGCATCATGTTGGGAATGCTATAGGGGGGACTGTCTCCTTTTGACAACTCTGGTCTATGATTCCAGCAAGAAACGTATTCTTCACTCCAACTTAATGCTATCAAGTTATGGGAGAGCTCATAAGCAAGGGTTCTTTAAGGCTGAATTCTGCAGTTCTTGCTTTCACTGACTAAAATGGGAGTTCTGAGTGTGCAGCATCTCACTTATCTTTCTAGCTCTCTTTCCTTCCCAGAAATTGATTCCTGCCCCTTCAAGTCTCCCTTAGACTTTAAAGGTATGAAGGTAATGGTCCACATATTGCTCAGTAAAGAGAAAGAAAAAGGGTTGTTTTTTTCTTTTAGAAGTCCAGCAGATAAGTTTTCAAACAGGTTTTTTTCCCTCCTCATTTGATCTCATTTTATATGAAAGTAAACTGAATGCTTGGGAAGGTGAAACAGCCCAAAAGCTGTTTCTGCTTGTTCCGGCTTGCATCAGATCTAATGTCTCTAGTCTGCATGGATGTTTCCACAGAAGAAAGTGGCATGTTGGTTTTCTGCAACCGCCAAGGCATCTAAGGGCATCAGAGATTACCAGCCAGCAGGGTACAATTAGATCCTCCCATGAAAAGCCATCTCCAGTATCAATAGCTGCTGTTTTATCCTCTTAAAATCTAAGACAATGATTGTCCATTTCTGCTGATTACAGCCACATCTTTTCCCTCTCCCCACACCCCTCCCTCCCAGGAAAGAAACTCTGAGGGACTCTAAACAAAATTAAGGTCCCCTTCTTCTGTTGTTTTTCTCCAATTGATTATTTCTCTCAGACTGGTGGCTAACCACACTATTGTGAGTGGGGTTAGTGGACACAGCCACTATGTGCTTTGTTAGATGCAGGACTGTCAGTTTCAGCATTCAAAGCAAGGTCAGGCCCTGGGATCAAATTCCAGCTCCATTAAGAGAATGCTCTTCTGTCAGATGAAAAGTGTGGCACCTGGCCTTTGCACCCAGGCAACGGGGTGTCAGCTTTGGTTACCAGGGAACCTTAAGCTAATTAGAGAGCAATTCATTCTATTTTGTATTTGTTTGAAGAGAAGAAAACAAGGTCAGTGTTTGCACTTTGATAAGAAGTGAGAGACCAGGTTATAGGGACACTTACTTCAAACATGGGATTTTGTAGAAGAACAATTTTAAAACAGTAGAAATATTTCCATGCTGATGTTTTTTTAAATTCCAATGGAAACAATTTACAAACTAATATACTTATGGCCTGCCCTGTCTGAAAGCCAAATACTGCAGCACCATTGAGCTGGAAATGAAACAAGTTTGTTTTTTATTGTCCAAACTGAGACAGAAACAAAACCACCAAGGATAGTGAAAGTTGGATTTGTCAAATTCTTGCAGTAACCTAGGGTGTTGTAATAGGTAAAGAAGTTTGTTTAAAATATACTATTTTTAACTTGACAGTGTCTCTTTAAAACAATTCTTGCAACTTAATTTACGAGATACACGGGATGGGGGAAAAGAGAGCTGCTCCCCATATACACACCCACTGTTACAGCTGTCCTGGGAATTAACAGGCAAATGCATTAGGGAATTTAATGAGCAGGGGAGGCAGGTTGCTGGCTATACATTGCAGCCAATCCCTGCCCACTGCAGCTGGAGCCTAACCTCAGTTACTGCAGCAATAATCCATTTTAAAGTGTTATATAACATTAAGTATTCTAATATAATCACTGCTCTGGGTAGGGAGTACAATTATAAAGGGGAGAGGAAGGGGGCTGAGGTATTCACCCAGAAGTCACAGCTTGCTGAGTAAAGCCACATCTCATTGTTCCCTCCATTTCAAATACAAATTTACCGGCTTCCCTTTAGGGCAACTGCTGGTTGACCACCTGACTAGGGTACTAGGGTGAGCACGCACACCTCCATCCCCAGCCTTAGTTTAACTTTTGCCGTAGTTCAACTAATGAGCTGCATAGACTTTTTTTGATGGGCCAAGCACTGCTGCTGGAACCAACTCCAGGGAAACTGTTCCCTTGTCCTCCCTGCTTAACTCCTTTAAATCCACCAAGCAGCCCCAAACATGCATTTGGCCATGGGACATAGCTGTCCCTTGTGCAGGATCATTCATGCAGGAAACGATATATGTAACAACCTCCAGTAGGTCACACCAGGCCCTACATACACCAGGGACAAGGAATGTATTCCTAGGCTTATTTTAAGACAGCTCTGTCAAGAGAGTCATTAAAACTCATGCTCTGGACTGGGGAGGGTCCTGCTCCAGGTAACTGTTTAAAAACTGCTCTGCTGTCTCCATAATGGCCACACAACCAAACTGTGTCAACTCCACTCTTCAGAAGGGGTTTTAGCAAACACATTGTTCCCCCGCCCTGTGAAGAAGAGGCCCACATGTGGGAGCAGCTCCAAATGCACCAAGCGGTCCCATTAGGATCAAACAACAGCACAACTCTTTCCATTTAAGGTTATGAAGACATGCTGCAACTATTTAGAAAGTGGAATGCTGTATTTGAGTACCATGTGTTATGGTATCTCCTGCCAGCTAATTGGGGATGCTAACCAAAAACCCCAGCATTAGCTGACAATGTTAATATTTCTGCGGACAAAATTGTAAACATAAAAAAGGGCCAATGAATCCAGATAACACATTAAAAAGCCCTTACGTTTCCTGGAAAATTGACGGAGTAAGGGACAATGTTTCTAAATGACGTTTCCATTTTTACTGTCATGTCAAGTTAAAAGTTGTTGGTGGTAGGCAAACCCAAACAGTTATGCAGGAAAACTGATATTTTAAAAAAGCGTCAGACACCCGATACCTGCAAAAGAACAGGCCTTTAGATAAACTGGACCACAATCATGGCACACCGTGACAGCAGAATGTGACTAACCTGCAGTTAACATAGGCTTGGTTAACTGGACATCAGATAATCAGGGTTGTACTGTAAGTTTTTTTGCTTCTCAGCCTTGTCTACAACTAGCCTTTCGCAGAAATTCTCCTAGAGTTTAGCACCAGGAGCTGCCCCTGTGATAGACCAGCACTGGAAGGAACTGGTAAAATTTCTCAGAGTAGAGACAGCCCTAGACTTCAGGAAACACAAAAACTGAATGGATTGTGAGGTCGATGAAAGAACGAGACAGTGGAATTTTTTGGAATGGAATCTTGCAGAGAAACTGTTACTCTGCTACATCCAGGGTGTATGTATATTTTGTGGGGAAGATACGGGGATAACAAAGAAGGCATGAAGGGGAGGAAGAAAAAATCGTCAGGTGTTTCCAAAAATCTTGTAAAAGACCTCAGACTTCTCTGCCTTTACAATAGTCAGTGATGCCTAATTGTTAATATGCATGTAAGTTATAGAACATACCACTTTATTTTTAAAAACTATGAGCACTGCTGGATAGTGTAAATTACCCATATTGGAACTTTTCCCAAGCCCAGGTTCAGCCCTCTTGGAGAGTTCTGTCCTGCCCTAGTCACCAAGAGGATACTGGAAGAAAGATCTTTATATAAACTATATCTGCACCCAATGAGCAAGCAGTTCTTGGTCCCTGCTCTCTGGGCTGCTGAAGAGCTAGCGAGGCCTGTGAGAAGCTGCGACAAGCCGGTGTGAGAAGGAGAAAGGCACAAGTAAATAGCAGCTCTCCAGAGGCTGCAGTCAAACATCTGGCACAGGGAGGGAAGAAGAGGGAGGAGCTCAAATCCATTACATTACTCAAGCCCCTAATGCAGATGGAATGGGAAGGCCGACACCGCACCAACCCGAATGGCGCATCGAGGAGACAACCTGGCGAAATCCTTTGGATCTTCAGCTGAAGGGTCTCTGCTTGGAGGTATCCAGGGCCCAGCTTGTGAAGGTGGGGAAGGCTGCACAGAATGCTTGCATCCCAAGGAAGAAGAGGGGAAACCAAGAGGGAGAAGGCTAAACAAGTGCAGCAGGCCTCATGCTTCCTTCAACAATGGAATATCTGGGAGGGAAAAGAAAAAAAAAAAAGGTCAGACCTGACATGGGTCATTCCACGGAGCTTCTAACAGGTGGCAACAAAGTGCACAGACAAGGTATGTTACAGCCCCTCCCACATCCCAATACAGACAGACAACCTCTTACAACAGTAGTGCAGCTTTCCCCCTCTGACACCAGGCATCACTTCTCCCCACGCCTTCTAGCAGCAGCAGATGACTGCACATAGGCCTGTGGCAAGTTAACCTTTAACTACAGCCAGTGCAAGCTCCCATGTAGGTGGGAGTTAGGTAGCTCCAGCATGATCTTGACACAGTAAGCTAACCTTTTGGCTAGTCTTCCTTAGAACAAAAGAACAGTCATACTGGGTTAGACCAAAGGTCCATCTAGCCCAGTATCCTGTCTTCCGACAGTGGCCAATGCCAGGTGCTTCAGAGGGAATGAAGAGAACAGGCAATCATCAAGTGATCCATCCCGTCGTCCATTCCCAGCTTCTGGCTTATAGCAATTTGCCCTGCTAAGAGGTGCCTTAAACAGTGATTTAAAAGCAGCGCTAGACACTGCAGAACACATGGACTGTCCACCTATTTCTGCAGAGTCTGAAAGGCCCACTGAATCAGCTTTTGGCAACACTATCCCTCAACCCTGCTACCCACATTTGAGGTTTTCCTCCCATATTTGGGAATTTTGGTATTTCTCTCCCTGTAGGGGAAATAACCTTTGGGGTTTTATTGTTGAGTAGGGTTCCAAGTCATGTTGATGACTGTTATAGGGCTCGCAATGGAAAATAAAGTTCTACAAACCACCTACGATTCTTGACCTAGTGGGTCTAACCTCTACAGAAGCAAAGCTTTGTTGAGTCTCCACATCAGCTCTGTCCTTGTAAGGCCTTTCCTTCTGCAGAGTCCAGAGAACTCAGAGGGCTGGTCCGTGTTATGTGGACTCTTGTCCACTACGAGACTGAAGCACAAGACCATCACAACTCATTCCTCTTAGGACTTCAAACTAGACTTGTGCTCTGGGTCTGTAGTGTTTTAAGCACTATGCTAGCCAGTCCCTTGCCTTGTCAGTTACCGTGTCCCAAATGGAGGAGCCTCAGAAGTGCAAAGTGCTCATTTTCAAAAGAGTGCCCCCCTCCAACAAGTGGTTGTGCCTAAATAGGACTGTCCTGCGTTTTCATGGCACTGCTGGGGGTGGGGAGAAAGTTCTTTGCAAATGACTTGATAAAGACCAGAGGAAGCACCAGAGCAGAACAGACCTTCTAGTCTGGCATCTTGCCTTTGATGCTGGCCAATGCTGGATGCTTTGGAGGAAGACGTAGAGCCCCCGGAATGCACCTAATTATGTAACGCTGTACAGTGGAGGCAGGGAAATTTCTTTGACACTCAGCTGGTGACCAACTTGTGCCCTGAAGCACAAGAATCAATGGCCCTTGTAATTCTCATCCTAGCTAGCTGCACGGCAGCGACTATGCTTATTCACATTAGTGTCTCATTCAGTTTTCCCTGTTCATATCACGTACCGTCTGTGTATTCCTCCGAGGAAGTAAGTGATAAAAGGCTTTGTATATCACTGCTTTCTGAGTCTTGAGCATCTTTGTGCACAGGTCTACTGCTTGCCATGCCAGCTACCCAGGAAGAGGTGGTGGCCTGGTGTACGAGAACAGTTTCAGAGCGTTGAGAGCCACTGGCTTCACACAGTCCAGAGCGTCCTGGGGCCTCGTCCTCTCCAACAAAGCAGTCCCGAGCCCCTTGGTCCTGCTGCTGCTGCATCTCACTTGTTCCACTCTGCCCAGCTCCCTCTGACAGCACAATCTGTACCCGTGAATCTGAGGGTGGAATGCAGTTCCCTGCGCTGCCATAGACTGCTTCTTCGTAGGACGGCAAGGCCACCTGGACACCATCCACCATCATGGAGACCTGATCCCCAGATACACCTTGATCACGTCTTGAAAGAGGAAAAAGCTAATTTAGAGCATATACACAGACTGATGGCTCTGTGTGCCCCGCACTGAGCCAATGAGCCATGAAGTAACCTTTCCTTATCCCAGTCCCACCACTCAACAATGACCTGTTTAGGGAGAGTAGTATTGAATTTTACCAACATCCCATTAAAAGCAATTACCTCCTTGTACTGCCATGCAAGTGACCACACACTAGTTCTCCTCCTGTTACAGTGGCTGGCACCGCAGAAGAGATGGGCATGCTCCAGAACTCTGCCCTCAAATGAGACAATGCCCTACTGCTCAACAGCCACCCCACCAGCTGTTTAAGGAGCAGCAGTGATTGGTTCAGAAGACAAATCTGTAGCCACCTGGAAGAAGGGCAGCATAGCATAGTACACACCTCTGGCAACAGAGAAGTTGAAATGTGGGACACTCCCCACCTCCATGTACAGCTGTCTTTTCCCAGGTCAGGAGGGCAAACGTCCTGTACCTTTTTTTATTTCCCCCCCGCCCACCCCGCAGGGATAATCAGAGATGTGCACATACATCAGAGGCTCCTGAATAACCAATTTACTCTGGCTGGTCAGTACCTTTATTTAGTGATATCAGCACAATTCACAGCCACAGAAGCAGCTGAGGGATCTCTTGAATGAGCTGGGGACTGGCAGGGGAAGGGGCAGACGTAAATACACAGGCTCTTACTTAGGTAATCATCCAACAGAGGGAAAGGAAGGAGGCTGAAGTAGAGGACAGTCCAATAGGGTTTGGAGAACATCTTACATTTAAAATTTAGAAGCAAAGAAATAGAATAGCAAATAGCTCATCAGGTGGAATGGGAGAACAGTAGCCACAGAAAATGAAAAGCAGAGCACCGCCCGATACCGTTGCTGTACCCGAGTTCAGGGGATCTCCAAGAGGAGTGGTTCACAAGTGCTGGGCACAGTGCTTCACAGTGCACAGATGCTGTATTCCCTGAAGCCCATGGACACACTGTGCATCCACAGAACTCTTCCCACCCATAATACTGCCTGTGCCTCATCACTGGAGACATGTAAATGGGGCAGCTAAAAGTAATGAGTGCATGGGGGTGGGGTGTGTGTGAAATCACAGTTCCATTATGTCCTGAGTTTGTGAGGCCCACGGTTTAAATAGGACAGGGGACAGCCCTTTCCTCAACTCCATTCAGTGTGCTATCCTACGGGAAGTGAATTTTCGGAGGTTAGGCCCAGCTTCCAATAAACTACGTTCACATCACAAAAAAATACAGCACACATTAGTGCTGACTGATTCCTCCTGTTGTTGGCAGTCTTAGTGGACAGACCACAGACTGACAAGATCTGGAGACTAAACTCTCTTCAGATAAGGGCTGAGGTACATTGGCAAGGCAGTGGAAGCTTGCGATAAGACTGCCAGTAGCAAATCTATTCTGTAGATGAGAATAGAATGTCTTTTCTTGGGTCATCAACCCGATGGCTTCTTTTGCCAGCAGTAAATTTATTTAAAGGAAAGGGATGAGAAGTTATGGCCATTAAAACCAGACCCTGCTCATCACGACATGAGGAAATTATACCGAAACCCAGCAGACCAACAAAGCAACAAACTTGAAGAAAGAGCGATGAAGAAAAGCAGAAAAGGATGAAAAAAGGAAATAAGAGAAAAACAGAAGAACAGGACAGAGAAAGGAAAGAAGAGTGATGGGGTTGAGATGACAGAAAGGGGAGACAAACCCAACACCCTTGTGGACTGCACATGTAAATACATATTACATCCCCGAGCCCCTGCCCTCTGTTGAAACTTTCCTCCCACTGAGCTCACCTGCTGTGATGAAAAGACTTCAGCTTTGGCTGCAGCAAAACGAACAGTACAACTAAGAGAAGGATCAGAGCTACTGAACTTGCTGTGGAGGCCACTATGGAGAGGGTGGGCACCCCGATTGTCGGGGGCGAATCTTTATCTACAAAACCAAAAGAAACAGAAATTAAATGGTTCATGCCTTAGAACAGGCATCATGCGAACAAGGTACATACAAGGGGCCTCTGAAAAATGGAGGGAGTCTCAGGGAAGAGCAATAGAGGGGGGGAGGGAGGCGAATTTAGGAGAGAATGAGTTAAACATACATTTAGTTTGATTAAGTGACAACTACAAAGAGGCTTGATGACAATAAGGAAGGAAAAGAATTGTTTAGCGTAACAGAAGGGTGTTTTAGGCTGAACAGCAGGAAAAGCTCCATGTTAATAGGAATTCTTAGCCAATGGAAGAGTCTGCCCCAAGGAAAGAAGTGGAACCCCCATGGCTTGGCACAGGTAAAACGTGACAAGGGAGCTGGGCAGCGGTAGCTATGCTGATGGGAGAAGCCAACATAGCACTCTCTACACTGGCGCTTAAGTCAGTCCCACAGTAAGCGTTAGTGTTGACATAACCTAACGAACATGTAGTAGGTAATAATCCTGTACTGGCAGGGAGATGAACTAAGACAGCCTAAGAGGTCTTCTCCCCCTCTACATGGTGTAATTGCCTGTCTGTTGCTTCTATCCCCTAGCCCAGTGTTTCCCAGACTTGGGACACCACTTGTGTAGGGAAAGCCCCTGGTGGGCTAGGCCGGTTTGTTTACCTGCCACATCTGCAGGTCCGGCCGATCGCGGCTCCCACTGGCTGCGGTTCGCTGCTCCAGGCCAATGGGAGCTGCGGGAAGCGGCGGCCAGTACGTCCCTCGGCCTGCGCCGCTTCCCGCAGCTCCCATTGGGAAACACTGCCCTAGCCCATCTAAGTGATGACTAAAGTCTTCTATACTAATCCTCCCCGCAATGCTCGTAGGTCCACCGGCCAATGCTCTTACATGCTTCATATACAGGACATCCCCATTTAACTGAACCTCAGTTAAGCTAAACTTCCATTTTGCGGCAATTCACTATGCCCTCTAGGGTCACACCCAGCAATAGGTACTTAGTGTAGACAAGACCTTCACACCACGTTCCTATATGGCTGCATTTTCTGTGAAGCGGTGTGAAACCCAGAGATGGATTAAGATGTGATCATTTGCTTTGAAGCCCATAGTCTGAACACAGTTTCCTAATTTCTCACTGGCTTTTTCACTACCTTCCACCAGTGTCTTGAGGCCCTTCGCTTCTGGTCAACCCAGGCCATGTGTGGTATTAACCCATCCCTAGTGATACTAGAGAAAAGCCACATAGTCACTGCCATTCGCATTGCTACTTGCAGTCCTAGAGAGGGTAAAATGCCATCACGCAGGAATGCTGTCCAAGCATGGCTAGTTGCCACAGTGAAGGGTTTTCTTTCATGGACTGGGACTGGGGGGGGAAGTGGGATAGGAAAGAACAAAGGAATTTTTACAATCCCACGCTGAACTCAGAGCGCTTTCAGGTTCTATCTGGTCACAGGTGAATTCCACTTTCCCCTCCCCTGGCACAGAGACTCAGACTAAGGGCTGCAAAGTGGCCAGGAGGGAAAAGGGCATCTTTGGGAATAATATAGTAGGTTCTAGTGGCCATAGAGCTCGGGTGAACTCTAAGAAGGGGTGCTTTTCTGTTTGCTTTCTGATTAAGTTAAACCAGAAAGCAAAATAGGTTATAAACACTAATCCCTGAGGAAAAGATTTGACTCCAACTGTTGCTGCTGAGTCATTCCACCAGTATATGGGCTCAAAAGGACTCCTCCCCGCACCAGCTTTTATTGGGTATGCATGCTTTTTAAAACCAGAAATCCCATGGAAAATAAAATTACAGCTGTAGAACAAACATTTTTCTGCAGACTGCTTTACTTTCCTGTCATGGGAGAGGAATTCCTGTCCAGCTTGGGAGAGCCCCACATAACAAAAGCTGTCAATTTCCATTTGGAAAGAAAGAAAACAGAAAACATCTATCAGCAACATCCATCAGGCCAGGCCAAACAAACAGCACGGGGGAGCTCTGCAGCAGACTGCAAGCTCCAAAAGCAAATAAATCAGCCCCTCCAAAAATGAGTGTTAGAAAGCACTGGTGAAGAAACACACACACACACACACACACACACACCAAGGTGCACAAAGTTTGCTCTGATGAGGAAGGTATTGCCTGCAGTATTGTTGTAGCCCTGTTGGTCCACAGGATATTAGAGATACAAGGTGGGTGATGTATTGTCAGCTTGCTAGGAGCCAGAGGGGCAGCGCTGAAGGTGCACACGATAGAGCAGCTTACTGCCCCCTTATCTCTAATATGGCAAGATGGAATCGGTTATCTCAGCAGGCTAATACGGGAGCCTCCACTCAAACCATGATGGAGATCTGCATCCAGAAGCACATCTTCAAAGGACATGGGCTGGACTTTGACAGGAAGAATGTAGGAGAGGTGGTGTGTGTCTTTTACACTGTGAGCTGGGATTACCATTGATTTTGTTTGTACAGCACCTACCATAAGGGGCCCAACCTTGTATTCTTTAGGCACTACCACAATATAGATATCAAATATTAAAAGACATAATAAGTAATAGAGAAGACAGTCTAAAATGCAAGCTACCTTCCTTACTTGCTGTAATGCATTACTCACCTTGGCTTAGCCTACAGCTAATTTCCATGGCTGGATTCCATTCTCCATTCTTGCACGTCAAGTATTTGTAATCTCCCTTTAGCATGTAGCCTTCATCACATACATACTCTATGACGCTGTCGGATGTCAGAGGGTCACTGCAAGGAGTTGGATGGCATTTGTAGCCTCCATTCTCAGGCTCCGGTGGACGGGGGCAAACTGGAGGAAAAGGGGAAAGGAGAGAACCCATCATGAAGATGTTGCATAGAGGAAGACTCCAATTGTGCAAGTACTGCAAAAATCAACTGAAAATGTGGCGCATGCTTGTAGTTCCTCCTGCTGGCTTCTGAGAAGTATTTTGTTACTAGAAATAGGAAGAAACATCATGATACAGCAATGACACTCCACTACCTGGGTTTCACCCCTACCAAATCTAGTGCAGTTGTTGAATGCTAGGTTTTATTCCAATACTATAAGTTAGCCACCAAGTCAAGGAAGGGTCAAAGAAAGACTTAAAAAACCAAGGTAAGTAGAGCATGTCTACACAGCAAAAAAACCCATGGGTCAACTAACTTGGGCTCTGAGGGCTCATGTTACAGGCCAAAATAAATGTAGACGTTCCCATTCAGGCTGGAGCCTGGTCTCTGAGACCCACTCCCTCCTTGCTGGGTTTCAAAGCCTCGGCTCCAGTCCAAGCAGGAACATGTACACTGAAATTTGGGTGCAGTCACGCTGCCGTGGGGTTTTTTCCTATCTCTTCAGTGTAGACATACCCTAAGAGACATCCATAGCAGTGCCACTTGTAAATTGCTTCAAGTGTGGACACCTCTCTAGACAGGCCCATAAAGTCCTTATCCTATGTCTCCCCACGCGGTAACTTCATTATTGAATTTCTTCTCTAAGGTCTAGGCGGCTTAGTCAGCCTGCACAACTTGATATGGAGAGAGAACAGTTTCCTTCCACTCAAATGAATTCTAGAATCATAGGACTGGAAGAGACCTCGAAAGATCATTTAGCCCAGCCCCCACACTCATGGCAGGACTAAGTATTAGACCATCCCTGACAAGTGTTTGTCTAACCTACTCTTAGGAGATTCCACAACCTCCCTAGGCAATTAATTCCAGTGCTTAACCACCCTGACAGTTCGCAAGTTTTTCCTAATGTTCAACTCTTGCTGCAATTTAAGCCCATTGCTGCTTGTCCTATCCTCAAAGGTTAACTAGAACAATTTTCCCCCCTCCTTTTTATAACAACCTTTTAAGTCCTCAACAACTGTTAATCAAGTCCTCTCTCGTCTTCTCTTCTCCAGACTAAACAAACCCAATTTTTTCCAATCATCTCTCATAAGTCATGTTTTCTAGACCTTTATTCATTTTTGTTGTTCTTCCCTGAACTTTCTCCAACTTGTCCACATCTTTCCTGAAATGTGACGCCCAGAACTGGACACAATACTCCAGTTGAGGCCTAATCAGTGCAGGGTAGAGTGGAAGAATTACTTTTATCTTGCTTACAGTATTCTTGCTAATACATTCCAGAATGATTGCTTTTTTCGCAACAGTGTTAAAACTATTGACTCATTTAGCTTGTAATGCACTATGATCCCGAGATCCCTTTCTGCCGTACTTCTTCCTAGGCAGTCATTTCCAATTTTGTATGCGTGCAACTGATTGTTCCTTCCTAAGTGGAGTACTTTGCATTTGTCCTTATTGAGTTTCATCCTATTTACTTCAGACCATTTCTCCAGTTTATCCAGATCAGTTTGAATTTTAATCCTATCCTCCAAAGCACTTGCAACCCCTCTGCAAACTTTATAAGTGTACTCTCTAGGCCATTATCTAAATCATGGAGGAAGATATTGAACAGAACCAGACCCATAACTGATCCCTGCAGGACCCCACTCTTTATGCCCTTCCAGCATGACAGTGAACCACTGACAACTACTCTCTGAGAACAGTTTTCCCATCAGTTATTCATCCACCCTATAGTAGCTCCATCTAGGTTGGATTTCCCTAGTTTATGAGAATAACATGCAAGACCGTATCAAAAGCCTTACTAAAATCAAGATCATACCATATCTACCACTTCCCCCTCCACCAGGTTTGTTATCCTATCAAAGAAAGCTATTAGATTGGTTTGACAAGATTTGTTTTTGACAAATCCATGCTGTTACTTATCACTTTATCTTCTTGGTGTTTGCAAACTGATTGCTTAATTATTTGCTCTATTATCTTTCAGGGTACTGAAGTTACACTGACTGGTCTGTAATTCCCCAGGTTGTCCTTATTTCCCTTTTTATAGATGGGCACTATATTTGCCCTTTCCCAGTCCTCTGGAATCTCTCCCGTCTTCCATTAGTTTTAGAAAATAGTCGCTAATAGCTCAGATATCTCCTCAGTCAGCTACTTGAGTATTCTAGGATGTATTTCATCAGGCCCTGGTGACTTGAAGACATCTTATTTGACATGAGCAATGCCCAGGTTGGGGACCTTTGCCTCAGATAAAACAGGTGCCCCATTTGAGGGGAAAAGCAGGGTCTAATACCTGAGCCCAGCTAAGAGAAAGGAGGGCAGACAGATGAAATAGCCTCAGAGCTAAGCCCAGCTGGCAGAAAGATTCTTATTTTGTGTTTGTTTTGGTACAGACTTTGGACCCTGCTAAAAGAGAGAGAGTGTGTGTTTGTGTGTGTGTGTTTTTGTAGTAACCTGGCCAGAAGGCTCTGCCGGAAGCTATCAGAGCTCCCTGAAAACCTTGTTGGGGAAAACTGAGGCCGAGCAGTTGAAGCACTGTTCCTCACAAGGAGGTGCATAGTGGGCAGCATACTGACAACACGGTAACTTGTCTATTTAGAAGTGGCAAATGCATATCAAGGCCTCGTGGAAAACCGAAGACAGTTCTGCTACATTTCTGCCAGTATAATCAATAGCTACAGAAGGGGGAAAAAAATAGAAAATGAGGAAATTGGCATGAAAACAGGATCTTTGCTGCTTATGATTTCATCTCCTCTGGCAGCTTGCTGTTATTGCTGGCAGCATGCAGAGTCTCCGATAGGCTCTCCACTACCACCACTTATCAACTGAGGAACCGGTCCTATTCTGAAGGTGTTCCTCCTCCAGTAACCTGGACAGTGAAAAACATCAAACTGAAGCGAACATTCTTACATTATTCAAACACCGAATGCAGGAGAGAAGAGTCCATCACTTCTCCCTTTAAATTCAGATCAACATCTCAGTCCTAGTGAGGAAGCTTGGTTCATATTTAATAAAACACTTTGGGGCCTGAATAAATTCAAGTGTTTTACTTTTTACCACAGTGGGTTACCCACACCCTCTCTTGTAATCTCTGATGTACACATCTTGTGACACATGCAGAGGAGTGATGATGCTATAGTTTCACCCATGATCCCAGGGAAACTGGATGGTATTACTTAAAATGATCACCAGTGAAATAGTTAATCCTGACTTAACTTGGAAAGTGACAGTTTACACTCCACAGTGAGATGAGGGAGGGCAGGTCATCTCTCTTAGGACCAGATGCTTTGTACAGAGGACCTAAGGAGGAGAGGGGGAGTATGGGAAGAAGGAATCCTCCCTCCAGTCCAGTAGTACGGTGTGCTATAGCTATAACCCTGAAATTTGGGAGCAGACGGCACAACACTTGTACTCCCACTACACAGGGGATGTATAGAGTCACTTAGTAGCAAGCTAAACAGCCACTGCTCTGCACCGCCCTAGCCACACCAGACTCTTCTATGTGGAGTCTGCTCAAGTGGCCTGACCCCTCCCCTGCACAGCACCATCACAGTGGTTCTGCCGAGTTTAGGGCCTGCTTCATTTACAGGGGGAGGCAATTTAAGCATCAAGCCCAACGAGCTATTTCATCATGTCTGTCTGCATACTCGGGACTGCAGTGGGTCACATTCTAAGTAGTGTCCCAACAAAGATTTCCCCCCCCACACCCCCTCCTTTTAAATGAAAGTTTAAACTGATAGGTCCAGAAACCTGCTATTGGAACATACTGCTGAGAAGCAACCAGCTCAATACAACCCAGGGTGACGGAAGTAAGGTATCGTTAAGCCAGGGGTCAGCAGCCTTTCAGAAGTGGTGTGTCGAGTCTTCATTTATTCACTCTAATTTAAGGTTTTGCGTGCCAGTAATACATTAACGGTTTTAGAAGGTCTCTTTCTATAAGTCTATAATATATAACTAAACTATTGTTGTATGTAAAGTAAATAAGATTTTTAAAATGTTTAAGAAGCTTCATTTAAAATTAAATTAAAATGCAGAGCCCTGTGGCCAGGACCTGGGCAGTGTGAGTGCCACTGAAAATCAGCTTGCATGCTGCCTTTGGCACGCGTGCCATAGGTTGCCTACCCCTGGTTAAGCAGTTTTCATGTAGACTCTAACCACTAAGGCAGGGGTAGGCAAACTACAGCTCACGGGCCGGCTTTGGCCCGCGAACTGTTTTAAGCCGGCCCACAAGCTCCCGCTGGGGAGTGGGGTCTGGGGCTTGCCCCGCTCCAACGCTCCAGCCGGGGCGCAGGGTTGGGGGGGGGGGGGGGCCCACACCATGCGGCTCCCAGAAGCAGCCGCATGGCCCTGTTCCGGCTCCTACGTGCTCCAATGGCCCCCTCTGGTGCTCCAATGGGAGCTGCAGGAGTGGTGTCTGGATGGGGTAGTGTGCAGAGCTGCCTGGCTGTGCCTCCAGGGAGGAGCAGGAGAAGGGACATGACACTGCTTCCGGGAGCCACTTGAGGTAAGCGCCACTCAGAGCCTGCACCCCTGAACCTCTCCCCACGCCCCAACCCTAATCCCCCTCCTGCCCTCTGAACCCCTCGATCCCAGCCCAGAGCACCCTCCTGCACCCCAAACCCCTTATCCCCAGCCCCACCACAGAGCCCATACCTCCAGCCAGAGCCTGCACCCATTCCTGCACCCCTGCCCCAGCCCCGATCCCCCTCCCGCTCTCCAAACCCCTTGATCCCAGCCCAGAGCCCTCACCCCCTCCCCCTCCCGCACACCAACCCCACATTTGTGAGCATTCATGGTCCGCCATACAATTTCTATTCCCAGATGTGGCCCTCAGGCCAAGAAGTTTGTCCACCCCTGCACTAAGTGTACATCTCCATGGGAACTAAAAACTCTTGGTCAGCCAGCTTGGGTTGAGGGGCTGTAAAATTGCTTTGTAGACATTTGGGCTCAGGCTGGAACCCAAGCTCCAGGAACCCATGGGGGGGGAAGAGTCCCAAAGTCCGGGCTCCAAGCCCAAGCGTCTACAGTGCAATTTGTAGCCTCGGAGCCCGAGCTCCATGAGCCTAAGTCAGTTGACCCAGCCAGCCGCAGCCGTTCCATGGGTCTTTTATTCCAATGTAGAGGTACCCTCGCTACACAAGCATCTATGAGTTTCTTCTAGTCTCCATTCTTTTGCACTGTATTCATGCATGCCTTTTATATCAGAAGCCCTACTGAGTAGGGTTGCATTTCTTTGTTTGGTGTGCTCTCTATTGTAAAGGGCTATGTACACCAGTGATGCTATATAAATTACATACAAAAAGCTTTACTTTAAAAATGTTAGGTTACACTCAAGCAGTTGAAAGCTTGCAAATACCAGAATTTAGGTTACCTAAGCAACCTTAATTCAGCCCCCTTGTGTGTATGAATCAGAATGAACAGTCTTCAATTACATGATCACATGTTTTCCCTCCAGAAACCCGTGGCCTCATTCAGTGCAAAAGATGGATGATGCTCACGGAATGAAGCAGTTGAATATGGTTATCCTCATCATTCAGTGATCCCTGCCTTGTTTACTGCATACAATGCAATGATTATAGAATTAGTCATTTCCTCATTGACTTTTCTAGGGCGCTTATTGCCATGGGATCTGAGTGCCTCACAAATATTAATAATTCATCTCCACTGTGAGGTAAGAGTATTTCCATCTGGATTTTATACCCCAGGAAACAGACATGGGGAGACATGCCTAAGGCCAAATGATGACTCAGTAGCAGAGGCAGAATTAGAGCTAAGCACCTCCCAACCCTGTGCTGCTTCTTCCAGTCCACACAGCCTTAATGCTACAGGGGTTAAGCATGCACAGCTCCCAATGACTTTAATGGCAGCTGAGTGCTCAGTACCTCGGCAAACCAGGCACTGGGTGTCTCAAGATGGTACCCAGAAAATGAAGAACATGTGGCTATAAGCCAAGCTTTCCATTTAATGACTTATCTAAATTCTGGAATTTCCTAGCTTTTGAGTGCTTGATTTTGCACCCTAAATAATATTTTTGAGTTTTTTGTATGCAACTCATTAGGTCTTAAAAAGGAGTGGAAAAAAAAACGATTTTGTGCAACTAATACCATCCTCATCGTACATCAGGAGCAAGGTCTGAACCCCGACCATTCAGCACCATAGCACTCCTTGAGCTACAGGACTGAGGGAACCCATCCCAGTTTCTCCCCACTCCTCCCTTGAATACCTAGGGGACCTTCTTCCCTATGTGGTGTCACCAGAGGGGTGGGTTTCCAGGTGGGCCACTGGGGCTATGTGCTGAATCCAGAAGGAAGACTTAGTCAGGGGAGAGCCCAGCTTGTCTCTCTCTTCCCCTTTCCCTGGGAGGTATGTAGATGTGAGAGTGTATGGGTGTGTGTGAAATACCTTCTCCATGTAGTGCCCCAGAGAGGGGAATGGGCCACTGAGACAGTGTGTGGTGTCTGGAATACAGTGGTCAGGAAGAGTTTGGCCTAATTCTCTTTCCAGAGAGACATTCTCCGCTAATGGGTTTAGTGCAGTGTGGGGGCCCAGCCTTACATTAGAATGCTCACCTTCAATGTGGCATGTTGCCAACATGTTCCCCATGGACACAAACTACAGAAGGGAAATGGTGATTTTCCAAAGTTATTTCTCTCCATCAAACCTGAGCAGAATTTCATCAGCCAAAGAAAAGGCCCTTCTCTGGCCCTCAGGCTTACTTCCTGCCAAATTTCAAAGGCCTGCTGCACACCGTCTCAAAAATGTCACAGGAATTCTTTATAATGGAAAGTGTTAAGCAACCTAAAACCAGGGGGAGCTGGTAGCCAGCTCTACAAGGTAAATGGCACTCACATTTTCACTGGCTTTTTTATGCATCTGAAACCTTAACAGAATTCCTATGTATTTCTTGCCTCATCCCCCTCCAAAATGGTTTAACTCTTGTTCCTAGAAGTGTGAACAGTGCACAGAGCTCCGTGTTGATGAGACACTTACAGCATTGTGCCAAGCAATGGAGGGAAATAAAATAAATCTAGATAATCGCAATTTCAAGCTTCCCAAGGGGATATTACAGCCCTGGGTGAGTAAAAGCTATTTGGAAAGCTATGCCTATCCCCTTTGCACAGCTTGCTTTTAAGACTCTCTTATTAGGGTAAGAACTATGAACACAGCCTACTGGTGCAAGGGGCCAAGGTCAGATATTTAGGTTTACATGGCTCTTCGGAGAGGTTGTTCTCAGCCGGGAAGGGAGAGAGGGAGAGAAAAGAGGGAAGAATCACAAGGTAAGAAAGCCCAGCATTTGAGTATCGTTGAAATCAGCCCAGCAGGAGAGAACTGCCATCTCCAGATTGATGGGCAGGTTTAATCTATGGGTACGTCCACACTACCCGCCGGTTAGCGATCGATCTATCAGGGATCGATTTATCGCATCTCGTCTAGACGTGATAAAATCGATCCCCAAACGCGCTTCCCGTCGACTCCAGAACTCCACCAGGGCAAGAGGCGGAAGCGGAGTCAACAGGGGAGCCGCGACCATCGATCCCGCACAGTGAGGATGGGAGGTAAGTCGATCTAAGTTATGTCAACAGCTGAAGTTGCGTATCTCCCCCCTAGTGTAGACCAGCCCTATGTATCAGGATTTCTACTAGGGCAGTTCTAAAGGTGTCAGACATCTTTATTCATTGTCATTCTAAATGCAAGACAAGTAGGATGTTTGGTTTCACTTTGTAAAATAAAAAGCGACAAAAGTCTTTCCTTGCTTTATATCACATTTCCCCTTCTCAATAACCAATGGGACACAGAAAACTGCTGCTAACCCCATGTTATCAGTAGATGTTCTCAAGAGAACTCTGCTCTCCTTAGAAGGGAACTAACCACTTTCATGTCAAAGTTGTAAGGTTCTTTGAATAAATTTGTAATGGTCCTTTAAATAGTTGTAAACAGGACAAAAGAGTAGGAAATCTTCTATCATGTGGACAAGAAAAGCTACCACAAAATGAGCCTCCTAGATTCCTACCCCCAGCAAGACTGCTATTGTCTTCTCCATTTACTTCTTTCCACCAAACTCATATCCAGACATCCTTCCAGCTAAGAGGGGCTAGATGTGGCTTCCTCTGGAGCTGATCAAAGATGTGTAAAGTCAGGTAGTGTGGTTACCTAAGTGTTATATAGGTGTTCCTTGGCCTTTGCTAGCCTGGGAATATGCTCAAGTTTGAACTCTGATCAAAGATGGTGCTGTAAAGAGTTTGTGATGAGTTGTAAAAGATAAGCCCAGATCATGTGTGGTCATTAAAGATCCCATGGCACTTTCTGTTATGGGGGGATACCTACTACAGCTGCCCTGTTCCACCCCACAGTGACCTCTCAGCAGTGGGTGAGGCAATTCTTCCTTATTTTAGGAGCCCCGTCATCATGAAGCATGATTTATATGTAATAGAAGAGAGATTATAGCTATGACTGGCAATTAGAGAATTTCATATCTTTTTCCCCAACTGAACATTCAGTCTGGTTAGTGGACCTTGGAGTTGCCACTTAGTGAAGGAATAAAGCATTAAAAACCCAGTCATTCCTTACAGGAGTAAGGAGCACAGTTTCTCTTTATTTTGCTATGAAATGTAGATCATCCCACGAAGTGGCAAAGTCACATTACAACACAGACCATTAGAAACAATCCAAGAAACCCACACAAGCACACTGGATAGCAAAACATAGACAGACTTCCACAACAGAAGAATGACTCCCAAAAGATTGGATTCTCCAATGCCCTTAGATACCAAAGAACAAATAGAGACAAGCAGAGTCTCTACCACAATGTGGATTTACATCAAGTATAGGTTTTAGGATCATAACCAAAAACTAATAGAGTACTTGAACCTGACAGAAATAAACCTCCACAATTAGCCATTCAGTCACAATACAAACAGATAAGGAATCTGCTGTGGCAATGAAGGAGTGTAGCACAATCCACTTACATGCAGGATGAAAGAACAAACTAAGCACTTAAATCCACATAACTAGATGAAGGCTAATATTAGCAGCTTGTCATAGGATTACAAAACCCATAGACATTTATCTTATTGCCCAATAGTGACGCCATAAGTGATGCTAGAAAGGCACCAAGGTCAAAGTCTTATGTTCCTTTCACAATGTGTATTAGGAAAATTTATACATGCTTAACCTAAAGTTTCCTTTCCTCAGCTGGCCAGGTCCATAGATCCTATAGCCTGCTTGTTGCAGCAGTGGGTGTAGAACTCAATTCCATCAGTCACTGACTCAGATACAATTCTGATGCCAGTTTAGCTGGTGGGTGGGTGTGTCAGGGGAGGGGGGGGCAGAGGGCTCCGTGCGCTGCCCTCACCTCCAGGCACCTCCCCGCGAAGCTCCCATTGGCCAGGAATGGGGAACCGCGGCCCTCTGCCCCCAAGAACTGTGTTCCCTCTTCTGATTCAGAGGATCTGCAACTGACTTTAGACAAACCCTGAATCTGCCCCCAAGAACTGCCTTTATCAGCATGAAAAATACAGTAGTGCTGCTTTACAAGAAATAGCTAGTCCTGTGTATTCAGAATCAAAGGACTGGAAGGGACTTCGAGAGGTCATCTAGTCCTGTCCTCTGCACTCATGGCAGGACCAAGTATTATCTAGACCTCTAATATTATTCTGGTAGAGTCTGCTGAGTACGTGTCTCATGCTAACCCATTTGCTCAATCTGGTGGGCAGCCATTTCTTTACAAAAGGAGGACAGTTTACCACCAAGGTGTACTATGGGTCATGTCTGTTTAGTGATGTGAACAGATCTCTTGGAAACATCACCTCTGGAGAAATTTCTCCTTGATCCGTTTTATATTCTTCTTCTGTACTGGCTCTCTTTTACTGTAAGTGCTTGTGGAATAGTCTCTAGAGGGATGTTTACCCTTGCAATATAGTCACTATTCCCTTTTACACCTCCTGGCACATGGTAGGGTTTAGTTGGGGTCCCCCCGCCCAGGTCTTAGCCACTATTTTTGCCCATCTGCTCTCCTGAGTTTTCCTCCAGCATATTTTGATGTAGCCAGGAGCAGCTCAGCTTGGATCTCTGCTTTCCAGCAACATGGCCACTTATGCTTATGTTACTGGCCACAGCCCTGGCTGAGAAATGTAAAACATCTAAAGACTTATACAAGATAAATATAGCAACTAGGGACATCTTTCAGAGGCTTGTCCTCAGCCCCTGGGGCTTTTTGACCTTCATAACAAAAGGAAGCAGGACAATGAGTCTGTCCATATCAGGGTCACCTGAATGAAGCAGGACGCTGTGGAAGCCTACAGTGGTCTTCAGTAACGTTTTTGAAAGTCCCCAAGTACCCTAGCATTTTTGAAAATTTCACTTCTCCTCTAAGCTAAACACATTTGAGAGAAGTTTCACACCATTGTTAATACTGGTTCAGCTAGACCAGCACTTCTCAACCCGCGGCCCGCATGCGGGCCAATTAGCACACAGCTGAGGCCCAGGTGTGTTAAATTCAAAATTTGCCACTCTGGTCTGGCAGGGGGCGCGGCTGGCTGAGGGGGAGACAGCGTAAAGCAGCCTGTAGGAGCACTCCTGCCAGCATGGGGCTGGTGAACGCTACAAGGGGACAGGAGGTGGGAGAGTGGGTCTCTGGGCAGCGAGGAGGTGGGGAGCACTGGAAACTAGGGGTTTGCCGGGGTGCTGCAGCACCCCCAAATTTTAGGTGGGGCTCCGCTCTTGGCCAGACCCTGCACGCTCAGGGTCTGGGTCTAGGTCTGGCTGCCCGGCCCTGCGCAACGGGGTCTGGCTGGCAGGGTCCAGCTCTATGCTACAGGGTCCCTGGTTTGGCTGCCTGGCTCCACTCTTTGCCCCCTCTATGGAGGGGTCTCTGGGTGGGGGAGTAGGGGGAGCGCTGTGGTTCTCAACCTGCAGCCCACATAATGCAGGTAAACAGGTTGAGAACCACCGAGCTAAACCGTTAGTCATGTTCAGAGCCCAAGCAGAGATGCTGCCATGCCAATTGACATGGTGCTGAAAATGGTGTCTGCAGCCGGCAGGGACCCCGATATGGCTCACACAAGCTGAGGGGCAAAAATCAGAATTCTGTGCCTATGTATTTTACGTAGGAGCTTTTTCAAAAAAGTAGAAATTCTAGGCTCTGGAAGATTTCCCAAAAGGTACCAGCCAGATGGTTAGCAAGTGACTGATATGTTTAGAGATCCTGCCCCCGGTTCAGCTGCTGGAAGAAGGAGCATGCGTCTTTTCTCACTCCTCCACAGTTCTGTCCAAGAGGCGGGGTAGGTCTCCCCTCTTACACCCCTTTCCTCGCCTCCTGGTTGTTTTCAGAGTGTAGTTGGGAGCAGGTAAGAGAACAAGAGGACTTTGCTAGTTTACCCCTACCTCAGCTTCCTTTTAGGGTCCCTACTCCTTACTGAACATATCCCAGTGGCTGCCTCTGGTACCCAGAGATTTCCAAAGCAGAGCAGCATAAACTTCACATGATCATTTAACAGTGTCACTACTGCCTTTAGGGTTCTGAATAGCAGCAGGAAAACAGACCAGAACATTGATTTCACTCTGTGCTGCTTGGCAAAGCTATGAGCAGCAGCAAAAACCCCAGAGATGTCTCCCTGAGTCTGCAGTCAGACAACACTGTATTAGTTTACATTTGATATGACATTTGAAAAGTTCTCACAAGGGCTAGATTTTTTTTTTTTTTTTTTTTAATTTTAAATTCTGCAGAAATTGATCGCCTAGACCCCACATTCACAAGGGAAAGCTCCCCACTCAGCACTAAAATATGCTCTGGCTCACAACAAGGGAACCTAAAGCACTGGTACAGAATGAATGAATCCAAATGCCATTTTCAGCACTGAAAGCTTTTATTATATAACCCTTCCCAGCTGGTCGCCAGGAAATCCATTGTCCAGCCTAGCTCCTTTTCTCATGAGAACATCACATGCCCAGAGGGTTTGGCTAGTCAGCTGTTACTGTCTTGGTAAAGATATACATGCCAATTACTATATCACTAAGCCTTTAAAGGGCTCCTATGGTCAAAGCCTTCTGCTATACCATTGACTGGAAACATGTCTGTGGGAAGGCCAGCATTGCAGCTATCCCAATTAAGCCATCTGAAACAGTGATTACACAACAAAAATTCCAAAGATCTTGTAGTCAGGACTCTGCTTAAACAATACAGGGCCTTCCATAACCCACACATTTCCTTCCTTCCTTCCTCAGGCAACACTTGTGTTTGGTTACAAAATTCTTTTGCTGAGAGGGAGATTATGAGTTAAGAGGACCAGACATCATCTGTCCTCAGTGTTAAACAATTGCATGTCTCACTCCACACCTGCAACCCACCATCAACCCACAAAAAGCAAAGCAAAGCAAAGCTGCCATCTCAGGAATTCCTCCCTCAGGAAGCTGTTTGACTGAGTGGGGAGTTGTGTCTGAAATCAACAGCCCTCTTTATGCCAGCTGTACCAAACTAATACACTCCCCATTGCCCCATGGGAAAACTATTCCCCATGCTTCTGGCTTGCAGGGAAATGGCACCCAGATGGGCACCCATCACCTTCCCACCCACCTGACTCAAAGCAATGACAAGGGATAGGGCTGGGGATGCATGAATTGTTAGGCATAGAAATGGCCACCACAGGTCACATATAGCCCCGTGCCTGTTTTTTAGGGTCCTAATAGCTTGAAACTCCCAGCAATAGGCATTTGCCCAGCTGTGCCCTTCTAGTTTTTAAGTGTGGTGGCCTCCTACTACAGCCCGCTTTTTGGGGGTGGGTGGGGCTGCAAGTCAGCTCTATCGTTCTTACTATTACAAATACCTAGATTAGTGTCCAATATTAGATTAGGAAATGGCTCGTTAAGTATTCAAAAGAGAACTACGATTACTCATGTAGCAGTCCTGTACTAACAAAGGCTCACCTACTTTAGACTCGCGAGTCTCTCAAGATGTCAGGGGTAAGAGTTAGACACCAAGTACCTGACTTTTGGGTGGTGTACATGTTGGCACCCAACATTTTAAACACATTTTTGGCTGATGTGATTACAGCCCACCATGCAAAAGGTTCTCCTCCAGTAGTGACATCAGAACACAGGTTTATCCTCTTTTCCCAGAAGGGTTGGCTCTGACACATGCAATTCCATAAGGTGGTGGTAAATTGTACTGTCCTGCAAACCTCAACACACACATCTGTCTCCAATGAAATGCGGTCTCTGGCTAGAAAGAATGAAATATACTGTATATTCTCTTTCATTCCCCCCCCTTACGATATATGTTGCCTCCAACTTTGCTAACCTAGGTTATTTAAAATAAATAAATAGAAAGTCGGCAGCAGCATCTGAAATGTCTAAGAAGTTAATTAAACTGCATCAGGTACCTGCTCCTGGTGACTGACCATTTTGTTTCCAACAACAGCAAGCTGCTTGAGCATGCTATGTAAATGCTTTTAGTTGAAGCCAGAGTTCAAATGGTAGCAGTGAAATCATCTGAAGTCCAAACCTTCCTCAGATTTATTACAATAAGTTTGTTTTGGGGGGTGGGAAGGGCCACCTGGCCATCTTCTCTTCAGCAGTTCAGGTTTCTCTAGTACACGAGCAGATGGCTCATCTCCCAGAAGGGCAAGTCAAAGACGACAGCTGCTACCACCAGTGCCAGTCCCCACAACAGGGGTTAAAGAACCTCTTTATATTTTATTTGCAAGAGGCAAATGACAAAAACAAAAAGGACTCAAATGTGAACACGCAGAGTTCCAACATACTCTACCCATAAAACAGAGGGGCCTTTAAAAAATAAATAAATCCCAAAATGTAACCTCCTTTGGACTACAATGAATTGCATGGAAGACAAAGTCCAATGGAAGCCAGCTCTCTGTTCTTATTTGAGCCAAGTCCTGCTCCTAGTGGAGTCAATGACAACTTAAAATCAATAGAAGCAGGACTGGAAACTTTATTGGGAAATTACAGTTTCCCTACCAAGAAAACATTTTGAAGAGAAGGCTTAATTTTTCATGCATTAATGTGGGCAAATGAGATGAAACCGAAGAAAGGAGATTTGCATATATAATCATATAGCTGTGCATTTATATAATTAGACACAAGTACTTACGCTGTGTACAGTAATGGACCCACTCTCAGACATTCCATACATGCCAAAGAATTTTTAAAGAGCAAGAAAAAAGGGAAAAAATAAAGACTAATTGCAGTTTTCCACCAATGCAGTCACCAGCTGGTGACTCAGTAGAAGCACAGAGCTAAATTAACTTAATTAACATGCTGCAACACTAGGAAAAAAAAAAAAAAAAAAAAGAAAAAAACCACTATGCTTATTAACACTCTGCCATGATTAGTCAACCATGGAGGAAGCCTGCTATTGCCACTATAATTATGAATATTGTTTCTTTCCCATTTGAAGTATTTTTTCCAGAGGTGTATTACTCTGCTGAAAGAAAAACAAAAACCATCGGCTTCAGCCAGTCGTAGGGCCCCAGGTTCCTGTTTCTAAAGCTGAATTTTATTTCCATTCCTAAGAAGTCAAAATGCATAACAATCACAGGCAGGTGGCTAGTTGTGCTTCTGGATTGCTACAACAACTTTATTCATTTAAAAATGAAGTTTTACAGACTATGGGGGAGATTTTTAGAGAGACAAATGGCAGTTGGACACCTCGCTCACTGGACTGTCAATGGGAGTTACGCATGCCTTTGGGAATTCCCCCTCCCACTCCATCGTGTGGAATGGGAAGGAATAATATATTGTAAAAACAAACAGCTCCCAAACCACTCCTTTTTATTAAAAGAAAAAAATCTCACACAAATGAATACTCAGGAGTTCCAGGCCTGACATAAGAGCCAGCCTGCAAAGGAAGGTCTGTATGATGAGGGATCATGTTATAATACAGCAGTGACCCAAGCAGTAACATAGTACTGTTTGGTCTTGTCTCTGTAAAGGAGAGCAAACCGTTTTATAATCAGGTTTCCAAACTCTGTTACAGCCATGCAAAGGCATGGCCGGACCATGGCTCCTACGTGGTCAGGATACTATAATGCTAACATGATTCCCGCCATAAAGTTACAACTTGCTTGGGTTGACAGGCCCTAAGTCAAGCAACTGCCACGATTGTTAGACTAAGATTTGTGGGGCAGAGACTGTGCCTCTATGTATTTGTATAGTTCCTAGGGCCGCAACCCTGATTGGGGCCTCTGGGTACCATAGTAATATAAATAATAAAACAAAAAACAGGAGGCCTTTCAACAGAGATGAGCTGATAATCCTGGCTATTTCACAGGGAGTTTTCAGTCACATTAATGTCTGGCAAAGGGCTTAGAGATCTTCAGAGGAAAGGTACTATCATGTGCAAAGATATGAAAGCCAGTGGCCTAACCATGTGACATGCTCTGGCTCTGTGACCAAGGCAGGCTGACTGGCCCCCGAGCCTCCAGCACCAGGACAGCGTAAGATGTGGTGGGCACCACTGCTACAAAACTGCCAATTTCAGTTTATCACAAGAACCTGCCTTTGTCAAGTGTGCATAGCCAGCCACTATGAATGGGTAGTCCCTACACAGTCTTCAAAGAGCACACAAGCTCAGCGCGTCTCCCCAACCCCTAGGAAGAAGGTGAGTTTGGCTTCATGGGCAAGTTTTCACAGTTTCCTTTACTAGACACACAGCCCTTACATATAGCAAAGGAAGCTCACAGCTATTGCTACTCACTCTAGTCTAGAAGACACTACTGAAAGCAAGATGGTGCTTTGGACACCAAAAATCTGCTACACTAGAAAATGACTTGTAGGCAGCAAATCACCCAACTCCTTGCCCAGTAGGTATTGTAAATAGTTTAGCTGCTAGAGCGGACCACACAGTCACAAAAGGCATGACTAAGGCCTGGGGTAACTTTGCCTCTGAATTGCCTTTACAAGAGGTGTGCTGAACTGTTTTGTGCTCTTTGCATTAGTAATGTCACTGTTTTCAGCACCAACTGAGCAGCGATAAGGGGAAACAACTTGCCATCTTCATGAACAGCAGGTAATTTTTTGAGCACAGATGAATTGGTAACTCCCAGGGCCTAAATTGTGGGGACAATTCTGTGGGGAATTCCTGAGCAAGGCATTTGCCCTTCAACAAAGTCCTGTTTCCTGCCCCCCATACTGATTTTGAACTTCAACTCCATATCTTCCTAGGGGCTTTTCCCCTCCTCCTCCTGTGAAGAATCCCACACAAAACTCAGAGATTACTTGAATGTTAGCCACATCATTCCCTTAATCCTTTTCCAGCCTGATGTTCGGTCTGAGTATAGTAACAACACAGTATTCCCTTTTTTAACTCCAAGTATCCTCAGGCCTAACATCATGGACAAGGGGGCCCTGATCGGAGGAAGCTAGATGCTTGTTCAAGACAAATATGCAGAAACAATAATGAATGCTGAAAGTCTAGCAATGGAGAAAGATCAGGTGTCCATACTGATTCTTTTATATCTGTCAGCAGATTTTGATACTGCTGACCATTAGGTTGAGTTGACTAGTCTAAATCCCAATTGGAATAAGTGCTATTGTTCCACTGGGTCTGGTCTCTCTGCTTAAGGAAGCTCCAGAAACTGGTGTGGGGGCAACTGCACTTCTGCAGGATGCGGTGTTCCATGGGGTTCTGATCTGTAACCACTCCTGCGCACTTGGAGGCCGTATGGCTGCTTGTCATCCAGGTTCTTTTCTGCTGTAACCGACACCCCAATCTACTTTCCCAGAGCCCAATGGATAGGATTTGGACGAGCAGTAGGTGGCCAAGACTCAGTACAGGTAAAAGTTGTAAGGTTGGCCAGCTTAAGGAAAGCATCTTCAGAGGATGGTGGGGCTGACTGAAGGACATGTGCAATTTGGATGCCTGGCTCCTCATGATTGTCAGAGGTCCAAAAGGGACCCCCCTACACAACATTTATGTTTAGTATGGTGGTAATGACCATTGCTCTCTAGTGCAGACCTCACTACAATTGTTCTGGGGTTTGTGAACTCCAGAGCTCTACCATGGTGCTACCTGTGAAGCTCACTCAAGCTTTGGCTGGTGCAGAATGCCTGCCTGGTAACATTAAGAGCAGTATGAATATTATACTAGTTGGACACTTACAACATCTCTCTCTTCACTGCCGAGTGTAATTCAAGCAGTTGCCATTGAACCATAAAGCAAATGACCTTAGTCCTTGCTATACGAGAGTCCACCTCACTCGTCGGTTCTAATCCCAGCTCTACCTCGGATTTGCTATGTGACCCTGTACAAGTTACTTAACATTTCTAGGTCTCTGTTGCTGCACCTATACAAGGAAGGTGATACCTACCTCAGAGAGGTTGTGTGGATTAATTAACATATGTAGTGTATTAAGTATTTTAGGGCACCGGAGTTCAGAGAGAAACCAAATGAACCCTTCATACTTGTGCACGAGAAGACTTAAGACCGATCATAGAATTTTCTCATTTACTAATGGCCTTTTGCAGAGAGTTTGAGCCAATTCATTTTTCATCCCTTCTGCAACAGCAGCTGTTGGCTACGCTGACTCAGCCTACATGAAAAGTACTAATTTGGAAATTGTCTGGGCCAGTTGTAGCAATGGCATTTACAATATGGAGTTAGTTCGCAGTCTGTTCAAGTGTCTTTATTTTCCATCTACCCTGAAATGCCACCCTGAGAAGTCAAAGCCCCGATTATAGAAATTTCTTTCTGCAGCTGGTTTAATGACAGCTTCCATGGGAGGAGTCAAACAGAGTAAGCCCAGTAATACTTACCAGCAGTGTGGAAACCGTATTCATTCAGACCGTCTACTTATATCCTGATCTTTGTCTTAGCTCGTAGTAATTGCAAGACTGAGCTTACCAGCTGGGTAGATTTCTTTCCTTTATTTATTAAAAAAAAACTTGTAAGGGGACATGTCCTTTCAAATGTTCAACCATTTACCACCAGGACTAGTAACTCCTTAAAACCCACTGGAACATTTGCTTTTAACAAACAAATTCAGACCTTTTGGAACCAAAGTTTGCTACAGGTCTGTCTCATCTTACGCTGGGGTTACATTCCGCGGTCAGCGTGTAAAGCGAAAACCACGTATAGTCAAAATTACATTGAGTGTAATGGTGGGCGGAATCACCCACACTACAGGAACAGTATTTAAATTGTTATTTTTCTCCCTTTTTTTTTTTTGCTGACCACGTAAAGCTGAATTCACACATGTTATATGTACATAAGATGTGACAGACCTGTATAGCCATTCACTCCTGTGCCCTCTTCCCAAAGGGTTTCAGAGTACCCCCACCATTCAAACCACCTCTTTACGCAGTCTGGCACAGAATCTGCATTCAGTCTGGTCACTTCATCAGAAAGAGTTCAGGGGACACTGCCGAGTCTAGAGACTGAAGTATTCTCAGTAACGGGCATGAGCCTGTGAATCTGCTCCCACAAGAGATCAGGCTGAGAGTGACTCACTCTTACTCTCTTGAGATTATGTTGCAAGATGTGGCTTTTTGGAAAGGCATTTTCCTAACAAAAGGGAAAGGTGATGCTGAATCCACTTGAAGTCCGCCTCTCAAGTCAGAGGCTGTTAAGGACAACGAGTGGTTGGAGAATTATGCGCTTCCCAGCAGCGATGTTTCTTAGGCTATGTCTACACTTGCAGAGTGTTTGCGCTGTCAGTTTCACCCGGTGATAGGGAACCAGTGAAAGAAAAGCTCTGGTTTCTGTACTCACTCACTTCCACAGGAGTCAGATGGAAGTGCTGGAAATGTAAACTTATCGCTGGCAGTGCACGGAGGGCAACTATCTCACAGTGCAGTTCTCTCCATTTTGATATGTCTTATGGGAAGGGGGAGGGGGTATGACTGCAGGGTACAAACAGGGGATTGTTTGCTCCGTGGAGCAGCCATGGTCACTTGGCCAGATGAGCACTTGCAAACAAAACAGGAAAGGGAGTTTCAAAGTTCCTGGGGCTTTACAGGGGAAGGGGCAGACGTCTGTTTACCTGGTGTCAGAGCAGCAGAGCCGCTGGTCAGAGAGATCACCCTAGGCAATGTGGGATATCGTCAGGAGGCTAAAAGCTGTTTACACAGGAAGAACGTGTCTTCACTTGCACATCACTGCAAAAGGATCAGTGGTAAGAACTGTATGCCTCTCGTGGAGGCGGTTTTCTGTTTGCAGTGAAACTTCGGAGTTTCACTGCAAAAAGCCATTGGCAAGTGTAAATGTTCCCGTGGTTTTTGTGCTTTAAATGGCAAGTGTAGACATGCCCTTACACATGAGAAAGTCTAATTACAGTGCTGGGTGATTTAGAAGCATGTGTAACAATACTTTACTCTTGCCCTTTAAGAACAATTGGTTAAATTTATGGGAGATAGAATCAGTGCTGACATAGTTTACTTTGAACCCAATAGAGAATTCAACAGGAACTCAGTGAAAAATGTTGAATTCCTTCAGTCACTTAGGGTCTAGAATGGGTGGAAGAGTTTTGCTGGGAAAAGTGAGGTCAGCCATAAAGGGTACGTCTGCACCGCAATGAAAGCTCCATGGGATGGCTGCGACTAGCCCGGGTCAGCTCACTTGAGCTTGCAGAGCCATAAAACTGCGGGGTAGGTGTTTGGGCCTGGGTGCTGAGGCCCAGCGAGGGTCTCGGAACCCAGGTTCTATCCAGGCCTGAATGCCTGCACTGCTATTTTTACCCCTGCAAGCCTGAGTCAATTGACCCAGGTTCAGACTCGGTGCTGTGGATTTTTTAATCTCAGTGTAGACATACCCAAAGAACATCCCACTAAGGTAATCAATTGGTGGAGCAAGAGGCTGAGAAGTGACTGACAAGGATTAAGAAATCAAGGGAGAGTATGCTGCTACTGCTTTGTCTTATAAACCACAATAGATTCTCTACCTCACCAGCGATGTAGGCGAGTCTGCTGTTGGACTAAACTGTGTCAGTACTGCAAGGATACTGGTCACATAGCAACTTTTTATAATCCCTAAATATGTGGTACATAAAAGGAGCCCTATTTCTAGGGATTTCTTCTAAAAACTATAGCTATACACATACAATTCGCTCCCCATTATTCTACATTTTCCTTTACATTGTTTTATTTCTGTTTTTCCAGTGCCTACTCATAACTTCAAGCAGTTCAAATAACTAAGAACAAACAATATTTCAGACAAGACGTAACACCTGCAACCACCACTTAAAAAACGCCCGTCATCATGAACATGAAACCCCTGGTGACCTTCCAGCCCCTCAGCTCATCTCCTCCAAGTAAGTGCCCAGGTGGTTAACAAATCCTTACTGTGGCAGACCAAGGTAGGTGAGTGTTCCAAAATCAAGTACCCCTCAGGGTGAGTCAGGTCAGCATCCTCCTCCATTTCAGTGGGGCACTTCTCAGCTGACCAAAATTATGCTATCATCACAGTGGGAGACAGAAGTCACCCTGGTAACCAGATCCCAAACCATTTAAGCGCTTTAGGTTATAACCAATCCCTTGGATTCCACCTGGAAGCTGGAAGTCAGCCAGTGGTGTAATGGGAGATTTTGCTTTTAGCTGTTTTGAAAAACCGTAAAATACCTTGATAGAGACTTGCAGAGAAAAACTGGAGGAAAAAAAAAAAAGGGCAGAGTAAATTGAGGTTCATTTACAGTTACAGGCAAGCTAGTATTGGAGTGCCTTAGGTCCAAATTAGGGGGTAACAGTGGGAGATTATAGAGCACTAGTTTTGTGTGCGGCACTCTCCTCCTTAAGCGGGCAACCACATTTTGTGCTAGCTTGAGATCATTTGGAAATTCAATATAGAGCTCCAGGTAGATCCGATTACATCTAATCTAATCTTGAACTGACAAAAGAAACTAAGGTTCACACCTGAAAGAAACAGTTAGGCAATCAGCTACTGCCTGAGCAACCAAGAGCAGTCCTGGATCTAACAACCACCTCAAATTGCAAACCTGTGGGGGCTAGCCATAGTTTCTTTCCCTCACCTCAAGGGTGGCAATAATATGGCAGACTTTTAGTGACATCTCCCACCCTACCAACATTACCTCAGTCTTGTCTGAAATGATCCTTATGCAGTTAATCTCACACACACTTGGTCACTCGTTCTACTTGGCATCCTGTCATTAATAATATTCCCGGAGTTATGTCTTCTAGCAGTAACCAGTAAGTACTTAATCTCTACTAGTGTTGAGGGCAATCCTCACAGGAACAACTACAGTATGCCAAGCTGTCCCGGGCAATACAAAAGGAATGTGACATACAATTGATATTGTGCTCCAGTGTCTTGTGCCACAGTTCTCCCAGAGGACAAAATATTACATAATGGCCCAAGCCTTTAAACTACTCTAAGAATTTAAGGTTCATGACTAATGTATTTTTAGCATGAAAAATAAGACCATTTCTGAAACAAAAATAAAATGTAAATAATCTTCCACTATTTCTGCTCAAAATTCAACCTGCATCATTCAAATCCTAATCTTTCTGTTGAATTTTTTTTTTCAAATGTAACAGTGTGGCTATATGCAGAAGCACTGAAGGGCTCAAATCTGGATGGGGAGGAACAGAGTTTGTCAACATGGAATATTTCAGCTCTTCATGTGAGATCAGCGACTCTAGCACTGGTATACTTGACCACTGAATACTGGGTATCAGTCTGGTGGATAGATCACGTACCAAATCTCTGGACATAGAGCTTAATTCCACAACAAGAACACTAACTGGAACATTAAAATCAACACCCATTCAATAGTTGTCCACTCCGGTGCACACACCCCTCCATCCAAAATCCAGGGAGGGAGGGAGAGACATCCTGCGCCACCCTCATGAGTTCAATCAAATCATGGCCACCTTGAGCATACCAATTCATGAGGACCTCCAGAATTTTATGAAGACATGCCTGAAATCTTGTAAGCCTTTCTGGAATCAGGCTAAAGCTCTTAAAGCATCCTCTTTCAATCCTGAGGCACAACAGAAATGACAATGCTCACATCCCACATAAACACCTGATTGCTGACCCACTAAAGAACTTGCAGGCTTCAACCTACCCCAGAAACAATGGTCCACATTGAACTGTTTCAGAAAATCACACTGCAGATGCTGCCATGTTTTATAACTTTGAAGATTAAAGAATGCACAATGTGACTGTGGACACCAGTCGCAAACGATGGACCACCTTGCAAATTGTGCCCACTTCTATCGTTTCCTGGTGGCATCTCAGACTTTTACCAAGCCACTTCTGAACCTGTTCACTGGCTCACTCATCTGGACTTTGTTATCTAAACATTGCTAATAACCTCCCTTGCCATATAAAAGAAGGATAGGAGGTCACTTTGGGATCCAAAAGGATACCTATAAGGTGTTCATCATGCTGGGTCATGAACTCACTATCGAGCTGTGAATTTATTAGCTTGCTGGCACAGAAGCTTATTTTATATTTTTGCCTTGTTCAAATAAAAAAAGCTCTATAGATCTGCCTATTACATGTACGGATATGGGCATTTTGGGTGTGCATTCCTACCGGATAGTGGGAAGACTGGGACAATTACCATGATTGTTTTTCTTGCTTCTTATTTTTAAAAAAGTGACTCATTCTACATTAAGTTGTTTTTGAGGTAAGTAAATGTACATGTGAAAAGGCCAAATTTTGCAAAACCTTAGCACATTGCTGGTAGTTAACCCCAAGCTATACCACCAGTTTCAAGACTCTGGCTGGCAGTAAAAATAACCTCAAAGTATATGGTGAAAAAATATTTTATTGTTCTTTAAAACTCCACTTGCTCTTGGACATGTTTACTGTAAGTATTGGTTTGAGACAGAGATAAGAAAGTCAAAATACCTAGTTGCAAAGTACATAATAAAAAGGTTGGAGGTGACGTGACCTGACCTGCAGGAAGAGAAACTTGTCTGTAATCACATCTAAATCTCAAGAAACAGTGACAAGAGATGGATTGTCATTCCTTTTGTTCATCAGGAAGAGGGATTTTATTAAAAAAAACAAACAAAAACAAAAACACACACACCATGGTATACTATTTTCAAAACAAAATCCACAGAAAAGAACCAGAACCCCGCAAGAATCCTAAGCTTCAGTTTTCATCTACCCTACCTTAATGTTTTTACACAAGAAGAAATACAAGCATGTGTTGCATGCATGTCAAATATATATATTCTTTAGCACCTTTGGAAATGCATATATTTGTTTTAAATCAAATTAGATACCGAAATACATTAACAATCTGTGAAAGTTGCCACTGTTTGCCTGCTTCTGCTCTTTTCCTGTGGCTTTTGGAGTGTGGCTGGCACGATGAATCCTGCGCTGGACAGAACCTAAGCTAATGTAAATTGCTATGAAGCTCTGACAATCTGTCGGTTGGTGTTTCAGTGCGTTAGTCCTATTCCTGAGAGACTGAAATCACAACATTAATTTCACTGGCATCAATGGATTTAATACCTGATATTAATTTGGCCACCTAAGTGTTGTGTGCCACCTCCTCCCCCCCAAAAAAATGGGAAGCATAACTGTAAAATGATTCCTCTATTTTGTTATTCCTGTTATGTTGGTTTTTCCAGTTCTGGGACTCACCTAAAGCTTTCATTTGCATAATCAGAACTTCATCAGAAGAAGAGGTGAGCCTGGCTGGATTACCACCTGTCAATGCTATGGCCTAGTTTTAACATGATACAGGGCATCCATTGTACAAGGTCAAGAATTGGTTTTATACACTAGCTGTAATATTTCACTAAATTTTGTTTAATGCTTATCATATCTTTCTCTGCCAGGATCCCTTGTGTGTCCCTTGTTTAGGTCTTTATTTGTGCATTGGTTGACCTGCATCAGTCATGTAAGTACAGTTTTAAATAACAGAGCAAGAACATCATTCTGGGCAATGTACAACTAATACAGAGAGCCTGATCTTGAGAGATGCTGAACCCTCTCAGCTGTGATCAGCTTCAAATGGGAGTTGCAGGTAGCCAGTACTATCAGGGTCATGTGATTATTTTCAAGGACATCTGAGCATGAAAGATGCCTTCATAAAAATCTGATTCTATGGTATTCTGAGAACCAGGGTGGAGGAAAAAAAAGAGAGAGACGGACGAATGGAGACCTTTAAGAGACAATGTTATTTTAAAAAAGGAAAGGATTGTTTTTCCAGCTTGGCCATTTCCTAGAACATGGTAATTCCCACCCACTCCCCAGTCAGCACACACATGAGCACATCTCCATACTGCAGCCACTGACTTTCATTTAAGCAGACAATAGATTTCATAATCTCTTTCTGACTCAAACTTTTAAGGGAAACGTTTAGCAACACCAGCCAGGAGTTTGAGAGAAATTACAAGTTCTGATTATGCAAATGAAATTACAGCTAGCTTCCAAAAATGTGTAAAGGGAAAAAAAAAAAAGCAATCTATAAAAACTGCTCATGCACAGCACATTTCAGATGTTCTCTGGGGAAGAAACAGTCAGCATCAGTATGCCTGAATTTCAAAGGAAATACTCCCCAAACATTGTGTGTGTAAATTTCCCTGATGTGTATAAGGGAAGTCCCCAGTTCCCACCAGCTTTAACGTCAGTTCAGCAGAACTGCTAACACCAGTGGGAGCCTTCATGTGGACTAGCTCCAGCAGCTGGACCTATTTGACCACCACATCAGTTAAGTCTTCTGAAAGCAAGTCCAATCGACAGTGATAAAAATGGGTCCAACTGCTGGAGCCTGGCTTGTGTATGCTAGTTCTCTCACTTATTACCACAAGATCCACTAAACTGGCATTGAAACTGCAGAGATTTCCCCACCACACCCAGTAAAATGGTCTCCATTAGAGAAGGCTTTTAAAAAAGGGAGACTGTATACTATGTTCCCTTGTCATTTCCTAGCCACCACCAGCCACATGCCACAGCAATGCGCCCTGGGCCATGGTAGGGCTAGTGATGTATGTTGCCTAGAACTACTAAGCTTGGATCTAGACCCACTAGATTATTTCTTCAGGTTCATCTCCATCTCCCTGCTTGTCCAGAACTAGGTAAATTCATGGAGGATCGGTGTCCTTAGGGATAGTGTCCTTAGCCTCTGTTTGCCAGAAGCTGGGAATGGGCGACAGGGGATGGCTCACTTGATGATTGCCTGTTCTGTTCATTCCCTCTGGAGCACCTGGCATTGGCCACTGTCAGAAGACAGGCTACTGGGCTAGATGGACCTTTGGTCTGATGCAGTATGGCCGCTCTTATGTTCTTACTGCAGTCCCTATTTTGCTCCTGGCAGCAACATCCATCAGATGGGTTCAGTAGCAATGCCCTGACACATCTCATATCAGTTTCCTGAGAGAAGGATGAAGGTTTCTCTAGTGCTTTCCAGACCAATTTGCCCTGCTCAACACATTTTGGAGTCTCATTCCAATTACTGCAACTTCTTATGCTATGAAAGTGCAAGACACAAAGGAACCAGGTTATAAATAGTGGAATGACTGCTCTCCAGGGAAATGCACATGGAAACATTATAGAATACTTATACAATTTATTTGAGAACAGCATTTAAATAGCATGATAGATAGGTATCTAACACCTAATGAGACCAGAGACTATTTCTGAAAGAGGGTTAGCACTACGCATGGTCACCGATGAGGTTAACCTCCTGACATTAAGCCACTGTCCCAGAGAAAACCTATGAGAACATTTGTCATACCAACCTTTGTAACTAATCCCTTTTACCACTCCTATAAACCTGATCTCAGAGAATAGGTACATATAATCTGAAAGATTAACAGGTTAACAAATAAAAGGAAGTTCTTCACAAAGAGCACAATCAACTTGTGGAACTCCTTGCCTGAGGAGGTTGTGAAGGCTAGGACTATAACAGCATTTAAAAGAGAACTGGATAAATTCATGGAGGTTAAGTCCATTAATGGCTATTAGCCAGGATGGGTAAGGAATGGTGTCCCTAGCCTCTGTTTGTCAGAGGGTGGAGATGGATGGCAGGAGAAAGATCACTTGATCATTACCTGTTATGTTCACTACCTCTGGGGCACCTAGCATTGGCCACTGTTGGTAGACAGGATATTGGGCTAGATGGACCTTTGGTCTGACCCAGTACGGCCGTTCTTATGTTTTATTGGGGAAGCTATGCAGATAGAGATACAAAGTCTAATGCCCAAAGGTTACTAGTTAAACCTGTAGAGATGGGTCAAGTTCATTGGGAATATGTGGTGTCTCAAACATGACCTGACCAGTATAAGAAACCAGAAGATATGCAGGTCAACAACAGACAGTTCATTCATCTGGTACCAAAATCACCATGACCTAAAAGGGACATGGGCAGCATCTTCTCTCTACGAAAGGGGATTTCTTACTCACTCTTACGGACTTTTTTTTTTTTAAATCTCAGTTCCTGTACAGTGAGAGTCTCACCTGGAGGCCCTTATGGGAAGCAGTAGTAATAGGAAGCCTAGTAAGCATCAAGAGGCAATAGACTGTGGAGTCTTCTTTGGGAGGGACAACACAGGATTACCAACAGAAAAAGCAGGAATTATACCACATCCTTTCATTCCTGTTTCTGGCAACAGCTTCCTATATATTTCAGCAATAGTGTACTTGCTCATAAGAGAGCGTCAATCTCCTTCATTAGATATGTCCTCTACAATACTAAGTCTTCTAGAATTTTCTCCTGGCATCTTTGTCACAGGTACCTGACTACTAACTCTTACAACTGATGCCAGCATTCACAGAACAATACTGTCAGTTTTACAGTGGAGATCATATCAGATAGCTGCTGGCCATCTTTTATTCTGCCTCTCTCCTTCTGTTCCCAGACATAACCAGAAAATCTCTTGGAAGGGGCCACATCATCCATACTCTGTAGTAGCAAAGACTATTTAACAAACAAACAAACAAACAAACAAACAAACAAACAAACAAACAAACAAACAAACAAACAAACAAACAAACAAACAAACAAACAAACAAACAAACAAACAAACAAACAAACAAACAAACAAACAAACAAACAAACAAACAAACAAACAAACAAACAAACAAACAAACAAACAAACAAACAAACAAACAAACAAACAAACAAACAAACAAACAAACAAACAAACAAACAAACAAACAAACAAACAAACAAAGAAAGAAAGAAAGAAAGAAAGAAAGAAAGAAAGAAAGAAAGAAAGAAAGTGATTGGATTCAGCAAAAATCCCATCTCAAGTTTTAAGGACACACAGAATTAGGTGTTGGGATTACAGTAATTTTTTTGATTGAATAGTTAGTTTGAAGAAAAACGCAGTTTCAGGGTGACAAACTATTTATGTATTTGGGTCCAATTTGGGGAATAGTTTCGGCCAAATAAAAGGTGAAGTTCCCCCCGCCAAAGAAGTCAAAAGGAACAACTTTGACGTGTTTAAAAAGAAACTGGTTTTGTTTCAAAATGTAATTTCAAAACATTTTGTTCAACCCAAATGAAGCATTTTTGGCTTTTCATTTCAACAAGAAAAACTGAGGGGAAAAAAAAAAAAAAAAATCAGTCCCATCCTCCCAACCCCACCCCCGGTTCAAACCAAGTAAGTGATGAGCTCAGCTCTAATCAGGGTTTCTGGGTTCTCCTCTTGGCACCACAACCTTAGATGCATCATTTAACTGGTTTCCAGTTCCCCCCATCTGTAAAGTGAATAAATGAGAGAGGCTGTGAATTTATTTCCAAAGCAACTTGAGACCCTCTGATAAAAAACACAGAAATGAAAAGTATTAGCAGAATACCAAGGACCTAATTTAAAACCAACCAGTTTGTCCTGGGCAACTGCCCACTGATTAGGTTACTACCAAGTAAAGTTCAATCCTACATCCTCAAGCTGGGATGAAATTCCCTACATGTACCTTCAGTAGCCTTCAAAGGTTACAAAAGATCTAAGGCTCTTATAATCTGGTCCTCCTCTCCTCAGAGATCAAAAATACAAGACTCCTCCTCAAAACCTCAACTGAAAATCTTTGTACTTCCTACCCAGGGATTTCGAGGTATTGCAGCAAATTCACATTTTAAGGTCTTAGCACCTCGGTGAGGTAGATTATCCCTATTTTACTGAAGGGGAGTTGCCTGTGGTCAAAGTCAGTGGCAGACCTCAGAACAGGTTTCCCGAGTCCAAAACCCAAGCTTTAGCCACCTGACCGACACCCTTCCCCCCTTACACACCTCACTGTAACATGCAAACCCCTCTCCCTTGAAAGAAAGCTGGACACCCAAGAAGAGATTTAAATATAAGCAAATTATGTTTTCTTTGAAATAATCCCTTTTTAATATCTGGTAGGTTATTTATTAATTATTATTATCATTGAATTCAAACCATTAGCCAAAGAGGGAAATCCAAACAAACTATTGTATTTCTGTAAGGACGGGTAAAGAACAAACTTGGCATGTAGTCAAGTTAACACGGGTGGTTTATCCCCCATGAACCCCATCCCGCGACTAGGCTACTAAAACTTGAAATGGAGAGCTATTGTGAGGGTCCTCCACGGTTCTACTGTCACCACTCTGGTTTGACTACAGACATCTGTTGCAAACTATCAAATTGCCCATTAATGGAGAGCTACTAGGGCCACAAGAGAGGGTTGGGGTGACTGAAGAAGAGCTCCAATCTTTGTGTACAAGGGTTAATGAGAGCAGCAAACAGTTTAATTGAATAATCTCTCCCCACTCCCCACCAAATAAAAAGGCCACTCACACTGAGAATGGAGAAACAGTCCACATTTAAGCAATTAACAAGTGAGTCTTCAGACAAAAAAGCCCTGTTCTTTGAGAAGTGCTGGACCCACGCTTCTGTATCACCCTCCTCCTTGCCCTTTTGTTGGCACCCTGTTTGAGAACAGATGACAAAGACCTCCAGAGAACCAGAAAAGGCCACTGGGATTATGATACTAGATTTTTAAAATTAATTAATTATTATTAATTATTATTATTAAAGAGGTCAGTACATCGGTTGGCTTTTTTTTTTTTAATAATAATAAACACAGATGTGTGTGGGGGTTGTTTTATATAAAGTAGATGAGCTACCTACCTACTACCCACAAAAAGCAGCAGCAGAGCTTAAGCAAATTCTCAAGGGCTAATCACTCCAACAAGTTATTGTACACCAAAGCTGCCACTGCCATTTTAGTTCTTTGCCTCCTTTACGCCGTCCCTCAGATGGATCATTCTATGACATGCTTCCAAACACAGGAAGAGCTGGGATCCTAGACCTCTTCAGAAAGCAGCATGAGGTACTGCTGCAGCCACTTTATTTGGATGTTATTTTTCTTCATTCTCTATATTACTCCCTGTAACTGTAAAATAAAATCAGTCTCCTGAATACACCATGCTCATTCCTCCATGATCAATGCTCTGGAAATTACGCTTCTTTTCCATTCCTTCTACCCCTCCCAAACATAAAGGGCCTGATTTTCAGAGGTATCAAAAGCCTTCAGTTCCCAGGCACTTAAATAAAGAGAAGTTCTCATGGATCTCATAGACCTTAGCCTCTCCTTTTTGCCATCCATAACACCAGTGGCTACTACAAGGATTGCTTCTTTTGGGAAAAAGTGAAGGCAATTTATGTTTAGGTATATTTTAAAGCTATTTAGCAGCCTAAAATGAGGAGGAGCTGTCAGCACCATGTGACCAGCCAGCACTACATGGGCTGTCAGCATGCACTCTGGGGACCTCTGAACTATAGCTATTATCTCAGCATGCTGTCACACCTAGGTCACCAACAACAGATTTACAGTCTAGACATCACAGAAAGCAGAAAAGGCATTTCCCATAGTGCTGTATTCTGAGGGACCAAACACACACACTGGAGAAGGACTGGGACATATTAATCCTTGCTACAACATACCTTCAAGTGAGTAGTATAAAGGCAGTCTCAACAAGGGCTTGTGGCAAAGGGAACGTAACCTGGAAATTCTCACGAAAAATGAAGGCTCGACCCAAATAAGTTCCTGTCTAGAAGTAAAACCGCAAAGGGAACTGCAGTGCTAAATACCTGCACAGATAAAGGTTTGTTATAGTGAAAACTGACTTTCAGTGTCTGACAGACAGGATGGTTGTACAAAAAGTGCTCTATGAGCACGGTCTAGTAGTTACTCTTGTTGCATGGCTTTTTAAATCTTCATTTCACTAGCCACAATACGACAAGATTTGCAGTATATTAAACAGAATACTGGGGATATTTTGTCCCATTGATAAGTCTTGGATGAGAATAACCAACAGCATTTCATCTCACTCCCATAACCTCTTACACTTCTTTGTATTTTGATTTAGGATTAAAAGGGGGTTTGGTAATGGAAGTGCCCATGAGAACTGTAATCATGTCACTGGAACAAAGACAACCAATGCTGCAATATCTTATGCAGTGCTCTCCAAAAGTCATTGCCATAGATTTGTAAACATGTCGCTGTTCTTACTGCAACTGTTAACTAGCTAGGTACTAGAGGCTGAAGGAGAAATGCATCATTGACATCAAAAAAGGATTAGTGCGTATTACACTATTCGCAGTTATGGTAGCCAAGATGTGGGTCCCTGAAAAGTGAGCTCCTGCAGCCAGGCAAGCAGCAGCATCCTCTTTTTCATTCTCTTCCCTTTGGGAGGGGTAAACAGTCTCTCTCTCTTGACAATGTAAATGATCAGAGTAAGTCTTCTGCAGGCAGCTCAAGAAAGTCACAGGTTTATAGCACCTCTTGCAATTCTGCCCAGAGAGTGGCAAGTGCTTTCAGAAATGGATCAAATTGTATAATCCTAGAGAAGCTGTATCCTCAGGAGGGGACATTGGCTATCCAGGTGAGATTCCAGTCCCTATAACCCTGTGCTGCCAGCAGCTTGGTCCAACCTCTACCTCTCCCAGCCACACACACACCCCTCCCCGGTTTGAGCTGTTTAACTGGACCACCCACTTCTATTTTATTATGATTTTAGAGAGGAGAAGTTTGGGATATTTTGGAATAAAGGGAAACATTTAAGGCAGTGGTTCCCAAACTGGGGTTCGCGAACCCCTGGGGGTTCACAGAACATTACAGGGGGGTCACCAGAAAAATTTCACTAATGGCGGACAGAGGACCCTGGGCATTGGAGACAGCAGGTGGGACCCGGTTGCAGGGCAGACACCTGAGCCCCAGGGAGAGCGGGGCCGGGCAGTTGGGGCTGGCAGCCCGAACCCTGCCCCCGTCAGTGGGGGAGACGCCAGCCTGAATCACAGCGCTCCACGCAGGGCTGGCAGCCCGAGCCCCAGGGAGAGTTGGGCCGGGCAGTTGGGGCATCCATCACATTGAGGAAATTTAAACTTAAATCCCTGAAAATATTCATTTTTAGGAGGGGGTTCACGAGAGTTCACAATTTAGTGAAAGGGGTTTGCGGGCTGTTAAAGTTTGAGAACCACTGATTTAAGGGAACCCAGATGCTTCTAGTGAAGATCCATGACTACATGAACAGTGATAGACCTCTACATTAGAATCATAGCAATAGGGTACATCTCTCACCACTTCCTTGTTTCGTGAAGTGATGCCTCCACATTTAGACCAAAATTGCACTGGCCTTTTCTACTACTTTACTGCATTGCAAACTCATGGCTCATTCACAGCCCATGATAATCCTTAAATCTCTTTCAGAACGAAGGCATTCCAAATTTCTCCCCTGAAGTCTGGATTATGCTTCCTCTGAGATGCTTTCATTTTCTTTACATTTGAGTCATTTGATTTTCTGTCTATTTTTCTACACTCTTCAGGTCCTTTTGTATTATTTCTCTGCCTTCACTGGTGTTTGCAACTCATCCCAATCCATTATTACCTGCACATTTCCTCTATGTGATGCTTACTCGCTCTTTTAGACCATGAAAGATGATGGGTAACATTTTCAGAAGTGCCAGAGTGACTTAGAAGCCTAAATCCCATTTAGTTCCAATGAGACAAGATGCTTTTGCAAATTTTACTTGATGTTAATTAAATCCAGACATCACAGCTATTCCACTGGACACCTTTCCTAAACTGAAGTAGATAAAGGATAATGGTAAATGGCAGTGAGATTAATCAGACAACTTTCAATCTATGTGGCCGTGTTAAGTCAATTTAAATTAATTGAAGTATCGTAAAATTGAGACATATCAAATGATTTATTGGAATCCAATGCGATTACATTTTGTGGTTCTATCAAAACAAGCACTCTGTCAAGTTTTATCATATATGTTTAGTTCTGACAATTTTCTTCTAATAAACTCTTGCTGCTTAGTACTAACGGTTTCACTACCCTCTAGACATTTAGCAATTTTCTCTCAATAGGTCTTCCTATTTTACACCGACAGAAGCTAGAAGGATGATCCTAGTATAAAGTCTCGTTTGAAAGTCAAAACCACAATTTCTTTCCTGCAGTTTGAGTCAGTGCCTACTAGCCCATGATTTTTCAAATGTATTATTAGTAGCATAACAATTAAATTCCCTTCATATCTTATAATTAGTTTGCACCAGCCAAATTGTGTGCATTAGTTTAAGTTTTCTCTTACCCATTTTTCCCATTATTTTTTCAGGGTCTTCCTTACTTTATAGCTGTTCAAACTGATTTGTCTTGTTCAAATTCTTCTTTAAAAAAAAAAAAAAAAGAGTTCGGTACCAGATATCTGAGTTATTAAATTAATTAAATTTACAAGAGCAGGGAGGAAGAAAATTAAATTTCTCTCTAGTGGTTTTCCTTTTCTCTCACCCCAGCAATTTTATAGAAGCCTTCAATTCCCCTGACTCTTTTGGCCAGTGTTAACTATTATTTTTAACAGGTTTCAGAGGGGTAGCCGTGTTAGTCTGTATCAGCAAAAACAACTAGGAGTACTTGTGGCATTTTAGAGAACCACAAATTTATTTCAGAGTAAGCTTTATTTGGGCATAAGCTTTTGTGGGCTAAAACCCATCTGACGACGCTTTTTGTAGGCATATAAAGGAGAATTTTAAGGAGGGATTTGAAATAGGACAATGAATTAGTTTTGCAGCTGTTTACAGGGAGTTTCTCCCAAGTGTGAGAGGTAGCAAGGGAGAAAGCATGATGGCGCTTGTTTGAAAATTTAACAAGTGAGCCCTGGCGGCTGGAATCATGGGCTGATCAGAAGTGAGAGCAGACACTGATAACGAATGAGAAATATTAAGTAGAAGGGGGAAACTGACTGACGACAAGTAACTTATGTTTGATGCAACAGAGAAGGAGTAGCCCACGGAATCTTCGCAGCAGCATATTCTGAATAGATATGAGGGGGGACAAGATTGCATTTGTCTAGGCCAAAAGAAAGAATGCTGCAGTAACTGAGATGTGAGAGGACGATGGCCTGAATGAGAGTTTTAGCTGTGTGGAGAGATAGGAAACTCATTCTACTTTTTGCTGCCTTTATCCTTCCCCGCCAACGTTAAGTGTATATCGATTTCCTGAAAGTAGAAAAAGAGGCAACCAAACAAGATGAATTAATTTTTTAAAACTCAACTTTGGGCAATCTCTCAGAAGCCACAATGGCTGCTTCTTGTTTCTTCAATTCTGGGAAGCAAAGAATGCAAGTCCGTTGCACCTTGTTTATGGTTTTAGCATCTCCCCAACACTCCTCCCCACTAGTGGAGTTTAATATTTCCTCATTCCATCTTTGTCACCAAAGACAGGTAAGAAAAAGAATGCTAGTGAATTTTGTTTGTTTTCCAAAAGCCTTATTCAGGCACAATGGTAAGCAGACTATTTCAGCCTTAGCTTCTTGGCGAGACAGCAGCCAAATTTCCATAGTAGTCTCAGCTGGCACGCTTGCTGCATAAGAGACAAAACCAAATCAACAAAAGGACAAACAATGTGAGCATAGTGACATGCAGATTTTGCATCCAGAGCTCTCCATCCATCACAGCTCTGTAGAAAGCTGAGTGTGCAAGAACCAAAGCCAAGGCAGCTGGGTTTTCCCCATCTATAGCATGGAAAATCCAGTCTTCAGTCCAGTTCAATTTGTGGGTGTGAAGCTGATGCCATCCCTGTCCTGTCACAATATTTTTACAGTCACATAAATGTGACTGGTCACAATATTAGACTCGTAGAAAACAAATGAGAACCTTTACACAAGATTGGTAGAAATAGTCCAATATCATCTGCTGGGTAAGCATGTACAGTAGAACCTCTGACTGTGAAAACAAGTAGCTTATGTTTGATGCAACAGAGAAGGAGTAGCCCGTGCAGAGATGCAACAAGAGAGGTGACATGGTCTCAACTCTGAACACCAGAGTTACAGACTTACCAGTCAACCAGACACCCTCTGGACTGGAAGTAATCCCCTGCGCGCGCACACAAACTTTACTGCCTGGGGGCTTTAGCCCTGGGGCTCAGGGCTTCAGCCTGTAGGGTTAGGGCTGTAGCCGCAGGGTGAGCGGGGGGAAGGGTCAGGGCTCTGGGGGGGGCGGTTGTTGGGCTTCTGACCCACGGGAGCACAGGGGCTTGGGGCTCCAGCCCTGTGGGGGGCGCAGGGGCTCTAGCTAGGAGGGGAGTGCTGGTTTCAGCCCTGGTGCTCTCCCCCCCGCCCCCGGCTGAAACCAGGAGGGGAGCCATGGGGAGCCCCGGCACCCTCCACGAGGCAGAAGCCACGAATGGAACAATGGGGCTAAAGCCCCGAGCCCCCCTGCAAACCTGAAACTGGAAGCCGAGTCACGGGGCTCAAACCCTGAGCCCCAGCACTCCCGCCAGATCTAAAGCCCTGAGCCCTGGTGCTCCCCGTGGTCAGAAGCCCTAACCTCCCTAACCCGCCTCCCCGCTTGAAGCCCTGACCCTCCCCCAAGTGGCTGAAGTTCATAATGTCTTGTTCAGAGTTACGGACAACCTCCATTGCTGAGGGGTCCATAATCTGAAGTTCTACTCTACCCCTTTTTAGCAAATACCACCACCCTTCCTGCAACTCTGCTTTCTGCTTAATTCTTGTATACAGGTAGTAGAGATGTTTGAGAACACATTTCTGACTTAGCACTTAAGGCACCAGGGTGTCTCAGTAACCAGGCAAAATGCACCTTTGACCCTCTAAATTTCAGGCCATCACTTCCCTTGGGATGGAATCCCACAGTTCTCCCACTCTCAAACTGGGCCCTGGGTTGCAGTCCTCGGTGTACCTCCTGTGATCACTTTAGCAGGTCTGACTTAGGTCTGGACCCTGCAATTCTGTTCCCTCTTGGGTGGTGACAGTATTTAATACAGTGATCAAACAGCCTCCTTAAAGCAGAGTATTAGTTACTTAGAACAAAATAATTTAAGAGAAAACAGCAATAAACATAGACTTACATGTATCTCATTCTTTCCTAGGGCTTACCATTCCCTGGATTTGGGAAGTCTCGATTAACTTCAGACTCCTCCACAGAATCTGTCTGCCTCAATCGGTCACCCTAGAAAGCTGCTGACCAGTGAGCCCCCCCCTTCTCCTGCACCTCCAAAAGACTTTTTATTCTTTAGTTTCCTTTTGATTTCCAGGCTCTTCACTAGGGCACCACAAGTTTCGCAATCTTTTGGAGACAGCATTCTCAAAGCCAACAGCTTGCCCGTTGTCTTTCTGGTATGTGCCTATATGTTCTTCTCCGGAAAGCCATTGTATTACAGTACTTCCCTGTGTGTTCTTCCCACAGCCCACGCTGAAGTCAAGCATTATGGTGTATAGCATAGATTGCAATAAAAGTCACACAGTCTCTCTCAGTAACTAGGTTATAGATCAACGTTCTAAGATGCTTCCATAGCAGCTCCTGCAGTATCAAACCCTTATTACAAATCAGCTCCACTTTTACCACACTGTGATTCTTGCAAGTTCCTCTTTAGTGCCTGCACAAGAGGACAAGGTCATATGCACAGCAGGAAAAAATGCATTATGGGGCATAAGAGGAGAAAGATCTGCAGACAGTTTTTAGACGTATGGACATCAGGATATTTTGCTAAAATTTCCCCTCATTGCCACCACCCGTTCAAACCCATCAGTGGTAGCAGTACTAGTGCAGACACAGCTTGTGGCAGCCAACAGCATCTTCGGCATTATGACATCCGACTATGCTCAATCAAAGCAGCGCTAGACGACACAGTGGTTAGAATATCAGAAGCTCCCTGAAGCTATGTATGCTCTAGAGCTTCCGGCTATTGCTACCACTGATGGGGTCAAAATGTTAGTAACAACTGTGAGAAATTCTGGACAGAGAGCCCAGTGTGCACAAGTCCCTAATACAAGGCTGAAATTAAGAAAACATTTTGGGCTCCTCAGTCATAAAAGAGGAAAACTGTCTAGTGCCCTACCAAGGACCTTAATGAGTTCTGATTAAAAATTCAGAGTAAGATGTGCTCAGGTAGTTTTAGACCCCAAGAGTCAGGTGATTTTTTTTAAAAGCAGGGTTGTTATAAGACCCAAGATGAACAGAAATATTTTCCTGAAATTCTGAAGTGTGTCAGGAGAAACAATGTGTTTGGATGCAAACACCATTTTGCTAGTGCATGATAAACAGGACGGTAGACTATAAACAGAAAACACCAAACCATTCTACTTTAATTGTTTAAGGAGCAAAAACAAAGAAATATACAATGATTAACCTGAAATTCTCCAAAATTATTCACATTTGCATGATTTAAGGATGCCACCCTTGAATAGGATTTGGCCCCTTTAATTGAACTTCTCCAGTAGGTAATTGTCACGCATTCTAAATCAGTACAATAAAATAGACAACTTCATGTTTAAGTGCTTAAATTTTTAGTCCTATAAATAAAACTTCAACAAAAGAGTGTTTTCAATACGATGTGGCCTCCTCCACCAACTCTCTACATCTGCTACCTATGTAAATCAGCAATATTGGTCGCCATAAAGCAGGTTTTCTATAACAGCCAAAACACCTCCCTCTTAGAACTTGGGGGCTGTGGTAATCCCCCTTTTGAAATGCTAATGTCATTTCAGCCACAGCACCAGAGGACAAATGGCAAGGAGCTGGGAGACAGAAGCTCCAGCTGTGCCCTAACACATATGATTTAAGCAGGGCTTTTTGTACCTCTCTTCCCCCAAAGCCATCTCGCTGGCGTCACACTCAACAGGATCGACAGCTGCTATCCAACTCTTCTGATAAATGCGGGTGGAAAGAGGCTTTTTCCAAGGTGATGAATACATGTGTGGTGAGCAGCTAGGGAAAAGGCAGCGGTGGGCATGGGTATTGTTCTTTCAAATAGACTCAGAATGAGTGTGTGTGGTTTGGGCAATGCTTGTGAAGACAAAGCAAAAAAAAGCTTCCCCTCTCTTGCTAACATGGAAGCAGAATACAACTACAGAACTGTGGCAAGTCGTTTGAAAAGTCAACATAAGAGAATCAGATACAGAAGAGTAAGGATTAAAAAACAAGAATTTGGTTGTGGTTGTTCTAGGTTCCCCCAACCCCCCCCCCCCCCCCCCCCCCCCGATACCACTGTGAGGCAACTGATGGCAAATACTGACTTTGTAATGGTGATCACTGTACCAAATACATTTAAAGATTTTCTGTAACATGTTTCCAGCTGCTTACCCCTTAGTTATTTCTCAAAATCTAATTAAAATTTTCACAGAACAAGTGAGACCGCACACACGATGGCTCAGTTCAGTCTTCACTCAAGTGTCAACAGGCTAAGGCAGGGGTCGGCAACCTTTCAGAAGTGCTGTGCCGAGTCTTCATTTATTCACTCTAATTTAAGGTTTCGCGTGCCAGTAATACATTTTAACGTTTTTAGAAGGTCTCTTTATATAAGTCTATAATATATAACTCAACTATTGTTGTATGTAAAGTAAATAAGGTTTTTAAAATGTTTAAGAAGCTTCATTTAAAATTAAATTAAAATGCAGAGCCCCCCCAGACCAGTAGTCAGGACCCAGGCAGTGTGAGTGCCACTGAGAATCAGCTTGCGTGCCGCCTTCGGCACACGTGCCATAGATTGCCTACCCCGGGCTAAGGTTTTACACATTTAAACAGGTGAACGCATACATTAACTGGAAGAGTACGTTACAGTCCAAGCTACTGTATCCAGTTCAGGAATACTGCTGCGTTCATAGTGTTTTCCACTTCACTGTCGCAGACTGGCTGTAACTAACTAACTGATAAAGAAAAGATCCTTTTGCCGGAGCAGCAGCCGTAAACAGAGGATTCGCACAAAGGGGCCATTTAACGTTAGATGTAAGTTTGATCACTGCAGCATTGTTTGCTGCTTGAGGAGTCCTTCAACTCCTACTCTTTCAGCAAGGCAGTGTGTCAGCATGCAGTGAGAGGCCTTACGAGTGTAGTCGCGCCGCCAGTGCTGCGAGAGCTCTCTCGCAGTGCTGTACGTACTCCACCTCGCCGAGGGGAGTAGCGTGCAGCGCTGCAGGCGCTGATTACACTGGCGCTGTACAGCGCTGCACTCACTGCGCTCGGGGGGGGGGGGGGGGGAATTTTCACACAGCAAGTTGCAGCGCTGCACAGCGCCAGTGTAGCCAAGGCCATAGAGGAGGCCATTCTGTATTACCATTGGTACAGAGGGAGGCTCCTGGCCCCTACAAAAAGGAGGCTGCATTAGATGCAATTCACGTAAAATGGGATATTAGCAGGAAGCTCTGAACTGCGGCTACTTATTTTGTAAAGAAACAAAAGCTTCACTCTCCAGGGATCTGCCATCAGAACTACACTCACTAAGGAGAGTCAGGAAATGCAACTTCTACATTTGAGAGCAGCTAATTAAAAACGTCAGTGGATGAAAACCACTTTAGTGGCACTGATGGACACTCTCCTGCTGTCAGCAGATGGAAGGCAGACAGCTACACTCCTCCGCCTGGATCTCTCTGCAGCATTCAGTGCTGCCAATCTTGAGATACTGCTGTCTCACCTGAAAGAGATGGCAGGTGTTCTGACGTAAGTGCTAAAATGGTTTAAGTCTTTCCTGGAAGGATGCACCCAACAAGTTGTGATGGGAAACTGCACCTACTCCACTAGATCCTGAATTAGTAGAGTCCATAAAGATCAATTCTCTCTCTGATCTTATTCTACATCTATGTGCAGCCTAGGTGAACTGGCAAGATGGCATGGATTCAAGTGCCATCAATATGCAGATGACACAGCTCTGCCTATCCTTCACCACATATGATGGTACCACTAGCACCAGGATGACCCAATGTACGGAAATCAGCTTGTGGGTGAACAACAGCTAGATGAAGCTGAATCCAAGCAAGACAGAGGTGATGCTGTTGGGCAGAAGAAAGCATCTGGAAGAACGTCCAGCCACAGTGTAGTCTCCTTTGGTTGAAGATGTATCACAGTTCAGGGGAACTGCACCGCTTTCCCTCTCCTGCTTCAGCCAGGGCACTCGCTCCCAAGCTTTCTGCTCCCCAGCCATCATCTCTCCTGCCTACCTCCAGGTGAATTCCCCAGCAAAGACAGACTGCCGAAGGCGGCCTGCTCTGCTTTTGCTTACTCTTCAAAGGCTATAAACCGTGCAATTGCCACAGTTATAGGCTGCCACAAAGCTCCTTCTAAACACAGGACATAGATTAAGGTAAAAGCATTGCAGAAAACATTACAAACAATAAGAGAACCTATGTATATGCTAATAAATTTACCAGAGATCATCCCGACTCCAACAAGGGCTTTGGCCAGTGAACAGTCCTTCAAACCTCACCAAGGGATTTATTCCAGGTGTGACTGGTTCCTTGCTGGGTGCCACCTGAAACTGGGTACCACTGAGCCCGCCTGACTCACCAGCCTGGGCTCCCTTTACACTGTACTGCTGTTACAGGCCCTCAAGCCCCTTCCAGCACACACACAGGTAGGGACACATCCAGCTGCAACTACACACAGAGGCAGAGAGCAGCTCTGCACGGGAAGGCTCTGCAAAAGCACCTCCCAGTTCCTAAGGCACGCATCCCCCTCTGGAGTGTAAACCCACAATTATACCCTCATGCGCTGCACAGGGAACTGTACAGCATAAGCTCATAAAATTCACCACTCCCTCAATGTGGAGAGAGATATACACAACAGCTTTCTGCCCCCCGTTATTTTCCACACACTGGTTTTAGACAAAACAAAAACAAGTTTATTAACTACAAAAGATCGATTTTAAGTGATAAGGGATAGCAAACAGATCAAAGCAGATTACCTAGCAAATAAACAAAACACAATCTAAGTTTAATATACTAAAGAGATTGGATACGAGTAGCAAATTCTCACCCTAATTGTTTTAGGCAGTTTGCAGAGATTCTTGAGGGCAAGCTGCACTTGCTTGCAGCTTAAAACCCCAGGTATTCTTTTCACAGGCTAGAAATCCCTCCAGCCTGGGTTCAGCCCTTCTCCTTTAGTCCAGTCTTTATTCTTCAAGTGTTTTCCAGCAATCTTCTTGAAGAACCATGATGAGGTCACTCCCATGTCTTAAATAGCTTTTGCATATGGTGGGAACCCTTTGTCTCTCCTCCTGGTTCCCACGCCCAGTCAGTGGAAAAAAAACCGGTACTCCAAGATGGAGTCCAGTATCAGGTGACTTGGTCACATGTCCCTGTAGGGACACAGCAGCCATAAGGCTGTTTGTATCATCCTCAGGAAGGCTCCCTGGTGGGAGATTAGCATCTTCTAAGACCCACTGTCCTCCCTAATGGCCCTTCCCAGACAGCCATCATGGCTGATTGCATTCTGCCTAGTGGGCTTTCCCCAGGTGTAAACACATTTGTAATAGATGCATAGACAATATTTCGAACTTCAGATACCAAAATGATACGTGCATATAAATAGGATAATCATATTCAATGAATCATAACCTTTTTGATGACCTATCTTACACAAAATACATCAGTTATGCCATAATCATATCATGATAATATTACTATGAAGAATATGGGGTGTAATGCCACACCATGGTCAAAAGTTCGTAACAGCTGATGCACACCCATCCTTTTGAAGATCCCTCTTATCCACTTTGGGCCTCTGATCTGGTCCTCACATATCAGAGGATCATGATTAAATAAGCCATTAAATATTTGTTCCCCACGTAGATAGACTAATCAAGTCACCCCTTACCCTTCTTTTTGTTAAACTAAAAAGATTGAGCTCTTTGAATCTGTCACTATAAGGCGTGTTTTCCAATTCTTTAATTATGCTCATGGCTCTTCTCTGAACCCTCTCCAATTAATCAACATCCTTCTTGAATTGTGGGCCCAAGAACTGGACACAATATTCCAGCAGCAGTCATGCCAATACCAAATATAGAGTTAAAATAACCTCTCTACCCCTATTTGCGATTCCCATTAATACATCCCAGGATCGCATTAGCTCTTTTGGCCACACCACCACATTGGGAGCCCATGTTGAGCGGATTATCCACCACAATCCCAAATTTCTTTCAGAGTCACTGCTTTCCGGGATGGAGTTCCTCATCCTGTAAGTATGGCCTGCCTTCTTTGTTCTTAGGTATACACATTTACATTTAGCTGCATTAAAATGCATGTTTGCTTGCACCCAGTTCCCTCTGAATCAGCTCCCTGTCCTCTTCATTATTTACTACTCCCCTAATTTTTGGGTCATCTGCAAACTTTATCAGTGGTGATTTTAGGTTTTCTTCCAGATCACAGATAAAAGTGTTAAATAGCATAGGGTCAAGCAGAGATTCCTGCGGGACCTCACTGGAAACTTGATTCCCTGTTTACAATTACATTCTGAGACCTATCAGTTAGCCAGCCTTTAATTCATTTAATGTGTGCAATACTAATTATCTTGTTCTAGGGGTTTTTTTTTGTTTTTTTAATCAAAATGTTGTATGGTATCAAGTCAAATGCTTTACAGAAGTCCAAGTATATTACATCAACACTATTACCTTTATCAACCCCACTTATAATCTCATCACAAAAAGATGTCAAGTTAGCTTGACAGGATCTATTTTCCATAAAATGATGTTGATTTGCATTAATTATATTACCCTCCTTTAATTCTTCATTAACGAATCATGTATCAGCTGTTCCATTATCTTGCCTGTGATTGATCTCAGGGTGACAGAGCTATAATTACCCGTCATCCCACTTACTCTTTTTAAAAACTGGCACAACATTAGCTTTCTTCCAGTCTTCCCCAGTGTTCCAAGACTTACTGAAAGTCACCATTAATGAGTCAGCAAACTCCTCAGTCAGCTCCTTCAAAACTCTGGATGCAAGTTATCTGGACCTGCTGATTTAAAAATATCTAATTTGAGTAGCTTCTGTTTAACATCCTCCAGAGATGATAGTGGAATGGAAAGAGTTATCACCATACGATGAGACAATGTCATGTTTGCCTCCCCTCCCCCCAAATACAGAATAGAAATATTTATTGAACACTTCTGCTTTTTCTGCATTATTATTGATAATTCTACCATTTCCATCTAGTAACAGACCAATACCATTGTCGGGATTCTTTTTGTTCCTAATGTATTTTTAAAATGCCTTCTCATTGTCCTTAACTCTGCTGAGCACAGATTTCTCCCTTCTCCCTTTTGCTTCCCCTATCAGTTTTCTAAAATTCCTACCTTCTGGATTTATATTCATTACTAGCAACTTCCCCTTTCTTACATTTAAAAAAAAAATATATATGTATATTATGGCTGCTGTCATTTCCCCTCTAAACCGGTTGGTTTCTTAACTGGCACAGCCTTCTTCCTCAAACAAAAAGATGCTTTTTGGGCATCTAGTCAGGTTTTCTTAATTGGAACTCATTTATCATTCACATTTTTCTGACTCAGTTCTTCCTCCCAGCTGATCTGGCTCATAATGAAGAACATAACTGCCATAATGGGCCAGATCAGTGGCCCATCTAGCCCAGTATCCTGTCTCTGACAGTGGCCAGTGCCAGAACTTCAGGGGAAGTGTACAGAACTGATGGACCCTCTGCCATGAACTCATCTAGTTCTTTTTTTAAGCAAAAGTTATACTTTTGGCCACCACAACATCGTAGGGCAATGAGTTCCACAGGTGTGGTGTGAAAAAAATACTTCCTTGTGTTTTAGTAAACCTGCTGCCTATTAATTTAACAGGGTGACCCTTGACTTTTTGTATTGTGGAAAAGGTAAACACTTCTCTACTCCGCTTTCCAGACCATGGATTTTATTGACATCATACTGCCCTCTCCGTTGTTTCTTTTCTAAGAGGATCCAGCCCTAATCTTTTTAATCTCTCCTCATAGGGATGCTGTTCCCTTTGCTTGCTGTTCATTTTCAGAAAAAGGCAACGAAGCTTTTCCAGTTTCATTGAGTCTTTTTAGAGATGGGGTGAGCAGAACTGGACACAGTTTCAAGGTCTGGATGCATCATGGATTTATATAGTGGCATTAAATTTTCTGTCTTTTCTACCCCTTTCCAAATAGTTCCTGACATTCTCAGCCTTTTTGACTACTGCTGCACAGCGAGGTGAAGTTTTCAGAGAACTATCCACAGAGTCTTCCAGATCTCCTTCTTGATTGGTAACAACTACTTTAGAACCCATCATTATATATCTGTAACAGATTATTTTTTCCAGTGCGCATGACTTTGCATTTATGAATGTAGAATTTCATCTGCCATTTTGTTGCCCCAGCATTCAGTTTTGTGAGATTTCCCCTGTAACTCTTTGCAGTCAGCTTTGGACTTCACGATCTTGAATTATTCTGTAAAATCTGCAGACTTTGCCACTTCAAAATGTTCAATACTTATCTGGAAGGGGGAGTGAACAGTGAACAGCACATGTCCCAGCACAGAAGCTTGGAGGACCCGCTATTTACCTGGTTTTTGAATTTTATAATTCTTGCCAACTCTGTCCACATATCTATTCAGGGGATAACATCATAGGACCTAATCACATCAGCCACACTATCAGAGGCTCATTCACCTGCACATCTACCAATGTGATATATGCCATCATGTGCTAGCAATGCCCCTCTGCCATGTACGTTGGCCAAACTGGACAGTCTCTACATAAAAGAATAAATGGACACAAATCAGATGTCAAGAATTATAACATTCAAAAACCACAAAAAGAACAGGAGTACTTGTGGCACCTTAGAGACTAACAAATTTATTAGAGCATAAGCTTTCGTGGACTACAGCCCACTTCTTCGGATGCATATAGAGTGGAACATATATTGAGGAGATATATATACACACGCACATACAGAGAGCATGAACAGGTGGGAGTTGTCTTACCAACTCTGAGAGGCCAATTAAGTAAGAGAAAAAAACTTTTGAAGTGATAATCAAGGTAGCCCAGTACAGACAGTTTGATAAGAAGTGTGAGAATACTTACAAGGGGAGATAGATTCAATGTTTGTAATGGCTCAGCCATTCCCAGTCCTTGTTCAATCCTGAGTTGATTGTATCTAGTTTGCATATCAATTCCAGCTCAGCAGTCTCTCGTTGGAGTCTGTTTTTGAAGTTTTTCTGTTGTAAGATAGCCACCCGCAGGTCTGTCATTGAATGACCAGACAGGTTAAAGTGTTCTCCCACTGGTTTGAGTATTATGATTCCTGATGTCAGATTTGTGTCCATTAATTCTTTTGCGGAGAGACTGTCCGGTTTGGCCAATGTACATGGCAGTGGGGCATTGCTGGCACATGATGGCATATATCACATTGGTAGATGTGCAGGTGAACGAGCCCCTGATGGTATGGCTGAGCCATTACAAACATTGAATCTATCTCCCCTTGTAAGTATTCTCACACTTCTTATCAAACTGTCTGTACGGGGCTATCTTGATTATCACTTCAAAAGTTTTTTTCTCTTACTTAATTGGCCTCTCAGAGTTGGTAAGAGAACTCCCACCTGTTCATGCTCTCTGTATGTGCGTGTGTATATATATCTCCTCAATATATGTTCCACTCTATATGCATCCGAAGAAGTGGGCTGTACTCCACGAAAGCTTATGCTCTAATAAATTTGTTAGTCTCTAAGGTGCCACAAGTACTCCTGTTCTTCTTTTTGCGGATACAGACTAACATGGCTGCTACTCTGAAATCAGACACCAACTAATATCTCTTCTTGTGCTCCAAATATTAGGATACTATTTATTACTGGCCTAGTGCCAAGAGAGCCTTGCATACACAGCACTTTAGGCATTTTTCACTTTTGGAAGAGGTGGGGAATGGAGACCAACTTTTTGAAGGTGGATAGTCCATCCCGCTGGTACAGCTCCAAAACTCAAAACATCCCAAGAGGACAGTAGGAGCAAGCACTAGAGATGCATCTGTAAATAAGAAAAAGGGGATCCAGCACAAAGACTTGGCTTAAGCCTTAGGGAAGTGTTGGTTTTTGCTATCATGTCCGTACATCTACAGCACAGTAAGAATGCCATTAGCCCAGAGTATGAAGGAGCTGTATTGGCAAGGACCAGCCTCCAGCAGAAGCATGGACAATGATAGGAGATCAGTGTTGCCAACTCTCAACTTCATTGAGAGTCTTGCACTAGTGTTTTTCTTAAAGCCCAAGCTCCTGGAATCATGTTGTCTTTTTTTTTTAAAATGAAGTTTCTAGCCCTCATGATTACAGACAAAAGCTTGAAAACACTGATGCTAGACTCCAAAACCACCAGGCAAATAAAAAAAAACAACATTTTAAAAATCATCATTAAGCCAACTTTTGAATGCTGGAATATGCTTCAGATTTCAGTATTGCTGTCTCGTGCCCCAAGGCTGCTACTCTGAAACCAAACCAGCCAACAGAAAAATACATTCCACAGCTTTGTAAAAAGTGCCGAGTTACTTTCCGTAGGGAAGCAAGAGTGTCAACAGAAAGAGGAAGAAATATTGCACTAGTCATTGGGACCGTCAAATGTCAGGTCTAAACTCTCCACATCCATCCCAAATAGAGAAGGAAGAAGCGTCTGAAATACGTCAGCACATGGCTCAGCAAAAGCCGCCTCTGAACAGCACTAGCAGTTTTCTTCTTGATGTACACTGGGCCTAAAATATGAACTATTTAAAGTTTACAATCTGGTGGACAGTTTTCCTGGAGCTATAGTTAAGTTTCCTCTTAGGAGCAGCTAAGAGAGTAACCAACAGCCATCTTTGTGGCATAACACACCAAACTCCCTCTGCAGCAGATAAAACAATTCTCCTGGCTCACATCTTTGGTGGCGCTGGCGCCCAAGAAAGTAGTCAGCTACAGTTTGTGTTGCAATAGGGTGAGGGGAAAAGTATTAGGAAAGAACCTTCTCCCCTGCAAACCCACACAGATCTTGTCTCTGCTGGGGAAATTTAGCATTAGCAGAAGCCTTAGTTTTGACAAGGTTACAGTGGCTGGTGGAGTTTTCAAACCATTACATTGACAGTTTTAAACTTGTCTACACTAAAGGTTCCTACTGGACCAGTGGGAATTTTATATTCTTTCCTTATTTCTTTTGAAAAACTCCCCAACACAGACAAAGCCAAAATAGAGGTCAAATGGAAAAGAGACCCAAAAAAGCAGGTCAGAAAGCTATTTTCAAAACTTTTAATAGGAGCAAGAAAAAAAATTAGAAACCTCTCGGAAAAGTAGAGAGCATCCCTCCAAATGTAGCAATAACGTCTACTCACAATTCCTCTTCACCCCCTTCATTTCATAGCCATGCATTTCAAACCCTCCCCCTATCTGATCTACACCAATGATTTCAGGGCACTTACAAAGGCAGCTGACAGCAGATGCTCCAGTCATCAGTTTTCCCACCATACTGTGCTGCTTACTGATAAAAGGCTTCCATCCCTCAGGAGTCTCCCTTAATTCCACAACTTGCTATGAACCATCAGGCCTCAAATCAACTTTTAAAATCCCTACGATACTCTTAACAAGAGAGGTGTTAGTAATTGCAGCTGCAGCAGAGACCATGAGCTCTCCTAAGTATGATGCTGTAACAAAGTAATCCTCCCCCTCTTCCCCCATATTAATGCAACCTTACCTAACTCTTAAAGAACCAAATGTTAAAGTTCTTCCAAGAGCATCATGTTATTCTTATCCCTCCCATTCTACCCCTCTGCTTGGATACTTAAACACCCCCTTTATTTCACTACTCACCTTTTGAGCCATTAGTTAGTTTGTCAAACCACTGGGTCCTTTTTGCATCTCTAAATCTAAACTTTCTTTTACATTCTACCTCCACATACTCCTCTCCCCCCTCCCTTCTTCTGCCCATCCTAACATCTTATCTTTCCAGTTTCCCTCCTGCAACTTCATTCCATTCTCTCCTCTCCCTACAACTCCAAATGCGTCTTCAGTCTTATTTTACAGCCATATTATAGCTGTGAATCTCTATATCTATTCTTGGTCCTATTTTTGACCCTCTTTTAAATAATCTGCTTTCACGTAACCCAGAAAAATTTTACCCATGGCTAAAGCAATGTGACACCTTTGCCAGTGGAAGTTGATGGAAAAAATGCAAAATTGTTCAAGTAATGGATTCAATACTGTGGCTACGTATTATAACCTTAATTTGTTTCTTTAGCACAGGTGGTAAAGGGGGCATGAGGAAGACAGGAGAGAAACTGGTGCCAATGAAAAACAACAGCCTTCATGAGAACTGTGCAAGACACCATGCAAACCTTTTTCACAGGATCCTGCCAATGCAGCTTCACACTGAAACAGCAGCAGCCCCTGGTTTTCCAGTGTCTGGCCTCTTGTATATGTGCCAGCAGCACCAGATTCCCAGCCCTATCTTTGGGTTGTGATGACACAAAGGCATCTTCCAGCAATGGCACTTATCTTCCTTTTTAAAAAAATAAAATAAAAAGGCATTTTGGGGCCTAAACAGGGTGGTGATCCCTTTTTCCTTGAAAGGTGAAACAAAAACAGGATCAGATACAAAGACAAGCATCAATAAGCAGCAGCAATGCTGCAGAGATCAGTCCTCGATTCTGCTCTCAAGTAGGGAGTAAAGATTTGCCCCACTGAAATAAGAAGCCTGGATAAGTATAGGAAACAAAGCATGAAAGATTAAAGAAGGCTCCTTGGTTACTGTACTGCTTCATTCCCCAGCTTCTACTCCCTCCAGACCTTGTCCTACAGTCCACACAAACAAACAAATGCAGCATTCCTTTGCTTCCATGAACATCTCGACTGCAAAGAAGGGAGTCATGCAAGTACATAGCATTGAAGCACTTCCTGTTGGCAGCTCCCATATATAGAAAAAACACAAGGGCACAAGTGAAAGCTTCCTCAAATGCTGGCAGCAGAGTTAGCTCTGTGACAAAGCATTCTCTCTCTTTCTTCAGCTCTGTGCCTCCAACACACTCACCCCTCTCCTTCCCTCACACAAAGAACATAAGAACGGCCATACTGGGTCAGATCAATGGTCCATCTAACCCCGTATCCTATCTTCCTACAGTGCAAGATGCTTCAGAAGGAGCAAACAGAAAGCAATTTAATCGAATGATCTATCCCCTGTCATCCAGTCCCAGCTTCTGGAAATCAGAGGCTTAGGGACACCTGGAGCACGAGGTCGTGTCCCTCAATGGCTACTAGCCAAGATGGTAAAGGACCTGTCCTCTAAGAACTGATCTAATTCTTTTCTGAACCCTGTTATAGTTTTGGTCTTCACAACATCCCCTGGTATCAAGTTTCACAGACTGAGTGCATGTTGTGTGAAGAAATACTTCCTTTTGTTTGTTTTAAACCTGCTGCCTATTAATTTCATTGGGTGACCCCTGGTTCCTGTGTTATGAGGAGAAGTAAGTAACACTTCCTGATTTACTTTCTCCACATCACCCATGATTTTATAGACCTCTATCACCTCCCTCCTTAGTGGTCTCTTTTCCAAGCTAAATAGTACCAGTCTTTTTAATTTCACTCATATGGAAGGTGTTCCATACCTCTAATCATTTTTGTTGCCATTCTCTGTATTTTTTCCAAGTCTAATATAGCTTTTTTGAGATAGGGTTACCAGAAATGCACACAGTGTTCAAGGTGAGGGCGTACTGTATAATGGCATTCTGATATTTTTTCATCTTATTATCTATCCCTCCCCTAAAGGTTCCTAACATTCTAACAATACCTAACTGTTCCAACAAATGGAGATTGCACAGCCCAGGTATTCTCTTTCTGTTTAGATACAACAGATTTCAGTGTGATCCAAGAAGTGTACCCTACAGTTACTCTACCCAGCGCTCTAACATGCTGCTGTACCTACAGGTGTGTGACTCACTTCCCTTTCAAAAACTTCCATAGCATTCCTTTCAGTGCTTGAAGTTGCAATTCGTTCATTCTCCAGTTACAACCCAGCCCCCTGTGGAACCAGAGGCTCAGTTGCCTGAGGGGAAATGCTGATCATAAAGGAAGTCTGAAAGCTCACCCAGGTTTTTCTTGTTTTCGGGGGGGGGGAGAGAGAGAGAGAGAGAGAGGCTGGTTGATATTTATGGTAAAAATACTTGAACCTTGATTACACTACAGCCTTTAGCATTAGGTTTCAATTTTCCTAGTGCAGACACAGGCTAAGTCTTGATCTGGTGACCCAAATGTTTCTCCCCAACTGAGACAGCCACACCGTACAGTTGGGGATCACTAGCAACTAGAAGTGCTGCTAGTGCTTAACCCACCCTAAGAGGGCTTGAAGAGATCAGGGGAGGGAGGGAGGAGTGGGGAAGAGGAAGAATAGGTCAGGTAACTGGGAAGAAAGAGGCCAAAATTTTGGAAAATCTATCCTACTTGAAACATAGGAACGTAGGACATAAGACTGGAAAGAATCTCCTGGGTCATGGAGTCCAGTCCCCTGCTGTTGCAAGCAGCTTTATCATAAACTGAGCACTTCAGCTGCCAGAAGAGGCAATTCAGGCATCAAAAGGGAGAGACGTGACAGGGGAGTGACCAAATTACATGTAAAAATTTGTCCAACTTGGATTACCCTGTTTCGAGTTTCATTGGCAGAATATGGTCCCACAAGTTCCAGAAACAAAACCAAACTTGAGAATGTTTTCAAACTGCAATGCTCAATAATTAACAGAGAGTGTCAGGGCCAAGCGCCAGGATTACTCTGCATAAAAAGTTTACAAGGGAGATGAGTGTGCGTCTTCAACCTAGTCAGCAATGAACATCAAGGAAAAGGCAATTCTGATTTGCCATCTTCGCACAAGAAAACCTGGACAAAAAATGGACATGCAAGTCTTCATGCCTCCCTCTAAAGTACCAGTTTTTAGATTTCATGAGCCCCAACAGGCTGGCTCAGTTGGTCCTGATTTATCATTGAGCTAATGAGCACAGAAAGGCAGGATTCTCAGCCAGCACTTGTATTGCCAGCTGAGCCAATTCTAAGCACACTGATGACTCAAGTACCCTGGGGGCAAGAATTTTAATATCTTTTTAAGTCCAACTTAAGAATTTGAGGTACCCATTCCATGTTCCCCTCCTTCCCATTCCTTCTCCCTGAAGAAGACAGCAGGATGGGCAATAAGACCACCTTTTTGGACCCTAGATACCAAGAATCAGGAGAAATTTCAGGCACAGTGGCTCAAGTTTTAATGAGAGTTTGGTGGGGAAAGGGATTATGTCAAAAATCTGTCTTCTACTTGCCAAAATAATAAACCTTCTGTAATTTGCATGAGGGAAAGGTTCAACCAGAAAGACCAGTTCTGATCCCCAGTAAAGAAATGCAACAACCACTAACAACCCACAGTTAATCTACATAACCTGGCACCTCTGGCACTTTGCTTCTTGCTTAGATTAAAGGAAATAAAGGTTTTTTGCCTCAGCTTGTCCTTAGCACTCACATACCCCCATCTTCTGTGCAGCCTCACTGCATTGTTTTCCCTTCTGCCAAAAGCAGCTGCATACTGACAGTCCTTAAAGATCAGCTACAAATCAGTGAAGTCTTCATTGTGAAGGTCACCCCCTCACACCCCAGAGGGGACTGGTTCACAACACAAGACATACTGTCACTAACGTTCCTAACAGTTTCATCTGAATTTAGAATTTTTTATTTTGGAACAGGGCAATAGTGGTCATATAGCAAAAGCCAAAGCCTCAGGAGACCAGAAAAGGAAGACTCCAATTGAGAAGACAGTGGCAGGTTCCTCAAGAGTGAGTCAGAATTCAACATTTAATTCTAAAGGCTAATTTATAGTTACGGTTTATCATCTATTTCCTTATTATCCTTCAGTTCTCTTTACTAATCTAAATTAGGTTTCCTAATTGGCATAGTCTTGCCACAGATTGTGCGTATACAGTTCCAGAATTTCTAAAAGTTGTGAAACTTGTTTTCCTGCTGAAGGGTTTTGGGTTTTATAAATATAAATATAAATATAAATATAACTAACCCACCCAAAACCCTTCAGCAGGACAACCGGAATTTCTGCTATATACACATACATACACACACACAGTTATCATAACATACTCTTGGGAAGTACAGACCGTTTGTCTCAGAGACATCATTTGCCTCCTCTTCCCTGAGCAGGCAATGTGAGGAGCAAGGGACAATCTTGTTTACGGATGTTAAGGAAGGAATTCAGGCTGCTGCCAGTCCAATTTCAGGGGTCTCCCACCAGAGGTCTGTTGCAGCAGCCTGAGCATGCTGGGTACAAAAAAAGAGTAAAAAGGATCATGCCACCCTAGAGACCACTAATTTCTGTGTGTTCTGATACACTATTTATTCTGAGTCACTCACAAGTTAACATTTGTACTGCGACAGCACTTTTCATCTGAAGATCTTAAAGTGCTTCACAAACAAACTAAATTGGTCTCACTCCCCAAATTAGGCAAAGGAGGGTCTTTCACCATTTTACAGATTTTAGAACTGAGACACAGAATGTTAGTGATTGTCCAAGGTTGTACAGCAAGTCAATGGCCGAGTTAGGAACCTTGGCACTTAGGCACTCCTAATTTCTCATTAGAATGGGGCAAGAATTACAAATCAGTTCCCATATGTGAAGCCCATAAAGGGCCCAGGGAGGTTTAATAAAGGACTGCTATCATGGTTTTATTAAGTCTTCCAATTTGAATTTGCAAGATCCAGCAAATTTTGTGGCAGGTTCAGTTTAACAGCATTTTAATAAAATCAAAATCTTGTTTGATTCATCACCAAAAGTATGTTTGAGTGGTCTAGTTCTGGTTCCATATGGACCAGTTTCCACATAAACCAAGCCACTATAAACACTGGCACTGTTACCATCATGCACATGATCAGTGGATCCATTGTTATACATTCTAATCCTCTGCACTATATTTCCAATGTGTGTGCTCTCCTTCATTATTCATGCCATGGACCACCCACCACCCTCTCTTCCTCTGCTTCTTTTCCCATTGCCAATTTTCCTTCTCTTTCCAAGGTGCTGTATCCCCTCTTCTTTGGATTTTAGGTAACTACAAAATCAGCCCTATCACTTGTCTGTCTAGCCAGTGCTATCACGATCACTAAATAATTCACCCACACCTGCATGAACGTCATGTTTTAATCTAGCATAATTATAGAGGCAAAGCAATCCTCTGCTTGCTATTCCTCTGGAGTGTACATAAAGCAAGCAGAACCCCTCAGTGCTTTGGATGTGTTCTCAAGACAGATCAGGAATAGTGGGCGAGCTGTTCCCTGGGATGCAAACATCACTCAGCAGTATCCAAGAGCCTCTGCATGGAGTAACCTTAGCATTGAATGGGCCTTAGCACAGCAAACATCACATTTGTCATGTTTGCATCAGAAGCGATGTACAGGAATGGGATCTCCTCAGTTCTTAGGTGTTTGGGCCTGAACGTACAATCGTAAGTGGTGATCTTAAAAACAAGTAGCTTGTTATACAGTGCGTATTTCACTAGTGACTAGTCAATGACACACACACAGAATATCTTGGCCACACTCCAGATGCATCCTACAAGGAAATGGAATCAGGTAGGACAGGAATTCAACTGCAACATTTCTGGCCCCTATTTTCAGAATGCTATTTCTGTCTCCAACCTCCACCACCTTCTCTCACTGAGACTTTGAGAACTTGCTAGTATGAGAGCAGATACAAAAAGAGCAGAAAAGGAGAGACTCTCTCTGTTATAATCCCAAAGAGTATCCTTAGGAGTCCACTCTTCTTCCCTCAAAGCCAAAGACATGGAGCTGTGAAGTATGATAGATATTTCTGAAGATCAGAAGACCCACTCTATCCTCCTCTTCTGATAGATTGGAAGCCAGTGAATTTGGAGAAGCATGCTCAATCAGCCAGCACCAAGTTCTACTGTTTTATACATTAAGGGTATTGCTGGAGTTGAATTTCACTTGACTGAAAGCCCTGCAAGTTCAAAGCTGCTTTCCCCAAACACTGCAACATCCTCAGTCACTAAGCGACTTAGCACCTTCACCTTGAAGCACATCAAGGATATTAGGAGAGATTGCTTGAGACAGAGTACTGAGGATTTTTCTTAAAATCCATATATGAATAAAATCCATTTAACACACAAAGCAGAGACCAGACACCAGCTGACTGGAAATGGATCTGTCCTCTGCATTTACCCACACGGCAAGGAAAATGAGTGCTTGTCTAGATATGAATATCTAACCTACAGGCTGCTGAAGTAATATAGGTTATAACTTATACAAAGCAAATCTCTACATTATTATACATATTACACAGTCCTATATAAATTTATTACATTTAATACTGCACTAGCCACAGCCTTTACCTTTTATCTCTCGGACCAGAAAGAAGCCTATTGTTTTTACATTTCTAACAAGACAACCAAGGCAATTCTTGTACTGTTCGTGGCAGCTGCGACACATGTGGCTTTAGCTCTGCATTCAAGACAGTCTTAACACAGGAGTCTTTACGAAGCAAGAGCTTATGCCATGACACACACCCATGTCCCTCCAGAGCATTTATGTGAACTAGAAGGAGTTTTAAAAAGGGGCGGGGGGAGGAAGAGATGATTTTCCAACCGATTTGGCGGTGTTCACGGTTTATACCTCTGGATCTCAGCTCCTTGGCAGACTCACTCACTAGCGTGACTCTCAACTGACAAGCTGCTGCAGGTGCACCCTCTTGGTTATGTGCCACACTGCCTTCTCCACCTAGCAACTATCTTTTAAATCTGACACCAAGATCTCAACCAAGAACTACTGCAACAAAGCATCTGTACTTGGAAACACTCACTCCCCAAACACAAGATTCTTTTCCTCCCATAGGAAATACAAACCTATCTTGACCAAAAAAACCTCTTCACGGTTTGTTTTCTTCCCATTTCATACCTGGGCAAAAATGAATCCATCTGGGACTGAAAGTAATTGTTGCAGACTAATCCAGAGTACTGGGTGGAAGAAGGGAAACAATCCAGCACAACTCTAGGCTTTTCTGACATGGCAGTTGAATGCTCTAGTGCTGTTGTGTGTAACACACAACTAGATATCTCTGAAAAATAACACGGTAAAAGTTTAACAGTGTCATGGATGACTTTTCCCTTTCAACAGCCCTGTACAGCAGTAGTATTTACATACAGATTACAGTCTCGATTACAGATGTTTCAGTATGTAATTGGAGTTTCAGGGATGGTGGAGTTTCGGTCACAGATCACAGGCTGGTGGCTACAGAATCTATGCTGGGTTATTACTGGGAGTAGAGGGGCTGGAAAGAGAGATGGATTATGACAAGGGGCAGCAGCCTTTCAGAAGTGGTGTGCCGAGTCTTCTTTTATTCACTCTAATTGAAGGTTTCGCGTGCCAGTAATACATTGTAACATTTTTAGAAGGTCTCTTTTTATAAGTCTATAATATATAACTAAACTATTGTTGTATGTCAAGTAAATAAGGTTTTTAAAATGTTTAAGAAGCGTCATTTAAAATTAAATTAAAATGCAAAGCCCCCGGACCGGTGGACAGGACCTGGGCAGTGTGAGTGCCACTGAAAGCCAGCTCGCGTGCAGTCTTTGGCACGTGTGCCATATGTTGCCTACCCCTGGATTATGATTTTTAAAGGTCTTTTCCATCTCCAACTGCAGATTTTAACTTAGATAGTGGTCAACCACTCCTGTTTCTCTCTCTCGATCCCAGCAGCTCCCTCCCCACCAGAAAGGGCCAGATGCACCAACAAGAGGGGCTCCTCATTTGTCAGTAGCTCCCGGCATCAATGAGCTTTTCTATCCAAATCCACCTCCAGAAGCAACTGAGCATCCCTTATAATTAGCATTTCTAGTACCTAGAAGCTTCCCATGTGCTAGACACTGTACAGACAGAGGAAATGACACTCCCTGCCCCAGAATTGAGCTTCCAACCTTCACATTTTGCTGATTTTAACTTTTATTTGCAATTCTTATATCCTCCTGTCTCCAGCTACTGAACTCAAGACCTCCTTCACCCTCCTTGCTCCCTTCTTCCCTTCCTTCCCCACTCCTTTTGACTTTCAACCCCTCCTTGTGCTGACCGCTACTCCACAATGTCCTTTCCCCAAGTCTAGAGAAACCAAATAGTCGCTCTTTTTAAAAACAGGAACCACTAACAAGACTAGCACCAGCCACTACCTACACTACTTTGCTTGTATGCTGCATCCCTTCCCCCACATCCCAACCCAGGTTTTTAGTCTTTAAAACTGTAACCTTTTCAGTGCAGGAATGTATGGCTTCTAGTACATACTGGGTGCTACTAGAATATAAATGATAATAATTAGTCTTAAGACTTATTTGGAATGTATACTTCATTTCCAGCAGTAAGTTACTGCCGTACACAGCAGCAATTACTAGAAGTCAACACATTTTCTTTTTTTGTAATAAGTCTTATTTAAGATCACTGTGCAGGAAGAAGAACGCCCTCCTCTCCCCCTTTCCCAATATTTCTCATTCTAGTGGTCACCACTGCAGATGTACACTGTGGTGCATATCAAAAAGCATCTCAAGAAGGCTAGTAATAGAGAGAGGTTATTAGCTTTCAACATGCACTTTATAAATATATATGTAAATGTAATACAATGGTAATTGATCAGTGAGCGCTGCTGTGTGTATGTACGTGTATATGTGTTTAAGGTTAAACATTTAAAGGTCTGTGTGTGTGTTTTATTTGTGCATTTCCTACACAAATTCTACCCTCAAGTGTAGGAAGTGATGCATTATTTGGCACTTTCTCCATCAACCAGTTCTGTCCACGTTTGCACCTCTCACCACACTCTTCTGTCAGAAGAGCATCAAGAAGTAACAAGACACAAGAAGAGAGAGGAGATGAATGGGAGAAAGCTGGAAAGTGGTTAACAGCAGGTCAAGTGACATGTCAGAAGTTACCAAACAAGAGATCCGAAACTACGGTCTGTAAAGCATTTCCTGGTCATTTAGTGCTGGCTCTCTATTTTGTTTCCAGATTTTAAAATCACATTTGCAGCACTAAAAATAAATTAAGGCTCTTCCCAGTAGTATTTTTCCATGTAAGCAGTTGCTGTAGCTGCCACACAGGTGTTATATGATTATCTATGATAGTGAAAAAAGCACAATCACAAACAGAAGGGGGAATGGAGCCTATAAGAAGATCTCTATATACTAAGAGAAGTGGTCTCTTGTGTTTTGCCTAACACTATGTAGGTGAAAATTTGCCCCTTGTGTATTTTAAAATGCATCTACTTTCACACACAGTAAGTAGGTACTATAAAAGTTTTACTTACCTGAGGTCAATCCCTCCAAGATGAAAGAGCTGAAGATAATTAACGGAAGAAATAATCCATGACCTGTCAAGGCAAGTGGTGATGCTGTGTTGCTCTTTGGTGCTACCATTCCATGGCACATCTTATCCACCCAAAATATTTTAAGAGTTCTGGTCGTCTGGGAGTGATCCAATCTACAACACAGGAACAGAAGAAAAAATATACGTGAGGAAGACGGATCTCTATACAATTAGAGGAGAAGGGAATCAAAGAGAAACAAGCAAAAGTTGCTGCTTGTTTTAATGTTTAGGAATCCAATCATGTGAATTAATCCACATTTTAGTGGGGGTAGTGGTGGAGATCGCAGAGAGATTTCCATGGGAAGTGTCAAAAGGCTAGTGTATCTAAGCCAGAGCTTTTTTTGGCTCTAATCCACTCATACTTTAGATGAGGCAACAAAAACAGTGCTTACGTTTTCTCTCTCTCTTTTAAGATAACCAGACTGATTGCAGCATCTGGAGATGTTGCTTAAAACAGATTTCAGATAAACCAGTTTTGCTAGACAGCCGCTGATTTTAAGAATGTCTCAAAGAAACAGCAGTCTGACTACTAGACAGCTAGAATAAATAAATCAAATGCTTCCTTAGCTACTTGGAGACACAGAACTAGCCTAACAAGCAACAGTGCACACACATGCACACTCCTAAAGACTACCTTAAGGAGGACTGTCAAATAGACACAGAGGTCAAAACATCACACCTGCAGATTACAGAGTGCAGCCAATTAAACTCAAGGATGTGATATCATCATACCTGTGAATTCAGCCAACAGTTTGTCACCTTTTTCCACACTCAAAACATAAACCAGATTAACAAGAACTGTCCTGGTGGCAAAAATCAGTAGGGAACCGAGGAAGCACAAGTCAAAGCCCCATTTATGTGAAAGGAAAGGCTATATAGGCATGACTGCAGAGATCACAAGATTTACTACAGTTTATGACAAGTTTCAGAGTAACAGCCGTGTTAGTCTGTATCCGCAAAAAGAAGAACAGGAGTACTTGTGGCACCTTAGAGACTAACAAATTTATTAGAGCATAAGCTTTCGTGGACTACAGCCCACTTCTTCGGATGCATCCGAAGAAGTGGGCTGTAGTCCACGAAAGCTTATGCTCTAATAAATTTGTTAGTCTCTAAGGTGCCACAAGTACTCCTGTTCTTCTTACTACAGTTTATGTAAATTTAGAGTTATTAATACACCACTCTTTGAGTCTCTAAAAAAATCCCCTTAAGGGAAGTCAGAATCCCCTTAAGGGAAGTCAGAATTATAATCCCAGTTACTGCTTAACTATTATAATATATATTTTACAGTTTTTGCCAGGTAGCTAATGCTATAATCAAGGTTATGCGGACACTCACTATAGCCCCTCTATTCTTCCACGTACTTAAGACTTTCAGAGAGAGATTCTCTTTTGGGGATAAATTCTTGCCTGGTCTCAACTCAGAGGAATTTTAAAGTTTGGGGGGAAAAAAAAAAAACTCTTCTGCTATGATTTTTCAGTTCAGTGGATGTTCTCATTGTAGGAATTTTTTTGCTTATGCAAAAACAGCTCAGCTTCAGAATTTGGATTTTTCAGGTTGACTAGTCTTCATTAAAGGAAAAATCCTTTTTATGTTTTGAGGTTGAGGAAAGAAAAGAAAAGTATAAGATTTTTAAAACTTGGCATTAGGCATGTGGTAATAAATTTGGCTGTCTCCAAGATCTGTGATACTAAGTTAGTAACACAGCAAATAAACACTTCCAGAAACTGAAGTTTGTTTTATCCTGTCTTCAGTTTTTTATTCTGCCACAGACAAAATACAACAAAGAAGTTGTTAAATGAAGGGAAATGATAAACTTGGGGATCACTTGAGAAATCTGGAGGGACATTAGTTGAGCTTTCAGTCACATAACTCAAGCATGGGCTTAAGACAGCATTTAAACCACCACATTAAAAAGAGCTTGGAGCATCTCTGGAGGGAAGGCTGCTAGCGTGAGAACATTTGTCTGTGCCATAAGAACCATGAGAATAAACCTGTGGGGGTGTAACCACCATGTCACACTTGCAGCATAAGAATGGGTTTATGACGCTTTGTTCACTCAACTCATTCTTTCCATAGTGCAAAAAAAAAAAGAAGTAAGAAGATAGTTGCTTCCAGTTACCGGTAAAAAATTTTAAAGTGAAGACTAGACCACATTTAGAGTGAAAATCTTTACTGAGACAGAAAGCTGAGACACACTAAACAAAGAACAGAAACCAGACAACAAATGTGTTCATCCCCAACACAGCCAGATCTACTGCACAGGATTTTAGAGTTATATTAAAGAAGGAGGCCTAAATATACGCTACTCTCTACCATATGGCCTATGGTCAGTTTCATTCTTCCATGAGCCATTGTTCTGGGCTAAACTACAGACCCCAGCATGCAATGCTTCATCTTGAGCCAAGTATCCTTTCTACTTACATCAAGATGAGGCATTACAATTTTTCCCAACTCAATGAGATTGTACTGGCATGATGAGCTATACAAGTGTTTCCAAAATGGTAAAAAAGAAAAAAGAAAAAAAACTCCTGGATATGTGTTTGTTACTGCCTATTGCTGATCTGGTGACAGGCTGCTACATAGGATAAATGCAGCATTGTGCTTTCTCCCACCGTCAGGCACTACAGTTTATCGTCGTCACTTATTGATGAGAAGTCTCATATGAGTGCTGAAAATGTGAAGAAGTATCTGTGTGACCCAGGGACATCTTGGTGCCACCTGGCAGGGGGGCGCAGTAGTGCATAAGAGTTACTGGGATCTATATACTAGTTCCCCAAAGGGCGGCATGTAAGGTCTCTGCTGAAAGCCTATGTCACAGCAGTGATCATAATCAATGTGAAATGTATGTATGGATATTTTTTATTTATTTATTTATTTATTTATTTATTTACACACACACACACACACTGAAAACTACCTTCTTATGGCCTGTGAATTGGGGCTGGTCTCCAAAAGATGATAAATAAATTGCTTTTAGGAAGAAAACACTTATCTGTCTGGCTATATGTAAATTGAGTATTGTGTGCTTCACAATGGCTGCTTATTTACAAAACGGAGCAAAATGCTAATCAAAAGATTGCGAAAGCTACAGGGGAGATTTTCCACATGAAAAAACAAGCAGCAGGAGGTGTGCTGTTTTGGAATAAAGACAGTGGAGTGTTGGACCTGTAACTAGAGGCAGAGAAACACCCTGAATACTTCATCTAGGGCAGCAGTTCTCAAACTGTGGGTCAGGACCCCAAAGTGGGTCATGACCTCATTTTATTGGGGTCGCCAGGGCTGGCTTAGACTTGCTGGAGACTGGGGCCGAAGCCTGAGGGCTTCAGCCCTGGGCAACAGGGCTCCGGTTTCAGCCCCTACCTCCTGGGGCTGAGTAGTAATTTTTGTTGTCAGAAGGGGGTTGCGGTGCAATGAAGTTTGAGAACCCCTGATCTAGGGGACAAGCTGCCGGCATTCTTGTCTTATGAATGGAGTGTCACAGCCAACCTGATTGTTAAGGACTGGAAGAAAAACTTTGGGTGAGCAAAACAAGACATTTTCCTGTCTAATGAAGTTAACTAAGTCTAGGTCCTAGTTATGATTTTATTTTGCATGTAATTAGTTGTTTTCAAATATTTCTATTGCGATCACTTGAATCTCGGTGCTTTGTTAAATAAACTACTTGTTTCTACTACAAACAAATCTAAGTGTTGTGCAAAGTGGTGATCTGAGAGGAATATGGTGATCGGGTGTGTTTCACTGGGAGCAGAGAATCTGGGAATTCTGGAAGCGTCTAGTGGACCCGGGGCTGGACACTCTATAGATGCAGGAAAGGCTTGGGGTGTGCCTCTTGCTGCCTGCAGAAGGAGCCTGTGTAGGCTGAGATGGGAGTACTTGTGTTGCATGTGGCTAGTGGAGTCAGGGAGCCAACCTCTAGTCCTGTAAGGTACACAGACAAGGCTTCCTCACACTAAGGGCAGGTGGTAGTGAGGCGTCTCTCAACCCTGGGTACTTCCAGGAAGCATCACAATCTGGTGCTGCTCTGATTTATGAATACTGTATGCTAATCTGGTTATTGGGATGATGTTTACTGTAAGAATATGTTGGTTAAATTTAATTGCGGGGTGGAGGGAGAGTTGTAAGAAAAAAAAAAAAAAAAAAAAAAACAGAAACTGAGACAATGGCTCTAAATAAGCCACACACCCTGAACATCAAGTAAACATTTCAGGGTTGTTGAGCAAATACATAACTCTAAATGGCTCACAATTAGCCAGTTCTTTAAAAAAAACAAACGGTAAATCTGTAATGTGTACAGCTGTGGGGTGTACCTCTTTAATCAGACCATTTAAATTTGAAATGTACAATACAGCAACTCTTTATATAGGCTTCTTAATATGCCTCTTGAAAGAGAAACAGTTACAGAAAATGGACCATAAAATAGGAATCTGTCTTCCACAGTTATGAAATCAACATCTACACACCCTTGCAAGGAATGCTATGCATCCAGAAGGGGGGAGGGGGGAAATCTGCCACTTCCTGGTTATAGTTCCATACCAGCCATCATATGATCTTTCGCAGTGCATGACTGAATATGCTGGTGTCTCAAGCAGCATCCCATTGGCCAGCACTAAAATCTCACCTGCACATACATGCACACACTTCTAAATGAACTGAAATGGAAATGAGTCAGCTGCTCTGATAGTGTAGTAGTGGTTGCTACAATGAGCCCCTAGTGTAGGCACTTAATTCCACTGAAACTGGGGAGAACATAGCTTCTTAAATTTTTAAGAGCAGGAACTATTTCCATTGGCGTGTACACTCCACATGTGGCAAAAGCTTTTCTGAAATAATTGCTGGTTCATTCAGGGCTTATGCCTTTTCTCCTCCAAAGCTTTGGAAGATACCAACTCTTCTCCCTCACTCCCTAAACAGTCATCTCCCTTTACATGCTTTCCCACCTCTATGAATCATTTGCTAGTCTCACCACTTCACAAAGGCAGTACTCCTGGGTCTCTTAGGAAAGTGCTCTTTGAATTGCCATGTGATCATAGGTCATGATAAAAGGACTCAAGCAGTTGCAAGTAGTTCTGATGCTCTGAGGACAGGAGGAGTTTGAGACTTCCTGGTTGCTTGTGCTGTCTAATAGGGATATATTCTACATCACTGTTTTTGGAACACTGGAAATGGACTGAGTCTTAAACCTTAATTCCATCTTAATGTTTGATTGGAGAAGCACTTGGTGAGTCTGGAATGCCCACTTTTCAATACCACATGTGAAACTCACATGGATAAAATGAACAACATCCTCACACACATCAGAATTCTCTAATTTAACCAGTTAGCCTCCTTCAAAGGAATATTTACAACATAATCATATCTTGAAGGCACATAGTGGAGAGTGCTTCTGATGTATGAATTCTGGGTGTGCACAGCAGTCCTTATGGGGAAAAAACAACCCGAAAGACCCTTTTTGCCTTATGGCCACATTGCAGGTGACACCTAGAGCAAACTGAAATGTGGTACAGAAGGTTGTAACAAGATGTGGTGGTTAAAAAGAACATGAACCGAGCTATTTTAAAAATAAGTACCCAAAATAAGAATTTAACAGCAAAACGCAAGTCATCTCAGCATCCTCATGAGGCAGATGGTGACTGAAAAAAAATTCAACTCCCATTAGGAGTGTGTTGGGGATTTGGGCGGGGAGGGGGAGAGAGGAAGGAAACCTGCTTAAGATAAAATTATCTGTTTACTTTTTGTGGTTAAATTAATAGCTTAAGCAAATTTAATGCAACTGAAAGCTTTTAAAACAATTCTATTTTTAAAAGTTCTTCAGATAATTCAACAGTTGCTTTAAAATTGTTCAATTAACCACAGTAAGAATTAAACCAATAGTTACCTTAAAACAGCTTTAAAATAGCTTGATTTTTCACTAGTTTGTAACAGAACACGGATTTTCTCAATCCTAAACTGCTTCATGAGGCACAGCCTCCTACCCTACCACCAACTACAATGTTAATTCAATTCAGATGGCGGTCCCCATTAAGACACAAGCCTGGTCTATACCTAAAACTTAAAAAGAACAGGAGTACTTGGGGCACCTTAGAGACTAACAAATTTATTAGAGCATAAGCTTTCGTGGGCTACAACCCACTTCTTGGGTTGTAGCCCACGAAAGCTTATGCTCTAATAAATTTGTTAGTCTCTAAGGTGCCCCAAGTACTCCTGTTCTTTTTGAGGATACAGACTAACACGGCTGCTACCCTGAAACCTAAAACTTAGGTCAATCTGGCATTGTTGCTCAGGGCTGTGAAAAATGTCACACCCCAAACACCACAGGTACGTTGACCTAACCCCCAGAGTAGTCATGGCTGGGTCAACAGAAGGATTCTTCCATTGACCTAGCGATCGCCTCTCAGAGGTGGATTACCTACATCGAAGGAAAACCCACTTCTGTCCATGTTGGAAGCATCTACACTACAGTGCTACAGCGCACAGTGGCTGTAGACATACCTACAGCCTCCCTAATCACTGAATGGAGTTACTAAAATAGTGACAGTATTTGTAAAGCATTGCACTAGAAAGGAAAAGCTTTGTCTGGTACTACAAGCAGCTAATCTTCAAGAGTAATTTCACAGGATTTGAGTGCCAAATTACAGCCAACAGGGTCCTGTTGTGAGTGGTCTTACAAGTATTAGTGATAAGAGGAAGGAAAAAGTTATGGGCAATAGATACAGAGATATAGAGGATTGTATTAATAAAAAGACACCTTTAATCACTGCAGAATTACAAAAACAATTACAAGAACACTACACTAAGGGATCATTATACCCACCAATGAACAGCAGCCAACTTTTGGAGAATTAAGAAAGGTTTCCTAGAATCATCTTATTTAATATATTGAGCAGCAAAGTAAGTAAAAGTTTGAAATCATGTGGGGGCTTAATTTAGAGACAGAAGGAGCAATACAGAATATTGTTGCAGTCCTCTCCAGTTGATTTCTTTTAAAACATGATTTTGAAGAAAGTTCCCTTTGGAAACTATTGTTTCAGCATTCCCCCCCCCCCCCCCCCCACACACACACTGCATCAGAGAGGCTAGGTTTCATATTTTCAGCTTAATCAATCCAACAGTACATTTGCAGAGGGCCATATGCACAAAATGTTCCAGAGCACTTTCCAAACATAATAAGACCTAAAAACAACAACAAAAAAAATCACAATCTAACTGAGAGGGTTTCAGGGAAGGAAAATGAAGAAAAGCCAATGAGAAAAGCTACAGAACCTCTTGAAAGCCTATACAAGCATGAGAAGGTACTTACTAACAGGAAACGGATTCTGAAGCAATTTTGGATTGGCTTGCTGATTTGCATACACCTACCCAGACTGCTCTTCCAGTTTATACAGCTGTGCTGATTTCAGTTTCAGGAAACGAAACCACAAAGTCTATGTGAAATGAAGGCTGGCTTTATGAGATGAACTTTTAAATATGCTCTTCCCCACCCTTTAAACTTTGTACTTGTGTTTCAACTTAGATGGCTAAAAGCATCCACATGCTATGCATCTGGCTGGAATATCCTTTCACAGTACTGCAGCATTATAGCTAGAAGAGGGTGCCCAACTGGGAAATCCTTTTGTTATCAAAGCTTCCCATACAACTAGTTTGCCATCTGACTAGTTATCAGTCATACCCAGAAAAGAGGATGGCACTCCTTTATAGATATAGTAAAGGTACAACTGAATGCAACAGTTTTAAGTACAAAGTGAGTTTAAGGACTGCTGTTCCAATTTCCAGACATGAAAACATCCACACCTTCACTTTTTGAAGGGTGAGAGAAAATGTTTCAAAGAGTAGTTAAGTTAATATGGAGGAGAGACTGTTTTTAGGGAAGGCTCACACAGTATGTTCAAAAATCAAGTATTATTTCAAACTCAGTTTAAAAAGGGAAATTCTTAGCACAGGAATCAGTTCTTTCAAATTCCATCACCTTCAATAGTCAGAAAAAGCAATTTTCAAACATCCAGTTTTTCACCATCTAGTTTTATTGACCAAGTTAAATGACTTGCAAAAGAGAAAATGAGTTTCACTTTCTGGTTCTCAAACACGAGACCATGTAGCTTGGTTTAGGATTCCAACACTGCATGGAAATGTTTTAACAAAAACTTCCATTGAAATTAAAAAAAAAAAAATTTACAAAAACCTAAAAACACAACAGTATTTCATGAAGGCTTGTATTTTGCAACTAGCTGCCTGGCACTGTCCTCCCTTTGCTGCTGTTAGAACATATACATGTCTCATGACTCAATGCATTTCAGTTTATTAGCACGCACAAAGCTCTATAAAAGCTACATAGTGATAAAGAGTGATGATAGCACTATCTGGTACATTTGGCTTTGTTGGACATAGTCAATTTGCTGTTTTGTCAGTGTAGCAATTTAAAAGGGAAAACTGAACTTTGCATTGTCATTCAAGGCATTTGTGACTAAGACTATAAAAAACCATAACCTCTTAACACCCTTCTACCTGCAATCAATAACATTCTGCTGAGGCAGGTGTGCATCTGTTAGATATGCAGGGAGTAAGCTCCAGAGGTAAGTGCCTGTGACATTGTGCAGTCTATATGGTTTTATAAAAACATGATAAGTGAATATAATGTAACTGGGATATGCTTCATGCAAAAGGTCTCTTGTAAGGTATCATTACAAAGCTTATAATCTACTGAGTGTGATCATCCAATTTGTATAAATGTACCACTCTTGTATCTAAAACTAAAAATATAAAATATAACTCTGAGGGCCTATTGTAATTATGTAAAGTCTGGGCCATTAATGATGGTTTGGTATCTTGATGACTCCCATTGTCTGCAGATGGTTGTGTTTACCTCTGAGTCTTCCTGTATGTGTGTGTGCTGGCAAGTGAGTAATGAAATCTTGCAGTGACATGTGATCATGTCACCTGAACTGGAATCCATCTTTAACCTGGTGCTTTTCCAGTGAGGGGGGTGGAAACCCAGAGGGACAAAGGGTTCCCGCCTCATGCAAAAGATATATAAAGGGGTGGAAGAGAACAAAGGGGAGAGGAGCCATCATGAAGAATCCCCTAGCTATCACCTGAGCTGCAACAAGAGCTGTACCAGGGGAAAGAATTGTGCCCAGGCCTAGAAGGCGTCCAGTCTGAGAAAAAAAACTTACTGAAGCATCTCTGAGGGTGAGATTATCTGTATTCAGTTTGATGAGGCATAGATTTGCACATTTTATTTTATTTTGCTTGGTGACTTACTTTGTTCTGTCTGTTACTACTCGGAACCACTTAAATTCTATTTTCTGTATTTAATAAAATCACTTTCTACTTAGTAATTTACTCAGAGTATGTATTAATACCTGGGGGAGCAAACAACTGTGCATCTCTCTCTATCAGTGTTATAGAGGACGAACAATTTATGGCGTTTGCCTTGCATAAGCCTTATGCAGGGTAAAACGAATTTATCTGGGTTTAGACCCCATTGGGAGTTGGGCATCTGAGTGCTAAAGACAAGCACACTTCTGTGAGCTGTTTTCAGGTAAACTTGCAGCTTTGGGGCAAGTGATTCAGACCCTGGGTCTGTGTTGGAGCGGACTGGAGTGTTTGGCTCAGCAAGACAGGGTGCTGGAGTCCTGAGCTGGCAGGGAAAACAGGAGCAGGGGTAGTCTTTGCACATCGGGTGGCAGCTCCCAAGGGGGTTTCTGTGAGCCAACCCGTCACAGTGCCTTCCACAGAGAACCTCCAGCACTAGGCACACAAAAATGAAGAACAGTCAGCTCAGGGGTCTCAGCTGATAGGATAGAAGACACCATTTAGTCTCAGGTCAAACAATCAGCTTAATTTTGATCAGGCTTGGAACTCCCTCACTTTCTCCTTGCCCATCCAACATCCAAAAAGACATGTCAGAAAGAGGAACAAGAGCATCCCGGGAGTTCAAAAGGTAAAAGCCCTTAATCAATAACTTCATTTTGCATCTGAAAAGAGCTCTCAGCAGTTTTATGCTCAATCTTGCCTTTCACTTGCTTAAAGAATTGTGCCATGTAGAAGTTTAAAAGGAAAATCCCTTCACAGACACTATGAAATGTAATTGTCAAGCTAGTGGGAAGAAGAGCTTCAGAATGAACACAAGACACAAAAAGAAGGTATGTACCTAAAAGAGGAAGAAAAAAAACCCATGTGTGCACCACAGCTGCAGAGCAGTCTGAGTCATAGGAGGAAAATTATTCCTCAACTCTCTTGAAGCCAGACAAAGATGCCCAACTGTTGGGCTTCTATGTAAACTACATACTGCAATTTAAAAAAGAAAAACCACACACTGAACAGCTAGGCAAGCATTTTAAAAGGAGCTCCGGGCACCAGAAGTGCACTGGCTGGTAATATTTGTTAATCCAGTGGTTCCTACCTGTTGTTTTGCTAAGCTGTACTGCTACTTCAGGCTTTGGTGACTGGGACTGTCCCTTCCTTCCTTATTGATAAGACCTTGTGCTGGACCCTGTTGTGCCCCAAATCCACGGTGATTAGCGCATGCATGACTGACTGAGGCCTGAGATGCTCCCAACACAGATCTTGCAGAGAGAGGAGGCTGTGCTTTAGAGCAGGCCAGTCACCGCTGCAGGTTGGAGAAGAGATCTGAACAGGAGACCGGGAGGCCCTGGATGAACCACCACAGGTCTCAATTTGTTAAACTGGTACAGCTCCTCCAGAAAGATGAAAAGTCAGTGACTAATCAGGGAGGACCCACTGTGAAGTTGCAAACAATTACCTGAAACTCTCCTCTAAATAGACCCGCAAGTGTGGCTACCCCTATACTAGGAGTTAGGAGTGCGAGTCCGAGCTTTCGGAGACATACTCGCACTAGCACGTTACAAATAGTACTGTAGCTGCAGCAGCATGGGCAGCACCAAGCGGTGGTACAGGATAGCTGCCCGGAGTACAAATCGACACAAACCCTGTAGGTATGTAACTCAGACAACCAGCCCATGCTGCCGCTGCCCAGGTTATCCTGGCTACACGACTATTTTTAGCATGCAAACTCAGATGAGAGCTAGTATGAGTAGATCTACGTGAGCTGGGACTCTCACGCCTACACTACAAGCTAGGTACAGCCTTTAAGTTGGGTCAAATTCTCACTGCCCTAACCTTCCAAACAGGGGAGGAAATGGAGACGGAAAACCCAGAACAGAGTGAGAGGAAACAGGCCACACCAGAGAAGAGACGGACACAATCGCTTTTTGTTTGTTCCTCTGTGCCCCACTATATTATTGCATAGCAAGGATTTTAGAAGAAGGTCACATCAAAGGAAGACAAGTAGTAACACCATTACAGGAAACAGCAACATTTCCAACTGCCCTCTTTCAAATGTGCATTCATCAAGTGTGCACCGCTTATTCCTGGAGTACGTCTCTCACCTTTTCGTAGCCACAAGAGGCTACTCTGCATGCAGCTCAAGAACTCTGAATTATTCAGGCCCAGAGATCTTTCAGAAGCTCAGGGAGAGACATGAGAGTTCAGAAAGCAGGGACTATTGAAGCTCCTATTTCTGTTTTGCTTTCTCACAAGATTGCTTAAGAGCACACAGCCAGGTTGACTCAGACTGTCCTGATCCTCCACAGAAATATTACACGAGATTAGATTTCCCTTTTAATGCAAAAACACAAAGACAATAGATATGAGAATAGCATAGGCCAAACTTCCTGAATACTGTTAAGAGCAGCTAGCTAAAGGTGGGGCTTTCCTGTCACCACACACTAAAAAGCTGGTTCAATGGCAAGACACGTTTTTCAGTGGAACGTACTGCTCACGTATGCAGGGCATTTAACTGTTTCAGAGCTGCCCAACATACCATACTTGGGCAAAACTTGTCCCATGTCCATCCGGTACTCCCCCCGTTTCTATAGTGCTATGTTCTACAGCAACAGAATGTGGTAGCATTCCTGTAAGTTGTAATGTAGTATGGTAATACACATTTCTTCAGCAACACCAACTCTCCAATTCCCTGGGAAGCTGGCTGTCAAGCATCCAGGTTACTTTCCAGGTATACAGTACCTGAAATACTGGCAAAAAGGGGAAAGTTGTTTGCGTGCTTTCCAGGACCTGCAAAAACCATTGCAAACTGTATGGCACCACAACAGCTCTCATACTCAGTGTTAGCAGAATGTGTGTGTGTGTGTCTATTATATATCAAGAATCTCTTCTCCCCCTCCTCAGCACTCCCCTGCTCACCTTAGAGGAAACCAGGAAGCAGAAGAGCAAGAGAACTTTCACCAGGTAGAGCTGACCCGTCTTAGCTCAATAGGAAGTGAACAAAGCCTGCAATCCCTGTTAAAGAGGCAAAAAGAACTGGGGGGGGGGGGGGGGAGGGGGGAAGTGTATAAATGTTCCTCTCCATGGAAATCTTTAGTAAAAGGCGAAAGATTTATATGATCTGAAGAGAAACCAGAGCAAGGCATCTGCACATGCCTTGCTCCCTTCTTAGGCAGGTATCCTAAAGCAGTCTCTTACCTTCTAGGGTATGTCTACACCGCAGCTGAAGCAAGCTTCCCAGCTGGGCAGACAGACTCATGCTAGTGGAGCTTGAACTAGAGTGCTAAAAAACATAGTGTGGATGCTGCAGCTCTGGTGGAGGCTCAGGCTGGACACCCAAGTTCAAGTGTAGGGAATCGAGCGGCTTGGCCTTGGCTGGCTTGCCAGAGCTGCAGTGTCTACACAGCTATTATTAGCATGCTAGTTAGAGTCTGGACTGGGAGGCTTGCTCCCAGCTGCAATGTAAACATGCCCTTAGAGACTAGGTTCCTTCCTCACAGTGCAATGATTAATTGTATAAAGGCTACTGAAATTATAGGATCACTACTTGTACACAGCAGGCTAATTTATTTTGTTTTTAATAGGTCTTCCATTCCCATCTCCGGCTGGTCACGCTGTACTCCAAACAGCAGCATGTTTAGGAGAGACTGAGTATGGAGTTACAAATTACAATGGTCACTATTGCAAGAGTGGCATATTAAAGGCAGGCTAGAGGTAGGTTTTGTCCCACCTATGTTACACTGATGAGCTCTGAATATCTGACCACCCAAACAAGTTATACTGAAAAATATGAACCAGCATCATTTACCAAATTTTGACCAGGATAATAAGTCTAATGGCCCACTTTATTTTCTTGTGGAACTTGCGAGTGGATTGTGGACTTTGTTGGTTTTGTTTGTCATAAGGCACTGTAAAATTCACTAAGACAAACAGGTTCCACTCCATTTGGGAAGTTAAGGTTTGCTGAAATGCTACATGACTTAAAGGAGTTATCAATCATCATGAAAACCAGTTTTTAAACACAGAATCCATTCTTCAAAGGCACTTACCCAATTCCATTATTACTTTCTTCAATTTGTGAATTTGATATGCAACTCAGGGCTTTATTTTTAAAGACAAAAATCCTCCTCTTTTACCAAAACAGCTAACTTATTGCATCTTTAGACTAGGTGATTTACTGGAAGACAACGATTAAATTCATTTGCTAAAATCTCCTCAATCCTCCAACGTTCCCAATAGGCATTTCTTCCAAGTTCAGGCAATTAAAAGTGAATCATAATGGACAGGCAGTTTTCTAGTTCATATATGTTCTGAAAAAGCCACTGGCCTGGAATTAATCAGTCAAACACATTTGCATGGCTAGCCCCTCAGTCTCAAGTCCTAAAATATACCCAGCATAACGGATATTTGAGGTGGGGAGGAAGAGAAAGCAGCAGCAGACTGACTTATGTAACTGCAGATCGGTGACACTAAAGTGCTATTTGGTCAGGTGCTCAAGAGAAACGGAACAATTGCAAAGCAAAAACTATCTTTTGTTGGAGAGAGGAATGGCTGCACATAGGCTTCTTTCACACAAAAAGAAAGTTCAGCCTCTTATCCCTACCATTTGAAGGCAACCTTACACAGAGCCTCCAGAAAGCCACACCACATGAGTCTTTATTCAAAGCATTACTGGCTTAAGTTACCCTCATCCGCCTAAGAGTCAACTAAAAACATACACAGATGCAAATATGGAAGAACCGCTACCATCTGTAGCTCTAAAGCAGTTTAGGCAGCAATTGGAAAGCTCTTATTCAAAATGCGCCACCCAACAGTAAAGGCAAACATTTTGAACAAGGGCAAAGGGCTTAACATTTGTTATCACCTAGTCTTCAAATGACAGTTCCTTTCAAGGGGGGCAGGATTTTGGAAAGTTTTGTTTACCATACAGCCAAACCACCTTGATTCACTTCCCCCGCCTACCTGATAAGAGTGTCAAGTAGCCTTGTTAGTCTGAATCTGTAAAAAGCAACAGAGGGTCCTGTGGCACCTTTGAGACTAACAGAAGTACTGGGAGCATAAGCTTTCGTGGGTAAGAACCTCACTTCTTCAGATGAAAGACAAGTTAGTCTCAAAGGTGCCACAGGACCCTCTGTTGCTTTTTACTGATAAGAATGCTTATTCTTGGCAGACAGATGTTACTGTTTAACTTTCATACCTGAGCCGAAGTGGTCTCCAGATAGCAACATACCTCCCTTGTGACCCTCCCACTTTAAGGCCCGTTGTTCAAGAGAAAAAAGTAGTCATTTATTCTGTATTTTACTTTCAACTAGAGATTTGGGTTCCCCCCCAGCTAGGACAATATTGCACAACAAACAGCCCCACTAGGTAAACTAAAGGGGATGAAGAAAAGCATATTTAGCTGTGCTAGAGATAGTTCTCACACACACACACACTTAACAAGATCTCCACCTCTGATTAACAACCATTTCTTTCATAGCAATACCATGGCCTTTAATAATACACTTCTGCAACCTCTGCCCTGATACCTCCCCCAATCACTTACCCCTCCATTGAGACAAATTCAAGAGAAACGGTACTGAAGGAGAGTTGGTATTTTCTATTGCTTTTGAATCATCCAGCTTGCCCTTCAAAATTAGGTGTAAGTATGGAGAGTATTTAAAAAACCTAATGCAGTCTATTCACAATTCTCTACATGCCAGTCAGCTAACATGCTAGCTCTGCACATTTACAAACTGCAGTGCATACACTTGGATATGAAATTAAGACTACTTTGGTGGCCTCAGCCTACTCTCTAGGGTGTAGCTGCTCATTTCATAAAACTACCTCACAAGCAACTATGTATGTCAAGGAAGCCCGTTAGAATATGGTTATTGTTTGACCCAATAAAAGCATGGTTCCATCTTGCCATGCAGCATAATTAGGGCTGTCCAAGGATTTAGCCTAGTCCCAGTCCTGTATACACTACAAAACAGGACAATGCTTAACTTTGTCAAGGGACAACAGTGTTCTTACTGGGACTCTTGCAATTGTATTTCAGCATAGACAGGCGCCAAGAAATTAATGTTTAAACAGTGTTGAGAACCAGCTAACCGTTATACCATGGTCTTGTCATGCCTGTGTTGATGAGAACAATTAGACATGCTGTAGCCATGGTCTTTTTAACATATTCAGTAAAGAACTGTTTAAACACTGTCAATATTATAGCTGCAGATGGCCCAACAGTTTAGCAGCAACTCAACAAAGAGCACTCCCACACATCCTGCTGCAGCGAAACAGGGCATTATAGGTCAGAAGAAATATACACCAGCAGAGCTGGAAGAAGCTTGGCTACTGTTGCTTAATGAATAGCAAAATTCAGCCAGTCAATCTTAAAAATAAATGAATAATGCAATATGTATTATTCCAAAGGAATCAGATTTCTGGTTTAAAAGGCCTTTGGGATGCGGACCCTTTAAAATTAAAGGTACCTTTTTAATTTCAGCAACAAGAGCGTGTTTAGTTGTACCTCTTTGCTGATGTGCAGACATTCCAATCTGCAATGAGGAAAGAAGAGAGGCTGGATGTCCCCAATGCCAGCACTATCAGCTGCAAGCTGCACAAATTCTCCAAATCTGGAAGCTTTCTATGCACTTTACCACTCATATAATCAACTTGCCAGATGTATGGAGCTCTGTAAGTGCACTATGGGATACCAGGATACCATCCCAAAAAACCAAAATGTGGGAATACCATAATAAGAACCCAATTATGGGGGGGCAGGGGGAGTGGGAAAAAGAGTGAAGGGGAAGAAGAAAGAATCAGTGACTTCTCAGCTTTGTGGGACCAGTCACTCTGGAGCACAATAAATACAGTAAATAAACCCCCAACACATCGCTCCTAACCATAGCAGGTTACAGTCAATTTACATGGGAGCGCAAACAGCCCAAATACTACAGCTGACAAAATGCAGGGTAGTCTCAGCTCAGAAGACATTAATTCAGGACTCCACCTAAAATTAACAGATTGGATTAAAGAATGAATGGAGTTGAACAAAAGGTTTGAGGCTACTGAAACAAGAGATATTTTCTGAGGGGAAGAGAACGTATCTAGAGAATATGCAACAAACTAGTGGACACAGCAAAGGACTAAGATGGCTAAGAATCAGGGCATGCTAACAATGTTCCAGTGCTGGAGCTTGCAGCTGGAATGGAGGGTGGAATTTAGAGCATTATCACAACAACATGATAGGGTTTTCCCCCTTTTTGGGGGTAGTGGGATGGGGAGAGTCTAACCTGCAAAGAGCCAGTGTTAACAGAATGGGGTTAAAGAAACGCTAAAGACAGACCCACAGTGCCTTCATAATGACAGTGGGGATGGGAGAATATGGCTTCTGTTTCTCTTCCCTCTTGGTAAGAGTGAGCTGAGGTTCTTGGGGATGAGCTAGTCTGTTCTTGCGTGTATTCCCACCTGCCCTTGCAATCTTATGTCAAACTTCACAATTAGTCTGGAAGCAGAAAGATTTGACTTATGGTAGCAAACAAATTCTTAAAACACAGAGCCTAGCCTGCCTTTATGCAGACATACACAGTAGCGGGGAAAGACAGAATTCACTAGTCACTAAACACTGGTGCTAGCGGATTACCATAGTAGGGGGAATACCGTAGTAAATACGCAAGGACAGCTACTATCCAAAAAGACTTTCAGATGTTCCCTGAAGGTGTCAGTAGGTCGGAGCTGCTCTGTTCCACACCAGTATGTCGGGCCACTGCTGTGCCCTTTAATTTGATTTAACTATATACTGGAATAGGGGGCAAAACTTGACCCAGGAAGCTTCTGCTGAACCAGAAAATTTTCATGACAGTGACAAGGTTACTGCCCTAGTGAATAGGAGGAAGCTGTAGATGTGATAGAACTTATTGTTTGTAAGGCTTTTGACAGTCTCATAAGAAAACTAGGGAAATGTGGTCTAGATGAAATTACTATAAGGTGGGTGCACAACTAGTTGAAAGACCATACTCAAAGAATAGTTATTAATGGTTTGTTGTCAAACTGGGCAAGTGTATCTGGTGGGATCCTGGAGGGGTCAGTCATGGGTCTGGTACGAGTCAATATTTTCATTAATGACTTGGATAATGGAGTACAGAGAATGACTATAAAATTTACAGATGACACCAAGCCACGAGGAGTTGCAAGCACTTCGGAAGACAGGATTAGAATTCAAAGTGACCGTGACAAATTGGAGAACTGGCCTGAATTCAATAAGATGAAATTCAATACAGACAAATGTAAAGTACACCACCATTTTGGAAGGAAAAAGGCAAATGCACAACTACAAAATAGGGAATAATTGACTAGGTGATAATACTGCTGAAAGGGATCTGGGGGCTACAGTGGATCACAAACTGAACAGGAGTCAACAATGTGATGCAGTTGCAAAAAAGACTAACATTCTGGTGTGTATTAACAGGAGTGTCGGGTGTAAGACAAGAGGTAACTGTCCTGCTCTGCTCAGCACTGGTGAGGCCTCAGCTGGAATACTGCATCCATTTCTAAGCGCCACACTTTAGGAAAGATATGGACAAATTGAAGAAAGGCCAGAGGAGAGCAACAAAAATGATAAAAGGTTTGAGGAGAGCTTAAAAAACTGGCCATGTTACTCTTGAGAAAAGACGACTGAGGGGGATCAGATAACAGTCTTTAAATATGTTAAGGGTTGTTATAAAGAGGTCTGTGATCAATTTGTTCTCTGTCTACTGAAGACAAGGGCAAGTAATAATGGGTTTAATCTGCAGCAAGGGAGATTTAGGTTAGATATTAGGAAAGCTTTCTAACTATAAGGGTAGCTAAACTCTGGAACAGGCTTTCAAGGGAGGTTGTGGAACCCCACCATTGGAGGTTTTTAAGAATAGATTGGACAAACATACAGAAGGGATGCTCAAGGTTTACTTGGTTCTGCTTCCGTGCAGAGGGCTGGATTTGGTGACCTCTCAAAGAGCCTTCCAAGTCCTACATTTTTATGATTCTATAAAGGAATAGCCTGATGACTGTGGCAATACCAAAAAAAAACCCCACCTTCTAAAAAGAAAACACAATAATCCTGCTTTCAGACTCACGCCAGCAACCCAGAATTGGGGAAAAGGGCAGCACAAGAATCAAGAAAGCCTTCTCAAAGATTAAGAGCCTGTAATCTTCTACTCAGACATATTCAAGTATAAATGGTAAAATATAGCCATTAGGGAATGACAATTCTATCCCAAACCTGCTGGACAAGCCACAGCAAAGTCTCAGAAGAGGCAGATGATTAACACTAGATCTATGTAAAGGAATATTTTGGAAAGAGCCCCTTTTCTGAAGTTTGATAAGCTTAATGTTAACTATTTAGTCTGATACAGATATCTATGTAAGAATGGTATCACCTAGTACAACAAAAGAGCTGTTAATATAGTTAAGATGTGGTTTCAAAAGTGCATCGCAACTACATGTTGATAAATTACCATAGTCCCTATTTCGGTAATCTAGCCACAGAGGTCACTGCAGACTTCTAGGGAAGTCATTTCTGAAGTGGTTTCATGTTTGTCTTTAAACTGGTAACATCACAGCTTGGAAAAATCCTAATTCTGTGTGCAGCAGTGCCCAGATTTTCCATCCTCCCCCACAAGCAGCGAATAGGTTTTTATGCAAATCTGCAATTTCACACATGTTGAGTTTTAGAGGGTTCACCAGAAGTATAATATTGGCAATAAAAAAGGTAGGTGTACACCATCGCTGGTTGATTAGCCCTATTAGCTTACATGTGGCCACTGAGGTATATTAACTTGGAGGAACCAAGGCCACTCCTTTCAGCAAGATTTCTTTGTCTGCATTACACTGAACAAGCTGGCTATTACATGGAGAAATAAAGGTCAGATGCCATTTTAGCTACAGAATTTTCTTCAGGCTGTGTAAGAAAAACCCTACAAGTCTCCCCCGCTGCCATTCCCCTCCTCCCCATCCCAATGAAAGCATCTCAGGAGAAATGACATTTCTTATCACATTTTCCATCCATGGCACACGTATCATAATATTCTTGTCAATACTTCTATGACTAATTTTTCTGATTCGCTATGCAAGTCTGTACAACGGGAGAGATGCATATGGGAAGCCTTGGATTTGTGCCAGAGGATGAACTCTTGCTGAAGACTAGTGTGCGCTTAGTTAAATAAAACCCAAGCAAACGATCCTGATTTCAGAAGTATAATCTGATTTGTAACCATTTCCTCTGATCCCACTTCAGCAGGTTCTTCCAGTTCAAGACAAGGTTAGTTTTCAAAAACATCAAATAGTTCCTAGCATGCAATAAAATGTGTAAGTACTTATTGAGATTTCACTTTAAATATATGGATTCAGAGAACTGAAAAAATAATATGAAAGGAAACTCTGGACATGTATGCCCTTTCTGCCCCAAAGCACGTAAAGTATTTGGAACAAAGGCAAAAGTTATAGCATGAGACTGCTTAGGAAAAGGTTAAAGAAAGCAGAGTTTGAGGTTAATGTTCAGTAAATATTTGACTCAGCTTTTCATTGGTGAAATGAGAATCACTGATAAAATAAATAAATATATGGAGCTATACCTATCTCATAGAACTAGAAGGGACCCTGAAAGGTCATCAAGTCCAGTCCCCTGCCTTCACTAGCAGGGCCAAGTACTGATTTTACCCCAGATTCCTAAGTGGCCCCCTCAAGGATTGAACTCACAACCCTGGGTTTAGCAGGCCAATGCTCTAGCCACTGAGCTATCCCTCCCCCCATTTTAATTCAATTCTTTTTATACAGATAGAGAAAGAGACCGACCTTGCCCCCAACCGCTTTCCTCTAAATCCCTTCACTTGCTTTTCTTCTCCTTCAATTTTCAGCACTTTGTCCTCACCTTCAATATTTTGCAGACGTTCCACCTCTGCCTACATTTTTACTTTCACTTCCTCTTACATTTCCCCACCCCATTCACCTCCTTATCTTAAATACCCATCTCTGCACATACTGCTTCACTCTTTGCATGTGAGGAAGAGCCCTTCATCTCCCCCAAATCCTTCTGCAAAATCCATTTTTCATGACACTTCCTAAGCTGAGCTCATCCACAAGGTTTCCAACCCTTCCCAGGACTGAATAACTGCCCCATGAATCATACAGGACTTGGTAAGGTTTGCAGGGTATGGGGCTTTCTGCAATTTGCAAGATCCTGTGCAGAATTCCAGCACTAGAAAATTATATCTACTAGTTTAGAACACACACAATCCACTTATTTTATGCTAACAATTTAAGGAGACTTAATTTGGACTTACACCGCTACCTCAATATAACGTGACCCGATATAACACGGTAAAGCAGTGCTCTGAGGTGGCGGGGCTGCATACTTCGGTGGATCAAAGCAAGTTCAATATAACACGGTACGATTTTTTGGCTCCCGAGGACAGCGTTATATCGAGGTGGGGGTGTATTTGGTTCCTCTGCATGGAGCTTGCAATCTCTGTTATATGGTATCTTCTGGAGCTTTCCAAAGCAAACACACTTGGTCACATGGGAAGTCCCTGCCCCAGCAGGGGAAAGAAACAGTAGGCAACATTAGTATCCAGCTGGGGCAGGATGGCTATGTGCCTGCACCTCCAACATTAAAAGTACCTTCAAAGATTACTGATTGACTTACCTATCTGAGGGGGTTTTGATTGACCACTGTTTTGCCGCCCCCCGCCCATCCCACCATATACACACAGAATTCCAGAGATAGGATCATCAACACAAACCACCTCTTGCACAGGCAGGATCTTGGCTGGAGCTGCCTTTACACTCTACTGGACATGATTTTCAAGCTTTACATGCTCTTTCAGTGAGCAGGGTGGGAGAAAGGCACATTTGAACACACCAACGGCTAACCAGGTTGGCTGGGGCATCTCGACAGAGGAAGTGGAGGATGTAGGGATGAGAAGCAAGTCTGGTCTTATTTTAAAGATGTACTGTGTATCTGAATGACCTCAAAAGTTCTGCTTGTGTGTCCTATCTAATTAGATTTAAGCTCTCTAGGGAAGGGGCTTTCTGTTCATTTCTTTTGAAAGCACCAAGCTCGCTATGGGAACTTCCGCAATATAAGTACTGTAACTGTAACAGGAAATGATGCAAGTTCTTGGTCTATAAAAAGTTGTCCGGGCACTCCCTGCACCCAAAACATTCCCAGTACAGCTTTTCCCTTGTTGTGAAGGGCAACACAAGGATTAGACTGTCACTTCCTCCTGTGTTTGTAGCATACCCCTGTGGACCCCTGACAGCTCCTTAAACACTGTTATTTGAATGTTTCAGTTGTGTGGCTTTCCCCTCTTCTACAGAAGACAGCATTTAATTTTAGCTCTGTCTGAAACAGAGTCAAGTCTTGGATATTAATTCAGACATCCAAGCCCACCTCTCTTCCAGAGTCCGGTGTGTTTTCAGTATCTCACAATCTCCATTTAAAATGGCATAGATTAGTATATTAGGCAGGCAAGGAAAGTGCCTAGTGTAAGGGTTAGGGACCAGCTACAAACTACAGTAGCTTGATCAAGAATTAGGTACAAGAAACTGCATACAAGATTATTCTTCTTTGTACCATGATTGCACCTAGAAGCCTCAAAGGGCTAGGCACTGTACAAACACCTAGAAAGAAAGAGTCTCTGTCCCAATGAATTTACAATCTAAACAGACAAGACAGACAGCAGATAATTTTACATGCAGAACTAGCATAGGGATGGGGGGGTGGACGGAGGGTGGTCACTAAGGATGGTAAGGCAAGAACATACTACAACTTTCTTCTGTAACATGATTTGAGAAAAAAACTATTACTCTCTCGGAGCCCTGTGTGATCAGCTGTGACCTCTCACAACATCTCTTCACTGCAGGGAAGATGGAAACAGACCCTCTTTCAGCATTCCATCATCATCTCTCCTGTGTGTACACGTTCCCAAATGCTGCAACACTACTTGAAGCCTTGTCTACCTAGATGGCCTCAGATAGAACCTCAGACACATTCACCCCATTTCACGCACATCACATTAAACAAATTCAGACCCAGTAGCTACCTTTTCTAGACCCAATATTAACACAATAAAAGAAGGATAAGGCGTTTGGGGGCAGCTAAGAACATAGTGGAGCGTTTCAGGACTGAACTCTGAACACCAGTTTTGGATGGGATTCCTATTCATAGAATCCTAGAATATCAGGGTTGGAAGGGGCCATCCAGTCGAACCCCCTACTCAAAGCAGGACCAAATCCCCAACTAAATCATCCCAGCCCGGGCTTTGTCAAGCCTGACCTTAAAAACTTCCAAGGAAGGAGATTCCACCACCTCCCTAGGTAACCCATTCCAGTGCTATTATCTAAAATGGTATAAATTTTATTATCTCAGTACTGCCAGTGTTTCTTTCAACTCCTCTACACACTCCTCCCACTGAACATGGCTAGACTTTTTCCTTAGAGAAGGTTACGCTATGGAAGAGGACATACTACCCAAATCACATTAATACTTTTGGATTAAACTTTGGTTGGTTCTAACCAGGACTGGCACTCAAATCATTTAGATTTAAAAAACACAAGGCACACACTCACACACTCACTCTGCAGGCTGTGCTTCTCCATTATGGCTGCAGGCCACCAGTCTCACATTGTTCTATGATCCCACTAGCTGGTATTTTGAAAATAACTTTTCTTCCAAACAATCTAAATGTAGCAAAAAGAATGAAACTTGCAGCTTCCAAATACACCAACAGTGAATGCTGGATTAAAAATAAGAAGCTTCTGCCATGAACTGTCAATCAAATAAAATGAAATAAAAGTTTTCCACCAGTCTAGTTACCGATCTGGTTTGGAAGCACCTCCTCACAATGGTATGTATCAGGTAAGTTATTAGTAAACATTCCTTTTCTTCTTTTTTAAACATGTTATGCTTGTCCTGTTCCTGCTGGGTCTCAGTGCAACTCCTGCATTGCTCTAGTACATATTTGTATAATGAGCAATAGCTGTGGTTTTTGACATAATTAAAATCAATAATCAAACCAGTCTTTATTGCACATGAATATTTTACCTTAAAAAGCACCTGTTAAAGCAGAGTGGTTCCACTGACGTTAATAGGTATGAAGTGGTACAATAGCAACACTTCCCCCCCGCCCTCCATGTACAAACATTACCACTGAAATGCAGCCACCTTGAGATAGGGGGAGGCAGCAATCAACTAACACAGCTGTAGCAGAGAGAGGAAGATTTGGCCAAGGATACCATCCAAAGCCCTACATTTGCAGGAAGTGCCATGGGTTCCCCAGTGTCTGTACATAGCCACCAAGCACAGTGACATATGTTGATTATAGGTGTGCATACCCAAGCTGCATATACAATATGCACTGTGCACAAGTCATTAGTGTGGTGCATGCTCAAAAAGAATCCCTGATTTACCACACGTTAGGGCTCTACATGTACAGCTCTAACACACGCTTAAGAAAACAACAAAACATCCTGGACCACTGGGTTTCCTCAAACCTGTATGAAATTCAGTTTATGTACCTCAGAAAGATGAAGGGCTGAGTCCTTCCTAATAGAGAGCACTGCCCTCACTTTCTCTACATATTGCATCTTTTAAAAAACCACACAAAACAAAACAATTTATGGTCACAGTCATTTATTTCCTGCACAGCAGACTGCTAAATGATGCTGGAGTATGTACTTGGGCTCTTATGTGAATGCCTATCTAAAGCAGTCTATCATCATCATATGTCTGCTCTACCTTACTAAGCTGGAACAGCAGCTCATGGGTTCATACCAGAATGAACAATTAGACTGGCAGGGTGAATACAAAAAGAAGCAATTGCTTATGTGCAAAAACATCCCCACCCCCTCAGAACAACATTTCTCCAAAATATAAAGTGATGCAGAGCTATGAAGAGAGATTAAATTCACCACACACAAAAAGCAGGGGGAGGGTGGAAGACTCAGATATATATTAAGAAACCAAGTGTGCAGAGGCCAACAGAGACAGTCACACAAAGGAGAACATCTTTGCTTGGGAGCCTGGATGCAGCATCTACGATCCAGTTACTGCACTCTCTCAAAAGGATGCTTCAGATCCACATCCCAAGCAGCTCCTTCATCCAGTTTGACATGAATTTTAATATACACATTTAGAAATTCACGCCAATAACCTACAATACCAGAGCTGTTGTTGCTGACAGCCCTCTGCAGACAGGACATGTGGAAAGAAACAAAGAAGAGCCATTCAACAAAGCAAAATAAATAAATAAAATACACAGTTAGAGAAACATCTGCTAGTTTCACCAGGAATGCCATATGGTACATTCTGAGGATGACTTAATTCAAATTTAAAAGCAAAATAGGTCACTTCTCTAAAGATGAAAGGAAATGTCAATCCCCTTTCCTCTGACCCCAGCACTACCACCTCAAAATTAGTATCTGGCTTGATGAAGAACCGATGTTGCCAGCCCTCTAGCCAAGGCAGTAAAGCTAAGAGCCCTTTTCATGAGAGGATGCCAGAGTACGGGGGCTCAGAATACTTATTTAGAAATTTTTATTAGCTCTAACATGAGGTTTGTTTTACCCACAGCGCTCTTAATGCTGCTGCACTGAACAACTAGTTTTGCTACTAGCCAATTACAGTGGAACTGTTCAGCACCAAAATAAATAAATAAAAGTTTGGCACAAGCTGGATGGTTGCAACGCTAAGTCCTAAACGTATTCACTCTCCAGTCAGTTCCAATTCCTAAAACAGCAATGCACAGAATCAAACCAGTGCAGCAAGTCTAGAAATGAGAGTTCAGATACAAACTTGATATAAATTAAAAGGAAGCCAACAGTGCAGAATCTATCCAATTCCAAAACACTGATACATCCTTGAGAGAGAACTTGAATTTGATACGAACTTGAAGCAGACATAAAAGTTCCTGGACAATCCTTTCTGGTCTTAAATATTTATTTTTATGTGAGTGTATGTCAGTGAATCCAGTTTGCTCAGGGAAGAGTCTCCAACAGTTAGTGATGGTCTCCTCATACTTATGAAGGCTTCTAAAAACTATCAAGATTAACATGCAAATCCATTCACTTCTCATAACAATCCCCCCTGCATTTCTTGCCATATTTGTCAATTTATTTCTTCCCAGCTTAAATTCCTACTTGCTCTGTGAAACCGAAGTGCTCAAGTCGTGAATTTGGTTTTCCAAGACAGAAGGATGATGGTGAAAAGGATTAGTAGGATTTCACAGCAGCACAAGCTGAGAGAGGGAATTCCTATTCCGAACAACTATGGTGTCTGAAGTGACAGAGTAAGTAAAATAGAAGAGGACTGGCCAAGTGAACCTCTGTTAGCATTGTACCCCCTCCCCAATGCCTCTCACATACCCCAATATAAGAGCCCCTGTTTAAGCAGCTGCAGTTAAAAATCAAAACATTCTCTCTTCCCATTAAAGTTTACACTAGTTAACATATCTGGTATTCGTTCAAGACAGATTTGTACACAGGACAAACTTCTAGCCCTGTATTAATTTCATACTTGCAGAAGAGAGATCAGGCAAGAAGCCCAAATGCTTCAAAGTCCAAGGATCAACCCTCCTGCTGTTCCCATACCAAGAGTAACCAATGAACTATTTTAGCAATGCCAGGCATTTGCTTACAGAAGAGTACAATCAACAAGGACTCTTGGGTACTGAGTGCAACTTTAATCTGGACCACCTTCCTCTGTGCTGCCCAGATGTTTGGTTTTGTGATGCTGCCAAGGTTGTTCCTGCTTGTGTGTGCACAGCAAGAAGTGAGAAGGGTTGCCCCACAGAAGACAGACAGCAATTGTGTAGGATTAGGGGCATCACAGCCAAACACTGTTTGGGGTGGGGGGCCCAAACAAACGTGCAAAAAAGATTTGACATCAGAACTTCATCACAAAAGTATTTATTGAGGAAGGGGGTGTCAATATTCTCATTTTGAAATTACAGGGCCTTCATCTTTACCCTTTAAAGAAACAAGCTTTTGATGACAAACCACATTTATGAAAAACAAGTTGAGGGTTCCCCCCCCCCCATTTTTTTTTGGGGGGGGGGGAGCTCTGTTTCACACCAATGCAAGCTCGGTTAGAGAAGACATATGCTGACCCAGACAGAAGGGGAGGGGAAGAGAGAAATTGGCCACCCTTCACAGAAATACAATTGAGGTGGCAGTAGCCCAATGGAAACTGAAAATTGGTCCAGAGGTCCCCACTTGAAGTCTTTTTGCCTTCTCCCACTCTGGGTTCACATGCACAGCTGCATGTTAGCTTTAAACAGGAGCTTCCCTGACAGAAAGGAAAATCACTAGTGCTCTGGAAAGTAAATCTTATACCAAATTCAGATCTCTCACATACAAGCAGATTCTTTATTACTGGTGAAGGCATCAATGGTAGAATTTAGCTGTGTTTTCAGATCCTAAGGAGAGGAGTTTGTGGTACTGACACAGTTAGAAAGGTCACAGCTCAACTTTAACAGAGAACATTTGAGCTGGAAGACACTGAGTAAGCCTAAACATGGAACTCCACAACAAATTCCTACAGTCACTTTTCCGCTTGTAATCATATTTTAACCTGCACATGGCTCACACTGACACAGAGCCTCACGACTCCCATCTGGGGAGCAGAGTGCTGTTAAGGAATGGGAAGCCTGCACTTCACGGTCTGGGATCTGGGGCAACCAATCCACTTAAACTTGCCTGAATTCACAAATACCCTTCACACATCCTTTGGGCGACAGTTTACATTTTCCCCCCTCACATCCAGACAGTCACGCATTGAATTCTTGTCAGGCCTCAACCCAAAATAAGGTCACAGCAGGTCTGTACTTAGATGGGAGACCTTTATCAGTATGTCTACACTGCCACAAAAGCCCATGCTTGAACCTGCCTAACCCCCATTCTGTCTACATTGCAATTGCGCTAAGTCAGGGATCGGTCCCAGGACCCTGCAGGGCCAGAGGATCCAAACTTGAGTCAAGTTGGGACTCCGGGTCTGAGCCTTATTGTTTTAAGTAGTGAGTGCCTGTAAAGTGATCTGAAATCCTTGGATAGCAGGTACTATACAAGTATTTACACACTCCTGCTAATGTCCAATTATGTTCCATATGAGAGGAAACCATTCTGTTCTGCACAGTCGAACGTTTGAGAGGATGTGGCTGGTTCTCTGATTTTTGGACAATAAATTTCCACACTGGGCTTTTATGAAAGCCAAGAGATTCATCCTTGGATTTGAAGTTATTTCACATCTTTGTTCTTTGACTTGAATACCAGAGAATCCACACCTAACAAGATATCCTTTTATCCTATAATTTCTGTTTCAGGGAAATCATCATTGCACACTTGTATTTTAGGTAAAGCAGACAGACTGTATTTCATCTGGTATAGCAAATTCTGTACCTGTACAGCCTGGAACACCCTTTACAGTTAAATGGTTCATTCCAGAGGCCTTCACTGGGTGAACAGAATTTGTAATTAATGAAAAGGTAGGGAGTGGTCTCTCTCCTCTTCCTAATGTATTCCTAGAGTCTCTTTCACAAGCAGCACTGAATTACGATTTTTAAAGCCGAGAAGCAGCACTGCATTCCTGTTGTGGCATTTGTTTTGGATTGATGTTTAAACAACTGAGAAGTTCTGTGTCTAGTTACAGCTCAGCTAGTCTATGCAAAAACACACCCACATATATTACATAAACTTTTATTACCACTTTGAGGCTTACATTCCCTTCCAACAGAATCGAAAGCAAATAAAAACACTTGGTAAACTTAATTCCTGACTGGCTGATTACTCTTGGGTGCTTGAAAGTAAGTTCCCAATTAGCCCTACCTTTCAAAGCATGAATTTTCTACTACAAAATGGTTTATTATAGGATTATCCACAAGATTTCCAATGTCATTTCACTGGAGAGCCAGTCTAGACCTCTGCCCAAATTCTGGCCACATTCCACAACTAAAAACTCTTTTGCTTCTCAGTTGTTCGGCTGTTCGTTTATGTCTACACCTAACAAGGCCATGAACAAATACAAAACTTGCAGAATTTACAATAAGGTTTCTTTATGCTAAAAATTCAAACATTAAAAATCTCATCACTATTCAGACTCTTGAAAAGTCACAGCCACAAAATAAAAATGGGGGGGGGGAGGGACATATCCATTTCCTTGCAATTTACCTTTAATCTATAGTTCACCAGTTCAAATCTTACTCAAGATTTTTAGTAGACTGAAAATTGTTACCATCTGATGTATGTTTCACACAGGCCATGCCTTTTATAGAATTAATTTTGTATGGCATCCACCACCTCACAAAATTTAAACAAATTACCATTAGGCAAATTAAACAAATCTCACTAGTTAACTAAGCCTCCCAAAATCTCTAGCCCCTCAACTTGCTGATAAATGTCTTCTACAAAAGATGCCACAGTAAATAAGCTACCCTGACACACTCTGAACACAGCAAGACATAGGCCCTGATCTAAGCTTCAAGGGCTAGGTCCTACACTACGCACTTACTTCAGCATAACTATTTCACTTGGGGTGTGAAAAATCTACACCCCGAGTGACATAGTTATACCGACGTTAATCCCGCCCCCCAGTATCCAGCACTATGTCGGCAGGAGAGCTTCTCCCACCAACATAGCTACCGCCTCTCCTGGAGGTGGAGGTATTAAGTTGATGGGAGAGATCTCTGTCGGTTTAGAGCATCTTCACCAGAAACGCTACCGTGGCACAGCTGCATCGGTGCAAGTTTGTAGTGCAGACCTGTCCAAAGGAAAAGATTTCTAGATCAGGTGATCTCAGTACAGCTTTCCATTACTGCTGACAGCTGCACCATTCTGTGTCATGCAGGTCTATACAAACTGTGGATCACTTTTGTTCCCACCCTCTGCCCAACCCCACACATCCAGGAGATGTCTAGATCTTGCGAATAGAAATGGCTGATGTTTTCAAAAACCTGAAAAGTTTCCATTAAAAGCTTTTGCACAAGTGAATCTCACACCCCCGCTGCCCCAGTGCAGGAAAAGTTGCCATTTTCGGACCAGCTCTACTTGTAATTTTCTTTCTTCACATGTTTCTAAAATATAAACTTTACTTTCTGCACACACTGCTGAAGTTCTTGCGCAGGCCTTTGTCATCTCCTGCTTCAATTATTGCAAGCTCCTTTTCTCTGACCTTCCCCGCAAGTTCTGCCTCAGCCCAACAAACTGCAGCTTCTAAGATCAGCTTTTTGCCTGTTCTGTCACCCCCTCTTCAAATCCCTACACCAGTGACCCCCTTGCCATCGCATCAAATTGAAGTTTATCAACCCTCACAGCCCTTTACATATCTGCTTCTCTTACCCATTCTACCAAGGATGCTGGCATTAGCCAGCCCTCTAACTACTTCCCTCAACAATTTTTGCCCCTTCCTCCACAGCCACCCACATACATGGAGCGCCCTCCCTAAACTGATCTGTAAAGCAACTCCCTACCTCTCCCATCCCTCAAATACCACCTCAAAATCCACTCCTGCCATGACATCTACTTACTAACAATGATCTCAGGAGGACGGGAGTGTGGATAGTTCGTAAGTACACAAAGATTTTAAAAAAATATATGTTCTCTCTCTTTCCCCACTATTAGCTTTCATATTACCTGCCTATCATTGGAAACTTTACGTTTCCTGTGGACAGTATTTATCACACTGTGGGTGCTCCCGTAACAAATCAACAACAAAGCGCCATGGAAACTGAAGTACCCTCTCAACCCTGAAGACTATCTTTCCAAATCAGGGTGAAGCACATCGGTGGAGCGCGTGTATACATGCGTGAGTGAAGATGAATTACAATACTGGATCAAACCAGAAGTCCATCTAGTCCAGTATTCTCCAACCATCACTAGATGTGCCATAGGAAAGTGCAAGGAATGCCATAGAAAGCAATTATGAAATAAGCGCAGCACGGAATGATGCTTACATTTGTGGTGCCCACACACTACATTTTTTGAAGACCAACAGATGACCTCACTCTCCAAAGCTGTCAGTCTCATCTTTCACTAACACTATACAATTAACATTCAAAATAATTTTATCAGTATCAGATTCCTCAGGAAGTTGGGACAGTTGCAAATTTCCAAAACACATCTGAAAGACTGGATATCAGCATATCTTCTATTTAGGACATATCTATCACAGCACCAGCTCTCCATGAACTGGAAACTAAGGGTCAAATTCTGATCTCAGTCACAGGTGTAAATCTAGAGTAACCCATTGAAATCAATGGGTCTTCCTACAGAATGCAGGTTGGGGGAGGGGGCCAAAGGCACATGGGAGGTTCAGTGAATTTAGTGCTAATGTAAGCATCACAGAACAGGTACAGCAGGCAATGCAGGCTTCCCCACACATTTGCCTCAAACTTCACCCGAAGGAACAGGTCAGTCTGCATAACTCCTTCAACCCTTGGGCTTCTTACTCACTCCAAGATGGACAAATACATACCAGTTTGACAGATCAGTCAAGTGGGCAAGTGTCTAGTTGCCACTACAGTCCAACTTCCCACCTTCTCACAAACACATTTTGTAAAAGGTCACGAAGAGCAATACCTTTGCCACTATCAAAGTGTGCTGGATTCTAACCTACAACACTATATCCCATTATCAGTTGCCTAGACCCATCCACTCCCCAGAACAGCAAGTGTATGTTGTGAGAGAGAGAGAGAGAGAGAGAGCGCGCGAGCGCGTGCACGCACATGTTATCGGTAAATCTAGTTGGTTGTTACAGCAAAAAAGGGAAAGTTGCAGCACATAAAGAAGTGTCAGGCTCACAGTTTCAGTTAATGAAAGGAGAAGTCCTGGCACACAATACTTTCATTCACATAAAGTTGCTTGCGATGGGAAAACATCCTTTTACAATAAAAGTCGTTCAGAACCATTGAATAATGTATCTAATAGCTTAAAATCAGTAAAAATTACACTGGTTCCATTACACTGGGTATATACATCTGCAATGGCCATGATACAGTAAACAAACAGCTTTACATATGCACACATCCTCCCCCTCAAACCAGGGACTGGCTTGGGATTTACGTGAATTTTTATGGGTTTTTGGGCTCACACCAAGAATCTAACCAGCCAGTCAGTCTTTGCATATGGAAACAGGCAGGTAAAATCTCACCTGGGCATCAAACAGGCAATTTCTTTTGACTAATTTATATTAGTTTTAAAAGTCTTCCCAAAATAGTCACTGGTATTCCCTCTCATGTGCTGCATGGCTCAGTACTTCATTTTGAAAAGAGAATGTTGCCATGAAAATAAACATCTAGACAGATTTAGAATAGGGTTCTCCAATTTCTTCACATCACAAAACAGAGAGAGACCTAAAAATAATGTAAATTTTCCTGCTTTAAACTGATAGTTACAGCAGATTACTGGGACATAAAACACTTACTGAAGACATAGGTTAAAGAGCCTTACAGGAAACTTCAAACAGAATAGTCTGAGAGATGCTTCTGCTTATGTACCATATTTCCCTGTATTCTCTTCTCTTTACTTATTACCCACAGGATTTTTTCTTTCTGAAGTGTTCAACTGCTCCCCATTACTCGAAATCATGATCCTCCATTTGAAAGATAATTAGTTGTTGTGGAATTGTTCAGAATCTCTTCTAACAAAGATTCAAACTTTAGGTGGGAGAGCTGGAGATGTACTCTTTCACACATGAAAAATCCAGTTTTCAACACCATTGTCCTTCATAATTAACACACCCAGAGGAAGAGAAATAGCTATAAGGCAGTAACATTTTGGAATAATTGCTTCTAATTTACAAAAAAGATAAATGGAATGTTAAAAATTACTCAATATAAATAGCTGAAGTACAAGATATGCCTTCTCTACAAGTGCCATGCACATACCAGTTGAGAATAAAAAAGAATCCACACATGCACATCCATCTACTAGTTTTTATTTTCAGGTTACCCTGGGCTCGGAATTTTCTGGGGTTTAATGATAGGCTGGGATAACTGCCTTCACCTAGGCCATTAAGCTAGCCAATCATTTAACCCACACTAAATGCAGTACTCCTCAATTCATTATTACCAGTGTTTTTCAAAGGTTTCTAAGTGTCAGCTGAGGCAAAGGGGTGAGAGGGAAGCTACCCATCCTGTTTAGCACTGCCCTTGAATTCCCCACTCACCCCTACCACCTCTGCAGTGGCAGCCACATCATCGGATGTTAATATTGATCATCAATAAGTCTTGGAACTCTGGGGAAGTTCCAAAAGACTGGAAGAAAGCTAGTGTCGTACCAATTTAAAAACAAACAAACAAAAAAACAGGGTAAATGGGATGACCTGGATAATTAGAGGCCTTTCAGCCTGGTATCGATCACGGCCAAGATACTGGAGCGACTGATACAGGACTCGATTAATAAAGAATTAAATGAGGGTAATGAAAGTAATGCAAACCAACATGGGTTTAAGGAGAATAGATCCTGTCAAATTAACTTCATATCTTTTTTTATGATATTACAAGTTTGGTTGATAAAGGTAACAGAGTTGACATAATATACTTGGATTTCCATAAGACATTTGACTCGGTACCACACAATGTTTTGATTAAAAAACTAGAATATAAAATTAACATGGCACATATTAAATGGATTAAAGGCAGGCTAACTGATAGGTCTCAAATGTAACTGTAAACATGTAATTGCCATCGAGCATGTCAGTAGGTGTGTTTCCAGTCGGGTACCACAGATTCTCAGCTTTATGTTATTTAAAATTATTAATGACCTTGGGAAAAAATATACAATCACCAACAATAAAGATTGCAAATGACACACAGATTGGGGGAATGGTAAATAATGAAGAGGACAGATTCAGAGATATGAGTCATTTAGTAAACTGCGCACAAGCAAACAATTCACTTTTTAATAAGGCTAAAAGTAAATGTATATTTTAGGAACAAAAGGTTATACTTGTGGGATGAGGGACTCTTTCTGAGTCACTGCTTCCCAGGATAAAAACTTGGAGGAAGTGGTGGATAATAGCTGAACATGAGTTGCCAGTGTGACGCTGTGGCCAACAGAGCTAATGCTATCTTGGAATGCATAAACAGGGGAATCTCGAGTAGGAGTAGAAAGATTTTACCTTTATATATGGCACTGGTGCAACTGCTGCTGAACACTGTCCAGTTCTAGTGACCACAATTGGAGAAGGTTCAGGGAAGAGCCATGAGACTGATCAAAGAATTAGAAAACCAACCTTATAGTGATAGACTCAAAGAGTGCAATCTATTTGGCTTAAAATGAAAGTTAAAGGGTGACTTGATTACAGTTTAAGTATCTATATGGGGGACAAATATTTAATAATGGGCTCTTCAATCTAGCAGAGAAAGGTATAACATGATCCAATGGCTGGAAGGTGAAGCTAGATATATTCAGACTGGAAATAAGGCATTAATTTTTAAACACAAAGTAATTAACCATTGGAACAATTTGCCAAGGGTTGTAGTGATGAAATGAAGACTAGATGTTTTCCTAAAAAAGGTCTGCTCTAGGCATTATTGTGGGGAAGTTCTCTGGCATGTGTCGCACAGGACGTCAGACTAGATGATCCCAATGGTCCCTTCTGACCTTGGAAAATATGAAGGGGGGGGGGAAAAGAGGCAGAAAGGGGTTGATTGCACAACCTACACCCCTTCCTCAACAAGTTCATCTGCAGAAATGATAAAAACAGATAAAAACAAGGCAAAGCTATTAAAAGATAAGATGGAGAGGAAAATAATCAGATCATTTCAGTCTATATTGTAATGCCTTGTATTAAGCATGTCTTCAGTCTTCTCCCTTCCTTCCCAGCCAGGAATTTAGCTTACAGGTAGGGCCCTTTGTTCTCAGTTTTAATTTTATTTTAATTTTTCACTAGATTTTTCTCATCTAGATATTTGCCTAGTTTTATAACAAAAACAGGTGAAAAATCAGTGCAAAAAACAATTACAGTAAAAGCTCTTTTATCCGGCACTTCACCAACCAGCAAGCTCTATAAACCTGCATTTCTGATTTGCACTGAAAGTCCAGTTTATAGTGCGGTTGGTGCGGGGCCAGCAGGGGGCTGGGGTGTGGGAGGGGCTGCGGGGTGCACTCTGGGAGGGGGCTTGGGGTGCCGGATATGGGGGGCCGCTCACCTCCAGCAGTTCCCAGTCCCTTCCGCTGCAGTCGGAAGCACGGCCAGGCAGCTCTCTGCAGGCACGTTGCCTCTGTACCTCCTCCCCAAGCACTGACCACATGGCTCCCAGCTCAATGGCCGGGGACCGTGGCCAACGGGAGCTGCAGGGGCGATGCCTGCAGACAAAGGCAGCGTGCCCGCTTGCAGAGCTGCCTGGCCATGCCTCCGCCAGGAGCAGCAAGGACAGGGAGCCACTTGCGGGGAGCAGCTGGAGGCGAGTGCCCTCCCCCATATGGCACCCGAAGCCCCCTCCCACACCCTAACCCCCTGCCCCAAGCCCCCTCCCAGACCCAAACTCCCTCCCAGAGCCCATGCCCCACAGGTCCTATCTCGCACCACCACCCCACACTCCAAACCCCTCCCTCTCAGTTAACTGGCATTTTAAAATTTACTAGCACCCCCCTACCCACAGCATGCCAGTTAAAAAAGCTTTTACTGTAATAATTTTTCTGGGTAAATATCAGGGCTTATTTAGGTGGATGGAAAGACGGGGGGAAAGTATTCAGTAGATTAATGCTTTGAATTCCATTCATCAATGTGGTTTGCTGCAGAACTAAAAACACAATGCCACCTCTGAGTTTAAGAAAACAATACATCTCTAATCCCCAAATAAAACTTTCATTTGAAGAAACAGTTTACTGCTGTACACTTAGAACTATTAAGTAGGGTTACCATATTTAAAAAATAAAAAAAGAGGACACTCCATGGGGCCCTGGCCCCACCCCTTTCCCACCCCAAGCTCTGCCCCAACTCTGCCCCTTCCCCAAAGCCCCCACCCTAACTCTGCCCCCTCCCCTGAGCGCCCCGCATTCCCCCTCCTCCCTCCCAGCCACGTGAAAAGGGCTGCCCGAGCGCTACTGGCTTCACGGTTTGCCAGGCAGCCCCCAGACCCTGAGCCCCCGGCCGGCGCTTCCCCAGCGCAGCTGGAGCCCGAGAGTGGAAGCGCCCAGCCGGGGGTGCAGGGTCTGGAGGCTGCCCAGCAAACCGTGAAGCCGGTAGCGCTCGGGCTTCGGGCACCGCCATGCCTCCGGACCCTGCACCCCCAGAGGGGAAGTGCCCGGCCGGGGGCACAGGGTCCAGAGGCATGGGGGTTACCCGAAGCCCATAGCGCTTGGGCAGCTTGGCGCTTACAGAGCCCAGGAGTCAGGGAGCACAGCAGCCCCCAACACCCGCTCTAAGGTAAGCCAGGGAGTATTTTTCCCGGACATGTTTGGCTTTTTGGAAATTCCCCCCCGGACGGGGGTTTGATTACCAAAAACCCGGACATGTCCGGGAAAAACCGGACGTATGGTAACCCTATATTAGCCTACAAATATTTATATTTAATAACTGAAACACACTATCTGCAGCTTATACACTCAACTTCATTCTTTTCTTCTGTTTTTTTTTTTTTTTAAACTTGTAACTACTTCCTTACGTTCTGAAACGTACTCGGATACAGATTTTCGTTTTCTTCCCATTTTAGTGGGTTAAATCTTTAAACCGTTATCTGCTAATAGCTTGAAATATGTATGCGGTGGGTGAGAGATTCATCACCACGTTCAGATGTGCACGCACTTCAGCGCTTGCGTATATGCCTGTCTGTTTATTGTGTGCATCTTTTAGACTAATACATAGCCTTACTTCAACAGGCAGCTGTGCATATACACACAGACTAATGTATTATTGTAATATATATATTTCATGAAATATATTGTATTCTTCTAATAAAACAAGTTATTTTTTATATATCTGAATGACACAAAATTAGGGTGAAAAATCAGAAAAAAAATGAAGAATACTTTTTGTAAAACCCTGGAATTTTTCAATAAAAAAAATTGGTTTAAACTGAAAACAAAGGGGCTTACTTACAGGTAAGGGATGGTTTAGTTGACTCATTTTAAATGTTAAATTACATTCAAAGTGTTCCTCATTGTATGTCTAGGCTTCAGGTTCCACTGTTGACTGCAAAATGCTGCTATGCGTTTTCTCTTGGGGGCGGGGAGGAAAAAACCCAATAATTGCAGCAAGTTAAAATATCTGTGTCTGATCACATTTGTGCACATCCATTCTGTAAAGCCAAGAATTACAATAAAACTTCTATAGGTCTGGTTATGTTGGTGTGGTCTTTTAAAGGGTATTAAAAGTTCAGAACTCTCACCTTCTGTTGTTCACTCTGGCTGCAGCAGGTGGAGGGAGATGACAAGGGAGGGGAGTTACTTTGTTTCATCTACTCACCTACCTGCATTTTTCAGTTACATGTTCCAACACATAGCAGGAGATACCACTATACTGAATTCTAAACTTAACATGTCTTTTACCTGAGAACCATTTCTAGTTATAGCTGTCTCCAAAATATTTTTTAAAATTATGTTAAAAAAATTCAGAAGTATCAGCATGACCTAGAAGCACAAGTCCCACTGACAGTCCATGGGATCTGTGTTCCTAAATCACATAGGTGCTTTTGAAAATCTCACCAGAAGACAATGGAGAATCCAACAAGAGATCTAAAAGCTCAAGTTAGAGATATCTAGATGATTGGATGTATTTTCCTCATTTTACAACGGGCTACATAAAAAGCACTAGTGAAGTCAGTACAAACTAAAATTTCAAACAGACAATGACTTTTATACTGCTCAATATACTACACACTGAAACTGAAGTACAATATTTATATTCCAGTTATTTTATTATATTGTAAAAATGAGAACAAACAATTTTTTCAGAAAATGTGCTGTCACAGTGACTCATGGCCAGAAAGGGTTAAACATCCTGCAAAATAACAAACCCTCAAAAGACCACATCCACTCTGATTGAATTGGCCCTGTCACACTGGTTCTTCACTTAAATAAATAAATAAATGGAGATATCCTATCTCCTAGAACTGGAAGGGACCTTGAAAGGTCATCGAGTCCAGCCCCCTGCTTTCACTAGCAGGGCCAAGTACTGATTTTGCCCCAGATCCCTAAGTGGCCCCCTCAAGGATTGAACTCACAACCCTGGGTTTAGCAGGCCAATGCTTCTCTTCATGTGTCAATATATTTATGCCTGCATCTGTAACTTTCACTCCATGCATCTGCAGAAGGATCTGCAGATGCATGGAGTGAAAGTTACAGATGCAGGCATGAATATATTATATTTATATATTCATATTCAGTACAATATTCAGGGGGGGGTTTACCCACGAAAGCTTATGCCCAAATAAATCTGTTAGCCTTTAAGGTGCCACCGGACTCCTTGTTTTTATAAGGGTTAAGAGTGTACATTTCATAAAATGGAACCTATTGCTGAATGAGTAGCAGCAATTGTTACATAAAGTAACTGGGGGACATGAACTATGGAGGTTCATTTTAGATGCAGGCCTGTGCCACAGAATTCAGCCCTCGATTTCAAATTCCCTCAGCAAGTTTTCTGAAGGGGTAAAGAGTAAATCCAGAGGTACATGGAGATATTTAAATAGCAAATATTAAAATGGAAGATTATGGGCTAATGATTTGTAAAATATCATTGAGATACAAACACTGTTGCAATCTCCCTCCAAAACAGACACTGAAAGGTAAAATTTTCAAGAGCACTTAAGGCCCACCAAAAAGTCAATGGGACTTAAGTGCTCTTGAAAATTTGACCCAAAACTGCTGGACTATACTTCCATTAATTTCAATTGCTTTAAAAAGAAGAGGGGAAAAGAAGAAAAAAATATCCAAATACCTTCGAAAACTTCTAATCATGCAGCACCAAACCATCTATACCTCTTTCAAAACAAGGAGTAAGAGGAACAGACATTTGTTTAACAGTGACTTGCAAAAGGAAAAAAAAAAATAGGCTTGTGCCTTTTTCATTTCTTTACGATGGATAAAGAAGGCCCAAAGAGCACAACACAAAACCAAAAATCAACAACCTTGCATTCAAAATATAAGTCTTCTCTACCTTGAAAGATCTGATGGCAAACAGGAAACTATTGAAACAGATATATCATAAGAGACAATAGTGAAAAAATGAGCTATGGAGAAGAAGAATTTTTACTCAGACGGTTTAAAAACTTTTTTGATACTACATATTTAACCCCAATGCCTTTGGAACATTCAAGCACACAAGACGCTTGGTTTTGCTTGAGGACTGATTTGGGGAACACCAGACTTGATGTGACTGAGATTATGGCCACCAGGGTCTCCTTTATTCATCAAGAGCAAGCACAAAGGAAGTAGCCCCTTCCCCATATCTGTTCAAAAGCCTTTGCGGGTCACTTAAGAGGCTTGTGCAATTTTTAATAGGCTCTGCTGAAGTGAAACTAGCGCACAGCCCATGAGGTAATCTCCATTGTAGCCTTGTACTCATTACACAGGCATTAACTTTTGGCAACGCAGATCTTCCACAGTGCTGTTCCAGCAATATCGTGAAGCAGCAGTCCTAGAGTTTCCCGAATGCTCTTGCCTTCTCCTTTATCTCTTGCGCTATGCCCTTTTTCCAACCTCTCACAAGAGAACAGCTGCTTTGAGGTTCATTTGGTTGTATATCTTTTGTGAAAAGGTCCTATATGTGGCAGATTGATCATAGAGGGTCTATACACTGGCAGATAGAACAGTGTGGAATTTATCCAATGTCAGAGTAGTGCTTGGGCATTTCTTTGTGTTCTCTGCTTTTAAAGAAAAAAATCCCAATCTACTTTGCAGAAAGAATAGTATTTTTGTCTATAAAAGAGTTTCCCCTGAAGTGATGCAACAGTGTGGAAAGACTGTTAAATTTTTAGGCAGATTCTCTTCTTTGAAAAAAACAATATACCCTGAAGCAGCATGGATTGTTAACTAGCCAGTTTAAGTATCTTTCATAGCACGTCAATTTTCTTTTGCTTTTTACCTTTTGGGTTACTGGACAGCCACATCTAACACATTTCTTTATCCAGTTTTTCCATTTAAGCAAGCTTCAGGGTACTGGTGTGCTTGTCTAATCTGACATACAATCACTTTTTTTTAAAAAAGAGGTATTTTGTTTAAGTGGGTTCCACAGTAATGGAAATTCTGACAGCTCTCTCACTATAACTGCATTAGTGCATGCTTTAATTTAATACCTATTTTTCAAAGACTTTCAAAGATGCAAGTCACCAAAGAAAAAAATTCAGAAACTATACTTTGGGGGAAAAAAAAATCAAAGCCCCGACGCTTCATTTATCTGCACATTTAAAATACTGCATACAAACTGTAACAGCTTTCATGGCAAGCCAGTGTGAAACAGTTTAAAACCCTTCAAAGTCACATCACAAAGCACAAATTATCTTGTTGAAAGAGACATAACCCTTACTTAGAGTAGGAACCTCAATGTGCATCCCTGATAGCCTTAATTTTTTTTATGTTGTTGTCCTGTGTTTTTCTCACTGTAGCTGGGAAGTGGGGTTCCCAACAAATATACTCACATTGGTTCAGTTCAAGCTAGTGCACTAAAAATCACACTGTGGCTGTCACAGCATTGGCTCAGGCTACTCACCCAAATCCACGCCTGCCTGACCCGCTGGGTCCAATCTCGGGTGACCCACCCAAGCCACCATCAGTGTCGCAACATCCACAAGACTATTTTTAGCACGCTAGCTCCAGCTGAGTTAGCGCAAGTCCATCCACCCATGATGGGCATTGCACCTTCCAGCTGCAATGCAGCCATCCCCTACATCTATGTTACTTATTGCAAAAGAAAGAATATTCTAGTTCAAATTTTCACCATCTATTTACCTTAGCCCCAAAATATGTGAGACACAAAAACAAAAACTAATCTGGTCACTCTCGCTTCCTATTTATATTCAATTTCACTTCCTCGTCCTCCTGCAGTGGTTTAAATGCGGTTTTGTAAACTAAAAAACACAAAAGCAAGAAAGAAACAAGTGATTCAGTGCAAGTGTATAGATGCTCAAACACATTAGGACTTTATAAAACTTAAGATGGGGAGCTAAAACTAGTTAGTCTCTACTTCCTTTATTAGGGATTACATTAAAGTGGTGCACTGCAAGTCCAACTGCCTCTTTAAATAGTGGCCCTTTTCTACCAAGTTTGCAGCCAAGGATAATGTAAACTACAAACTAAGACTGAACAGAGGAGACTGAAGTGGATGTCCTCTGATGTAAAAGTGCTTCCAGAAGCAAATTTCACTTCACTGTGCCCCATCAGCTTTGTCTTGCGTACAAGGTTACAGTCAAAGAGGTGATGACCAAGTAATACCACTACATTCCACTTATGCACACTTGCATTAGGGAAGACGATTTACTGCTGGATGGGCTGGTTTCCAGGATAGAAATCCCCCTTGGGGAATGATTGAAGTGGCATGAGACACACTGATCCTTTCTGCAGTGAATACGGTTCTTAGTGTAGTGCCATGCTCTGTCTGCTTCCAGAGCCTGCCCATCTTTCACACTTGTGAAGTGAAAGGTGCAGGCAAGGAGGAAATGGGGAGGACAAAGAGACATGAGCCATTTCACATCTAACTTCTGAGTCTGTGTGTTTTCAGAGAGAGCCCCTTCATTAATACTGCTGTATTGCCACAACAAATCCCATTAATTACAGCTAAGCAGGCTAGGCTTCCGCTACCATCTGGCCCTCCTTGAAACTCACACTTCTTAGACAACATGGGGCATCAAGACACATGGTCTGGTATGGAGCAAAGAGGTAAAACTCAAAGCATGTTTAGACGGTTATTGCCAACCAATTTTTGTTGCTAGCAATGCTAGCTTATTCTGAAACTACAGCACTATTTGTGTTTGTGAAAATATCCTGTTTGAGGAGTGCAGCACAAAGGCAGATGAACAGCACTACTAACGGCTTCCTGTTTTTACTCACTCTTTTATGCAATCAACAGCGACCAAGTTAGCAGGTTCCACTTCTTGCTGCACAGGCGAGTCCACTTCCTCTAGAAGAGAACTTCACAAAGCTGTTCCCTGCTTAAGAATGATTCCGCAGCTGCTCTGCGCACAAGTCTCCCACTGAAGTCAAAGGGAATTCTACCTGCGAAGTTGCTATAGAATCAGAACAAATACTACAGGCCTCGTAAACAGACACAATGAAAAATGAACAAAAACACATGGGATATTTAAGAGTTACTCACCCACCACAAGTTCTAGTACAGCTGCCAGTTATATTAGTATAAATCCAAAGTAATTCAATCTATATCCAGAATTACTTCAAGATTTGAATACGATTGAGACTAGAATTTAACCCTTTATGTTTAAAAAGTGGAACTTGACATTTACAACAAACATTTATTCGGCCAGCCTTGACAATACCCATAAGTTTTTAAATGGATCTGCAGTGTGTGAAAGATCTCCTAAATGACTTACCGGAAGCACCCAGACTGCATTTATTTGGCTAGATGTGGGAATCCGTATAGAGCTTTTCCCCCTCACTTTATTATGCTCATATTGTTTTTTCCCCCTTCTCTCTGTACTGAGACATGTGTGCTTTTCTTTAAATATAGACTTTAAAAAAAAAATTAAAAATGTCAATGCCCTGCTGTCACAGGCTGGCTGGTCATTTAAGGGGAGTTGGACCCAACCTCACCTGTGAGCAGTCAATTACTTCCCCAGCTGAGCCTGATCAGCTAGAAACATATTTAAAAGCCAGCAGGTAGGCCAGTTGAGAGAAAGCTGGAGGGAGTAGGACAGTTCCTGCAGTAGACTCTTGGGTAGTGGAAAGAGCTACAGGAAACAAGTTGGCTCCTGTGGCAGGCCATTGCTCTCAGGAAAGTGGCCCATAGAGTAGATACCTGCAGGGAATAGATAGGCCCCTGCAGCAGACCCTGGGTTAGGGACCACTGATGTGCTGTTCTAATTGTATATGGAAGAAACAAAGCTAAAGCCCTGAGAAAAAGACCTGAAACAAACTGTGGCAATGGCGTCAGTCCTTTCTGGGTTTAGGGAACAGGCCTATACCTGCCTTCTCACAAGAACCACAGAGGCCACAGTGATGGATATAGTATAAATAACTAGACAGAGATTTAAGGAGGAATGGTGCAACATCAACAACTACAAACACACACAGAACCCTGGGTTTGTTGGTGGATCACACAGCTGAGAAACAGGTTATTAATAGCTTAGTATCTTACTTTTTGGAGAGCTGAAAAGATTCTCAGTGTTAGGGGAAACAGTTAAACTTTGGGACTGGATTGCTCATGGGAGACAGAGCTTCTAGATCACCATGCTGAAACCAAGACAAGCTGCTAGTGATCAAAATAGTTCCTATTATCTGGCTGTTCAATGGCCTACATGAAATAAGGCATCAGTCTTAGTCCAGTTCTGAGCCACTATCGCATGCCACAACCGACATTAAACAACATCTGTGTCAGTCTCAGCAGAGAGACAAAGAACTGAATGGCTCATGGAGACTCTCCCTAGAAGTGACCCCCCAGGCCAGGGCTGAGTCACACTGATGAGCATGCAAGGGAGGTAGGGGTCACAGTGGAACTTTGTGCTGCAACTGTTCTGTGGTCAGAAAACTTCTGGCTCAGTACCTTTCAACAACACTGAATTAACTTAAAAAAAAATTCGTATAAAAAGTATTTCTAGGGTAGGTTCATTTTGACAGTGGCCTTTTAAATAAAGGTCTCATTTTCCTGGTCATAAACCAGGTTTTCTTCAGTTGGAAGTATTATATAATTGTAGCTCATTTTTAAAGTGCGTTCAGGTATACTTCCTTCCCCAAAAATCCCCCTGACAATTTTCCGGAGATTTAGAAATTGCATTTTCCAATTTTTAAAAAAAGTGTTGTTCTCTCCCTTACTGATGTGTAAGAGGCTAATGCAACAGGAAAAAAACTGGCTGTCAAGTGCAGAGTTATTTTTTACTCAAACTTTCAGTTACAGTAATCTTTGACGTGAATTGTAACAATATCAGGTTTAAAAAAATAACAGAAGTGTGATTTTTAAGTTACCGGTGTCCCTTTAATCTCATGTATAGCCATAAATTATGATGCCACAAAGAATTTTTACCTCTGCATAGATGTGAGTGGAAGAAACAGCGGGTAAGGGAAAGAAAGGGGAAAAAAAAAGGCAAAAATCTGTTTGTAAATCTGTTTATAAACTAGTCATCTGAAGGATCAGCCATCAACCGCTAACACAAAACCACATTTATGCTTGTATTACATGCCCCTTAACCTTAGAGAATTGAAGTTGAATATGTAAATCATCTTCTGCTTAGTGGTTTTGTCACCTCTTGATGCACACAGACACACTACAAGTCCCAGCTACAGATGTGGATTGAAGGGAGAAACCCTCCCCTTTCCATACACTGCCTGGGCAATTCCTCAGTTGGCTGAGAATAACCATTTCACATCTGCTTTAGCAATGGAGAAAGGAAGCAAGTATTAAAGGTTTTATTACTAAAGAGGAGACAAGGTAATCATCCTCCCAGTTCTGACGCAGGATGCAAGCAGTAAGCTGGTGTCTGATGTCTTTAGCACAGCCTGATAAAAGAGCTGAACAACTGAGAGTAAAGATGCCTTAGAACTGAACCAGAAATTTTGAGCTTATTCTTACTGCATGAAAAATAACAAAAAAGTTAAAAAAAAAATCTTTAGTAATAGAGAGCTTTTCCCTATTGTTCTTACTGCAACTCTCCTGAACAAACTGCATCTGTCCAAAAAAAAAAAAAAAAAAAAACACACAACAACACAAAACACACGAAGGAATTACTGTGACAAGGGACTCCTGCCAATAGATGCACTATTACACAATAGCACTTATGGGAACACACACAAAAAGCCACTAGGAAGTACGATGAGACAAGTGCTAAGTCCTCTCAGTTTCTCCATTCTTTGCAATTCTAAACACGTCAGAAATGTAGAATGAAAATGTTCTGAAACCTCCCACCCCATGCCACCACCAAATAAAAGCTACACTATAAATAAAAGCCACCCAGTCACAATAATTAAGCCTCCCATAAGAATAAACCCATTCAAAACTATGTATATCTGTTGAGTCCTATTCAAAGGAACACTATCATTCAAAAAAAAAAAAAATTTAAACCCAGGAGTCACTAATAATGAGATATTATAACAATCATTTGTTTACTTATGTTATTTACTTTTCTCCATTTCTCTTATTCTGGATACTGAATACGAGTCAGTTTCACTTTTGTCACAGCTTCTTTCCACCTACTGGTTCTTATATACAAACACAATCTTGCAATAGTTGTTACAAATTCTTTAGGGGATATTTATAACCAACTAAAAACTTGTTACCTATTCGTTATAAACACCACCTAAAACATTAAGCCTAAACTGACACTGCTTTATGTTTGTATAGTGCCTAGTACGATGATGCCCTGGCCTCTAGGCACTACTGTAATACAGATAAATACTAGAGAAAGTCATTGGGCGCCCATCCTAACTGAACTCAAATTTCACATAAGGAGGTAAAAGTTGTCAAATCTGTTCAACCAGATAAATCATTTAAATTAATCAATAATTCAGCTCCTCCACAGCACTTGCCATCAGTAGATCTCAATGCACATCAATAATCTCTACAGAAAACAGAATACCATTTACAGAAATGAGACTTAAAACTGCTATATACATGTACCGATATCTTATTGCCCAAGATAAGATATTCAAGAGGTCTCCCCCACACTAGAAAGGATTCTGAAAGGCTGAACAGGATAACTTTAGAGATGTTGACTTGTAAGAAAATTAAACTTAAAATTGTTAATTATTTACATTGCTTAACTTACACAGCTGTGCTAATTTTTAAAACATTACATAATGGAACTAATCAAAAGTCAACAAATGCATTAATCATTTTCTTCTATTAAGTGGGCTGTAGCCCACAAAAGCTTATGCTCTAATAAATTTGTTAGTCTCTAAGGTGCCACAAGTACTCCTGTTCTTCTTTTTGCGGATACAGACTAACAGGGCTGCTACTCAAACCTGTCACTAGTTGCAGTCCTCCATTCCAAAGTCTGTCTACCAAAATTTTAGGGAAGATAAACCAAAGGCAGCAGTTAAGTTTCCCTTAGCAGGGAAGGAAAGTGCATAGTTGTTTCTGTTGTATGTGGTAAATTAATTACAGACTGTATTAACTAGCAACTAGCAGGCTGACTTGTTAGGAATCAAGATCAAGATGCTGTCTGCATTCCATGATTAACAAACAATTCTGATGTCAAGTTTCATGGAAGAGGGGTTTTGTTGCAGCAGAGACTCAAGCACTTTTATTCTAGCAATGAACTTTTGATCTCACTTGTTCATTTCATTAGTTGCTCCCACCCTTTTCTATTTAACAAATTATTTTAAATCTAGCCTCACATAGAGAAACTGGCAGAAAAGAACTAAACTTAATATTTAGTACCAATACAAACAAGCATTTGTTTTGTTTTGAGGAAGTGGCTAATTAGCAAGAATATTCAATTCAAATAGGTCAAAAGGCAAACAATTTTTAAAAGTGACAATTTTCAAGAAGGAAACAGCAATGAGACAGAGTTTCAACTTTTTGCAGGAAATACACCATTTCTGAAATATCACCCAAGCAGTCTACTGCTGGAGACACAAAGGAACTAAACCCTACCGAGACCTACAAAGTTTGTTTTGCCAGAGAGCTTTTTCTGTCTCTCTCTACCAATTTCCGCTGTAAAAAATAGAAGAAATAGCTTTTCTTTCACAGACGTCAGAGACAAAAAAGATTTATGAGGTCATCTAGTCCATTCCTAGGGGACATTGCAGGATTGGTCTGTCAGACGCTTTGTGCGGGCTAGTTTTAAAAGACTCAGGCAATGGGATTTCCCCATTTTCCCTGAGAGCCTACCCCACAGCCAACGGGGCAAATGTGCTCCTCGGTTATAGTCATGCAACCGCAATGAACTCAGGAAGAGATCCCGCTATCACGTTCTCCCCACACCTGGCCCAACTCCTAGTTACACCCCTTGATACCCATGGGAGCAGATCTGGCACATTTAAGCCGCAGTTCCCCGGGCGCCCTTCCAGCCAGCAGCACTCCCTCTTCAATGACAGCTGAGGCTGGCACATCAGAGCAGGGACTGGGTGGAAGCAGGGCGGTCCCGAGTAGCTAGTGACAGGTCCCGGCGCCCAGGAAGGACCCCGATCCCTAACAAAATGCTTTCGTGCTGCGAGCTCAGAAGGCCGAGGGGCGTGCGGGCAACGGGGAGCCAGCTAGCCCGCCCCCGAGATTGCAGAGCTCACCCCAGCTCCACGCACGTGCCTGTCCGGGGTTGGCACCGAACCCCCCCCCCCCCCGGAGGCAACTCACCCAGCAGCTCCGTGGCAGGTCACTGGGCGAAGGCAGCCGGCTCCCCTCGCTCCCCCCCGCCTCCGAGGCGCTGGCAGGCTGGGCTGCGGCAAGGCCCGCGTGCCCTTGGCTGTCTCGCTCTGGGAGGGAGGCGGGGAGCAGAGCCTGTCGCAGGGCTCGGGAAATGGAACATTCGCGGCCGCAAACGGATACAAAGTAGCAGAGGAACGTCCCGTCTGCACCAGCGTCTCGCGAGCCGCCGAGAGCGTGAGGCTCCTACTGCCCCCGCCCTCTCTCCACCGGCAGCAGCCGCCCACGTGTCTCCGCCTGCGCTCTCGCGCTAGCTCACCGCGAGCGCCGGCCGGGGAGAAGAGAGAAAGGGGGCGGGGCTGAACCTTAAAGGGGCAGAGCCTGGCCCGTCCTCCCACCCCCAGCAGCACACGGCGGAGAGGCAGGCCCAAGAGTGAGCAGGGAACTGCGCGGGCCGGGCCAGCAGCGCCTGTGGGCGGGCGGACACGTGGGAATCCGCCCCGCCCCCCCAGCGCAGCAGTTCCGCACCCCAGCTTCAGAGGGGTGATACCGGCTCAACAGCCATTGCCCAACCTCCACTTAGCACAGCGCCTTCACACAGGAGCGGCACAGGGGTTACCCACGTGTAGGAGCAGGCTACTACTGTCCCCAGTGGCCGGGTATGGCCACACTGCATTGCAAACCCAGCTCTGTGGGACTCGGGCTTGTGGACTGGATGTTTCCAAGCCTGCACTTGAGACTCCACACTGCATCGTAAAGCCAGGGTTACAATGGCTGCACCTGGGTTTACTTTAACAGCCGTGAAAACATATCCATACTGCGCTACACAATCCCTTTGACAGGTCCACGGCTTGAGCTGCATCCATGCTGCAAAATGGCAAAGCTTGGACCCAAGTCACAGAGGGACTTAGGTGGTTACCCATCCCCCTAGCAAGCACCAAGGCCCTGGGGCTGAGTGCTTGCTGAGCCCAATCAGACTAATTTGTGCGTGAACGGAAGTGGGGTGTAGGCTCAAACCTGAGTTAGAGCCCAGGCATAGCATGCAGAATAGACATACCCTCTGTATTCAGCCTTACACCACTACTGTAAAGCAGCATCAATCCTATTTTAAACAGGTGGAAATGGAGGATGCTGTTTGGCGGGTTTTTTGCATTTAGTTTAAGCCTAACTACAACTGGTCAGTTACTTTCTGGTTCTAGTCAGTTTCACTTCTTCCTGCTGTAACCCAGCCTTGAAGGATTTCAGTTTCAAAACACTTCAGAGTATTATTTTAAAATGCTAACCAAGACAAATATTTTCTCTTGACTTTTTACTTCCTAAATTATACAAAAACATTTATACTTATAAGATTTGGTAAAAAATATTTTAATCAAAAGGTTATATCTGGACCTACACTACATCAAAAGAAATAATACTACCCCTTCAGGTTTCAGAGCAGTAGCCGTGTTAGTCTGTATCCGCAAAAAGAACAGGAGTACTTGTGGCACCTTAGAGACTAACAAATTTATTTGAGCATAAGCTTTCGTGGACTACAGCCCACTTCATCTCAATTGATTGGCCTCTTACAGTTGGTATGGCTACTTCCACCTTTTCATGTTCTCTATGTATAAATATCTTCTTGCTGTATGTTCCAGTCTATGCATCCGATGAAGTGGGCTGTAACCCACGAAAGCTTATGCTCAAATAAATTTGTTAGTCTCTAAGGTGACACAAGTACTCCTGTTCTTTTTACTACCCCTTCAAAAATCCAAGCGAATTTAAACCAAGATTCTTGTCTTGTCAGAGTAACTATCTGTTTTTATTCATGAATAAGAACATGTCTATGTACTTACAAAATTTAGGTTATTTCCCTGTTGCTGCTTAGTTCAAATAGATCCTGACGCTCGTCTTTGTAATCCCTGTATAGGTTTGGTCACACTGAGTGCCTTGCCACAACGTAATGAGGAAAGGACTGACTAAAGAGACTGTGGTGTTAAGTAGGGGTTAAAATATTTTTCTGGATATGACAACCCACATTCAACCACTCACAATGAGTCTTTCATTGGAACCCAGAATCATTTATGCTAGGATCAGCAGTACTTAAAAAAAGTCCCATGGGAATTGGGGCAAATATTTATGGGGCATTTCTGGCATCAGAGGAAGACCACTCTTGTAAACTATACCTTCTCTGTAATGTAAGAGCTAGACTTCCTCAGCCTCACTTGGTATATGACCTACATAACTGATCAATTTAGTATCTCTTTTCCAAAACTTCTTCACAATTTACACCCCCTTAAAGGACTGGTACCCAAAACTGGACACACTATTCCAGGTGGGGTTTCTCTATAGCCTTGTACGTGCCTTATAAAGAAATACTTATCCGTCAGTCCAATGAAGGAGCTTTTCCCTACTGAATCAATCAGGACATGTCATGTGTCCATTGAAAGTTCATGATCAGCCAATTTGTGATCAATTTGTGTGATAAACCATTCATTCAGAGTTTTTCTTTGTTTTTAAACTGCGAAGGCAATTTGTCTACTTTATACAATACATCTGGGATGAAATTCACTCCTATATTGAGGATCAGCACAAGCCAACATATTATTTCAATGCTACTTAAGCCCTCAAAATACAGTAGAACCTCAAAGTTACAAACTGACCAGTAAACCACACACCTCATTTGGAACTGGAAGTACGTAATCAGGCAGCAGCAGAAACCCAAAATAAATAAATAAATTAATTAATTAAATAAAGCAAATGCAGCACAATACTCTGTTAAACATAAACTACTAAAAATATAAAGGGAAAGCAGCATTTTTCTTCATAGTAAAGTTTCAAAGCCCTGTTAAGTCAATGTTCATTTGTAAACTTTGAAAGAACAATCATAATGTTTTGCTCAGTTACCAACAACCTCCATTCCCGAGGTGTTCATAACGCTGAGGTTCTACTATAGAACTTGAGACATTCCCATCAATTGAATTAAGTTTTGGGGTTATGATTTTATTTGGGGCGGTTGTTTTGTTTTGTTTTGTTGTAGGTAAAGTCGTAGATGGAACAAATTATGTTCTCTCTTCATTCCCTTAGTCTATAGTCTTCATTTGGTGGAAGTAGGTAGAATTTTATTTTTTCTTCAGTTATTCTAACAGCACTTACATAAGTGCTAAAGAGATGGAAAAGTACAAACAAAAACTTGGCACTGAAATGTAGAAATATGACATGATATGCTGAATATCCTTATGTAGCCTATGGTTAGTTGTTCAAATCCAATCACATGATGGACACTCAGCTAGTGGTATAATAGTTTCCCCTGGTTTTGTTTACAATTCCCCTGTTCATGAAGTATAGGACCTTACTGGCCTTCTTCTCTGCAGCTGAAGAGTGTTTTTCCATCTTCATGCTATTTGTAGTATTAATCTCAATGTGTTTCATTTCTACAACATTCCACTCAGCAACACTTAGGTTGCCTTATGATTTTTATATCTAATTCAAGTATCACCTGTAGACATCATTCAGTTAAAGATCTCAGACAGTCATCTGTCAATTCAGGTGTTTGGTCCAGAGGCGGATTACAGTTTTGTGTGGCCCTGGGCCAGAGCAAATGGGCGTCCCTCCCCACCCCTTCCACCTGCAGTCCCCCCTGCCCTCCTCCCGGCACTCCTGCCGGGGAGTGGGGTCAGGGCATGCCCGCTCCACATATCCAGTGCTCCTGCCAGGGAGCAGTGTTGGGATGCGGGGGCGCTCATTTTTCCAGGGCCCCTGGGCCCGGGTTGACAGATATGACACTGCAGAGGACTTACCAGTTATGGCTTATTTACACTCAAGAGCCACCATGAATGGGATTTGAGTTCTGTACTAGGGTCTGGAGGCAATTATCAATCTCACTTCAAAAAGGAGTTTGAGTTAACACTTTAGGGTAAAGCAGAGTAAAAACAAAGGATCTCCAAGTTGGTCATAAACAAGCCATTGTTAACCTCTGATGGATCTACTGGGCATGAAATGTCTCAATAATATTTGGGTGCAAAATAAAAACTTATATCCACTCACCTAATTTAAGCCTTGCCACAACGTAATGAGGAAAGGACTGGCTAAAGGGACTGTGGTGTTAAGTAGGGGTTAAAATATTTTTCTGGATATGACAACCCACATTCAACCATTCACAATGAGTCTTTCATTGGAACCCAGAATCATTTATGCTAGGATCAGCAGTACTTAAAAAAAGTCCCATGGGAATTGGGGCAAATATTTATGGGGCGTTTCTGGCATCAGAGGAAGACCAGGTTGCCAGTAACTTGTGAACGTCACTGTGCTAGCTTTCTGTTTCACTGGATTCCACCTAACTGAAGCAAAGGGTTCCATTTCAGAGTAAACCCACAGAAGATTTTTTAATAGTCACATTTTGCACATGTACAGCACCCTAAGCTGCCAACACACTGTACAAATACTAATGAATGAAAGCTCACAACACCCTCTGAGGCACCTCCATCTTAGAGAAATTGAAGCACAGGTTCAAGATCACACAGCAAGTCAATGGAAGAACTGGTAAAAGAACCCAAATTGCCTCACTCCGACACCTGTGCTTTAACCATGAGATCTCCCTGAACCATGCTTTAAATCTAGACAATTCTAAAGAGGGTTAGGCTTAGGGAAAACGGGTATATGTCCCACAGCATTGCCACCCCCACACATTCAAAAATCACAAGTTAAGCTTCTTTAAAAAAAATCTCTTGAGTGGCTTAAAAGTCATGAGATTTTTAAAAAAATAATTTTGGATGTTTTTGGGTTGAACCATTACAGTACACTCAGTTCATGTACTTAAGTTTTTCTCTGCAACCAGGAGAGCTAGAAACATACTTTTAAATGTAAAAAACCCCAAACAATCACTTGATTCCCAGGCCTAAGGCTTTAAGGAAAACATCACATATCACAAGAAATCCTCCCTCTCCTTGGTTCAGGGACCCATCTCTTTCATCCATTTGGTCTCTTTCATCCTTTTCCTACATGGGGAGGAAGTAGCTTATAGAACTCCAACTCAAAAGGTACATTCCCAGAGTTGAGGGGATCTTCATTACAGAATAATAATATTTTTTAAAAATCACTTCCATGGCAGACCAAGGCAGAAAATAGCAGCTGCCTCATGGTTTTTTCATCCCCACTTAGACACCTACCAGTGTTTTCTGCCTTCAGAGTGTTGACACCCATGTATTGAGATAATTAACTATAAGAATTCTTCTGTCAACCTAGCAAGGTCTATACCTGGGCTAACTGTATTTCACACCCCTGAGTGACATAGCTAGATCAACCTAAGTTTTAGGTGTAGACTAAGTCTTAGATTATAACCGCTTTAAAGCAGGGACCATCTTTGTGTTCTGTTTGTACAGGGCCTAGCAAAATAGAGTTCTGGTCTATGACGAGGGCTCCTAGGCACTATGGTGATACAAATATTGCACTCATGTAGGTAACTTTTCCTGTATACATCCACAAATAAACAGCTCTTTAAAAGAGAACATATAGAAGACAGCCTGGGACATGAGCACCTCACTGCAGTGTGCTGTCTCTAGCCAGCCCCAATTTATTTTTTAAATGTGTAAGATTTCCATGAACACAGCTGCCAGCTGTTTATATCATGTGGATGAAAAAACAAGGCAAGTAGGCAGTCTTCCCATGGCTTTCTGTTGCTAGATAGAGCAAATATCCAATTAAGCATCAGGCAGCATTAAATTCATTCAAAATCAGAGAACACCCCTTCCCCCATCAGTGTTTTCACCTATTTGTTACAAACAGCACCTTAGACAGGAGCAAGTCAATCTGGTGATTTGTGCTGTGTCATGACAGCACTTCATTGGTGCCTCCATCCATTACTGCAGAATTTCAGCCTTCTTTTTAAAAAATAAATAAAGGTCCAGAGGCTCAACTGATATAAATTGGCCTAGCTCCACCAACTTCAGTAGAGTTATGCCAATTTACATTTGCAGCCAAAGGCAACGCATGCAATCATGTGCCCCCCTCCGCCCCGCACACACACATTTCTGCCCGGGGGGGAGTTGGGCTGAATGTGGCTGAGGTAGGGACATGCCTGGGAAAGGCACCCGCACCTAGTACTCCCGCTAAGACCTGCTAGGAGGCACCAAGAACAGGAAAAAGAGAAGGGGCTAGCAGCACAGCTCTGCCAGAGGGGGCGCAGGGAAGCCCACCGAGTCCTGTCCTTTCCTTGCCTGCAGCCGCAGTTACCGATGCTTGGCAGTAGGTGTCTGGAGCCCGCTCCGCACCCACAGCAGGAAGGTGAGGGGAGAAGTGGGGAAGGAGCTGTGAGGGGAGTGGGAGAAAGGTAGCGCTGGCTTGGAGCAGGTGTGGGAGGCATGGGGGAAGTGGGAAAGGAGGCAGAGGCGACGCGTGGGGTGGCCATGTGCCCCCCATAACTTTTAAATTGTGCCCCCACCTCCACTATCAGGAGTTACATGTGGTCTCTGTTGGCAGCTGAGGATCTGCCCATAAGTTTCTAGTGCTCCTGGTTGGGACAAAAAGCTTTTGTGATCAGAGTCTGTAAAAGAAAAGCCTGTAACAACAGCTTGAAGGCAGGTGTGAACTGTCCCCTTTAATCTCAATATAGTGTTTACTGAAGCTTTAAGATGACAATTTAAATGTCAACGTTATTAATCATTTCACTTCAGATCCTGTGAGAAGCATGCAGCTTTTCTGGGATTTTAGGCCTTCTCTAATATTTATAGTAGAGGAAGTTATATCAATTCCCCCCCTCCCCCCAATCAATTGAAAAGCACCTTGAGTCTGTCTACACAGCATTTTGGAGGGAGCTAGAGGGCACCTCCCAACCCATGTCAACCCCCAGAGCCCAAGCTCCAGACCGAGCAGCAGCTTCACAGCACACATTTACAGACAGCTAATGTGAGTCCCGCTACCCCAAGTCTATAAACCCAGGCTGGGAGGCTTGCTCCCACTTACTCCAAAACGCTGTGTAGACGTACCCTTGAGTCCACACAGTTAGGTCTGGTCTACGCTTAAAATTTAGATCGCCATAGCTACATCCCTCAGGGTTGTGAAAAATCCATACTCTGGAGTCCCGCAGCTATGCCAACCTAACCCCTGGTATAGATGCAGTAGGTCAATGGAAGAATGCTTCTGCCGACCTAGAGACCACACCGCTTAGGGAGCTGGAGTTCCTACAGCAGCAGCAAAACCCCTTCTATTGCTGTAGGAAGCGTGTACACTACAGTGTTATAGCGGCATAGCTGTGCCGCTATAGCGCCCACAATGTAGATGTGGCCTTAATAGATTGTTGGGGAGGCAGCATTTTATACGGGCAACAACCACGGTAGCCCAAACAGGTGCAGGCTCAGTGCACTGCATGCCAGTGTGGACATAACACGTAGGCACAATTGGTGCACTCAGCTCTGACAGCTGTCATCTTTGGCAACTCCATTGGATCACTCAGCATCTCTTCAGCTGCCTCAGTTCACCAGCTAATAGGTCCCTCTGCACTATCCCCACCCACCTCTCTCAACACTACCTTCACCGGGAAATGCAGGCCCCTCAACTCTACAGGTCCAGCTGGGGATCTCCAGCCAGGACTGCACTCTCCCCTACCAGACCCCCTGCACACACACACCCATATCACCAGCTGCACAGTTGCAAAGACAAGTCAACATTTGAGGTGGTAGGGAGCATACACAAGGGAGTGTGGCAGGGGGCAAGGTTCCAGAAGTTAAGCTACATCTCTCTGCTTTCTCTCCATATTTACAGCCTCTTGCCTCTCCAAAGACAGCAGTATGCGGTCATCTGCCTTATCCATCAATGCCACATTGAGTCAAGAAGGATTTCATCCTTTGTTTTCCTCTCTCTTCTTCCTCAGATTAAGATTTGATTATTGGTTGCAGCCAGTCACCAATCCAAACCTGCCGTGCTGCTAGTTCATATTTTGCTATCGAGTATGAACCTATAAGGTCCTTTCCCCACATATGAAAAATAAAATATCACCAGATATATCCTGTATGGGAGGGTAGGAACAGTTCAGATTATTGCCAAACAAAACATCATTATCATCTAGCTGTACCTTTGCTCCTGACTGCAGTAGTACAGGGATCACAACATAAAGACAAACTGTAATGGGCTATAAAAATAGTTTCCAATCACTTGATCCAATGCAAGACATGACTACTGCGTGTGACAAATAATTTCTTTATACAGACAGCATTACTGACACTTTAAAATAAAGAAGCAGCAGGAAACAGTCACATTGTCTACATGGAAAACATGCACCAAGACAGGAAGGTAGAAGCTGGAGCGTGAGACACAGAAAGCTACAAGGTGATTTCTAAAGCTGCTCTGTGCCAAATTCTGTATTTTATTTTGACCCTGACGTCCCTCTCTTTCCACTACCACCTTTTCTTTCTTTAATGAGGACATCTCCACTGAATCAAAGAGCAAAAAAAAAAAAAAAAATCAGAGAAAACACCCAGTAACCTGAAAAAGAGCAGTGAAAATCTGTTTCCTGTGTCTCTGGCTGCAGCTTTGATCTTCCTGACCTTACAGCTGCATTTCCTGTTGTAATTCTCATTAAAACAGCAGCCCCCTGCAGGAAAGGTGCACAATTTTAATCAACTGAGATTCTGAAATATTTTCAGGTATTTTAATTAAATATTTTGTACTTACATGTATTCTAGGGAATTTCACTGTAGTTATCTAAGGCAGCAGTAAAAAAAACCACTGCTATTTTTCTTTGAGGGCCCAGACCTTGGACATTAACATTTAACTGCACCTATGTTTTGTTTATTGTGGAACAACAACACTTGGCATGTATATAATTTTACGTGTTCAAAGCACTATACAGACATTAATTAATATTTTTACTAGGATTTTCCATACCACATCAGACCACTGATATGTCTAGCATAATACCCTGCCGCCAGCACTGACCAGTAGCTTATCCTTCAATATAAAAAAAAGACTGCCTCCTAATGCTGTTGACCAATTATACATAGCATGTGTTGCCTGGGATTGGAAATACCTTCCTGACCTCTGTGGCAATCAGTTTACGCTCTGAAGCATGATATCTGATTGCCCATATTCTCATTTTAGCTAGCATGGCCAACTGATTATATAAAGCTATCCAGACTCTCTCTAAGATAGCCCTAATTAACAATGCAAGATAGATCCAGCTATTTTTCAGCACATCTATATCATTAACTGGCTGATTTGTTCACTAGTTAGCTTTTCTTCCCAATAAAGGTCATTTTAGGGTGACACCATCCAGTTTCAGTGAGATTCCTGGTGGTTTCCAGACAGGTGAGGTCAATGGCATAATAAGGCAGGGGCTGCAGGATTTAGTCAAGCTCTCACTTTTGGGCCTTGGGAAACAAAACCAGGATCTTAGCTGTTCCAGATTCTCTCTTTGTGTTTGGCCTGGTCCACACTAACCCCCCACTTCGGACTAAGGTACGCAAATTCAACTACGTTAATAACGTAGCTGAATTCGAAGTACCTTAGTCCGAACTTACCGCGGGTCCAGACGCGGCAGGCAGGCTCCCCCGTCGATGCCGCGTACTCCTCTCACTGAGCTGGAGTACTGGCGTCGATGGCAAGCACTTCCAGGATCGATCCCAGAAGATCGATCGCTTACATCTGGACGTGTCTGTTGTTTCTTTTGGTCTTTACACAAGAAGAACAATATGGAGAAGCCACACAGGCACAGCTGGGCCCCAAATGACCATGTTCGTTAAATAGAGAGAAACATACAAGGCCTAGCTACATACACACTACTGCTCAGACCACTTTCTGTGGGCTTCTGAAACATGGAACACAGTGAGCATCATTAAAGGGCTCACAAACTGTTTAAAGGGATACTCCCTATATCTCTACATTACAGTGTTGTAGACCTCACTGCTTTTGCTTCCTTCTCCATACCCCAGTTCTGAACTTAAAAAGGAAGTAGCCGGGAAGCAGCGATTCTCTTACACGCTATAGCAGGGGTAGGCAACCTATGGCACGCGTGCCAAAGGCGGCACGCGAGCTGATTTTCAGTGGCACTCACACTGCCCGGGTCCTGGCCAGCGGTCCGGGGAGCTCTGCCTTTTAATTTAATTTTAAATGAAGCTTCTTAAACATTTTAAAAACCTTATTTACTTTACATACAACAATAGTTTAGTTATATATTAGAGACTTATAGAAAGAGACCTTCTAAAAACGTTAAACTGTATGACTGGCACACGAAACCTTAAAGTAGAGTGAATAAATGAAGACTCGGCACAGCACACCACTTCTGAAAGGCTGCTGATGCCTGCGCTATAGCCTGGTGGTTAAGGAACTGGTCTGCAAAGCAGGAGACTTGCAGTCACTTCTCTTCTTTGCCTGATTCAGAGTGATAGGGAATGAAAAAAGAAAGAAAGAAATCTAACCACCCACACACCTCTTCTCAAATCAAAAAGCTGAAAACCTCAGGTTTCAGTCCAACAAAAACAGGCAGAATTCAATTTTTGCAAAAACATTCAAGAGATTTTGGTTTCTTTCCAGTGCAGAACGAAAACAAATGTCAAAGCCTGGAAAGTTGCTGTGAAATGAAATTGTTGTTCCCCCATCAGTTCTAGCAAGATTCAAGTGTATGCTGTTAAATGACTGAAATATTTCAGGGTGATACCAGTTGCATGTTATACAATGGTCAAAGAACATTTATTTTTACATTTTAACCTGATTCAGAAATTAGCTGATAATCCAGTGGTTATAGATTTTGGTTTTACCCAACAGGAGTGATACCATACCACATCAGTCCCATTTTGTCAATATACAACCTCTTGGCAAAGATTTTTATAAGCATCTGATCATGCTCTACCAGTTGTCTTAAGGCCCGGTATGGATGGAAGTACTGCTTTGTTGCAATCTGGGCTGTGCCCTAAGAGCCTCAAGCACAGGGGCAATGGAGTCATCTCTCATATGGTGAAGTCTGTCATTTGGTGCTATGTAGGGAATTATTCTCTTATTAACCCATTTATGAGCTTGGGATCCTCTTATTCAAAGGGAAGTCAAGCCACCAAGAGAGGGCTGAGAGCCTGATGCGCTCAGTGACAGCTGCCATATTAAAGTCAATACCAAAAGCAGCGATACTTTCCATAAACGTGCTCTTTCTTCCACGCTGTCAACTTCTGGGTGTGAGGATCTCATGCTAGGGCTAAACATGGTGCAGCCAGGTGCTTTGCAAATTTCACCCTTATGATTCAGCCAGCATTACTGAGGAGCCACCTCACTCCTGATAGGCAGTCTCCCTATCCCCACTATTTCAGACTCAGACCCTACACAGCTCTGCTAATGCACCTCATGCTTGGCCTGAAGCACATACAGTCCTGGGCCTCTCCTGAGAAGAGTCTGCCAGTTGGACTGACTTGGTTATGTTGGGTGTTATCGAAACAAATGCCCATTAGGAGCTAGGATCTGCCCAAACTTACTTTCGCTCGGGCCTACTCTGTATTCATCCCCTGGAGCGAGGCAAAGGCATCAAGTCCAGCTCCAGCTCCTACCACCCTCTCACCCTGAGTGGCAAACGTTTGGCTCCTCCACTCGGTCAGTGGGCACTGAAGTCAATGGGAGTTTTACCTGAGCAAGGACTGCAGCATCAGAACTAGTTAGGCCAGGATGGAAATCAGTGAACAAGAGTCTCTGCTCCAGGTGTGAGAGGCAGAGGCTGAATGGCTACTTTACTTAGCACAGCCATAGCATCTCCATCTCTGTTTTAGATGGGCAACATGACACTGAGCCCTGCTCCCCCACTTCCAGAATCCCAGGACTGAGACACAGATCACTGCTGGCAAATGCAATAAAACCAATGGCACCATTTGAACAATATTAGCTGATCAGTGAGTGCCCTCTGGTGGCAAAATGTAAAAAAAAAAATCAAAAAATCTTTTCATTCTAGTCTGTACATGGGGCATACCAATGGGATACATTTTCAAAGCCCTTCCCTTTATATGCAAGCAGAATTGGTACCTGGACCTACCTGTGTATGTAAAACCCATGTGTGTGTTCTCAATGTGCACAAAATAAAAAGGTAACCTATAGATGCAAGCTCTGATTCTTGCCCTTCTATGTTAAGGGTAAAAACAACAAGGAGTCCTTGTGGCACCTTAGAGACTAACGAATTTATTTGAGAATAAGCTTTCGTGGGCTACAGCCCACTTCATCAGATGCATGACGTGAAAAATACAGGAGCAGGTATAAATACATGAAAGGATGGGGGTTGCTTTACCAAGTGTGAGGTCAGTCTAACGAGACAAATCAATTAAGAGCAGGATACCAAGGGAGGAAAAATAACTTTTGAAGTGGTAGAAGAGTGGCCCATTACAGACAGTTGACAAGAAGGTGTGAGTAACAGTAGGGAGAAATTAGTAATGGGGAAATTAAATTTAGGGTTTGTAATGACCCAACCACTCCCAGTCTTTATTCAGGCCTAATCTGATGGTATCCAGTTTGCAAATTAATTCCAGTTCTGCAGTTTCACATTGGAATCTGTTTTTGAAGTTTTTTTGTTGAAGAATTGCCACTTTTAAGTCTGTTATTGAGTGACCAGAGAGATTGAAGTGTTCTCCTCCTGGTTTTTGAATGTTATGATTCCTGATGTCAGATTTGGGTCCATTTATTCTTTTGCGTAGAGACTGTCCAGTCTGGCCAATGTACATGGCAGAGGGGCAACGGAGCTTTGTGGTTTGGGCCTATCAGGATCCATATATTACTAACCTGCAGTGGTGCTGGAACACTTAATAGTGCGGGTGCTGAAAACCAGCCCCTTTACCCCGGTCCATGCCCCCCTGAGCTGTGGCTGGGAGCAGGGCCATGTCTCTGGGAGAGGGGGATCCAGACTGGTGTAGAGGGGTTCTGGCTGGGGCCACAGCTGGGGACGGGGGTGCCATGGGGAGCCTGGGCGCAGGGCCGGGAGCTAGGACCCAGCGTGTGGGGCTGGGCGCGGAGCCTCGTGTAAAACCTGGAGGTGCTGCAGCACCCCTCCGCTCCCTGGTTCCTGCACCTATGCTAACATGCATGAGTTCAGATCAAAGCTTTTTGCTTTGGGCCTCTCTCCTAGAAAAAATAAGTTTCCATCAAAGAAGGTCTGAGAACTCTCTATGTGCTGGGAGAGCAAAAAAGGGTGAGACACAGGAGTCTCTTCCCACTACTCAGTTTTATTTCCTGACTTCAGTCACTTGAGCTGGGCCCAGGTTACAAAAGTGAATGGCTTATCACATGACAGATATTAATAGCCACTGATGTTACAGGAAAAGCTTCCATTTAATAAGACATTTGAAAAGAAACATATCCACTACAAACAACAGCCTTTGGGATTTTGTCCTCCCTGCTCCCTGCCTGTTAGGTAAATTCTTAGCGACACGAGGTAGGTGAGGAAATATCTTTTCTTGGTCCAACTTCTGTTGGTGAGAGAGACAAGCTTTTGAGCTACACAAGCATACACACGTCAAACCCTTCCATCATAAGATGTGTTGTGCAGGTTAGAGCTGTCAACCCTCATCCCACATGCCTAACAGGACACCAATTTCAGGGTAATCTCCTTCCCGAGGAGGAACAAATAGGCAACAGTGGATGGAGAGCTCAGCAGGGAGGGTTTCTCACAGCAGTCTAACCACTGGCAGAGAGCAAAAACAACATCAGCAGTAATGTTACCTCACTCTGCAGATGGAAATGTATTCCTGCCCTTGGAGTCTGCAACAATGTCACTGGTCTGTGACCCATCATCTTCCCCATCCCAACCCACTGATTTTAGTCTCTAGGTTCTGGTAGCTAGTGTAGTGTGTGCTCCTATGAATGGGGATGGAGTTCTTTATATGCCATTATTGCATTTACTCCCTGTGGGGGGGCGACTCACCGGTGTCGCACCTCCTGCTGGTTGTCTAGGGAATCAGCTCTTTCAGTGCAGAGCACCTTCTGCAGGCTGGTGTCTCGCCTGCCACTGGCCCCCGTGTATCCCCCGGACTCCGGTGCCCCTCTACATCAGGGTTCTGTCCCCAGCAGCAACCCACGATCTGGGTCTCCCCACCCAGGGGAACCCCCAACCCTCTATCCCCACCTTGCCTCAGTGGCTACTGCCAGTCACCATCTAGTCCCCCCTCCCTAGGGCAGACTGCAGTCTATAAACCACTCATCATCAGCAAGGGGGGTTGGGCCAGTTGCCTTTGCCTACCTCTGGGCTGCCCCTCTGCAGCCCCAGTACCCTTTGTGGGCCCTTAACTAGGCCTGCAGCCTGGGGTTTTGCTAGGCTGGAGCTCCTCAGCTCCCTCTGCCCTTCCCCAGCATTGCTCCACCTCAGGTACCCTGCTCAGCTCCCAGGCAGCCAGGTCCTTCTCTCTCAAAGGTGGACGAGAGAGAGTCTCCTAGCTTCTGGCCCACAGCCCTCTTATAAGGGCCAACTGGGCCCTGATTGAGCTGGCCACAGCTGTGGCTACTTTCCCAAACAGCCCAGCTTTCCCCCTGCCGCAGTCGGGGCCGGCTCCAGCTTTTTTGCCGCCCCAAGCGGCGAAGGGAAAAAAATAAAAAATAAAAATAAAGCCACAATCGGTGGCACTTTGGCGGCAGCTCAACCGCGCCACTTCATTCTTTGGCGGCAATTCGGCAGCGGGTCCTTTGCTCCGAGAGGGACTGAGGGACCCGCCGCTAAATTGCCGCCGAAGACTCGGATGTGCCACCCCAAGCACCTGCTTTCTTCTCTGGTGCCTGGAGCCGGCCCTGGCCGCAGCCCTCTCCCAGGGCTGCTTTAAGCCCTTCAGGGCAGGAACAGGGTGACCACCCTGCTACACTCCCTCCCCCACAAAACAGTCAGCCTGACAAGGTGTTTAAGGCAAAAGAGGGAAACAACTTTACTCTAGTCACAAGCTTACACAGAAATCCTTCAGCACTGAGCTGACAACAAGGAACCTACAACCTCACAGGGCTCCCTCTCACAACTAAGTGCCTCGCTCATACAGCCTGAAGCTCCCCTTGTATGCTGGCCCCCATCAGTTCCCTTTGGCTCCCCAATGGATCATTCTAGCCAGTACTTCAATGGGAACGAACACAGGGCAGCACCGGAGATGCTTTCTGCTACTCATTCTTGGGACTGTAGTTTATCTGGGCACCAGCCTCTCTTATCTTGTGTGTACATGACACCTGTGCCCCATCTCTCTCCTCTGTCCTCTTGCAGATAGTACTTACGTGAGGCATCAGTCCTCAGCCTGTTTGAAGTGAGATTCATGACAGCAGCTGCACCTCAGGCCCAGAACATGCTTCTGCAAGACAGATTTTTAAGGACCCTCAAAATTCCAAAGGTCCCCACTTGAATTTTTCTAAACTAGAAATAAGGGCCTGGCTTAGCTAACCTACCACAAGTGGCACAGACTCTGGAGTCCCCATAGCCTTATCTTACTTAGCACCTTTCACTGGAGGTTCTCCAAATCTTTTATGAAGTACTGCAAACATTATCCTAGGTGGGGAAACTGAGACAGAAGTTAACAACTTCCCCATGGTCACACAGTCAGTGACAGAACTGAGAGAAGGATCCAGGTCTCCCAACCTCTGAGCCCACGACCACAGCAGCCTCATTCACATAGCAGTTTGGTTGCCCCTGTTGTCAGCATTGGTTCAGTTGTAGACATGGCTGTCACTGTAGCACCAATCCATGACCAGTGTTATCAAAAGCTCTTGAGAGGCTCAAGAGAGCCAAAGTGGCCCGTTGACCTTGAACCAAACGCAGCAAGGGACCACTCAGGCTATTCGGGACAGCAGCCCTAGCGACTGACATTCTTTACCCACAGCACAGTACTTGCCTACCTGCCCCGGGTGTTGCAGGACATTGTTTGTACAGCTCTGGGATCCCTGTCACTAGGGCTTATCATTAGGACATTCCCGGGTTTAGTTCTCCCACATGTTCTGGGTCTTTTTGTGTGGTGTGCTTTATGGCCAGTTGTTTTCAGCCTCAGTTACACCGGACACTGCAGCTGCCATTCATTTCTAATGGGGGTCGAAGTCATTCACCATGTCGTAGGACAAGGCCTATACTTTGTAGATTTAGTAGCACAGCAATGGCCTGATCCTGCAGTCCTTGCCCATGGAGGTCCATTGGACTTGTGTTTGAATAACAGCAGGACTGAGGCCTAACTATGCCTAACAATGCAGCAGGTAAATACTACCTGCCTGTACACAGAACCTGAGAAGTAGTCAAATGATTACAATCTTTTTGCCAATATTTTTGGATCCCAGACATCTTTTATAGGCCCTGGGGCTTCAGTTCATGACTTCCTTCCTGTTTCTTTCATGCTTGAACAAAGTCTTCTTGTTCCTGTTAGCTTCTTGTGCCATCTCCCTTTCTACACTTAGGCTCTCTTCACTCCACTCTAATCTTTCCAGTTCTCTTCTGTGCACAAACTGTTCTCCCAACACATCCTTTTCAGCCTGAGTACTTGCTGTTGCGCTTCCTGAGTTATTAATTTACACATGGGGAGTTGTTACTTGTTTACTAGGGCAGGATAAATAATTAATTAAAGATTATTCAGGGAAGATGTAAATATGAAGACTCATCCCCCAAAGGGCCCCGAAATAAAGTAACTCGGGAAAAATTGGCACCACCTTCTGAATTGTAATTTGTGAGGCCTAGATTATCTGGATAGCTCCACAGGCAGAGAGGATGAATCTCCCATGGAGTCCTAACCAGGGAACACCAAAGGGGAGAGCCTTTCCTCTGCATCCTCCTCCTCCTCCTCTTCCCTCCCCCTCTCTACAGAGCTGGGGATCTGCTGATGGAGGTGAGGTGCAGGGGTGCTGGAACAGTTTTTATAGTGGGGGTGCTGAAGGCAAAAAGCTATGTATTTGGGTTATTTCTACTACTTCAAGCCAGGGCATGTGGCAGGACCCCCAGCACCTATCGTCAGGTGGGAAGAAGCATAAGGCTGTGTGGATCACCACGTCCATGAGCATTCGCTTCCTAGATTAATACTGACACCTTACCTAAATGAATATCAATTTCCTCTTCCATGATATGAAGTCCCCTGCTGTGGCTCTAGAGCAGCTACTGTGCTACCACAAATACAAAGGGAACCAAGGGACCCTGCTGACAGCACTGAAACTCACAGATTTACAGGTGGGGGACCAAACGCCATTTGCTCTGAACAAGTAGGCAAAATTCCCTGCAGGAATAATCCAAAGGAGCTCAGAAAAATCTTGCAGTCTCCTATCAGCTACATGAGTCACTCCTACCTGGGAGCAATGTAGGCCTTAATTATTTTTTCCATAATTAAAGCAATTTGATTTTTACCCCAGTAATCCAGGATGCGAGCCCCATACTACAACAGCATGAATTATGCTTCACCTTACAGCGTCACCTAGACTGTAAGCCAGGGTAGTCAATAGGCAGACCGGGGGCAAAATCTGGACTGCCAGATGCTTTTGAATGGACCCCAAAATATTTGTATTTACTTATTATTATCATTATTTTCTCCACAGTCTGGACCTTAACTATACCTTGACCAAGAAATCTGGACCTAGACAAAAAATAGTTGACTACCCCTACTAAGCTGTTCAGGGCAGGAAACATGAACTTACCTGCAGGCCTTCCTCCTATTTAAATCAATGACAAAACTACCATTGGCTCTAATGGGAGCAAGTTTCTTTAGAGCCTGTATTTATAAAGTACTGTGTAAGTCTATAATACTAAATGGTGCTGCACATCACAAGGTTAATACAGCCAAATGGGGCCCCAACTTATAGGTAGCATCTCAGCAAGTGCTATATAAACCAAACAAACAGGAATTAAAGATATCACATGTGAAACTCCATAACTTACTCCAAGGGCCAAATTCCCCGTCAGTGACACGGGTGCAACTCCATTGTCATCCCGGCACTCAGGTACTATGGTGATGAGAGCTGTCTGAGCACCTGAATAGAAACCAGGAGAATTTGACTCAGTATGTAATAATGAGACTAATTTAGGGCTAGCTCCTTCCATCTGTTTCTGTAAGCAGAAGAGAATGAGCCTCTCTTAGGGAGCAGGAAGGGGTGGCTCCTCCATCCCTCTTCTCTCCCACAATGGGGCCCCACAGAAGCCCCCTCTCCAGTGGAACTCTACAGGATCAGGGTTCCATGAGGGTCTGGGAGCAAAACAGATGGCAGGAAGGGCACCCCAAGGTACCAGCTACTCTCTGTGGAATTGTTCCATGCGGAGCGCTGCGTATTCTAGTCAGAAGGCTAAGCAGGAATTAATGTTGCTTCAAGCGGAGGGAAGGAAAATGTGGAGGGGAACCCACCTTTCAAAGATATTTTTGCCTCTAGAAAACTAGGTTCTGCTATTCCCACTCCACCCTCAACCCCCACATGAGGAGATAAATACTTGGAAAATCCAAGGCTAGCCTCGAGGACCCTTCTGCCTGTCTAGCCCCATCCACAGGTTCCTCCATGGGAAAGGAAGACACGTAGCCCTTAGCTATAGGGCACCCACTTAAACATCAAACAGGCACCCTTGTTCTACAGTAGGGCCGAATTCCAGAACCCCAGCAAGAAACACCATACTCGGGGAAAAGCCGTCTTCTGCAAAAAGGCCAGTTTAACCTCAGAAAGCCAATAGCCAGGAAACACTTTACAAAAAAGATCCTTAGCCTCTTGGGCAGCTTACTCAAAAGATAAGACTCACAACAGAAAACAAACTCGCTAGATAAAATACCCACAGTGAGAAAGAAACCCACCCAAGCTGCAGAGAGTTATTTCCCTCTAGAGTAGCAATCACTGCCTCCACACCTGGCCCCTTTGCCACCTAGTAATTGGGTCTGGTGCTCCAGCTTCCTATCGCTTTCATTCCTACTGGGAACTATTCCTCTGGGTCCTAGGTTCCACCCGCACAAAGAGTCATTGCCTGATTTTATAAGGAAAACCAGGACATGGGGGAACAGGGACCCTGAGGCCCCCCTTTTTGGGTCCCAAAGGGTTTGTTCACCTGTCACATGCACAATAATTGCTTGATTATGCAAGGTGTTGAGCAACTCCTGGAATGCTCATTGTCACCATGGAGGATCCAGGCCTGAATCCTGGAATTGCAAAAGAGAAATTTCTAAAAGTAACTTGATTTCTAACAATAAAACAGCCACCTACCCAGTTACACACAGTAGCCACACTCTGATCTCAGCCACACTGATCTGAACAGTCAATGGAGTTAAGAAGTTCTGAAAAAAAGAACTTGCTCCAGATGGGTTTCACAGGTGTAAATAATGGCAACATTTTATCTCTGGTCCTGTCTGGTTCATTTGTCAGTCTAAGACAGTGTATTCTAGTGGTGAAAACATGGACCTTTGAGTCAGGAGATCTGGGGTGTAGCCTCAGCTCTGCTTCAGTCAGATAGTGTTACTCTGAGCAAGTCACTTGCGCCTACATTTTCAAAAGCATCCTCTAATTTTAGTGCTCCAGTTTTCAGTTGGCCATTTTAAGCCCCATAGGTGTCTCAACAGACAGTAGAGCTGATAGAAAAGGGCTGCAACAGAACACAGAGGCAGGGCCACTGAGTCCAATGAGACTACTTGTGTAAGCAAGTCAGGGTTGCTGAACTGTGTCATATATAAACATATATATTAAAATGGAATTCTACAAAACTGTTTTTAGAAATCCCTGTCACTCGTCCCTGCTCTACATAACTATGAATAGTGCTGGGGTATTCTGCAATGAAAGCTGCTATTTTACTCATATTTCACAGCATGTACTTTAGAATGGAGGTGTACACATTATGCGGCTCCTGCTTCTACGAGGTGAGCTCTCAAAGTGGTTGGAAGGCAAGTTCTAGTTCTCTTTAAATACCTATAAATAACAGAAATTCCAACCACTTTGAGAGTCTCCTGCATTCAAATTTATCTACTATACTTATATAGGTCCCATCACCATCGTATCTGAGCATCTCACAATCTTTAAGGTACTTCTCATCACAGGGAAGTGCTATAGTCCCCATTTTAGAGATGGGGACCTGAGGCACAGAGCAACCAAGGCACATGGTCCAACCCTCAAAGTATTTAGGGACCAAGCTCCTGTTGAAGTTAATGGGAACTAGGTACCTAAATACCTTTTGCTATCTGGGCATAAGTTACTCATCCAGGGTTGCACAGCAAGGCTGCCAGAGAGCTGGGAATTATACCTGAGTCTCTCAAGCCCCATTGAACTATCCTTCCTCTCACACATGAGTTGTATTCCCTCTGTCCTACTTTACATCAATAGATTGACAAACTTTCAGCTTCCTATTTGATTGTTATGTTGTAAAATTATATTTAAGAAAGTCATTTATGTATAGATTTACTCTGCTTTGTAATTAAATGTAGCTATTAGAATTTTTTATATTACACAGCAGTTTTTCTTTAGGTTATATCAGTTAACCCTTTGGTACCTAGTCTGTTCTATATATGTGATGCTGGATTCTTTGGCACTGAGCTGCTACATGCAATGACTCCATGAGCCTCAAGGAATTAGTAAATTGTCAGTTTTGCAATAAGAACACAAGCTAATTGCAAGGGCAGCATGTTAAAACCCCCATACAGTGGTTTTCATGTTTTCTGAGGCAACATCTGGCATAGAGTTTTATTCCAAATATTATCAGAGTTAGGAAGATTTCCCTCTGACAATCTTCAATTTGGCAGTATTCCCAGATGTCAGTTTAAAGGAGAAGTAACATCTATTTGGCATCTCCTCCAGCCATAGTCTTTCATTGCTCAAGTAGAATTGCTCCACTGTTCTTCAAAGGTTGGGGGGAAATGGTGGCATGAAAGCGGAATTCATTCTTGTAGCACCTCCATAGTTTAGAATTCACTGACTTACAATTAGAACAGGAATTCTACCTCTTAGTTTTGCATGAATAACATAGCGTAATCTTGACAAGCTCAGGGCACTTGGGGACAGAATTAATTTTCTGGGAATTAACAAGTAAATCTACTAATTATAGTTAAAATTAATGTAAAATGATCCATTTAACATTTTTTTCTGGGAGTCTCATCTCTTTTTTCTTTTCTTCTAGCTAGTAGATGGATTTGGTGCTCGCCCTTCAAATTTTACATATAGTTAAAACTCATTTGAAACTCAGTCATTTTCTGTGTTTGTACAGCACGAGCGGACTGGAGTTCCAATCCCAATTCAGGTCTCTGGGTGCTATCATAATGAAAATATTTACTACTATCATTACTACTCACAGGTTACATTTGAAGACACATATTGTGCTTAAGCAAAGTTATTAAGAATGGTTGTTGTATGTAATGGTTATTATGCCTGTAGTCAGGGCCAAGTCAGTAGGTCAGGTCATTGTTAAACAGTGTCATTGTGACAGCAGGGGTAACTCAACCAATCATCACAATTCTTCTCTGATGAATATGCATGCTAGACAGGATTGGAAAAAGTGACACCCCCGTCTCCAGCAGCAAGTTGATTAAGCAGTGCAGATGGGCCTTTTGTGTCGGTGCGAGGTGAACATGTGTGATGTGAGTATACCTGCTGGGGATCACTCCTCCCATGGGAGTGTGGTTTTACATTTTTTGCTTCAAATTCCCATGAATCCCTGAGGCAAGCACCATTGTCCTGATTCTTCAGTGCCTTTCACATTATGCAGTAATCTACAGCTATGCAAAATGCTACCCGTGTGATACGGTCATGTTTACATGCATTTCATACTCACCGCACACAAATGGAAGTGACGACACACACTACAAAGCAGTGAAGAATCAGGCCCTATATTGTCATCAGCCCCCTCTCCCACTGCTACACCTCACTCCAACATGAGAACAGAGGTGTGTATCTGCCCTCTTCCCCGCACACCTGAGGAACTGCACGCAGCCGAATGGGGTGGGCATTACTAGGACAGAGCAATTAGAATCCATAAATGAAAGAACTCTGCGTTAGGCTGAAACCGTAGATTACATTCCTGGAGAATGTGTGTGACGGGGGGATGATTTAATTTTAATAAGGCAAAGTTACACTACAGGTTAACATACTACATCATACATTGCTTGTTCAGGAGCAGGTTAATATTCGAAGACGCTGGCTAAGGATTCTGGCTTGTTATCTGGGGACTCCTCCTCAAAATGCAGTTTTAGTACTGTTCCTCACAACTATGATGCAGAGGAGGAAGGCAGGGAAGTTGTGACCTCTCAAAATTTCAAAAGCTCCATAGGTTCTTGGTGTCCCTTTAATGGGAAAAATCAATGGAACAATCAAGTTAAAATCATATAGAAAAAAAATTCTCTTCTCTTGTTTTATAAACAACACTTTAGATTACTGAAAACTAAAATAATCTTCAACTCTAACCTCCATCGCACTGTTTATTCTGCTTGGTTACATTTTGCATTTCACTCACTTTGGGCAGTACAACCAGACTGGTCATTTTCACTGTCTCTTATTCATTTCACATTCAGGTTCTCAAGCAGTAATACAATACTGCAGTGTTACAGCTGCAACCACTGTGGAGGAGCGGTCATTTGTTTAAAACAACATTTTCCAGTAACACGTCAGGGGTGCCGGACGTATTTTTATAAGGGGGTGCTGAGAGCCATTGAAGCAAATTGTAAACTCTGTATATAATGGAAACCACTTCAAGCCAGGGGATGCAGCAGCACCCCTAGTTCCAGCACCTATGATGTCAGCCCCCTCGAGCCCTAGTCACGCGCAGTTTATGCTTGCTATGTGGAGTCGCTCTGCTGTGAGTGCAGGGGAACAGAGCAGTTACCACAGCTGGTCAATTTCCCTTTGAAGTCAGGCATGGCCTGCAGACACAATAACATGGACTCTTTCTGAATAGGCAAACTAGGCCCCGGGGACTGAGAAACAGACAAAGGGGAAGGTACATGGGGGAGGAGGGAAAAGGGACCAACCAGCTCGGTGCATGTCTTTCTGAGGGAAAAGTGTGTACTGGTAGTGAGCAGCCACAAGACTGCCAGCATTGAGTGAGGACGCAAAAGATGGCCAGGACTGGAGACAGAATGTAAAGTGGTAAGAGAGAAAAACAAAGGGCAAACCAAAGGAGTAAATAAAAGGAGACACAATAGCCAAATTCTCTCCAACTGGAACCTGGCAGCTCATCCCTTTCCTTTGTGTAGTCTGGCTACACCAATGTTCTTGTGTGCGACTTGCATCTGAAGAAGTGAGGTTCTTACCCACGAAAGCTTATGCTCCCAATACTTCTGTTAGTCTCAAAGGTGCCACAGGACCCTCTGTTGCTTTTTACAGATTCAGACTAACACGGCTACCCCTCTGATACTTGTGTGCGGCGTTTCCCTCCTCTGTGACTGAAAAAGCATTATATACGGTGTCTGACTGAATCTCACTCTCAACGTTAGCTCAAAGCAGTTTGGCTATGATCACCGTTACGTGGACTGAAAACTGACAGCACAACAGTAAACAAAGGGTTATGAGATGCAGTAACTGATTGAACTGGAAGAAGGGGTGTGTGTGTCTGTGTGCGCGCGGGGGTATCGCAGGGATAGGCCTGAGGTCCTGTCTTATTTAATATCTTCATTAAAGAGCTAGAAAAGGGAGCAAGCACCATTTTAATCAAACTTGCCTATGATACACAACGCTTGATTGTGTTTGATAGGCCATCTTGGAGTGGGGTGCAGCTGTATCACCCCCTGGGCAGCTCTAGGAGGGATTATGCTGGATTGTGCACACTCTACTACCCCTTAGGAAGACGCAGGATGTTCTCCTGGCCTAGGCAGGGATGGGGGAATGACTCTGTGTACTGCCTTCCCCCTTTGTGGTGGCTGGTCCCTGTGGGGGTATAAGAAGACTGCAGGGAGTGCAATCATATTACATCCTGCATAAGGAGGCAAAGGGGCTCCTTCTACCTTCCCCACATACCCATGAAAGGGACAGGAATAGTCTGGGCATAAGATGGGAGGATTTGTGAACCCCAGTCAGTACCCAGAGAGACCCAGGGAGAGTAGAAAATCCAGACAATACTGAGACGTGATTCAGCTTGGAAAATGTAAGGAATTACATTGATGGGGAAATAACCATAAACCAAATATTCACTGGAAGGGAGAGACCTGAGAGGCAGTAACGTTGAAAGAAAATGTAGGAATCATAGCAAATGAGATCTGAGTTGCAGGGTGATGTTGGAGAGAAAAAGGCCAATGCAACCGCAGGTTGTACATTCAGAGGCACCATGCCACAAAGCAGGGAGGTAACAGTCCTTCTCCAGGTAGCTCTGGTGTGACAGCACATGGGATACCATGTTCAGTTCTGGGCATCTAATTATCAGAAAGATATTGACAAATTAGAGAGAGTTCAGAGAAAAAGCTGATAAACGATTGTGGGGCTGGGGTAAGGTGACCAGATGTCCCAATTTTATAGGGACAGTCCCAATTTTTGGGTCTTTTTCTTATATAGGCTCCTATTACCCCCCCATTACCCCCGTCCCGATTTTTCACACTTGCAGTCTGGTCATCCTAGGCTGGAGGGATTGATTTATGAGGATAACATAGTTAGCTTGGCTAAGGGCCAACTAAAAGGGAACATGAAAACAATTTACAAACATTGGAAAGGTGTAAACACAAACGAAGGGAGGACTGATTTGAGCATAAATTATTCCAGTTTAGTACTAATGTGGACACGAGAACGAATGGATACAAACTGGCCGGGGGGAAGTTTAGGCTTGAAATTAGACGAAGGTTTCTGACCATCAGAGGGGTGAAATATTGGAACGGCCTTCCGAGGGAAACGGTGGGGGCGACGGACCTGTCTGGTTTTAAGATTAAGTTGGATGAGTTTATGGAGGGAATGGTTTAATGATAAAACATAGTAGCCAAGGAAAACCAAGCAATGGTACATGAACAGCATAATGGCCAACAAGGGTCAGGCTAGAGACTCTTGCCTATATGCTCGGGGTATTACTGATCGCCATATTTGGGGTCGGGAAGGAATTTTCCTCCAGGGTAGATTGGCTGAGCCTCTGGAGGTTTTTCGCCTTCCTCCGCAGCATGGGGCAGGGATCACTAGCAGGAGGGTCTCAGCCGATTGAAGTCACTAAAACACAGGATTGGGGACTTCAACGGTAGAGTCCAGGGAAGGGTCTTGTGGCCTGCAGCATGCAGGGGGTCAGACCAGATGATCATAATGGTCCCTTCTGACCTTAATGTCTATGAGTCTATGAGTCTATAATAAAAAGGGGCAGGGACACTTATTTAAGACGAGTGACCACAAATTAAGAAAGGGAAAATTTAAGCTGAATATAATGGAAAACATCCTGACAATGAGATCTCTGTGGAATGGTTTCCTAAGGGAAATGGTTGAAGTCCCATGCACTGGCAAATGTAAAATTAGACTGGACAAAATGCTAATAAATGTGCAATACAGAGCAGCTGTACACTGGCCGGTTGGTCACTAGTCCTTACCTTGCTGTTACAAGGAGAGGGCAGTCCCAGACTGCATTTTAGGCCTTTGTGGGCCATATTTGACCCTTAAGCTACACTTTACCCTTAAATTGGGGCTGTCCTAGAGGTCATTTGACTGGTCACATGTTCTTCAAGTAACCCTAAACTGTAAATGTATCAATTAAATGGCAAGTTGATTAACAGCATTAAGGGTTGTAATGAACTGGCTAGTATGTTTACTACTGCCCCTCTATTGGATAGAATCAGAACTGCTTAGCTGTGTCAGACAGCTAGCAGAGATTCCCCATACATTCAACTGTGCTTTTATAGCAGGAAGCTCTTTATTTCAGAGGTGACAGTGAAGCCAAGACAAGTTGAATAGTGATAACCATTAAGTCCAAGGAGGCTTCAGATTTATTACAATATATTTACATAGTGAGCTATTTCCCCTCAATTCTCTCCCCAGTAAGCAAAAATGGAATAAAAGTAACAGTAGATAACATTCTTAGTAGGGGAAGTAAGGTTTTGTGGTCAAGGCACTGGACTGGGACTCAGAAGATGTTGGTTTAATTTCCAGCTTTGCCACATATTCCCTTTGGGACCTTGGGCAAGTCACCCTGTGTCTCAGTTCCCCATCTGTAAAATGAAGTTAATAGTCCTGCCTTTCCTCCACACTTTCTTCTGTCTTTTCTATATAGTCTTTAAAATCTTGGGGGTGGGGACTGTCTCTTTTTAAGTATATATACAGAGCTTGGCATAATGGGGCCCAGACCTCCACTGGGGGCCTGTATGCACTACAGTAATATGATTAAAAAAATAACATTCATAGGTAAACATACACACATACACTTTATGGAATTGGCAGGATAGCAGCTGTTGCTTTACACCACAATGACTCTCTCCAGTAAGAATTCACCTGGCCCTTTTATTTCAGAGCATTCTAAAGAGTTAAAAAAAAAAGAGGGAGGGGAAACCCTGGGAAGCTAATAAATTTGCTTGTGAAATTAGTCACCTCCTTCACCTAAACCACCCCATACTACAACTGCCAGACAGGATGACCCTAGTGCTACTTGGAGAACTGCTCATCATTTATTCATTGTCCCTTCTTTTTGTCCCCCGTCATGAAAAGAGAAGCAGTTTGGGGTTGTGGGTGGTTTGTTCCCCCCTCCCCTTCTTCAGCCAACCCTTGCTCTCATCAAATCCCAGCCTCTACCAAGGATAGCTGGGGAAGGAGACCGAGGTAAATTGCAAGATTTTGGAGGCTGCAGAGAAGAGAGGTCAGAGGTGTAACTATCTGTCTCCTTAATAGAATGCCTGAGATTGCCCCCTCCTCCTGTGTTTAGGTGAAGTGTCTGCGCAGGGTTTGCTGGGAGCCATGGAGGGGCAGCTGCCGCTGTTACCACCAGTAACCTGATCCAGCACTAAACAGCTTGTTACATCTACTGAAGAGGAGGAGGAGGCAAGGGGACAAAAGCCCACGGTTCCGCCTGCCGCTGAAAGAGCCAAAGCAAAGTGCCGTAAGTGAATGACATCCACAATTCCGCTCTATCCTGAATGATTCAGGGAGGACGTTTAAGCCTTAGCATGTTGTCTGCAGACGTAGGCTGATGCACGTTTGTTTGGGGTTTGTTTTAGGGCGGGGGGAGCCAGGGGCATTAGCCTGGAGTCACAGCTCACATGCATGGGGAGGGATGTTCTCCGTGTCGCAGGATGATGCTTCTGTGCTCGGCGGAGAAAGAGCAGGGGCTTTTTGCCAGGCAGTCTGTTAGCAGAGGCTCTGCATGGTCCGTATCCTCGCGCTGCATTCCAGCCACAGAATAAGGAGAGCGGAAATGTTGCATTGAGAAAGCGAAAGGGTGTTTGCTTGGTATCGCTGTTTGTTTGATCCGGTGTGCAACAATGCCTTTGCCAGCCGTCCCCTCCTTTAGGAATAAGAATCGAACTGCAGCTTGGCTTGTCACCCTCCTTCTCACTGCCCCTCTGCCCAAGGTTAATGTCTGAGAGGGGACATGACACTTAAAAGCCAGTGCCTTTGGCCCCTGCACAAATAAACCCGCCCAGTCTGAGAAGCCTGCATCCCAAATGCTGCCTGGGCGGCTGGTCCTTTCATGTGCCTCTAGTTATGACTTTGCAACTTCCAGCAGAAATGTTACTGCATGAAATTAACACACACACAGGCAGTACTGTGCCTCCAGTGACCGCGGGCTGTTTTCCTCCCCGCTTTGCCTCTTTGCTCAGGGTTGCATCAGTTTTGTGTGCGTGAGAGCAGCGCCCGGTTAATCCTCGCGTGGATTAAATCGGCTGGCCGGGGTATTGTATGATTTATCCCCCTGGTGGGTTTTTTATTTCATTGCAGAGTCTCTGACGGGTCAGGCATGGTGGATCCGGCGGCGGAGCCGGGCGAGGAGAAATGCACAGACCCAGGCGGCGCAGCTGGAGATGGGGCGTCCCCGGCAGCAGCTGGCGAAGGGGCCCCGCGTCCGCCGCCGCCAACGCCCGCGGGGGAGCCGGGGAGACGCCGCGAGCAGTCCCCGCTGCTGCACTTGGACCTCTTCAACTTCGACTGTCCGGAGGCCGAGGGCAGCCGCTACGTGCTCACCAGCCCCCGCTCCCTGGAAGCGTGCGCCCGGTGTGCGGTCAAGCCGGTGGAGCTGCTGCCCAGGGCCCTGAGTGAGCTGGTGAGGGAGGCCCCGGGCAGGTCCATGCGGGTGGCAGCCGGCCTGTACGAGGTCTACGAGATGGACCGGCAGAGGAAGCTGCAGCAGTGCCGGGAGGAAAGAGAAAGGATTATCCGAGAGGAGAAGAGAAGGATTTTCACTCCCCTCATGCTAAGCAGCCTCCCTTCCTCCCCAGCTGCCAGGATCTCCTTCAAAACCACCACCAATGGGAGCTGCGCCCTAGCCCCAGGGGCAGGGGCTCCTACTGGGCCCAAGACCAAGAGCCACTCCCTGGACTCGCTGCAGAAACGGAGGGAGGGGTTCTCCACCAAAACCTCCTCTGAATCAGGGGCATCCTCGTCCTACAGCGGAGAAAGCTTTAGGGACAAGTGGCTCAAGGGGACCCCTCAGACTAGGGCAGTGGCTGCCATGAACTCTCTGGTGGGCAGAAGCTTCAGCCTGGGGGATCTGAGCCACTCCCCACAGACCACAAAAAAAGTGGAGAAGATCGTCAAGGAGGTGAAGAAGAAGAAAGGTCTCAAGGAGGTGCCCAAGAGGGACAGGAAGATAGCTGCCCTGATGATAGCCAAGCACCAGGAGGAGAACATCCTGAATGAGCAGAGGTATGCCGCCCACCTCCAGTGGGACAGCCAGCGGCGACGGGCCGAGCAACAGAAGGAGCAGGAAGAGAAAGAGAAACAGAGGGCTCTATTGCAGTGCCAAAAGATGTGGGAGTCCCAGGTCGAGAAGCGCCGTGGGAAGCTGACCCAAGGACAGAAGGAGGCTACCAGGATGAAGCAGAGGCAGTGCCTGATGTACGAAGAGAGGTGGAGGGAGCAGGCGGAGAAGCAAGACAGAATGAAAAGGGATAAGCTAGAGAGGACCATCCTGGAAGACAAGCAGAAGAAGCTCCATCAAGAGCACAACCTGAAGGTAAAGGAAGAAGACAAGAAAGAATTCCTGGAACGAGAAGAACAGCTTTTGCAGGAGAAGCTGTCCACTGCTTCACAGAAGAAGCTGAAGAAGGAGCTGCAGCTGCAGAAGGAAAAGAAGTTGCTCAATCAAGCTGAGAAGCTGAAGCATGAGGCCTTGTTCAAGGAACTGGTCAGGCAAGAGGCAGAGGAGAAAGAGATGCTAAAGGCCTCCCTGGAGGTTAACCTGCACAAGGCCCAGGAGAACTATGAGCACCTAATTGAGAAGAGGAACCAAGAGCTAAGGGAGAAAGCTAAGCGGGAGGAGATGCAAATCCAGAGAGCCAAGCTGGCAGCCGAGAAGAAGGAGAGAGAGCAGAAGGAACACTTGGAGGCCCTGGCCAAAGCGACAGAGAGGAAACTCCACCATGCTGCCCAGGTGGCTGAGGAGGTGGTCCAACAGAAAGCGCGCAAGGTGGTCCTCAGCCGCCTGGAGAAGGAGAAGATGCAGAAGGTAAACAAGCAGAAGGTGGAGCAGTATGAGGACTTCCGACGCAGGGAGATCCTCCTGTCCATTGAGAGGAAGCTGGAGAGGAGTGAGCAGATCTTCAAGGAGAAGAAGACTGTCCTGGAAAATGCCAGGTCGGTCGCCCGGGCATCCTTCCACGTCCGGGAAAAGGTGCGTGAGGAAACAAACATGCGCACCTTTGACAAGATGGTCTCTGAGGCAGAATTGCACGCCAGCCTGGATAAAAAATGAAAGGTCTTTTCTTTCTGTGGATAAGTGGGGAATACATCATCTGGTGCCCATCAGAACACATTAGAAAGCTCTTTCATATTAGAAAATTTCAGTTTTTAACCCTGATTTATTATTTTTTGGGGAGTAGGGTTCAGCACAAACCCCGTGGCAGCTATTTCACATACCTTTTTTAAAATGCTTTTGTTTTGGGGGTTATTTTACGAGACTGACCTTTGTTATCCCTTCCAGAAGACAAGTTACCCCACCCACACTCTACACAAAGATATGTTCAAGGATTAAAGCAGAAGCACACAAATTTACTCAACTGTGGGTTGCAAAGGCAACTTCCCAGAAACCTGTGGCCCACCTCAAATTTGCCTAAAATGGAGCAAATTGCAGTCACCCTCATCTTTATTATGACAAGGGCAGACAGTAGAGAGTACATCTCATCATGTAACACTTCATTTCAATTTGAATGACTTTCAGCTTGGATCAAGAGGCTGGGAATTGTCTTCTCGTTGTGTCATGCTTACATACTAAAGATGAGGATGGCCCCATTATAGAACTCCCTGGGGTGCATTTGGCCCATGGTTTGCACTTTATCCACTACTGATGTAAAATGTGGAAAGAGGTTCCTATTACAAGATTTTTTAACACCATGCAAGATGATATCATAACCATAGTTGGGCAGATGCCGCAAATCAACATTTACTCAAATAAACCCCCAGAGTTCCCTTTGATGATGGTATTCACTTTCCGCAGATGATCGCACAAAGGAATTTTTGTTTTGCAAGAATGTTTGCAGAAAGGGAAATTATCACAAATACTATTGCAAATATGCATTCCTGGGGTATTTGACAGGAAGTGATTGTGTGGCCTTCTTGAAAGCTCTATATGTGTTATGGAGTTATCCAATCAGGGAGCAGAAATAATACCATGTGACTTAGGTGACCAATCACACAGCTTTAATAGCAAATTATGAATAACTATTACTTGATATGATAGTTATGGTGAAAGGTTCATGAGCAATCCATAGATTGAAATATGTTTGCACAAACCATTCATTGAATAAGGTCAGAAAATGAACAAACTTCTGAAAACCTGCCTGTTTACAATCATTTGTCAAAAGAAAAGGGGATTAAATTTGTCAAGTAAATTATTTGCAGTGAATAGTTCACCCAGCTCTAATCATGACTTACTAAACATTACAACATTTAGTTGTCCATTGGTGCTAATGATTACGTTCTGTTCTTTATGACAAGTAAAACAAAAAAATGCACATTCGGGGATAAATTATGTTTTGTTGTGGATTCACTCAGCAGAGGAATGTGGCATTTTCACAACTCTAACTAGATATCATGTACAGTGGAATGAGTCCTGCTGTTAAGGAACTGGGACTGTGAAAAGCCTTCTCACACCTCATGGAAAACATTCTATATAGAGAGATCATTCTGCTCAGATTTTCTGCATTTATTTTCTCCTTAGTTATTGTTATGAAAACATAGCTGCTCGAATACAGAAAGCTTTGCCATGTTTCTTACAAGTTCGTGGTGCACCAGTAGTTTGTTCATAAATGGAGGAATACTCAACTGTCTGTGACATCATATCAGGTTGCTGTGGAAATGGTGATGATGTCACAAACAGAACATGATCACTTCAGATGGGAGAGAAGCAGCAGGAATGGCAGAGCTCCTGTGTTCATACAAATGGCTCTAATAATACAAAATACAGGGGAACAGAAAGACAAAATATGTGTTACATTTCACAGATTCATTTCTAAATAGAATGCTCTTCAAAGTTTTTCTTGAGATGGCAGCAGATCTGAAAAGTTTTTAAAGAGGATGTTATGTTAATGGCAATGGCAATGATAATGTTAGACCAATGTTACCAGGGTACGAACCATGGAAATAGTATAAAAAACAGTGTTGGAAGTGAAGAGGGTGGGTGGTTTGTACCGAGTCTTATGGTATTTCCTCCCTCTGGATCACTGGGAAGAAAGCCAGTATTGTCTAGTATAAACAGAAGGGGATTAGGAGTCAGGAGACGTGGATTTTATTCCCAGCTCTGCCACTGATTTTATAGATTCATAGATTATAGGACTGGAAGGGACCTCGAGAGGTCATCGAGTCCAGTCCCCTGCCCGCATGGCAGGACCAAATACTGTCTAGACCATCCCTGATAGACATTTATCTAACCTACTCTTAAATATCTCCAGAGACGGAGATTCCACAACCTCCCTAGGCAATTTGTTCCAGTGTTTAACCACCCTGACAGTTAGGAACTTTTTCCTAATGTCCAACCTAGACCTCCCTTGCTGCAGTTTAAACCCATTGTTTCTGGTTCTATCCTTAGAGGCTAAGGTGAACAAGTTCTCTCCCTCCTCCTTATGACACCCTATTAGATACCTGAAAACTGCTATCATGTCCCCTCTCAGTCTTCTCTTTTCCAAACTAAACAAACCCAGTTGCTGTGTAACACTGGGCAAGTTGCTTATGGTACATCTACATTTCAGTAAAAACCCCAAGGCTGGCCTGGATCAGCTGACTTGGGCTTGCAGGGCTTGTGGTGCAGGGCTAAAAATACAAGTGTAGACATTCAGGTTTGCACTGAAGCCCAGGGTCCAAGTCCCTCCCACCCCCATTGGGTTTTAGAGCCCAAGCCCCAAGTCTACACTGCTATTTGTAGCCCTGCAGCATGACTCCAAGTCAGTTGGCCTGGGCTCTGAGACTCACTGATGTGGGTTTTTTGGTTTTGTTTTTTGTTGTTTTTCTGCTGTGTAGATGTATCCTTAGAGCCAGATCCCGCTCCCATGGAAATGAATGGCACTGATTTAAAAGGAAGCAGAGTCAGGCTCATAGCCTTGCTATACCTTAGTTTATCCATCTGTAAAATGGGGATAACCCGCAAACTTTGTAAATCACTTTGAGATGTTTAGATGAAAGGTGCTAAAGAAGTGCAAAGTATTACTAATGTTTATTTATAATTATATGTATTTATTTAATGTCTTTGTTTTAGTTAATAAGAAAGTAAAATATACTTGCCAGGAATTACTTTTGCCTTTGGAAAACACCAGTTTATACCAAATGGCAAGAATATTCAGAAACGTAGGGAGGACACTGCTGGATTGCTATGCCCAGAAAGGATTCTCTCCCCTCCCCCCATTGCTTGGTACATTTGTCAATTTGAACATTAAGATAGGCCAAATTTCTCCTGTGCGAGAGTATAAAGCCAAGCAAGGCACCCTATTTTTTGTACTTAAGTTCACCACCATGCCCTAGTAGCTGCAAAGGTCTAAAGCAGGGGTTTCAAACATATGAGACAGATGTAGCCCACATGATGTGCTGATATGGACATAGTGACATATACAAATTGGGCACAATCTAAGCTTTCATTACAAAAAAGAGTCATGGTGAAATCCTGGCCCCGTTGAAGTCAATGACAAAATGCCCATTGATTTCAATGGGGCCAGGATTTCAACCTTGTTTCTAGCCCTTTCGGCTGAGGAGAAAGACTCACATCACATTTGGAAGGTTATCAAATGCAGTGTTGTTTTTTTCTGGGACTACAGTAGGCCTGAAACAATGACAGAGAGGTAGGTACCCCATTCAGCTCACTGGGGGGTCACTTTTAAAGTCTGTTGCTGATCATTTTAGCAGATATAATGGGGGAAGTAAGCAATGCTGAATGTGACAGTAAAATCAATACATAATACAAAACGCCCCCCAGGTTACACATACCCGACTTATGCAAATCCGTACTTACGGAAAAAGTTCCGTAAGCTAGAAATAGGAGGGGTGGGTTTTTTTGCATAATTGTTGGGTATACTTTTCCGACTTACGCAAAATTCGAGTTCCGCAAGGCGTTCCGCAACGGAACGCTTGCGTAAGTTGGGGAGCGTCTGTAGTAGCTGAAAGTGTAATCAGTCCATAAAGGTGTCATTGTGCTCTGAATGTATATACTTTCTAAATGTAGTGGCCCTGATCCAAAGCCCATTGGAGTCAGTGGGAGTCTTTCCATTGATTTCAATGGGCTTTAATCAAGGCCCCAAGTAGCTTAAATTCAGAAGTGCTCAAACTTGTGGCATCGAAGGGCATGTCAGCAAGCTGGGCAGAGGCCTGAGAGAGGCTCCTAGAGCCTGCTCCTGCTTCTTGTTGAGTTCAGTGGGAGCAGAATTAGGTCTCCAAATACAGGTAAAATGAAGCCAATTGTATCTTCAGTATTGAGATGTTCAAAGTCAGAAGTGGCCCTAGCCCTTCTGCCGCCCACGGTGGAAAATGGTTTTTGTGCCCCTAATGGCCAAGCCAAAAAAAGGAGGATGACCTTTGCTGGTCCTTCACTAGGACTGTAAAACGCAACCATATCATGAGCTATTCTTTTATTATAATCCTAAGATTTTGCCATTAGACTATGTTTTCTTGCATATTCTAATGATCCCTGCACAATTTAAATATCTGAACTTAAAAAAAATAAAAAACAATTACCATTGTCAGGGGGTCTCTGTGGCCAGAAGTACTGGGTGGTTATCTTCCTTACACATATGCTGGAACCAAATCTCACCTCTGAATTTCCAAACATTAGGAAAACTCAAATCCAGAGCCACATCTCAAGCCAGAGCCAAATTTCACAACTGACCCCTTTCTCTACTGTGTCAAACCAAAACCCAGACCCAAATACCCCTAGGTTCAAATCCAGAATCAAACTCTGAGACTTGGACCCCTCTCTAACGTCCAGTTGATGACCGCTGGACTGATTATTAGTGATCATTCTTGATCTGGCTAGAATTTGCAGACTGTGAATATACACAGAGTGTTCTGGACTTTAGATACAAATGCTATCTGGAGAAACTCTCCCCATTGATATAAACGGGACTGTTGCCTGATTAAGACAACATGATCAAGCCAGTATTGCTGGAAGAAGAGATACACCCACATCACTGTATACCTAACAACATGATAGAAAAAGACCTTTTAATAATATGAAGGTTCTCATGCTTGTGTGCTTTTTTACTGCATGGATATGAAAAAGATACACGATGGCCAGAATTCTCTTCTTGAATCTATGGTGTGGCTCTGTTGTCCACAATGCATATCTGCTCTCATTACATGGTAAAAGTCCTATTGACCTAAGTTGGACATTCCAGCCACACAATGAAGGCAGAATATGGTAGATCCAAGAGGAGAAATTTTCCCTTTATGTGCTACAAGGCCTAGACTGGATTGGGAAATTTAGGAGACATAGATTTGCTATCCTGGATCAGACCATTGGCCCATCAAGTTCAGTCTGCTGCCTCTACTAGAGTCACTACTTACTTCTTAAGAGAAATAATATTTCCTCTCCCCCTAACGCTAGCTGATTGTGCAGTGCTGAACATAGGGAAAGACCATCCTCCCTGACCCCTGCTGTCAGTGATTGCACACTCAACCAGGAGATTTGATTTTGGTAGTTTCCACTTGTCTGTGAATTTTCTTGCTTGTGTTGGTTGTCAGAAAGTAAGTGTTATAACATTATTTTGTGATACTATGTTTAATAGCCTTAAAAAAAAGCAGGAGAGAAGGGGGAAACAACAAAGTAAAACAATAAAACGGGTTCTCAAACTGGGGGTCGGGACCCCTCTATTACATGGGAGATTGTGCCTCCAGCCCAAACCTCGCTTTTCCTCCAGCATTTTATAATGGTGTTAAATATATAAAAATGTGTTTTTAATTTATAAGGGGGGGTCGCACTCAGAGGCTTGCTATATGAAATGGGTCACCAGTACAAAAGTTTGAGAACCACTGCCATAAAATATCCATCTTTGCGGTGCGGAGAGTTGTAACTACCTGGGAGTGATGAGCTATAGAGCCAATAACCATGCCAGTTTTCATACAGAATACAGCTTTGCAGCCTTGTGGCTAGTTCTTTTCTCTATAGTATGGCAGACTCTCCTGCACGCCTTCAGTCACCGGTTTCAGGAGTTTGTGCAGGCTGGAAATGCTGTGGAGGCATCAGGCAGTGCTCCCCTGGTAGGGCACTAGCAGCATGTCACATGGCTGGCAGAGCTCCCCCACCTAGGAGACATCTAGATGAGCTCTGAAGGGGACTGCAAACTGTTGCGAGCTTTGGCCCCAACTCAACAAAGTATGTAACTTTAAGCATATGTTTAAGTGACTTGCTGAATCAGGGCCTTTGGGAACTAGTGTACGGGAAAGAAATTCAGCTGTCACCAGGACCGGCTCTAACTTTTTTGCCACACCAAGCAGCAAAAAAAAGTGCCGCCTTGTCGTACCCTCCCCCCCAGCGCAGCCCCGCGCTGCCGAAAGACCCCCCGCCAAGTGCTGCGCCGCCGAAACCCCCCCGCCGAGTGCTACGCTGCCGAACACTCCCCGCCGAGCGCCATGCTGCCGAACACCCCCGCCGAGCGCCATGCTGCCGAACACCCCCGCCGAGCGCCGTGCTGCCAAACACCCCCCGCCGAGCGCCGTGCTGCCGAACACCCCCGCCGAGCGCCGTGCTGCCGAACACCCCCGCCGAGCGCCGTGCTGCCGAACACCCCCCGCCGAGCGCCGTGCTGCCGAACACCCCCCGCCGAGCGCCGTGCTGCCGAACACCCCCCGCCGAGCGCCGTGCTGCCGAACACCCCCGCCGAGCGCCGCGCTGCCGAACACCCCCGCCGAGCGCCATGCCGCCGAACATCCCCGAGCGCCATGCTGCCGAACACCCCCGCCGAGCTTCCAAAAAAGTTCAGGGTTTGGTTTGAGTTTAGATTAAGGTTCAGGGCCAAAGGGATACCAATGTCAAACTGATGTAAGTGGGCGGCGAATCAGGTCTAAAAGGGGTATATGAGAGTGCGTGTGCATATGCAGTTCATAGTTTACCCAGAGCAGTTCACCCAGCCCTATTTAAAATACACCTCTACCCCGATATAACGCTGTCCTCGGGAACCAAAAAATCTTACCGTGTTATAGGTGAAACTGCGTTATATCGAACTTGCTTTGATCTGCCGGAGTGCACAGCCCCGCCCACCTGGAGCACTGCTTTACCGCATTATATCCCCAAATTCGTGTTATATCGGGTCGCATTATATTGGGGTAGAGGTGTAGTGTCAAAATAGGCCTCAACCAACACCCCAGATCCAAACACACCTAACCTAGGGGTGTGTTCAAAACACAAATCCAGATGTGAAATTCACAGTTAGTCTCTTTGGGTCAAACCACTAAGATCTTGCTCCAGCAAAACTCCCATTGACATTAATAGAATTTTTGCCTAGGTAAGGACTCTGGGTCTCAACATTTATAATAGGATAACCTAAAATGCCAAATTCCCCTAAACCTTGAAAGGTGTTAAAAAGCCAGGTCTGGATCTGAATTTTGCATCTTGAATCCATTCCCATGTAAATCGTTATCCCTTTAGATGATAACAGCTTTTCTGTGCAACATGATTGTGTTTGTGCCAGCTTCTGGCCCAAAAGAATCCATACCAGTTGCCATGTAATTTTGCATACATCTCCTGTCTGCCACTGAACACAGATCTGGAAGGGAAATACCACTGTAGTATGATATAATACCACGAATACCATGCATAGTATTCTTATAGCACTTTACAGACTGTCCTAGAGCAAATCTCATAACCCTCCTGTGAAGTAGATAAGTATTGTTGTCCCCATTTTACAGATGGGGAAACTGAAGCAGAGAGAGTTAAATTACTGCACTTGCCTAAGGCCATATTAGAAGTCAGTGGTACAGCTGGGATTATCACTCTGGAGTACCTGACCTCCCAACCCGTGCTCTAACTGATGCCTTTCCTAATTGTTAAGGGGGGCCCGGCTCCACGTGATAGCGGCAGTTCTGAACCCTGCTTTCCAGGTGGCACTGTCTTGGAGAATCAAGGATTTAGAGTCAAGCTCCCATCGTTCGCTCTCCTGCATTGTGCCAAAGTCCAGCAACACGTGTGGGGCGTATAAGATTTCCCTAGTCTTATATGGAAGACCATAAGATGTAGTTGCATGGGCAAAGCCCTGTGGGGAGCCCTGGACTAGAAGAGCAGGGCCACTGCACATCAGGAGTGAGATGCATTAGCAGGGGGGTGGGGGCTTGGACTGAAATGGTGCAACAAATCAGGACTGAGGTCCATTGGCAGTGCTTGGAGGGAGAAGGGGAGGACAGTTGCACAAATCTGTCTGGGTCTGACTAGGCCACCACTTTCATGAACATAGACAGTAACACTCCTTGTGGGGTTTAAATTGTTAAATGTGCAGGACCCAATTCATCCCACAAGTAACCACACTGGCATCAGAGGAGTTCCACCATGGATGAATGTGACTCACACAGGCTAACCTCTGATGCATTTGTGATTATTGCTGTGAATCATTGATTTAGTTCTCATTTGCTAGAATTTCCAGGAGCCCCAGGGGGCATCATTCTCAAATCTCTGCGCTGTATCCAGGGAGTAGGATGGGAGAGTCACGTATCTGCCTTTTTATTTTTAGGCACAGTGGTGGGTTTGTCAATACTATGTGCTCCACACTGCTTTCTGAGCTGTTTGTGGAAGGCAGACATTTCTGCCTGAACAGTTGCAGTACCGCTGAGCTGGGGAGGATGGACCAGTATACAGGTGCTTATACAGCAGAGAGACAAACACTGGGGGATAAGAGTTTAGACTCTGTCAGATGCTAGTAGAAATGGTGGGAATGTTCTGGGGGTTTTGGAGGGGGAAGGATGGGGGATTTGTTTCTCCACATCCTTAATCAACATCAAGTCAACCTCATGATTTTTACATTTTTATTTTATGATTTATTTCTGGGGAGGGGAGGCCAGGGGCTTGAATTTTTGACACCTGGCTTTAGCCAGAAGACACTCTCCTCTTTCCCCTCAAAAGAAATCCCAACCATGTTATTTTGAGTAGCGGGGGTTGGATGATTGCATTTTGCTATCCACTTAACAGAAAAACTTTACTATGATTTGCAAGTTTCCTGCTCAAAAATGCCCATTCTGAATGCAAGCAGCTGCAAAATGTGAATTCTCAGATGTTCACAATTCAAAAACCAGACATTTCCTTGCAGCTTGAGGCAAAAAGTGAACTGGATGAGGCACGACGGCACGAGCAAGATCACCCAAAACAAAAAAGAAGGAACAATTTTTGTGTGGAAAAAAGTCCCTTAAAAACGTATTATTCCCAACCTGAGCCTGCCATTTGCCGTGGCAATGTGAAAGTCAATGGGAACTGGTAGGCTAACAGACTGGCCTGTGCATCAACCAACTACTCCCAGCAGTATCAGGATTCCAGTCCCTTGCTTCAGCGTGAGATTTGTTTCTCCATCTTAGAACAGTGCACCACATAAACCACATCCTTTCCCATATCCAGGTGCACTGCCTGGGAGCTAAGGAGAGTCTCTCTGCTCCTTTATGTCTCCCTGCGCTCAGGCTGCACTTTATGTCCTGCAGGCCTGCTTCTCAGCCACAAAATCCCATCATATGGCCCCAGGAATTGGGGCCAAGCCCAGTCCAGGGTGGGCTGAGCCCCAACCAGCTCACCCTGTGACGGCCAGTTTGTTCTCATCTACCCCCTGCTGTTACAGTGCAGTCCTACTGGGAAAGATCTGGTGGGATCTATGTGCAAGTCAGCACCTTAGTTAGAATCAGAGTAGAGTAGAAAAGCAATGCTGTCCTTTGGGTTTGCTTTTAAATAATAGCAAGATGTTTTATTACTCACATTAACTGAATTCCCAATGCACAACGAAGGTCTTCCACTCTATAGCACCAAAAGCTGCTCCTCAAGAATTCCAATATAAAGATCTGCCATGTGGTGCTAAACAATGCGAGCCCCACAATTTGGAACTTTTTACAACACCTGGCCCTGAATAAAGAAGAACAGGAGTACCTGTGGCACCTTAGAGACTAACAAATTTATTAGAGCATAAGCTTTCGTGGACTACAGCCCACTTCTTCGGATGCATATAGAATGGAACATATATTGAGGAGATATATATACACACATACAGAGAGCATAAACAGGTGGGAGTTGTCTTACCAACTCTGAGAGGCCAATTAATTAAGAGAAAAAAAACTTTTGAAGTGATAATCAAGCTAGCCCAGTACAGACAGTTTGAATAGGGGACTGACAAAAGACCACTGACGTCAATGGGAGCCTTTCCCCTGACTTCAGAGGGCTGTGGATTAGGCCCTAGGCGCCCAGAGGATGGGAGGTGAGCGTGCAAAAGGAGCTCCACTTACTGTGTGTCTGGTTAGGGGCCAGCCACAGTCACAGTCTTTGTGCTCCCAGAGCACAGGAACTGGGGATCTAGCACAACCAGTGGCACTAGACTTACCAGTAGTGTAGGGTGAGCATGGGGAAACAGCCTGTCCTCAGCAACCAGCAGAATTGAGCCACTTCGGGAGGAGCTCATGCTCTGCCCCGTTGAAGTTCACAGTGCAGAACTGCCTCTGGCCTGCATTTAGGGCAAGATTTAATGTTGATGTAAGGCAGAATACAAAACACAAGGTAACAGAGGGTCCTGTGGCACCTTTGAGACTAACAGAAGTATTGGGAGCATAAGCTTTCGTGGGTAAGAACCTCACTTCTTCAGATGCAAGAAGTGAGGTTCTTACCCACGAAAGCTTATGCTCCCAATACTTCTGTTAGTCTCAAAGGTGCCACAGGACCCTCTGTTGCTTTTTACAGATTCAGACTAACACGGCTACCCCTCTGATACAAAACACAAGGTGAAACCCCAGGCCCCATTGACTCAGTAGAGCCAGGATTTCACCCAGGGTGTGTGTGGAGTGGGTCATGTGCACATGCTTAAGAGTGTGGTCCTGATGCCTCCAGCACAGGAGAAATACACAAGTGCCCCTGCACAAATCCCCGGAGTTTGCAGCAGCTCTTATAAACTCAAAATGGTGAGTTTTGTTGTGTGTAGATCAGACCTACAACAGGAGGGTGTATCCAAAGAAGCACAGGTTCAAATACTGCTCACACCACTAGGCAAACTTGTACCCAAAATGTCACCTCTTCCGTGTGCCTCAAGAATGGGCTCCCACAGCAGGGGTTCTTCTGGTCCAGCCACAGGGAAGGACCTGGCCCTCTTCTCTGCAGCATAAGTGGTGTTCAGATCACAGTGCAGTTTTGAACATTGTGAAGTGAAAGTCTTCTAATCATGAAGTCACACGATGTTTGAATCCTCAGAGATCCAACTCTCTCCACACACACACACACACACACACACACACACACACACACACACACACACAAGTATTTATAAAGAAAACCGTGTTTTTAGCAGTATGTAAAGGCTACCTCCTCTGGCATGGATGAGGGAGCTTCCTCGTTCCCTTTTTGTGGCTGTCATGCCTTGAGGGTGGGGAGGCCTGTCTAAGAGCTCCAGTTTGGGGACAGGATTCTTGAGGACTGGATTGTGTGCTGACCCAATGGAACAAGGACTGAATGCTTCATTAGGGAAAGGATCTTTTTTCTATGAGACATGGGCATCTGGGATCGAGGCCAGAGAAGATTCTTGCATGGACGTGAGACAGAGGTGACCTTTCCACCCATAAAGAGACTGGGCACATGAAGTTCTGAAATTAATTCAGAATTTTATGCAATACTAATGGGAGCTGCTGGTATTTACTTGCCTTTGTGTTAAATAAAAGGATGCATTCAACATGAGAATGCACAGTGGCTGACACTCTGTGATTCACAGTGTCTGCTAGATGCTGCAAGGTATGGGACACTTTCTGTGCAGGAGAGACACCATCTTGTAATAGGTTTCAGAGTAGCAGCTGTGTTAGTCTGTATCCGCAAAAAGAAGAACAGGAGTACTTGTGGCACCTTAGAGACTAACAAATTTATTAGAGCATAAGCTTTCGTGGACTACAGCCCACATATGCATCCGAAGAAGTGGGCTGTAGTCCACGAAAGCTTATGCTCTAATAAATTTGTTATTCTCTAAGGTGCCACAAGTACTCCTGTTCTTCATCTTGTAATAGGGACTCTCTGTGACCCCTGCAGAAGCTCCCAGAATCTGTGCATTCTTCTTTGCTCAGTACAGCATCGTAACACTGATTTGCTCTGATTCCACTAGAATCTCCTAGAATCTGCAGCTGTCTGTGTGAAGGGACACTGCGCTGTAACGCAGACACTTTCCTACAGATATGATGGAATTTGAAAGCTCCTCTCTTTAAGGGACAAAGTACTGTACCATAGATTTCTTGTGGTGCCCACAGTCTCACGATATTAAAAAACTCTCCCTGCTGGGGACACTCCATTTGTAATGCAGATAGTTCCTGCAGGATCTCATCAAATCTGTAAACAGCTCTCGGTATGAACATTGCATTGCAATGCAGATTCTGTCAGATCCTGCAGGAATCACAAATCCACATCTGCAAGGACATTGGCCTGTAATACAGCTACCAAGGGATCCCTGCAGCATCTCATGGTATCTGCAAACCCCTCTGCTTCTTTTCAGATCATTTTGATAAGAGTTCATGGAAAGCTGCTCAGTCCCTGCTGTGTAAAATACACTGTGACCCAGCACTATGTTTCTGAATCTTCCTCTCCATGGCAACACGTTGTGATGCCCCAGGTGTAGGATGCCTCGTGGCATGCTGTGTGCAGGGAAGCTTTGTTGGGAAAACACTCTGTCGAACATACACAGCATGGTTTTAGCTCAACCCTTTTTTCACTAGGGAGCCGGAGGCAGAAAGTGCAAAGTGAAGAAATGCAGTCTCAGAAAAAGAAAAAGAATTGCTGAGCATCTGGGAGAAGAATGAGAAGCCATAAAGTGGGAGATTTAAATAGGCTTGAAATTACAGCGAATGGAAGTTGCGTGTTTTAGCCAAATACCAGAGCTATCCAATACACAGCAGCTCCGAGGTGTTGTAAGCAGGGTCGGAATGAGCTCTCCCCACAGTGTTTTTCATACAATTTCCATCCCAGAACACTTAACAGAATTAATAAATAAGAAGTCAAGGGAGAAATTAAGAAGCACGGCGGGTGATAGAGAAGAGAGGTTTTCTGATGGGATTTGTGACTAGATGGAATGGAGTGGAGAGGTACAGAAAAGCTATTCCAGACAGCTGCAGAGAAGGCAGCTCTCACACTAACCCTGCGAAGAAGAAAATTCTAGGGGAGTGATGGGAACGGGAAGGGGGAATACAGGGAAGCAAGGTGCATAGGGTTGCTGGAATAAAAGAAGGAGAATGTTGAAACTTGCAGTTAACTCCCTGCCCTTTCCGCATTTGACAAATATTAGACTGGAATTCTATTTAATTATTACAGGATCATGATTGTTTCCTTGGGGCCTTGTTTGGAAGAGGTGAGAGTTCACAGAATTCCCTTTGGAACCTCCCAGCTCTGTGATCAGAGGACTTCCACCACACCGCCGAGCCCTCACGTGTGCAGCACACCCTGCTGTTGCTAGGCTTGCCTTGTTAGTTCTGCTTGTTCAGCTGATTTAGGATTTTATTTTTAAAATAAAGTCCAACCTCCCTTTGATCTGCTTCCCCTTCCAGCATTACTCCCTCCTTCTCCCATTGTACACCCCCACACACATCCAGGTTTTTTTGTTCACCTCACTAAACAGTGCAGTCCCAGTGCCATATTCATGACGTGCTCTAGAATTCTTTGTACCAGCTCTTGTGCTGTTTCATAGGGAACTCCATGGGAACTGAACCTATGGTTTATGTGGAGCCTCTGGCATTTGAAGAGAGAAGGGTAAAGGTCATGTGCAACCTAAGACAACTGTTGGCAACTGTGAAGAGAGTGGGTCCAGCCCATAAAAGTTTGGACTGCAATTTCCCCAAAGTTCAGGGGTGTTGGTATCCTGGCCCATTACAGAGATAAGAGCCAGCTGCAAGCTTTGGATCTGAATTTGCAGGGCTCAGAGCTGGAGCTTTGTGTTGGGCCCATCTCTAGTCATCAGCCACTAGGGTAAGAGCCCTGCCCTACAGAAAGGAGGTTAAGGATCAGGAATCAAAGGCTTACAGCATACATATCTTTACTTAGAAGTCTTGGATAAGAACAATGATTTATAATATCTTTTAGTGGCCATTTTCAGGACATTGATATGGCAAAAGAATTCAGAAAGGGGCCTTTAAGGCCAGCGTTTCAGTGGCCACTAATCTTGGACTTGCAATTTTGCACATGCGCAAATTAGCATATAATTTTTATCTATTTCTATGTTTTGTTGCTCTCAAATACCTGGATATGTGTGTGAAAAACTGAGTAGCTGGACAATGAATAGCCATATTTAAATTACCTCCATCAGAGCCTTTTGTGTGAATGTGAAAAAAAGCACCTGCAGGAGGGAAGATGGCCTAGTGGTTAAAGTGGGACATTCTAGGTTTTGTTCCCAGCTCTGATACAAGATTCCTAAGTTATCTAGGGCAAATCATTTAACATTGGTGTGACCCAGTTTCTCCACCTATAAAGTGGGGTTGATGATAATATTTCTCTACCTTTCAGAAGTGTTGTGAAGCTGAAGTGTGTGGTAAGCGCACCAAGACCCTTGGTTGGAAGTTGCTATAGAAGTGCCGAGTAGTATCATATTATGAGCTTGCAGGTGCTGTTTTGCAGGCCTGTAAGGGTTCCAGGACAGTGAGAACACAAAGGGTTCGCTTCAGCCCATGAATGCAGAACTGACAGCACACACAGCAAATGTTTCTCTTTTTTCATGTGTGAATGCAAGTCAGCACTACCCTGATTTCCGAATGTCAGCACTACGGTCAGTGGGACGAGCCCCTTGGGTGAGGCGGCCAGCTCAAGTGCAAGAGGCACTCTTGCACTCTGGCCCCGCGGGAGGAGGACAGAGCCCCCCCAGGTAATGTGGGATGGATGTGGATCATGGGGAGGGGAGAGGGAGAGCGTGAGGGCAGGGCAGGGAGGAGTCACATGGGGAGGTCACATGCCCCCTTTTGTGTCCCTCCTATGAGTGCAGCGTACCGGCAAGAAATGATTTCTACTTGCACCACTGCTGTCAAGTGTCCCCGATCAGTAAGAAAACCCTCACGCTGTAAATAAAGATACAAAGGAATGAGTTTGTACAAACTTTTCTAAATAGAATTTCATGTTGGACTTTGTGTAAATGTTTTAGCATTTGGTCTGTCATTTGAGTCACTGAGTGGAACGATCACTGTATTGTGCATACAGGACATACTGGTGGACTGGGCACTTCAGCCCAGATCTTTAAAGGTATTTTTAGGCACCTAACTCCCATTGGAGTCACCCTTCATCAGTCTGTGCACGCGCACTCACACACACACACAAATCTGAGTGCGATACTGCGTCAGAGAGAATTCAGATTAGCACTTGGTACACACAGACAGCTGTGTGGAGGCCCAGGACTGAGACAGCAACAGTGCCATATGTCATGATTAAGGTACATTGTCAGCAGCATAGGATGCTTGCACAACAGCTGCCTTCATTATTCCCAGCTGAAGTCAGTCTGATCGGTCATTCACTTTCAGGAGCAATATATTCACTCACTCACTAAATCAATCAATCAATAAAAAAGGGAGGAAAAAGAATCATAACATGCATTTTATATATGCCAGCTAGCACAGAGGATCAAGGCACAAGGGGACTGTTTGATTCCTGATGTTCCTAAGCCTTCAAATGACTGTTATTTTTGCACCATATGGCTACATCCACTCAAAAAAAAAAAAAAAAAAAAAGCCCTAGATATTGCAGACAGCAATCAATGGGCTTAGGAGGATGAGCACATATGCTAACCATTTCCAAAGGGTTAATACAGCTTCTGCAGCCTCCAGAGTAACAAAGCTATCGCTAGGCTCTTGTTTTTGCAGCCCCCAGAAAATGGACACTGGAGGGATGTAACATGTTACATTATCCAGTGCAGTGGCTTAATTACTAAGCAAAGTGCTTATCCCTCGACCTCGCGGTCAGGGATTTATCTCTCAACAAATAACTCAGCCAGTGTTTGGAACATGCTTGAAAAGCTAAACTCTCAATGTCAGCCAACAATCTATAGGCTTATCACTGTCACTAGAAGTACAATGCACAGTAAGATCCAATTTAAATGCACAGTTTAGCTTTCCCCACCTGCCCTCAACATCCTCCCAAGAAGATAGCCTGGGATAAGCAGGAATCCAGCCTGACACACCTAGCTCCATCTTGCAGGGCTGCCAGTCTTGGGCATTGGGCATTTGGCAGTGTTGTAAAGGAGAACATTACACAGGAAGAAGGTCATGAGGTATTAACCGAGCACTCAGTCAGGACGAGAGAACAGGGCCCTTCAAAAACTCGTTGACAGAATTACTTGTCAATGCTCAGTAAATTCATTTTGTGCTCATGGAGTGCTCCTAAGTGCTGCAATTTTGGAGAAGATGCACTGACTGAGGTTTGGTCCCTGCTTTATGTGCAAAGTCAATTCAGTCTCAGGTACGGAGGTACTACCAGGAGAATCCCCTCCAGCCTCCTTATACTGCTCCTTCAGGTAACATCCTTTTAAAATGAGACGCTTCATCTCTTCTCATCAGGTTTCCCCCAAGAAGAGGTTTAGCCATCAATCAGGGTAAATAAAAAAATATTTTAATTGATTTTTTAAAATCAAAAGAATCAGATTCTTAAAAATTTAAATTAAATGCAGGTTAATTCTTACAAATAAATCTATTTGAAGCTATGACAGCCTATGTTAAGGCCTAAATTTATTATACTCTATTAAAAACATTTAAAAGTTCAATTTTAAATAAATATTAAACAGTACATATTTGCTGCCAAGTTTTAAAGAAAATGAAACCATTGAACTGGTGGAAGTCACTAGTTAAGCGTCAGGAACCCAGGTTTGTTTAAGTGCTAAACCAGCTTTTGAAGCAATAGCCTCTTCTGCAGGTGCAATGAGAATATTTTCTTCATTTCAGTTTATTCGACTAGATCAGTTTAATTACTAATTCATCCAAAGTTAAGAAACCAATTGTGAGTTGAAAAAGCAGATAACCTTGTTTTCCATTCCCAGTCTATGAATAAAAAGTAGGTGTGAGAGAATTAAATCTACTAGCTCTAAAATCTTGAACAGCACGATGACCAAAAACAATCAATTCACTAACTACAGATAATACTTCCTTTGTTTAATAAATCAATTGGTTTTGATAAACTTTTTGATAATTTTTTTTCTTATGTAGCCAACTGATTTAAGGTAGCTTTAACTAATTCAAAAAATAAATGCTATTTTTGTGTATTTTTAACTGAAGTCAAATTTCCATCCAAATAGAGCTGGATACAAATCAAACAAGTAACAAATTAATCCCCATCTATTAAGTAAGAAATGTATTACTGACCATTTCCTAACATAATTAAAAATGTAAACATTAAGAATCTGAATAAAGTTAGGCTATATAATTGCTTAAATAAATTTGTATAGTTTAGTATATCCACCTGAAGGAAGCACCACATTTGGTGTAAAGGCTGAATTTAGATGCAAATCAATGTTTTAAAGGTTACCAACCAATGAGAATCAACCTTTCTTTAGGAAAATAACTAAAAAGTACAAATGCAAAACAAGCTTAAAATCAAGGTTTCCTGCTTGCTGATTTAAATGGCTTTGATTTAAATCAATCCAGCCTGCCCTTCATCACACATTTCCCTTCCGTTGTTCTTTAAATTCATCCTGTTTTAGTGCTTTGGAGAGTCATCTACTCGGTTTTGTGAGGACCTATGTGAAATAATATGTCTGGCGCCCTCATCCAGCTCTCCCTTTCTCTACTTACCAAAGACCCCTACCCTCTAGATGCCGACTGACTGCAACAATTGCCTCTTTTCCCCACACATGTGCAATTCTCAGTGGCCTCAGTTGATGCCACTCACATCCAAAGACTTACACGGGCCCAGGATTCCAGGAAGAAGAGTTGGAAGTCCAACTTTCTAAGCAGGCTGCCTGAAAAGACAGTTGAGGAATTCCGTCATCTAGTCCACTGAAGACAGAACTGCAAATGGGGAATTGGGGTTGGTTCCCTGATTGGCATGTTGGGGCAGCATGTATGTGTGTGTAGGGCAAAGGAATCCTGAAACAGCAGGGCCCCCTAAGATAACATAGGTCAAAGGCTTTTGCCCCTTAGCTCTCTTGGGCAATAGGAATAAGATTTAGATATTTAAACAAAAAATTAGAGGGAACATTGCTGGGCTGCTTGAACAGGCTGCATGGAGCTCGGAATGGGACTGATGTGGTTGTCGCAAACAAAAGTTCTTTTCTCTGGTCTCTGATGTCTTACAAGGAGGACAAAGAGCCATAGCTCCCTCCAGTAGAAAATTGAAAGCTTCATGTTTTCCACTTGGCTACTCTTCTCCTGATTCCCCTCCATTTCCCAGCTGCCTTTCTCTCTGCCTTTAGGGAAAATAAGAGACACTTAATACATTTCAATATTGTTCTTGGGATATTTTTTGTCCTAATTATCTCCTTCTCGGAGTGAATCTGGACAATGGCAGGCTCGAGTTCAAGGACTGTCTCCCTTGCAGCTGGCCTAGATTCTTTATGACTCTGTCCCTTGCACAGTCGGTGGGCCTGCAGTCCCAGCCTCTTTAGCACACACTGCCATGGCACAGGCCAAATGCTTCAGATATTTTCACCAAACTAGAAGCTTGACAAATCCCTCAAAAATGTGAGTGTCAGACTGAATGCACCACTTACCTTATGCTTTTGGTCCATCTGCTGTTTGGTCCATTTGTTTGACTGTTTGTTCTCTGTACGGGCCGTGTAACTGGACCTAAGCCTAGGCCCCAGCCCCTGAGCAGGGAGCTGAGACAGGTCTGTTTGTTGGTACTTTGGTAGACTTGATTTTAACAAATAGGGAGGAACTCGTTGAGAATGTGAAAGTAGAAGGCAGCCTGGGTGAAAGTGATCATGAAATCATAGACTTTGCAATTCTAAGGAAGGGTAGAAGGGAGAACAGCAAAATAGAGACAATGGATTTCAGGAAGGCAGATTTTGGGAAGCTCAGAGAGCTGATAGGTAAGGTCCCATGGGAATCAAGACTGAGGGGAAAAACAACTGAGGAGAGTTGGCAGTTTTTCAAAGGGACACTATTAAGGGCCCAAAAGCAAGCTATTCCGCTGGTTAGGAAAGATAGAAAATGTGGCAAAAGACCACCTTGGCTTAACCACGAGATCTTGCACGATCTAAAAAATAAAAAGGAGTCATATAAAAAATGGAAACTAGGACAGATTACAAAGGATGAATATAGGCAAACAACACAGGAATGCAGGGGCAAGATTAGAAAGGCAAAGGCACAAAATGAGCTCAAACTAGCTACGGGAATAAAAGGAAACAAGAAGACTTTTTATCAATACATTAGAAGCAAGAGGAAGACCAAAGACAGGGTAGGCCCACTGCTTAGTGAAGAGGGAGAAACAGTAACAGGAAACTTGGAAATGGCAGAGATGCTTAATGACTTCTTTGTTTCGGTCTTCACCGAGAAGTCTGAAGGAATGCCTAACATAGTGAATGCTAATGGGAAGGGGGTAGGTTTAGCGGATAAAATAAAAAAAGAACAAGTTAAACATCACATAGAAAAGTTAGATGCCTGCAAGTCACCCGGGCCTGATGAAATGCATCCTAGAATACTCAAGGAGCTAATAGAGGAGGTATCTGAGCCTCTAGCTATTATCTTTGGAAAGTCATGGGAGACGGGAGAGATTCCAGAAGACTGGAAAAGGGCAAATATAGTGCCCATCTATAAAAAGGGAAATAAAAACAACCCAGGTAACTACAGACCAGTTAGTTTAACTTCTGTGCCAGGGAAGATAATGGAGCAAGTAATTAAGGAAATCATCTGCCAACACTTGGAAGGTGGTAAGGTGATAGGGAATAGCCAGCATGGATTTGTGAAGAACAAATCATGTCAAACCAATCTGATAGCTTTCTTTGATAGGATAACGAGCCTTGTGGATAAGGGTGAAGCGGTGGATGTGGTATACCTAGACTTTAGTAAGGCATTTGATACGGTCTCGCATGATATTCTTATCGATAAACTAGGCAAATACAAATTAGATGGGGCTACTATAAGGTGGGTGCATAACTGGCTGGATAATCGTACTCAGAGAGTTGTTGTTAATGGTTCCCAATCCTGCTGGAAAGGCGTAACGAGTGGGGTACCGCAGGGGTCTGTTTTGGGACCGGCTCTGTTCAATATCTTCATCAACGACTTAGATATTGGCATAGAAAGTACGCTTATTAAGTTTGCGGATGATACCAAACTGGGAGGGATTGCAACTACTTTGGAGGACAGGGTCATAATTCAAAATGATCTGGACAAATTGGAGAAATGGTCTGAGTTAAACAGGATGAAGTTTAACAAAGACAAATGCAAAGTGCTCCACTTAGGAAGGAAAAATCAATTTCACACATACAGAATGGGAAAAGACTGTCTAGGAAGGAGTACGGCAGAAAGGGATCTAGGGGTTATAGTGGACCACAAGCTAAATATGAGTCAACAGTGTGATGCTGTTGCAAAAAAAGCAAACATGATTCTGGGATGCATTAACAGGTGTGTTGTGAGCAAGACACGAGAAGTCATTCTTCCGCTCTACTCTGCTCTGGTTAGGCCTCAGCTGGAGTATTGTGTCCAGTTCTGGGCGCCGCATTTTAAAAAAGATGTGGAGAAACTGGAAAGGGTCCAAAGAAGAGCAACAAGAATGATTAAAGGTCTTGAGAACATGACCTATGAAGGAAGGCTGAAAGAATTGGGTTTGTTTAGTTTGGAAAAGAGAAGACTGAGAGGGGACATGATAGCAGTTTTCAGGTATATAAAAGGGTGTCATAAGGAGGAGGGAGAGAACTTGTTCACCTTAGCCTCTAAGGATAGAACCAGAAACAATGGGTTTAAACTGCAGCAAGGGAGGTCTAGATTGGACATTAGGAAAAAGTTCCTAACTGTCAGGGTGGTTAAACACTGGAACAAATTGCCTAGGGAGGTTGTGGAATCTCCGTCTCTGAAGATATTTAAGAGTAGGTTAGATAAATGTCTATTAGGGATGGTCTAGGCAGTATTTGGTCCTGCCATGCGGGCAGGGGACTGGACTCGATGACCTCTCGAGGTCCCTTCCAGTCCTATAATCTATGAATCTATGAATCTATGAAAAGGCCACAAGGCTCTGACCCTTGGAGCTTTGTTTGAAGAATCTCAGTGGTTAATCGCTGCCTGGTGGCGAGGGGTGGAGCTGAGCTGAACTAAGCAGGTAGACTTGGTACAAAAGGTCACTTGCTAAGCAAACTTGAGGGCTGCAATCAGGGGCAGGTAACAGGAGAGTTTCAGAATGAGCTTGAGAGTTTCCTTCCATGTTCAGCTCCATGTGAAATATCAAAATGGAACAGTGCTGGTGATCTGCAATGGCTGTGCAATATTTTCTTTCCTACCTGAAGCCAGAAGGAACTTTCTGTGCAAGATGGTGGCTGTGCCAGAGGACATGGAAGTCTCTTCCCTTGGGTTGTCATAACTAGCGTTGGGATGATGTCAATGTTCCTTTCTCCAGGGTCATCATCTCCACCAAACCCAACCAGCCCTCTCATTGCATTGTCCGCTTTTCACCTCTTTCCCCTGTGGGGAATCCCCTCATCCTAATCCCATCAGTTCCTGGGAGAACTTCCAGTCTCGCCCAATTATTACAGGGGAGGCTAAATTCAGGGCCATGAGTTCTGTCTGTGTGATTCTGCAGCGTTAGTTGGACTTGCCTCATGGTGTATGGATGTAAATCCCCACAGATGCATTGAAGGAATATAGCGCCCAAAGGTTCTCCCTTGGCTCCCAGCCAGGTGTTTTCTGACCATTGTCTGACTACAGCCCAAGTATACTAAGTCTTGGATTCTGACTCCATTAACCTGTACTGGGACCACCCGTCTCGCCAGTCCCCTTTTGTTGGCTCTGGATTTGGCTAGCCAGAGCTGTCTGTAACTGCAGACAGTCCATATAGGGACAATTTTGTCTGAAGTGGCCTGGCTGTCCTCATGCAAAACAGTTGCCTGATGGGGGAGGTGCTTCAATTGTTTGGGCTCCCACACTCAATGGTGTTTCTGTGGGGAGGACCTTCATAGAATATCAGGGTTGGAAGGGACCTCAGGTGGTCATCTAGTCCAACCCCCTGCTTAAACCAGGACCAATCCCCAACTAAATCATCCCAGCCAGAGCTTTGTCAAGCCTGACCCTGGGCTATGCTGGAACCACGCTCCTGTCCCATCTCTCCATGTGGGTAAACTCCTGTGGTCAGTCATTGCTCAGTTAGTTAGTCTTGTCCTCTTGGGAGTGGGCAGCCAGGTTTCTCTTGTGCTTCCCCTCCTCCATTTTCCTCTGCTTGTCTGAGTTGGCCAGTCTCTCCCTAGGCAAACACAATGACTTCTACTCCAAAGCCACTGGGGAATCCATCACTATCGCCCGAGTGACTCTCAGCCAAACAATACTCTCATGCTTCAGAAGCAACGTGAAAACATTGGCACTACACTGTGCATTGTCCTCGTTACCTAGGCACACCTGTTTGGATATGTACAGCAACAAAATAGACCAGAAACTCCCAAGCTTCACACCTCAAAATTGGATTGAGTTCATACTATAACCCAGGGTAATTCCCCTCTGACAGGAGGTGTTCAGTTGGGATATGGGGGGTTTGGCTACACAAACTCACAGTTACATGGCTGATCTCTCCGCTTCAGTGCTCTGGTTTGAGCTAGCTGCTTCTCTCTGGGTAGCTTCAGTTTTATCCAACCTGAGTGCCTCCCTCTGAGCAGCTGGCCTTTAGTCCAGCCTGGCCTTACATCCTTTAGGCAGGTCCGGCCTATTTCAGCTCCACGCCTCTCGGCAAAACTGGTCTTTTCCAGCCCAGCTTCTCCTAAGGTCAGCTCCAGCTAACTTTTTTCAAGGCAGCGTAGCGTTCCTGCCACAAGAACTGACTCCCCAATACATTAAGGCAAAATCTCTTTTGTTGGCTTTTACCTGGTGGGCTTCACCCTCCTGCAGACCTCAACATGTTAGGGTGACAAGTCTGGACAAGAGCACGTTCTCCCTGAATCAATAGCCCATAGCAGCCTAAAGCGGAACAAGCCAATTACAAAGTGAAAACAACATTACTGCCACTGAAAATCAGGAGCTTGGCCAATGCGCTGCTTATGCAAATCAGCAAACAGTTTATTCATTTCCTTCTCATCTCTGTACATAGGGCTAACGATGTGAAAACTTTCAGTAAAGGCAGGGCCAAACTTTTCCAATACCTATACTGGACACCTGCAGTCAAACATCTTGCTTTTATTACTTTCCAGCACCTTGTTTCTGTCAATGTGTTGTCTGCTTAATTTGTAAGCTCTTCAGGGTAGGGACTGTCTTCTAGCTTGTCTATACAGAGCCTAACTAGATTTTTTTTTTACAAATCATTAATGATAACCCCCTGGGTTCTTCTATTGGCTGCCACCCCTCAACCCCTGCCGGGGCGGCTCCTGTTGCAGATGGGGAACGTGCATAGATGGCAGAAGCTTACTTTGAATGGGGAAGGGGAGGTGCCCACTGAAACCTAAATGTACTAAGCATCGTACTAAGATACCAAGCCTGTATGCCACCCATTTCCTTCTATATACAACACATCCCACTCTGCACTGTGCACTCCTCAAACCTGTGCCCACCAAACCACTCCTCAAACGGGGGCAGGGAGGTTGGGGTGTCAGGGTGCAAACTCTGCATGTGGAGCAGGAGGAGTTGGGGCAGCAGGGCAGAAGAGGGAGGTTGGGGTGTCAGAGATAGGAGAGGGAGTAGGGTTGCTACTCTGTATAGGAGCAAGGGAAGCTAGTGAGACATGGGGAGAAGAGGAAGGGGAAGCCAGTTCCAGGCTGGAAAGTGGTTTTAGCATCTGCTCTCTCACTGGGGTAGCTGCTCCCATCACTTCAGTTCTTACCCGCTCCCCTGGCCTGATCCCAGGTTCTGTGGCAGCCACTCCAGCTCCTCTGGGGCCTGCTCTCGCCTCTGCCCCCAATATGTGCACGCAGTTTACAGGGAACATTGGTCTCCAGAATGTGTGATGGAACAGCTTGTTTAAGAACATTAACATGGAAACATAGATCAGCCTCCAGGATCTTTCAGTGCGGGCAAGTGCCCCTGCAATGGACCCTTAGTTCCGCTGCCCCTAGGAACCTGTCTAGGATCATGCCGGTCCAGTCAGCATTACATTACATGAGGAATCCCACTGAGTCCAGGAGACAATTCCACAATTCCTGGCAGTGCAGCTCCAGCCCCTAGCCCACCCTGTTCCAAGTTATGGTTCCCATTCCCCACAGACTGAATGCTGGGCAGTGGCTTCTCAAGGTCAGGGTGAAAAGGGAACAACGCAGCATAGGCAGCACTCTCTGCTTCCATATCCTCCAGGCAGGATCCACCAGATCTCTATTCCTGCCACCAGCAGTGGAGTCAAATCCTGCTCTCTGTTTCACCCACACAATCCCATTGACTTTAAAGAACCTAGCTATAAATCAGTATGAGATTATTGGGCTCAACACAGGGATAAATGGGTGATATTTAATGGCCTGTGTTTATGCAAGAGGTCAGACTAGATGATCTAGTGGTCACTTCTGGCCTTAAACTCTATGAAAAATCTATAAAGATTAGACAGATTGATTGAAATGAAAGCAGAATCTGAATCATCTTCAGATATAGCATTCCATCCGAAGATGATTCACTCCTTCCTTCCTTCCTATTGTCTCCTCCTGGACCCCGCAGCTGTATATCTAGTGCTGCTTCATATAGAAATGAACCAAATACTTTATTCAGGAAAGATGAGGCCATGAAACCAGCTCTGCCACTATATTTAGTGTCTGTCGTGGGGAATGGCGGTGGACCAGGACTACGGGCAGGGCAAAAGCTGACCCATTTCCTGTTAGAAAGGAGACAGGATTTGTTTTATTGTTCCCTGGGGCCCCACGGATTATTAGGAGTGCAACTGATTTGCTGCTTCCAAACATTTGGGACCAGTAGTAAAAAACAGCATATGGTCCTATAGATCCTCTCCCCTACTGCCCTTCTGTGTTAATTAACCAGAATGCACCGAGTAATGTCTTGTCCTCCTTCTGAACATGCAGCCAGTGGTTTTACTTTGGTAGATACTATACTGCAACCTTAATAGGCCAAAACCAAATACCTTTGCAAAACAGCCCCAGCCTACTCAGCATCTCAAAAGCATGAAATCTTCCTTCAACACCCAATCCTGTTCCCCTCAGCATTGTTGCCATAGAAACCCAACTCTCCCCCCCCCATACGCATACAAAGTCTCCTACCCCTTCACACACATTCTGAAGGGAACCAATTATCTTGTATTTTGTTCCAAGTAACACTCAGAGGTGATAAAACACCCTTGATGCATGTGTGAGGCAAAAATTTTCCAGTGTTCTTAATATGAAGGTTGTTTTTTTTAACTCCATGTGTATACAAAAAGGAAATCAGTTACAGGAAGTGGAAATCCCAACACGAGATCTTTCTACTTGTCTTATTTATGTGAAATTATTGCTGGTGAAAGATGCTGGCTTGACAGTCCTGGAGATTCAAATTCTGTTTATCCACAAAACAGCAGTGGCACCAATTCAGATATTTCTTGAGAAGGGTGGAGGGGTAAATTCCAGTCCTTCCCCATCCTCGCCAGCAGGGACCCCATTGTGGTCCCTGCTATTCACACAAACACAGAGGGATGGCAGATCTCCCTCAGCCAGGGTGTCTCCCCTCTCTCTTACCATGCCACACATGAACTGATGCCATCAGTAGTTGAGTTCTTGATGTCTCCCCTGATGTCTGCTGTACAGGAACAAAAAAGAACTAGATAAGTTCATAGAGGATAGGTCCATCAGTGGCTATTAGCCAGGATGGACAGGGATCCAACACCATGTTCTGCATGTCCCTCACCTCTGTGTGTCAGAAGCTGGGAACAGGGCCATCCAGAGGATTCAGGGGGCCTGGGGCAAAGTGAGGGAGCAGACATAAAAAAAGGTGCCACCCGCTGCGGCGCTTGTACTCACCGGGCAGCGCTCCGAGTTTGCGGGGGCGGCAGGTCCTTCACTCGTTCCGTGTCTTCGGCAGCACTGAGGACCCACCGCTGAAATGCTGCAGAAGACCCGGAGCGACTGAAGGGCCCGCCACCGAAGTGCTGCCGAAGACTCGGACTGCCGCCAGGTGAGTAAAAATTAAAAAGGCGCCTCTAGCCAGGGAAGGGATTCTCAGCCAGGGCTCGTGGGGCCCCTGTGGGGCCCGGGGCAAATTGCCGCACTTGCCCCCCCCCCCCCCGGGCGGCCCTGGCTGGGAATGGGCGACAGGGGATAGATCACTTGATGATTGCCTGTTCTGTTCATTCCCTCTGGGGCACCTGGCATTGGCCACTGTTGGAAGACAGGATACTGGGCTAGATGGACCTTTGGTCTGACGCAGTACGGCCGTTCTTATGTTCTTAACAGATTCTCTGTGCACGAGGTCACAGCGCTATTTGGCCCAGCCACCTCTCCATCTGGACAAAGGGGTTGATGGGCCAAATTTTGGTGGTGTTGTGATCATGCAGCCAGAGCAATGCTCTGGACCACTCCAGCATCAGCTATAATGATTGGGCACAGGACCCCTGCTTGAAAGTGATTGGTCCATGTGTCCCTCCCTCCCCCACTTTGAGCATGTGCAGAAAAGCCTTGTGGCACCTGGGTAAATCACTGCAAAACAGGTACAGTACATGCTGGCCTGCCAATGTGCCGTAATAACCCCAACCTGCAGGGCCCAGCTCTGTGAATGGAAGGTCTGGCTCCATGACACATTGACCTCTTGTACCAAGACTGCCCATAGCCGAGTAAGCATGTATCCTACAAAATCAGGTCTGTCCCAGTGTGTCTCTCATCTATACAAAAAGCAGTGTCACAGTGGGCTCTGGCCACCTGAAGGAGCTCTCACCAAGCTGGGCCAGCGGAACCTACAACAGGTTGGAAGATCACATATGTGCCTCAAGTGAGGACTTCTGAGGTACCATGGTAATGAGCACCATATAAAACTTGGACAAATGGATCACTCCCTAACGAGGCCAGTCACAAATTGAGGACTTGCTCTCCAACACTGCCTCACATGTCCCAAATCAGCTCCCCACCATTGAGCTCTCAAGGAATCCTCCAGCCAGCACTTCCCAACACATGAGGAGAAGGTCAGAGTGGGAGAGAGACGAGTGAGCACTATATTCTCTTTCCCTCAGCCATTATCAAAATCGTCCATTGCACCCCTTCCTGACTCCAGCCCTGCACCAACCCTCCCTCTTGCAAAAGCCATCCTAGTTTGTCACTCTGACAGTCTGAAGATCACCTTAGTGTCAATTGCAGCAGCAGTGTTTTTTGCAATATGGGACCGGAATGAAACTCACCAACACATTTCACAGAGGCCACTTTAAAACTGGTAGCATCGCTAGGCCACGACTGCCCTGAAATTGCTTTTTGTTGTTGTGCAGATGCCGAATGGGCATTAACATGAATACAGAATTAGTTGGTGCCTTTTTCAGGATTGTTTCCCTAAGCACTGCTTTCTCACTGGAATTGATCCTTTATTCATTAACAAGGGAACAGCAGGAACCATTATTGTTACAGCTCTATAATTATTTCCCTTCTAAATCATTCATTTTTTTCAGGCTGAAATTTTCTAGGTCTGGTCTCTGCCTGATGGGAAATGGTTCTAAAGAGTAAAAAATGATATGGCCATTTTTGAAAATGAGAAGATTTCTCCCCTTCCTTTCCCATACATTATGAAGTAATTCTTGTGATTTTCTTTTAAAATAGCTGTAGCACCAAACCTCACCCAGAGGAGAAGAGGAAGTTGACATGGAAATATGAAATATAGTGACTCAGTGAAGGAAAGTCCTTTTCAGTGTTCTGATTAAAACGGGGGTTGGTTCGACCAAGTTATGAAGGTTTGAAAATTGTCTTCCACACACATTTTGCACTGAATTTTCTCACTGAGCTCATAAAAAATCCAGTTCTGCAAGGTGCTGAGCAACTTGTGAAGGTGCTGAGTGCGTCAGCTCCAAGAGATGCACAGCACCTTGCAGGCTCAGGCCCAGAGTGTGCAGTCACACCGCAGATTTGTGTGATGAGCTGTGAAAGCTCTAGTGAAGGTGTACAGTGAATGCTGCAATCTACATTGGGTAGATAATTCTATGAATTCCATGCATAAAATGTTCAATTCTGAAGGCTTTATGTGCTAAGTGCATAGCAGTTTCCAGGCAGGAATCTAGTACCATTAAAAATGCATGAGCATCTGTATGCAGTTTTCTACAGGTTTTTGCCTCAGCTCCTTTACATCCAACAAGGTAAAAGTTGACTAGCTTTTAAGACCCACAGGAGAGGGCCTCATTCCTAGGAATTGACCATTCCTCTTGTGTCTGTCATGTTTTCTCATACACACCAAAACAAAGCAAATCATGCCAAGGTGATGTTTATTTCAGCCTAAGGAAAACAGTAACACCAAGCAGAGAAAGAACTAACGTAATGTCTCTAGGGTTGGAGGAAGAAATAACAGCTTGCTCTGTCACAATCTACATCTGTACAGCCTTGGGTGCAGTATAAGAATCTATATAGACAGCAAAGGTTAAAGCAGATTGAAACAGGAGGGGACGCTCTCATCACACCAACGAGGAGAGGAAATGTGGGTAGGACTGCTTCTTACCCAAGCCAGGGAGAGGAAGGGGAATTTTCCCTGCTTGTAGCAGAGGAGGAGTGTACATTAATCTCTGAAACATAAAATGGCATGTGATTAAGTGAAATCTCAGTTTTCTAGCTGCAGGGTTGCAGAGGAAAGCTTGAAAACCAGAAGACAAATAAAAAGAACCTCAAATGTATTTTTAAAAAATATCAGGACTTTTAAGCTAATTTCATGATTTTTGGGGCCCGACTTGTGATTTTTAAATGCTTGGGACTGACAGTACTGCCTCCCCTATACTTGAAGGTTCAGTACACAGAAAACAGAATGACTTTTTTCAGTTACATATCTCAGTGGCCAGCCAAATATTTCCACATTGTGAAATATCTTTCTTCTTTCAAAGATATTTCTTTTAAAAAGCTAGAGAGCATTCATATTTCATAACTAAGCATCCAAATGTCAAGAAATAAAAAAAAGTAGGTAGAATGTGCAACCTTAAGACTGCCCCCTTGTGTGTATGCACACACAATAATACAATCAGACTATAGTAATTGCATGAGTAACACTTTTTAAAAACAGTACAATATCAGATATTTTTCTGTATCCTCAGATGTATAGGTGTGACATCTTAAAGTACTGTCTATTCTATTGTGCCAGTAAACAGACTTCATAAAAGCGGGGCTGAATTAACTACAAGATACAGTAGACCTGTGTCTAGGGCCTCCAGTTCTGACTGCCATCCTGTGCTCCAGCAGGGAAGGAGAATCTCCACATGAATCCTCAGGAGCAGGAGTTCACACAGAGCCCTCCTACTGGGGGTTAAAAGAGGAAGAACAAGAGAACCCTCTACTTCCACCTACATGCTCCTGCTGATGTCCCTGGACTAGTGCCTGGCCACCTATCAGCAGTGTGACCAGATGTCCCAATTTTATAGGGACAGTCCCGATATTTGGGGCTTTTTTTTATATGGGTTCCTATTACCCCCCGGTCCCAATTTTTCACACTTGCTATCTGGTCACCCTATCTGTCAGCCTCTGAGGTCTTTGCACAGGAGGTCTGACTGGGTATCTGTCCTCCTCACCTGGCAGGATTGAAGGGGATCCTGGACAGACTCTAGTTTGCCTGAAGACAGGAAGTGATGGGACAGAGAGGAAGGAGGCTTCAGCCAGTCTGATGAAAAGCAGTGGCAGCCCACTCCTCCAGTCCAATAGCTGGCTCTTGTGTGGGAGGCCCATGTGATCACCAGCCCAAGCTTTGGCAGGGCCAAAGTAGGAGCAGGAATGAAGTCACAGCACAGGGATATGGCCAGAGGGTCCCTGTGTAGGGATATATCTAGGATGACCAGGTGTCTGGTTTTCAACCAGAACACCCGGTTGAAAAGGGATCCTGGAGGTTCCGGTCAGCTCTGCTGACCGGGCCATTGACTGTCCAGTTGGTGGTGCCGCACAGTGGGGCTGGCAGGCTCTCCGCTAGCCTCCGCGCCGCGTGGCTCCTGGGAAGCAGCCAGCACGTCCCCCCTCTGACTCCTATGGGTAGGGGCAGCCACGGGGCTCCACACGCTGTTCCCGCCCAAAGTGCTGCCACGCAGCTCCCATTGGCCAGGAACCTGCTGCCAATGGGAGGTGCGGGGGCAGTGCCTGTGGACAGGGCAGCACGCAGAGCCGCCTGGCCGCGCCTCTATGTAGGAGCTGGAGGGGGGACGTGCCGCTGCTTCCGGGAGCTGCTTGAAGTAAGTGCCATCCGAACCTACACCCCTGACCTGCTCCCAGGTCCCAACCCCTTGCCCCAGCCCTGATCCCCCTCCTGCCCTCTGAACCCCTTGATCTCAGCCTAGAGCACCCTCCTGCACCCCAAATCTCTCATCCCCAGACCCACCCCAGAGTCTGCACCCCCAGCCAAAGCCCTCACCCCCCACACCCCAATCCCCTGCCCTGGCCCTGATCCCCCTTGTGCACTCTGAACCCCTCGATCTCAGCCCAGAGCACCCTCCTGCACCCCAAACCCCTCATTCCCAGTCCCACTCCAGAGCCCGCCCCCCCAGCCGGAGCCTTCACCCCCCCACACCCTAACCCCCTGCCCCAGCCTGAAGCCTCCTCCTGCACCTCGAACCCCTCATTTCTGGCCCCACCCAGAACCGGCACCCCCAGCCGGAGTCCTCAGCTCCTCCTGCACCCCAGCCCCCTGCCCCAGCCCAGTTAAAATGAGTGAGTGAGTTAGGGTAGAGGAGAGTGAGTGACAGAGGGAGGGGGGATGGAGTGAGCAGGGGTGGGGCCTCAGAAAAGAGGCAGGGCAGGGGCAGGGGTGTCGGTTTTGTGTGATTAGAAAGTTGGTAACCCTAGATATGCCACAAAGCTAGTTTAGTCAGCCCTGAGAATCAAGCTCAGAATCTAAATGTGGCTCAGAGCTGGGGTATTCTTGGTGGGACGTAGCCCCACCAGCCATAATAATCCACCGCCCCTAGAGAGAGGCTCGGCTATCTGCACAATTACAGGCAGTAGGACAGGAGGGACCTTGTACCTTTCGTAGACTCTCCTGTGTAGATGCCCTGGTAGAGTAGAAAGTTGCATTCGTGTGAATCCCAAAGCTCCAATGACCTTTTGTTCCATTGGATTTCTACTGTTAGGATTTTGCTTGTGGCTAGGAGTCGGGAATAGGAATAGTTACGGAGAGAATCCCATGCAGGGATCAATACATAGGAACATAAAGAGACAGGCTGAAAGAATGAGATACAGAGCATGGACGTGAGCCACTAAACATGAAAAAGAGCAACACAGTTAAGTAAAATATCAGAGGGGTAGCCGTGTTAGTCTGGATCTGTAAAAAGCAACAGAGAGTCCTGTGGCACCTTTAAGACTAACAGATGCATGCACATCCAACGAAGTGGGCATTCACCCACGAAAGCTTATGCTCCAATACATCTGTTAGTCTTAAAGGTGCCACAGGACTCTTTGTTGCTTTTTACAGTTAAGTAAAGTAAATCATGACTAGTTTTTTGACATAAGTGGTTTCCCCAGGGATTTCCATGTGCTTGCATATTCAGGGCATTATGCTAAAACATTTGCAAAATAGCATCAGCTGAAGAAGAGCTGAGATTTGTTAGAGCAATTCCAAAAATAGCATTGAAAAATACCGCACTAGGAATGGTTGATAAGGATTCCAAATGATGTGTGGTATGCAATCCAATATTCCAACATGGACCAGTACTTCTCTGCCCTGTAAGTGTGAATATCAGTCCTCCACTTCAAACAATCGAATTAAACTGACAAACAAAGAGAATGCTCAAAAGCAAAGAAAACCGATAAAATCACAAAAATAAACAAACGGCATCTAAAGTTGGACGGCTTAGCATATCCTCTGCCGTTGGCAACCAATGAACTGGAACAGCAAGTGGTACCAGAGGTCATGTGTGGCAGAACGACGTGATGGCACATGAGTGAGATAGCTTGGAGTGCTGGAGGTCATGCACGGGAAAAGCTGTGGGGAGTGGCAACTCAGGATTGGGATAGAATGGGATGCTACACATCTGAACTGAGGTACACGGGCAGACCAGCGGGAGATTAGACCTTGAATTGCTTCGTAGCTTGAAGACTGAATTGCTCTGGCAGAACTATGTATGAGGGTACATAGATGGGGCCTACCCACACTGTTCATGGATCCAACTGGAACAATTACTCATTGATTCATCTTCACCATTCACTGGCGGAGAGGGGGGGTGTACATTTCTTAGGACAATATTGGCAAATCCTTTCATTATCCACCCACACCCCAGCTAGAAATAAAAACTCCCCTCTCCCTTTCATGCCGAGATGTGGGTGAGTAAGAATATAATCATGGCCTCTCAGGCAGCTGTTTAAAAAAAAAAAAAGAACATTAGTGTCTGACATTCACACAAGTGGATAATTTTAATTTTGCAACTGCTGTCTTAATTAGCTGGAAGAAAAGACATGCTGGGAAACATCAGAATTGTTGTCTTGCCTTTATTCGTCTACACACACAAGGTGTAGGACTTTAACAAGACAGGTATAGTTAAAGCAGAACATCCCACGAGTGTGGACACACGGAGCACTTTTCTGGTATAGGAATAGCAATATACAATACCAGCAAAACACTCCTACTGCGGACACAGCTAAACCAGCAACACTGTGCTCTGTAGCCGTATAGTAAGACACTCCCACATGAGTGAACAAAGGTAAAAGTAAACGGTAAACATGCAATTTTGCTGGTATAACTGCACCTACACTAGGGGCTTTTGCTGACACCACTATACTGGTCATGAATCACACCTCTTCACACCCCTGACTGACATAGCTATGCTAGCAGAAGTCTGTAGTGGCCTAAAGCTATACTGGGATAAGGCCCTTCTATACCAGTATAATTATGTCTGCACCAGTCTAACTATATCGGTAAAAAAACCAGTCAGACCCCTAACCGCCATAGGTCTGGTCTACACTGGGGGGAGGTCTACTGCTGCCACTCCCCCGTCAACTCTGCCTGCGCCTCTCGCCAAGCTGGAGTACAGGAGTCGACAGGAGAGCACTCGGGGATCGATTTATCGTGTCTAGACTAGACGGGATAAATCTATCCCCGCTGGATCGATCGCAGCCCGCCGATCTGGCCAGTAGTGAAGACATACCCATAGTTACACTGACACAAAAACTGTGTGTAGACCAGGCCTTCGAGGGTTGTCTGGGTGACTCAGATGTGCATTTTGTTTTCTTAGCAGCCCTCATTGAACTGGATGTGGGCAGGGGCTACTTAACATACAGCCTCTCTCCCAATTGTCTTCATTGAATAGGTGTTTACAAATAAAACTCTCTGGGTTTGGTAAGTGGTTTGAATGAAAATCATTTCCCCTTTCACTAGTTCACAGTAGCTTGTGCTGCCTTATGCATGCATGATTCTGCCAGCTCTCCAATCACCCACAGTCTGCCAGTGAAGGCAGGATCAGAATTCCTAGCTTGAAAAACAAACAAAAACCAAGAGCCAAACCACCCTTTCAGGCCTTCTCTCTGAAGCATAAGCAGTAAAAAAAGTCGCACGGCCTTTATTCCTTTGCAGGGCACTAAAAAGCTCCATTTCCCTCTCCCCCTTTCCCTTCCCTACTGGGATCTCACCCTCTTGTCCCCTAAGTTCCACTCCCTTCCAGCTCCAACAAAGTCCCAACTTCTTGCCTCTTCTGCTCCCCAGAGTCCCCATCTCTTGCCTACATTTTTATTGCCCTTTCCCTCTGCTCTAACCTCCCAACTCTCCTGCCTCTCCCCTCCTCTAAAGCCCTTTCCAGATGTCCCCCTAATTTCTCTCTTCTGCTATGTAGTTTCTGTTCATTCTCCATAGCAAGACTCACTGGCCACTACCTCTGAGGCCTTAACCTTGAGCCCGTGTTCTGGTCTGGGTGTGAGAGCAATAGCCAGGGGCAGTTCCCTTGAGGTTCCTCTGCTGACTATGTTATATTTCCTCTCTGCACTGCAGTCAAGAGCTGGGCAGAGGTGAGGGGATATCAAGAGGCCCACTTGCTATAGAGCAGAGTGGAGAAGGGGACACAACTGCACTCCTTTCCTTGGGAGAAAGTTGAATGGGACAAATGTGTCCCATGCTCCCCTTTAATTACACCTGAGCTCAGTCTGCTTGGCTCATCAATTCCTCACCCTCTCCACTGAGACAGCTGACAAGGGGTCACTGGGCTCAAGTGTGCAGGGAGGTTAAAAGTGGGAGAGGAGAGAATGGAAGGGAGCCACCCCCTACCCCTGCATAAGGGGATTACAGCACATACATAGTCTGGTGTGGCACTGAGGCTGAAGTAGAGGCCATCCAGAGGGACCTAACAGCACCTTCTAAGCTTCTGGTCTGATTTTCAGAAGTGCTGAGCATCCACTTCACTGGGAGTTGCAGGGGATCAGCAGTCTGAAAACCAGTCCATATACCAACACCCACATGTTCTCTCCCTCCCTTTCTAGCAGCCATTTCAGCCACTACTGAAATGTAACCATATCTGGGTGGAACACAGCAGCTATTTTACAGCACATCACATTTCCATGCTTCAGGGCTTAAGTTAGCTGGGGTTGGAAAGCATTTTTCTCTCCACGTTATTGTTCAGCAATAGAAGTGCAGGAGAGAAAAGGAGCACAGTTTCATAAGAACATAAGAATGGCCATACTGGGTCAGACCAATGGTCCATCTAGCCCAGTATCCAGTCTTCTGACAGTGGCCAATGAACAGAACAGGAAATCATCAAGTGATCCATTCCATGTCGCCCATTCCCAGCTTCTGGCAAACAGAGGCTAGGGATGCCATTCCTGCCCATCCTGGCTAATAGCCATTGATGGACCTATCCTCCATGAACTTATCTAGTTCTTTTTAGAACCCTGTTATAGCTTTGGCCTTCACAACATCCTCTGGAAAAGAGTTCCACAGACTGACTGTGTTGTGTGAAAAACAAAAGGAAGTATTTTGTTTGAAACCTGCTGCCTATTAATTTAATTTCATGACCCCTCAGTTCTTGTGTTATTAGAAGGAGTAAATAAATAACACTTCCTTATTTACATTCTCTAGACCTCTATCATATCCTCCATTAGTAGTCTCTTTTCCAAGCTGAAAAGTCCCAGTTTTATTAATCTCTCCTCATATGAAAGCTGTTTCATACCCCTAATAATTTTTGTTGCCCTTTTCCAATTCCAATATATCTTTTTTGAGATGGAGCGACCAGAGATGCACGCAGTATTCAAGATGTGGGCATACCATGGATTTATATAGAGGCAGTATGATATTTTCGGTCTTATTATCTATCCCTTTCCTAATGATTCCCAACATTGTTAGCTTTTTTGACTGCCACTGCATATTGAGTGGATGTTTTGAGAGAACTATCCACAATGACTCCAAGATCTCTTTCTTGAGTGGGTAACAGCTAATTTAGATCCCATCATTTTATATGTATAAGTGGGATTATGTTTTCCAATGTGCATTACTTTGCATTTATCAACATGGATTTTAATCTGCCATTTTGTTGCCCAGTCAGCCAGTTTTGTGAGATCCCTTTGTAACTCTTCGCAGTCTGCTTTGGACTTAACTATCTTGAGGAATTTTGTATTATCTGCAAATTTTGCAACCTGCCTGTTTACCCCATTTATGAATATGTTGAACAGTACTGGTCCCTGAACAGACCCCTGAACATATCACTATTTACCTCTCTCCATTCTGAATTCCTGCCCTTTGTTTCCTATCTTTTAACCAGTTAGTGATCCAGTTTCATACCCTTTTCTGAAGCAGCTGGGGTTGGACTGGGATATTAACTCTTATGTTCTGGCTGGGATGTTAACTCTTATGTTCTTATTTCCCAGCTGAGAAACCCAGCTCTCTCAGAAAAGCTTAACCAAGAAACAGGACTTAAGCTCACCTGCAGACAGCAAGATCTTTCTTTTGCCTATCAATGCGCATGTGTGGGAAGAGGGGCTATCCTTTAACAGACACACTGACCCACTATCAGGCAGGGCTGGCTTTAGGCCGATTCGGCCAATTCCCCTGAATGGGGCCCCATGCCTAGAGGGCCCCGCGCAGCTGTCCACCCTGCCCCCGGCCCACTTCCCCCTTCTCCCCTGCTTCCCACGAATCAGATGTTCGTGGGAAGCCTGAAACAAGCAGCAGGCAGGAGGTAGCCTGGGCGTGGTGTGGCGAGGGTCCCAGAGAGGCGCAGCGCGGCCCAGTCCGGCCCTGGCCAAGCGCGCGGCTCCCTCCAGCCTGGCCCCCCGACCCTGGCCTGGCCCTGGTCGAATGCCCCCAGCCCAGCCCCGGCCGAGCAGCTCCAGCCTGGCTTGAGCCCCGCGGCGCCAGTCTTGGCCCTGGCCAAGCAGCTCCAGCCCAGCACGGCTCGGCCCCAGGCGAGTGGCTCCGGCCCGGCTTGGCTTGGACCCCGTGGCGCCAGCCCGGCCCCGGCCCGGACCAAGTGGCTCCGGCCTGGACCCGGCCGTGGCCGAGCAGCTCCAGGCAGCGCGGTAAGGGGGCAGGGAGCAGGGAGGGGGTGTTGGAAGAGGGCAGGGGAGTTTGGGGGATTGTGGGGGGGGGTGGATGGGGTCAGGGCGGTCAGAGGGCAGGGAACAGGGGGATTGAATAGGGGCAAGGGTCGCGGGGGGGCAGTCAGGAAGGAGCAGGGGTTGGATTGGGTGGTGGGGGGCAGGGGTTCCAGGGGCAGTCGGGCACAGAGAGAATGGGTGGTTGGATGGGGCAAGGGTCCCAGGGGGCCATCAGGAATGAGAGGAGGGGTTGGATGGGGCAGCAGGGGGCAGTCAGGGGACAGGGAAGGGGGGGATGGATGGGGCAGGGGTCCCGGGGGTGTGTGTCAAGAACTTTAGGTAGGGTTAGCATGCATTCGCATACATTATGCAATGTATGTAATATATAAATTTGTTATTATTTATATAGTTATGGAAAGTAAACAATACATGGAAGAAATGAAAGGTGTTTTTTTACGTGTTTTTTTTTTAAGTCATCCCTGTCGGGCCCCCGCCGAAAATGTTTGAATTGGGCCCCGCACTTTCTAAAGCCGGCCCTGCTATCAGGGGTACTTTGGCTATCAGGGAATTTGTTTTGTTCCTGCTTTTAGTTGTCAGTCGTAGTGCATGAAGCCATAGCATTATGTTCTATCTCCATGTACAAGAAATAGTGTGCGGTGGGAGGGGTAAGAGGAGAGTGGTGGTTTTTTCTGAAATGAAATGCTTTCCCTTCCCATTGGAACTACGTTTTGTCTCCTCAAATAATCCTGCTCCTAAGTCTTGCTGCACGAGGGCTCAGCTTTTGGATGGCTGCACTTTCTTTCTTGGTAATTTTCCCAACCTTCTCACTGTCCCGTGCTGCATCTGAAAGATCAGCTGCGATAACAAGTAGGGTATTAGTGGGACTTAGCAAAGAGAGAACTTTAGCATGTGGGTGAAGGGCTGCCCCTGGCACTATTGTCTGTGGACTAATACTGACTTTGGCCTGCAGGTGGCTGTATGCTTTCAGGAGTGACCACAATACAAACTCCCTCGGGGTAGCATTTTCATCAATGCTTATGGAATCTAATGCATTTTTCTTAAAGGGACATTAGCAACTGCAGAGTGATCAGTTTCACCCAAACCTAACAAAAGCAGCTCTTGTCCCCAAGTCCCCTGGCCCATTTTTTTTTTTTTTTTTCATTTCCACATGTTTGTTTTGTGTGGGCTTTTGAAAAATATTTTCCTCTGTCTCCCCTGCTGCTGTTTGCGACCCACAGGAAAGGACTGGGGCTGCAGCTCATGCAAAGGGCTACCAGGAATCCTGCTAGCCACCCAACTAACAGACTGGAAAGAAGCAGCAACTGCAAGGAAAGCATCAGTCCCTGCTCACTCCCTCTGGTCTCCGGTGCTTCCCAGGGAAAGATCACCTGCCCCTGCTACTTCCATTAGTGTTCACCTGTCCCCCCGGTAGGGTTGGGGAGTAGGACAAACCCTGCTCCCTCTGATTCTTCCCGCAGTCCCAGGAAGGGTTGTGAATCTCCTGCCACTCCAATCTCCCTGGGCAATTTCCCAATAGAGATTTATATTTTTACCTTTTAGAGTCTTAAAAATTAAACCGTATTGACTAGCTGAGGCAGAGATGGCAGCATCCAATCCTATTCTCAGCCAACAGCGGTGCAGTCCACTCCTTTTCGGAGCGGCTCCCCAAGCAAGGTATCAGAATGTTACGCCGTCAGGCTAGTGCAGGGCACTGAGAAGGGAAACTATCAGTGCAGAAGCAAAAGGGATTCTACACAAAGCCCTATCCAAAGCACACAACCAGCTCAAAGAGAAAACTGTTCTTGAGTTCCAGAAAACATCAACACCTTTAAGCAAAAAGGTGACCAGAGAGTTAACAGGGAAAAGCTCATTAGTGACCCCATGCAGGCTGAAGAAAGAAATGCTGTATCACTGGGGCTGTGTGTACCAATGGTACTGCCTGCTCACCAGTGAACAAGGGGTTAACTCCAGCACTACTACTTCCTCCTCTTGCATACAAGCTCAGGGGAAAGGGTAGAAGGGCAGCTGCCTGTAAGAGGGCCTGTGGGGCTCAGCACCTGGTGGCCACAGGACTGGGTTTACCCACAAAATGGGATGCTTTTCTCTTAGCTTTCTGGTAAGGTAACTCATTTTCTTTCTGGTTAGACATATTAACCCCTGGGGAAAAGACCTCACTGACTGCAGCTCAGTCACTCCCTCAGTTCACAGAGGCATTCCTGGAGGACATCTGACTATGGAATTAAGCAAAAGGCAAGCAGGAGCAATCCCTTCCTGGCTTGATACAAACACACGGATTGCAGAAATATCCCTCTATTAATCATGACAACCTAAAGAACAACAACCACCTTAGCAACCACTTGGAAAGTCCTTGGCAAAACATATCAGCTGAACTCATTGATTTTCAAGGTAAATATTAGCAGCTGACTTGTATTCAGGCTCTGTTGAATTGCGTCTACAACAAACTTTCTGAGTGTAGCCCACTTCTTGAGAGAGGGACTGTCTCGTGCTGTGCTCCCTCCATGTCCCCACTGGCAAGAATCACCTTTCCTCCCCATGGCAACTACAGCAATTGCTCACATGGAAAAATAATCCTAGGACAATGTTTACAATCTTGACTGACACCAGAGATTGACATTGACACAGCAACCTCCAGAGATAGAAGCACAAATATCTACAGCTTGAGGGCAAGAGCCAGGCTCTGTAGCTGAGGCCTCTATTCTCTGTGCATGGGGCACACAGCGGGAGACACCTAACACACACTGGGTTATTTCATACAGTGATTCTCAACTGTTCTGCTTCTGGCTCTGAGGACAGTTTCCTTTTCCTCTCCACCTCCTCTTATGTAGGAGTGGCTAACACTGTTGCAGATCGCATGGCTCCTCCTCCTTGTTTTCATTTACTTCTCTAAGCCCCCAGGCTCTCGTGTGCAGTGTGGACCTTGGGCAACCATAGAAGCAGCTGGAAGCAGAGAGGAGGAGCCAGCCCCAGAGGAGCTGCCCCGCAGGCCAACAGGTATCCAGGGAACCACAGTTTGTGAACCACCATTCGAAAAAATGCCCTGAGTGAAACAGTGATTTGTCATCAGAAAACTTCCTTTGCCAGCCACGGAATTCCTTTTCAAACCTTTCCACATAATAGGTTTAAGCATGTTACACGGAGGCCGATGTACCCTGGAAATGGGCTAGCAGGCTGTACTGTTCAAACCGTCAGATACACTCAAGGACACAAAGGAGCAGACTCAAAATATATTTCAAGGGCACCCTTAAAGAAGGAAGGGGTTTCAGAGGCAGCCATGGGTGGGAGAAGCTCTTGTTAGCATGGCCCTGGGAACCAAAAGATACGGCTTTACGTGGAGGGCTTAGGGCCTCCCTGAATGCCTATGGTCTGTGTAGAGCTGGGGGAGCTGCATATTCTAGGGTGGAACTGCCTGCTTTTGCATTGGGGGGAGCAAACTCCCCCGCCCCTACACATGCAATGGAACAATTTAGGGAAAGCTCCCTAAGGCAGACCTCACAGAATTCTCCCGCCCAAAGACCATGCCAGGTTTTTTTCTGTGGGAGGGGCTAATCTGGTTGATGGTGATTAATGGTGTTATTGGACTAGGTGGATCATTTCCCTTAGCTGCTGACCCATTGGTGGATGTTACTGCTTTACATTGCAAATCCATGTAAAGCTGTAGGGTTGGAATAATTATTTCCATATCACTGTTGGTGAGCATGGCACTTTGCAGACAGAGAAAAGACAAGGGTCCTGCAAGGACAAGCATATAATCTATGGGCCCAGTACTGCCCTGACTTCAATGGGAGCCCTCCTGGCTCAAATCTATGCACTAGCAGATTGCATTGCAGGATCAGGGCCTAAGCTAAGCCAAGAAAGATGGCAGCTGGGGTACAACAGAAAATCTTGTGGTGTGAATTGGTAGGTTAGCCACGCAGTTCATTGATTCCAGTTGAGGTTTTTAGTTTAGATTTAGTGTATCTTGACTTTAATTTTAGAATAAGTTTTAAACTGCTTGGCAGCAGAGATGGACAGAGGAGCAACAAGACCTGGGTGTACGGGTCCATCACAGGATGACTATAAATCACCAATATGCTACAGCTGTGAAAAAGGCAAATGCGCTCCTAGGATGTATCAAGTGAGGCATTTCCAGTAGAGAGAGAGAGAGAAGTATTAATGCCATTGGGCAAGGCACTAGTCAGACTTCATTTGGAATATTTTGTAGTTCTGATCACCCATATTTAAGAAAGATGCATTCAAACTGGAACAGGTGCAGGGAAGAGCTACTAGGATGATCATTGGACTGTAGGGCCTATCTTATGATAGGAGACTGGAGGAACTTGGCTTGTTTAGCAAAAAGAAAGCTGAGAAGGAATAGGATTGCTCCTAATAAATACATCAGGGGGGTAAATACCGGGGGCGGAGTGGAGAGCTATTTAATCTAAAGGACAACGTTAGCATGTGAACAAATGGGTATTAACTGGCCAGGAACAAAGTCAGGCTGGAAATTAGAAGGTTTCTAACCCTCAAAGGAGTGAGGTTCTGGAACAGCCCCGCACTAGACTTCAAGCGGGCAAACAACTCAGTTAGTTTCAAGCGAGTGCTGGACACGTTTATGAGTGCCATTGTAGGACAGGGTTGCTTGTGACGGGTAGTGGGCAGGGCTCGTCTGTTTTATGTTCCTAAAGCTCATACTTCAGGGTTTCAGCTGGCCACCGGCAGGGGTAAGAAGCAGAATTTTTTCCTCCCCAGGGTATTCTGGGAGGTTGTGACAGAATGCATTCCTGTATTCATCCCCTACACACTGGTGTCAAAATCTGTGTGCACAATATGCCTTGTGAAGTATCACTTGAAAACTAATAACTTGCAGGTCAAGAATATCAAGGTGTAAAGTTATGAACATCAGCTGAAATTATGACAGAAGTGTGTTTACCAGACGTCTGGGGAGTGGGTAAACCTGTTTCCCAAAGACAAAGGAAGAGGGCTTTTTTTAAAATCTCCTTCCTCTGAAGCATCAGGGAAGGCCATGGCTGGAGACGGGACATTGGCATGCTAAGGTACTCAGGAGTCTCTCTCTCAGCTGCTTGCTCCCATGCTCAGGGTCTAGCTAATCACTTTATGTGGGGTCAGGAAGGAATTTCCTCCCAGATCCGATTGGCAGTGACCTTGGAGGGTTTTCACCTTTCTCTGCTGCATGAGTGCAGATCACTTGCCAGGATTATCACGTATAGTTCATTTAATCATTTCCAGGCCTCAGGTATTGGTGCACTTTGTTCCCTCCTAGTCTTTGTCTGTGACACATAGCAGTCTAGTCTCCTGTGAGCTGTAATCCTTTGGTCTCATTTTGGTTGTTGGCTTAGTGTGCGGGTGGCGTTGGTGGCCTGTGATACACAGCAGGTCAGACTGGATGATCTAGTGGTCCCTTCTGGTCTTAAGCACTAGGTCTCTACCACACTCGAGGAAGGTGAGTGAAAGTGGGAGTCCAGGGAGAAGGCATTTTATGTGCACTCCTGTCATAGTTTGGCAATGTACAGCACCTAGCATGGTGCAGTCTTGGTCCACGACCAAAACTCTGAGGCGCTACTGCAAATAATAATAAACAACAATAACAATAAATTCACTCTAGTAATTACTGAAGACTGCTAGAATGGTTTGATTGATTTTCATAGGGGAGAAGCAATGATCAATATTGCAATGTCACATCAAAACCAAACAGTCCCTTTAGAGATAATGTTGCTTTATTTGTTATGTAACTAATGTGCTGTATCCTGAAAGCAACAGCTCCATATAACTGATATTGTGGAATTCAATATTTATTGTCGTTTAATGACTGCAGATTAAAGGTGTTGTGTTAACAAATCAAAAGGTGATTTTTCTAACTGCCGGGATTGCAAACTCTCTCGCTGGGATCTAGATGTGTCTTTCTCCCTCTTACATCATCAAGTAACAAAGATTCTGCAACTGGAAATTAAATGGTATTTTGGTCAGGAATGTGCAAGGAAGAATAGACTCCAGCTTGCTCTCCCATAGCATTGGCTCCAGGGGTACTGGAACAATTTGTATAGTGGGGGTGCTGAGAGCCATTGAACCAATCTGTGAACCCTGCATATAATGGAAATCACTTCAAGTCAGGGGGTGCTGCAGCACCCCTACTTCCAGCACCTAAGACTGTCTCTGCAGAGCAAATAGGAATTGAAAACACAAAAGGATCAAAACTGTTAAGGAGGCATTTTGACAAGGTCACTTATCTGATGATGACATTTAATGCCTTTGATGTCGGACACTGGAATCGTTAGGCACATCCCATTGCCTGGCAGAAGGATGCCTGCGACTGCCTGCACAAAGATATAAAATGAGGCACAAGCCATGCCTCCATGACCCCTCAAATTTCCTGCTTATTGCCTAGGTAACGTCTGCATCTCCTGACTCACTGTTTGGCCTTGCTTTAGGATGGAGAGGGGAGAATGGAATTCTGCGTAATATACAAAACAGGCCCTTCTGAATTACAGCAGCAGAGCTACTCTTCAAGCTTAACAAACACTATGTTCATTGGGACAGCATGAAGCCTGGTTCCAGCCTCACTGCTGCTTTCTACCTATAAACTACACTCCATAGATAGGAAAAGTGGCCTACTAGATAGCTGTAAACCAAGACCCTCTGAACTCTAATCCAGGTTCTGCCACTAATTTTGTGATTTTGGATAAGTCACTTAACTCTTCTGTGCCTCAGTTTCCCAATCCATACAATGGGGATATTAATACTCACCTACCACATATGTTTGTAAGTTATATCCGAGTGCTAAGTACTATTATTATTGTATTCTGGATACAAGCCTTGTACGGCTTGTTACTTAAAGAAGGTGCTAGTGGCCATCAGGTTTGCATAAAAAAATGATTCCTCTCTCTTCAGCAATTTACAGTATTATTACATGCTGGGTAAATCCTCTCTTCCAGCCTAGATTGAGTCTAGGCTTCTATGACAAACACATCATCTACAGCATTCCAGGAAGGATGCAGGCCATGATGGAAAGGGAATGGAAGGGAAAGCCCTGATCTCTCAATAGGGGCACCACCATTGATAAGACTTGGATAAACCATGGATGGTGTCCATCCTGCTACAACCTGGATAGTTGTAGTGAGATGGGTCCCGAACGTAAACCTGGTAGGTAGCTGACATGACAATGATGGTGTTATTCAGGGCAGCAAGGAAGCTAGTGCTCCTCAGGTTGTGTGTTAATTAACTAAGACTGTGGTAGCAGGACTCGATGCTGGGTTCTCCTCACCCACCCACCCACCCTATGTTATCTTGTTGCCACTGATGGCGATGGCACCATAGACACCGACTCCATGGGTGCTCCGGGGCTAGAGCACCCACAGAAAAAAAGCACCCACAGCAGCCCCGCGGATCAGCTCCTCCCTATCCCTCCTGCCAGCAGGCCCTGCTGATCAGCTCCTCCCGCTCCCTCCCAGCATCTCCAACCTGCCATGATCAGCTGTTCAGCGGTGTTTAGGAGACGCTGGGGGTGGGGGAGGAGTAGGGGCGGGAAGAGGCAGGGCAGGGACGGACTGGGGACGGGAAGGGGTGGAGTGGGGGCAGGACCTGGGGCAGAGCAGGGGTCAAGTAACCATAGGTGCCAACTCCGGGGAAAAATTGGTTGGTGCTCTGCACCCACTGGCAGCTCCCCGCCCCGCCCCAGCTCATCTCCACCTCCGCCTCTGCCCGCTTTTTCCCCCTAGCTCCCAGCGCTAGCGCCGCGAAACAGCTGTTTCACGCGGCAAGCGCTGGGAGGGATGGGGAGGAGGGAGAATGCAGCGGGGCCGGGGCAGGGAAGGGGTTGGAATGGGGGTGGGGCAGGGGCGGGGAAAGGGTGGTGTCAGCTGGACATTAGGCTAAGAAAGGGGTTTATCAGCAGCACCTACATTTGGCTGGGACTAGACTGTGAAGAAATGACCCGACACTCCCTAAGCTAAAGAGTACGATTCATTTGAACACTGATTGTGGGATTTTGGCAGAACACATCCTAATGGAAATGGCTGAAGTAAAGGGAGGTGCTTTGGGGTGAATGTCAGAGCCTCCCTGCAGTCTAGGGAAAGAGAGATTGGCACTGCTCAGGAACGCACACTAAAAGCCACAACCCTAGAGGGTGTTGCATGCATCCATCCTGCCCCTTTCCCCACAAAGGAGCAAATCCTCCCCCTGACCCCAGTGGTTTAACTTCTGATGAGGTGAACAACGAGCTGAGATCAGAAGCCCTGTCCTGATGGGAGGAGATGAGGATTCACTTTTCGTCCCCTGAGGCAGAATTTTTTTGTGACATCATGATTTGATAGAGGGTTTCTCGGAAGTGCTGGTCCCGGCTCAGCCTCTTGGCTGCCTCCTTCAGCTCCTCAATGTTATCGGCTTCTGTCTGGGAGAAGATGAACGACTGGGACTGTTTCACTGAAACAACAGCAGGAGTAAAACAGGTGAGCACTCCCATGCCGGAGACCTCCCCAACGCTGCCCGAGACCCAGATTCAACGGAGAGCCAATTCAGAGCAGCCGAGCAGTGACATCTTTACAACCCTGGGCCCTGGCGGGGAAGGAGATAGTAACCTATGATGCCATTTGAGAGCACATGGAATAAGTCCATCTTGCTCTCTCTCCTCAGAGAGGGGCAAGAATGAAGGCAAGGCAGTGCCTGTTCCCCCCCAAAGGGCCCCCAAAAGGGGGCTTCCTATGGATCAACCACTCAAAGCAACTCAGCTGCAGGAGTGTGCTTCCCCAGCGTGCACACAGAGAGCTGATGGCACCGAAGGGGTTCACCCACATGTTTCCAGGTATGTGAAAAGCCAGGGAATTCAGGTGGAGAATTGGTGCCTGAAGTTTCTCTGCCTGCAGTCCCGTGAGTGGGTGATGCCACAAGGGGCCAAGAAACACAAAGCACTTGTGGAACAAATTCCTCACCTCCTCCACCAAACCTCTCCCCTCATCCCCACTCCCCAGAGCATAAGGGGAGAAGAACCACCAACACCTACAATCATTCCATGAAGCGCTGGACCTCCTGCGGTGAAGCCGGCAGCTCTTTATCCGGCGGGTGGCAGCCTTGTGGAGATACACGGAGTTCTTCATGATCACGGGCATCTTGGCTTCCAGCTCGGCATTCCGGATGCACTCCTCAAAGAACTCTGGGGAGCAGAGATTCCAGGAAGCCATGTGGGGGAGGCACTTCAAACATTAACATTGGCCCCAGAGTGAGCCTGTCCCAATTGGGCATACTAGATACCAGATACACTGTCCTGCACTGCCCACGGAGATGGACCAGGTACTCATACCTTGCATTTCTATAGCACGATTCAGAGGAAGATCTGATCCTGGAGTACGTTCACAGACACTCATTCACAAAGCCCCACAACATCGCCAGGGGACGGTGCTTAAAGTGGTTTGAAAGTAAGCAGGGCATCGATCATAACCTAGGAGCAGCAGCTTTGGTAAGACACTGCTTAGAGTGTGTCCAGCAGTGACCCCGTGCAATTAAAACAAACTTTTTCCAGGTCTGCACCCACTGTCAATCCCCCCTCCTTTCACTCTAAGTACTGTCCTGAGGTAGCAATTTCAAGACACTATTGATCTGGGCTGGATTCAGACTGGTGAAATGAAGGCACAAGAGCCCATTACCAGTCCCACAGAAGCCATCCACTCCCCCCTCAGTTATTCCTACAGCTGCAGCAAGAATATCTCAGCCTAGGTCACTAGCTAGGAGCCAGCTAGCTCTTTCCTTGGTATTTAGCAGGAGAAAGGCTCTCTTCATGGGTCTCCAGAAATGCAACTCTTGGAAGCACTACTGGTTGCACTTTGGTTCAGAGAGCCTGAAATCAGCAAAGTAATCAAGCCAGATGGAAGCTGTGGCCACTGGTAAGCACAGCCATATTTCACGGCTCAGTGGAAGCAGAGAGCGGGACTGTGCCCGTGGCCACTGCACTCCTTGTTTCTCAAATGCTTCACCTTCCCCAGGGTGGAAAAGGGGAAGTTCCATATATCTCCAAAGAAAGAGAATTTGCACGTGTTTTATTCTCGCTCCAGGTGACCTTTGGAAATGGAGGGACTAACAACACGGGCACATGCTGGGCAAACATTGCCGAGCAGCTCTGCTGATGCATTTCTTTCCTGACCTGCAGCACCTCCTGGTATTCCAGCCTCAGTCCCCCTCCCCTCTACAGCTCTGCCAATGCACCCGCGTTCTGACCTGCTACATACCCTTCTATTCCAACCCTAGGCACAGCTCCCTTCATGATATGCCAGCACACCTCCTCTGCCCTAGCCAGCTACATCTTGGGCCATTCCAGCCTGGCTCTCCTCCTCCATCCGCACAAACATGCCTTAAGTCTCCTCTGCAACTCCCCTGCTAGTCACAGGCCCCCGGACATCTTTGCTAACACATCTTGATCCTGACCTGAAAGAGCAGGGGTGAGATGGGGTTTGCAGGCCAGGCTTGAGGTGTGTGGTATTTAGGGTTACCATACGTCCGGATTTTCCCGGACATGTCCGGCTTTTTGATCCTCAAATCCCCGTCCGGGGGAAATTGCCAAAAAGCCGAACACGTCTGGGAAAATACTCCCAGCTTTGTTTTGCCGACATCCCTGCCCCAGTCCCCTGCTTACCTTAGAGCGGCTCCGGCAGGCTGCAAGCTGCAGGCGGATTCCCCTGTGGCGGCGGCGGCTGCTGCTGCTGCTCCCCCCTAGACACCTCAGCTTTGTGTAGCTGAAGAGCCGAGCTGGGGGTGCAGGGTCTGGAGGTCTGGGGGCTGCCCGGCAAACTGTGAAGCCGGTAGCGCTCAGGCAGTTGTTTCGTGTGGCTGGGAGGGAGGAGGGGGAATGCGGGGCGCTCAGGGGAGGGGGCGGAGTTGGGGTGGGGAAGGGGCGGAGTTGGGCCAGGGCGGGGAAGGGGCGGAGTTGGGGTGGGGAAGGGGCGGGGCCAGGGTCCCGTGGAGTGTCCTCTTTTTTTAATGTTTAAATGTGGTAACCCTAGTGGTATTGGCCCCTAACCTTTATAAGCACTTAATTCACCCACACTCTTTTATTCTTTTAAGAGGAGACACAGTAAAACCTAGGGCAGAAAATTAAAGCTGGGAGGGTTCTAGTCTCTGTGCAAAAAGTTACCTGCCTTTTCTGTGCAAGAGCTAAGGTTTCTATTCAGATAACTCAACACAAAGTAAAAGTCTGTGCCGGCAATGTAGATTTTGGACCTGATTTTCCATTCTCTAAGGCCTGGTCTACACTACAAAGTTAAGTTGACGCAAGGCAGCTTATGCTGACCTAGTTGTTCATGCGTCTACACACAAATTGGCCACCCACCGCTGTAAGCGCTGACACGGTAACACCACCTACTTGAGCTATGTAGAGCCCGGTCAATGTACTTAGGTTGATGGAGTGCAAGTGGAAACACTGTGTTACTTATGTTGACCTTAACTGTCCTCCAGTAGCTGTCCCACAATGCCCCACACTGACCGCTCTGCTCACCTTTGTGAACTCCACTGCCCCAGGATCATGGAAGCAGAAGCCTCTTCCCCCCCAAACACACACTTGAATTTTTGAAATTCCTTTTCCAGCTTGGTGAGCACCCCTAGCAGTTCTCCATTATTGTGTGCGACTGCCCAGCTGACCATGCCGCCTACACACTCCAGACATGCTCCTGCCTGGAGTAGACAGGAGATGTTGGCTCTCCTGGGCCTGTGGGGAGATGCTATGCAGGCACAGCTCCCAACCAGCCATAGAAGCATGGCCATCTATGAGCAGATTGCTCAGGGGATGCAGGAGAACCGGTACTACAGGGACCAGCAGCAGTGCTGTGTGACAGCCAAGGAGCTGCAGCAGGCATATTGGGAGGCCAACAAATAATCGGGTGCCAAGCAACAAAGAACTATATGCCATCCTCAGCAGAGACCCTCCTCCCCTCCGCCCCCCCAGCACCGTGGATACGTCTGAGGAGCCCAAGTCACAGGCTCCTGCCATGAAAATCGAGGAAGGAGGAGAACGACTATGGGGGACAGGTGACCGGGGGATCCAGCTGCACAGTGAACCAGGACCTGATTTTGACTCCACTGCAGTCTGCTGGAGCAATGTAGTGGAGAACCAGACCCTTTGCTTTGTAACTACTTTGGAATCTACTGATTCACGTTAAATAGATTGAATGCTAATCACTTGTATTTCTACAGTGCATCTCACCCTCAGGATCCCAAAGGTCTTTACACACACTATACACAGGCCCACATTACCCATCCTGCACTGAAATGAAGTCTGGCAGTTCTTTAACAGCTCCCAGCAACATTATTCAACATTTTAGGACAGGAAGTGAAGAATACTGCATCTAATTGGAGCTGCAAGGGAATTGAGGAAGGGATAATTACCCAAAGCTGAATCATCCAGGGCCCTAGAGTCAACCCCCTTATCTCTTGTTGAAAGCATCTTTGGAACTTCAGTGACACATGGTCAGGAACTTGGCTTTCGTCTCATCTCAAAGACCACATCTCCATCAGCACAACACCCTGTAATGCTAGGCTGAGGCACCGATTCAATACTGAGTCACAGTACAAGGTTAACCTACTGAATCACCCAGCACCGAGCTGAATGCTCCTTAGGCTGCTGCCATCCAAATACAGAAGGATCAGAGTAAGGACTATATGGTGGTGGAATCACAGGACTGAGATGCAGAGCTCCATTCAGTTCTGTTCCCTGCTCTGCCACAGCTTTCCTATATGACCTAGGACAAGTCACTTTCATCCGTAAAACAAGGGAGAATAACACTGGAGTGAGAGACTTAACTTTGCAGGAGTGAGAGACTTAACTCACTAATGTTTGCAAAGTGCTTTTGGAATCTGCAGAGGGAAGCTGCAAAGTGTTTTGAGAACTCACTAAACACCACTTTGCTTGGCTTGTGGAGATGGACCCTTCTGTGCAATGTATTCACCAGCAGAGAGGGGAATGGAGAATAGATGACTTACTTTTCAAATTGCTGACATCTGTTTTCATTTTCTCCTCCTTCTCTTTGTTGCGATCCAGAGAATTTAAGCCTTGTTCCAAGCTATGTAGGGCTTCTTCAGCCTCCCTCAGTCTCTTCTCTAGATCCATACGCACCTTCATCTCAGCCTGAGGAGGACGGAAGGAAATCGGTCACTCTGGAAAACCATTCAACACAACAGTGATACTGCTGCTGACTCGGGAGTTGCAAGGAATCCAAAGCTGAGGGTGGCATTGAATATGAAGGGATAAATACAGGGTGAGCCAGTGTAGATAGAAACCATGAAAGCTGTTCATCAGTTCCTCAAACTGAACCCTTCCTTGAGGCTCAGCAGTGTTTGGGTAACTGTCTATTACTCCAACTTTCTGATTTCATAGCTGCCCCCACCATTCTAGGTTCTGTTTGGAATCAGAGGTGTTGAAATACCATAAGAAAGGCTGTTTGTGCAGGTATTGCTAGATGAAAAAGAACAGGAAATATATGGAATCTCATGGAGGGGGGAAAAACTGTCGTGACATTTCTAGCTAAATGTTACTGACTCAAGATGAGGGTAAGAAACATTGAGGCTTTTGGGTGTTTATACAAACTGAACCGCCAGCTCTTCTGCACTCACCCATCATGATAAGATAGGTGGAAATCCATTTTCCTTTGCCCTTTGGCTAAAACCAGATACTCTATCAGGGGACAGTGTCCCCCTTTTTCAAGAGAAAGAGTCTGGTGGTCTAATAGACCAGTGATTCCCAAACTGTGATGTTTGGTCCATTTATTGCAATGAGATTGACATGGGACAGCCAAGATCACTCATATGATTCCCTTGGTGCAGACTGCAGTCCAATCATGTCAGCAGTCGGGAATATATGAGCCCCACTCTCCAGAGACTGTGCTGATCCTGTTCAGCTCTGGTGTTGATCTATAAATACCTACAAGATTCGGGTCCTGGCTAGTTGAGAGACTCTCTCTCTATGCAGCACTATAACAGCTGAGATCATCAGGAGAGTCCAGGAGTCCCTGGATATGAGCATCTGGTTGCAGAGGCAGGACAATCTCTCAGAGGATAGCCCTGCTTAGTGGATTTCACCTGCTTGTCCCATCAGAGCTAAACCTGTTGACCTACAGGGTATGGTATAAGTCTCTAATCTATCCACTCATGCTTTTTGCCTCTGGAGTGGAAGGGCTGACCGTGGGGAACCATTGTTCAGAGATTGAGTTCATTTAGGTTGACATTGTCAATAAGTATCTCTCTGACCAAGTGCAGGCCCTGAACCTCTCCCCACGCTCATCTTAGGCCTCAAAAGAAAAGCTACAACACTCTGAGATCCCTGAAGAAGTCTGCAGTGGAGAGGGGAGAAGAAGGAGATAATCTGTTGGGCCCAAAGCAGGGGCAGATCCAGTGAGCAATGTATGCAGTACCTTGAGGTCTCTCTCTGTCTGCTGTTTCTCTGCTGTCAGTTCTGAGAGCGAGTTCTGCAGCACCTGTGACTGAGATGAGTAAAACTCCCGCTCCTCCTCCAAGGCTCGGGACCGCTCCTCCTTCTCCTTCATCCTGCCACACAGCACGACAAAGGAGCATTAGAAAAGACCTCTTCCGGGTCATTGCAACTCCCAGAAAGGAAGGGAAAGAAGACCTTGGTTGAAAGCTGCTCTGATGGGTCAGACAGAGCAGGGCTGGTTTTGCAAACCCAGTTGGCCTCAGTTTCATATTCACTGGAGCAATTCCCTTAGCACTTTATCTCCATTTTTGAAACAGGTAAATGTAGTGACCCAGATTGACAGCTCTGGAGGGTGAAGTTCTCTATGAACAGAACAGGTCCACCAGTAGCACATGCTTCTGGCCTATTGTTGGGCTAATGTGCCTCAATCCTGATCTGAAAGGAGCAGCTCTAGAGTCAAAGAGGAGTTCATTCTCATTCTCCATGGCCCATTCATCCCTTGGCCTCTCTGCTCAGACTGTCAAGTGTCTGTAATATGAACACTTGACCACAGGGAATTAGAAAGGCCAACCAGCTCATTTCACACTGGCAACCAAGCAGCACAGCCACCGATGGCCACCTACCAGGATGAATTTGAACCTGCCTGGCAATCTGAATTGCCTGACTAGCACTTTCCCCCTCCTCAGCTGGCATCCATGAGGGGAAACGACGAATAGTCTAAAAACTCTGCGGAAGGCTGTTGGCCACCAGGAAATAGCCAATGTTAATGAAAATAGAGAAAATGCTTTAAAATGATCACAGTTCTAAGTCTGGAATTGTATTCCAGTGTCTCCTATTACCACGACTTTCCCTCTGCAGGAGTAATGGTAGCTCCTTTCCCAACACCACATTCCCTCTGCCAGGAGTAACACTACGTCCTTCCTCTTCTGGGACTCTGTAAGCTACTTTCCCCACCTCACCTTCTCTCTGCCAAGACTTTCTCCTCCAGCAGCTGGTGCATCTTCTCCTCAATCTGGCGCAGGTTGCTGTGCAGACCCCCGGTGGGGTTCGGCTGCTTGCTAGCATTGGCCAGGGGCTGAAGTTGGCTCTCATTCTCCTCCAGCATCTCCAGGGTTCTCTGCTTTTCCCGGGAGAGCTCCTTGGGACAGAGAGGAACAGAGCATGTCTTTACTAGCCAAGCCACCACCGTTCTGACATTGATGTTCCTGTGGCGAGGCACCTTCACAGATGACTCCTCTCCAATGGCTCCCTATTCCCCCCCCTTTCCCCACCCACTTAACCCTTCGATTCCCCTTCTCCCCTGCAACCCTGGGAGCAATCCCCTCCTTAATGGTCTCTCTTTATGCAGGCAGACAGACCATCACCTGGGGCTTCTCTAAAGGAATCTGCCAATGCTGGCTCATGATTATTCAGCGAGTGTGTTCCAAGAAAGGGGAACTTTGCTTCCTCCACTCAACACTGATACTGTGCAACCTCACTGCCCTTCCTCCTCTTCCCTTCAGACCTCTCTCCACCCTTGATTCCCAAGTGTGCCAGAGGACTCTCCCCTTGCATGCTGATGAACCCTGTGGTGCTATCAGCTACAGGGGGAGGGCACATGACACTGTTTACCTCTGTACTGCTCAACCTATTGACTGTAATCAGGACAGAACCATCCCTTCCTTAATACGGTCATTCCCAAACTTTGTCTTACCAGTACCTGCAACAATGGCAGAGCAGACCAGGTCAGGCAATGTGAGTGACCTGAACCATGAACTCCTGGTTTTTGCCCAGTGCGCAAAGTGAAACCCAAACCACCCAGCAAAAAAACTCAAGAGGAAGAGCAAATGAGAGAGGATCTGTATTATGGGAAAGTCCTATAGAATCAAAAAGGGATTAAACCAACAGGGTTCCATGGCCATTTCTCTAAGAACTCGCAAAATGTAATACAGAATGAGATCCTTTCCATAGGACTTTTGGACCATCCTGCAGAGTTCAATGGAAAATTATAGGCCAGATTCTGGGTTCTACTGCCTAGCTGAGAATTCCAGTGTGTGGGGAGGGATCTCTCAGAGGGCATAAAGCTAGAGGAGCCACCCTGACATAGGGGTTATAATAGGGGAGGGAAGAGGTGTGATGGAGCTCCACTCTGTGCCACATTCTCAGGCTGGTATATGATTCCTCAGGGACCACACGCAGCTTTGTAAATTAGAGCTGCCACCTGGTTGCTCTAATTTAGACCAGGGCTAGGGCCAGGGAAGCTGCAGATTGAGAATCAGGAAGCTATAGCTGGGTTCCTGATAGCTCCAGCCCTGTCCTGAAGAGATCTCAACACAGGAGATGATCTTGACCTATGTCCCTGCTAAAGAGTTCTATAGGATGGATCAATTGACCTGTAGAAGGATCTGATTCTCTGTCAAACACTATAGGCTTTTAGAGTAATTGCTACAGGACACTATTAGTTTAATCCCTGTTTAGTTCCATAGCACTTTCCCCAAAAGGCTGTCACCAGGAGGAGAAAAATCCGTCACTGACCTCCAGTGTTTTCTGTAAGGACTCTGTCAGGCTTCGCAGTTCCTTCTTCTCCTCCTCCACTCCTTTGAGGGACTGAGCTGTCAGTTCCAGCTCCCTAAAAGGTACAATGGTTGTGCACTTTGTGGGGGAATAATAGTCCCAAACACTGCACTCACACTACCATAGGCTATAGAGTTGGCCGTTACCATAGGACGCTCTAGTACTGATTTGGAAGGGGTGCTATCAGAAAGCAGAAATGCCAGGCACAAGCTAACTTAAGGTGGAGTGGGGGGACACAACCATAGCTCCCCTCCTTTACTAAAAACAGAGGAAGCATTCCTCCTCCTCTCCCGGGCTTGGGTAGGCAATGCTTCCCCAGCTCCCATCCCTCCTTGTCTTTCAATTGACTTTAACCACTGCATATGGGCATACGTGCATTATAAATTCTAGGCACTTAGGGTCCAAATCCATCCACAGTGTCACTCCACTGACTTCAGTGCAGTTGTGGCATGGTGACTTCCAGTGCCAATAATGTACATATGCTCCCATGTGCCATGACCAGCCATAGGCTCTTATACCTGAGAGAAATAGGAAATGCCCTAGTCTGGAATATGCGCCCGTGTGTGCTTTTCACCATAGTAGAGTTTATGGGAGTGATCACCCTTCCATCCTATTTACTACACTGCTCTAAAGAGACCATTGGGTCCTGAATGCAAAGTGAAACTGAGATCGCTTCTCTCCATCTGTGGAAGTGCCAGCTGTCTTGTTGCCTACCTGGTTTCCTACCTGTCTGGGATTCATTACCGTTTAATCTGCTGTTGCTCCAGACGCAGCTCCTGTACCACCTCTTCAAACTGCTGCTTCTCTGCCTCTAGCACCTGGTTAAGACGCTCCAGCTCCTGAGAGGTAACATGGGGAGATAAGTGTACTCGGCTGCAGCACTCAGAGGGTTAAATGGTTACCCCTGCAGTAACTCAATTCATTTTATGTTATAGTCACACTACCCTTTTCTAACTGGGCCTTCCCCACCATCCCACAAGGGCACTAGTGTTGCCTCCAAATCCAAAACAGTAAAGACATGAAATGCATAATTATTAATCACAGAACCATAGGAACGTATGACTGGAAGGGACCTCAAGAGGTTATCTACTCCATCTCCCACACTGAGGCTGGACCCTGTAAACCTAGATGATCCCTGATAGGTGTTTGCCTAACCTGTTGCTAAAAACCTCCAGTGACAGGGATTCCACAACATCCCTTGGTAACCTACTCCAGAGCTTAACTCTCCTTGTAATTAGGTAGCGTTCCCTAATATCTAACCTAAATCTCCCTTACTCCACATTAAGCCAATTACTTCTTGTCCTACCTTTAGTGGACATGAAAAACAACTGATCATCATGCTCTCTAAATAACAGCCCTTAACATATTTTAAGATTGTTATCAGGTCCCTCCTCAGTCGTCTCTTCTCAAGACTAAACATGTCCAGTGTTCTTAACTTTTTCTCCTAGGTCAGATTTTCTAAACCTTTTATCATTGTTGTTGCTCTCCTCTGGGCTCTTTCCAATTTGCTCACATCTTTCTTAAAGTGTGAGCCCCAAACTGTACAATACACCACCCGAAGCCTCACCAGTGCTGAGTAGATTGGGATGATTACTCCCGTGTTTTACATATGGCACTCCCGTTAATACACCTCAGAGTGATATTAGCCTTTTTCAAAACTGCAACACATTGTTGGTTCATATTCTATTTGTGATCCACTATAACTCCTAGATCCTTTTCAGCAGTTCTACCACCTAGCCAGTTATTCCCCATTTTGTAGTTGTGCGTTTGATTTTTTTCCCCTAAGTATAGTACTTTGCATTTATTTTTATTGAATTTCATCTTGTTGAATCCAGACCAATTCTCCGATTTGTCAAGGTCGTTTTGAATTCTAATCCTGTCCTCTAAAGTGCTTGCAACTCCTCCTGGCCTGGTATCATCTGCAAATTTTACAAGAATACTCTCCACTCCATTACCCAAGTCATTAATGAAAATATTGACTAGTACTGTACTTAGGACTGACTCCTGCAGGACCTCACTTGACATATCCTCCCAGTTTGACAGCAAATCATTGATAACTATTTTCTAAATACAGTTTTTCAACCAGTTGTGCACCCTCTTTATAGTAATTTTATCTAAACCACATTTCCCTAGTTTGCTCCTGAGTATTGGCACTGAGTAGTGTCTGAAATGTGTGCTAGCTGCTACCCATAACCAGCTAATGTTTTTAATCATCACTGCCTTTGTCTACACTTGGTGCTAAGTGTTTAAAAAGGCTGATAAGTAACACCACCCATCTTCCCAGTCTCAACAAGCTTATGTTCCCCAGTCAGAATGGCTATTTTTTTACACCAGTGTTGTGGACACTGCACAGGAGAAGGATCCGGCTCACACAGAATAGCAAAGGACTTTTGTCTCGGGAGTCTTGGTTTAAAACGTACTAGAGTTAGCCGCTAGGTGAAGCTCTTACAGTGGCTTCGTTAGTGTCATAGAACCATTGATTGAAACTGACAAGATAAATTAATAATAAAGAGTGTAGATCCATATGGCAGATCCAACAGTTCAAACAAAGTGCACTCCCAAACCATTCCTGTGAAGCCCTGCAGGCCTGGAAAATGTCAGACCAATTACACTCCCTGTAGATTATATTTTCCTTCCTCCTTTAGGAATAAAGGACCTCAAAACTGCTCTTGCTCCTGTCTGGTCTCTGTGAATGTTACAGCACCCCTAGTAGGCTTTGTAAGAGTAGGAATCCAGCCCAGTGCTCTTGGCCAAAATTACTCCCTCTCCACTGCTCTATAGCAGGTCTACTAGCCAACTGCTCCAAAGGAGCTACAGGGACAGTAGATTAGCGCTAAAAGAGGGAGAAGTGGACCAGCCGCTTCTGTAGACCCAGAAGGGAGTAGAAACTTTCTGAAACCTCCACCCCTCAGGAAAATATAAAGTAGGAGGGGTCTTTGAAGGGTCTTTGTGGTGAAGCCATGGGAGAGAGCAGGTGCTGAATCGGTTCTAATAATTTGGGTAAGTTTCATATTAGCATTTGAATGATTGGGTATTTATTTGAATTGAACCCAAACCTCTTGAATTTCACCCATAACTAACTGTCTGTCTCTTCTCAAGGCCAGAATGGGCCAGGGTCAAGACTTAAGTACACCAGCAGTGTTAATGAGGGGCAAGGACTCGAAAGAAAGTCCTGACCTGCAGAACCCCCCCTGTTCCAGGTTGTAATTCAAATAGCGTCCTTATTTCCTGTCACATCAACTTTCAACCTTCCCTACATGTGACTAGAAGCTAACATCAAGGAAGGCAAGAGGGTGCAGTGAGAAGAAATGAAACCGAAAGGTGTGCAGGATCCATCTACAGGGCATGGCTGTCACCCCTTTACTCATCCAAGGGGCATCCAGGAGCGTGGCTGCCTTTGGGCTTTGCATGACACTAACTCCTCCAATCAACAGATCGCCCTACACTCTGCCGGGAATAAGCAGAGGTATGATTTGATTGGCTTTGAATGCGCACCCACCTCTTTTTGCTCCCTCTGCAGACACAGCTCCTCTGTCTCTTCCATCAGCTTATCTGCAAACACACAAACACAGGCTAAATCCACGAAGAAAAGCAATTGATAATGCAATGGGATGTTTATGATCCTGGGGCACTGATCACACAGAGCTAGAAAATGCAGACTTCCCTCCTGCATTGCATACATCGATCTGGGAGTTTCCTAAGGCCAAGATGACTTTAATGGGATTTTCTGTTATCCTTCTCCTGCCAAATTTTTAACAAACAAACAACACTAATACTTTGCACTCCCTCTGATGTCTTCCTTCTAAGACTCTTAAAGCGTATCAGTGAGGGAACCCTCATGTGAGGTAGGAAAATATCATTCTCTCCATAACACAGTTGGGGAAACTGAAGCACAGATGGGTTCAGTGACTTGCCCAAAGTTTTACACAGTGGCAGAGCCAAGAACAAAATCCAGGTGTCCTGATTCCCTGTCCCTTACCCGAACTAGCAGGCCACATTCTGTCCTTAAGCTAGGACTAGACTCTGGGTCATGATCTCAGCCATCTGCTACTAGCCACCCTTGTCTAGCCCTCATTTCCTTTCATGCTCGCTATTGTGCTTACTCCACCTGTTTATTCAACAAAACGTGCTCTTTCCAAGGTTGCCATTGTCTCTGTCATGCTTATCATCAGCTGCTCACTACTACCAGGGATGCCACCAGCCATCCAGTGAGATGACAATAGCAGCTCTGTCCCATTTCCATCTCTGTGGCATGACATTGTGAAGAAACTGGTCGCACTGTTATGATGCCCCAGCTAAAATTGGGTTCCTTCAGTTGTCTTGAAAAGCTCAAAGCCGCAGAGGGATTCCTGTGAGTAATGAAGTATCTCAGCTCTGCCCCTTCCTAAGGTCTCCAGCTGGACATTGGCCATGCTGAAAAGAGCTCCTATTGGTTTATTAACAAGGTCAGTACCCAGAGTTCCTGCACACTTTGAGATTAACTCTCAGAGAGCATTAGTGGGACTCAGCAGAATGGGTTCAATTCCTAGTTCTGCCACTGGCCTAATGGGTGACCTTGGGCAAGTCACGTCATTGCTCTGTGCCTCAGTTTCCCCATCTGTCAAATAGGGATGGTGATACTGACCTCCTGTGGAAAGCACTTTGAGATCAAAAGATTAAAAGCACTAGCTAAGAGCTAGGTATTATTATTATTGGGCACAATGGGGTCCAGGTCTACAACTAGAGCTCCTAGATGCTACGGTAATACAAATGAATATCATCATTACTCTATTCTTTCTGAGAACCTCTACTCCTCTCCTTCCTCCCTCCTGTTCCCTCTCTCCCATCCAAAAACCAGGACCCGTCCACCATCTCCCTGTGAGCGCTGGAAGATGCTGCCAAAACCACGGCTCCCCACCCATGCTGTAGGCTGAAGAACCTATGCTGCCTGCCTCAGGTGCCACACTGCTGGCAATGTGCCATTTCTTCCCTTTCTTCGAACTCCTGCCCCTGTCTTGGGAGGACCAGGTCCTGCAGGGACTGACCTTCTGATGCACTCCACCAATCCCTGTGGTTCCCAGCCTGAGGGCAGGACTGGGCACCAGTGGGGAGGGTTGGAGATGGATGATCACTCCGGAGGGGAGTGGGGGCAGTACAGACGCTCCCAATAGAAGGGAGGTAGAGCAGTATGTGTGCCTCACAGAGTCTTGACCTGATCTCCCAGTGGCCAGAAACTCTCCTGTCTCAAAACCCTAACCACTGAGCGCTGACCAGGATGCTAATAATAAGACAGAAACCTCAGCAGTTATATTGGAACGAAGCGATCCAAAGCAAAAGCTGTCAAATAAAAGTGGCCAGGCATGACAGTACTGAATAGTCACCCTGAACACCCTGCTATGGATCAAAGATCCCTGTATATATATATAGCTGCTAATTAGCGGGAAAGATGTCCTTCCTCTCCTCCCCCACATATGACTGCAACCTGGGAATGGACTAACAGTTCTTATGCTGTCCTGGGGGTTATGGAGAGGATGTTTGGCCACTAATAGTGAAAACCCACTAACCTATGACATTCAGGGGCGAGGGACAGGTCTTCCCACTAAGATCCTGTTATGTTCTTAGAGGGAGAATCTCTCTCATATTATCTATCACATTCCACCAGGGTTGCACTTCCACAAAGCTGCATAGCATTCTGCAGCCTCCCTACGGAAATTGGCAATGGTATTATACCACCTAAAGTGGGGTGGGAGGGAATTGGGAGACTATGATGCAGGTGTCTGGAAACATCCTGGAGAAAGGGGGTTTGGTTGAGAGAATCCTCCCATAGATCAGTCCCGGATCAGTCCATGGAGGGTTGGAGAGCAAGGCCAGGGATTAGAGCAGGGGAACGAGAATCCGGTGGTCTGGGGTCTGTTCCCAGCTCTAACAGACTCACTGTGTGTCTATGGGCAAAGTCATCAGAGTTGTTTGAAAAATGGTGGTGGTGGGGGATTTGTTAACTAAAAGTAATTAATAACTCCCTGTCAACACTGCGTCTGGTGCACAGGGGCCAAAGAGAATTTTTTGCACCAATTTGTTTCATCAACATTTTAACTGAAAATGTTATCGAACTGTGACGTAAATGAAAATGGTCAGTAACAATTTCCATAACTTTTAAAAATAAAAATTACAATAAAGGTGTTGATAAAAGTATCACCGCAAAATTTATAAACAAGATTTGAAATACACACCAGCTTTTCATGAAAAAAATCTTAAAGCCCACAAGCCAATTTTAGACAGTTTTCTTCCAAAACATTTTGACCAGCTCTACAAGTTATCCTCTCTGGGTCTCTGTTTATCCCTTTCCTACCTCACTTGTGGATTGTGAGGCTTAATTCATTCATTATAAATAAATAAAATGTTTATAAATGGCTTTGAGATCTTCAGATTGAAAGTGCTTTAGAGCTCTAATATTGTTACTACTATTAAATCCCAGGCAATGTCCTGAGATCATCCTTGAGTACAGTGAATGCAATAATGTAAAACAGAAATATTTCTTCATCTTCAGATTTTCACAGAAAAATCAGAGAAATGTAGGGCTGAAAGGGATCTTGAGAAGTCTTCAGGTCCAGTCTCCTATACTGAGGCAGGACCAAGTAAACCTAGATCATCCCTGACAGGTGTTTGTCCAACCTGTTCTTAGAAACTTCCAGTGTTGGGGATTCCACAACGTCTCTTGGAAGCCTATTCCAGAGCTTAACAACCCTTATAGTTAACAAGTTGTTCTTAATATGCAACTATATTAAAGGTTTATTAGCAGGAGTTGGATGACAGAGTGTAGCTCACAGCATTCATATTAATTATTATTTTACCAGGTGCCTTAGCTTAAGGTGTAAGTCATCTGAATTACCCAGAGACGCCACTAATTATCTGAAATGTACACATGCATGAGCTGAGCCATTTGCCTGCCCACTAGCCCATAATCTACCAGGCTAGAATTGCCATCATACACATTGTCACCACTAACACAGGGGTGAATTTAGATGGGGATTCAGCAATGTGAGAATAAAACCTCTGATGGAAAAAAGCACCCCAAAACTGTAGTCACCATAAGAAATGCCACTCCTGAGAAATTAAAACTGGCACACGAGTACCTGTGTATGCCTGGCATGCAGTTGCCTGGTGCTAACTCCCAGAGTCAGGATGCTCAAACTTTTCAAGAACAAGGGTCACATTGTCCATGGAGCCAAAGGATCACATCTGACTGGACACATGCATACTTCTAAGCAACTAAAAGAAATGTCCCGAACTCAACCCTAGTATTTGCTTTTATTTTCATCTCCCTTGATAGCTGAATAGAAATGGCTGATTGTTTGAATTAATCAGTCATAAAAACCTGCAGCTGATCAGACTGGACCTCACCAGCAGTTACAGGAAGTGGAGACCGGGTTGCTATTTAGGATTCTGCGGCCCTGGGGCACTCCTGAATCTAAAGAATCCCCAGTACAAAAAGCTGCTCAAGCCAACCTAAGTACTCCTGCTTCTCCTTGGCCAGCTGGAGCCCCTGAGCTTCCAGGCTCTCAATCATGGCTTCTCCCAGTTGAGCATTCTTCCAGGTCCTAAAGAGAGAATGAACAGAAATAAAGAGAATTGGGAAGGAAGCAGGACTGGGAATTATTGAGTGAGGAGGGAAACTTAGGCTTAAATTGTACCTACAACTTCAAACAGAGTCCCATGCATTTGATGAATTATCTTTTTTTTTTTAATAAAATATTATTTCTGCTAAAATGAGTTGTAAAATTTCCTGGTATACAATCAATAGAGAGAGATTTTCCCAGGTACCTGGTAGTAGGATGTGCACTGGGCCTGTCAAATTGATCCTGATGGATTGGTAAAACACTGATTAATAGATGAGGATGATGACCAATGACATCGTACTTCCTGTCTAAGACCCATCCCTTCTAGTCACTCGTACCTCCTCTGGCTCCACCCCTTTCCAATGCTTTGCCCAACCACTGCCAATTTCCATTTGGGCATTAACCTGCCCCTAGCTCCTCCCCTTCTGATTTTTGTCCTCATCCCTTCTGGTATCCCATGACCAACTGGAAATCCCTTCCTGCTGGGCAATTAGCCAGTAGGATTTGATGTATGTCCTGGAGCCCTTTTCCCATAGTTGTTATTAGCACTACCTCTAGAAACAACGAAGAACCATAACTAAACATCAAAAGAAAAGCTAAAATGTAAAGAGAGAAGGGGATGCATTATAACAATACTTTGCATGCAGTATCTGCCAGAGGATCTCAAAGTGCTTTGCAAACATTATTAAATAAAGCCACACTATCCTCCTGGTATGCATCACTGGCCACACTTTAAAGACACAGTAGGCTGTGGTACAGAGGTTAAGTGACAATCCCAAGGACTCATAATAAGTCAAAGGCAGAGCTCCAGCTTCTCAGTCCTCTGCTTCAACCACTAGAAAACACAGCCTTTTTTATACTTAAAATGCAGACCAGTTAATTATATGCACATATGAATAGCATGCCACATTTAGGAATTTCTCAATTCTTTACTATCCCTACTAACCCATTGTGACAATCGGGATCCAGACACACCAATGGGAGAACAGGGGATCTAAACTCCAAAAATAATCAATTAAATCAACTGCTCGTATACAATATTATTGTATTATAGAAGTGTATTGAGTAAAGTATCATAAAAACTGGTGACATGTTGGTCATGAATATCATTGTGTGATGTGTGTACAGATGGTGTGCAAAGAGTTATGTAAATTGTTCTAGAAATATATTCCTACAATGTGTTCTGGGGGCAGATGTGATAAACAAGTTTGCCCCAGGCAAAGTTGCCTGTTGGCCTGTGTCTCCAGTGTAAACTGAGCAAGGTGATGCCAGAGACAATGGAAGTTTATTTGCATCTGAGTCCACAGGAAAAGCAAATTGAGAGAAGAGTGAGGAAGGCAGGATGGCATCAGCTTCCTTGTGCACAAACAGCAGGAGAGAAAAAACTTTACCTGGGGATACACTTCAGAAGATACACTATCAAACTGTCTGTACTGGGCTATCTTGATTATCACTTCAAAAGTTTTTTTTCTCTTACTTAATTGGTCTCTCAGAATTGGTAAGACAACTCCCACCTGTTTATGCTCTCTGTATGTGTGTATATGTATCTCCTCAATATTTATTCCACTCTGTATGCATCCGAAGAAGTGGGCTGTAGTCCACGGAAGCTTATGCTCTAATAAATTTGTTAGTCTCTAAGGTGCCACAAGTACTCCTGTTCTTACTTCAGAAGAATACATTTCAAAGGTTCACTGGACTATGAAAAGAGGAGAGAGAACCTCTTAGCGATCCCTCCCTTAAGGAACAGAGGTGACAGCACCCTCTGATTCTGTGAACATTGGAGCCTCCTACTGGAAGTGCTGCAGATGCTGTTAGTTTGATGTAAGTGAGAAAGCTGTTTAGGCAAAAACCGTAGCTTGTTAAAGTTAAGTCTTGGAAATGAAAAAAAAATGTGTTTTGTTTTGCTCATAACCAGACTTGTCTCTTATTCTCTTGCTTAGTATGACGGAAATCTCTGTTCTTGATTAATAAACTTATTCTGAGTTTTACTAAAAACTATCTCAGTGCTGTTGTATTGAAATGAAGAGTGAGTCCTCAGCTAACCTAACTGTACTGTCACTTTGGGGGCAGAGAAGTTATTTTCTGTGTGTCCAGTAAGAGGGACTGGAAGCTTCAGAGAGACATCTCTGGGGAACTCGTGTTCACTGATTGGTACCTGCAAAGCAAGGTTACACTGGCAGAGTCTTGAGGAGTTTGCTGGTGGGGCAGGTGGACCAATGTGGCAGGGAGCTGACATACAGTTTAAGCTCCAGCAGAGCAGTAACACATTGGCTATGTTGCTGGGCTCCCTGAAGAGAGTGTCAAACCCATATAAAGGATTGATGAATTTTGTTTTCTTGGGGAAAGATTAAGATTTATAAATATTGGATGCAAATAGGACTTTCTAGATTGGGGCAGTTTTTCCCCCCTCCCAACTATGACTAGCTGTTTGGGCACATAGTTTGTGGAAAGAATTGTTAAAAATGTAACCAAACAGCTTTCTATAGAACAAGTTCAATGAAGCCTATATTTTGTCTCTTACAAAGTTCAATTGATGTTTTAATCCACTTTTCCCAGAGGTCGGACAGCTCATTGTTCTAACAGCAAATTAGAAAAGAATTAGTAAAAATGTATGGCTTGTCTATTATTTGTGCACAATTGGATTTCTTTTAAGCTAATGTGTGTCCATGATATTTTCTAAAATGCTGAGAACTTAGAAGAAAATTAATAAAAATGAACAGTTTAAGCGTCCATTTATGTGCAAAATATGTCAATGTGTGCACATGTGACCCAAGAACACTTTAATGTTATGGAATGTCCTGCTTCTGGTCTGTGCATTCTGGTTCACCAAAGAATATCATGTGAGGTCTTAAATGAAAGCTGGGGTCACACTAGTCATTAATGTCATTGTGAAATGCATGTGCTGATACTATGTAAGGAGTTATAGATGTATACTGAAAATACGTTCTTAGATACTGTATCAAGGTGAGTCACCAGCAGAAACAGCGTTTCTGTCAAACAAGAGATGTTTATTCACTGCTCTTTGTCAGCTATAAATTAAGCATTGCAAGCTAACACAATGGATGTCCATTTACATACAAAGTCAACAAAGGCATGGGAAGTCAACAGGGAAGGAGCATACAGGAAAAACAAGCCACAGGTCGCTATACTGTCTCTGAGTACAGACAATGAACTTTGGGGAGTATAAATAGAAGTCAAAGACGACATCTCCTTATCCAGCACCTAGAAGTAAACAGACAACTTGTTTACAGTCATGAAAACAGGATCTCAGCCAACCTTGGTGGAAACACTGCAGAGAACCATGGGGATGAGATGAACTTCTTTAGACAGGAGATTAACCTGTTAGTTAAGTTTAGTCTCTAGAAAGCATGTTATGTTTTTGTTTTGTATCTAACCATTTGTTTCCAATATTCTTACTCACTATCATTTGAATCTTGAATCTTTGATAATAAACTTATTCTTGTTTTCACTATAGAGATATCTCAGTGCTGTGGTATTGTACAAGGAGCTGATTCTGAGTTGAATCATTGAAGCTGGTGTGTACTGTTCTCTTGGGGAAAGCAGACTGGGTATTACTAGGATTGTTCAGTGGATAAGGGGCTGAACACTACAGGGGAATGCTTCAAAAGGGTTTGGGGACTGGGATGTACCAGTTGTTAACCCACAAGGCAAAGCATGGGCTGGCATAGCCCAGAGGAGATTATTTGGGTGGCTAACAGGCTGGAGAAGTCAGGGAACTGACACCAGTTAAGCACAAGTAGGTCTCCCTCACGCCAAAAGCAAGGTGGGGTAACAAGAAGACTCACAGTCTTGGGTACCCAGAGAAGTAAGTGTGTGTGTGTGTGTGTGTATGTGTGTGCACGCACGCAGGGCCGGCTCCAGGCACCAGCAAACCAAGCACGTGCTTGAGGCGGCACATTTTCAGAGGCGGCATTCCAGCCAGCCTTTTTTTTTGTTGTTGTTGTTGCTTGGGGCGGCAAAAGCCTAGAGCTGGCCCTGGCAACAGCAGCAGTGCATCCTGCACGGGGGGCGCCCTGGGGCCACTGTGGTTCGCGTCGGGGAGCAGCGCCCGCACCTAATGGCACTCGGACTGGGGGCTGCCCTGCGGGGTGCATGGAGCCGCCTGCAGGTGCCGCAGGGTGGCCGCCCCACAGCGCCGCAGCCAGGGCTGGGTGAAGTAGCCCGAGCCACCCAGGGACTGCGGCAGGGCGGCCAGGAGCAGCAGCAGGGCCATAGTGGGGACCGATGCCCGGGGCGCTGCTGTGCGGGGCCCGCGTCCCGCTCTCCAGGGTTCCGCTCCCTCTGGGGCTGCCCTGCTCCGGTTCCTCAGCCCTCTGCCGGGCAGTCCCCCGGCTCTGCCCTCCCAGGTCCCGGCCGGTACTGGAGGCGGGAGCCCCACTGTTTACCCCAACCCTGCCAGCGCCAGACCGGCTGGAGGCGAGGGGGGAGTGGGCGGAGTCAGCACTGGTGGGGGGAAGCCCAGGGCTGGGGCAGCAGGGAGTGTGGGTGGGGTGGGGGGCGAGAGCCCAGCTCTGGGGTGGCAGGGAGGGGCGGGGGCCGCCCAGGCCTGGGGTGGGGGGCAGCCAAAACATTGTTTGCTTGCGGCGGCAAAAAACCTAGAGCCGTGTGTGTGTGTGTGTGTGTGTGTGTGTGTGAGAGAGAGAGAGAGAGAGAGATGTGCACAAGGGATGTGGGTATTTTCTAAAATGCTGAGACACTGTGTGACCTCATTGAAGTCACTGGCAAAACTCCCATTTTCTTCAATGGGGCCAGGATTTCATATATTGTTATACTAATGGCTTGAAAATGATTAAAGTATTTAGGATGTCTGTTTATTTAGGTTAACTTTTCACAAATACTGCCCTGAAATTGTCATCCCCTCACCCTGTCCCTATGATACAATCTTAAGCTCATTAAACTAAACTTAAAAGCAGATGGGTCTCCCATGTCTGCACAGTCTGGCTCATATTTCAGAAGTAATCAACGCATTTATTTTATGTATGTTATAAACAAAAGCTGAAGTCTTATGACCAGTGGCACAGTTGCCTTGAAAGTTCAATCAGAAACCAACTATGTATTTCTCAAAGAACTTTCCTTAGGACTTCGGGACACTAAATAATTTATATCAAAAGTTCAACTGTAGCTGGCAGACAACTGAGAACCTCTGTTGGTATTTTCAATCTGTGCTTGCGTGGGTGAGTTGTTTTCCATCAAATATTATATCAACTAGTACGAATGCATGTTTAGCTGGTTTAGGGGTTGTTTGCTTACGGATTCAGAAATTAGTTACATTAGACTATTTTCATAAGGGGAAAGAACTCCTGTGCACTTTGTGGCATCACCTTCAGTTAGACAAATGTTGGCTTTTATAGAATTTTGGCCCTGCTCCAACAAAGAACTTAACCACATGCTGAACATTAAGCACATGCTTAAGTCCATCCCTATTTAAACACATATGCAAAGCTCTGTTGAAGTTATAAACATGCTTAAGTGCTCTGCAAAATTGGTCTTAACCCTGTTTTTGTAAACCTATCTAAAGATACACTTTTCTTTTAAAGAGTTTCTTCTCTCCTGCTTTTCATTCTTTCTATTTATGGTGGCTATTCCTTTTCAAGAAGCTGTGTGATAATTTGTGGCTGTAAACTTTGATTTTAAATTCTGCCACAGCACAGAAGCCCCAAATCAGGAAAGCATCCCTTTGGAGGACAACATATAAGGATGCACTTAACTGCTCTCCTGAAGTGGGGCCAAACCATGTGCCTCCTTCACTTACACTGTTTAGCCCAGCAAGGCTTAGCAAGGTAAGAGCTAGGCATTATTAGTACATTTCTTCTTGGGATAGGTAGGAGACACTATGTCATGATTACGAATTGCATTTATTTTCTAACAAAATATTACCTTGCACATCTTCTCCATTCATTATTATAACAGGGTATAATAAACAATCTGCAGACAACACTCGTATGTTTGTGACATTACATGTGTTTCCTTCCCCCAACACACTGTTTACTTTCAAATCAGTTATAGCAGACAGCGTACCTGCATGCTTTCCCTAACGATCGTTGGCACTGTTAGCATTAGCCTATTTCTGGAGGAGGAAATAAAATGTATACTACAGAGTATAAATTTGCTCTCAAACAATAATTACAATTATTATTACTGCAATAGCACCTAGGGGCCCTACGTGAAATCATGGTCCCATTGTGCTAGGCTCTGCACATACCTATTACACATCATACTTATTTTACTCTCAAATCGCCCACGTGAGGTATTTTAGCTACTCATCAGCCAATCATTCCAGCGTTCCAGGCTATACACTAGTTCCTATTGGCTAACAGCTTAGGCAGGGAGCAACTTCTGGATGTTCATGGGGCAAAAAAAAGAGGTGCCTGAAGGGATAGGGAAAACTACCGGAAGGGGAAAGAGACAGAGAAGACAGCAAGGTCAGAAAAGGACATTGCAGTGGTAGGGTCAAGAGTTGAAAGGAGTAGGCTTAGGAAAAGGCCAGTGGTCAAAAGGGACAGGACCCAGCTACGAAGGGGGATCATCTGAATTGGAATCACATGCAATGTTACAACCCTTACCTATCGATTAATCTCTTATTTATTCATGCAAATTGATTTGATAGGTACATGCACTCCCGTCTACTGTAATGGACTAGCCCATTGTTGCTCCAAATCAGTGGCAGATTCTTTAGCTGCCCTACAGATGCCCACTGGTGGAACCCAGAATAGATCCATGAAAATCTGCTGCCGCCGACCGGAAAGTGAAAGGGCTACACACTAAACTGTAGTAGGAATCAGTTATTCAGGGAGAGACAGCCAAAGGCACAAAGGTCAATAAAGTACCCAACGCCCACTGAAAATCAGTCGGAGTTGAGAGCTTAACCACCCTTCATGCCTTTTAAAATCTCGCCTTTATCGGTTGATCTTACGAAGGCTTACCTGCTATATGATCATAACTTGTGATCCCAGCCTGTAAAGTCAGCCCCTTTAGAACTAGCCTGGCTATTATTCACAGTTGACCATAGACACTCCCAACTACTGGCGTTCGGTATATTTTTTGCTGAAAAAGGTATTTATTAATGAATATTTTTGTGACTTTTCTCTATTTTCTGACCAGATCTACTTCTAACCAACTCAAGAGAACACAGCAAAAGCAGCTCCAAAAATAATATGTATCACCTTAGTATCATGGGGATATGGCCCCCACTTCCCAGACTGGTGGAGTCCTCTGAATGCCTGTCAGAGCTAGAAGATCCCTGTCCTGTTTGCACCACTTCACACTCAAAAGCTTTCAAGGCCTTACATTCAATGAGGCTGCTGTCCTGGCCACAACAAAATGGAGGGAGGCTTCCCTTTGAGAAGCCATAAACTCTAGTCCTTAATTAATCAGAGGGCTTTGGGCTTAGTCATTAAGCTAGGGAATGAGAGCTCAGGACCAGAAATCAGTTCAAACACCCCCAGGTGACAGTGCATTTTAACTGAGCCACCAGACTAGCCCATCTTTCTGATATTTTAAGTGATCTATACTCCACTACATTTGTGCACTCCCCCTGCTCCAGATTTAAAGAAACAATACACGTATTCTCACATGGTACAAACAAAGGAGTCTGGGGAGAGGATGTTACCCCACACCAGTCTCATTCTTTCCTATGTTCCTTCCTTATTTATTGTAACCCTTGTCTATCCGTTGTCCCTTAAATTATTATTATGAAGTGAAAGGCTGCAATGATAAAGTATAAACCCTACAGTGCAATACGCAGCATGCTTTTCCTCTAGGAACAAAAGGGCACTAAAATGTGGTGCCTAAATGCCTTGAACAGTGTCCTTTGAACTTTCCCTTTCATCACTGCTCAATTTACTGGCCAGTCTGCACTTTTTTCGCTGATGCTCAGCTCCACTCCCGACCTTGCTAACACAAGTCACTTTATCTCCGTTCTCCTTCACAAACACACAGTCATCGAAAGCCATTAGGTGAACGCTGGAGCCAAATCATTCCTGCAGCGGTGGTGCATGGGGAGGCAAGACAGATGCCACAAGCCTGTTTTCATCCAGCACAGCGGGTTACCCTGCTGCACACTGCTAGAAACATGCCAGCAGCCATATCAGCTTCTACATCAAACACGAGGGGTTGGAGGAACAGAGTCGGGGCCTAGAACTTGGCTGGTTCTAGGCATGGGATGAAGCTGAAAGCACACAGGGCCTTATGCTTTTGGGAGCCCTCTGTTTGTTAGTGCCCCTCCCAGCCTGTGCCCACTGCCACCCCTACCATGTTCCCACCCCCACTCTGAAAGGTAAAGCTACCTGTCTCCGAAACAAGAAAAGTCCCAGGGCTAAATTCAACATTGATGTAAGTGAGAGCAGCTCTATGGACTACAATGACAATCCTCCTATTTACACTAGGGCTGAATTTGGTCCCCCCATCCTCTCCAGCAGCCAAACCCTTCCACCCCCAGGCACACTATGTAGGTCACAGAGCTCTGCCTCAGGCCTGGCGTATCTTGCACCTTGTCCTGCCAAACCCGGCTCATCTCTGGTCAGTACATACAGGGATCAAACCCCTTGCCTACACTAGCACTCCTGTTAAAGTATCCCTCCCATTTCCCTGTCCACAGTGCTGCTCTCAAGGGGTATTAACCACTGTGTCATCTATGCCTGAGCTGAGTGGTATTAGAAAACAAGGAGATAAAAACCCCAGTGGCCAATCGACACTAGCATCCCAGCTGTGGCTAGTACAAGGGGAGCTGCACTGGAGATAGGGGTGGGTGTGGACTGTGGAACAGAAATGATGGTGGAGAGAAGCCAAAGCCAAAGAGAAACATACAAATTGGCCTCCCTTCTCGTCTTGTGCATGAGATCTCATGGATGGTGAGCAGGACTGAGCTCAGAGTGGGGTGCCAGGCTAGGGCTGAGTTGGGCACATACTCTGTGCAGCCCTGGGCGGGGTGCTTTGTAGTGTGGTCACCACTAATAAAAAGTGAGCCTTTATAGCGCTTTTCAGTTGACTGTGGTACCCCCCCCCCACACACACACACTTTCCTCTTCACAGAAATGAGCATTCCCCATCTGCACATGCTGATACCCAAGGATAAACTCATTTGAAGGAGAAGCCTTTTTCTAGTGGGGCTCAAAGGAATAAGTCCCGTGTAATAGCTCCCTGAAGAAAAGCTGCAAAGCACTCTGTCTTCTAAGCAACTTAGCTGATTACCAGGCTCCAGAGGTTCTGAAAGTTCCCGTGTGCTTTGGGAGAGTCCCCATCACTCAGCTCCCTTCCTAGCCCCTGCCCTTTTGATATTGCTGCTAAGACCTAAGAGGAGCATGTTGGTGTTAGAGCCAGCTGCTTACTTCCTCTGCAGGCACTTAGCAGTGAGAACATGCTAGGACTAGTGCTCGCCAAACCTTAAATCTTTCAAAGCTTCCAGCCAGATAAGCAACCAAACGTCCAAATGCTTACAGCATCAGAATGCTGTAGAAGTGGGCTGGCAATCCCACGATAACAGACTCTCTCAGGGGATTTACTTTACTTCCTTATTTTCAGAGCTAAATACACCTCCCTCTGCACAGCCTGAACCTACTGGGATCTGGGCAAAAGGATCCCAAGGTCACAGATCCATCCTACAGCTGCAATTGAAGCCTCAGGGTTGAAGTAGCCCTTGTGACACCTGTGCTCCATCTCCACGGGGTAGTTTGACTGGTACATCTACATAGTCATGATTTCACCCCTTGCTCTCCTTCATCCTGCTCCCATCTCACCCAAAAGTCCTTCTCCCTGAGGCGCAGGGAGCTTCTGTGAAACATAACCCCAGAGCAGGATCTTGATCCCCACACACAGCAGAATTGCACTGTTTCCACGAAGTCCAAGGACTGAGGAGAAGGAGCAGGACAGCAGAGGCCATGTGGCATTTTATCACTCCCAGTCCTGACCACAGCCAGGGGTGTATCAGCAACACAGTGAAACATTAGTAGGATGGAGGATACTTCGTTTGAACTTTGAAACGTTTTGGTGTCTGTTGGGAGCAGAAAGCGAGGAGGTAAAAAGGATTTGACTAGCCATGGAGGAGCGTCTCAGCTCTTCCACACTGTCACTCTTGTTGGGCCTTGTTCTCCTCAAATCCCCAGCACATCCCATGATACTTCAAAGAGAAGAAAATAATGGAAATATATCGCTGGTGCTTACACTTTTCCAGACTCCTGCAGCATCTCCAGCCACTGAGCCTGCTCAAATTCTGACTCTGCTGCCAGCACAATGTTACCCTGGAAAAGAAGAATCAAATGAGAGATGCTGATGTGAGCCATGCAGATGTGCCCACCATCATGCACAAACAACCCCCATCCCTATTCTGGTTCATAGAATCAAAGGGTCAGAAGGGACCTCAGGAGGTCATCTAGTCCAACCTGCTGCTCAAAGCAGGACCAATCTCCAGACAGATTTTTGCCCCAGATCCCTAAATGGCCCCCCCTCAAGGATTGAACTCACAACCCTGGGTTTAGCAGGCCAATGCTCAAACCACTGAGCTATCCTTCCCCCCAGTGAATTCAGGTATCCGTAATACAGGAACTGCCACCACTGCAACTGGCACTAACTAGTTTCCTCCTGTAAGCCCATTCTGCTGCTTTGGTGCCATGGAGACTGTCTGGGTGGTGTTGAGGCACACTGGGAGGGCAGTGGGCCATGGCGGGGAGGGTTGCAAAACAAAGGACAGTAATATCCAAGGCTGTCAGTCCAGCACCTTTCCCCAGCACCATGTTCATTGGCTTGAAAAGAGAAAAGTTCACGCACATGGAAATCCTCATGGGAGATCTTCATGGCAAAAGGCATGTTGGGCTCTTCTTTGGCTTCCACGATGCAGCCCGCCAGAGGTATGACGCCCTAGCGATGAACCAGAGAATTTAAATCGGTCAGTAAAACTTCAATGAGCAGCTACAAGGCATAACCATAAGCAAGTCACATCAGGAACTGGACACTGATACCTAGCCCCAGTTTTTGCTGCTGGCTTTTCCCCTGTGCTGGAAGCATCACAAAGGCAGTATGCTGAGGGCCTGAGACGCAGAAGTGCCTCACATCACCCAGAGTAACTCCCTGAAGCAGACTAAAGAGAGGTGTTAACGGACATCAAAGAGAGTCTCATCCTGTCCACTTGAGCTGGGAGATTGGTGACTGGGATACATAGGCAATGGGGAACAGGAGCTGTTTTATCAGGGATGTGCAGATCTTCCCAATAGTCTAAAAGTTCTCCTGGAGTGCATAATGACAAGAGCTAAAGTGAAGAGGGAGTGTCCTCATGTGTAGCCCCCGCACCATTTCCCTACATGGTTCTGTTTCCCACGTACATAATGTGCCCACAGCTAGTGTGTCACTGCTACCCAGTGCCGGATGGAATCAGATCTGATCAAGTGCATGTGATGTTGTCCTGAAGAGGCTGGAGATCCACAGAGAATAAGAGACTGACTAATACCACTAACAGAAATACACATTCTGCTTCAGCTTGGGTGATAAAGCCCAGGAAGCTGAAAGATCCTGAGTCCTCTTCCCTATGCTGCAGGTGTGTGGTTTAGTGGGCTTCTAATGGTATCCACGTATGTGACTATGGATTAATTACAAATAGTGATGACGAGTAAAGCAATAAACTCCCAGATTAGCAGGCTAGCCTCACAGTGGTTATTCAAGTGGCTGCAGGATTGATGGTATGATTAGGAAATTGCTAAAACAAGGCAGGGTATAAATCCAGTATCATGATGTTAGATTTATACCCTGCCAAGCAGCTGGTGTGGTAGTGGGGAACCTGAATTAATTTCAGTTTTCAGAAGAGGTTAATCCATGTCTCCACGCTTCTTGGAGGTTCCTCTGGATCTAATTACAAGGCTGGAGTCAGAGAACCTGCCTGTTTTGCTCTCAAGGTACCTGCAAGAGGCCAGGTGGAGTCAGAGAGGGAATAGCTGGGGGATGCTCACCTTGGGATGGATATTGAAGTACTTATTGCTTTCAAAGCTCTTCTTTTCACTCTCAGAATAATAAAGCAGAAAACTCTCCTTGATGATGAAGAACCTGAAAGGGGGAAGAGAAGGAAAGCAATAAACTCCTACTAACATTTATCCTTTAAAAAGCACTTACTTCATCAGAGCACTGAATGAACATTTACCTAATAACTGAACCTAATTTACCCTACAACAGCTCTCTGAGCTGGGAGGTTTTATTATTCCCATTCTGTACATGGAAAAACCTAGGCAAAGAGAGGTTAAGTGACTTGCTCCAGGTCACTAGGTGACTCAAACTTATGCTTGGCATAAGTGGGTGGACCACTGTCACAGACAATAGAGTTGTAGTAGCATATGCCAGTGGTGAAGTTGGCCCAGTGAATCAGCGTTACAGGTGGGATTAGAACTTCAAAATTCCTTGTGCCCTGTCCTGTGCTCACTCCACTAAAGAATGGAAGACAGTTTCCAGGAATTACTAAACAAAGATCCTGGCAAAGTTGTCATTCTTTGTCATCTGGAAATACAAAGGAAATAAAATTCTCTGAAATATGTATCACATTAACTCTTTCTTGCCCTGTTTGGTTAGGTTTAGCTATACCCAGATGAACATGGTATGATAGCTGCAAAACATCATAGCTTCTGTAAAGGAAAAATCAGGCCTCCCTGATCTATTAGAATTCTTTGAGCATTGCCTCAAAATTGTGAATGAAGGTGCACTTGTAATTTTTTTGGACTTTCAAAATGCTGTTGACAAAAGCCTCCCTCTATTTAGGAATCCATGAGTTAAGAGATAAGGTACTGGCTAAGAAACAAAACACAAAGGGCAGGGTTAAATGGTCAATTTTCAACATGGTAAAACATGGGCCCAACATTTCATATCGGGGGAGAAATTATGATGATTTATACCAGCTGAGGATCTGGTCTTAGGACTGGTGTTCTGCAGTACATTTATCAATAAGCTGCAAAAAAGGGACGAACAGTGAAGTGGCAAAAATTGCAACACAACATTATGTAGATTAGTCAAATCTAGAGAAAACTGTGAGGAACTTCCAAGGGACCTGCCAAAGTTAAGTGAAAAGACAACATGATAGCAGATGGAATCCAGTGTTGAAAAACATGATAAGCAATACTCATTGTAAGGAATAATTAATTTCCATATGAGCAGTTCAAATTTAAATGTAACGACTTAGGAAAGAGACCGGTAGAGGTGATTGGGAAGGGAGAGGGGGGGGGAAGTGTCACTGTGGATGGCTCAATAAAACCCTCTGATCAATGTGTCACAACAGTCACAACACAGCAATAGCAAAATCCCTAGTGGACTTAATGGCAGCGCTAGCATTTTTCCTTTGGGGGGGGGGGGAAATCCCCTCTGACTGGGTATTTTTTGTTTGTTTTATTCGGTGGGTTAGTTGATTTGTTTGTTACAGGGCTTTATTTATGTTTAAATGTATTTTATTTCCTTTTAGCATTTTTGTTAGCATATATGAAGAATGAGAGAGAAAATAATGCTGAAAGTATCAGAAGGCCCTTTTATAAAGCAATGGTACTCTCTCTGGCACACTGAGTTCTCTTCTAGCTCACATAGGACATAGCAGAAATAGAAGGGGTCCAGTGATGAAAGACATGGAAAGACTGCTATACAAAGAGCAGATTTAGTGGGGACATGACAGAGGTTTAAAAAATAATTAGTGGCACAAAGAAGGTAAGCCTTTCCTTATACAAGAACCAGAGGATCCTTGATGAACATGAAAGGCAACAAATTTAAAAATGAGAAGAGGAAGTACATTTTTACACAACACAAAACACACCTATGGAAGTCACTATCCCAAGGTCTGGAGGCCAAGAGCTTAGTAAAATTCAAAAAAGAATTAGGATAAAAAGAATGAGAAGCACTATAACCCCTCATGTGTCAGGGCATAAACCACCCACTAACAGAGCAGGGTCAGGAAGAAACTTCCCCCTGTGGGCAGGCTAATCCCATAATTATTTTTATAAATAATAATGTTTATTATAGTAGTGCCTAAGAGCCATCGGGCCCCATTGTGGCAGGCGCTGTACAGACAGAGAGCAACAGACAGTCCTTGCCCTGAAGAGCTTACAATCTAAATAGTCAAGACAGACACAGGATGGAGGAAGGGGCAGGACACAAACAGAGAGAATAATGTGATGGCAGTAAATGGCATGTTAGTGCCAGGACTGATTTTATTGGGAGGGGTGCATTAGAAGGGGATCAGCTAAATGGGAAAAAAAAGAAGGGAAGGGTAGGGGTGAGGGGAATGGGACAGGGAAGGAGAAAGTGAGAGGGGCAGGTGTGGAGTGAAGCTGAGGGTGAAGAGACTGAGGGGTGCGGGGAGCAAACAGCCAATCAGCACAGGGACAGAGAAAGCCCCGTCAACACCGTAGAAAGTTCTCTGAATGTCCGGAGGTCCCTGCTTTGGCCTCTTCTGCCCCTGCCAGCTGGAGTCAGGCTGGATTCTCTCTGTGGTTTTTCCCAAAAGACACATGGGGGAGGCACGCCCTGGCCACTACTGTCCTCACACTGTGTGGGGGAGTCTCCCCTACAGGGTTCTGTGCTAGGGGAAGGCGTGGACCCTGCTGGGCCCCATTTTTCCCCCTCCCTCTAGTGTACAGAGGAGAGGAGCCCAAGCGTCATAGGCCTCTTAAATAAATAATAATAATAATTAGTAACTGCATTCTTTGCACAATTCTTGCACCTTCCTCTGAAGCATCGGGTGCTGGACACTGTTTGAGACCAGATACTAGGCTAGATGGACAATGACTCTGATCCAGAATGGCAGCTCCGATTTAACACACTGCCCACCACTGCAATGCGGACGTCTATCAGGTGGAACTAAGCAGCCGTGTCCTAGTACAGGAGAGCCCAGCAACACAATGCAGCAGTTTAAGACACCAAGTGAACAATAATCTCCTGCCCCACTGAAATTGCAGCGAGAATTTTGAATTAGGTGGAGTGTAATTATCCAGCTTGGAATTTGGGCAGCGCTTCATCTTCTGAAAAGTGCCATGAGAGCTTTAACAATGGCCAGTGGGTCAGTGCCCTGGCTTTACACCCAAAAGTTCTGTGAACATAACAAACAGTTTGAGATGCTTGCAAAACCTCAGACTCCAGCCCCCCTGCCCAGGAGTATATTTTGGACTGGGTGCATTTCCAGAGTCAGGCAAGGTGAAGGCAGTTTGCTGCGTCAGCAGAGCATAGTTCTTTTGATTCACATCCCCAGAGCCTCAGGCCTGGCTGGCTGCTCTGCTTTCTGTTCCCCACACAAGCACCTCAGCCCAGCAGTGTCTCTCTAGATCTAAGAGCACCACTCAGGGTAAACTCACGGCTTATTGATCATAGGGTCAAAGAAGGGTCATAGGTCATGGTAGCTCCCTCTACAACAAATCATTTGAACAGAAACTGTTGACCACTGCTTCATTGTCATGCACCTGTTCCCCTCCCAGCAGTTACTAATTTCTCCATTTACTTCTCAGAGGAGCCTTAGCAACACCATTCCTCCAGCTGGTAAAGCGATGGCTGGCCTCATCTGTAGCCACTGTCAATGCTTTGTTGTACACTAGCTAACAGATGGCGATGTATGAGCAGAGCAGTTAGCACACAGCACCTCGGTGCTGACCTCTGAACTGTTTTCTAAAGTTGCTCATTTAATATCTTTGCTGCTCTTCTTACTGAAACTCAGGTTCTTCTCTCTCGTGCTTGGTGCGCAAGCATTTAATAGGCTACATGCAAATTAGAATTAGAAAAAACAAGGGCCTTCATTGATTGAGATTAAATTAAAATGCACAAGAAGTGGAGCGAGTAAAAAAACATCTTGAAACTGGAAAATCTCAGTCCTGAGGCCAGTGAGAAATGACAAAGGGCTAAATATTTTCTCTTCCCTCAGTGTTTCTAAAGATCTCAGGCTTATCCTGGTAATGATTATTATTGTGTTATAGTTGTGCCCAAGATGTGCTAAGTGCTGGACTGCCCAGCTGGCTCACCACACGTTCGGTGGATCTTGACAACACCCTTGCAGGTGTCTCTAGAAACGTCAGGTGTATCCCATGAGTTACCTGCTGACCCATGTCAGGGACCAGGGTTTACACTAATGCCTAGGGACAGCATGGAGACCCAGAGAAGGGAGGGGCTGAGACATCCCCATGCCTCTAGCACTTTGCCATTACTGTTTCAAAAAGATCAAAGCCCATTTATCAAAGCTGAACATGGCTCTGTGTGACCCCTCCTGATGCAGTGGTTCCATTTAGGTTTCACCTCGGGGTGACGGGATTTTCCAATACATTTACACTAATGGAAAATGCATCAGCATTTACTGCTGTAGCAGCTCCAGACCTGCTGGCACCCAGGGATTCATTCTACCTCGCTAACTCTAAAGTGCCCTGTCGTGGTGCCCAGGCAGGACATCAGAAATATCCATACAGGCTGACTAGCTAGTTTTGATCCCGAAGCTCTTTGCCCCAGTCCTTTGTTCCCCTCCACTGCATGCCAGCATCCTGGCTATTTGTTTGTTTCATCCACCTGTTACTCTTGATCATTAACCCAGACTGTAAGCTCCTTAGGACAGGGGCTGCTGTCTTTTTACTACACATTTCTACAGTGTCTATCACTGAGGACGCGATGCCTGATTTGGATCTTGCACCACTTCTGCAACAAATTAAAAAATATATGTTTTTAAACAGAGCTTCTCCGGCAAGGCTTGCAACTCAAACATTGCAGCACTCTGCTAGCACATGGAAATCAGAACGTGAAACTGACTAGCCACAAATACAAAATGGAGTGGTCTATTGCGCTGCGAAAAATGCAAGCAGCAAACAGTGTAAATGGGAAAAAGTACATTAATTTTTTTTTAATTATTTCAGTTTCAACATCAGGAGTTATTTGCCACACAAGTAAGGACATTTTATTGTTCAGTATGTGCAATTCATAAGTCAGCAGAGCCCCCCTCCCCCTTTACATCCAAGCTCTATAGTGCAGTATTCTGGTTTTGGCTGCTTAGTGCTCCCAATAAGCCCTATGATTTAGATTTTGCTCAGAGAAAACAGAGTTGAGTTCTGAGCAGGGCTGTGCTTCTGGGGGATTAAAGTCCTGACCTCCGAGAGGTTGGCAGAATCCCGGGGGATTTGGAATTATAAATAAATGAAATAGAATTCAATGACAAATAATACAACAATGCATGTGAATAATAATAAAGGAAAAGAAAACCATTTCAAACCTGGGTTATTGATGGGCACCTCTTGACATGTTACACGCATCTCTCATGGTCTCTCCCTACAAAGGAGGCTATCGTCAGTAAGATTACCACTTTATAATCATTGGCCTCTAGGGCAAAGTCATGACATCACTATGTAAGGACCCTGAGAGACCCTGAAGGTGGGATGACTAAGGCAGTGTGAAGAGGGGAGCGAAAGAAATTGTCTCTTTTCTAGCACTGATGGGTAATGAGGTTGGTTAGTTAATGTCTGCAAAGTGTTTTGAGGTGATAACGGGCCACACTAAGCATCAGGAGCATCAGACTTTAAAACGGTCACTGGGGCTTTAGTTTAGCAGTGCTTTTTTGGCACTGGTCCAGGATTAAATATAGCAAATCCCGGATGCTGGACCAGTATAATTTGCATTTCCTGAGGATATCCCAGGAACACTTGGACAGTGGCGGCCTGAAAAACAAGTTAACTCGGAGGCGACAGCACCTGTCATTTCTTCTGCCCCTCGGGATAGTTATAGGCTTTGCTTGTCTGTCTTATATTCTAGTGAGTTCCGGCTGGAGAAGGGTACCTCAGTGAACGTCATGTGATGGGGAACAGGTGTACAGATCGCCTAAATAACACACCGGGAGGTGGGGGCTTTTGCCTAACATTTTTTTCTCTCCCTCCAGGGCGAGGAGCCAGCTGTAGCACTCTAAATACTGATGGCTTCTGTTTATCCACAGAGCAGCTACAGGAACAGCAGCAACTTCTCAACCATGCTTCAGCTCAAACCTGACTCCTGAGCTGGAGGGACCACGTCCAATGAGGAGAGGGGAGTTCACTCTCCAAGGCCCATTAACGACCTTGACCTCTGCTGAAATGGCCAACACGGTGCCAGTCAGTGGTGGTGGGTTTTGGATGGGGAGCTCACATTTGTCCATTGGGAGTTGGATTGAGACCCTCCTCTCTCAATTTTATTCCTGGTAGGTCACCAAACAGCTGCGAGAGGGTAACAGCTTGCAGGCACTGCCAGCTTAGGTCTCAATCCTGCAATAGTTAGAGCACAGTGGGCTGCTGCCCCTACACAGAGCCCCAACTCTTGCAATGGGCTCCACATGGACACAGCAGGCTGCCCACGTGCTACCATCTGCAGGATCAGAGCCCTAGGCAGGAGTCAGACATGCAACTTAAAGTGTATCACTTCTAATCCCTTCAGTCCCCTGTGAATAAATATTCACAAACTGCCACTGTTTTTTCTGAGCTGCCAGTACGTGTAGTGGCCATCCTGCTGGAAAGCCAGGTCATGTGCAACCTCAGCAGTATTAGCTCCCTAGGGCAATCAAGACTTGGTACTCCCTCCTAATTGCCTCATGTGCGTTAGCCTGGGACCCTGCCTGCCTGCCTCTTTCCTGGGTCTGCTCAGCCACCTTCAGCAGGCAGCAGAGGATCGATTTACTTGTTGGAGGTATTGGGAGGCCTGGCATCCTGGGGAGGGGTCTGGTTGCTCAGTAGGTGCTGGCAGATGATCAGGCTGCTGGGAGCATACAGGTAATGCTGGAGATGGGGATGAAAAGGACACGCTCCTGCCCTGCTCTCTTATTGACGGGCCCCTCAATGCAGTGATAGGTCTTGTGCATTTCACTCTGGCCCCACTCCCACCATCGGCATTAGTGTTGTAGTGTCCGTGGCAGGGAAAGGGGTTGAGCTGCTAGTTGGGGATCATGGGAGGAATAAGCAGCTGCAGGGAGAAGAGGGGGAATCACAAGTCAGGCAGCAGAAATTTATTTCCAAAGTTGCTCCGTACCACAGCAGTCACCCAATTTGGACTTAACCGGTCAAAAGCACCAGCAGTGTCCAGTCAGGGAACCAAGACTCTGCTTCTCCCTCGGGGGGCTGCTGGCAAGGGAGCTGTTTTCCACTGAAAGACGTTGCATTGCCTGGGGCATTAATCTCTCCTCCTCCTCCTGGCTGGAGAGGATGCTGCTAATATCACTTCAGATTATTGCTTATATGGAACACAGCACACAGATGTCACAATAATGACAGATGAACTCAGGCTGTCAGCCTTGTTCCAGTACCAGACCTCCCCCAGCCACTCTGGATCAGTAACAGAGACAAGCAACCAAATTAAATAACTTGGGCTTTGCCACAGTATATGTGGAGAGGTTGGTAGATTGAGACAGCCCTTATCTCTGCTGTTTCTCCCTATAGCCCTCTGATCTCTGCAGGATTCTCCACTGACTTGTACCCTCAGCAGTTATTTACACCTGTGCAAAGTGCGTGTAAGTTGCTACTGTTCTGATCTTCTATAAATGACTACATCAGGGGCAAAGCAGTGGAGAATCAGGTCCGTTCTCGCTCATCTGTACACAAAGGGCCAAATCCAGGAGTCTTTATACAGGCAAAGCTCCCATTGACTTCAACAGGAGTTTAGCCTAAGCCAGCACTGCAGGATTTGGTCCACATGCCCCCAGTTCATTCAGTCACAAGCACTTAGTTTGATGGAGCCGGGTATTGTCAATGAAGATTCTTCAGGGGGTCAGAAGCTGAATTCCTCCTTATACTGGTAGATGGATTAATTACCATTGATCTGTGTTTGCTCCATTCCCACCCCTGGCTTTGATAGTCCCAGGGCAGGAAAGAGCAATTCCGCAGTTGATGCAGAGACAGAAGGTGGAGAGGGCAGTGTGGAGTATGTACATATGGAGAATGATGGGAGGGCTGCATAATAAAATGCTAACTAAGGCAACTCATCTAGGAAAACTGGTTTCTCCAGCTGGCCTGCATCCAACATTTGCTGACACTCTGCTCCAAATGACAGATGCTCTGACCACCAAGGTCTCCCCGTACTTGCTTTTTAACCCTGCTCTCCCCTCCACCCAAATTGGCTCTATGGTATCTGGCTATAACTGTACAGGGTCTAGATGAGGTGGAAGGTGGCTATTATCATCAGCGATCCAACATAAAATGTGTTAATTATTAACCCCAAGTCCTCTTGCACGCTGCAGCCAGTTAGACCTACTTTCTTTGGCAAGGTCCCTGGGCCCTGCAGCTCTCTGGTGCAGCAGGCTGGAAGCTCTGAGGCATCTTCATTTACATTTAAAATTGAAGTTTTTAATTAAATATGAAAAATTAATAATAAAATCAGGTCTCTATCCCTTCGGTTTATTTTAATAGTAAATTTTCCTCCGGGAGAGGGTTGTTTGTGACAGGATAAGGGAAATAGTTAACGACGTAGAAACCGGATCACCGAGTTTTAGAGTTAATAACCCATTGAGATGCCTAGGGGCAGTTCATGCCTCTCCAAACTTTATTTCAGGCGGGTCTGCAAACTCAGGAAGAAAACACTGCTACAGTCTACATATCCTGTTCTCAAAATTATTTTCACAACCACGAGGACCAGAATTTATAAAAAATGTAATCTTGGATGCTTGAACACATTTGTGTGGCAAAAAGGTGAATTATGTGTCAAATTCCATGTGTGGAATCACCAAATAGGAACCCCATCAGTCCTCACCCATTATAGGATCATAGTAATCAGACATGAGATCCCGTTAGACCAGTGATTCTCCAAGTGTGGTCCATAAAAGGCTGGTGATCTGCAAAATATTTCCACGTGGCCCACACAGCTGATTCTGCAACAAAGATGGAATCTGTGTTGGTCTTCAAGCAGTGACAGTTCCTGCTAGATGCAGCTCTTCTAACAAACCTCCAGAGTCTGTTTAGGCCAACTAGATGCCAAAAAAAATTAATTCTTCTTTGCATCCTGTGCGGCAGCTTCATGGCTCCCTTAATCAACTGTTTCTTTGTTGTAAATTCAACCATGATCCAAAGTGAGAGGTAGCAAACCACTGAGAAGGACAGAGCCAAAAAGCATCTGTTGTCTGGGAAGACTGGGGCATTGAGGACTGATGGAAAGAGGGTAAAGCCCTTTATGTATGGAGAGTAGATAACCATACAGAGGTACAAGGTGGAGGTAGATAACTGTGCCCCTGCACTCATTGCATTGCATTTATCCTAACTCCTTGCCACTGGGGTATTACATTTCCTGTAGGAAGGTGTGGCATTGGGGTTGGAAAAGGAGATGGTTCATGAGAAGGTCCTTCTGAAGGAGTGGTCCACAACATGAAGGAGTTTATTACCACTGTAATAATGAGGGGCCTGATCCTGTCAGGTGCTGAGTGCCACCAACTCCACCTAAACTTCAAAGGGAAGTCAGGACACTCAGTGTCTTGTGGGACTGGGCTCGATATCATCAAATCCATCCCCATACGTGGGTATGACTGACCCTTGATCCTGTACAGAGCTCTGCGCAGGTGGAGCCCTGCAGCCCCACGGAGCCTCACTGAAGTCAACAGGACATGGGGCAGGTGCAAGGGCCTGCCCATACATATGAGTATGCAGAAGCAGGTCTATAGATAGTCCCCCTCATACATACCAGCTTGGCACCGGATCCACATACACACTCCACTCCAGTGGCAGCAAAGGGGACTCAGGAGATCTGGGCTGTTCCTTACACTGCAATATAATTTCCTGGTTGACCTTGGGCAAGTCACTTCGCCTTTTGGTTTCTCAGCTCCTGGTCTACAACATAGGCTTGATGAGAATATTCCTCTGCCTCACATAGGGGGTTGCAAGGATGAATCAAATGTGAGTGAGGCACTCAGCCATTGTGGTGATTAGTGCTGTAAAAATGCTTGCTGCCGCTGTTTGACCCGAGCAGCTAGTCAAAGGTTGGGGCCCGGTGGGTGTTCCAGTTGGAGCAGTTGGTGGCAGTCAGGTATTTCTCTGTACATTCTTTGTAAATCAAATTGAACCAAAGTCCTGTGTCTCTGAACTCCAAAGGAATAAAATAGTGGGAAACAGCACCAAGAACACTGTTTCCAGCCTGCATCCTGACCCAAAAACCTCTCCCCAGGTTTCTTTCAGGGTCAGCCACATGCTTTAAGCTGCTCCTTCAAGCTGCCTCTGCATCTATTCTTATCTAACCTCAGTGCCCGTGAGATCTCTCTTCCCCACCTACCCACAGCCCTACTGAAAATAATATTCAGCCCATAGCTCTGGGGCAGGTGCACACACAGCTATTGTCTAAGGCTACGTCTACACTAGCACTTTTGTTGGTGTAACTTCTGTTGCTCAGGGGTGTAAAACACCACCCCTCTGAGAGATATTCTCCTGCCGACATAGCTACCGCCATTCACTGGGATGGTTTAATTATGCCGGCAGGAGAGCTCTCTCCCGTCAGCACAGAGCGGCTACACGGGAGACCTTACAGCGGTGCAGCTGCAGCAGTAGAGCTGTGCTGCTGTAAGGTCTCTAGTGTAGACATGGCCTTACATGGAGCTAAGTGAAGGGTGAGTTCACACCTACCGATCTCAATCGGGTTTTAACTCAGTCCCCGAGAAAGGCTATGGGGATGCTACAAATTACTTCGGCATGACTTATGTTGCTCAGGAGTGTGAATAATCCACACCCCTGTGTGATGTAAATCATACCGACCTAAGCCCGTGTGTAGACAGTGCTATGTCGGTGGGAGAGCTCTCATGGAGGTGAAGTTATTAAGCCAATGGGAAAGCTCTCTCGTGTCAGCTTAGAGCATCTTCACCAGAAGTGCTACAAAGAGGCAACTGCGCCGCTGTAAGTGGTGTCGTGTAGACGTAGCCAAAGTTTGACCCAGCTCATAACAAGCTGATCAGTAAAATGTTGTTGCCCATGTCTGGAGTGACCTGCCTGATCAAGTAACCTGTAGACATCTCTGAGTCCCTCCTCTAAATACCTTTCTTGCCAGTCTTTCCAGCAATGACCTTAGCACAACCCTATAAGCAGGAACCAACACGTGAAGCATGCCACTCTAGCAGGTGCACACCTTTAGCTGTGTAAACCTTCTTCCCTCATCTCCTGATCTGGTTTGTCCCTGCATCACATGAGGTCATACTTCACTTAGGTTGTAAGCACCTCAGGGCGGGGAATGAGCCTTCATGTTCTATGCAAGGTGCAATGCACAGTGCTGTGCTGTGTATAAATGCTAACTAGACAAATAATAGTAATAAACAAACAATAATAATAGGATTTCATAACAACAAAGGCTTTGCCATAATCAACAGACCACTAGTGCATTAAGTCACCTGTCTCCAACATTAGCCAATAATATCCATTCATTTAAATTGAGATGAAAAACACCAGGTTCCCCTACCCTCTGAACTAACATACCTGACCAACCATGTTTTGCTATACTGGGGGTGGATGGATTATTTCTTGAGCCTCACCATGATCAGTTTACACAAGGCTGCGAGAGATCTGATTTCACAGCAAAATCCTTCTGTGCATGAGAAAGTAATGCTAGTTCTACCGAGAACTTCAAGAGCTAGCAACTTTAGGCAGAAATGGTGACACAGCATCTTAAAATCCAACCCTCTGCAAATCCTGACGTGTGACATGTTAAAAGCCCTGGGAGCTCTGCAAAGAGTTGCCATCTGTAATGTGCACTGATGCAAATGCACATCCAAACTGAGAGGCTTGCAGGAGGGAAGACAGCAAAAAGAAACATGAGATGGGAAAGTCTGAGAAAGATTCAACATGCTGCAGAACTTGAAAGCCTCAGCAAGTTTATGTCCCATTTTCTTCCAGCGGTCCCTTTGACTTCCCTTCCCCTGCTCAAACTCTTTTTGTCTTCCAGGACCCCAGTGCCACTCCATTTCTGCTTTTCTTCCAGACCCCTTGCTTTCAAGACCCCTGTAACCTCTTGCTCCTGTGCCCCAGCCTTCCATATGCTTTGCTTCCAGGCTTCTCCCTTTCCTTCCTAGGGTACGTCTCCACTGCACGGTCCAGGCTTGTAGGCAGGTTCTAGCCCCAGCTGCCCTACCAAACACACAGCAAAACGTCTGACCCAGGTTTGGCAGTCCTGGGCTAGCTTACTTGGCTGGGTGGAGTGGGGTGTTAAAGTCTGGGATTCACTTTCATTCACTGGAACCCACCCACTTTGCAGTGAGGATGTAGGCAAAAAATCACCCAAGTGCTGACAGTCCTCCAACGCCTTCCCACAATTCTCTGCAGAGGACAGAATTTCTCCTGCAGTTGATGTAACTGACTGGAAAGAATCCTAGAACATCTCAGTGCAAAGAACCATGGGCTATGCCCACGGACACACATGGACAAGTACAGAAATGTGAGGACACAGTAATGCAAGTAGGGCTTTGCAATGGGGGCACTGGCCCCAGGCTAAGCGAACCTGGGTGCTCAGACCAAGATGACAATCACCCAAGCTAACTGCCAGGAAGACATATCCTCATGCATCTCCCCATTCTCTTCATGCCTCCTGGTTTCCTCTTGTTCCCTTTCACCATTTACCCAGCCGCCTGACTTCGGAATACCCCATCAATTCCTTTCCTTCCAAGCCCAAATCCCTTCCCATTTCTTTTCTCCCAGGGCACCTGATAGTTCCAGTTGCAGCAAACATTCCATCCTATCCCATCGCTGTCTCATGAGAGTCTCCCCCACTTCTTGCCACCTGCTATCACTAAAATATTTACAACTCTCTGCCGAAGGGGGTGACTTCTAGGAATAGAACAGTGTTAAATAAATAATGACTCAAACGTTGGATAGAGTTGGATAGTTTGGTTGCAAGAGATTCTGATTGAGAGGAAATGAGCGTGTTAAGGAATCCTTTTAATCTGCCTTGGAGGAGATCTTGCCCTTGGTTATTCTCTCTTTCTGGGAAAACACCAATCCTTGGCTCCTTTCAATAGCACAATCACATTTGTTTTGAAACATAATTCATGTAACAAATGTTTGTCAGCGAAGCTGCGGTTACTTATCACAAATCACCTCCCAGAAAATAACGCCTCAGTTTGCAGAAAAAATTTGCACACAAAGGAGTGGGGTGGGGGAGGGGAGAAATCAACATTGACACGTGATGCCACCTCTCTGACAATGTCAAATTATTTTTCTGATAACAACATTTCTATATATTTCCATGGGGGTGGACTGCAGTTACAGCACAGAACCGGGATTCAGGAGACCTGGATTCTATTGCTGGCTCTGTCGCAGTCTTCTTGTGTGGCCTTGTGCAAAAGACTTAACCACTGTGTGCCTCAGTTTCCCCAGCTGTAAAATAGGACTAAATAAATAACTCTGCCTTTTACAGTGCTCTCCACAGGTGGTGGCAAAGCCCCTTTCTGAGGAAGAACTGTTATCGCCTTTTTACAGAAGGGGAAGCTGAAACTCAGAGAGGTTAAGTCACTTGCATAAGACCACAAAGCAAATCACTGACAGTAGCAGGAGAGAAATACAGGTCTCCTGACTGCTAGGTCAAGATCTGAACTGTTAGACCACAATTCGGAGTGATAATGGTATTTCCCTGCCCCTTGGGGTGTTGAAAGGCTTAATCCATTCGAGTGCGTAACGTATTGAGAGCCTTAAACGGAAGGTGCAATAGAAGTGTGAAGTATTATAAGAAGAGAAGATATAGATATAGATATAGATATAGATATAGATATAGATATAGATAGTCACCTTTTGTTGTTTGAGGGCCCCCGGACATTTTTTTAAAATGTAGTGCAACTTACACTGAAATAACATTAATTTTAAACAAAGAACCACCCACTGCTTCTGTAGTAAAGTACAGACTTTTACCCAGAGAATAAGTAACAAAGGTATAGCCCCCTACAAACTTCCTGATCATCAGTATGCAACACACCATGCCAACTTTATAGCAACAGTGGGGATACAACTCGTACTCTCCATCTTCAGAAGCAGAAGGAGAATCTCTTTTTGCTGTTAGCAGTATAGCACCTATGACACGGAGTGAAGCAGTTCTGATTCCACCCCCCCAGAAGGCAGCAGTACACATACACACTAGCCAAGTATCTCAAGGAGCTTTACGAACACTAATGAATCAAGCCTCACAACTCCAGGACAAGGTAGACAAGCAACCTCAGCTGCTGTCACACAATTATCACACTGTAACATTAGGAACCAGTTCCAAAGTTGAAGTGATGTGTATATGGCACAGGGGTTAAGCAGAGCTAGAAGGAAACTGGCTGAGATGCCCTGTGTGGACAGCAGTCTCAAAATGGGGGAGCTGTCCCCAGAGGTTCACATTGCTAATCTAACCCCTGCCTTTGAGTCCTCCCCATCCCACTTGGAACTTGCCTTTGTATCCTTCCCTGCTCACCCAGTGGCTCTTTCAGAGGTTCACCCAAACCCATCTAATTGAACACCTGCTGTTTTATCCTCTCTGCCCCAGCTTGTCAACCCCTCAGAGGGTCTAGCTGCTTATCTAGCCCCCCCCTCCCCACTTGAACTTTGCATTTTCCCCTGACCAGACAGGGAGTCCCGCAGTGACCGCACCTCATCACAGCCAAATCCTGCATCTTACCTCCTGGACCATTTGGCAGACTGCCTCCCAAAGGGTCTCTTCCAGAGCACGCCATACAGCTGCACTTTGGTGCTGATATCCAAGACATCCGAGTCTGCCTGTTCCATGGATGGAGAAGGGGAGACAGAGTTGGATTTTGAAGTGAACATCGTAGACGGATTTTATTCTAACTCTCCCCCTGTGCCTGGCAGCTCAGGGAATCCGATTAAATGCAACGACCCAGAAGGACATCACCAGCCACTCCAACAGAGAGACTGAGGCTATGGTTTAAATCAATAACAGGACTGCTCAGTGCTCAGGCAATAATTTTCCCCCGATGCAGAGATGATGAAAGTGTCTTCATTTCGTATCACTTTGTGATGCATTACGGAGAGCGCAAAGGTCCCAGCCCATGAGTCAGAGGGCTGAATAGAGCCAAAGACCAGCAATAGAGAGCGAGAGAGAGAGAGAGAGAGCGCACAGTCAGAAATAATGCAGCAAGCCTAATTATCTGTGTGAGAGCCAGGGTGTAAGGATGGTTATTGCACTGAATGCTCAGGAGCCCCAGATGGGAGTCAGAGGGGACAGTCTGCAAATTGCCAGGCTTGTTTCTGTGACACATGCCCCCAAAGTCTTGTGCCTGTTCATGAGTTCTTCTGATTGGCTCATAGGGCAAGGTGAGCAGAGTGGGTATGAATCAGTGAGTTCCAATCAGACTTCCTCATCTATTTGGAGAGGTTTCCTTTCTGTGCCAGTCTGGAAGCCAGTGGGTAGGGTTCACATGCTCGCTCTGGTTTGAACGGGTATTGTCCGTGACACCAGTCTCATTCCTTAAAGGGCCATTGCCAGCAATAAAATAATATATTATACAACTCGACAATTCCAGCTCTGGGACTTGGGACACATTACCCCTTCTGTTGCTCCAAGGCGAGCTTCACCACTCCATTCATCTCCTCTGACTCCATCACCAAGGAACAGCTCCCCAGCCATCGCCCACTCCACGCAAAAGTCCCTCCAAGAGACACTTCTTCCCCAATGCTCACAAGAAACCACAGAATAATGTTGTTTCAAGTTCCTGCATCCTGCCTTCTCTGTCTGTCTCTGACATTGTTCGATCTTTGGGGAGGGATTGCCTTGGTTTTGTCTTGCCCAGTGCTGAGAGCACATTTTGATGGCAGCATCTAACAAATTATAAAGACAAGAAGTTAGAAGTATTATATTAATAAGAAGTTTTGTGCACTGGTAAACTCAGAGTGAAAGCTGGTGAGATCTAGACAGGGGTAGGCAAACCCAACATGCTGTTCCTATTTTCTCTACGTTGAGTCCCTTCTGTTGCATTACATTACAACTCTCTCTAGACCCGCCCCTGAACAGTGCCAAGAACATGCTGCTCCAGCTGCAGTCAGTGGGAGCTTTGAGTGCTCAGCCCCCCTCAGGATCAGGCCCACAGTGAGGTGTGTGTAGACCACTGAAAACCAGGCCCTGCCTCCTGTGCATCCTTTGCCTGTGCTGGGTACCTTTGGGTCACTGTGGAGCAGGCAAGCACATCACTCAGGTGGGCTGCTCCGTTGACTGCACCTGAAACGTTGAGACCCGAGCAACTCTTCAGGATGCTGTTCTGAAAATAAGTGATTGCTTGTGTTGGAGTGGGGGTCTGGGAGGAAAACAGGGAGGAGTTCAGTTGGAATCATACTGCATGCAGGATAAATAAGAATACTGGGTCCAAAACATCCACCTTTAGTTACCCGTGCTCCACTGAAATCAACTCACGTAAGGACTACTTGGATGAGTAAGGGTTTGAAGGATCAGCCCTCAAAATAGGATTGGTATCAGTGAGGGAAAGTAGGGTTGCCAACTTTCTAACCACACAAAATCAAACACCTTGCCCTGTCCCTTCCCCAAGGCCCCACCCCTCACTCACTCCAGCCCCACCCCTCACTCACTCCAGTGCCCCTCCTTCAATCACTCCACTCACACACTTTCACCGGGCAGGGGCAGGGGGCTGGACTATGGGAAGGGATGAGGGCTCCAGCTGGGTGGGGCCAGAAATGAGGGATTCAGAGTGCGGGAGGGGGCTCCAGGCTGGGGCAGGGAGTTCGGGTGCAGGAGGGGGATGAGGGCTCTGGCTGGGGGTGCGGGCTCTGGGGATGAGAGGTTGGGGCTACAGATGGGGGCTACAGGCTGTGGCCAAGGGGTTTGGCGTGCAGGAGGGGGCTCAGGGTTAGGGCAGGGGGTTGGGGTACAGGAAGAGATTCAGGGTGCAGACCCCAGGAGGGAGTTTGGGTGTGGGAGGGGGCTCGGGGTGTGGGGTCTGGGAAGAAGTTAGGGTATGGGAGGGGGTTTTGACCTAGGGCAGGGAGTTGGGGTGCAGGAGGGGGCTTGGGGTGCAGGCTCCAGCCAGGCAGTACTTACCTCAGGCAGCTACCGGTCGGTGGCACAGTGGGGTTAAGGCAGGTTCCCTGACTGCCCTGGCTCCATGCAGCTCCCAGAAATGGCCGGCATGTCTGGCCCCTAGGTGGAGGCACGGCCAGGAGGCTCTGCACACTGACACTGCCCTTGCAACTCCCCTTTGTCACGGTTCCTAGGTAGAACAGACTGAGATGGTCTTTGGGAAAGACAAGCAAGTATGTAGACCATTTATTGGTTTAAGATCTGTTTTATCTGAAATTCCTTTTTTCTAAATACTTTGCTTGAAGAAAATGTTGCTTTAAGGGTACTACTGTCATTTTGCTCCCAGAGGAGACGGACTGCAGGTGCTGAAGATAAGTCAGATCTCCAGACTTAGGGCAGGAGGTGAAAAGGTATATGGTGGGAAACTCGAACAACACGGGCAATTTTAGACAAGAAGAATCCATTTTCTCAAACCGGGAATGTGGTCAGCACAAGGGAGTTAAAACTATATTCTTAAAAAAATAAGTTTCCTGTGGTCATTTAATGACCACAAGTACTCAAGACCTTGGCTTTATACTTCAGCATCAGCTGATAGCACATCCAACAGCACTGACTGCATATGTAATGGGTTTGGAGACAGCAATACGCTAACATTACGTATAGTACCTCAGCGTACCTTTCTGCTGTGGTATTTAGCCTTATCAGGACTCAATACATTATGCAGAGTTAAATCTCCGATAGGAGAGTGACACAATATTTCTAAAGGAAAATATTTACTATATATCGATCTGTGAATACATATGTTTACTTATACCCCTTGAAACCACTATGAATATGGTCACTAACAACTCTTTAAAGATAACACTTTCGAGGGGGGTTTCCCTAAGTTTTAGTACTGTCACAATTGCAAATACAAAATATAATTATGAGCATACATATACACACACAAATATATTCCCTTAGGGCTCTTCTCTGGGAGGATTTACACTTCTCAGTTATTGTAGGATGGTGTCCTGATCCTTTGTAGGGACTGTAACCTCCTTAAAGTCCAGGAAACAGGCTATGGTCTCTCACATTCTGCTTCAAACTCCCTACGTGGCTCTGCAATGGCAGTCTTAATTTGCAGTCTGCAGCAATTCTAGTCCTCTTCTTCTCCAGTGGGGTGAAGGGAGCCTACAGTTTAAATCCAACAAATTGGCAAGATCCCTGGAATACAACCCTTGTAGCAGACCCTTCCAGGCCTTGTGCTGCTCCACCACTGAGTCTCCCACACTGGCTCCCACTCCTCCTATATATAAACCCTCCCCTTGAGTTACACAACACTTCACTATTGTGTCAGAGGGAAGAATATTACCTACCAAATCATCAATACTGGCATTTGCCTTAGAGCTCTCCCATCCAAGTTTTGCCCAACCCCAATCCTGCTTGTACGACACAGAAGTAGTGACAGCTACCAAGCCTGTCAACTATACAGCATTTTGACTGGTGCAATACATTGTGTCATGTTTGTTACGTTAATTAGAATATTGTATTCTTGCTGGTGAAATGCACTTGAAAATAAATGCACACTTTCCTGTGCTATAAAGTATATCAGTGATTATTACTAACCAATCAGGTAGTGTAAAAATAACAAACAAAATAAAATATGATCCACACATGCATTTGATCTTGTCAGAATTCCACAGACTCCAGGTGTCTGAAAGTGCAAACTAAACCCCAGGCAGACACGGGGGGGAAAGTAGTCTGTCCAATCTCTCTGTCTAGGTTCTTTGCTGGCCCAGATCACTGTGACCGTGGTTTTGGATACTAGATCTCCCTACACACAGAGATTAATATTGATGAGGCTCTACATGGTAGGACTGGTTCAGGCTCCAAAGCACAACAATATTCTTCATAATTGCTCTCTTCTCTTGTATTATTAGCTGAGGTCTGAGAACTTCAGTATTTTCAACTTACTGTGCGATCTCTCTGGAAGAGAGGTCTGACTTCCTTTCTTAACTCCTAGCAATACTGAGAGAAGTTAGCAGGCTGTATGCTGTCACAGGTATGTATTTTTGCAAGTCAACAGTGGGCACTGAGTATGTCTGCTATAGGGTGAAGTCACTGGCTTGGTGATCAGATTGAAATCTAGGGCAACGGGAAACTGCAAACCCTGTGAACGAGGTATGGATTCGAATAACAAATCATTTTGGCAAGTCAGAGACCATTTGACATGGTGTATGTGTGTATTTTCACTGGCATGACCAGCTAATGAAAACTGAACTGTGAAAGGTTGGGAGTTGGATTCAGAATGTTTGGGCTTGAAACAAATAATTCCTGTTCCCTTGTGAGCAAGAAGTAATATGAGAGTCGCATGTCACCTAGCACTTCCACATTTCTGCTCCCTGCATCTAGTGGAGGACACAGCACAGGGAAAGGGAAAAATTGAAAACATTAACCAAACTTTTTCAAGTCTCAGAAACAACACTCATTTCAAGATTTAGTAAGTGGTACTCATCCATCTGAGGCCTTGTCTACACTAAAAAGGGTTTGCTAGTATAGCTATACTGGTAAACCCTCCTAGCGGGGACACAGCTTACACCACTTTTGCCAATATAATTGTGTCTACACTATGGCTTTTGCTGGCATAGTAAAGTTTCTTAGGGTACATCTACACTACAGCGGGGAGTCGATTTAAGATACGCAAATTCAGCTACGTGAATAGCGTAGCTGAATTCGACGTATTGCAGCCGACTTACTCCGTTGTGAGGACGGCGGCAAAATCGACTTCTGCCGCTTTTTGTCGGCGGCGCTTACTACCACCTCCGCTGGTGGAGTTAGAGCGCCGATTCGGGGATCGATTGTCGCGTCCCGACGGGACGCGATAAATCGATCCCCGAGAGGTCGATTTCTACCCGCCGATTCAGGCGGGTAGTATAGACCAGACCTTAGAGGATGATTTTTTCCCCACACTTCTATGCTGGCAAAACTTTTAAGAGCAGATTAATTCTTCACTGACTCAGGCCTAATATCCTGTCATGGTGGGGCCACTGCTCTGCCGGAGGAGCTGTCTTTCAGATGAAAGATAAAGCTAAAATATTTCACTAACTGTAGTCAGTAAGGATTCCACAACACTCTATAGGAGACAGGGTGTTACCTCCATTGTTCTGCCCAATGTTGCATTGCCTATAGAGGAAACTGTATTCTACTGATCTTTGGGCTTGTGCCACAAATTTTAGATCTGGATCTGAGCCACCCCAAAGTCTAAAAGGGTTCAGATCTGGTGTTTCAGTTTAGATTTGTCTTACTAGTTTCAACTGGATGTTGTGGCCGTTTCCTCACTAGGGAACCATTAGCAATTGAACCAGCTTAATGAAATAAACAGAGACACCTAGCATATATTTGGTGCTACAAATATAGTTTAAAAAAAATAGAAGCAGCAGCAGCCCAGTCCCCATTTGATGCGAAAGTTGCCTATTTATTTCTGAAAGTTACTTTCCAGCCTTCCAAGTGCTTAGCTCTGTGCAGAGGATGTTTTAAAATGGGGGAAGGCAGCATGCTGCCAATCCACTCCCATGTGACACATGGATAGATGGAGTTTGTTCTGCACACCATTATTAATTTTTAATACCTTGGATGGGAAGAAAAAAAACAGCTGCTCTGCAGAGCTCAGAGAGGAAGGTTATTCAGCAAATAGTCATAAAAATGAAATGCCTTTGGCAATGCATTCTGGACCCAACACACACAGACTGGCAAATTTACAGCCTCATCTGACATATTCCTCTGGTGAGAACATATGGTCTGTGTGACACTCTGTACCTCGTGAGAACACCCTGCACCCCATGTTCATCCTTATAAAATGATTGTGTGGTATCCAATGCAAAGTTTGTCACATTGGGTGTCTTCAGAAGGAACTGAGCATTGTTGTTATAGTAATGTTATAGGTTGTAATTTCAGTACATTCAGTACAAATTCATATAGTAATGTATATAGGTATGAGGCAGAAAATGTGTCCTTGTGGCTAAACAAACCCAGACAAAAACTCTCCAAGGGCAGAGAGGCAGTTCACACCTCATCAGGGCAGTTATGGGACAAACCCAGCCCAGCCTCACAGGAACAAAGGACACTGGCCTAGGCAACAACAAAGGATCTGCTGGACTCTCAAGTGAGTCACCCCCCTTCCTTTGGTCAGTTTGGGACTGCGATGAGGTAATGCTCACCTGACTCGGGGGGGGGGGAGAGGGAGAGTAAAGCCAAGAGGGAAGAAAGGACACAATAAAAGGGAGAGACATTTGCCATGCTCTTCCTCTCTCTTCCACCGCCATCTACAGACACCACCACTAAGCGACTGAAGCGCTGATCAAAGGAGAGAGCCTGGCTAAAGGGCAACCAGCCAGCCTGTGGTGAGAAGCATCTAAGTTTGTAAGGGCACTGGAAGTGTTAAGATCAGCTTAGAATGCGTTTTTGCTTGTGTTTCATTTGACCAAATCCGACTTGTTATGCTTTGACGCATAATCACTTAAAATCTATCTTTGTAGTTAATAAATTTGCTTGTTTATTCTACCTGAAGCCGTGTGTTTGGTTTAAAGTGTGTCAGAGACTCCCCTTGGGATAACATGCCTGGTACATATCAATTTCTTTGTTAAATTGAAGAATTCATATAAGCTTGCTGTGTCCAGCTGTTACCTGGGGTTCTTTCAACCCAAAGCTCTTGGTAACTTTTACACTGTATCAGGTAGTGTCAGGAAATAAATCAAGGGATACACGGCCATCCGACCGATAGATGGCTGGCACAAACAGGGCAACACAAGAGTGTTTTCACTCAAAGCTAAACTTTACTTAGTCTCAAGCACTTACACACGTCCGCAACAAGTTAGTAAAACACCCCTAACCCTAGATAATTACCAAAGCTGAGTGTGGTTCTTGAGTGGCACAGCGGCAGCCTTCCGGGGGCCAAATCTTCCATCTGCCGATGGGGAACACAAGATGCATCCAGAGGGAGAGTCCTCCTGCCTCAAACTTTTTCCCCTTATTTATCCATTAGTAATACAATGACATGTCATTTAAAGAAAACTTGTTAAGCGAGCAGTTTCAAAGGTCAAACAAGATGTTTCCTTCTGGTCATCGATTAACCAGGTGTGGTTTTTTTCAGAGTTTGCAGCCTTGGGGCCCCTAAAATGCATGTATCAGCAACTTCAACACAAATCTTATCAGGAAGGATGCGGGGTCAAGCTGCCCTTTCTGTGGCACCCCAAACCCCCCTCCCTTCCTGCCTTGGTTAAGCTAAGGCTACTGCATGGCCAATTTACGGCCTGCTGACTTGGCTGCTTTTAGCAATAAGCAATAGTGGTTTCAGACAATTTACTGGTTTGCCAAAATCTCCCCGTACACAGTGGGCATAACTGGACACTGCAAGACGGAGGTTCCTAAGGTTGTGTCTGGGACCAGAGATGTTGGCTAGTGTCAGTCGGTTGCACAATCCAAGGAGCAGCTTACCTGCCAGAGGCTGTGTGTGAACAGCCCAGGAGTGGGGGTTCTCTCAGCAGATCAGGGTAAGGCTGGCTCCCAGAGTCAAGGATTGAAAAAATTGCTTCGTGGAAGATACCCCCAAATTCTCATAAGAGGCTTTTCCCCATCGCATTTCAAATGCCACAAAATGAACTGTATCTAGACTACCAGGCTTTCTAACAAGCACACTGTTAAACATCAGAGGGGTAGCCGTGTTCGTCTGAATCTGTAAAAAGCAACAGAGGGTCCTGTGGCACCTTTAAGACTAGCAGAAGTATTGGGAGCATAAGCTTTCGTGGGTAAGAACCTCACTTCTTCAGATGCAAGAGACTTGCATCTGAAGAAGTGAGGTTCTTACCCACGAAAGCTTATGCTCCCAATACTTCTGTTAGTCTTAAAGGTGCCACAGGACCCTCTGTTACTGTTAAACATGGTTTTTCCCTTCATGTGGACGTGTTCTAAAATGTTAGCTGGTCGACTCACTGTTCCCTCTTCATGTCACCTTTACGGTAGTGGAGTCCAGCATACCAGTGACAGAAGCCTGGAGGACTAATGCTTGCCAATCACTTCTTTAGAGTACACGTATCAAATAGCCAGAGACTAGTCCCCTTGATCATGACAGGGGCTCTTATTCACAGCTCATTCGTGATAGCATCTGTTCGGCTTTGTCTTACAGTCCCTTTGGCCCTGATGCCACAGAACATCCTACCCTACAAAAAAAACCATTGAGGCACCATGTAAACAGATAGGCCTGGGTCATCTCCTCCTCCTACAGTAAAATCCTCAGCTGGGGACTCTGATAGGAAGTCTCAGTGAAAATCCCCTCCTAGAGATTCTAATTTTGTCCTGCTGTTTAGCAAAACGTTTTCTTCTCCCCCACCCCCAAAGAAAAGGCTGTGGGCTCTGTCCACATCCAAAAACCTTGTGGATCCCCCGAGATCTGTGGGAGGCTAGGGCCATCTGCAGAAAGGCCTTCCTCCCACTTCCTGTAAGCACCACTCCAAACAACACTGTCTGCAACTTCCCTAGGCTGGGAGGAAGGCAGAGGAACACTGTGGACATGACAACACAGCTTGGAGCCCGGCTCTCCCTTCTCATGTCTCCCCCTCAGTATGGACACTGGACTAGTGGAGAGCCCTATCCAGTGGCCACAGGGGAGGATGGTGCTGTGGAAAGTGAGGAGATCTTTGTGCAAAGTGTCTGCTCCATCATGCACAATTCAAGGTGGGGAGGGCATGATCTGGTCAGCAGATTTTTTAAATTATTGGGAAAGGTGTTCCAGTAATCCGAGCACTCCATCTTGGGGATGAGTAGTGAACAACAGCATGCAAAAGAAAAAAAAATCCCAAGGACAAATCTTTAAAATGATGATCATGACTGTTACATTTTCTACCTAGCAAGCACACCATGTAAATAGTATTTTTCTTTCCTACAGCATTTAATTTTACCCAAACGTCCTATGCTTGCTGTTAATGCTATTCCACCCTCCTCCAGGCATTACAGCAGCATCAAGAACAGTGGCAGGTATAAAAGGAAACTGATTGAACAGGATAAACAGAACTGGGGCAATAAATTTAGTGAACACCAGTGGAAGCTTTCTATAGAAAGAATACACACGTCATAATGTTCCAAGAGCTACCTGGGGCCCAGCAACGAACTTCCAGAGGCTTTCATAGCCCATGCTGTCTTGGAGACCAGAACGCTCCAGGATCTAATGAATAAACCATAAAGGCAAGCTTGCTATTCATAGCAGCCATTTATTTGGAAGAGCATGAGTATTAGAGGCATCTACTGCTGATTCAAGCCTGTTGTTCGTTTCCAGTCCAGCTTTCCTTCCAGAAGATGGACGGCCTTGCAGTGAAGGCACTAACTCAGGGCTCAGTAAATCTGGATTAAATTCCCAGCTTTACCATAGAGACTGTGTGTGTGACCTACAGCAAGTCACTTAATCTCGCTGTGCCTCAGTTCCCCATCTATACAATGGGAATTAAAATACTTCCCTAGTCCCCAGGAGTGCTGTGCGAATAAATTCATCAGATTACCTCAGACACTGTTTTGCAAAAGACAGGTTTTGCAAATGTCGGTGCTTCCACCTTCCAGGGTTTTCTTGCAGGACAACTGCTAGATCATGAGGTTTTTGATAGTGAATGTCATTACATAATTACATGATGTCACACTGTGACAAGTATATCATCAGATTCCATTTGGGATTTTTTAAACATCTGACAAGTTAGTCTTGGAGCATCTGAGGCATGTCTACACTGGCAGAGTTACAGCGCCGCTCAGAGAGCACTAAAGGGAAACCGCTGTTGTGTGTTCACACTGTCCGGTACCTGCGCAATAGCGTGTTCACACTTGCGGCACTTGCAGAGCTATTCGGAGCGGTGCACTCTGGGCTGCTATCCCACAGAGCATCTCTTCCTTTTCTGCTGCTAAGACTTATGGAAAGGCGGATGGGGGTCAGGGGCATCCTGGGTCCTGTCCCAATGCCCCATGATGTGTTGCTTCACATCCCAGCAGTCCCTGTGCTTCCGTCCGCATTTGACGCCATCTTTCAACGGTTTGTGTACTGTGCACTCTGTCTCTTTCAGGCTGCAGGAATGGATCCCGAACTGTTGACCGGTATGCTGCTCGCTCTGACCAACACGTCACAGGTGGTAATGGAGTTATTCCTTAAAACTACAAAGGCAAGAGGAGTGTGACATTGATCTTGTCACACATACTAGCTACGACACGAGATTGCTTGTGGCATTCGTGGATGTGCTGACCACAATGGAACGCCACTTTTGGGCTCAGGAAACAAGCAGTGAGTGGTGGGATCACATCGTGATACACATCTGGGATGACGAGCAGTGGCTGCAGAACTTCTGGATGAGGAAAGCCACATTCATGGGACTGTGTGATGAGCTCGCCCCAGACCTGCGGTGCAAGGACACGAAAATGAGAGCTGCCTGCTGTTGGAGAAACATGTGGCGATTGCACTGTGGAAGCTGGCTACTCCAGACTGCTAATGATCGGTCACTAACCAGTTTGGAATGGGAAAGTTGACAGTTGGACTTGTGTTGACAGAAGTGTGCAGGGCCATTAATTGCATCCTGCTGTGGAAGACCGTGACTCTGGGCAACGCGTGTGAGATTGTGGATGGCTTTGCACAAATGGGCTTCCCTAACTGCGGAGGGGCGATAGATGGCACAAATATTCCAATTCTGGCACCAGATCACCTAGCCACCAAGTATATTAATCGCAAAGGGTATTTCTTAATGGTTCTCCAGGCGCTTGTGGATCACCGTGGGCATTTCACGGACATTAACGCAAGCTGGTCCGGAAAGATGCATGACGCACGCATCTTTTGGAACACTGGCCTGTTCAGGAAGCTGCAAGCAGGGACTTTCTTCCCAGACCAGGTGGTCACTGTAGGGGAAGTCGAAATGCCCATTGTGATCCTGGGAGACCCCGTCTACCCCTTAATGCTGTGGCTTATGAAGCCATACATGGGGCAACTTGACAGCAGCAAGGAGTGGTTCAACAACAGGCTGAGCAAGTGCAGAATGGCTGTTCAGTGTGCTTTTGGCCATTTAAAGGCCCACTGGTGCTGCCTCTGTCGGCACAGCATGGGGCCATAAGGATCAGGGATGCCTTGAGGCAGCAATTTGAAGCTGAAAGCCACTACTATTTGTTGCTATGCTTGGGAGTGCAGTGCTTGTAATGCTAAGAGGTGATTGTGATTGGTGCAGACAAAGCAATATGAAGGTTTAACATAATTATCTGTTGCTTTGCAGGGCTCTGTTTGCTTTCCATTAATAGAATAAAGATTGCTTTCAAACCCACACAATTCTGTTATTAAAAAAACAACAACCAGGGGAGAGAGTCAAACAAAAACAAAAAAAAACATCAGCAGTGAGGGGGATGGGGGAAGAGAAGGTCCCAGGAAGACGTGGAGTCCCAGGATGGCTAAAGATTTGTGTATGTCCAGGGATCATATCCAACCTTCTCCTTTGGAGTACAATGCAGGGCCAAACTGCAGAGGGACGGGTGTTGAGTACAGTGGGTAGTTCGAGTCCGCAGTGCTGGACTGTGAGGGGGGAGGAGTGGAATGCCGCCAGTATAGACTGGAGCCAGGAGGGTGGTAACAGCATGTTGGCGGTGTCTGGTAGGAGCATGGGAAAGAGTTTTACGACAGCGGCTGCAGGGGAGGGCGGTTGCGGAGCTGCTCGGTTTGCAGTGCTAGTATCACCTGGAGCGTGTCCAGTTGGTGTTCCATAACCTTTAAGAGATGCTCTGTGGCTTCATCCTGGCTATCCCACCACTCCTTCAATTCCTGTTTCTCGGCGGCGGAGTGCATCATAACATCACGCAGAAAGTCCTCCTTAGTTCTTCTTGGACACTTTCTAATTCTGCGCAGCTGTTCAGCCGCTGATAACAACGAGGGAGGCTGGGCTCCCAAGGTCATATCTGTGAAGATTAAATGAAACATTTTACAGAAGCAGTATTGTTTGCTACACACAGAACACTGATGCAGTGATTTAAAACACAGTCAGTACTCACACACCTGTCACTAACTAGTGGACCCCAGGCAAGAACACATGAGCCACAAGACTCCCAAAATGGTGAGTAGCCATAGAGAGGCAGGGTAAATCACTCTTCCTGGACCCTGCTGTACACTGGGCATGTGGCTCTTGGGGAGAGTCAGCACTGTAGGGGGGGGCCTGATAATCATTCCTGTCCCATACTTTCCACATGGTGTGATCATTATGGAAGATATCGCACTGTTGAGGGTGAGCAGGGAATCAAGGGAGGGTCTTCTCCAAGCCTGGGGCTTCCACCCTGGCCCCTATGCAGCTCACCTGTGTGCAGCAATGGTACGCCCCCTTCCCCTCCATGATGGCAGAGTGGCGTGGGAAAGTTACCATTAATGGGACAAGAAACAAAGCAGCTCTGCAGAAGAACCTGCAGCAGCCGATTGCCCAGTATCTCCACAAGAGTTTCCTGGAGATCTCTGAGGGAGATTCCCGTGAAGTGAGGGAGTCAATCAACAGCCTGTTCCGCCGTTCAGACTAGGCATGTGAGGGGGAGACAAACCTGCTTTCTGCAACCCTCCTGCCCCCAACCACTCTCTTCCGTGATTCCCAAAATCAAATCCACTTACCAGGGGCCTCCTCTCCTGTTTGCACTTCGCCAACATCCAACAGCTATGACTGGCTAGCCACCTCAGAGGAGAAAAGAGCTTCTGACTGCATGCATCTCTGACCTCCAAGTCATCCTCTGCCTCTGGGTCCCCCTCCCCCTCCACATCCTCATCCAAGATTTCCTCCTCCTGGCTTGGTCCACTCTCGACTGGCAAGCGAGCCAACAAAGTATCCACAGTGGTCTTCGCAGTGGAGGTGGGGTCGCTGCCGAGTATCACGTCCAGCTCTTTGTAGAATCAGCAGCTCATGGGCACAACACCGGAGCGGCGGTTTGCCTCCCGCGCCTTGTGGTAGGTGTTCTGCAGCTCCTTCAGTTTGACCCTGCACTGCAGTGTGTCCCGGTCATGGCCCCTTTCTGTCATGCATCGCGAAATCTGTTCGCAGGTATCATAATTCCTCTGGCTGGAGTGCAACTGGGGCTGCACAGCCTCCTCTCCCCAAATGCTGATGAGGTCCAGCAGCTCGGCATTGCTCCAAGCAGGGCATGGCCACCTGGAAAGATGCGCTGAGACCACTACATGCATCATTAAGCAAACAGGAATGGGACTTTCAAAACTCCAAAGGAATTTACAGGGTGGGGATGACGGTTGGTCACCTGAGGGCAAGGCAGTAGAGTTCAAACCGATGACCAGAGAGGTGAGAACAGGCATTGTGGGACACCTCCCAGAAGCCAACTGCAGCACTGTAATCGACCACTGTGTCTACACTGGCACTGTAGCACTGGCACAGAAAGCTCTTCGCCTCTTGTTGAGGTGGTTTTTTACAGCACTGCAACTGCGCAATTTCTGCGCACTAAGTGGCTTGCCGGTGTATACACCTCCAGAGTTACAGTGCAGAAAGCTGCTTTACTGCACAGAAACTTGCCAGTGTAGACAGGGCTAGTGCTAAATCCATGACAGGACAGATGACAGCTATCCTGTGAAAGTGCAATGGGAAACACTTTATTCAGTAGTTATAGCTGGAGTCAGTAGAACTGAGTTCTGTTTCTAAATTACTAAATCTTGGTCAATCACCGATTTCAAATCTGGAGGCTAGTTATACAACAGAAGTGCTTTGATTAGTTTAGAAGCTGACCACGATCCCTGATTCCATTCTATTTTCTCTCTCCTGCGCTGACATTGAGAGCAATAAAGTCTTCCATTGTATGGACAGAAAATAGGTGTATGCTTGGAGTTTTAATATACTAGATGGAGACTAGGAAAGTAGGGTATGTTAAAACATGCTTTTTCAAAATCCAAACCCCATAGAAATCTTTCCTTTTTCCCCCCCCAGAACAATTCAAATATAAATAATTGTTTTTACTGAAACATTTCCCTACAGTGTTTGCAACTCAAACCTTGCATCATAGAATCTGACAGACTATAAATAATAAATAGACTATAAACAACAGTGGAAGTGACTTCATGGATTTTCATTATGGAGGCAGAGTTAAACAAAGCATAAAGTAGTGACAAGTAATTTTAAAAAGCATCATTAGTGATCTAAGATTTTATTAGTAATAACATCTGTAAAGAAATGTGATAAACAAGATTACTGAGTTGACAGTATCCCTTTAAAAGGTTTACTTTTAGACTGGTTGAAGATAAGGGCTTGAAAAACAGGACTGAGGTGTTTTGACTCCTTCTGTTCCAAGTCCTGGACACCCCCTACTCTTCACTCCACTCACCCAACCCTCCCCACTCCTCCCACACCCCTCAATCTTGATCTGCAGCAGCCCCTACTATTTGAGTCCTGGTTCCTCACTCCCACGCTATTCAGATCAGCGTGCACCTCCCGGCTGACCATCTCATAGGCTGGTTTTGTGGTATAGATACATTGGGTAGGGACAAAAGCAAACTCCTTTTCACGCACTGGAAAGACCTGCTTCCCATCCAAAGTCGGTTTGTCTTTTTTCAGCTCTCAGATGGAGCAAAGGCCTCATCAATACCAAACCCTATCTACCAGTGGCCAATAGTGAAATCCACCCCCGCTCATACCCCATTTGAAGAATGCGCTGCCAAGTGAAAGGCTAAGACTGTGTCTGACTGTGCAGAAAATAGATGACATGGTTCACAGCACAGGCACCTGGTCACATGCACCCCACTGCAACTGATCCATTTCCTCTTCTGGCTGCTCTATTCACACAGCCGCAAACCTCCTTTGCAGGTGGTAATTGGGGATGGGGCTTATTCATCATCACTGACCGAACCCGCTGGTTTAAAAATATGGTTTGCTATTGTGCATAGCAGCAATTCTCAGTGGAATCCTCATTGCTCAGCGGCCACGTCTTGCCAGAGCTTTGCCATATTAAATGCTTACAGGAGGAGAGGTAACAGAGTATGATGATTTATCCAAGAACATTAGTCCCTCAGCTCCTCTATAGATGAGCAAATTATAAAGTGCCGGGAAGGAGAGAGGGAAATAGACCTGCTGCAGTTGTGAAGTTGGCTGCACCCTTGTCCTAGCCTGACCCTGGGGATGCAATCAAAGGAAAGCTTGTAAAAAGTTGTTAGAACAAAAGTCATTAGGATTAGCCTAACCCCCTCTTCACAGGGCTCCTAGAACCCTTGCAGATGAGCAGGATGCAGCAATTCACTTACTCAGCTGAGTGACTGATGGAGATTGTATTATTTCCATCTAACAAGGTGAAGTGCCAGAGTGACACGTTAGCTCTTCAGGGTGACCTGCAAAGAAACAAATTTGAGTTTGGGCTTTTTAAAAAAAGCAAAAACTATTTTATTGAATATAAAGGCCTAAATTTAAGTGGTTGCATTTTATAGTCATAAATTTGATTCTCATCTACCCTGTTTTCCTGGAAGACTAGAGAACTAGACGGTTAATGACATCACAACTACAAAGTGAAATCTGATTGCGTGGGAGAGAGACTTTCAGTCAGACTGTTGCAAATATTTTGTCTCTATTAATGCTGATTTAGATCAAGCATCTGTCAAGCACTTGGAAGAAAATGTTTACTTGTTAAAGTTTCAATATTCCATTCCCTTCAGTTAGGGCTGAAAACCCTCCCAAGTCCACATCTCTGGAGCTTCCAAGTAGACCTCCAGAAAGAGGGAGGACAAGAGTGGAATATACCTAATGAGATTCCTAAGTCAGTGAAAAAAACAACAACTTTCAAGCCTTCCTTAACCATCATAAAGAAGCAAAAAAGGGAGCATAAGGTTGCCTGGTCACATTTAACAATGAGGAACTTAACTATATTGAAGGCTTGTTCCCTGAATACCATGCTGACCTCCACCTGCATTCTCTGATTCCACCCATCTCTTAGGGGCTTCATTCCTGCATTTCAGGTCAGCCGGCACTAGTGTCTTTGCTATGACAGTGGCCTCTAGGGTGAGGATATCTTCCCTCTCTGACATCTACCTCAGCTCACTCTTCCTCACTTAGAAACACAAAATACCCAAAACATTTGAAACACTTCTAGTTAAAAACCAAACAGAGTAATTGCCAGCCCCTGCAGATTTTCCTCACTATGTGTTGCAAAATCATAAAGGTACCAACTTAAGGTTAGCATTTTGTTAGGGAAATCTATTAAAAACAGAATGAACATTATGGGAAGAGATTGAAACAGTCAGAGTCATAGAGCTGAAGGCCAAAAGAGACTACTAGATCAGGGGTTCTCAAACTTCACTGCACTGCAACCCCCTTCTGACAACAAAAATTACTACATGACCCCGGGAAGGTGGACCGAAGCCCGAGCCCCTCCATCCCTGGCAGGGGGGAGAAAGCCGAAGCTTGAGAGCTTCAGCCCGTGGGGGCTGTAACCTGAGCTTTGGCCTCAGCCCTGAGTGGTGGGGCTTGGACTTTTGGCTTCAGCCCCTGGCCTCAGCAAGTCTAACGCTTAAAACAGGGTAACGACTCACTTTGGGGTCCCTACCCACAGTTTGAGAACCACTGCACTAGATTTAGTCTGACCTCCTGTGTATCACAGGCCACCAGCACCCCCGCACACTAAACTCAGCAACCAAAATTAGAGTAAAGTTATACAGCTCACAGGAGACTCATCTATTCTGTACCAGACGCACAGAATAGGAAAGCTTGAGGTGAACCAGCACTTGCAGACCGTTATAGCAGGAAAATGATAGTAATATACCCAGATAATCCCAGCAAGTGACCTGCTCCTCCACACTACAGAGAAAGGCGAAAATTCCCTAAGGTCTCTGCTGATCTGACCTGGGGGGAAATTCCTTCTTGACCCCACATATGGTGATAAGTTAGACTATGAGCTTGCAAGCAAGAACCAGTCAGGCAAGTAACACAGAGAGAGAGAGAATGCTCAGTGCCACCTCGGAGCACTGGCCCTCCCCACCCACTGTCCCATCTCCAGCCATGGCCATTCCTGATGCTTCAGAGGAAGGAGATCTAAAGAAAAAAACAAACAACAATGTACTGGGTGAGGAAAGATCCCTGGCTGGCTGAAACCCTGATACATGAGCTTTACAAACATAAGACATGAACACGGGGCAAGCTTGGAAGTCCTGCCCCCTACCATCACAAGCAATCCTGTCATGCAATTGCACTCAAATGTGTCCAGCTCTCTCTTGAAACTAATTAAGTTGTTTGCTCCCACATCTCCTATTAGGAGGCTGTTCCAGAACCTCATCCCTCTGATGGTTAGAAGCCATTTTGTAATTTCTAGCCTGAATTTGTTCATGGCAAATCTTTATCCATTTGTTCTTATGCCAATGTTATCCTTTAGCTTACAAGCTCTTCACCCTCCCTGGTATTTAAATACCCCTACCCCCAATGTATTTATAAAGAGCAATCATATCCCTTCTCAGCCTTCTTTTGGTTAGGCTAAACAAGCCAAGCTCCTTAAGTCTCCTCTCATAATATAGGCCCTCCAGTCCCGATCATCCTAGTAGCTCTTCCCTGCACCTGTTACAATTTAAATCCATCTTTTTTGAAGGTGGGTGACTGGAACTGTACAGAATATTCCAAATGAGGTCTTATATTAATGCCATTGGGCAAGACACAGATTTCTCTCTCTCTCTCTACTGGAAATGCCTTACCTGATGCAATCCTAGGATGTATTTGCCTTTTTCACAGCCACATCACATTGTTGGCTTATAGTCATCCTGTGATGGATCTGCACACCCAGGTCTCTCTCCTCCTCTGTTGCTTCCAACTGATGAGACCCCAGCTTGTTGCAGAAATTCTTCTGATTAGAGCCTAAATGCATGACCTTGCGCTGCGTACGATTGAATTTCATCCCATTTCTGTCACTCCCGTCTTCAAGGGCATCCCGATTTTTCTGTGTAATATTCTGATCCTCCTCTGCATTGATGATGCCACCCAACTCTGTACCATCAGCATATTTCATTAGCATGCTCCTACATTATGTGCCGATATAAATAATAAAAATACTGAATGAGATTGATCCCAAGATTGATCCTTGAGGAACTCCACTAGTAACGTCCTTCCAGTCCGATAATTCACCTTTCAGCACAATCCATTGCCTTCTCCCCTTTAGCCAGTTCCTTAATTGCCTTATAACTCTTGTACTGATCTGTATCTTCCCATATGTAACAAATAATTTCCCTAGTACCATGTGGGGTACCGCACAAACTATTTTCCTGAAGTCCAAGCATGTTAGATCTACTGCATTTCTCTTATCTAAAATAAAAAAAATTCTTCTCAAAGAAGGAAATCAGGTTACACTGGCATGATGTACCTTTGGTAAACCCATGTTGCATTACATCCCCTTTACCATTTACCTCCATGAATTTAATTATTCCTTCCTTCACTATTTCTTCTAAATCCTTACATACTCCTGAGGTCAGATTAACAGGCCTGCAATTGCCCAGATCACTGTCTTCCCCTTTCTTAAACACAGGCAAATTAGCTATTCTCCAGTCACTCCCACCAATTTGGGAATGGTGCTCTCAAGTCAACTCCTAATAACTCTCAAGTATAACAGACAAACCAGATTAGTGGCAATGGTGTTGGCTAGCACATTAATTGCAACAGTATCTCCTTTTTCTATCCCCAAATTCCAGTAGGCAAATTACAGGTGTTCCGTGGACTCCAATTTAGACTGTGTTCCCACTGAAATAATCACTTGAGTCACTGGATTAACATATTGTGCAAAACACATACTGTACATCTTAACACTTCTCCCTTATTTCACATTGTTTGGCATTTTAGGTTTATTTTTATATTCTTTATATTTTAGATTTTAGCCATTGTTATCTCACTTTTCATTATGTAGTCCCCGCAAGCCTTAGGCAATCAGGATTTTTTTTTATCATGCCTTCTAATATAGCTGATAGTTAACGAATAGACACCTTAGGCAACAGAGAAAATGCTCCAAAAAGAACGGTAGCACCTGCTGTAATTCTGGCTGGAGGGATATTTTGTTAAGACTTGCACACATCAGTAATACATTTTAATTTGCACATTGACACAAACTAGCAGCTCAGCTCATTCTTCCTGCTTTGCACATGCCCTAACAGCATCTGAAAAAACGCTGATAAAAATACAGCCGTTGCATGAATGTACACACCTTGTACAGTGATTGCCCCCAAAACAAATGTCACATTTACTGTTGTATTTATAGAAAATACGGCAATAAGTTAAACTACTATGGGGTAGTGAATGTTAACTTGTTAGTGATAACTATTGTAACAAAAAAGTGGTCTCTTCTTGCTCATCTCGCTGTAATGATTTCAACAAGTGGTTAGGTCTTGCATTCCTCAGACATCATTTTTACAAAATACTCTAACAGTACATTTACTACTATATGATGAAGCATCATAAATAATTAAACCTGAGCTACAATTGTTAATTAAAAGAACAAAGTACATTTTGTCAAGCATTTAGCCTGGAGTCCCCTTTTTATTTGTTCACTAGCTAATTTGCAAAAATCAGTAATTCACCTTGGATCTCCCACTGGTGAGTATACAATAGCAATAAATTACTAGTATACATTATTGTACTTAAGTTTGCATGGAGAAATGCCATTTTTCTAACTGAATGAGTCAGCTTTACATTTTATGCTGAACTAGCAGAAAAGTCAACCATCTCAAACAATTAGTTCAGAGTACTATGGGTTTATTGCTTGTGGTGGAGCGGGGAGTGGAAAATGGTTTTAAAATATGGTAAGTTTTGAAGTTACAGGATCGCAGATAAGGTTGTGTGCAGCAATTGAACCGAAGGGGATATGGGAGGAAAGAAATCCCTCTTTTGTCTCGTTACTGCTAAACTTTCTCTGCCCAGGATGATTTTTTTTTAACCCAATTCATGAAAATAATTTTGAAGAGCAGATGCTTTGCCTTTGGAATGCATACAATGAGAGGTGCTTTCAAGGCATTTTCACATTGGAGGCTATGCCTGAACCTCCTACAAGAGCTTAATTTCCCCCCAATTCTTCTGGAAATGTATGTATTTATATTACACCTATCCCAATGGTGGCTAGGTGCATGAAATAGAAAAGGGGTTTATAAAACTAGTGAAGTAACCCACAAAACACTCATCTCTCGAGCACTTTTTAAATAAAGGCTTATCAAGTTTGACTCTGTAGGATGGGATTCAAGTTGGCAGTGACTCCTATCATCAGGTCAAGCGAATGCAGCCCCGTCCTCTCAATACTGATCTCCGTACAATGCTCCTAATCTGTATCACTGCAATGCAGGTTAAGTGCAGTTACCTTAGACATGGACTTGGATGTTTCTAGGTGCAATTCAAGGTACTGACTAGGCTCTTTTAGTCCTGAATAGTCTAGGAGTCAACTATCTAAGAGGCCACCTAACTTGGTTGCATTACAGCAGTTAAGATCTACTGGGTTGTTCTTCATGATGATGATTTCTGGAGTTTTATTGTCTAAGGCCAGCAGTGGCATATTTTTGGTTGAGGACCCCTGGCTGGTGGAACACACTCCATTCTCTCTCCACCTCTCAGAGCCAAGTATGGTGAGCTTTAAGGAACAATGCAAAGTGTATTTGTTTACATGGGACTTTTAAGCACAACAGCAGACAGTTAAGATGGAGACTTATGCTTGTGGGGTTTTAACTGTTACAGAGCTGCCGCAATGGGTGATGTACTAAAAACCAATACATAAATAACATTCAGAACAAACATTATAAAAATCTCTTCAGGGACAGGTTTCACTTTTCGAAAAGAAACGCTGACAGATTCTTGGCTATGGACACAGGAGCAGCTACTGTGCAAAACACATGTCAAGACTCAGCTTGAGCAAGAGGAGGAGAATAGCAGCAGAACAAAGATTGTAAAGGGGGGAGTGTGCATTGTTGGCAGCAGGAATAATATAATATCACCCTACTGGTTGGGAAGAGTCATAAGGACTGAAGGTTCTCTCTGGCTGGTGACAAATGCAATATAAAAATTTAGATATAGATACATGTACAACTCTGGAGAAACACTGAAATGTTGCCTCAGTAACATCCTGTAATAGAAAGTCATGTCTTTATTTGGATCCTGGCATGTGGACCTTCAGACCTTATGCACAAAGTCCCTTAGACTTCTATAGGATGTTGCACAGAAGTAAGGGTACTCATGTATGGATCCTGCATTGCAAATTGCAGGCTGCAGATTGTAAAGTCTTCGGGGCAGGGAAAATGTCTTCTATAAAGGCTAACCCACTCAGGGTACTGTAAAACAAATATTAACATTATACAGATTAGCTGTACACAGCATACAAACATTTCATTTTAATTTTGTAACCTTTTCAAAGGGTCACTCAGGTCAAATCTGGCCCCAAACTAAATTTTGATAAAAACAAGCTGTTAGCCTGGAGGTGTTGGTTGTGACTCCACAGTTAAGGTTGCACTAAGTTTTTCACTTAAAACAAGGATTCAACCTGTTTTGTATGACGAATATAGTGTCTCCTCCCCCAAGTTCATAGCATACAATCTGAGGAAGGACTGAATTTTCTGAGGGTCTCCCATTAAATCTGCAAATCTGTAAGAAGTATGTCCTGGTAAATCATCTTTTTTGTACGTTTTTGCTCAAAAACCATATGCCAAAACTTCTCTGACACCACTTCAAACTTCTGACAACCTCTTGGCTGTAGGCCCACAGGTTATTTTCTGTTTGCCTTTATAACTGAAAATATGCGCATCAGCAAATATAGTCAAGAGAAACCCCAGGAAGGAGTCTTTTTCAAAATGGTCACAATCTGCCCTCACTTAAGAGGGCTCCTGTTTCCCTACAGTATTGAAAAGAGGAAGTTTAGGCTGCCCTTAGCAGAGATGGCCACTGCCTTCCATTGTTGCTAGTGGCAATGCCAGGAGCCAGAGAGGGATATGGAGGTGCTGTGAAGGCATGTGTGCTGGGGGAAAGAGCATGTGGAGGATAGATAAACTAGGCTGCAGGGGAATGTGGTGTACACAGAGAGATGGAGAAGATTAGAACTGCAGCTTCTCCACAGCCCAAAGGTGAGGAGAGGCTAAGTAGAGTCCCCTCCAAAAGTCAGCACAGAGGCTTACATTTTGTTCATGCATTTATTGTTGAATTTTTAAATCTGCAATGCTCACATGCAAATTGGGGGCTCGCTATTTCTCTCTTGAGGCTCAAAAAAATCAGAAACAGGAAAAAGCCAATAAGTGATTATTAATATTTAAGTCAGTTTTAAGCCAATCGTGATTTCAGATGTGTCTAATTCATGATTATTGAATACTTGTGGTTGGTAATACTGCTCCTGACATCCACTCTCATTCCCCTCATTGTAATCCCAACTTCTTTCTGGCTAGTGGGAATCTTGGGTGAAGACGCTCTCTGGGGCTGCCCAGTAACAGAGCTCAGACAGTCTGCCTCTCACCAGCTTTCTCTTGTAGCTTTAATTTCTGTGGCTATGAGCCCCACAGAAATGCCTATACAATAGAACCTCATAATTATGAACACGTTGGGAAGGGAGGTTGTTTATAACTCTGAATTGTTTGTAACTCTGAACAGAACGTTATGGTTCTAAAAGTTTACAACTGAACATTGACTCAATACAGCTTTGAAACTTTACTATGTAGAAGAAAAATGCTGCTTTTAAACATCTTAATTTAAATGAAACAAAGTTTTCTTACCTTGTCAAATCTTTTTTTAAAAACTCCCCCTTTTTTTTTTTAGTAGTTTACGTTTATCACAGCACTGTAATTTATTTGCCTTTTTGTCTCTGCTGCTGCCTAAATGTGTACTTCCAGTTCCAAATGAGGTGTGTGGTTGACTGATCAGTTCGTAACTCCGAGGTTCTACTGTACGTAAAAATAAAATGCACTAGTCTTCAGCACTATCTTGAAGTGCCACTGCTCTTCACATGGTCTCTAAGAAAACCTCATATGATAAATGAGAAGCCAACTCTTAAGCACTGCACCTAATAAAAATTTAATATAATAAAACAAATCAAAAAACCAACAACATTATTTTTTTTAACCATTCACAATTAAAGTGGAAAAAAACAAAACATTATAAGGCAGCCATTCATGGAATGATTTCATGTGTACAAATGGTTTTGAAAAGACATTAAAATTACAGCTCAGAATGCTGAGTCACTTCAACTGCAGTAACCAGGCAATTTTAATCCCTGGAAAGCCTGAGCTGCTGGAAGATGTAATCAAAGGAAAATGAGAAAAGCGGATATTTTAAAAAGTTCAAATCTGAAATTCATGGGACGGGTTCCCCACAAGTCCACAGACAAAAGAAACCAAACTTCTCCCAGATTTCCTGAGGATGATCAAGGAGACAACGCAGAAGAGAGAAACAGCAACATAGTTATTCTGTAGCCTTTCCATGTTATTCTGAGTATAGTTGACAATAAGGGCACAAGTCAGCCACTGCCAAGAAATCCTACAAGACAATCACCAGCCTCTACAGTAGTTCCTGAACAAATATTGTTGTTCTCCTGGGTCTCTTGGCTAATGTTAAGGTTTTACGATATTCCACGCAGGAGTGCTCTTTGAAGCTCAGATGTAGACACTAGGTTCTCGTGCTTAATACATGGCCAACTTACAATACACGGAATAGCCATCAAAACATCTTTACCCTGGTGTGTCTGCCCTGCCACTCTCACATCTGTAAATATAAATTAGGCTCGTGTATCTCAGTTGTCATCAGGTACTGAAAAAATATTTTGCCTTTATTATGAGGAACAAGAATGAAATCAGAACAGTCAATGAAATAGCTGAACTCATTGGGATTAACACAGATGTAACCTTAATTGATTCTTAGTATCAACTCAACCATCGGAACTGATAAATTGGCTGATGTGGAGAGTTCTGGTTTGGGGGTAGGATTTGGAAAAAGAAGGGAAAAATGCAAGCCGATCAGTTACAGTGTTGTCTGGGTATACCTATTTTTCACCCCCATTACAACTGAAAGCCTATATAAGGATGGACATTACAGACAAAAATGGAAGAGCAATGAAGAATTTATTTGCAATTAAGTTTTCTGAGGAATGGAAACTGACAAGAGATGGCCCTGACTACATGTGATAATTGATTTTATTGTGGCAGATAAAGAGGGAGGATGGAGGTATGATCAGAGATGTTTTCACCCCAACTCGTATTTAACTGAAATCTTATGTTGAAAGAAAATAATCTGCTATGGGGAATTACAATTAGGATAGATTTGGTCACTTGAGGCAAAAAACAGTTACTCATCTTCTCGTAACTGTTGTTCTTCGAGATGTGTTGTTCATATCTATTCTAATCAGGCGTACAATGGTCATAGGGGTTGTAATGAGCTGAAGGCACCGCCGGCAGTGGTACCACTGACAGAAGCGCCGGCATTGCCATTGCTCCCTACAGCTCTGGCACCGACCCTCCTGTTAGTACCACCGCCGACAACTACAGCTTCAATTCCACTGGAGATGACGATATTGGCACCACCGGAACCAGCAACTTCAGCACCTGCCTCGGCACCGATATTTCCGCCTCCAGCAAGCCCGACATCCTTGCACCCCTCGGTCCATCTTGTGTTGCCTTGCCTTTAATAAAGACGATTGAAGAGACTACCAAAACCCTGTGGCAGACCCCCGCTTCAACAACAAGGTCTGGTTCCTCCACCACCGCCTCCGCCTGTATGCCCAGGTTCTGGGCAGCATGGCTGAAGAGCTGCTGGAGTGCCCCGTTATCTTCCAGAGCTGGGGTCGTCTACGTCCCTGCCACCGCTTCATCCAGAGAGGATGAGGAGGAAAGACCTGGCAGCAGACCCTGCTCGCTCCCTTCAGTGCCCTGTGGGTCTCACGACATGCGGTATTCCACAGCATGCGGTGCCGGGCCCGCTGGAGGCAGAAATATCAGTGCCGAGGCAGGTGCTGGTTCCAGCAGTGCCGATATCGTCGATGCCGGTGGAATTGAAGCTGTAGCCATCGGCGGTACCACTGACAGGAGGGTTGGTGCTAAAGCTGTAAGGGGCAACAGCGGTGCTGGCGCTTCTGTGGCAGTGGCCGCTGCCAGCGGTACTGGCATTGCCTGCGGCTCATTACAACCCCTGTGGCCATTATACGCCTGATTGGAATGGACGTGAACAAGCACTGAAAACTTTACATTCTGCTACATTCACAACAAAACTTTACATTCCGCTATGCATCTCTCTGATAACCCCCAATTCCCTTGTTAACTGCGGCAGTCTCAGCCATATAAGTTTAAACAACAGTTCAACAGATATATATCATTAAGGCAGCCAAAAAAAACAAAGCTAGTTCTAAGTGGACAGGAAAAAACATAAATCTTATGCCACTTAGTCAAACTGCAAAGTGAAAATTGCACATTACTGGGCCTTCTGTCCCCATTTTGTTTGTAGACATTTTAATTTGTGAACCCTTTTCGGATTCTTGCAGTGTTATATCTTGGCCAATAATGCTTAATGCTCTGGCCTCTCAAGCTTAGTTTGTACAATACTAAACCGAGCATTATCATCACTGGCAATTGCCCCAGAAGTTGGAGACTTGATCTTATGACGTGCCCATGGCAAGAAATCTGACAAAACCCTCTTAGCAATGCCAACAGGAAGATGATTATCACTATAGTAAACCTGCCAGAATCTATGTCAGCAGGGGAGAGAGATTTGGTCAAATGTCTCCTCAATAAGCAATGGTCCATAGAGAAAGGTTCTGGCTGAATATTGCAGCCTGGCAGGAAGAGATGGTAAAAGTGGATGTATAGGTTTCTGACCATTACAGTGACTTGACATGAAATGATGGCTGATGCTGAACCACAGATGTTGAAAGATAACCATAAGCACGTGCTGGGGAAAAATGGAAGTAAACTTAAAGTGTGCTTCTACCCCCCAAATATAACTGCAGAAGTGTCACCAGGGAGGTTCCATTTTCAGCCAATGACTACAGATCAGATTTGCTCAGTTTACAAATAGAATTGGTGTTTTTTCATAACTGCCAGCCCTGCAAATTTACCAAGAGGTCTAAGAGCAGGATTCTTTGTACCTTATATGTTACCTGTCACCACCACCTGTCAAAAAGGTTCAACAAGCTCAATTATGCCCTCAGTGCCACTTGTGCACCATCACTGCCTTCAGTGGATTTACACAGGTTTGTCAGTTGCAAACAGTTCCATAACTGTGGTGGTACACAGAGAACAGAATCCAGCTCTCTAGCTGAGCTGTGTTTGTTTTTCAGAGTTAACGGTATAAAAGTAGATTTGTATTTGTCTCTTGAGAAACTAGGCATGACTAAATACATAGAGGGAATAGATCTATTCAGTTAGGTGGTGCTATTTTTGCTATTGCTTTTCAGAACACAACAGCTTTTTAAAGACCTAGTTTCATGTACCATGGTTTAGGTCTAATATTTTATCTACCTTAAAATAATTAGTCTTGTGGGAAGGTCTTCTACATTCTAATAATTCTGCATTGATTTTCAAATCCACCTTTCTAACGGTAAAAAAAAAAAAAAGCAGTCACCACTGTTAAAATCTGATAGTGGATTACTGTTTTTGTGCTGCTATAAAGCCACTGAATAGAGTGATCACTAATTAAACTAACAAATCCTGTTCCAAGAGCCATGCTGATACCCACTGCTGAGCTAGAAGATAATGAGGATGTAATGAAGTAAAGAAGTCACAGCCATGATGGCCTGTGTACCATAAGAAACAGATGGCGAGGGAAGAAGGAAGCTCTCTCTTTCACAAGGAGACAATAAGTTCCTTGAGAAAGCAGTGATTTCAAGCTTTGAAGATTTGTTTCAAACAATGAAAATGACTAAACAAAAACATTTTGGCAATATTATATATAAGACGTGCAGATAGATTCTGAGTAGGGCTTAAAATGGATGCAGCATAAAAGCAATTTTTGTACAACAAGAGTTGTGTTTTCAATCTGTACATGTCAACTGTTCTGAATTTGTATGCACTACAGTTATTAAAATGTACCATTTCTTGCATAATTAAACAAAAACACTGCCTGACAAGAGAAGGCATGTCTTGATAAGGAGAGAATCTTTTATCATCCAGCTGCAATGGCACTGAGTCCCAGAAGAACATCACTACAACCAACCATAATCAAGAGATGGTGGATTGCAAAATTCCCAAAGGAGAAAGGTATGATTTTAATAGGTTCTCAACAAAAACAAAATGCTTCTTGCTTGTTGGTATGAAGGTTTAGCAGAGCAGTTAACTAGTTTAGACACACTGTGCACCTGCCAATATGCACAGAGTATGAATATTTAACCAGAGATCTTGTTTTGTTAACCTTAATATTTTTTATTTAATGAAAGAAAAAAACTAACCACTAGTTTCAGCCCTTTGTAAATGAGCTAGTATAGTTCTCTGGTCCCTCAAAATCCATTTCCATCAGATCTCCACTCAGAGCCCTGAACAGTTTGATTTAAAAAGACACTGTGTATTTGTCTCTCAAGGATAGTAGCAGTGCAGCCCTGGTGCCAGATTCCTAACTGCCTCTACAGTTTTGGTTGCTACTCTTTACGGACATAATGGGAGATCTACTTCCAATGTGTGCTTTGTTTCTGTTTTTTGTTAAATAATGTAACAAGCCATTGCATAAACCAAGTAAAAACAGAATATTTCCTTGTTTCTAGGACTTCCTTGTTTCCTTTGTGTTAATCCAGGGAATGCAATGCAAAAGTCATCTCCACTTACTTAACTAGCTGAATTCTGACATCCTAGACTTCCTCTAATCTTTGTCCAATAATGTTTCTTCCAATCCACAGTTCTTTCCTTTTGCAACAAGTGCATTAACCAGAATTTTGAGTACTGCATCTTTACAGCAAGGTTTATGGCATTGATATTACATGGATCAGTCACATATGTCAGGATAACATAAAAAAATTGTAGGGGAGGTTCCCCTATTCTACTGGTAAGAAGATTTCCACATATTAAAAGGCATCCATCCATTGTTTTATTCTCAGCTGTTAACGCTGAGTTGCAGAATACTTTGGTGATTGCAATTTCATGATGAGCCATTAAATTCTTCCCCACTCACCTTTCTTAAAATTCAAAGTCCATCTTCCCTGAGAATAGGGGCCAGAAATCAAAATTAAAATATCAAATGTCTTCAGAAAAGAAAATTACACAGAATTTATGTCCGGCTGCCAAAGTACATTTTGCTACACTAAAAGCTTTTCCAGAATTCTTCATGTTGGAATCAAGCTTCCCTCTGAACTCCACAGGGCAGATGGGGTGGATGATGGGGTACGAGAGACAACGATGAAAAGAGCAGCTGACATTTACTGCTCACACCAGATCAAGGAGAAGAACAGTGACTTTGAACCTTTAGTGCTGGTGCCCAATGGACAAAACTAGAGGAATAAGGCAGCCAAGGACCAGGGCTGCCACCTCCAGGCGGCTGAGTCCTTTCCCACCTGTTGATTCAGGTTTGTGGCTATGCCCCATTCCTCCCACCTCTGGGAGGACGTGCACTGTGGCAACATAAAGGAAAGTCCCAGCAGAGAAAAGCATGGCAACTCCAGTGGCGTTGACTTCTGAAAGGGCTTCTTTGCTGCTCTGTGAAAGAGAAAAAGGAGGGGGGAAGAGTGAAAATGAATCCAAACTACAACAGATTCAACAAATAAATAAAAACCCCTTAACATTCCAGCTTTATTATGATTTGGTCAACAATCATTCTTTCAAAGTGACTATCTTTAAAAAAAAAAAAAAAGATACCACACTCGTGTGAAAATGTTTTAATGACTTATACTTTCAAGTAGCATCTGACATTATAAGATTAGAGGAATTAAATATCTTTTTTCCAGTTTACTTTGTGCATTTGGCAGTACTGTGTGTATAGTAAACTGAACTGTTTCTCATGTATAGTCAGTTACCCCTTTGTGTGAGTCTTTCACACAGCAACAGAGGAGCAAAATATACTTCTTAAAATAGGAAAATTAAATTGTAAACCCACAAAATTTGGCGCACACACAGTGAAGTTATTATTTTTTTTTTTTTAAATGACTAGATTTCAAGATGACCTCAAGTCTTTAAAGGCCTGGTTCTCTTCCCACTGGGTCAATGTGAGTTTTGCTACTCATTTCAATGAGATCAGATTTCAGGTCATAGATGCCCACCCAGCTGTATTTACATTGTAAGCACAGAGAGCACTGTGCATGTTCCAGGGGTTCTATACAAAATTATTACAAACCTGGGATGTATCTAACATGTTAAGAATGATCAAGAATCCTTCTATTCATTTTATTTCAGTATGTCTCTCCATTTATAGAAGAGGTTCTGCCACACCATGATTAGGATCACACTACACATAACCATAGGGAATACAATGCAAAATTTGTCCATTCATTTTTAAGGTCCTTCTTTGGTCAAGTTCCCATTTATCTCTGATCTTATTTCCTGGTATAGTCTCAACCTATCCCTCGGACACAGAAGAGGAAGCCAACGTTGGCCAAGCAGAGGTTGATTCTTTGCATCTGCAACTGCACTAGCTCCATAATTATTTCTGCCTCCCCAATTCCCCATTCTTCTAAAATGTTGCTCAAAACTCAGCTCTTAGCCTGCCTAAAATCAATGACCCATCAACAAAGATCCCTCACTGGTGTTTTTTATTAACAAACCCATCAAACCTCTCACCATCTACTGTGTAAATGGTGTTGTTGCTAGCATGGTTCCTTTCTAGTTTCTCTCTCCCAGGCTATTTACTCAAAGTCTCTCCCTGTCCTTTTTTCTAGAATCCTTTTCTACAACTTCATAGCGCATCATCTATGCAACCTACAGCACTTACAGCAGTGGATTTGTTACAGAAAGGTGACAGTAGATAGGAACATTCAGATTGGGACAGGTGTGATAAGCACATGTGCAATGACCTGGTTGACAGCTCACTGTTTGTAGACAACCTAGATGAGGTGGGGTTTGAGCTGTGCTTTTTACAAATATAGATGGGAACTCAATAAGGCAAAAAGGCTATTTTAGAGAGAGCGAGTATAAAATTCAGCACCTGACACAGGAGGGATGATCAAAACTGACAGAGCAAAGATTGAAAAGTGAAGGAGCCCTTGAACATGAGGAGAGCAAACTGTAGTGGAAGGGGAACAAGTGGAGACCTTTCAGAATTAGAGATGATGCGATGGCACACATACAGGCAAGAAGGCATGCCACAATGTTCTGAATGGACCTGAATATGAAATCACCTAGGCATGACATGACAGAAAAATATACCAAATGCTTAGAAAAAAAATCTTGGTGAGAAACAGCATATAATCCTAAATAGACATGTCACTTTGTGGTATGCACAGAACATAAGTCTCCTTTCACATCTCACATATGGATAGCACTACCATTTTTATCCCTTGATTTCTGATTAGTTCTCATTACAATTTTAACACTGGATTAGGGAACAGATTTATGCATCCTAACCCTTCTATTTTAGCCAGAGCTTGAATCACCAAGTGTTTCCTTCACATTTCTTCAACAGAGACTTCAATTCCAAATTGCACAGTCTTTACCTTTTTACTCACTGCAAGAAATGTCAGGCTCGATATTAGGCCAGTTTCTTAGGTCATTATATTAACTATACTGAACAACTGGAGGATGGAAGTTCTGAAATATCTATAGCACTAAGAACTTTGCTGAAGGTTCTACACTTGGCACATTTTGAGTCTCCACTTAGTCCCTGCATATTGAGCTATATTTTAGGCTGGGCTTGGTGACAGATCTCTGAAGACAAATACAATACACTAACCAAATCAGCCTCCCACAGCCAACCCTCTATAGATAAGTTAACAGGCACTTATATAAAGACTGTCACACATGTGTACACTAGTGCAGTGGTTCTCAACCAGGGGTAGGCGCACCCCTGGGGGTGCACAGAGGTCTTCCAGGGGGAAAAACAACTAATCTAGGTATTTGCCTAGTTTAAACAGGCTACATAAAAAACACCAGCAAAGTCACAACAAACTACAATTTCATACAATGAAATGTTTATACTGCTCTATATACTATACACTGAAAGCTTCAGTTTATATTCTAATAGATTTATTTTAAATTATTGTAAAAATAAGTACACTTTTTTCAGTAATAGTGTGCTGTGACAGTTTTGTATTTTTATGTCTGATTTTGTAAGCAAGTCAGTGAGGTGAAACTTGGGGGTACACAAGACAAATCCGACTCCTGAAAGGGGTACAGTCGTCTGGAAAGGTTGAGAGCCACTGCACTGGTACATTTAAATATATTTACTACAAACTAGTTAAGATGAACAAATGAGGCTTAGCCTAATGAGTAGCTTATTGGGTGTTCATTCTAGGCAGATGTTGAGGTTTTCCTAGGGGAGGCTGTATGATCACTAACAGTGCATCATTTATTGTTGGTGTTGCAAGGGGGGGGGGAGGGAGGCATAGCTCAGTGGTTTGAGCATTGGCCTGCAAAACCCAGGGCTGTGAGTTCAATCCTTGAGGGGGCCACTTAGGGATCTGGGGCAAAAATCAGTACTTGGTCCTGCTAGTGAAGGCAGGGGGCTGGACTTGATGACCTTTCAAGGTCCCTTCCAGTTCTAGGAGATAGGATATCTCCATTAATTTAATTTAAGTCTGTTTTCTTGGAAAACCTTTTGATTTTTCAAAGGAACACCTGGTCTGTCTCAATCAGAGTTCACACTACACACACAGTACATCCTGCATATACACAACTCTACAATCAGGATTTTCTTAAGTAAATAAATATGAAATGTTTTTAGAAATGTTTAGGTACAGATCACTTTGAATGTTTGGACTGCTATAGTCAAGAATCCAAACCTTGAGGGTGGGCAAGTTGTCCAGTGGTCGTATCAGTGCACTTGGGAGTTGCGATTCCTAGTTTTCCTGTTCCTGGCTTTACTAGCAACTCAGCCTGTTTTCCTATGCTTGATTTACAGGACAGTTGTGAGATTTAATGACTTATGTTTTTAAAGGACATGGATTGTCTTGGATGAAAAGCATCATGTAAATGTCATGATCTGGTCCCAAGTTCTTCAGCAAGGCCTTTACTTTGAATGGCACGCCAATGCTGAATTAAGTGATACTTGATAATGCTGCAAAATTTACAGTGTGTGTTCAAAACCTGAGATTTTTTTTAATCTTACTAGAAGTACAGTGTCCCTTGTGATATTATATTTTAATATTAAATACTGTATATTGTATGCTTCACCTAAAGTTTTGATGTGCTGCAGATTTTTGTAGTGACAATATAAGAAGTTGTCAAGGGGGAAAACTGGAAGCTTTGGACAGCATTTGGGGCCTTTGTCACCGCAGAAGGAAAGGGAGAGGCAGGGCCGGCTCCAGGCACCAGCCCACCAAGCATGTGCTTGGGGTGGCACCTGGAGGGGGGCAGTGCGGCAGGGCGCTCTGGCCGCCAGGGAGAGCGGAGCGCCCCAGCCGGGCTCACCGCTCTCCCCCCGGCGCTCCGGCTGGTCGGGGATTGCGGGCCCACGGCCGGGCTCAGCGCCCTCCCCTGCCGCGCTGGGGGGGGCGGAGGGTGGGGCGGCGGGTGGCTTTTTTGCCTAGGGCGGCAAAAAAGCCAGAGCCGGCCCTGGGGAGAGGACTTGAGTTTGAGCTCCCAGGAACTGTTTGAGCCTTTGGGCACCAAGGAGGGGATGCATCTCTTCTTTCCCTCTTCCTAGAGACTGAGGTAATAGTTTGTCCCTCAAGGACCTGGGGCTTGAACTCCCGACCCCTTAACAGTGATAGCCACACCACTGCCCCAATATCTTCCACTGAATCCAGTACAGATGGATACGCACAACAACTAAATATTTCCACTAAAATTATCAGCACTGTAACCGTTAATGTTAAGATTTAAATTATCATCATGTTTCAGAGGTAAAACCACTTCAAGGAGAACGGAGACACATCCCCACATGTCAGAGCTACTGTTTCAACTTGCAGACTCAGGAGGTCAACAAAGCATCCATTTGTATTTGTCAGGTTAGTTTCTTAAAGTGAAACTTACAGGGCAACTTAGCTTCTTAAAATGAAAGCTTAGATTCTCCAGCACAATTGTCTGGCAGATTCAACTGCCACAGAATTGTGGAAAAGTATTATTTGTTTAGTTAAAACAAACAGAAGCTTCCTGTTTTGAGAATTTTGTTCATAAACTTGCAACTACATGGCGGGAAGGTCCCAGCTACAGTGGATAGTATGGAAAAATGTATTGGCGGTGGGTGAAGCAGTTTGGAGTTCTACAAGCCCAGTAAGGAGTTCCATGCCCCTCAAGCCCAATTGCTAAGCTCCCGGCAAAATTAAATCCCAAACATTTACCTTGCTTAGCCCCAAATATGTCACCATTGACAAAACAGGTGCTGCCAATGCAAAGACCAGCAAGTGCTTTCTGATTCGATTCCGTTCCAGCCCAGCATGCATTAGAAAGGAAACCAGGCCAAAGGCAGCTGGTGCCTGTAAAAGAACAATAGTCAATGCAATATCAGCTTGGCTAGGATTCCCTGTAATTTAAGATGTCCAAAGGCAAAAAAAAATTGTGGTAAATATGTATTATTTCTACTAACTATATTGAAGTGGAATATTCCCAACCAGAGTGCAGGGATGCTCTACAGTTACTGACCTAGAACAGTTATGCCACTCTCTGCATTCTTTTTGGTTCTGGTTATCTTATTTTCATAATCACTGGATGGTTATTTCATAACAACAATACAGCATATGAATCCACGTACTATTATTGAATGCCAGGATTTTCATTACTGTACTGATTTGATTGGTAATTATAACCCTATTGTTCTGACTCGCTTTGGTAACCAAAATTTGTTCTGATCAACTTTTGTAATCAGAATTTTTAGGCTACCTGCAAGAAACAAATATGCCTCCTAAGTGACTTTTCTTCAACTAAGGGAGGAAAAATTCCAGCGTTTACATGAAAGAAGAAAAAATGCCATCAAAACAAAGAAAAAGGGGCTGTCAAACCGTCAGTAAAAGATTAACAATCTTTTTGATTTATTTCCCTCCTTCAGGCCCAATTCTGATCCAACTAAAATCAATGAGAGCTTTGCTACTGACTTCAGTGGAAGCAAGACCAGACACTTCTTCCCCTCTCCCATCAATCCAGTCCCTTCCGTACAAGCCACAAGAACTATCAGATTCGTGATTACATCGGGACAATCCCAATCTTCCCTTCCCAATTTAGTTTTGAAACACAATGTAAATTAAAATATATTGCAGCTGCCTGCCTGCAGGAGAAGCTTGCTGATCTTTAGGAAGGGAAATACAGGTGGGGAAAGATGATATGTGTGTGTGTGTGTGGGGGGGGGGAGTAGCAGTAATTCTGGAAGGGATAAGGAAGAGAAAAAATTTCAATTTAAAAAAAAATTCTTTCAGCATTTCATGGACAACCCACTTTTAAAAAGTTTTCTTCTTTCATTTAAAAAATATTTACTGTGCACTTTTAAAATATTGTTAATAATAATTTAAAATGTCAGAATAATAAGCGTTCACTTCCCCTTTACTTGGTAATAACCAGATCCTGACCTATAAAACACTGTGGCCTTTGGCCACAGTGTTGTCATCCCAGAACATGGTTACCATGTATATCACTTATTATACAAGTGAAAACACAGCAGACCTGATTTTTCAAACACTTTAGCTTTATGCATCTACACAGACAAAAGGTCTGAACAAACTGCATGACCAATTACTGTGAATGGCAGTAGGTTGCAATAACTGCACATACAAATTAGGTGTGCAACTGTGTGCTTGAGGTATTTGAAAACTAGATCCAATAAATCTTTTCCATACCATGTACAAATAAGGTCTGAACAAATACATGTTTAATTTAGTATTAATAGGAAACTGAAAGGCTATTGCCCCAACTTTGGAGTTTGGTGTTTCTTCTTTACTGCAGAAGACATATCAAAACACTTATTACAGTGCAAAGAACTGAATTCAATTTTGCTTCGCATGTCTGCGATGTTGTAACCCTATCAACCTCAGCATTACCCTTTAATGATGAAAAATGACTGCAGACCTCTTAATACGTTACTCCTGGGAGAATTCTGCACAGAATTAATGTCCCCCGCAGAATAATTGATTCACGCGCCCCTTCCAGGCAGCAGTCCCGAGCAGGTGCGTCTGATTTGGGCATCAGGAACAGCCGGGGGAGACATAAATCACTGCCATGGGGGGCGAGGCTGGGCGTGCATGCAAGACTCTGTCCCTCCTGTTTGCCATCATGGTGTGCCCAGAGCCGGAAATGGGGAGAGCGGGGGTTGCCCTGGCTGGTGGCTCCTACCCTGTGCTGGGCTCCAGTTGCTAGTCCCTTTTATGTCCCCCCGCAGCCTAGCCGGATTTCCTCTTCCCCTGCATGGAGTGGCCGGGGATGAGTCAGCCCACCACCAAGAACCGCCCCAAGCTGCAGACGGCTACACACACACGCTTCCTGCCCCCATGGCTCCCCAGTCATGGGGGGGGGGGGTCACTGTACAGGTAGTTGCCCCCATCCACTCAACCCCAGATGCTCCCCCACCCCTCTGCATCCTGACCCCCACGCCTGCACCTATACCACCCCTGAGCTCCCCGCACTCAAGCCCCTACCCTGACAAGCCCCACCCCCCCTGCACCTGAACCATCCCGCCAAGTCCCCAGCACCCAGACCCCCACCCCACTAAGCACCAACCACCTACACCTGGACCCCCACCATGCACCCAGACCTCCCGGCCATGCCCTATCCCCACGACACCCAGACCACCCCTACTGAGCCCCAACCACCTTCACCTGGACGCCCCCGCAGAGTCCAATTCCCCCTGCACCTGGAATCCCCCCAAGGAGTCCCTGTGAATCCAGATCCCCCACACACACCTGGATCCCCCACTGAGCTGCCTGCACCCGGACTGTCCCACGCAGAACCCTCTCACCTCACACCTAGATCCCCCCACACTAAGCCCCTCCATACTTAGATCCTGCCGGACAGAGCCTGCTTCCCCTACACCCGGATCAGGCAGCAGCGCTGGGCATGTGTGCGAGTGAGACTCTGTCCCTCTCGCTCACTATCACGGTGTGCCGGCATGGAGGGGCAGTGCTGCATGGTGTTTCTGTGCCAGACACAGCCCTTGTGCTGTGTCAGGGTGGAGTGCAGCCTTACCACTGCATCCGTGTCCCGGGGAGGGGGTTGGGGCAGGAGGATCCCCCACCTCCATGTAGCCTGCGCTCGCCACTGCCATGCTGGAGCCTTCACACCCATTGCCCTTCTAATCTATTGTCTGCAACAATTTTAATTCTAGTCCAGTGACTATATGGTGACATGCTGAGTACTCCTTAACCATGCCACTCACTAAGGCCCCAATCTGGCAAAGCATTAGTTTCACTGGGGATACTCAGGCGCTGAACTTTATGGACATATTTAAGTGCTGTGCCAAATCATGGCCTAACTTCACTCCTAGGGATGTACTGCCCTTTAGGGTATGTTTACACAGCAAAGAAAAACCAGGCACTGGTCCATGCCAACCAACTTGGGCTCACAGGTCTTGGGCGTGATGGGCTGTTCCATTGTTGTGTAGACTTCTGGGCTGGAGTTGGAGCCCGGGCTCTAGGACCCTGCAAGGTGGGAGGGTAGGGTTGCCAACTTTCTATTTGCAGAAAACCGAACCCCTTGCCCCGCTCTCTGCCCCAAGGCCCTGCCCCTTCTCTGAGGTCATCCCCCCACTCACTCTATCCCCCCTCCCCCCGTTGCTTGCTCTCCCCCACCCTCGCTCACTCACTCATTGTCACCAGGCTGGGGTGGTGAGGGCTCCGGCTGGGGGTGCAGGCTCTGGGGTGGGGCCAGGGATGAGGGATTTGGAGTGTGGGAGGGGGCTCCGGGCTGAGGCAGGGAGTTGAAGTGTGGGAGGGGGTATGGGTTTTCTGGGTGAGGCCAGAAATGAGGGGTTCAGTGTGCGGGAGGAGGCTCCGGGCTGGAGCAGGAAGGTAGGGTGTGGGCTCCGGGAGGGAGTTTGGGTGTGGGAGGGGGCTCCAGGCTGGGGCCAAGGGATTCGGAATGCAGGAGGGGTTTTGGCATGCAGGCTCTGGGCAGCACTGACCTCAGGTGGCTCCCAGGAAGTGGCCAGCATGTCCCTCCAGCTCCTAGGTGGAGGGGCCAGGGGGCTCCACGCGCTGCCCCTGCCTGTAGGCACCGCCCCCGTACCTCCCACTGGCCGCAGTTCCTGGCCAATGGGAGCTGCGAGCTGGCGCTCAGGGCGGGGGCTGCACACGGAGCCCCCATGGCCGCCCCTTCGCCTAGGAGCTGGACGGACATGCCAGCCTATTCCTGGGAGCCAGGCAGAGAGCCTGCCTGCCCTGCTGCACCACCAACCAGACTTTTAATGGCCTGGTCAGCGGCACTGACTGAAGCTGCCCTTTTCGAGAGGGTGTTCTGGTCTGAGGGATGGTCTAGACAGATTTGGTCCAGCCATGCAGGCAGGGGACTGGACTCGATGACCTCTTGAGGTCCCTTCCAGTCCTAGAATCTATGAACCTGGCAACCCAATGGAAGGGTCCCAGAGCTCTGGCTCTAGTCTGAGCCCAGAAAAGTCTGCACAGCAATTAAACAGCCCCCAAACCTGAGCTCCGTGAGCCTGAGTTGGCTGGCATGGGCCAGCCGTGGGTTTTTCTTTGTTGTGTAACATACCCTTAAAGTCTTCTGTGCTTGACATACATGGAAATATTATTGTTGTCTGTTCTGTGGAGCCATATTGATGTGCTAATACACCTAGTAAGGAATCTATTTGACAAAAAACATTTCCTGGATCTTTTTTGTTGCCTGTATTGTTACAGACACACTTGCTGACAGGTATTATGAAATAAATTACCAAAATAATTGAAAATAGTATGATAATATTATGATATTTTGACAAATAAAATATGCAGCATTTTAAAATATTGTGCACAGAATTTTTTACTTTTTGGCACAGAATTTCCCCAGGAGTAATAATATGTATATATTGTTCCCACAGTGCTGAGAACCAAACATACATATAGAAATGAATCCTAGCAGGAGGAAACAGTTTTCCGTACTTTAGCATAACATACATAAGTACCCCTTGCCATATCCCCAGGGCTTCTTCAAGTATCCCTAGGGGCTGGTCTACACTACCGCTTAAGTCAATGTAATTTATGTCGCTCAGGGGTGTGAAAAAGCCATGCAAGTTACATTGACTTAAAGCGGTGTCCACACTGCGCTATGTTGTTGGCGGGAGATGCTCTCCAGCTGAGATAGCTTCCACGTCTCGTTGAGGTGGAGTAATTATGCCAACAGGAGAGCACTCTCCCGTCAGCATAGAGCATCTTCACCAGACATGCTGCAGCAGCGCAGCTGCTACTATAGCAGTGTGGCTGCTACATTTCCTCCAGTGAATATACTGTTCTCCTTTCTCTCTCTCCCCCATTTTTGTAGGTCATAGTCAGTTGTTTGGGCAGCAGGGGGTTGGGTTTGTCAATGAACAGCTGAAATGCATCCTCCCACACCCAAACTGACTGGATATAGCTTCCTTTGATATCCATAACCACCCAATATTATACTTGTGTTCTCCAATCCCTTATTTTGTATTACCACCTGATTGCTTCACTGCAGCTCCACATACTGAGGTTAACTCAAGCAAGAAACCCAAATAATTAACTCCTCCTACATGCAGTAGAAACTGACTTTTCTTAAAAAAAAGTATGAATTTATGATCTGGACTTACCTTGTGTAACATAATTGCAACAAATACTATTAACTGGACACTGGTCTGAGAAGTGGAAGCTGCTGCACCCAATGCAACACCATCAGCTTAATGGGTAGAAAGCCAAAAGAGCGCATAAGAGTTCACTGATTATTCATACACACCACAAGGTTTATTTATTTTTCCATTGGCTACCAATATAAAATTGTATATTGCTTTAAAATAATTTCCCTTACTTACAAAACCCTTAATACTGACCCAACTGCTCTCTGACTTGCTTCCCCCTTCCTTTCCTGAGCCACTTTGAGGTTTGAGGGCAAAATCCTAGCCCTAGTGAAGTCAAGGGGAGTTTTGCCACTGACTTCAATAGCACAAGGATTTCACACGGAGTCTGCTCAGTCTTTGGTATGTCCTAATATAAAACTGGAATAATTCAGGGAACAGAGATTTAGTAACTAATTTCAAAAGTTATGGAATGTGTTTCCTATCTAAACTTAAAGCTGAAAATCAGTTTTAATCTTTACAAATTTACAAAGAATTCTAGTTATTACTTTTGGAATTGTGAAATGCCTAAATATTACATAAACACTGTTTTACTGTGAAAAAAATCAAAAGAAAAACACACAAATCAGTTAATTGGCTGTTCATAAAAAAATTCTCTTTTTATATAAAACACATGCATTAACAAAACAACATTTTTTGGTTAAAATCTGTTTCATGACGTACATTTACACAGTGCCTTTTATCAACAAAAACATTTGTGTATATGTATACATTTATATTACACACACACACACACACACACACACACACACACACAGAGAAGTGTAGAGGATTACTTCATGAGAGTTTGAGCTAGACAAATTATGTATAAACAATAAAGTAAATGAATGAGTTAAACAGATCATCCCAAATGAGTGTGAATCAAAACCTTAACACTGTATGACACACAAATATTTTGTTTATAGAACATATTTTTAGAGGAAAAACCGCTTTAAAGAAGTTTTAGAGAAATTTAAAATTGATACTATTTTTCACAACATCCCCCTCTCCCATCTGTAAAAGTTAATTATCTTAAGACCATGAATCCAAACTGAAAAGGTCTTGGAAAGACAGGGGGAAAAGTATTAACCAATACATTTTAGAAACTTCTAAAAATTACTTAAGTAGCTTTTTATATACATCTATATAAATGTATGATGACGACCAATATCTTCCAACCTACCAGGAGTAGAATTAAGTGTTGCCATTTCATTGGCAAGGAGTGTTTGTTGTATGAGAACATACCTACATTTCCAGTGGTTAAATGCACCATTTTCTAATCCCAGTGGCCTGCAAGATATTGGACCTAGAACCAGTCCTGGGTCCAGCACTGAATACTGCCCATCCTGCATGCAAGTCATTCCCCTCCACCAAATATGGATTCCCTCCCCACAAAATTCCACCTTTCTTCCCACTTCCCCCAAAGTGACTGCTCTATGAAAGTTTCTCAGAGGTTTGGAATTTTAGAAGTGGTCCCAGCGGAGACGGATTAGTGGGCATATTGAAGATGAGTTCAATATAAACAAATTGCTAAATCTAACTTGCATTTAAGTGGTAAAATCCCTGGAACAAGAAGTATCTTTTTTATTAAATATGTTTACAGTGCCTAACCCGTTGTGCACTATTGAAATCCAAATAAGTGAATAAATAATTCATTACAAAGATTTCAACCCCACATATATAACATAACAAATATTTGTATGTATTGTTTCATCCATCACTGATCAGCAGCCACCACTGGAGTTGGAGCGGCAGATGGTTAACAATGCACCACAAGTCTTCAGGAAAAGAAATGAAGAAAAATATTGTATCTAATTAAGACTCCCAGGAACATTTTCGGGAGGCAGAATACTATTTTCATATTAGGATTTAATCAAGCCAATCACTCGGCTTTTGTTTTAAAATGAAACAGAAGATGCAAAGAATCCAAGGCTTTCAAAATAGCCTTCATTTTACAGTAAAAGTAATTTACTAAATACATCAAAAAGGGACTCACCAGATCCTAAATGACTGACCAAACATACTAGAATACTGTTACAGCTGCAGTTATAATAGACAAATTGGTGTCCCCTGCCCCTTAAAAATTTTGGATGACGTGTTATTTTGTATTGCTAACACTTACCCCTCAACTATTTATACATTTTAAAAATTCTCTATGCTGTTTCTTAGCATCTAGAGTAGTTTCTCTCCTACAAAATTAAAAATCAGGTTTACTGTGATTAAGATTTCTAAAAACCTCCCTAAATCCTTTTCATCTGAATCATATCTAGACATATATCCCAGTCCGTGTGGATTTTTTCAAACCATTTTTACACGTTCAGTTAGCTTACTTAGGGAAAGATGGAAAATGTGCTTCTAAATACATCATAAATCCCCACAGTGCTAACTTTTTTGGTGAATATACAATAATTATTGCAATTTAAAATTCAAAAGGTTTATTTAAGTTAGACAGGAAAAATGACAGTGACAGAAGATTGCCCCTTACAGATCTTACAGTTATTCAGCCTACCTGCAGCATGGACCACTAGTCCCAGTGTAGTAGTGATTTTGGAATTGCCTGACCTTGCTGCTTCTGGGTCTAAAATAATCATAAGGAAATTAAGCATTAGACAATATAAGATATCAACAAACATATGAATCATGCTGGAAGAAAACATATTACAAACACCGAGGCATAATTTCTCAGCTGTGACCCATTTTTAAACAGTTAAGCAATTACCAGAGGTTTCCCAGGCAAGCTAGTCAAGATATCATATAGTATCCTTCAGAATTTAAGGAAACATTGACAAGGGGATGCAACAGTCATCTTCCCTCATCTTTTTGAAACTAAACTATAGTTTGAGATTCTTTACCTTCCCCAGCTCAGCCCAGAAAGGTAGCTTTAAGCCACCTTTGTACTCAGGATTCTGGGCTACTCCAAGGGCTAGTGCATCTCCCAGCCTAAATAAGAGCAGCCAAGAGTTGCTCTAATTTACGTCAGCCTCCCAAATGCTGACTCTGGGCTATTCCACAGTCTGATGCAGCACAGAATGCCCACACGATCATGTGCTATCCAGGCCTCCTCTCTCCCACTATGCCCCCTGAGCTGGGGCTTATAGGAAGGGCCAGCTATGGCAGTGACTGGACTATGGGCAACTCCCTGCTGGCTCCTTGTGAGCTGTTTATGAACTCTATATGCTGTCATATGGACTGAAGCAGATGGCAGAATCCTCCCATACTCTTTAATGTAGAAAGAGAACATCATGCATAACTGCTTAGGATTGAAGGCAGACGGTGGGCCATTCATGTCTGTAATTGTTTGATAACTACTTTTATCTCACCATCTATTTGTAAACTAACTTCTTCTGGAGAAATAAAAAAAAAACAAACACTCCTATACAGAAGGGGAACTGATCAGTGAAATATTTTTCCAGTGGGCTGTGAACTACTGTTACAAACATAAAAATATCTAATCCTTTAAATTTCAAGTGGTCAGACAACTTTATTGCTACTTGACTCTGCTACCTGAACTGGAAGCCCATTCCATCTATTCACACTCAAGTTCACTCTCACCCTTCAAGTTCAAGAGACAAAGTGAATGAGGTAATATCTTTTATTGGACCAACTTCTGTTGGTGATAGTAGACGTTTTCTAAAGCTCGTCTTTCACTGACAGATGTTGGTCCAATAAAAGATATTATCTAACCCGTCTCTCTAAAGCCCTGGGACCAACACGACTACAACATCCCTTCAAGCTCTTTTGTCATTTAATTCCTCTTAATTTAAACCTATGTCCTTAGTTCTGGACTATCCACCAAACCCAAACAGATGATCACATTTAAAGGTTATACCCCATTCTAACCTCTATATCTATCGTAGTTTAAGGGAACAGAAAATCTAGTCAACTAAGATAACATTAATGGGTAATTAATACCACTGGTTCAAGGTTCAAGTCAGGAAAAGGCATTTTATAAATCCCTAACTATTCCAGCAACACTTGCAGTTACTCTGTTATATTTCATGTGGGAGATAAAGAAAAGGCTCAGAAAAATTGCTCCCTATATTGTTCAGTTTTTGAGTCTGTGCATCTTAATAGGTTAAAGACACAAGGAAGCCCATTTTCTCCTAACCAGGAAAGAGGGGGGAAAAAAAGTATTGTAAAATGTAGAAACAAGGATTTTAATACAAGTTGCTCTACTGAGTTTCTTGCTAACCTATTTGCCAAGCCTCCATTTGAGAAGCTAAGCGAATAAGATAACAGAGTCAGTACACAGACATGAGCATCTGCGGGGAAGACTTTCAATCAAGGTGAGAAGTCTATGTGTAGAGAAGGGGAAAGACAGAAAATCGAGAGAATGTGATAAAGAGTATGAAATACTTACATTAACAAAATCTAAACATAAGCACATTGCTGAACACTGACAAGAAATAAGGATGTAAGTGAAGTATGATAGAATGATCATTTCAACAGTATTTTGAACTACATTTTATTCGAAAGGTTTTTATAGGCACTTAGAGGAGAGAAAAGTGATCAGGAACAGTCAGCATGGATTCACCAAGGGCAAGTCATGCCTGACTAACCTAATTGCCTTCTATGAGGAGATAACTGGGTCTGTGGATGAGGGGAAAGCAGTGGATTTATTATTCCTTGACTTTAGCAAAGCTGTGATACGGTCTCCCACAGTATTCTTGCCAGCAAATTAAAGAAGTATGGGTTGGGTGAATGGACTATAAGGTGGATAGAAAGCTGGCTAGATCATCGGGCTCAACGGGTAGTGATCAATGGCTCCATGTCTAGTTGGCAGCCAGTTTCAAGCGGAGGGCCCCAAGGGTCAGTCCTGGGGCCGGTTTTGTTCAATATCTTCATTAATGATCTGGAGGATGGTGTGGACTGCACTCTCAGCAAGTTTGCAGATGACACTAAACTGGGAGGAGTGGTAGATACGCTGGAGGGTAGGGATAGGATACAGAGGGACCTAGACAAATTAGAGGATTGGGCCAAAAGAAATCTGATGAGGTTCAACAAGGACAAGTGCAGAGTCCGGCACTTAGGAAGGAAGAATCCCATGCCCTGTTACAGACTAGGGACCGAGTGGCTAGGCAGCAGTTCTGCAGAAAAGGACCTAGGGGTTATGGTGGACGAGAAGCTGGATATGAGTCAACAGTGCGCCCTTGTTGCCAAGAAGGCTAACGGCATTTTGGGCTGTATAAGTAGGGGCATTGCCAGCAGATCAAGGGACGTGATCATTCCCCTCTATTCGACATTGGTGAGGCCTCACCTGGAGTACTGTGTCCAGTTTTGGGCCCCACACTACAAGAAGGATGTGGAAAAATTGGAGAGAGTCCAGCAGAGGGCAACAAAAATGATTAGGGGTCTGGAGCATATGACTTATGAGGAGAGGCTGAGGGAACTGGGATTGTTTAGTCTGCAGAAGAGAAGAATGAGGGGGAATTTGATAGCTGCTTTCAACTACCTGAAAGGGGGTTCCAAAGAGGATTGATCTAGACTGTTCTCAGTGGTACCAGATGACAGAACAAGGAGTAATGGTCTCAAGTTGCAGTGGGGGAGGTTTAGATTGGATCTTAGGAAAAACTTTTTCACGAGGAGGGTGGTGAAGCACTGGAATGGGTTACCTAGGGAGGTGGTGGAATCTCCTTCCTTATTGGTTTTTAAGGTCAGGCTTGACAAAGCCCTGGCTGGGATGATTTAGTTGGGATTAGGTCCTGCTTTGAGCAAGGGGTTGGACTAGATGACCTCTGAGATCCCTTCCAACCCTGATATTCTATGAATAAAATTTCACATTAAAAGTACAAATATTTATTGGCTTAGTTTTCAGGAAAGATTACCTACATTTTGTTCTGCTGTACACAGAAAACCAGCATGCACTTACCGGGAAACTACTGAGGAAGATTACCAGTGAAAGTCACCATAGCCCTTATCATGCTTGGTGGTCCATGTGAAGTCCACTGAAGTCTACAGGGCTCTATGTGGTTGCAACAGTCAATCTGTGCAGATCACAATGCAGGACTGGGGCCTTTCTTCCATGAAAATTTACAGCCTGAACTAAGCCAAAATTTTGTTCTTTGAAATGTATAATTCTAAGCAAGACAATAAAATAACTAATGAAGTTAAGACTCTGGCTCTTCAGTTTTGGATTTTTGCTATGTCAGTGGACTACTCTATTTGTCATATATTAAAACCTACACTGCTTAAAGCCTTTACACACAATGCTTTTGGTCATCTATTATTTCTAAGAAGACTTTCTCTGTCAGCATGGCACAGTCCACACACTTGAGCATTATTAAGCAAATATTCACATTATGCTGGCTTCCAGCACTGACAGTAACACTGCTTTATTATTTCACATAACAGACCATGCTTACCTTTATGTTTGTAGAATATCAAGCTAAATAGAGCCCTCATCCTGACTGGGCACTACTGTATTAAAAATACATAATAAATAATCATATTCTGAAAATACACCTTGTTAATTCATTCTGGTTGCTGCACTAGCTCCAAGGCAAGTGCCAGTCTGGCAGGAGAGGCTTTACTTACCATCTGTAGAGTGCACGTGGGAGCTGCCTATCTGGTCCACCAAAAGCATGAAGACAAAACCAAGGACAAGGGAAACACCAATGTACGCGTGTAATTTTGAATGGTCATGGCCATGCTCATGCTCAGCTGTTATTTCTGCTGCTTTCTCAGATTCAATCACATTTTGAGTCTCACTGGCCTGATGGTGCTTCCCTAAAGCAGATAAACAGGTTGATTAGGAAGATCCCAAAGGTGATGTTCTAATATTTTCTAATCCTTCACGGAAAGCTTTCTTCATACCTGGTCTTAACAATATAAAGCAGGAAAGAAAAATAGATTTAGATTTTTTTGTTTTGTTTTTAATGTCCTAGTTTATCTCACTTTGGGGACCAACACTACTACTGTTGTAACTGAAATCAGTATATTTGAAAATGTAGAAAACATCCAAAAATATTTAAATTGTATTTTCTTAATTGCGCGATAAATATTTTTAATCACTTGACAGCCCTACTTAAAATCTATCTTTCTGTAGTTAGTAAACCTGTTTTATATTTTACCTAAAAAAGTGTGTTTTGGTTGAAGTGCTTGGGAAATCTCATCTCAGTTTACAAAAGGCTAGTGTGTATCCATTCCACATTGAGGGAGTGGCAAACTATTTAACGAACTTACACTGGCCAGGCTTCTCACCAGTGCAAGACAATTTAGTTCTTGGGTGCAAAGCTGGGGAGCTGAGGGGAATTGGCTGGACCCTCCCTATTGATGGTTCATGAGTGGCTGGGAGATCATTCATGTAACACAGTTGAGTGTGTCCCCACCTGTGGATGTCCGTGTAAGTGCAGTGCTTACCAGAGCATGACTTCAGCATCAGTGTGAGAAGCTGCCCAGGTTGGTGGGTTTGAAGGGCTGAGTGGTCCCTCAATCCAGGTTGCACCCCGGGGACCCCATCACAACATTTCAAGTTATAGTATAGCCCCAAGTATAGAAGTCAGACTTTACTAAAACATGCATTTAACCATACTTAAAAGCCCCAAGTATATTCAGAAAAATTAAGCTGTTTCAGTTTCTCGATAATATGACCCCAGTCATCGCAGCTGCCCTTTCATTGTTTAGGTGGGAAAAAAAAAACAATAACGGAAGCATGGTGACTAGTTTGAGCAAAGTTCCGGGGGGGTGTCAGAAGTTCTGGGTTTTGTTCCTGACTACAACGTGACCTCAGGCATGTCATTTAACCTCTTTGCGCCTCAACTAACTCATCTATAAAAATACTGTACACACTGAATCTCTAAAAAGTACTTTAGAGATAGCAAAACAGGTGCAGCTATCTTGCCAAATCAGTGACTCAGTCAGAAGCCCTGAGATATATTCCTGACTCCCAGTCCCCATTCTAGCCTCTAAATAGAACTTGCTGCCTCCATCACAAAAGAGGGTTACTACTTATGAGTGTGTTTGCTAGGTTTACTTAGTATTTGTAAAGCACTTCAAGATCCTCGTAGGAAAAGGTGCAACAGAAGTGCTAAGTATGATATTGAGCTGGACCCAACCTTTGTCTCTTAACATTATTATAATTATTTTGTAAGGTTTTTTCCCCCCAGAAGACATAATTAATGTATATTCAGAGGGGTGACTCCATATTTTCATGAAAACTCTTATGGGGAATTTATTTTAAAATGAATTTAAATGAAGCATTTTGCAATGCTTCAATGCCCTACAAAATGTAGCATGGTGACTTTGAACAGAGAGGTGTCTGTGGCACACAAGACATTCTACAGACTCCTGAAGAAACAATTAGCTGTGGATGATGAAATTGCTGGGTAAGTCTGGGGTGGTTTTTTTTTGTTTTTTTTTTGGTTCAAACGCTTTTGTTTTCTATTATGAGGACTTCTGGCTTAATTAAATACTAATGGCCTCTTGAGGACAGCAGCCACTGTTAGAGACATCTGGGACAACCCTAGCAAAATATAATGATGTCTCACTGCTACTCTTTTTATGAATTAAATGGACCTTTCAACAGATCACTTCAGGGGGAGGGAGTGGAACACTATGTGCAAATGTTCAGTTATACTCTGTGCACAGATCATTTAATTTGCAATTAAAGGGACACTGTCCAGTTTATGGCTGTTTTTTACACTCTTCCTACATCTCCGTCTGGTCCTTTTGCACTGCTCAGGCACTACTCTTGTATGAGTCTCTCACTTTTGTCTTTGTGCCTTCTCTTATGCTGTCCCCTAAGCTTGGAACTGTCTCCCTGATTTTGCATGCCACTAAAACACCCTTTCTTCTTTCAATCTTCCTTAAAAGCACTGTTTCCAGAAGGCCTTCAAACAATAACCCAAAAACAAAATTTAAACCAGCTTTAAGGGGAAACCGACTAAGTTTAACTTTCTGGTACTTATACACTAGCACAAGGTAGCAAAGTTTGTGTTGCAACACTGCAGAGGAAAGTGTATTGATTAAGCAAACTTTCCACTGGAATTTTAAAAGATGTAATGGAAAACATGTTATTTGCTTTGGTTCTGTAAGCCTCTCAGGCTTTTCCAAAAGCTTCATTAGGGCCAAATATAACGTGACTGTGTCTCTTTAAAAATAGTCTTAGGTATGAACAGACAATTGGAATCAAGAAGAGAAGAGAAGACAGTCCATTTCTTAATCTAGCACTTCAATAAGTTTTAGATAGAGGACAAAGGCAAAACAATTAAATTTTAGGCCTGCTAGACATCAATGAGTGAAGAAAAACAAGTCAGATAAGATTCTTATGCTTAATTCTGAATGTCTTATTTTGTAAGTGGACCCTTTATCTTTTATAACAACCTTCATGGCTGAGTCTATATAAGTGGATGCAGCTCTCTACAACTTTATTTTCACATATAATACACACATTTTACGCAGTAATATTAGGATTAACTCATTTTTCCTTGATTTATTAGTTCTAGTTCTCTTCGACTTGTCCTACAAAGGTAGACAAAGGATCAAAGTTTGAGTTATACTGAAGAGACCTAAATTCTGGGTCGAAATCACTATCTGAAAAAAATAACTCTCAATGTTACTTAAATAATTTCTTTACAGCTAGATTGGCTTTGTTCAAGGTATTTCGTGTTAGAAATTTAGTTTAAGATACCATTAATGTATACTGTAAGTTTCCCAGTTATGTATTTTACTTCAATATGGATGGATGAATAGGCATGAACTGCTGTGTAAATAGGAAGAGACAGAATTTTTCAAATGCCTCTTATTTACATGATAGTTTAATGGGTCAGATCATCTCACGGAAGGTGTCAAGCCTGGGCAAGAAACCGACCAAAAATTTAATGAGAAAAGTAGAAGTGCTCCCAATAACGTTGTCTGCTGCTATGCTAATCATAACAAAGATTAAAATGGAATGGATCACAAACCCTCAACTGAAGTGCAGTATAGTGAGATGCTACAATAAACATACAGATTGGAAAGTGTATGAACACATGAATAAATAGAACCTTGCAATAACAAAACTATGTTTATTAAATATGAATAATTTTAAGTTACATGAAAGACACTAGACAAGCCTAAAATACACAGAGACAGACTATAAAGTAGGCTAAATAAGTGCAAATGGTAAAAATGAAAAATATATTCTCCTCCAAAGCATGTAAAAGGAAAGCACAGATATATAAAGAAAAAACCCAAACTTACTATAGTGGCATATAGCAGTGGTTCCCACCCACTGATATGCAATAGCAGTACTAGTACTTCAAACACGTTTGAAAGTCCTCTAGAGTCCCCTCTCCCACATCTTGACATTTCTTTGTATTAGGACCCAGTGCTTTGCTGCCACCCACCTTTGACTGAATTACTGATCTTAAATCTACTCAAAACCTGTGTCATACCATTGGAAAAGCATCTGAAGCTCCAATGAGGATTAGAATGCACTCGAATGGGAGATGATGGGCATTACCTGCTATAACTAAGGAATGGTATAACTGGTACAGTTATCCAAGACATTTGGGCTTCAGGTATACCCTATACCTATGTCTCTCTAAGACATGTTCTTTCACTTTAAAAAAATCAGTTGGCATCAAACAATTTTGCTAATTAGTTTAACAGGCAATTTTGGCCTGTTAAACTAATTAGCAAAATTGTTTGACGCCAACTGAGCTTAGAAAGTTCTTCGGCTACAAGGGAGTGAGATTCTTTTGCAAGATAAAATATACGGAGCTCTATAAAACACCACTGATAGTGATTGCAATAACCAAAAGGGAAGTAAACCACAGAAAGCAGCAGCTTATAAACACAAATTAAATCTCTTTCAAAGGCAATTCCCATTGTTTGAGGTTTCAGCAAGAGATTAACTTTAATTATTCTCAGAGTAAGATACTCTACTTGTGCCTTTCTGGCTTATCAACTGTCTTGCACAAGGACATATATCAGGCTTTTTTTTTTTTTTTTTTTCCTCACCCTCCAAAATGTCTTCATAAAGTGCATGTACTCCTTCAGGCACAATTACCGCCAAGGCAGTTCCGCAGAGGAGCCCAGCACCCAGAACTGTCACCAGCTTTAACCTTTCCTGCAAGCAAGCATAAAACGAGTAACACTCTTTAGTAATGAACAAAAAACTCTCCTATCCCCCAACAAAAACCAGAAACTTTAACATTTGGAATCAATATTTTTGCTCAAGAGTGTTGAAAAGCCAGTAGCATGAGAAATTACAACTCCTGATCCACAGATCAAAGTAGGATGGATGCAATGCATGTTTCCCTTGCAATGTTTTAGAGATCACTTTAACCCAGTGTTAAGTGAGATTTGTCGTCCACAGACTCACTTCTGAGCTTTTTCTGCATACACTGCCAAACACTATTTAACACACACTACTTACTTTACGCTGGAGTAAACTTACTTCATGCAGTCCAGCTCAACAACTCAGTGCTTGATAAGATTTGTTACTTTGAATTACAAAGTAGGGTGGATAGAAGACCATGCTTTTTTTAAAAAAATATAATTATTTTATTTAAATACATTTTTCTCTTTAAAACTAAACCCATTTAAAATTAAATTTGAAATGACGATAGCTGATATTAAGGCCTAATTTTACCATAATCTATTAAAATAATTTAGATTAAATAAAAAACTAATATTCAAGAAGTATGTTTGCTGCTGAAGTATTAAAGAAAGACAAACCACTGAATTGGTTGAAGTCATTGGCTAAGCACCTGGAACCAGTCTGTTGAAGTATTAAACCAACTTTTGACAGAACTAGCCTCTTCTGCAGGTGCAGAGAGAGTATTTTCATCATATCAGCTTATTAAACTAAAAGTTCAGTTCAATGGCTAATTCATTCAATGTTAAGAACATAACTGGGAGTTGAAAAGCAAGAGAGCTTGTGAATACAAATGAGATGCAAGAGGGTGAGATCTACTAGTTCTAAAATCTTGAAGGATGTGATGACCAGAAATAATCATTTTATTTCACTAACTACAGATAATTTAGTTAACAAATCAGTTTGTTTTAAATAAAAAAGTTTATCAAAATGTTTTGTATGTATTCATCGTATTTACAGTAGTTTTATTTAATAAAAACAAAATCAAAATGCTGGTTTTGTGCATTTTAACTGAATTCCAATTTCCATCCAAATGCAGATTGACACAAATCACAAGTACAAAATTAATCATCTAGTAAAGAAGAAATGTAACTTTCACTATTTTCTAATGTAATAAAAATATAAAAATTAAAAATCTGAATAAATGTATGCTAAGCTATGTAATTGGTTAAATAAGCATGCAGAGATATACTGTATCCTCCTGGATAGCAAAAGAGAGGACCAAATTTTGTGTGAAGGTTATATTTAGTTGCAAACCAACATATTTTAATGCTTACCAATCAATGAGAATCAACCTTTCTTTAGGAAAATCATAAAAAGTACAAATGCAAATCAAGATTAAAATTATTTAAATCAAAATTTCCTGCTTGCTGATTTAAATCATGATTAGAAGCAGTGATTGATATCAATCTACCCTGTCAGAAATACACAATGGGTTAAAATTTGCCAATCATCATTTAGGATTCCCGCCCACCCCCTTCCCAAAAGTGAGGTTTATTAGACCACAGTACAGTCCCCCAAGATAGTGGTAACAGATTAATAGGTTACTATCCCTTCTCTAATTTCTATGGTTGATTTAGAAAAAGTTCACTGTTTTTCATGTAATGCCTGATAGATTCCAAAGTAGTACAAAAAGAGAGATTATAAAAAAGGGAAAAAATGATCCACAAAACTTTACAATATAGGTTTTCATTCCAGAAACTGAATTTCTTAACTTTACATTCCTAAAGGTTAATAAACAGTTGGACTAGGAATGTGTATTGTCAGCATCTCTAACTCAGACAATTTTGAGCAGGAAATGAAAATGAAAGATGTCCTCTTCTTCGATAAATAAGGGCAGCTGAGAATCAATGAAATGGGAAATACCTGCAGTAGAAAAGACTATTTTACTTGACAGTGAAGATTACTCTGAACCTCAGCTGCCAGATCCACTGAGGTGAATACTGTTTAAGCATATATGAGTTTTGAAGGATGCCCACCAGCAGCCCAATTTTGACAGATTCAGGTTTATACTTTCAGAGCCATTCAAGCAAGGCCATTTTGAGGTGTCCCCCTACAAATGGTAATCCTTATTTTTGTCCACTGTAAAAATCCAAATGTTTGTCCTACGAAGCCAAAATCTACTCTGCGATGTTAAAACCAATAAATAATAATGTAGTATTAATACAGTGTACAACTTGTTGATCATTGCTCTTTAATGAGGCTAGATTATAGAAACAGAGTCAAAAATTCCATTTGTAACTTATTTTTTGAATTATAGTAGCACCCAGAATCCCTGCTCAGGATCGGGAGCCCAACTGTAGTAGACCAGGGTGTCAAATAAACACCTGGCCAGCAAGGTGTATTTATGAAGCCTGCAGGATATATCCAGACTGTGCAGAAACTCAGCTTTCATTTAAAAAACAAAGGAAATTTCTAGACTTCATGGCTGCAGAGATAACTTTCTAAACATAAACTGAGTGTAACTGATAAAGTGATATCTGCCTGAATCCACAGTTTGAAACAACAATGTAGGGGAAAGTCCTCTGTTCTCTATTAATCTGGAGTGTCAACATTAACTATTAATTGCTGATCATTTTAATAGATGGATTGGGGAAGGAGCTGGGATTGAAAGCCATGGTGGAGGCAACTGGAGGTTGCTATAGGCAAGGAAAGGCAGAGGAAAGAACAGAGAAGCCTCACAAAAACAAGGAAGAGGGAGAGAAAGAGAGGATGGAGGATAAGGAAGGAAACAAACAAAGCTTAGGAATAGCAGCGGGCCTAAAAGGGAGCACCAATGCGTGATGAATGTAACAACAAGGCACTAAACAGCTAATAAAAATAATCATTTGTTTAATTACTACATGAAGGCCACATGCTCCCTTTGAACTCTGTGCAAGCCTCCCATTAACAAGGGTGGGCATTGTGCTGTGAATTATTAGGAATATATAGCCCGGCATTTCTCTCTGCCCATTGATCATAGCTGTATAAGGGGATTTGCCCTCCTCATCTCCAAATGAGTTTCACACCTTGTGCTAACCACAGTACAAAGAGTAAAAAAATGGTCCTAACACCAAAAAACTTCCAATCTAAATGACAAGAGAGGCAACCCAGAAAGAATGGGGAAGGTAGACAAGGGAAATAGTTATTATATAGCCCAGACACAGGCACGGCTAAATGGCTGATAGTTATATTAAAAAAAAAAAAAAAAGAAACATCTCAGAGGCACCTTCTGGCCATCTACCTAGCTTATCAACAACCTCGCTAGCAGCTTCCCCAGACACTGTGCTAAAGAGAAGTCCTGAGGACATATTTGAATGAGGACAGAGTAGTGTCTTTATGAACTAATTCAGAATGTATTCCATGCATGAGTGGCAGCATATTAAAAAAAGCCCAAAAGTCTTCATGGGAGAAGTGGACAAATGGATAACCCAAGCTGACACTGACAGTCAACTGGACACCATACATATCAAGAGAGGATAAATTAGGAGGTGTTAAACTGTGAAGGGTAAGACTAACAATCTGAAGTCAATATTTGATGGGCAGCGAAGAGGGAAATCAGTGGGTGATTTCAGAGAAGGGAGCCAGATGAACAGAATGATGACCCAGGAAGATTAGTAGCTCCATTTTAAATGGAGCTGAGGGGAGCAAACTGGGTATAAGGAAAGCCACAGAGAAGGTGGTTTCTATAGCCAAGGCAGTAGATGAATAGGGCTTGGATGGAAGTTTTAGCAGCATGGGCAGAAAGAAAAGGGTAGGATTTTAGAGATTTTATAGAGGGAGATAAGGCAGGATTTGAACACTGCCTACACGTGCAGGTTTAGAGATGATGGAGATGAAGATGACACCTAGGTTGTAGGACTGTTGCTGGTGAATAAACCAATGTGCAATACAGTTTGTTTACCAATAGATGATACTGGTTCTGAATAGCAGTGGTAACAGTAACAAAAACAAATGTATGTCACTCAAATATATAGGGAGTGCAGCAGCAGCCAAAAAAAGCTAACAATGTTAGGAACCATTAGGAAAGGGATAGTTAATAAGACAGTAAATATCATAATGCCTCTATATCAGGGGTAGGCAACCTATGGCATGCGTGCCAATGGCAGCACGCGAGCTGATTTTCAGTGGCACTCACACTGCCCGGGTCCTGGCCACCAGTCCGGGGGGCTCTGCATTTTAATTTAATTTTAAATGAAGCTTCTTAAACATTTTAAAAACCTTATTTACTTTACATACAACAAAAGTTTAGTTATATATTATAGACTTATAGAAAGAGACCTTCTAAAAACATTAAAATGTATTACTGGCACGCGAAACCCTAAATTAGAATGAATAAATGAAAACTCGGCACACCACTTCTGAAAGGTTGCCGACCCCTGCTCTATATACGTCCATGGTAAGCCCCATATCTTGAATACTGTGTGCAGACCTGATTGCCCCGTCTCAAAAAAATATATATTAGAAATGGAAAAAGTACAGAGAAGGGCAACAAAAATGATTAGGGGTTTGGAACAGCTTCCGTATAAAGAGAGATTAAAAAGACCCGGACTTTTCAGCTTGAAAAAGAGATGACTAAGAGGGAATATAGAGGTCTATAAAATCTTGACTGGTGTGGAGAAAGTGAATAAGGAGATGTTATTTACTCCTTCATGTAACACAAGAACCAGGGATCATCCAATGAAATCAATAAGCAACAGGTTTAAAACAAACAAAAGGAAGTACTTCTTCACACAGTGCAGTCAACCTGTGGAACTCATTGCCAGAGGATACTGTGAAGGCCAAAATAATATTAGGGTTCAAAAAAGAACTAGATAAATTAATGGAACATAGATCCATCAATAGCTATTAGCCAGGATGGTAGGGATGCAACAGTATCTTCTGCGTGTGCCCTAACCTCTGTTTGTCAGAAGCTGGGAGTGGACGACGGTCGGGATGGATCACTTGATTATTACCTGTTGTTTATTCCCCCTGAAGCACCTGGCATTTGAGCCACTGTCGGAAGACAGGCTAGTGGGCTAGATGGACCATTGGTCCAAACCAATATGGCCGTTCTTGTGTGTTGAGCAAGAAGTTGTCCTTGGTGTTTGATCAGGAGATGCATAAATGCAGAATGTCGCCAACTGTTTTATGCTACTTCTTCTAAGATTTACCTTGGCATTTATACTGATCTGAAAGTCTGATTAGAAGGATTAAATAAAAATTTCAATGGAATATTTAAAGGTATTCTACTCTCTACACAACTACAAAGATGTCGCTGCAAAAGTTTAGTTTTTCTTAAACAATTAGCAAACTGCAGTGAAAAAGCAGTCACCATCATCCTAATTTGATATATAACAAGGCCAAGTGCTAGTTTATGATGAAACTATTAACAACTTATTTGTTTAAAATATACTCATCAGCTAGTCAGAGGTCAAAGTGAAAAAAAAATAACAGAACAAGTAATTTAATGAAAATTAATAATGTAATTATAGTGACACCTCACAACACAAACATGCTTCAATCAGAATCATTAGATTAGCCACATTAGGGGCTTATCTACACACACTAATTTACACTGCTTTAGATAAACTAATGGAAACCTCTGTGTAGACACACATTTTAAGAGTGACTTATATAATTTAGCTTAAACATGTTTCTGAGGCCTAGTCTACACTTAAAATTCTGATAGGCATAGATAGTTACGTCGCTCCCTCGGGGGATAATGACATAGCTATGCCAACCCAAGCCCTTGTGTGGACGCACGGCTAGTTCGACAGCAGACTGCTTCTTTGGACCTACCTACCACCACTGGGGGCAGTGGATTACCTACAACAACAGAAAAAACCTTTCCATTGCTGTAGCAGGGGTCCACTATGGTGCTACAGTGGGAGAGCTATAGCACCAGTAGCTGAGACATGGCCTAATTGACTTAAACTAAACTGAAATAAGATGGGTGTAAAATGAAATAATGTTCACACAGCCTTTTCCAAGAGTTCACCTAAATCAGTTTTTTTTAAACACACCTTAAGCTAAACTGGTGCGACTTTACATATAGACAAGCCTTAGGATTAATATTATGACAATTAAAGTGTTTTCTACATGGTTAAAATTTTTAACACGATTACGTTGATTTAACTGTGCTTAGACACTATGGTGATGGAGCCAATATCAGATACTGTACAGAAAGAACTGTTTGAGCGTTAAACCCTAATATAATCCAATATGAAATACACCAGTTCAAAACCTGCACAGAACAGGAGAACCATAAAATCCACACTGTTTTCTTGCACAGTCACAAGAGTGTCTTCATGTCAGCCAAGTTAAAAAGAACTTGGGTCTAAATTGACTTGTCCTTATTTGAAAATTAATTAGGTAAACAGATTTTCAGTTAGGAAAACAATTCACTAAGTCATCTCTGAAACAAACTGCTTCAAACTCCATAGTTATATAGACTTTGGAACCTTCTTTTGAGACTGTCTGCATCCAGATCTCACAACATTCTAAGCAAAGGTAATTTCACTCCTAAACTAATCTAGTTTAGAACCCCAGGATTACAATTTGGAATTAAACCTTGAACAAAGGTAAATAAACTCACTATTTTTGCACACCAGGTTAGTGCATATTCCAGAAACGCCAAGTTCTTGTAACAAGCAAACCAAGAAAAATTGGAAAAGGGTTTACTAGTTAAACCATTATTGCTAATGCATAAGATGCAATCTTGCTAATGAAACTATGAGATGGCCATAATTCCCATTGAGACATTTTCTCAACAAACTTTCAATATCACATTCATTTCTAAACTCCCCTTTTCATTTACTGATTCCATTATTACAATCACAAACAAAAAAGTGTAATGCCACTGATATACATATCTAAAGCAAAAAGGGAACTAGGAGCCAAGCATTAAATATTTAATTACAGGAAGAAATCTGTTGGGGCCTAAAGTGTGTTTTATTTAATAAAAGAAGTTTCTCCCCCTCCTCCAGAAGATACTCCATCTTAATGTCTCTATGACAGTCTTCATTCATGTACACCCCCACATCAACATTGTGTCCTTAATGTGCCTAATCAAGGATAAGACTCCTAACACTATATTATACTTATATTGTAAACTCCTTGTGGCAGGAACTTTTGTTGTTTGTAAAACACTTAACACAATGGGGCCCCAGTCCTAACTGGGGGTTCTGAGTGCTACCCCAATATAAAAACAACTATTTGGGGGACTGGGAGAGGTAGGGTCACTGTTGAACAGTGCGGAACTGTGAAGATATGAGGCTCAGCTCATAAGAGGTGAGAGAACAGTGGGTTATTAAGTCACCCCATCTCCCTCAAATACTACAGTTATGTGGACCATATAAGTATCTAAATAGATTACATAATGCTCAGAAGATTTTTGTGAGCTCTAGAAGTCACACCCAATTTTCTTTGGGCACAGGGAAAGCAACCATGATGGTGGTTTTGGAATATTATTGTGGAAAATTAAAGAACGAAACATTGAGTTTTGTAGAGAATTTTTCTTATTATTTGTATAGTTTTTAGACGCCTCAACCCAGACACTGTGCAGACATATAGTAAAAACCAGTCACTGCCTTCAAGAGTTTATAATCTAAAACCATTCTGAAAAAGAAACATCAAGCTTCTGCCACCTCCTTCCTACTGATGCAGAGTCTTTGTTCTACTTCGGCAATGAGAGGCTCTGCAGTTCCGAATTAATTGCAGGATTCATTTTAAAGCAACTTTAAAATACATTTTACACTCATCACAGATTCTGTGCTGCGCTGTTGAATAAAATTTAATATTTCACTCAATGTTTCTTTTGAAAGCTCCCTAATTTAAACTGTTACTGGTAACTAGACAGCAGTAGTTCCAAGGGGACGAGCTAGACGATTTGATGGGGTCTGTCTCTCTCATTCACAAGATTCTTGCATGACAAGGGATGGACAATCTGGTGGAACCTGCTTACCTCTGAAAAATTAACTGCCAAGGGGATAATCCCCGCCACATAACAGCCAACCAGCATAGCCAGAGACAGCAGACTGATGGAGATGAAATCATCCATGTTGTTGCTTTTTGTCCACTCGCTTAAAGTGAAATTTAACTTTTCCAGCTTTTACTGCATGTAGTTTTTCAACTTGTGCAGGTGTTGCGGCTCCAGCAGAATCATGAAGGTCAGAGGCGCCTCTTCCCCAGTGGTGCCACAAACTCCCTCCCTCCCCCAAGAGCTACGTGTGAGAGAGACACCCCGCTTTCCTGACCCTGATCCCTGGATCTGTCAACAGCAACTGGGATACCACGATTCACTCCCTCTCGCCACCTCCCCTGTCAAGGGCCACAGGGGATTAAGCCACCCCGGGGGAGCGGAAAGGCTCTTTCTCTCCCACAGCCTGGGGGCAGGGGACACCTTTCCGCCCGGGTGAGAGAAGGGCCCACCCCGCTCACAGACTATACCAGCCCCAGGTGCAACAGAAAGGCCGCTCGCCCCGAAACACAGGGGCAGTCAGCAGCTCCCTGGAGGGAGCCTGGCCCTTCCTACCAACCCCAGGGAGACGCCGGCAGCGCCTTCGCCTTCCCCTGCTGGCCCCTGGTCTCGGCGGACGGGAAGGGGAGGGGAGCGGTTCAGCGAGGAGCTCAGGCTTCAGGCTCCCCTTTGCGCCCGGCGTCCCCCGCGGCTGCCATGGAGGCCAAGTGGCAGCTCCGCAGTCAGACACTTCCCCTTCCAGAGAACAGCTTCCAGGTTAGCGGCCTGAGCCTCTCCTGGGGGCTGGGGCGGAACGGAGCGTCTTTCTCACGTGACTCACTTTCTGTCGCCACTTCCCGCCCGATTCCAAGATGGCGGACAAATAATCACTAAGGGGCCATCTTGGAAGGGGGTGAGAGGCACAAAGGCGCTGATAGGATACGGTGCCCCTATCAAAGATGACTGCTAAAGTCTCAAAGAACGGCGCCGTTATGCCCCGCCCAGCATACGCAACGCCGGCGAACGCTTTGCCATGTGGTTTTCTCGCGAGAGTTTCTTTATAGTACTGGCGCCGCTCTGGTCTGGTTCCGTGATGTCTATGGTAGGGAGCTAGGGGCTGGTTGGCGGTTGGTGGAGTGTTTCCGGTTAGCGCGGGGGATTGCGGGTGACCGTTGGGAACTGTTAGTTCGGGACCGTCACAGTCGGCGGGGCTGTGGAGAACGAGTCGCCATGGTGAGGAGGGGAAGTTCCCGGCGTGCGGGGAGGAACCGGGTCGGTCGGGCCGCGCCATAGTGGCGGCGGGAATGAGTCTGCTGAGGGCGACGTAGCGCTGCGGCCTGGCGGAGTCCCCAGCCGCGTGTCTCCTCCCGCCCCCCTCTCCAGGGCTGGGGACCGAGCGGGATACAGACCCCGCCCCTTGCCTACCGCACGAGCTCCGCGGGGAGAGGGGCGGGGGCGAGTCTGGCTCGCGCGGGGCAGGATCACGGGGGACCCTCGCGCGGGCCCCGAGGGCTGCGGTTTTTTCCCATCCGCGGTGGAGGAGGGGCCCTGCTTCCCCAACGGGCATCTCCAGCCCTCGGCTGCTCCTTGCGCAGGGAGGGGCGAAGGCCCGGGCGGGGCCCGTGCTTCTCTACGCGGGTAGATTCCGTTCCCACTGCACGTGTCTGCCCTGGCAGCTGCCACTGGGGCAGGGGGGTTAGCCTGAGGGGTGACCGGGCTGCACGCTCCGTGACTGGGCGTGTGGCTTTGTCTGGGTCTCTCTGCTGCACACGTGGGGCCTAGGCGGGTTCTTCGCGATGCGTTTTCAGCTTGTTTCTACATCAGAAATTCTAGGTCTGTTTAGGCTGGAAAAGTCTGTCATGACGGGAGAACTAGTGTAAATGAAACCCCCAAAGGGAGTGAAAGGCCTGTATACATCACACGTGTGGAGTGGGGAGTCAAGTCCAACTTTTACAAAATCCTCTGCAGGTCACTTTTTAATCTTTTATTCAAAGAGCTGCTTCCTTGAATTTGTGGAACATAATGCCGTTAAACAGGTGTGGGTTTTTTTATTTAAATGTTTCCTTGTAGCACTTGGAATCCAGAGCCCTCTTTATATGTTAGGAAATGAAAGTGAAATTGATATATATGGCTTCACTGGTTAAAGTGAGTGAAATGCAAAAAGAGCTGATAATCCTAGTGCTTTGTTACTTTCATGTGAAAGTGAACTACACTGAAGGAAGCCTACTGATATCAATGCTTTGATAGCTGGCTAACAGCTGCCTGTGAAGAGGAAATAGTTGAAGCACTTCTGTAAGGGCTAATGCTACTATGACATTCTTTTAAGTGAAGTTCTTGAGCCAATTCAAGCAAACCACTACTTCTGGCTGGCAGTAGGAGTAACTTAAAACCCTAAAAATATCTGCTACATACCACCTGCATTCACTTGATTGTACTTCTATCGGTGCCCAGTCCCTGTCCTTTTTCCATCCCCAGCTTCCCTGATGTCCACTGTTTACTATGGGTGCAGTATCTTAGTCATGTTGCTCAGAGCTAATATACAGTTGGTAGAAGTCTTTCTGCATGGGTACTGAGTAGATGCTGAGGTCTGAGCCTTAGTACTTTGGTTTTCTGCACTTCATTAAACATGTTTTGCATGTAATATCCACAGGTGGTAATTAAAGCCATTTTTAAAAGACCTGACAAGAACATAGTGGGACTTGCTATAACAGATCAGATGAAAGTTCCATCTTGTCCAATACCGTGTCTGAAAGATGACAGTCATCAGGTGCTTTAGAGAAAGGTGCAAGGAGCTAGAAAGTCCTAGAAATTAAAATACATCCATCCTTGAATAGCTAACTGCAGACTATAATTGTGGAACTTTGTGTTCACTTAAAAAGAACAGGAGTACTTGTGCCACCTTAGAGACTAACAAATTTATTAGAGCATAAGCTTTCGTGGACTACAGCCCACTGTTTCACTCTATATGCATCCGAAGAAGTCCACGAAAGCTTATGCTCTAATAAATTTGTTAGTCTCTAAGGTGCCACAAGTTCTCCTGTTCTTTTTGCGGATACAGACTAACACGGCTGCTACTCTGAAACCTGTCTTTGTGTTCACTTGTAACTGATAGTGAATACTCAATCCCATGTTTTGTGTACTGGCTTTTCACCTTGAGGTGAGAGTTGCAATGTTAGTGAAATGAAAGTTTGATTCCACCCTGGTTTTCCATCATGTAGGGTATTAAAACCAATAACTGCCAGCATTTACAATGGAATAAGCAAAACAATATAATCTCAATATAGTAGTTTTTTTTTTTTTTTTTTTTAGTTCTAATTTCTTTTGTTATGCTGGTGTTGTATTTACAAGGGAAGAGCCTGGACGTTGCATACTATTTCTTGAATGTAGTCAATGTTTTTGAGTGTGAAATAATACAAGATTGTTATTCAAGAGAAAAACACGTGTGCATTGACATGTCTCAGGATTAATGCAACTGTGATTAGAAGAAAAAATTGCTGGCCAAAACAGTGCCACAAGGCAGCCCTCTTTTCAGTTTCTAATTCATGGTATAATGCAGGGGTCAGCAACGTTCGGCACGTGGCTCGCCAGGGTAAGCACCGTGGCTGGCCGGGCCAGTTTTATTTACCTGCTGACGCGGCAGGTTCGGCCAATCGTGGCCCCCACTGGCCGCGGTTCGCTGTCCCGGGCCAATGGGGGCGGCGCGGGCGAGCGATGTGCTGTCCGCGGCTTCTCACCGCCCCCATTGGCCCAGGACGGTGAACCGCGGCCAGTGGGGGCGGCGATCGTCCGAACCTGCCGCGTCAGCAGGTAAATAAAACTGGCCCGGCCCACCAGGGTGCTTACCCTGGCGAGCCGCATGCCGAACGTTGCCGACCCCTGGTATAATGGGACATTTGTTTTCTGTACTACAGGCCTCATAGGATTTTTTTAAGAGAGAAATGCAAAGCCATTTTAAGACTGCTACTCTGATTCTCCTTTAGACAGTAAGATTTATATAAGTATATAAGATCTAATTACTAGAAATACAGCTAAATTTGTGTCTCATGGGTTGGTCTTCTAAACTTCAGTTTAGTCTTCATGGGTTTTAATGTGTAGTTCTAAGTCTGAGTCACTGTCTTGTTTTTGTGCAGTCTCACACAATTTTGCTTGTTCAGCCTACCAAGAGGCCAGAAGGGAGAACATATGCTGACTATGAATCGGTGAATGAGTGCATGGAGGGTAAGTATTGTTGTCTTTGGGATGAAGATGGTTTAGACTATCTCTTCTTGTTAAGGGCAGTTTAGTTTGATTATTTTTTCCAAACTTTCACCTGCTGAGAGAATCCATTCTCAACACATTTTCCTTAAATTGAAAAGGTATAAAAGTAACTTACCCAAAAGTGCCGTATTGGTGTAACAGTTTGCTGCAAGACTCAAGTTCACATGGGGCGAAAGAGTTATTTCAAAAAGACTCCTCATTACTCCTCATCTTCTTCCTGTATTTATTCAGAGTCCTATTCTGACTTTACTGACTAAGGTCCTGAAACTGCAATGAGAGGCGCACTGTACAAGTGGTCTGCCTGTGTGCATCTCATTGCAGGATCAGATCCCAATTTTCTAACTACTAATTTGTTATCCCTCCAAAGCAAATAGTAGATAATGTTTTCACCCCTCAGCTCATATATGAGCGGTAATCTAGATCCCATTGTTCTGCACATAATCAACTGGATAAATACTAACTGCAAACTCTTCTACTAGGAATGTGTGAGCCAGAAAGAAACCAGTTTGACTTTCAGACACACACTAGTTTGCAGGCTAGATGGAAGAAAATGTTTTCATTTGTAAATTGGCCTGATTTTATATGGATTCACTGGTGGCCTCCTCATGAGCGGGGCTAAGCACACTCATCTCTCATTCAAATCAATAGAATGAGTGTTCAGCACTTCAGGACCAGGCTCTGAGAGACATAGAACCTCACTGTTCGGACTGCATAACCACACATGAAGCAATTTGGGTGTTTAATTTAGCATTACACTTTAGCACAATGCAAAGAAGATCTGAATGTGGGTTAACGTTTAAAAAATGTGGTATATCCTGTTAGTTCTTATACTCTCTAACATCAAGAATATCTTATTGTACCAACTGCATTAAAGTTTTCTGCAGCTAGACAATTCTTTACTCACCAAAAAAAATTCTAAAAGACTTTTTCTTCCAAGATGGGAAATGTTGATTTGCTGCTTAGAGGAATCTTAAATTAACTTATAAAATATTTAACTCATGTGGGTTTTTATGAAAGTGCGATAATCACATTTTCATCCCTGCTGTGATCTGATCTCTTTACATTTGGAAAAGAGTGACTTTCTGCCTGTTGTAATGCATGAAAGTCCATTGCTCCATTTGAGAATATATACTTCCTTGCTTGATGTCTGATCCTGTTGCACAGCAGGCATGTGTACAGCTCTGTTGCTAGGATTTGTCAACTTAACTGCTGGTTTAGAACCAGCAATGAGATCATTCTAAACTTTTGCCCTGTATACTCAGTTAAAAAACAAGTATATTGTATATTTTTGTAAAATTATGCCTTGAACCAAGTGTAGATTTAAAATCCAGAAGACTGTTCTCACTACTTCATAAGTCAAGGTGTAAATAATAGTGACCCATTTCCCACATCAATGTGTTCTGGTTGCTATACAAACAATTATGAGAACTAATCAACATTGTAAAATTGAAATAAAATATTAAAGCTGAGTGGTATTGTCGATTAAAACAATTCTATAGCATCTGCATGTTCCCATTCCAAATGTGCTTCTATAAACTTTACTGTTGACTGTAACTTTAATACCAGAAGGAACTTATGGCAAACTGAAACCAATAGCCTTTTAATGCCATTATTGATGGTACTGAAAGTTCTTATCTCTCTGCAGGAGTTTGTAAAATGTATGAAGAACATCTGAAGAGAATGAATCCCAACAGCCCATCCATTACGTATGACATCAGCCAGTTGTTTGATTTTATTGATGACCTGGCAGACCTCAGCTGTCTTGTGTAAGTACTGTTCTGCTGTATGGAAGGTAGTACTTCAAACACCCATCCTATTTTGCGGATGAAGGGATGGCTTCCCTCCCATTTTGGGAAAACAGGTGTTTTAAAGGTTACTAGGAATTATTTATAAGCTTATGTACAAAATCAGTGATGTAATACTTTACAGTATTGTAGTATTGTTCATTCTCCCCCTGTACCTATCAGTTGCTGATGAGAAATGTGTGTTGTTTCTGTTTAAAATGCCCTTTATATTCTGTGTGGTATAACGAGCTGTGTTGGTGAGGCAGTGATGTTCCATAAAACAGACTGACATTCCATATCACCCTTAGCAAGAGTTGCATTGGGACATAACATTTGTCTGAGAGTAAGTACACATAGCTTTGAAGTTGACAGTTCCATTTCAGATCTTATTCACAATAATGTTTATAACAGTTTAGGTATTTGTACCCAAACACAAATCTTACTCCACTGAGGACCATATTGGCAACATGCTAGGGAGCCTACAGGCTGCACCTAACTTTCCTAAAGTGGAGTATGCTGTAGTCAGTTCATATGGATCAAGACAGAGCATTGCATGTTAAAAATACAGGGTGGAATTTAACAAAAAAAATCAAATCACCTAAGGGACTTAGGAACACAAGTCCCATTGACTCTCAGTAACAGTTATGCTCTTAAGTCGCCTAGAAAATCTCACCTGTAGTCTCCAGGGTTCTCATCTGTATATAAAAGATGAGGGCAACTCAAGATGGCATTGTAAGTTCTGCATGCTTTCCTACACCCGAATAGGTGACTAGACTCATTTCCCCTACTGTTCTGCTCTGGAAAATACAATTTAAATCTCAGCACTTCTAGCAATTCACAACTGGTCTTCATACCATAAATATTCAGCTAATTTTTGACTTGCATCCTTAAATTGTTTTTAGAAATAAGACAAGTCTAATATTCAGTTATACAATCTTTTTCTGTTTATTCAACTGACATGGGCACAACTGCTCTTCATAATCAGAGTAGAAGTTAACTGTAAAAGGGTTGTCAAAGTACTGGATGACTGCTGTAGGAAGTTGCACCTGTGTGCAGATCTGTAAGTCTTCTATAAAACTTGATCCAGCAGTGAAGTTATTTTTAATAAGTGACTACCTCTCTCATACAATTACTTGTTTTTGCCACGTATTATTTTGAGAAATCAGAAAAGAGCCTGCAGGGGATTCCTTACCCCTTCAGATTCATTAGCCAAAGTCATTGATGAGAAGGATGAAAAGATCACTTAATACTAGTTTCTGAAGTTTTATCTTGTCCTTGAGTTCTCCCCCTACCGTGCTTGATCCCCAGCTACAGCAGTATTTGGGTGGTGCAGGGTTGACCAATCATGCTATGTTTTGTTTTCCCCTCTGACAGATTAATGATAGGATCCTTGTTTTTAAAAAGGTGCCTCTGTTTTCTAATACAATATTACGTTTTTTTAATCAGGAGCCTAGTCAAACCTAGTAAAGCCAAAGTGTGTTTGAGCCAAATTCTGTTTTAGCTTGTAGTTTCCCACCAGATGGCATACTTAGCATGTAATGTACTATGCTCAGTTTGTGGCTGCACAGATCCCTATGCGGCTTGATATCTGATCTTTCAATGCAGCTTTAGTTACTGATTCTTAAAGATACATTTAGTGCTCTCTGAGAATTAATAAAAAAGTATCTTGAACTGAATCAAATGGCATTACAGATCTTAATTTTTGGCCCATCCAAAGCTTAATGCTAATGATCCCTTTCTTGTCCTTGTCATATGGGTAGAAAGGATTGTGTTCAAAGATGTTCGGTTAATCCTGTTACACCACAATTATCCAGGTCAGGCACTGTATATTTCAAAAGGCACATGCCAGATTTAAGAATTAAAACTGGGCGTGAGGGGACAAATCTTAGTACTATATCTACACAGATAGCTAACGATGTATCAGCTTGTTGAGTTGCTTTTGCTATAAGTAGGTAAGACTGGCAGAAATGGAAGCAGTATTTTAATATAATTGTTTCCTGCATCTGTCGAGCTTGGTGATGAACTACAGTGTCCTGAGTTACTTTATGCAATAAATGAGCTCAAATAAATTTGTAATCCCTGACTTGTAAAGAGAGAATGAATGTGTGAGAGCTTAGTTCATAGCCTTCTTTTTGGGGGAGTGGGCTTGTTCTGGGATGTAAACTCTCACTGCCAGTTGATATGTGAATGGGTTGCTGGCTGAAGCTGCTTCCTTATTCTTTTGGCTTTGATCTTTTGTTAGGGAGAATGAAGAGAACACTTAGGAGCGCTATAAAGCCTCACGTGACTGGAAGATCTTTGTTTTTAAAAAAACTTCTTTAAAGATTCTAAGCACAAGTAGAAAATCTGTAGTCTTAAATTCCAAATTTCTCACTTCGAATATTAATACCTTGCCCACTGTTTCTTTAAATTCAAGGAGGACCAGCATTTCAATTTTTAAAAAATGTTTCATGACTTCTGTAAAATTTTCAAATTCTAAGGTGCTTTAAAACCCTTTTTAAAGGCTTTCTCTGTTCACTTTCCACTTTCTGTAGATGGAGGAAAATCATTTTCCTGAATTTTAATGTAAAAGAGAGAGAGAATGTGACCTAGTAGTTACTGGTGCTTGAAACATCTGGGTTCTGTTCCATGCTTTTCCACTGATTTACTGTGTAACTTGATCAAGGTCACTTTAGGTAAAATTTCCACTCAGTCAAATGGAAGCATGATCAGGCTTCAGCTATATCTGTCTGTGAAACATGGATAATTACTTTGCTATCTGACACACTTGGTGAGCTTTACAAACAGTTGTTAAGCCTCTTCTGACATGTAAAACTGAAGGACAAAGCAATGTTACGTTAACCGTTCGGTTTTTTTCTTTCCCTAGTTACCGTGCTGACACTCAGACATACCAACCCTACAATAAAGACTGGATAAAGGAGAAGATCTACGTCCTCCTCCGCAGGCAGGCTCAGCAAGCAAGCAAATAATGGGGCAGCCTCATTATGGGGTTTGGGGAGGGCTTGGACAACAGGTGTGTACAGTAGTAGAAGTTTTGTATTATAGTCATCCTGTTGTCATCTTGTTAAATTCTAGTCAGGACTGAATGTATTGTTAGCGACGCAAGGATTTTGTTCAGTTTGAAACCCTCTTTTTAGTGTAAATGAAGAAGAAAATGTAACATCTTTGGTAGGGATTTAACTTTGTTTCTCTCTGGTTAGCTAACAATCCTACTTTTGTTCAACCCCCTAGGGCTGTTCATATGCTTTGCCAGATTCACTGTATGTGCCCTTCCGCGGGATATCCAACTATTAGTTATGTCATTGAGACAAAAGACTTAGTGGAAAATAAAATGAATACTCTTTAGTTAAATAATGTGTGTGCTGGACTTCTTATCTGACTCCTAAAGCACTTTAGAGTAATTTAAATCTACTGGTCAGTGTGCTGTATAACAGGGATTGGAAGGCGTATGTGGACTGAACTATGAAAGATTTTCTGTTGCATAGTGTATAGCTTCATATGAACAAACTTTTTCCTAAGTGCTGCAAAACAACAAGGTCGGTAAACAAAGCTGATGTGTCTCTTGGACTGAGTGCTTATCTCTTTGAGAGAGAGCCCGGGATTTATATTATTGCTGGTGAAAATCTTTCCACTTACGGAGTATAAAAGGAAAAGGTTTGTTAGTATGAAGCTATGTGGTATGCAAGAGAAACTCTTTGAAACACCTGCTGAACAATCTGGAAGGAGTGCATTTTGGTTAAAGTAATGCACAATTTAAAAGGTCAACTAAAATTCTTAAATACTTTACTTAGTGGGTCATGTGGTGACAAAGAACATCATGTTTATAGTGGTGTTGCCAGAGCCACTCTTACATTTATACTAGAACTGGCAGTTCAAGATCGTGGGGCTCTGATTGCCATGAATGGGCTCACCTTTATCTGTTGAAAGGTGCACATTTAATGTGTTTATAAGCAAAGTAAACTATCTAGGAAACAAACAGTGCTTGAACATTCTGCTCAGTATACTAATATAGTTAGAGAGATAAGTGTTCTTTTGAGGCCCCAAAAATGTATTTTAAGAGTTCTGCTTTGGAAGTCTGTTCTTCAGGGATGCTGCATAGTATGTAGCTTTCTTTAAGGTGATTCCAGTGGATTTTTTTTTTTTTTAATTGGGCTTGGCCTTTCTTGCTACTTTGTGGGTAACGAGCCTGAAATCTTTTTTTAAGGTGGCTTTTTTTCCTACAGCTTTCTTTAAACTTAGAATAATCAGGAATGTCAAGTCTGGTCTTCCTTGATCTTGTTGGACCAGTGGGAGCTCTAACACTTCAACTGAAGGGGTGAAGGTGTTGGGTCTGTAACATATTGGAGAAAAGGCATTTTTGCTAAATAGTGACTATAAATCCCTTCCCCTCTCAATTGTTTAGGTTTCAGTCTTTGCTCTCATGAGAGCAACATTGCACTAGTTTTGAAGTCATTTCTTCCAGCATAGATAGGACTTGAATGTGTAATGTGAAAAATTTGGAAGGAAAACCTTTTAGGCCCATATACACAATGAATAAGTACAAAAAAAAAAAAAGCCCTTTTTCCTTTTGCAGGTCATTTTGAGAAAACACATATTGGGGCCTAACTATGATAGCTAAAGAGTGATTGCTCACCGGAGAAACAAAATAAAGTTAATTCACACACACTTTTTTTTTCTATCCTTTCCAAAGACTATGGCTTCTTCAGCATGAGGAGTCAGCTACAGAGATAAAAATCAAACAATAAAATAGTTCCTGCTCTGCTCTTCTCTACATTCTTGCTTTCTTGGGGCTAGATTAATCCCTGTGCTGGTGCAGAGCCAGACAATGGGAAGTGGTTTGTGCCGCCCAGATCCTGGGTTTGCTGGGACTGGTTTGGGCTCAGATGCTGGCTAGGGCTGCTGTAACAACTCCATGACCATTTCTACTCTAGAACATCCTCTGAGCCAGGGACAACTGTGGGAACAGGGGGATGCAGAGCCAGAGACCCCTTGTGCCAGGAGTATTCCCTGGGGGTCATTGAGCCACCGTAGATAGCAAAGTGGCTGCAGAACGGGGATGACTTCTCCCCCCAAGTCCCAGCTTTCTCTGACTGATCTAAAATTCTCTTGAGTCCCTTGCTCTTGAAACAAGCTGCTGGCTTGGGAAGCCGAAGAGCAAGTTTTATGCTATTATGATATAGTAATAGTATTCTCAATGTAATCTCAGAGCTGCCTCCTACAATCATCTGTTCACAAAACAAAGCGTTTTAAATCTTTGGCCTATTAGCACTTCAACTGCTTAACTGTACAGCTGACTGGAGAACATCTTTGGAGTTGAAAAACTACTGCTACAACTTCTGCTATGAATTGCTAAAAGGATTATCAAGAAAGTCTTCTTCCAACTACATAAAACTGATTGCTGCTTCAAAGCTATGGTGGGAGAAATAAGGTCTCTAGGCTCTTGGAGATGCAGGAAGCTCAGGTGCAGTATAGTCTGCACAATTTGCAAAAAAGCCACTTTGTTTTTTCTCCTATACACTTAACAGCTTTGGGAAGTTGTTCTGCAGCTCTTAGTTCTTTTCCCCATAGCAAACTGAAATTTGTATCAGTTCAGACCCTACCGCTACAGTTGTGCACTTGATGGGGGTGGAATAACTCCACTGCTACTCTGCATGGTTTGAGGGATCAGTGCCCAGAGCAGTCTAAACTAACAACTAACACCCTATCAGTACTAATATTGGGAAGATCATCTGGGGAGACTCTTCAAATCATTCATTAATGCTTTCTAGCAGGTAATGTTTAACTTCTGATATCAATATTCTTACCATACTCTGTTTAAGGGTAGAATGTAAACTAGTGATGCAGTCTCCCATCTCCTGCCACCGTGCAATACCCTCTTGATTCATGTAGTTTACATCATGTTTTTGTGGAAAATTCAGCTCAGATTTTTGTATCGACCCAAGTAGACATTTTGTAGATCAGGAACTGTTGCAAATTTTGTCCTCAGTCCTGCTGCAGAGGCTACAGCAGCATCTGACTAAGAAAGTGCACTGAGAGGATTGGTCACCATAATTAGTAAACATTGCTTTTGCATGTTTGTCTATATTTAGCATGTCCTTTTGATTGATCTCCAGAAATCATATTTGTTCCTTGTCAGTGTCTTCCTCACATCGGCTCTCTAGTCTTGTTTGCATTTTACAGCTATATTATTCCAAAAACTCATTTTGTCATTGTACAGTACTGCATGCTTAACTAAAGTTGTAGAGGAACTTCTGTATTCACAAATGCTTTTCAAAGCACAGCCAGTAATTTTGCCTTGCCTGAATTGCTAGTCTGAGATCTGGAAAAAGCACAACTTGTTACCTCTAATGTTATGTCCTCATTCAGGTTTGCTGCCTCAAGGATTCTGTTACTGTCTCAAACTTCAAAAAGGAATAAGTACTGTAGTCCTGGATTTTGCGTCATTAATTAGCTTTCAGTGGGCAATTCTGAATAGGTGTTCAGTATCTTTAATGTTTGACTGTAGCAACCATAACCTTAAAGATCACTGTTGCATATCACAGAAATTTTATGAAGATGGGACAAATTTGATTTGTACTCAATTCAACTATCTTGCAATTGATTTTTCTGCTTTATTTAACAAAACTACTTTTTAAAATCATTTGATTTGAGTACAAATCAATGTTTGTCACATTTTCTACAGTATATTGCTGAGTACAGTGACAGGAAAGTAAACATCCATTTAATTGAGAATGGTGTGCTGCCCTAAAGGAGTGTGGAGAATGGATAGTCTGGAGGGGCCTACAAGTTCTGCAACACAAAGAATGACATGCTAACATAATGCTCTCATTGATTTAAACAAGGGAATATTAAGTAAACAAGCCTTTCCTCAGTCTTGTAAGATAAGGGCTAATTTGTTTTTATAGGTGAGGAAACCTGAGGCACAGAGTGGGGAAGTTGTCCAGGGAAGGGTAGTGTTGACTAGTGGCTAAAGCACAGGAGTGGGACTTGAGACCTGGGTTCTATTCCCAGCTCTGTCACTGGCCTGCTGGGTGACCTTGGACAAGTCACTTCACCTCTGTGCCTCTGTTTCCCCATCTGTAAAATGGGGATAATGATACGTGCTTTCATAAAGCACCTTATCCATGGTTGAAGAGCTAGTTAATAAAATCAGATGGAAATCTGTGGCAGGGATAAGATGGCTCTGAGATCCATTTACCATGTTGCATCTCCTAATCATCTGTAGTGGAGGACAAAGGGTTTGTTACAAAGGTTCACACATTTGAGAATAGTTTTATCAACTTCCCACCAGCCTGTATGTTATGCAGACTATGGTCCTTGAAATTGTGTTTGTGTAATTACATGAAATGCAATACTTATGCTCTTCGTGGGTGAAATGTAGACTCAGCAGTAAAACTCAGTTCTCCTTTAGCATGACCATTTACTTCACTGACTGCAAGTTTAATAGACTGGGTATTCCTACTTCTAAAGAGTAAGTGTGTACTGGTATGGCTGCTTCAGATGCTTTACAGAATGCCCAAGAAGTGGTAGATTGCGCACACCTTTCAGTGCTGTATTAATGATGCTTTACTTAATCAGCAATCCATTGATCACTTTGATCAATAGGGGGACAGAATATTGTCAGTCACTTTAGCTACATCTTTGCCATAGTTCCAAATTTTGCTGCCTGCAGAAAGCCTTAAGCCTGCCCATAAACCAGGTCATTCAACATAGAACTCAAGTTACTATATGCTAAAATTTCTCAGTAATAAACGGGCTTTGAATGTCTTATACTAAAGAGTTAAATGCCACCTAGCTTCCCCCTTCACATTGCAGTAGTGCAGAGTGTAGGCAGCATATCAAGGTCTTTTGACGAGGTAAAGATGACCTGCAAAGAAAACAAAATTGGGTTTGTCCCCTTTTTGTGAGGGATAAAGAAAACTGGAAATAAAAAAATTTAAATTTGGAATATCGTGGGAGACTTTATAGTAAGTGAAGAGGTTGTGAAATTGCCATCACACGTTTCACGAGACTGAAAGCAGAGCAACTGAGGCGAAGGGAGTTGTTGCCAGTCTGCTTTACTTTTAACTCCAATGCCTAACATTTGGAGAAAGGAAGCCTTTGTTAAAGATTCAACATTTCCTCCTCCAAGGAGAGAGCTTGTAATACATGCACCTCAAGAAAACCTCCAGCAACATCACGCTGGACCATTCCTGACAGTTCTAAGGTTGGGGAGGAGAGGGGGAGGCAGAAAAATTAAAAATAGCTTTCCAACCTTCTTTACACATCACAAGGAAGCAAAAAAGGCACAACCTAATTTTATAAACAGCACTTGCATCACCTCATTAACTAGAGCTACAGAGAGACCATTTCTATGATGCTACTAGCAACATGGGCACTGAACATGGAATCTTCTGACAAGCAAAATTACTGTGAAACCAGAAAAAAAAAATACTTCTGTCTTCAGCCATTTTGAATTAGAAATAAAGTATATCAGTTACTTATAATCAAGGCCTTTGTTTTGATTTTTACCAAAAATGTCCCTGGTATGGTGCAAGCTATTAGCTGTTACTGCTTTTCACCCAAAGTTTGGAGCCTATGCTACCTAGGACTTGTGGAATTTATACTGAAGCACCTTATATCAAGTCAACAGTTTACTGTTGGTATATTAAAAAAGAAAAGTTTTATTTGTAAGGGGGCTTAGAGATAATGTTTCATGAACTCATAGGGGGCATGCAGTGTTTGTATGTTCAATTTAAGTTCCAACAGCAAACCACATTAAATTATTTGTTACAGTATCACAGGGCTCCAATATGTTTGGGTACCATCTAGTGGTGCTGTGTATTAGGCAGCTAAATACAGTTAAATAAATAAACCACAGTACTAAACTTTTATTTTTTCTCTATGTGTTACTTTTTTTTGTCCTCCCCCCTCAATATTTACCCAAAAATGCTGGTTAATTTTTTGCACCAATTTTCATCCATTTAATTTTTCACTGAAATTCCCTAGACATTTTAAACAAAATGAAAATGAAGGGCCTTGCTTATAATCCACATTAAATTATAACTTTTCAGGTCCAGCACAAATCTCTGCAGTACAATCACACTCAGAGCCTTGCTGGACAAATAAATGCAATCCAATAGCCCATCAAGAAAACTCTGATAGACAATGAAAGGCAGTGGTTGCTGGGATACAAATGTAATGTAATTTCAGGCTCTAGTTTCCTCAACCATTACGGAGCCATCGTTGTATCTGTTGGAGCCCACGATTGCAGGGTCTGCTGACCCAGTAGAATGGTGGAAGCATAAAGATATCTGGTTTCTCAATCTTGCTGTTTTTGCAGGATCTTTTCCCTGCAGTGTCACTAACTAATGTAAGAGTACGTTCACTTCTGCTGAGACTAGTAACAGTGGGAACTGTGGGTGCTTATCCTCTCAGAAAATCCACTTATTCAGATGCCTAACTTTAAGCAAGATATGAAAATTTTGACCTCAGTGCATCTTTCTAAAATACATAGTTTTACTTCCTACAGCTAGTCTAAGAATGATCACTTGAAATAGAAATTGATTTTAAAGTATTGCTACCAGTCCTATAAAGTTTTTTCACACAATATCTTGTCTGCTGTAATTTTATTTAGCATTGGATGAATAGTAATACCTACTGTTTGATCGAACACCAAAAAAGTGGATTTATCACTTGTCCTGAGCAGAAATGTTTGGTTTTGCATATTATGAGTGACAGCTTTTATCATGACCCGTTAATCATTTCACCTGCACTATATCTGAAAATCACTGAAGTTAATTAAATGCCCATCTGGAGATGTCACAAGGAAACATGGGGCATCAGCAATTAGTGCTCTCATTACTGTAATCTGAATTATGCTTGTGTGACCAGGGTAGCTGGCTGAGTTTTGGGCACTACTCCAGTTTATAGGCGCTCTTTCTTCTTTTTAAATCTTGCTCAGTTTGAGTCTGACACATACAAATACAACAAGCTATACTTCATATCCCAGCTCATTGCTAGAGCATCGGCAGGGGTTTACCTAGCAATATGAAGTTAGTACATATGCTAGTCAGTCCCATCATGCCACCTCCTGCACTATCCGCATAATCTAAAGTAAACCTGCTATTCTATACCGTGGTCCTTATGTTTCTATCCAAAGCAAAAACACCTGGAGAACAAACACAGCATTTTTGTGTGTGTGTGTATGTGTATGTGTGTGTATGTGTATGTGTGTGCGTGCACGCACTGAGCTCTGCAGTGCAAGCAGGGAAGAAATAGGAATGGCCAAGAAACCTTGCCCCAAACTCTAAGCACCCAGGACTGTTCTTTGGGTTCGGTTCAATTCCTATCACACACAGAATGGCATCGCTGCTGTTGATTAGCAGGCGACCACCAGGCCTGAGTAGCATTAACTCAGGGGTGGCCAACCTGTGGCTCCGGAGCCACATGCGGCTCTTCAGAAGTTAATATGCGGCTCCTTGTATAGGCACCGACTCTGGGGATGGAGCGACAGGCGCCAACTTTCCAACGTGCCAGGAGGGTGCTCACTGCTCAACCCCTGGCTTTGCCACAGGCCCTGCCCCCACTCCACCCCTTCCCGCACCCTCCCCTGAGCCTGCCATGACCTCGCTCCTCCCCTCTCCCAGCCTCCTGCAGGCCCCAAAACAGCTGATCAGGAGGTGCGGGGAGGGAGGGGGAGGTGCTGATTGGCGGGGCTGCTAGTGGGTGGGAGGCGCTGGGAGCGGGGGAGCTGATGGGGGGCTGCTGATGTATTACTGTAGCTCTTTGGCAATGTACATGGGTAAATTCTGGCTCCTTCTCAGGCTCAGGTTGGCCACCCCTGCATTAACTAATCCTTGTTACTTCACATGAGCCACTTAGGTAGGGACATAGCCCTTCAAGTGACTTTTCCTGCCTGACACTCCTTGGCCGTTCCTCCATTTTTCACTAGACTGATGGCTTCCACAGATGTTTCACAGAGGCAATAAAGTCCATAGATAGGTTTGGTGGGAGTAAAGCAGAATTATTGCACACGATGTAGCTGCCTCTTCTCTGCTCATTTTCCTCATAGTTTTTTCACTGGTTTGATTTCTTTCTGCATCAGGTGGTAAAAGGGAGCATTGGGGCCGATGTGATCACTAATTGAGTGGGTGCAGTTAGAGATCAAGTAGCATTTGCTAATAAGCCAGAGAAAGACAAAAAATAATCCCTCCCTCCCTCAAGTCTTCAATAGTACTGTAAGTGGTACCACAGATAAGTGGCATTAAGTGGTTTTTAAAGTGTCTGCGCTATTAATGTGGCAGCTCAGTTTTCTGTCCAGCAAACGAAAGGCAATTAATTAAAAGGAATTCATGGCTCTTTGAAGTTTAATACTTGCACTCTCTCAAGTTCTCTCCAGCTGGAATTGGCTGGGCTTTGGCAGTTGCTTGTTGCTAATATTTTGACTCCTATGTCTAGGGAATTTAAACTCTATTATGGAAACATCATCTGGGTCCATGTAATGAATGGTGAGACTCAGAGAGATGCATCTTGCCCACTTAGAAGTGAAAGCACAGAGAAAATTGATCTGCATCTTAAAACCTTTTAAAGATTTCCAGCTTTCTGAGTCTGTTTGATCATTTGCTCATTGCTAGGAAACACATTGCACCTCTACTGCCGTTTCCCTTTCTTTATACTGCTAGAAGTAGGGGTAGATTAAGACATGATCAGCTGACATGGGCCCTGTCCTATGAAAGAAGCCCTGAATATACACCCCGCCACCACACACACACACACATACATACATCTTTTGCGTTGTTTTTGTCAGTACCCACTCTACCTTCCTACATCTTTCTCCAGCAGTTCCTCCCCACCCCCATGTGAGCAAGCGCTGGAGCTCTGGGTTTTTATTATTGAGACAGTAATATGGGGAGATTCTGAACTTGTTTGAAGGTTACAGATGATAGCATTACAAACACAGTTATGGGAATGCAAGATAACAGAAGTGTCCCATGAACTCAGCTGATTCAGATAAAAGCTTCAGCCATCTCATGGAGTAGCTAGACTAGGATGAAAACCACAACTACTTTGTTTCAATGCCTTGCCCCTCGGTAATCAAGCACACTTTACTCAACTAAATAAACCTTTGGAGAGTGGTACATGAAGATATATGGAAGGAGCATGGCTAGTGATATGACTTGAAGCCAAATGATCTAGGTTCTATTCCCAGTTCTTCCACAGACATGCTATGTGACCTCAGGCAAGTCACAAACTCTGTTTTTCAGTTTTCCTATCCATAGGAGGGGATAAAAATAATGTCCTATGTCACGGGGGGAGTGGAGACTTGATTAGTAATGCCCTTTGAGAGCATTAGACACAAGATGGTCTAGAAGTGCAAAGCATTACTTTTTAGCAGGAGCAGTCAAGACTATTTCTGATCCACCCAGGGCAGTTTTAGCCTTTCTTTGTCCCTGGTAAACACAGAGGAATGAAAAGCCTCTTCAATTTAGTGAAGCTTTGGTGATTTGTACTTCCAGGCTACCACAACTGAACTTCAGTGTGCTGCATGCAGGGGCTTTAGGATATACATATTAGGATGGAACTTCTGGAAGCCCATATTTTGAAACTCTGCCCTTTGCTTGTATAGTGGACAATTTTGTACATGAACACCTGCCTGTGCACGTTGAGCATGATGGCACCTGCAAGAGATGGGTTTTGCACATGTAAATTCTGTCACTTGAGTGTGTAAGTACTTATGCTTTAAAAATGTGTGTACGAGACTTTGTGTGTGAAAAGCTGCATTCGTACAACTGGAGGCAGAATTGTGTAATCCCTTTGAAAAAAATTGGTCCTCCATGTTATGATTGGTGGCAAAGCGCCATCAAAATCTCGCACCTGTTGTGAATTCACCCCAATATGGGTTATTCAGGTAATGCACAGGTCAGTGTAGATGTTTTCCTCTAAGTTTTATGTCCAATTATTGAAAAGAGTGTGGGTATATATTTATTGCAACATAGTGTGTCCCTAAGGGGGCCTTACTGTAATTTATCTACAGCTGTGGTTCTGAACCTCGGATCATGCTCCCCAGCCATGTAGGTCATCAATAGTAGCCGTGGTAGGAAGTTCACAATCTCAACCCCATTCCTTGTCTCTGGTCTTCTGCTGGAGCAACTGCCTCAGCCACTTACAACCTGGTCTTCCTGAGAAGTGCTCCTTGAGCCAATACATTTATTCTCTGTGGTGTCCCTGGAAATACTCAGAGAACATGTCTAAGGGATTCTGGGTGCACCTGAGGAGGACTGGTTACGAGCCCTGATGAATGTTACAAACTGCAAAAGGAGAAGATCTAGAGCAACTGTAGCTCAAATTTTTGATGAGGGGTTGCAATGTCAGTCACAGACTGTTCTTCACACCACACCAGTTCTTCCTGTTTAGAGAAGCATTTTGAGTTGCTGACATGTAAACAGAAAGGGGGTGTGGATGTGGGTTTTGACAGTAGGTTTTGTTTTGCAGAGTGCCTACAGTGGAAATGAATTAGCCTCCTATTTGGAAATGGCACTGCATAGCTGGAGGGGTTGATAACAGAACATAGTTTCTTTTACCTTTAGGTATCCAGTTCAAATCTGGTATAGGCTGATACCTGTTTGGTGGTAGTTTTAGTCCTTGTTCCTGATGAACAGGTGCCACCAGGGCTAACTGACATAATTCTTGGTCATCTTAGCACAGACATCAAATTACTCTCCCACCATTGGATCAGGGCTGGGGTAACTTGCGAGGCAGCACAAGGAAGTTTGCATTGGTGCTACTTGTGCCATGTCTGTTTTACAGGACGAGATTCCTGAATTCCTCAGAGAGCCCTTTTCCCTATTAATGGATTCCATTATTACAACAGGGGGCCTCAATTATGATTGCCCTATGATCTCACGGCGCAGCCAGCAGAGCCATCTCCTGGGGATGTTCCCTGATATAGGGTGCTGCCTGGCTGGGATAGAGCCAAATAACAGCTCTGCCTCAACTCCACAGCAGTCCCACCTACAGGGAGTGTGTTAGAGGCATTCCCGAGGAAAGGAGACATGATCAAAGTATTGCTGCACTCTGGCTATTCCTGGCAGCCACAATGGCCCATGGTGGCCACAGGCAGCTAAGTGCATATTAGGGCAGTCCCCAGTGCCCAAACCTGTGTCTATACTGGCCTATGAAAGGGGAGATCCACCCCCTTGCACTGAGTTCATCTCTGGCACCAGGATGAATTGGACCCCAAGTCAATCTGGCACCTTTCACTAAAAATAATTAACTTTGATGAATAAGAGCAGGGCTGGGAGACAAAATACAAGACAATTTGGAGGAAATGAACATTTTCAAACAGCCTTTCTTTGAAGAGTAAAGGTTGGTGCCCAAATGACTTTCCTAGCATTTCAAGAAAGGTTCAGAATTTCACAGATGCCTGGCAAACCCAAGCCAAGAAAGTTTTGTTTACACAGAGGTGATGTGTGACACATTAAATGTTGCTAATGAGCATCAGGTGTTTTGCAGGGGAAAATGACTCCTTGTCTTATGTATAGTAATTATTTTAAAGATCTATTTAGCATTTAGATTGCTTAGGAGGGAAAAAGCTTCCAGCAACTGCTTGCCTTGAAAAATGCTCTGGTAATAAATGGATCTCCCTGAACATTGCTTTCATCTACCTAAACAGAAAACAGAGATGACACTTTAACTTGGGATAATTAGAAGGACATAGTTGGGTTGTCTTTGTCAATGGCATTATAACATACAGCCGCTACATTTAAAATAAACAACCAAAACCATGCAATAGTGTGTTTAAGCAAGGTAATAATTCCTGCATTAAACACTTTAAGTCATTTGAGGAGGCTCTGAAAGAACCAACTTGAATGCTCGTGCTTTGTAATTTTATGCAAAGGGTAAACACTTCAGCATGGTTTTGTACACAGCTACAGCTGTCAACTTTTTAACATCCTTTTCAGCCATTAATATTTCTGGATTGATATTCTCAGATTGCACAAGCCAGTACTCGGATGGGAGACCTCCAAGGCAAACCCCAGGTGCTCCAAGAAGTGGTACCGGCTAGTCAGTAGGGGAAGCTCTTGTGTCCCAGCCTGGTGTTAGGGGGTGCCGTGCCAGTCAAGGTGCAGCCTTTCCAATGAGATAGAAGACAAAGGTCTTTTTGTTCTGTCTGCACAGCGCCTAGCACAATGGGGTCCCAGTCACTACAGCAATACAAATAATAAATGTAAATCTGTCTCTACTGGTTGGTACCTTTGCTGTTAATTGCTGGTTCTAAGGCACTCAGACACCATTGTGAGGGTTGCATAAGCTGCTTCTCTATTTACTATTTGTACAATGCCAGCCATATGCTAGGTGCTGTTTCATTTCTATGGCAGATTCTGCTGTAGCACAGTTATCTTTCAGTGTGGACTCTGTGTGCACCTATATAGCTGTACAAAATTGCCAAGAACATTTACCAGCCCAGGATCAAGATTTACATGCCTGCCCTTTTCCATGATAATCTATAATAATCAAAAGCAAGTGAGTAGAATTTTCCAAGGCTGTGTAGGTGGGAGTTTGTATGGATGAGTGTGTGTACATACACACTACACATACACACTACAGCTGGGTGAATAACTGATTTTTCTGTTAGCCTAGAGTTCAGGTGGAACCAAAAACGATCTTTTTTTAAATTTTTGGCTAATCAAAACAGTCAGAAAATTTTTGTTTCAGGTCAACCCAAAATATTTTTTTTCTACTGCAAAATGAAATGTTTTATTTTTGGCATTTTAAACCTTCTTGACAAAAGCCCAGGGAAAGCAGAACTAGAATGACTAGCCAGAGGGGAGGAGATGATGGCGACCCCCTTCTCCGGAGTAACCTGGTGGTTCAGGCACTTGGGTGGGCAGGGAGGAGACCTGGTTCCAGTATCTGCTCCCGAATTGGAATCTGAATCTCCACACCCCAGGTGAGAGGTCTAACCACTGGTCTATTCTCTTAAGGGGGCAGGGGAAGGGGGAGGCACACTACCATCACTGTCTCCTCTGTTTTGTGAAGGGCACCTTAATCCCCTTGTGAATCTAGCCTGAAAAAATCAAAACGTTTCCAAAGCTATTCACGTTGACATTTTCCACCTTTTTCATTTCAACCAAAACAATTCACTAAAAATTGACAAAAATTCAAGAACTGGTTCAGTCAATCCAAATCTGCATTTTTCAACCAAAATATTTAACCCCAGCTCTAACACACACACCTACTTTGGCTTAATAATATGGTTCCAAACCCAATTTAAAAAGATTCTTAGGTATGCCAGGCAGATAACCTTGATGAACAACTGGGAGCAGCATGTCTTGCATCTCAGAGGGCTATGATGCGGCTGCATGCTGGGATCTGCTCCAGGAGACCATCTTAAAACTGTTCAGTGTCAGATGGAGAGGCAAAGCCAAGTAGCCAACTGTCAAGCTGAGCAAGTCCAGCAGTCTGTTGCCCTGCAAAAGCTTGGTTGTTCCCCAAGGTATATTTATTAGTGCAGTGGTTTTAGTTCACCGGAGACTGACTAATGACCACTGGGGGCAGACCTGCATTCTCCCCAAAGCAGGAAGAAAAATAGCCTTTGTCCCAGATGCCCACGTGAAGAGAATACAAAATCTGTCCCTTTTTGTTGAAGTAGAGCTCTGTGTAAGCTTGCTTGTCTCTTTCCCCAACAGAAGTTGGTCCACTAAAAGGTATTACCTCCCCCACTTTGCCTTTCACTCATTTTCTAATGCCAGAGGTCAGCACTTTCTCCTGCAGCCTTGTTTGAGACAACTACTTGTATTTGCCTTCTACAGGAAGCAGGCTTTATAGCAGGTGCTGGAAGCACTGTGGTCAGCACTATAGACACAGACAAGCTAAAGCCTGTGGGCCATGTAATTTTTCTGCGACAGCAGACAACAGAACAATCATTAGCCATGTGATTTATGGTGCTGCAAGTCCCCGAGGCTGCCACAGAAAAACCATTCACATTTTAAAGTTACCTCAGGAACAGAAATACAATAAAAATCAAGGCCCTCCCTATACTGTGCAGAGTGCATATTGCTCTCTTAAAGGGCTATGTGCAGATCTCTGTATTATCCATAAATCGATCCATTCAATGACTTCCTCTTAGGGGTTTCCCCTTTAATCAAATGATGCCAACAAGCGTCTACCCTCAAGAGTCAGTTTCTCTGTGGTCAGCATCCTCCTTCATCCATATCACCTGGGACTCTGGTACATGTTTTCTTTACTAGCCACAAAGTGGGAGCCCACCACACTAGATTGCTCACTTGCAACATGCTTTTAGCTAGGGCAAAATTTAAAAAAAAACCTTCAAAAATAGGGAAAACATAATTGAGGCTTACAGTAAATGCTTGTATATGCAGCAGGGTGTCTAACCGCCTGCCGTACACCTGGAGTCAAGACTAGATAGGAATCACTTTATCTTGTATTGAGCAATAATCTTGCAAAAGATCAAGCACTGTGATACAAGTTATCTGGTCCTCTGTACTTCTTATGCAATTGTCCTATTTTCTTGAAACTTAAGAGGATTCCCCAATATTACACTGATAGATTTATGCTGACATTTTAAGTCATTCATTGCAAGTAGGGTTGGTTTATAAGATGACCAATTTTGGTAACCCAGCTATTGAAGGAACAGATGAGTGGGACAGATAGAAGAGAGAAGCAGGACTAGGGAAAAGCTGTGTGAAGTCAGGAAAGACTCATGAGGCTGGAGAGACACCTGTCGTAGCCTAAGACAGCATGGAGGACAAATGAATCAATGTGCCAGCAGCTGATCTGAAGAGCAAGAATATCAGAAGGTTGGAACAAAGGTTGTGAGAGCACAAGACAGCACTAAGAACAAGAGGAGTCATGGGCCAGCCAGCAGTTGAAGTGAGATGGAGGAAAGCCTCGGGCACTTAGAAAGAGGGCCCTCACTGAGATCCTGCTGCCAAACTGAGGTTGGAAAAGACTCAGGAGCCTAATGAGAAGGGTGTGGGGACCTGAGGGAACCCTGGTGGCTGGAGAAACCAGCTTCCAAGTGGTGGTAGGGAAAAGAGGCCTTGGGAAGAGCAAGTGGAGAGAAAGCCCTAGGGACTGGAGGTAGCAAAAAGGTGAGAGGGATTTGTGTGTATGTGTTTTTAGGTTGGAGGAAAAATTATGCCCTGGTCACTCATTTTTGTTAATTTTATGAGAGGATCCCTTTATGCCCAGGTCAGCTCATGTGCAAGTAGATACAGTCTGTATTTATACTGGCTTAGCTCAGTGTCAGATGGCAGTAAGTGTTTTGCACTGGTTTCCATGGAAATGTTAACCATAGCAGCTGGTATCCATTGAAATAGTTATTAAACATCCCCCCCAGTGGATTATTTTGTTGTCTTTTCTCCCATGGTGACTGCACAGAGGGATGTTGACAGAGTTGGGTTTATTCTGCTTTTTTGCATTATACAGTACCAAGCAGAAATCACAGATGCCATTCAAAGAAGGGACAGTTCTGACCCAAAGATTTGCCAGTTACCAAGTGCTACTTTGAATGTTTCCCAGAGTGATTTCCAGTGTAGGAAGGAGGTTGTCTCATTCTTAGTTTCTCAGCTGTTGTGGCCACACTGCTTACTTGCTGGTAAGATACAGATGCCTATGGATTAATTTGTCAGAAAAGTGACAATGAGCTTGATTCTCTTCTGTGCCCAGACTCCACTCAGTGCAGCCGTAGGGTGGAGGCTGCCAGGGAACCAGGTACAGCCCTTTGATTCTCTGCCTGCCCAGCCCCAGCATGTTCTAAGTTGGGTCACAGCTATCACATCCCTAAGGGGCCTTACAAAAGTGGAGTGGAGCAGAGCCCTCCCACCCTGGGGTGGGGCAGTTGGTACAGGAGCAATACTCTATTGCCAGCAGTGCCTGTGCTACAGTGGTCTATGTGCCTAACCCTTCTCTACAAGGAGGAGGGAGCCATCCTCCCTCATTCCCCAGCTCAGACACAGCCAGTTTGGCCCTTGGGAAAGCTATGCCTGTTTCCTTGGATAGGGCCTGTTAAAACCCTTCAGGCTCAGTGAATGTTTGCTCAGCTTCCTGGGTTCTAAGGAGCTTGCAGAGCTCAGGACACATGTGGAGGAGTTGGGCTAATATCCTGCAGGACAGCCAAGACCTGGAGTTCCCATTGCATTTCAAAACACCTTCATTTCCTGTTCAACACACCTGTGTAATATCAAATACAAGATGTAATACCTGCCAGCCTGAGAAGGGACTGCTGGGTCTTCTCACCTGTGCTGAGTTCCAGGGAAGCATGAGACCAGTTCCCTCTTTCAGGCAGTCACTTCCACCATTGACATAGGGCCAGAACCACCCAGGTGTAGCAACAGGCAGCTCTGATTAAGCCCTGATTCTAAACCCAAAATTTCAAAATGGAAGCTCTGGCTGAGCCATTCTGGGAAGAGGAATCCTGTAAAATTACTTCTGTAAGAAATTGGGGAATCAAACTGCATGAAAAGGCCCGAGCAGCTAATGTGTGTCTCTAAGCAGATCCACAGGGGTAAGTGTTGTCTTCCCTCCCCCAAACCAGGGGCAGAAGGATGGCCTGGTAAGGGGAGGCTCATAGCCTTAGGTGGAAGGATCTGGGTGGCAAGGGGAGATAGTCTAAGGAGGAGAGGCTCTGCAAAAATACGGTACATGGAAGGTTTTTGCTGATGTAGTATCTTAATGTTAACTGCTCTCCACAACTTCTGTGCTACAGGAAAGAAAGGATGCTCTCTCTCTTTCCTAGCCTGTTAAAAGGGACTTGCTACGCTATTTGTGACTAGTTTTCTTTAGAGTGGTAGCTGTGTTAGTCTGTATCAGCAAAAAGAACTAGGAGTACTTGTGGCACCTTAGAGACTAACAAATTTATTTGAGCATAAGCTTTTGTGGGCTAAAACCCACTTCATCAGATGCATGCAGTGGAAAATACAGTAGGAAGCTATATATTTACACAGAGAATATGAAAAAATGGGTGTTGCCATACCAACTGTAACAAGTAATTAATTAAGGTAGCTATTAGGCGAGCTATTATCAGCAGGAGAAAAATAAGTATTTTCCACTGCATGCATCTGATGAAGTGGGTTTTAGCCCACAAAAGCTTATGCTCAAATAAATTTGTTAGTCTCTAAGGTGCCACAAGTACTCCTAGTTCTCTTTAGTTGCCAGGAGCGCCCTATAAATCGCTAAGTCAACTCCCACAGTGTTCCTTTTGAAGTGCCCTGGGACTCCGGGCAAAGGATTCTGGGATGCATCGGCGGAGGAGCAGTTAAAAGTGCCAGAATGTAGCTAAACAGCAAGGGGAGCAGAGAAGGAACCCCTGCTTTACAGAAAGCAAAGAAAATAAAGAGGCTGAATGCTTGTTTCAAAGTGGATTTTATTCCAGGCATTTAAATAGACAAGTTCTGGCACATGCTTTGGTTAAGAAAAGGAAAAACAAACCTGTGTTTCACAAAAACTACATTTGGCAAAGAAAACTTTTTAACCAAGTGAAAGAAAATAAACCCTTTGAAATTGATTTCTGTACAGCTGTGGTTTCAGCTCCTGTTAAATAAACTCTAATCACCCCACACATGAAATTACACTGGATGATCTGATTTAATAAGAGCTTTCTTAAGGACATTCTCTTCTATTAATCTGAAAGCTCTTCCTCATAGTCTAGATGTCTGTCCAAAGTCAACAGGCAAAACAACAACCAGTCACTACTTGTTCTGATTGTTTGTTTTTACAAAGTGAGGGCCAAACTGTGAGGTCTTTACTCAGTTTTTACCAGCCAAAGCTCCCATTGAAATCAGTGGGAGCTTTGACTGAGAAAGGGCTTCAAGATGTGGCACTAATGGAATTGGACTAGCAGAAGCAGCACCCTTATGGAAAGGGTGCTGATCATATCCCTCATGTAAGATCTATCAGGGAATACATTTATAACAGATTTAGAGAAGTCCTCAACTGCTTTGGGAAGATGGCTGGTTCGTCTGAAAGGGAAAGAAGTAGCACTCTGCTGGTTCCTTATCAAGGATCATGAAAATCAAACAGGAGATCTGCAAACTATTGATTACTTCTAAAGTAAATCACTAAAGTTGTGTGAGGGGGTTGTGTTTTGGAATTCAGCCTTCTGTTAGCATGCAGTGCTGCAGGTACTCCGTGGCCTGACACCCAGAGCAGGCAATGAGGAAATTACCTGGGGTTGATTTTTGCATGGAATATTTATTGGCAAATGGAGCTCTTGAACCAGGACTGACCTTTAGTCAAACAGCAACCTTGGATGATTCAGAATGTGCAGGCTCCATATACACAGGGCCAGGGCTGGCTCCAGTATTTCTGTTGCCCCAAGCAAAAAAAAAAAAAAAAAAGCCGCGATCGGCGGTGGCAATTTGGGGGGTGGGGGGAAAAGCCGCGATCGGCGGTGGCAATTTGGGGGGTGGGGGGAAAAGCCGCGATCAGCGGTGGCAATTGGGGGTGGGGGGAAAGCTGCAATCGGTGGCGGCAGTTCAGCGGCAGGTCCTTCGCTCCTAGCGGGAGTGAGGGACCTGCCGCCCCCGAATTGCGGCAGGTGCCGCCCCTCTCCCTTGGCCACCCCAAGCACCTGCTTGTTAAGCTGGTGCCTGGAGCCGGCCCTGCACAGGGCTGAGTACCCAGAGCCAGTAGCAACATTTCTTCAGAGGGTCTCATCACAAAGAGGAACCCTATGCAATTGTTTTGTTTGAGGAGGTGAAGTTAGAGCTGGCTTTAGCCCCCAATGGAGTTACCAGACAAATTCTTAAAAGGGAACTGCAAGGAAGACAGCACTTCTCTCTCTTTCTCACACGTAAGGCTATGGACAGACTAACACTTATGTTGGCATAACTTATGTCACTCAGGGGTGTGAATAAGCTGCTAGCAAGGAATCTTAACCTGCAGGGTGGGAAAATAGGGAAGCTCAGGGGGTCCCCCTAGGAAATATTTTGACAAAAAACTACAGTCTGGAAGCATTTGAACACACACAGAAATTACCAGCCACTTCCTGCTCTTCTTCCTCTCAATCTTTCTTCATTTTAGTTTTGTCAGCCAGGTAAGTTAGATTTCTCTGCCCTTCCTCCTGCTCCCCACTGGCTGTTGTGGAAGTAGCGCCTCCTGCCTGTGACTGGGATGGGATGCGAAGGACTTTATCTCTTTTTCAGAGTGCCTGTGTGTTCCATGTTTTCTCTCTCTCTCTCTCTCTCTCTTTGTTTTCCCCTCTCATTTGCTATCATTTCCTCTCCTTCTGTTCTCTCTGCCTCCTCCCCCCATGCGGCCTCTTCCCAGGGCCATCCTTAGGCATATGCGGCTGCATGGGGCACTCAAAAACTTGGGGCACCATTCCCCTTGCTGGCCGCGGCTGGAATCCTCTCTTCTCCAGCCCCTCCCCCACGCTGAGCCGGTGGGCTTCTCCCTGCCCCCTCCCTCACTCGCTTCTCAGCCTCCGGCTCTGCCACCCCAGCCCCAGGGAGCTCAGAGCGGCGCAGCCCACCGCTGCCCAGAGCGGAGTCCCTCCCTGGATCCTGCCTGCCTGTGCCGCTTGGTCTCTGGTGGGGGCTGGGCTGGGGACAGGACAGGAAAAGCTTTCCTAACACACACACACACACACACACACACACACACTGGCTCTCACACCCACATACACTCTGCCTCTCACGAGTCACAGTCCCCCAATACAGACTCTCTCTCTCTCTCACACACACAGTCTCACACTGCCCACACACACATTCTGTCACACAGTCCCCCAACACACAGTCACACACACTGTTTCTCTCACACGCACTGGCTCTCTCTCATACACACACACACTGTCACGCGCGCACACACACACACACTTGTGTTGTTGTTGTTGTTACTGCTTGGTATTTCCTGTCAAAATGCAGCTGGTGAGCCAGGATTGGTGAGGGGCTGCAGGAGAGCCGTGGGCTATGGCAAGATGCAACCCCCACATGACCGCGTGAAACCTGCCTTGAGCCACTGCCGCAGCGTCTGCTGCATATGAAGCTCGGTGTGTGTCAGCAATGGGAGGGCGGGGGAGGAGGTTTCTGGGGGGTCTGTGGGCAGGGGTGGTGGCTGTGCCCCCTCAACACACTGGGGTCAGCAGCACCAGCTGGGGACCACCTTCAGTGGAGCATAGGGCCCCATAAATCCTAAGGATGGCCCTGCCTCTTCCTCTTTCTCCCTGTATTCGTTCTCTCTTTCTCTGTCCCTAAGACCTTGCTCTTCTTCATCCTTCTGATGTGCACTTGCATGGCACTGAAGCATCTCTGCAGGACACAGGAGGAGAAGGTAGCACTACACCTGGACTCCGCCCAGCACTCCCTCCTCCCATACAGGTAGTGCAGCACCAAATGGAACTTGCCCCGTCTGGGAGTAGGGAATGGCCGCCTGAGTTTTCATTCGCCACGCATGTCACTCACCAGATTCATCTAAGGACATTACCAAGATGGCTAGCTACACTGAAATAAAATATCAGCCAAAGAATGTTATCCTGAACCAGCAAGGACTTCCAGTTTTCAATATGCTGGAAAAACAAAACAAAAGCTAATGAAGGATAAATACTTTGCACCTCTTGAGCACCTGTCATCTGAGAATCTTAAAGCACTTTATGAACACTAATGAATTCATTCACATGGCACCCATATGAAATAGGTTCTGTATTTCTTCCCCATTTTTAAAATAGGGAAACTGAAGTGTAGAGATATTAAGTGACTTGCTCAAAGTCACACACTTTGGCAGAGCCAGAAAAGAACCCAAAAGTTCAGACTCTACTGCTCAGGTATGGATTCTGCCACCTGTCTGGATGACAAACTTATTTTTTTAAACCGAAGAATAACAGTAAATGATGAATCCTCTTGTTTTCACATGAGCACTCTTATTCACATGCAGATACAGGTACAAAGAGCTACCATTGTCCAAACAGTGTGCAAATAAATCATTTGTGAATAGAGAATTAATAAGAAGACACAGATATGGTCAAAGCAAACAGCTGTTTAGAATTTAAAGAAACACACTCATTGTTTTGCTATATTTTCCCGGTTCTAGGGGTGGTTGTGAGGATTACAAAATCCAACAGCAATACAAAGGGTTTAATAGGTTTGTCAAATAAAACAATTTTTTTTTTCCCAGATGTAACCCACCTCCTGCAACTCTGGGAACTCAAACATGATGCACAACTGGGGGGTTCCCAGAAAACAAAAAGGGACTAGCTAGGAAGAGAAAGTGAAACATGCTGTTCTATTTGTAGAAAGCAAACAGCATAAGTAAGAAAAATCTACTAAATTTTTAATGTTTCCCCTATTTTGATAACCTCAGGTATATAATACAGACAGATTGTTCTCAATATACGGATTTGTATCCTGATGCTATATCTTTAGGAGACATTTGGTCTCCTGGATGAAGAAGGGAAAGGCTCAGCTCTGCTAACTCCTTCACAACTTGGGATACACAAGTATTCCCAGTACCAGGCCTTTCCGCACCATATTCAGTTAAGTAAAAGAAGAACTGGAGGCCTTTATGAGCACACTTTGTTTGGCAGTGAAGGGGTTAGGCATGGCAGATTGTGATGAGCAGAGCCCCTTTGTGCCAATAGCAGAGGGGTGAATTCTTGCGCTCTCTCTCCACCTATGCATGATGGATGAAAATGGAAAGGGTTGGGGTGTGAGTCACCAAACACTTGGAGTGTATGCATCCCCATTTAGAAGTGAGAGAGAGCACAAGGAAATGCCTTAGTGTGAGCACTAATAGAACGGGGATTGGGTTCAGAAAAGGGAAGGTGGGTGGGTGAAAAAGTTGGTCTTCTCAGCTGGGAAGAGCTAACGAAAGAAGAGCAGCAAAATCCTCAAATCTTTTAGCTGCCTGTCTTTGAGAGAGGGTGAAGGTTAGTAAAGGGAGAGCTGTTACCCCAGGCTGCATTCACATGGGCAGCACATGCGCACACACAGGTTGCTATTTCACTGCGCTCCTTCGGCATAACCTACAGTTAGAACACGGTAATTACCCAGGGGGTTGCGTTCTCTCTTTGTTAGTGCATCCCAGCGAGGAAAGGCAGAAGGAAACAATACAGGTTCCCTCCAACCCCTCCCTCCCAACATTGCTTGGCCTGTCCTCACAGAATACACCAACACACACTGTCAGTGCAGTGCCATGGAATGCCTTTAGGGTGGGGCTTAACGGACATTTCCTAGCAGTTGTAGCATCAGATCTATCAGTCTCAGAGTAACCTCCAGCAACCTCCTATATCCCAGAGTTTAGCCAATCATTTTCTGAACGTCAGGTCAACTCATAGCAGAATAACACTGAGGGAGGAAGGACATGCACAGGCTAGAGCCTGGCTATTTCATCCGTTCCCTGGGTGTAGGGTACAAGAGCAGGGGCTGTTATACAGATACTGGCATTTCATAATAAGCTTGCATCCTATCCTAGGACTCAGTCATATGAAGCACACCAATCTGACCTGTTAATGAGAGTTGGGTTTGGATTACCACCTACTGCAATGGTATTGGCCTCTTTAAAATCTCACCACAGAAGCCTTCCTGACCATCATGGCTATTTGCCATAGGAAATGGGAAGCTGTACAAAGAGTCTCTGGAAGGAATGACTTTGACATGATCCAGTGGAACACTGCACAACTACAAACCTTCCCCCATTGCTCCCCTGTCCATTTCCCCTCTTCTGTCCATTCCCCATCCATTTTACAAATGATGTGTACAATGGCGGTGCCTGCAGACCAGCTACGAATGATGCCCCAGTGTGCTAGGCCCTGTCCCAATACAGTCCCTGCCCCTAAGATCCACCGCCCATCTCCCAACCCATGCATTAGTTACGTTACATTTCCCACAAAGCAACCTCATTGCAGCAGTTCGAGACAACACACAAAAATAACACAAGATGTTACAGAGGAAAGCCAGTGCAGCCCAGGAGCCACCAAGAGTTTGTAGAAGCGTTGTCAAGAGCACTGGTTACACGGAATTCACAGGACTGAAGATCATAAATTTCAATGCAAAGAAAGGAGAGAGCGGTTAGTCAGGACTTGTCGCTCTGAGCTCTATTGGGCTATTGGGTTGTGCCCTCTCCTACCTCTGATTGCTGTTGTATGAGGATGTCAGTTACAGCGGAGAAGAAAGGGATGGATCAATTTCCGTGCCACTTCTTATTTCCCCTCCCCTGACTTCTTCCTTAAAAGTTCAAAAGCAGTGAATGTTCAGCTGAAATGGTGACTTGCTGATGATCACAATCGAAACATTAGGGTTAGAAATAATAAACCTTTACTCCCCACCCTAACCCCTTCCATTCCCAAAGTCTCATGCAAAAAGAAACAGAGAGGTTTCCGGGCTACCATCATGTGGCTTGTAGCAGCTCCCACTGTTGGCCGGGTATATCCGATTGGCATGGGTTGGTCACCACCCTGCTGGACTGGTTTTCCAGGCAGAGGCCGCTGACAAAATGCTGAATGAAACTGCCTTTCATCTTCCATTTCTGGGAGAAGGGGTGGGAAGAAGGGAGGAGAGAGAAGAAACAATGTAGTGAGATGAAAGGCTCCCCCTATTTTCACCATGGAGGCAGCCCCTCCCAGCTTGAAACAGGAAGCAAGGTTTGGAACAGGTGAAACCCAATTCGCAGGGGGACATAGTGGAAATTCAGGAAATTGGAATTCTGGTTTGGGGTGACATTTCCAAAATCTGGGATCCTCTGTATTTTCCGTAATCAGGGTTTGGCTGATAGGAGTTCCCCTGGACTTATAGGGCCAGGTTTTCACAGGTATTTAGGAGCCTAACGATGCACATAGGCACCTAGTGGGATTTTCAAGAAAATCTAAGCAGGTTATGTGCGTAACTTCCTTATCTGCATCTTTAGGCACCTGCTGGCCCACAGAGAATCCCCCTGCCTCAGGGTGCAGGCCAAATCCTGCTCACGCTTAGCTTAGTGTAAACCTGGGCTGCTCTGAGATTACACTGGCGTAACACAGCAGAATCTGGCACGAATAATAATTACAATGGCATAAAACATACCATATAAAACCAACTATGATATTAGAAGCCAAGGTGGCATTAAAAGGGGGCTGGCTGCAACCTGGCCCTACACTTGAACACTTTGTTTTGCAGAGGAGTGTTTGTTCTATCACTGTTTAGTGTCGTGGGGAAGGACAGGCCCAGGCAGAGGCGGCGAGGGCAGGAATTCAACACCCTCAGAACCACCTCTGCAAACGGCCCTTCACCAGCTGAGCCAAGGCGGGATGGAGAAAGCTGAAAGGTGAGTGGGGTTCGAACAATGCACATTGCCATCAAGCAGCAGCTCAAGGAGGAAGTCTCAGATGTAGCCAAGTCCCTGCTTCATTAAGGGCTTTAAAAGCCAATGGAGCTGCCTTAAAATCAAACTGCCACTTCAAAGTAAGAGCCTTTCTTTCCTCTGTCTAATTTCTGCAGACAATTCACAAATCTAGCTCTCCAGTCCTAGGCAGGCCCCTTCCATCCCACATCTCCTATGGACTATTTTGTCAGCTTGAATTTAATATGGGAGAAGCCAGATTCCTTATCTTCTCTCCCAAACTCTATCCACTTCCACCCCCTCTGTCACTGTTGCAACACCACCACCCTCCGACTCCAGCCTATGACCTGAGGTATTTTTGGCTGCTCCCTTTCCCTTGTCCCATGCATCCAGGTTACACCCAAATCATGTTGCTTCCTCCTCCTTGGTACTGCCAAGACCCCTCATTTTCTTTCCATCCACACAGCTAATTCTCTGGTCCAGGCCTTCATTATATCTCATCTTCGTAACAGCAACATCTCTGTCTCTGCCCTCCCCAAAGCTTATTTGCCTTTCTCCACTCCATATAAAATGCCACAGCAAGTCGTCATCTCCTTGCCCATTGATTTGATCATGTCGCTGCCCGCTTTAAAGCCCCCCACTGGCTCCTCACCTGCTAGCACATCAAATTCAAACTTTTTATCACCACCTAGAAAGCTCTTTATAACTCTGCCTCTCCCTACTTATCCAAGCTGATCTATCTCCCTTCAAGCTGCCCAACACCCCTCCACTCTGCCAACATTTCCACCCTGACTGCCATAGGCGACGACTTCCCCTCTTTGCCATGGGTGCTCGACCCCCACCCCTGCCCCCCCGCCACCACTCCACCCCTTCCATGAGGCCCCGCCCCTATTCCAACCCCTTCCCTAAAGTTCCCGCTCCAACTCCACCCCTCCCTGCCCCTATTACAACTCCTTCCCCAAATCCCCACCCTTGCCCCGCCTCCTCCCCTGAGCGCGCCATGTTCCTGTTCCTCCCCCCTCCCTCCTGGAGCATGTTAACAGTTGTTTGGCGGCAGCCAGGCAGGAAGTGCTGGGAGGTAAGTGGAGGAGCAGGAGGACGCAGCATGCTCGAGGGAGGAGGAGGTGGGGTGGGGGGTGAGGGGAGCTTGGTTGCCAATGGGTGCAGAGCACCCACTAAGTTTTCCCCCTGGGTGCTCCAGCCCCAGATCACCCACGGAGTCGCACCTATGCTGACTGCCCCATTGTCAGCATCTCAATAAATGCCTCTATGCCTTCTGCCATGCTGCCCGCTACGCATGGAGCAACATCCCTGGGCTCATCCGCAAGGCTCCACCCGCAAAGAATTCTCTTGGTGGCCATTGTGCTTGTGATGCTTACAGTGAGAGGACAAAGTAAGTATTGTTTCCCCTTAGCCCCAATCTCTCATTACTTGCCTCTTTGCTTAAATGGTGAGTTCTTCGGGACAGGGGTCTTCCTGTCTGGCTGGAAAGTGCCTAACATGTAGTGGTTGCTACCATAAATAAATAATAGTAATAACATGGGTTTGAGATCTCCACCAGGGTTCTCTGGCATTCATTTACTCAGAGATGGCTGATTTCAGCAGCTACACTGGACGGAGCACTCCCGACTGTCGGGATTTTCCTGTCTCCCTCTTCTCAGTCAAGCAGATGGCCCAGTTAGGACACAAGGTTTGAGTGCTCAGTAAGCTTGACAGCCTGGGGATCTGAAGAGGATGTTTGGCCTGACTGCCTGATTGATGAGAGAAAAGGGGGACAGCCTGTCAGGCTGGCTTGAAAGGTTTGGAGCAATTTCAGACCTGCCATATGCAGGGAATAAATATCCCCAGAGGAACTGTCAGACTTGCCTCCCCTTTTAGATTAATGTTAGAACTCTATATGCCTTGTCATTCATGGGTAACTGACCCAGTGAACAGTTTAGGTTGCCACATATTGCAGGTATTAGGCTCCCAGCCACATTCAGTGAAAATCCAGTGGTTAAAGTTTATATCAACTTGCTAACAGAGCATTTAATTACGGCACTATTTATAATTCCTGCTGCAGCAGTGTCCGGGTGCTCCTCATTGTCCTCTTGCTTATCTATACGCTGGTTATTATTCTCGCATGACAGAGCAATTGTGCAACGTAGGGTATTCTCCGCTCAGTCCAGTTAGTCCTGAAGGTGATTTTACAAATATTAACCCTCAGCTTGCCACTGTTATCAGCTCTGACTAAGGGGGCTCCTGCTGGGGGACTGGCCTTTGCTTCACCGGGAAGAAATCAATATGATCAGGGAGGGTGCTAGGAGGAGGGCCAGAAATATTGTGGAGGTGGAATTATAACCCTTCCTGAAGCGCAAGATGGAGCTTACAGTGCCATCAACACCTGCTGCCTCCTAGGACTCAAAATCCAGGTTCCAGGTTCGACTGGCTATCACCTGGCAGAGGCCCACTGTGTAGAGAGCCACGGAGGAAGTAAGATAGCCACAGAGCAGCAGATACCGTCATGAAGGACTGGGAGAAGAGCACACCCACTCTGGGAATCCCCAAGAGAACTTACTGTGCCTTCCCTCATTTCGGTAATACCTCTGCATGTGAAGGCCTTCTCTCCACCTTGCATCTGCCCTATGGATGCCTTTCCTCGTATGTGCTATGGCTTCCTGTATTAGGAATCGTTGCTGTGAAGGAGAAGGCTGCAGTTTACCAGATATTAGATATCTGTGACCATGGCAATTAGCAAGGGACATTTCCTTTCCTTTTCCCCCCAGGAGAAACCTGGCCCCAATGGGAGATTCTGTGTCATGTGATTTCTCCAGATTAGAGACCCACTGATCTGTGAGCCTTTGTGCGCTGAGCAGGTGCCAGGTGCCAGCCGCTCAGTCTCCAGGAATGGCCTGCAGCAACAGCAGCAGCAGGAGGACACACAGGGAGCGTTCAGCACCACACATTTCCTCCTGCTAATGAACTACACCAAACAAATGAACTTCTCGGTTAATTGCACAACCTGAAAGCCTAGCAGCTCTTTCAGAGTCATCCTGAATCTCTCAGTGCAGTAGAAAGTGGTAGGTGGGTTGTGGGGGAGGAAGTACAGGCTTGGATTTGGCTGTAGGAATTTTATGCAGGTAGCAGTTTGTGTGTTGACCGTACAAGCTGAAGTTGTTGGTTCTTCTCCTTACGTGAAAGCAGTGGTTTTGATCTCATTAATTTCCCCCCATCCAGGCATGGAGTTGTTATGCCCTCCTCCCCCCTTCAGTATCCAGGAGGAAGCAGTAAAGTGGCTAGAGACTCACTATGCTTCACTCGAGGGCCCACAGGAGTTATAAGAACAATCACAGACTGTTTGAGTGGGCTGCCCAGCAGTGGCCTGATTGCTTTTTGGCTGAGCCAAACCTGACTGGCACTGCCACTCCCCGCGACAGGTCACAATGCCACTCACTCAAATTTGGCTTGGCCTCCCCTCCATCTGATGGAGGGGCAGCTGGGCCAAACCTGAATGGTGCAATGCCACTCTTTCAAATTTGGAGTGTGTATGTTTAGAGGCTCATGGACCTCAGGGGTTAGGTTGCTGGTAGGGAAAGAGAGAGCCTGAGAGGGGAAGAGGAGGGTCAGGCACAGGGACAAATCTATGCCCCCAGCACACTTTAAATGGTGCTCCACAGACCCTGAGAACAACCTTGTGTTGGGGCAGCACAATTGGGTGTGATATCTCAGATAGACAGATGAATAAAGGTACAGGGAGAGGGTGGAAACTGAGTGTTTGTGGGGAATCACAAAAACCTTCACAGGAAACTACCTGCAGCCATGCAGCCTCAGGCTGTGATCTTCCCAACTCTCACCCACCAAGCACGTTTGGTCTGGTTAGATGGGAGCCTCTGAGGAACACCTATGTATTGTGGGAAGTGATATTGATGACCCAGTAGAAGGCACACATCCCTGTGCTGGGTGAAAATGCAGTGAAACAAACCACTGGCTGGATACTTTGTGCCAGCTCAAGATTTTGGGTTCCCAGTTCTGAAATGACTCCTTGGGCTTGCCAACTGTTCACAAGTTTTGGCCTGAATCTCTCTGTACCTCTGCCTCCCTTTCCGTCAAAAGGAGATAATACAGATTACCCACTAGAACTGGTTGGATAACAAGTCATGATTTTCACAAAAATTTTCTCTTTTTCCCATCAAAATGTCATCACAATTTTGAAACTGTCCAACTAGCCCTATTGTGCACTAAAGTGCTTTGCAATATATGAATGAAAGTGCTGTAAGTGCCAAATATCATTACCCTTTGCAGTGTTGTTGTAGCTAAGTAAGTCCCCCCAGGATATTAGAGACACAAAGTGGGTGAGGTAATATCTTTTATTAGACCCACTTCTGTTGTTGAGAGAGACTCGCTTTTGAGCCACACCGAGTTCAAAAGCTTGTCTCTTTCACCAACAGAAGTGGGTCTAATAAAAGATATTACCTCACCCACCTTGTCTCGCAAATATTATTACTATATTATTGAAGGAAAAGCCATTCAGTCCTTCCACTCTGATAGTGTAAAATATAGCCCAAGGTATAAGAGTACTGTAATATTTCAGTGTGAGCACAAGTTGGTTTTTAACTTCTGTCAGTCCAAATAATTTTACAGGCAATCGTGGGTCTTAGCAGGTCTAGAATTTTTGCAAATGACTAAAAATAGCTTAGTAAACCCAGGAAGCTACTGGCGGCAGCCAAGGTCAGGTAAGAGTAGAAGAGCAGGGTGTTGTATATAATTAGGGGTATGTTTACACTAGGATGGCAGCACAGGTGTTGACCTAGTAGGGTCTACACTGGAGCTTAGGTTAGCTTAACTTCAGCTCTTAGGGGACTGAATTGTTCACATCCCTGAGTGACATAGCTAGGTTAACTTAAGGTGTAGACCAGACATAGGTACACTGGGTGAAGCTGATAATTGGAATAGCAGGGTGTTATGAGCCACAGGTCTCAAACCTGGGCCTGAAAGGTTCATGGAAGCAGCCATGCTCCAACCATCCACCTGGCAGCAGCTTACCTGAGACCCAGAAAGCCCAGTCCCATTGTCAGGCTCCACCCCTGATGCTTGATTGGCAGAGTTCCAGAGTGACTGATTGGCCTGCTGGCCCTACTTAAGCCAGCAGCAAGAACAGGAAGCTGTCTGAACAACTGGGCTCCCCTCTGCTCTGCGAGTCTTGTACTACCCACTCCTGTTATGTACCACCTGCTCCTGCTCCCCTGACTTGGATTTCCTGGCATCTGACTTGTGGCTCCTGACCTTGAGTTTGTCTCCTGCTTCTGACCTCTCAGTGTCCTGACTTGGCTGACTCTAGACACCTATCTTATGACTGTGGGCTCTGGCTCTGACTACTAGGCCTGGCTACCCGCGCCCCAGCTCTGACACAGAGGGTACTGCAGGTCATGACTGAGGTGCATTTGCAAAGCTGCAGGGAGCCTAGGACTGGAATCACAGGAGATGTTTCACAAGATTGTGTGTAAACAGAGGTGTTTGATAGGAAAGCTTGTATGGCAGTTGGTGCACTAGGCCAGCACTCTCCCTGTGAGCGCTGAAATTCACAAAACTGAAACAAAAAGGAAATCAGAGCTGAGAAAATCTCATGTCTCCTGAAAATTGCTTTCAAGCTGTGGTATACTGAAAGGAACGTTTTACCTGGCTATTACTGTCAAGATACTGACTCAGGCACTTACAAAACTGTAAAGTTTTCTCTGAGTTTTGATTGTCTGCACATAGCTCCATTTGTCTGTATCTCAGATAATATGCATCCCTGAGCAGCAAGCTGGGAAAAAAGGCAGACAGCTATGACTTCAGATTTGGTCGTCCCACAAAAAACCAGACTGTCCTAATTTTCAGGCTGGGGTCTCATTCTCTCAGGTAAATTACAATGAAATACTTTTGTCTAATGGGATTTCTCTGCATTGACTTTGTTCTGTCTTGGAATCTTATTGCCAGGGTTTCTCAATTCTATTTTCTTGTTTTTAGTGTCTGACTCTCACTTGGTCTTATATTTGTCCTCACTTTATTACAAATTCAAATGCCACACCCACCACCAGTCTGAGGCGATGCAATAATGTATTTGACATTCAAGCAGAAATGCTAACATCTAAATATTATTATGGATAATGTCCATCTGGTTTGAAATCTGGTTCACACAGAATAGCACTTGGCTAGCTCTTCACCAGTGCTGCCAGCTACCAGCTGTTCCTGTTGCGTGATCATGGTTTTGTCAAATATATTGTGTTCCTGGTCCCCTTTAGCCCATTACAGAATAGCGTGATGGGGCTGGAATGCTTCTAGACGTGGGTCATTCTCTGATCTCTCCATCAAGTGCTTTCTTGCATATATGTAAATGGACTTATTCTGACTCTGTACTTTGTTGTTACAACGACTACTTTGATATGGCTCGCAAATTAAACTGTTGCTTGCCTTTCTGGCAAAAACAACAGTCTTTGAATGACCTGACTGGCCTACAGCTTGCAAGTCTTTATTCTCTTTCTGAACATCAGATCAAACTGTCTTTCAGTAACAGAGCAAGGCTCCCAGTGTTGCCTTACAAAACTGCCTCCCAGTCTACTCTGGCTTGGCTACAGAACAAAACAGTTGCTCACCTTTCTGTTCTGCCTTTCTGCAGCTGCCAGAGCACTTGGCACTGCCCAAGCTCCATCTGCACCTTGACCACAGGCTCCTCAGTGCACACTCTCTGTCCCAAACTTCAGGCTCCCCTCCCCCTTTCAAAGCAAGCTTCTGCCACCTCTGCCTTCTTCTCTAGCCCAACAGGGCCAGCGTCCTCTGTGCGCCAGAGAGGCATGTGTGCTCCTCTAGTCAGAAGTGAAAAATCATTGCACACTAACACACGTGGATTCATTGCACCATTGGAGTGATTTACACAGCATTGATGTGACGGTTTTATAGTGGTCTCATTACAAAGATGCGCACACTAAAACTTTGGAGCCAGCCTACTAAGGATGTGAGTCATTGTTTTCCATTACCTTATGTGGATGAGCTGGACTCAAATCAAGGACTTGACCTAGCAGATGATTTTGCTGACAGTCTGTTAACAAGGATTTTGTTTAAATGCTTCAAATAATTAGAGATGGGGATGAACCAAAGCTCAAGTTCCAAACACTCCTGAACTTTGTGGGGATGGGATGGGATACATGGGCTTGAATCCAACCCTGGATCTGGATTTTGAATCTGGGCCCATCTCTATATAATGGGCTAATGGTAAACCCTGGATGCAAACAGCTCTGAACTTTTGGGATTCAAATTCCAAATTCGGATTCTTGCAGCTGGAGCTCTCTCTTCGAGCAGTGTTCAAGCTGGCTGCGTGTCCTGGGCTGACAAAGGGTATTTTGTAACCGCACCCATAAGTCTGGCAACCACTGCTATTAATTTTGATGCTGATCTTTAACTAGTAGGGGTCCTCCCTTTCACACACCCTCTCTGCCCACCCCCCCCTTTCCTAGCATTGCATTTGAGACAATGCCTCAACTTCATTTTGGGGACTCAGATTTTCTCTGCCAGCTCCCAGATCAAGTGGAAACTGAAGCTGGCAGCTACCAGGTGATTCCTGTATCAGTGCAAGTCTGGGCTAACAAGGAGAGTGTTTGGGAACAGAGATATGGCAGAGTGGGCTTCTCTCCTCACCTTCCTAACCCAGTTTCCAGCTGTCAGCTACCCGATAACTTTTCAGTGCTGTAAGCACTAAAGAGCAGAATGAGATGGGAAAGATGCACTGAGCAAAGTCACCCTACTGCACTCCCATGTCCTCTAACATACTCAAGGCTGGGGGCTGTGTTGAAAGGTATGCATTGTATTGGCCACCACTAGGTTCAACTATAGTTCCCAGAAGTCTGGAAAAAATCCTGTTGCCCAGAAGTCCAGGACAAGAAGGGTGCAACCTGGGCATCAAGTGTCCTGACAGCCAAACAAGGAAGAGAGCTGGGGGTGGGCTGTGTGGCCCCAGGCTCAGCAGTGGCACTCTGGCCCCCTGTAAAGGGGGAGAGCCGAGAGGAGCAGAGTAGAGGAAAGAGAATTGTGAGAGGGGAAGGAGAAGGAGCAAAGCAAGAGAACTCAGTTGCCCTCTAGAGTTGACGGCGGTGGTCCTAGACAACACAGATAATGTCTTGGAAGAAAATGGTAGGAACAGGGAGATGGTCACCACTGAAGGTGTCTGAGGGTGAGTCTCAAGGAACATGTTCTCTGTTAGTGCCCTCAGCAGAGGGCTGTGGCGAATGGGGAGGAAGAGATTTGGACTTTTCAGGATCTGGACTGCAGACAAATGGTTCAAAGGCAGCTGAAGGGGCGGGAGAGGGTGGCAGGGCAGGCACTCATCTTGGCCTTGGAGACGCGTGGCACAGGAAGCAGGTGGTTAGGGTGGCTGTGGCAGCATGGTGTCCCTGCTCCCTCATCCCAGGCACCCAGGACACCCAACATCCTGCTCCTTGCCCCAGCTTTAACCCTGGTGGGGAAACAGCCTGTCCCCTTTCTCCTCCCCCCCCACCACCACCCCAGAAATGATGCAGCTCCACCCTGCTGCCCTTCTCCACTCAGCCCAGCTCCGGTTCCCTCTTCTTGGAGCCAAGGAGGGGGGGGTGAGCCAGAGGAGGAGAAAGGCCTGGGCTGCCCTGTCTTGCACTCTCCCTAGGTACAGAGGAAATACTGTGGGGAGGGAAACATAGATCAGCCCCCACAATATTGCCATTGTGAAGGTGCTAGGCCCCACTGCTCCCCCAGTTCTGCCCTTCCTGGAGGAGGGGGCAGTTGATGATCTTGGCAGCTGCCAGGATCCTCTCTGCTACTGGAAGGCGGACTCAGTAATGCACTTATGGAGAGCTGAGAGATCTAATTACGCAGTTAGGGGTGCCTGTGGTCGCCCAGAGGGGGAAAGACCCAAGAAAGTACAGCCCTCTTGGGTTATTCTTGCAGGGTTAATTTCAACAGTGTGAGTTGTCCCAGCGTATTCCCAGTGACCGCTCTTCGAGAGACTCTTGCATTAACCAACTCTCTGCAGACATCTATGTTCCTGGCCTGGCTGAATTTCAGATGCTTTTAAAATCACTTTCCTTTTGGCAAGGGCTAAATTCAGACACGTGTAGTACTTTAGAGCAGATGGTGCTGGGGACTGGTCATAGGCTATGCAGTTTCATATCTCTGGGCTACCAAGGCAATAGGTACCTTAGCAAAGATGCCAGCACAGCCCTGGACAATGCAATGCTTGTTCTCCCTTACTGCTGAGGGAAGCACAGAAGTCAGGAATAGAAGAGCCCTAATAAGTCATCAAGCCCATTCATTTTCTAGCAGTGCAGGATTGTTCCCCTATTGTGCTTTGTCCAGTCCAGTTAACAACTCAGGCCTCGAACCCAATTTGGTCCTGGCTGTGTGAGGCACCTGTCTCCCCACCCCAAGAGGCAAGCTCAGCTTTGAGTGATAAGCACATTTTACATATCTCTAAATAAGTAAATGATGACACGTTCACCACTTCCCTTGGGTATCTCAGAGCAATGTGAGCTGTATCCCATCCCTGGTAAGGGGAAGGGTCACATCAGAGTTTATGAAAGACAAAAAATGTACATGTGGTGGATGAATCCTAGAATCTAGAGATGGAAGAGACCTTTTAGTTTATATGGTCACCTTGCCAGTGCCAATTCTTGTCTTTAGGCGGCACTAATACCAACATGGGACAGTGACAACATGATGAAGGCAGTACAATACCTGTCTGCCATCTTTCTGATTGCATGCTTCCAGTGTGATCTGAGATCCGGTGGAGAAGGAGGTGATGGAGAGACACTTGTCCTGCTGTCTAATTAAAGGGTCACTGAAGACCCACTCCTATGGAGGAGAAAACAAAAAGATACAGATTCCATCATTAAGGTAGCGATGATATCACAGAAAAAATGAACCAAATCCTGGAGTCTTCACTCAGTCCTTACCAGAGAAGAGACTCCCATGGACTGAGCTGGCAGGTCCTGGGCAGGTCTGGCACCAGGCTTTGAAGTCTGTGTTCAGGTTTGGGGAACCCTCACATGTGAACTTCAAAACCTGCCTGGCTGGCTTCCAATAGTCAGATTATCCATGGGTTCCAAGTGTCTCCCTGCGCAGCACCCTTACATAACCAGGGTTCTACTGGCCTGCAAAGCAGGTAGGACCCTGTCTCCTAATTGAGGTAACGGGAAACAGTTTCTGATTATTTTACATAATAGGCAAATTCACTGCCTACTTCTCCCAGAAGTCAACAGCGATTGTCCAATGGGGATAACAGACAGTTTATCAAGTTAGGCAAAACACATACATTTAAACCCACACACTTCGATACAGCACACACACATCCACAGAAAATAAGCCATTGCAGTGATCCCTCCTGCCACTTGATAGACACCCACCTCATCAAGTATTAAGATTATTATTCCCTGGGACCGTGGCCCAGCAGAGGGACCGAGTGCAATACATTTCAGTGACTTCAAACAATAGTGAAATGGCACAGTGAGTCTGATTAAATGGCATGTTGGATGCTAGCTGCAAACTTCTTCCCAACAGATAACAGATGTGAATGAGCATTTGCTGGCATGAAATAGCATACTGGGACCCTCTGTTTACTCAGGCTGCTTCCCTGATGTAGCAAGGCTGTCAGATGAGAAGATCTTGGGCTGGTGTAATGTAGTCCCCCATTGAAGTTATGGGGACTATGCCAATTTACAGCAGCTGGGGTCCTGGCTGCTTACCATAAAGTGTGGCTTTACTCTGAAAACCACTGTAAAAATGGCATCTTCTTACTTAACAGATCTTTTTCCTCTAAGTATTATTTGTTGATTTTTAGTGACAAATATTCTCTCCCCCTATATCTTACATTTTGTTAGCCCTGTGGAGCCAACTTCAGGAGCGGGACCTGAGTTCTATTCTGGCTCGCCCATCATCAACGGAGTTATTAGCTAAACTCCAACTGCAGAGCCAAATTCTCCCCTCAGTTACACCTGAGCAAGTCCATGAAGGACAGATTCTGGCTTAGAGAATCTCTGTTACTCGTGGTGATGTGCATGACTTTCAGACCCCAAGTGGAGTTTGCAGGGCTGGCAGCTAGGAAAAAACCCACACATTTTTTTCTCATAACCTGGGTGTGTTTGCTCTGGAGACAGTGAGAGACAAACTGTCTCCCAGAATGCTGGTTTACTAAATCACTTCTCAGATTAGAATTGCGCTTTGGTATGATTTTATTTAAAGAAGACAGTGTTGGGACAAATTTGATCCAGAATGTAGCTTTTGGAAAAGTCTTTTTTTTGGTTTGTCCCCTTCCATGGAACAAGCTGTGGGGCCTGCAAATGCACACCCTGCAGATCCACACAGATTCTGGGGTAGCAGGGGAGGATCTATGATGGTTCTGGTAGCATGCCACTTGGTAGCAGGGCTGTAATTGCTAGCACTGGAAAATTATTTACGTTTCATTCATCTTCAGTGTTATTAGTAACATAAAGAAATGAGGTTTCTTTAAAAACTGCTTTTTAACCAGACACTGCCCCTTACAAACACTGTTTTAAAAAGTACTTTAAACATTTTTATTTAAGTGCAGACTAACATTCCTGAATCGGTATTTAAATACATCTCTACCCCAATATAATGCTGTCCTTAGGAGCCAAAAAAATCTTACTGCGTTATAGGTTAAACCGCGTTATATCAAACTTGCTTTGATCCGCCGGAGTGCGCAGTCCCGCCCACCCCGAAGCACGGCTTTACCGTGTTCTATCCGAATTCATGTTATATCGGGTCGCATTATGTCAGGGTAAAGGTGTATATTCTTCCAGTAATTATAGCAAAGATTTCAATTTCCACCAGCGTCTGTGCCAGTTAAGAGTATATTAACCACTTCAAAATCCTATGAATGTTTGTACTGTGCCCAGCAAGTGGTGTCTGTAAGTTCCTATGGACCCAGGCCAAATGCTCCAGTGTAATGCATGAACCCTAGTGCAGCTCACCTTTAGCGGGAATAATGTGCCCCTTCTTTACTGTATTTTGCACTATAGGGATGAGATAGGCAGAGAAAATGAGAAGTAGCTCAACTCCTGAGTGCACACTGTAGCACTCAAGGGTTAATGGAGTATTGCCTGTGAATCTGTATATGTCCATTAATGTCCATCTCACTGATATGAATCTGTATCTAATACAGTAGATCTTTGTCAAACTGAGGGCCATGGTAACAATTTGCCACAAAGCCCAAGGCCCACATCGAATTTGCATAAAATGGAGACGCCTGAGGCCACCCCAGCTTGGAAACAGAAATGTGGCCAGTGGAGAACACAAGTCCCAGCATGCAATGCTTTAGCTTAATCTGAGTGGTTTCATTATGGGCCATATTGTCAAACTTTGACTCACATGTTGTCCACCCCTTACAGCAGAGAGACTGTAACTTATTATAAGGCTGTGCAGAAGTGGCTACTGTCGACTGTCAGGACACACTGCCGAGAGTCTCCGATATGCTGAAGATCACATACACACCTTTCCTAAACATTTATCCACCCAGTACCACTGTGTCAAAGCTGCTAAAATGCAGCAAGCAGGAATAAAGAGCCAAGTTCAAGCCTGCCTCACCTGGCTGACAGGGGGATTGCTCACTGTCCCTTTGCAGCCTCCCACACCAGCCACAGAATTTCCTGCTGTGTCCTGGCCCCAAGACTCCAAGCAATGTCCTCCTTGTCTGATAATCCCAGGAACCAGCTCCTTTTCAGGAACCCTGGGAGAAAAACGACAAGATTTGCATGGCACTTTATAGCCAGAAGTGTCTCGATGCACTGTACGTATTTATATCGAGATTACTCCAACCACCACTGAAATGCGTCTGCCTCTAGAGTGGAACACAGCACAATAGTTGGGACCAGCAAATGAAGAATATTATATCCAATAGAAATGTCTGAGGGAATTTGAGGAGACAGAATGTGAGTTAGGATTTGGCCAGAACTCTGAGTTAGTATCCCTTACTTTCAAAAAGTGCTGGGGGATCCTTAATATCCCCAAGAAGGTAGGACTTCAGTGTTGCATCTCCTGTGCCAGACAGCACCTCCAGCAAAAAGCTGTATCTATGCTAGCCTCCCCTGCCCCAAATTTCCCCCTTTCTACCACCAGTTCATCTCCACTGTGGTAGCAATTAGCACTTCGCTTGTGTAGACAGGGCTCCAGCCGGCTACCTACTTTTTAACCACCGTCATCTAACCCTACTGAGTCATAGGCTCTGTTTAGCTAGGATTTAAAGGGGTGTTGGTAGAATGTGTTAGCTAACAAGTTCTAATAACACATCCCTAGTGTAGACATGGCTGCTCACTAACACAGGGCTAGGGCACTGGTTCAGTACTGACTCAGAAGGAGGAGTGCCAGCTACCAGTTCACAAAGGCCAGTTGCTACAGAATCTGGGGTTTTCCTTGAAAATCTCACATCTAAGCCCTGGGGCAGACCCAATTCCATGTAGTTTGTTCCTTGGGGGCTCCAGGCTATATGTGATTATGCCACTGGGACTCCAGAGTCAGAGGCCCTAGGCTTGGGCCTATTGGCTCTAATGGTTAATCTGGCCCTGGACTTCAGTACAGTGGGCAGCAAAAATGCTGGAGCCTTAGATTAGAGGGAGCTGTACTCCACGCTTCCAGCAATGCCATAAGCTCATATACAAACCATACCTTAACAAGCCGCTTTATTTCAGATCCCTGAGGCACCGGAAATTCAGAAACAGGCATTCACACAACAGAGCTTTAAGATCTTAACAGACTCATTTCCAGAGGCATGTTAGTCTGCAGCTCTTCTCCCATCAACACACATCCTGACTTCCTTTGACTGCATGTCCTCTCTTCCTACAAACAATGGGTGCTGCCCCACCTGGCTTCCTGAAGGTCTCCTAATTGCCACTCCTTCCCTCTCCCAAAAATGTGTTCTATCCAACCAGCCCACCTGCTGGCTGCACCTCTCCCCACTTCCCTCCTAGAGATCCTTTTCCACCTCCCTGTTCCCAGCTCAAATGTCCAAGCTAGAACTGGTGGTGGGTCAAGTGGAAGTGCAGGCCAGGAAATCAAGGAGGGTTTCTCACCAAAAAGAGAGGGGTAAGCAGGATTTACTCTGAACATGGGAGTCCTGACTTCCTACTTCCCAGCTGCCACAGATCTTCCTCAATTCTGAGGCTAGTGCTTTCCTCCCTGGCCTACCTTCCACATCCTTTCAGAGAGCTGGTTTCCAGCTTTCTAAGAGTTGAGGATTAACTCACTTGAGCTCTGGGTAGACATTCTCCAGGTACCACTGGAAGGATTTACAGTTTAATTTCCTGCGTTGCTCCATGCGGTCTGCAATACTGGAAACAAAAGCATGTTGTTCAGAATGATACCGTGAATGGAGATGATGAGGGGTAGCAGGGAGGGCAGAGCTAGTTTTAGGGATGTGTGAAGCTGTATAACGTCGCCCCCTTGCCCTTGGCCTCCTGGCCAATGTGATGGGGGCAGAGCAGGGACATTGAAGTAAGTGGGAGACAAGGACGGGTGAATGCAGGGGCCTCCTGATGTGGGACTGAAGAAACGAACACACACTCTGGCAATTTCTTGCACTTCCTCTAGCTCAGGGAAAAACAACACAGCACAGTGGCACCACTGAAGAGCTGAGAAGGTGTCTTCATTGTTGTGTGTCCCTGTGGGGCTCTATTGTAAGAGAGAGACTCAGACAACCGCTGGTTCCCAGAGAGGCTTGGGAAACTAAACAGGCCACTACCACTGATCAAGGGTGTGTTTAATCATTTTTGTAATAGATATTTTTCCTGTGTTTACAATGACTCCTTGGAAACTTTAAATGTAAATGGTCACTTAAAAAAACAACTGCATTGTCACTCTAGGGCTCCTTATGGCTGTGCTGCACGCACTGGCTTGTCAGTGTCCGGTAGCTCAGGAGTTGGCATTTGGCACTGATTTTGTTTTTCCTGGAAGAGGAGTAGTGAAGCTTTTGTTCTAAAGGAAAGAATACATCAAGGGTTAAATTATGGCTCTTACAGACCAGGTGCTCCATTGGCATGGGGCAGATGAGCAGCCCTAGTGCTTGAGTAGTGGAGAAGGCACAAAGCACTGGGGGCATGTCTCCATACGGTTGGTGCGGGAGGGAAGGGACTGTGCTCTGATGCTGCACCCCATAGCCCTGTACTAAAGGTGTTCAGTGCACACCCCACCACAGACGATTCTCTTGGCTCTAGCTGGTGTGCAGGAATGGGGGGGAACTGGGCTCTGGCCCCACATCCAGCCCAGTCAAACATTCCTCCCTTGGGGCGTGCGATCCTGCTGGCAGAGCTAGTGGTTCCCCCTCATCAATATACTCACCCTCTGTGGGTGTGGTGAGTGGAGGGGAAAGAGTCTGTTTTTATGCATCCTCTTTCTCCTGCCATCCTCAGGGACCCAACTGGGAACAGCCATAATACATAATACCTTATAAAGAACTACATAGATCTTATAAACTGATATAACTGGTAAGGAAGCAGGTCACATTTGGGGCCCAATTAACCTTGACGGTGTTCCTTTAACCAGTGACATAAGCCTTCTAAAAGTACATTTCATGTTAGCGTTACAGAGCCAGTACTATACGTTATGTAATTACTGAGGGCCAAATCCTGCAGCCCTGACTCAGCTTGTATTCACACAAAGCTGCTACTGAAGACACTAAGAGATCTGCATGAACGGTGCTGCAGGCTTTGGCCCCAGAGGGCTCATGGAGGCTCATGTACCCCATGTAACAGAGAGCTCTCCATCACAAACAGACAGGCAGCAGAGGACCTGGGATTGGAATTGTGTTTGGGCTCTGGCCCAAGGGCCGCACTCAGGCCAGACCACAGACGGATAAATGTTAAGGAAGGCAAAGACATTTTTAAAAGATCATTTATTAATTCATGAGAAATAAAACATGATGTAAAACACAGAGTGGCACTTACATCATATTGAATCTACAGAGCTGAGTGCATGTAGGAGATACATCAGTATCGAACATACATGTGTCCGAGAGACAACCATAAACAGGGATCTCCTAAGCCAATGCAGTAATATCAATGTGCTGTCCATAGACTGATACACACAGAGGTGTGTTTGGCTTCATGGTACTCTCCTAGTTAATAAATATGCTTTAGGTTTTTAAATCTTCTTTGGGAAGTTCACTGTTCTTGTTGCAACTTCCCCTGTGCCCACACCTATGTGAACCTGACCTATAGTTGCTTTTTGTGGGGCAGCCAGCCTGCCTAACCCTAACGCCTAATGGCCATTCATACCAGTAAAAGCCAGTCCCATTGGCTCTGGATGCAGCATAAGCACAGGAATGTCTGATCAGTTACCTGCTCAGCTCAGACCTCCATAGACTGGTTATATGCTGCGTAAAAAAATGTTTTTTCTTCTATCCACTTAATTTGTTGCCTTTTAATTTCATTAAGGGTCCCTCTGGCCTTGCATTCTAGAGCAAGTTAAGTAGGGCACTGCAGGGGAGGAAGGACATATGTTGCCATTTAAAATAAAGTAAATTAAAAGTAAATCTTGTTAACCAGCCATTTGAGCTGTGGTTCTGAGATAGTGCTGGGCAGGGCATCTTTGCCCTTAGCCTTTCTCTACCCTCTCCCAATGAAAGTGCGAAAGCAATGTCCTGTGAACAAACCGATTAGGAGAAAGGCTGCTAGCCAGGCTCAGGGACTGCTTACCTTCCAAATGACTTCCCGATGGCAGAAGGCCGGGCCTCGTAGTAGTATTGTTTGTACTCATCCATCCACACCTCTGCTGTGCGTTTGGTGTTCCTGCAGGTGGGCAAGGAGAAGCTATGCTGAGTGCTAGTAGCTTGCGGCAGCTCCCCCAAGAGCTGGAGATAAAGGAACATTGGCAACTTAGGAACGTGCTCATGGAGACATTCAGGGTATGTCTACGCTATGGAGAGTATACTGACATAGCTGTGGCACCGTAGCTCTGCCAGTGCAGCCTAGATGCAGTCCAAGATGATGGAAGAGGTTTTTCTGGCTGTGTAGGAAAAGTACCTTCCCAAATGACAGTAGCTTTGTCAATGGAAAATCCTTTCTGTCCACACAGCTGCACCTACACTGCGGGTTAGATTGGTATAGCAGCATCAGCCAGGGGCGTGGCTATATTAACCTAAGGGTACGTCTATACTTACTTCCTGGTCCGGATGTAAGCGATCGATCTTCTCGGATCGATTTATCGTGTCTTGTGTAGACGCGATAAATCGATCCCGGATCGATCCCGGAAGTGCTCGCCGTCGACGCCGGTACTCCAGCTCAGTGAGAGGAGTACGCGGCATCAACGGGGGAGCCTGCCTGCCGCGTCTGGACCCGCGGTAAGTTCGGACTAAGGTACTTCGAACTTCAGCTACGTTATTAACGTAGCTGAATTTGCGTATCTTAGTCCGAAGTGGGGACTTAGTGGGGACCAGGCCTAACTTTTAAGTGTAGACCAGGTCTCGGGAAAGTTAACTCATCGCCACAGCTATGCCAGCGTAACCTCACAGTGTAGACGCAACCTACAGTGACGGAAGGGGTTTTTCCATCGCTGTAGGTAATCCACCTCCCCGAGCAATTGTAGCTAAATTGACAGAAGCATTCTTCTGTCTACCTAGTTGTGCCTACCCTGGAGGTTAGGTCAGCATAGCTGTATTGGTCAGGGGTGTGGATTTTTCACACCTCTGACTGATGTACCTATATTGACCTAAATTTTAAGCACAGACCAAGTCTAAAGGTGTGAAGTTAAAGAGTGTTAAAATGCATTAAGCTTGTGTGGATGCTCTCGTTTAGAAGTGAAGTGGCCTTAGTTCACTTTAGCTTAGTTTACTTTTGTCCCTGTCTAGATGTGCCCTTTGTGACTAGTCACGGACCAATATCACCCTTCGTTTTTTTGTAACAACCTCTTTCTCCCTCCCAACATGTCTACCAACATCTCTCATTTTTATTCTCTTCCCCTCTCTGCTACAATGGAAGCTGCCCATGTGGCTCTTCTCACAGCAGATACATCTCTGTGGTACACCTGGACCTGCAACTCTCATGTGCTATCTCCTAATCAGTAACAAAAAATGTGACAAAGAACTGCTGAGTCCTGTGGCAGGTTCAGCTGGAAAGAAGGAGATGGACGGGGCCAGGAATACCCAGGACTGGGATCCCTAGGGACAGTGAGGCCGTGGCTACACTCGAAACTTCACAGTGCTGCCACGGGAGCACTCTCGCGGCAGCGCTTTGAAGTGCAAGTGTGGTCACGCACCAGCGCTGGGAGAGAGCTCTCCCAGTGCTGCAGGTACTCCACCTTCACGAGGGGATTAGCTTACAGCGCTGTAACTTGCTGCGCTCAGGGGGGTGTTTTTTCACACCCCTGAGCGAGAAAGTTGCAGCGCTGTAAAGCGCCAGTGTAGCCATAGCCTGAGGATATGTCCTTCTGGGTTAGCATTCCAGAGGAAGGGGATACGCTTTATACAGTGGGCACCTGCACAATTTCTTTGCCTAGGCAGGAGGTTTCAGGTTGAATCTTGTTATATGTTCAATCACGTGCCATCCTCCCTGAATCCCCAGGCAAAAAAAAAGGGAAAGGGGGAAAGAAAGATATAGGATTATTTAGACATGCTAAATATCAAGATGATCCATTTGCCATTGCAATATCCCAACACCTACTTGATATAGGTCAGTGCATTGCCCTCTGGAAAGTCATAGGGGTGGCGTTTCCTGAACACATGGCCGACTCGACTGCAGGGAACAATCTCCAAGCTGCCACCACACATCCACACTCGGAAGGAGAGCTCTGGAAGAGATCCCAAGCATCAGAAGGTACAGCCAGACAAGCAATACAAGTAAAACTTCCTAGAATACCAACAAAAAAAGTCACCTCATACACTGCACCTGAATGGCTTTGCCTCCTTTGTCTGCGTAGATGCCATAGACACAGTCCACAGTAAAACCAGGAAGGATGAATTGATGGAAAGAGAACCTGTCTCTCTTTGTTAAAATTGAGTTGATCCTTCTCAGACTTCCCAACCTTCCTCCTGTCCCTCTCCTTTCTCTGAGACCATCCCTTTAGCAAGAGACCTACTCATTTATCCTGGGCCTTGTGGCTGCCAGACACTTAGAATGGCTTCTGGCAACAGATGTTGCTGACATTACACTAGACTTCAGTGGCCCACAAGCCCTGTCTACAAGAGATGGGGCTGCCTCAGGAAAACAGACACCCCTGAAGAAGTCAGAATTGGTGCCAAGTCTACAGGGAAGAGTAGGTGCATGGGAGAAAGGAACAGATTTAGGAAAAGGGTGGATATGTGAGAGAGAATAGGAAATGACAGTGAGAAGAGGAGTCAGGGAGGTGCTTTGGTTTACTTAAGCGGTCCATGCCTGGAGTCCTGCTCCCTTTGCCACACCCCCACTGACATCACCCTGGAGTACAGTTTCAAAGCAGAGCATATCATACACAGTTGCCAAGTGTGGGCCATGGTTGCTCTCTCCCTCTAATTTCAGGGCAACAACCCAGCTGATCAGGTTTACGTATATCCAATTAAATATGTCTGCTTAGCTCAGGTGCTAGTGGCCCCTCGGCATGGCAAAGTTTGGCCACCACTGCCCATCTAAGCACTGTATCTCCCCTGCCCTTCTCCTCTCCTGGCCCCTGGAATCCCAGCAGCTGTGGTACATCTCACATTAATGTTTCAGTTGTATCACACCATCTCATTATAATGCTCCCAACTCACTTGGCTCTGCCAAAAATGGTAGAGGAGTGAAAACACTGGGCTGCAGCTCAAAGTTACCTCTCCCAAGAGCAGAATTCAGTCCAGTTTATTTGAGAGAAACACACACACACCCATTGCTTACAGAAACCCAGCTGATCCTGAAGTCAATTTCAACATTTTGTTAAAGAATTGTAGGAACACAGGGGCTTTGATGTGCAGAAGCTCATTTGCATCACAGAAGAGACAGGCCCTTGTTAAGGATTATGAGTCTGTCCGTCATTGTCCCCCCCTCCGAGTTTAATCACTGTGCCACACTGGATGGGTTCCCCACTTGCGCTTCATGTGGAGGTGAAAGCAACAAAAAAGGAAGGGTAATAGGCAAAAAAGTCAACTGGGGAGTTGGAGAGATTTGCATAAGATTCTGTACAACAATGGGGCCCTCCAGAGACTTCAGATCATATAGATTGTCCTTAAAAAACTTTACTCGCCTGGGGTCCAGGCCGGCGCTTCCACTAGGCGAGTCTAGGTGGTCGCCGAGGGCAGCAGGATTTGGGGGGCGGCATTTTGCCGTCCTCGGAGGAAATTCGGCGGCGGGGGGTCCTTCCACTCCGGGTCTTTGGCGGAAATTTGGTGGCGGGGCCTTCACTTGCTCTGGGACCTGCCGCCAAAGTGCCCCGAAGACGCGGAGTGGAAGGACCCCTGCTACCGAATGCTCAGAGGAGGAGCGCTGCCGCCTAGGGTGGCAAAAACCCTGGCACCACTCCTGCTGGGGTCTTCCTCAGGCCATGGGGCAGGAGATACAACATTAAGAAGTTAAAAAAAAATCCTTTCAGCCTGAAATCTGCCATGCAGGCCCCATGGCTGCCATACTTCAGGCCTCCCACCCCCAGATTGCCAGTCCAGCTCCTTTGGAAGGGGTGGGCAGGGTTGTTTAACATGAGTGGGTTATTTGTTTTTAAAATGGCTTCTACTTCTGCCTCTGAGTAAAGGAGAAAATGTTAATAAGTCACATTTTCACTGCTATCTTTTGATTCCTCTCACACATCCCAGACAGTCTGTGCCCAACAGGGATCAGTTGAGAGACAAGCAGCAGAAGAAAGCTCCCCAGCATCATAGGCAGGGAAGGTCTTTGAAAAAAGCCAAGCTATACGTTTCTTTTGGGATTGTATCCAACTGGGTTTTTCACTCCTGGAACTAGGTTCTGACTCATTCTGGGCCAGGTTGCATCCTAATAACTATATCAAACGTATCCATCGTGAAATCCTGAAGCCAGTTTGTTCAGTTTACCAAGACAGTTCTCAATTCTAGGTGGATGTGGACGGACACAAACACACACACACACACACACACGCATACGCACGCAGAGGGAGAGTGTATCTATTCCATATCCATAAAGCAACAGGATCCTTGAAAGTAGGCAAAAAGGACAAAAAGATTATGCAGGTCGCACAACAATACATCATTTTATTCTGACTTATTTCCTTCAAACATGGAATAGAAATTGGAGACGGAGAAGATCTACTAGGTGATTTAGCCCATCCCCTGGGGCATATGTTGGATTGTTATGTACTGTATGTTTCCAAGTGCTTTGCAGTTTTAGATAACTCAAGCACTGTGAGTTTCTCCACTTCCCCTAAGGCTCCGTCCTCACTACGGATTTTGTAGGGGAGTGTGTAGTGAAGCATCCTTTTACCATATCCCTTCGGCTATGTACTTGCCTCCCATACTCTGCCTCCTTTTTAACCCTGCTCACTCGCAAGTAAAAAAATAATCCACAAAAAAATGGCTGGCATTAAAATATTTTGTTTTTCATGAAAAAATGTGGCATTTTTAATAAAAATTTTATAAAAAACATTATCAAGATTTTTCATATACCAAAAACCTGGTTTTCAATAAACAAAACAAAAATGAAAAATATCCATTACCATTTTCTATTTTATTATCCTCCTATTATCTAATGGACATATAATTTATGTGTCAAGGTGGAATGAGCTTTATATTGTATTTTAATTTAAGAGATGAGCATCAGCAGAGGCTTATGGAAATCTGAAGAAATATAGTATTGAGTAGCCCGACATCAGATCTTTACAACAAAGATTCCACCTTGCAACTTTGTTTTCCCCGTTCCTAGTTTATCCTTTCAGAAGCCGAAAGCACGGGATACATTATTCTTTTAAAGGGGATTTATCTGCAACTTAATTAATAATGCAAATGGAATAAATTAGTGGCAGCTTTATCATATTCTTAATGATTCTCCTACTGCCACATGTCTGAATTCTACAGATCATCATTTCTGATGTGTCTTAGAGAGGGTTCCCTCCGTCTAATGGAAAATACTCTTCTAAGCTCCTTAGGTAATCCCAAGTAATATGTACTGCAGACAAGCCATGCTTGGAACTGCTCAAATAGTGAGCAAAATCACTTTCTAGTTCCAGAGAGTCAGGCCAGAGGGAGCGGTTTTATTACTACAAGAGGTATTGAAACACAGAAAGAGATATGTACAGATTCATTTCAGTTAACAGGAAAGACAAATAAATTATTTTAATTCCACTCTCCCTCACCAGCAATTCATTTTAATCGAGCCCCAAATTCTTGATTTCTCTGTGCTCCTCTTTTCAGTTCTGCTGCTCTCTAACCCTCACTTACATGTGATGATTCTACAGCACAAGGCATCATCTCGTTTGGGAGAAAAAGATGCCTCAAATTGTCACCTCTGGTAGTATTGGGGAAGCAGGTTTCAGAGCTTTGCTATGTGAAATAACAGTACCTGGGAAGATAGTCCTCAGAGGGTTTAGAGCTCGGTCCCAGTTTAAGAGTCTTCATTATGAGTATCTGTACCCAGCTTCCACTCCCAAAGAGGCCTGACATACTAGGAACACTACATTTCAAAGCCATTGTCATGGGATAAGAACTCACCTTTATTAGGGGAAGAACGGATGTCTATAGAAAGGTTGAATGGTGGTGATGTTCCACTTGAAGACTTGTATGACGATGGAGTGGGTCAAGAAAGAGAATCTCTCCCAAAGATCTGATGTTAAGTACCACAGATATTATTGTTATTTATGTGTATTTCTGTAGCACCTAGGAGGCCCCACTCAAGGATCAAGGCCCTGTCCTGTTAGGTACTGTGCACACATACAACAAAAAGATGGTCCCTACCTTAAAGAGCTTATATCTTTGATATACACATGAGCCAGTAATATAGATCTGACTGACACTGTGATTGTCTGATGTCTAGAACCTTACATTGATACACAGATCTTTGGAACGGGGTGTTTTTGTGGATTGCAAATAATATATTAATTACATGAAATGCCCACAGGAAAGCATATTTTGTCTGACAAAGATTTCCTGGTGTCACTTTCTGCGTGAGGAGGGAGATGGTGGGGGGAAAGAGAGGGCAATGACTAATTTCACAACTCACCAAAATTCTCTCCTCCCCAGATGTCCATCTGAGTGTCATATTTTCCCAGATGGTTAAACCAGGACTTATCGATCACAAAGATGCCTCCCGCTATGACAGGTGTTCTAGAGAGAAGGAAGAAAGGGCAAATGCATAACAAAACAATCATAATTTGTCCTTGCACAGGATCTTTCATCTGAAGATCACAAGGCACTTTAGAAACATTCATTAATTAAGCCTCGTAACCCTGCGCCACCGTCATTATCCTTATCTCCATTTTACAGATGAGGAAAATTTGGCCAGACATAGTTCCTCACCTCAATCACATGATGAGATTGCAGCAGAGGTGGGAATACAACACAAATCTCCTGACTCCAAGTCTTGTGCTTTCACCAATAGACCCACCTTTCTCCCCTTGTTAGATTCTATCACAGTATTTAGAAGGTTAGTCTTGTGTCTTTTGCTCTTTGCACAACATACTCAATACGAAGGAACCACACGGGCACAGTGGGATCCAAACAACCGCTGGACTGTTACTAAGGCTCAGCTGCATATACCCACTGCTGTTCTGTCAGGATTCTGGTGGTTTCGGAAACATGAGACACCGTGAGGACCGCTACAGGGCTCACAAACTATTGACAGAGATGCTTTCCAATTCGTAGGTGCTATAGTTAAAGCATCTTGCTGTCTAAATAGACAAGAATTTGGGGGGTTTGTCAGCATTTTTCACACTTTAGTTTTCTCAAAGCTCTGTACACAGTAGTGAACCAGCTAGTGACTACACTGGCCAACAGAGAAGCCATTATGTGCCCCACCCCATCTCAGTCAAAAACGTGAACATTCAAAGCTGGGAAAGAAGGATGATCCTGTAGTTAAGCCCTTGGACTGGGTTTGGTTCCCGACTCTGCCACTGACTTCCTGTGTGACCTTGGGCAAGTTGTTCAGCCTCTGTGCCTTAATTCTTTATCCATCAGAGGGGATAATAGCACAACCAGACCTCACATGCTGTCGAGAGGATAAATTCATTCGTTTGTGAGGCACTCAGATACTAGAGAGATAGGGGTCACGTGAGTAGACAGATTGAATGGGCTGCAACGGTCTGTAAATGCGTTTAACTTAAAATCATTACTTCTTACATTATTCAAGGAGTAGTGAATTGATAAATTACAGCTTTCACACGTGTCACATGGCTGCTTCAAACATCTCACAAGACAAATGCCTCACACAGCATCTGCAGCGACTGCGATGGTATCTTGTCCTCACAAGGCAAGTTCTTTGTGCACTCCTGATGCAAAGATGAAGTCTTAACAATGGCATTCAAAGAGAGAGCTGCACAAGCCCAACAGAGACTGGTACCTTATGGACTGGGTTGGGTCCGTTCTGGACATCTTCTGCTCTATAGGGATCTGCTCCCACTTAAAGTGAAGGCTCCAGTCAAACCCTGAGAAGAAAAGAAACACTAGGGATGCCAATAGAGTAAGAGAATGCCAGCCACTAGAATACTCAGGAAATCTGCAGCAAGGGCATCAGGGGAACAACAAATTAAACTAACAGGATGTTGCAAACCTCCTTTTTTTTTGGTTGGTCCTGGTGACTGTTTTGCACACACAGGTTTCCACTAGCCTTGGAAACAGATCCATGCCTTCATTAAGAGGGTGCCTGTTTTGCCCCCTCAGCCCCATCTGCCTGTGGCAGATGCCACACCAGATTTGCAAGTACTACCCTTCACATCAACCAGCAGGAGCCAGCCAGGCACACTGGAACTGCAAATGCATGAGGCCACCAGTGACCCAAGTGAGCAGAAGTTCCCAAGGTTACCCCACACATGCCCCAAAGTAGCAAGAGCCTTCGACATTGCAAATGTTGCTGGACTATTTGGAGTCCCTCCAGGCGCTCCCCTCCCTTAGCAATACTTGTCTGTGCTCAACTACTTTCCAGTTCTTCTGGAGTGTGTTGTCAGGGTGAGAGGTGATAATCAGGGCTGCTGCAGTCTGGTCAGTGCGTCTTACGCCTCTTTGGCTGACAAAGTTATGAGGTTTTAATCAGCACTCTTGGTGGGATGACGGTGTATTTCTGGGAACAAAGGCTCCAGTGCATTGCCATTGGTTTTCCCAAGTCTATCACTTGTTGAGTTGTCCCAAGTTTCTGAATTGAGCTATGGGTAATCCGTAAAATGCTGCCAGGTAATGGACATCCATGAATTGGGTGGGTTCTGAAGGCAGGGAGGGTGGTGAGAGGAGGTGTTGGCAGGTGGGATTCACCATTGAAAGCGAGAGAGAGTTGAGCCTTGGAGGGGCAGGGGATGGTAGTGGAAGGGTTTCACAGCTAGGAAGAGAGTTGAGAATGTTTTTCAGGGGCTAGTGTGGGAGGATTTGGTGGCTGAGAGGTGTGGCCTTGGGATGCTCTTCAAGGGATAGAAAGAAGCTCTGACATCTGCTTAGCACAGTGCGCTGGCAGGAGGGCTCTGCATCTGACAGGAGTCTATCTGTGATACCAGTGGGTTTCAATAGCTGATGGTGGCATTTGTCTGGGGGAATCATGGAGAGGGTGCAGGCAGATTTGACAGCTGGGGGAGGGGGTTTGGTTAGGGGCCTAACCTGAGGAATCTATTGGTGGGTTTAGGCACTGCTGAGTAGAAGGAGCGCTAATCAGCTGGAGGGGGGTTGCTTGCATCACTTATCCATCAGGTGATGTTAGTGGTTGTGAGGGGGGTTGGCCTGCATGCTTTGGGATGGGCAGGTGTGTGTGTGGTGAGTTTTGGAGAGCAAGCAGGGTGCATTCTGATCGCTCATCTGCAGGGTTACTGGAGGGCTCAGCAATAGCAGGAGGGGCTGGGTTGGGGTGCCTGTGGGTGTCACTGGGAGCTGGGAATTCCGGTCTGGAGCATTGTAAGAGTCAGACTCCGGCACCCCTCCTGAATACCTGCCTGGCCTGCGATCTGCCGGCAGACCTTTCCTAGAGAGCCACCTTCAGTCCTAAAAAACTACTGTCTTGTGTCTGAAGCATCCACATGCAGGGCCAGTTACACAGAGTGAGTGGAGAGCCTCTCTGCATACCCCCAAGTTGCTCTATGGCCTCTTCTCCACTGGAGCTGTTCCTTCCAAGCCGCAAAACACATTGGACAGAAAGAGCAGAGCACTGTTATTGCTGCCACTCACTAGCTGGTCCTTGTCCACCTTCCCCTCAGGTCTAACTTATCCCAGCCATTAGCCTTACCCACCTCCCCTCAGATCGGCTGAGGCTGCCAGGTAGGCAAAATTATCCAGGCTGATCACATCGATGATTGGACTCACCACTCGGGTATAATCCTGTGAGAACAGAAGAGTGGGAGAACAATCAGGTCTCTCTTGGGGGGCTGGCAAAAGAATAGGATATCAGAGACATGAGGCTATGCACACCGCAACAGGGAAAAATACATCAGCATATTACATTGCAACTCTTCATTACCTCCCATGTGGCAGCTAGGTAATGAATCCATGGCTGCTGCATGTCTACAGATAGGGAAACTGTCAGCTCAACTTCATATCTATGACACAGGGAAATGGAACTAAGGGCCCTCTTGTAATATGCGTTTAGCACACAGGAGCACTGGTAAATGATAGCTCTTTATTTCCTGGCCCCAATCACATGACATGGATCCCAATTTCAAAGGTTAATATCCCTGTCACAAAGGCAGGAATCGGTATCCAGGATTCTTTCAATTTTTTTTAAAACAAAAAGGCCAACAAAATAAAAAAATTCTCATTACCAACCCAAAACAGCCACATAGCCAACTAATATACCACAAAGGAGACACAGTATTTACTCATGATGATTGACTAGTCCCTGAGAATAATGAGCCAGACTTAGAAATCATGAGATTTTTAAAATAAACAAAGAAATATTGGGTGCTTTTTATTTGCCTTCTGGTTTTTGAACCTTTAGGGAGCACTCCAGTCACATTTTTAAGCTATTCTCTGCAACCATGGGGGCTAGAAATTTACTTTGTATTAAAAGAAAGCTGAGATTCTTGACTCCAGGAGCTGAGGCTTTAAGAAAAACACCAGCTATCTCCACCCTCACAATAAAATTGAGAGAGTTGGTAATGATGGAGGTACCTAGCCATCTGTCTGTCACTACTATCTCTAGCCTTCTGATCACACAGCCACTTGTTCTCAGAACAAGTTTTTTGTGCTGTGGCCTGTACTCAGGCCTTGAGCCTGGGTGTGCTGTTTGGTTTTTCATCGACAGTGACAGGGCGGGCATGAGTTAATTCTGCCAGCGCATGAGCGCTGTCAACAGCAGTGTCAGAGTACAGCCCTTCTATGGTCTGTGTTCTGTTACCATCTATCCAGGCAGCCTGACATTCCAGCCTGCTCACAGCTAGAGATAGATGTGAACCAAACCCCCAGACAGAAACAGCTACAAAATCTGGGGCAAGTTTGGAATCTGAACCTGGACCTAGATCTGAACATGGCAACTGACCCCTATATCTATAATGGGCTGAACCAAAATCCTAGCCCAGAACTCTAAACAGGTTGGATCAGGGTCCAAAAACTTTGCAGCTCAGATCCATCCCTGCTAATAACTACTCAGTCCCATCTGCAGAGACACCATCACTGTGCTGCTGCTGCTGCTCCTGCCAGGAGCTTGACTTTACGAGCAGAAGTAAAGTAGACATTTATGGGCTACTGAGATGGAGGATTTATTGAACAGGCTTAAAAAGAAGTTCTAAGGTTTCACCTTCTTCCTCCCCTCGATACTAAACTGAGCAGACATATGAAATGTGCAGCAGCGCAAGTGCCTCCCACTCCTCTCCTGGGCCCCATTACTTCATGGGCTCCTTTCTTCAGAGAAGGAGAATGCGGCACTTGCAGGTGGCAAAGAGATCAGTCCCCCTCTGCACCGCCCTGCTCTTTCACTGCAGGTTTTTCAGCAGCATTGTCACATCCTCCCTTCGACCCCAGGGCGAATTCAGGGCGAGAGCTGCCAACGCGGCTGTCTGATATTCCACTCTATCTGCCCTGGGGTTAATCCTTTCTCCAATGAACCTCAGAAAGAACGTCCCTGGGGGCACTTTGTGTTGAGAAGTGGTTTTGTGGGCCCGGTGCTTGCTGCAGAGGGTGTTAAAAGCAGGAAGGTTTCGGGGGTGGGGGAGGTTCAGCAGTTGGAAGGAGGCTGTGGAAAGGGAGCAGCAGTGCGTGCAGAGGTTGTGTGTGTTGTCTACATGTGAGGGGATGTGGAAGAAGTATCCAGGAGAATTAAAGTAGCAGTCAGCGGCACAAGGATTTTCACAAATCTCCCCTCCCATCTATTAACATCCCCGTCCCCACAACAGGAGAGTGCTGGGGTCCTGCAGTAAGAGTCTCAGTAATACACAGCAGGTGCCAGTTGCACTGGATATTTTAGGCTCCGTACTCCTCTTAAAAACATCTGAGTTTGACAGGGAGGCATTTGGATGCTTGCCCTCGATGCTGAAGCTCACAATGTGCAGGGTGCTGTCTATCAGCTGCCTGGCAGGGCCAGGAAAAAAAAAGCTAAATCCTGGCGGGGGTTGTGTGAGATGAGAAAGATGATGGGGGAGGGGTCTCACCTCTTTCACTCTCTGAAGCATCGGCTGCAGCCACTCACTGTTCACCTCACAGTGACTGTCCAGGAAGGTGAGAACCTCAGCCATCGCTACCTCAGCCCCTCGCACTCGAGAGCGAATCAGCCCTAAGGGGAGGAACAGGCAGAGGAGGGGAAGACAGTGGAAAGGACAGAGAGTAAAAGGAAGGGGAGATTAGGGACGGAAAGCCCTGAACTTCTACAACTTAGAGAAAATACAAATTCTCCACTGCCTTGCACCTTGTGTAGCCATTTACACTGGTGCAGGTGGCCTGATTCTCCAGGACAAGCCGGACTCTTTACACTGCTCTAACAGTGTAAATGGGCCATAAACGCAGTGGATCTGCCCACTGGAGCAGGGAATACCCCTACTAGAAGGGCCTCCCCAGATGGCATAGAGCTGCCTTAGCCAGGTCCATGCCACCACAGGAGTAGGAGACATGCTAGAGGCATGGGATTTTTTATTTTTTCTGTCCATACCTCTAAACCTCCAGTCTTGATTACTGGAACCTCCTCCTCTTCAGCCTCCCTGACACCCACATCACTTCTCTCCAGTCCATGCAAAACACAGCTGCTACAATCACCTTCCTTGCCTGTCACTCTGCTCAATCACCCCCATCTCTCAATCTCTCACCTAGCTCCCTCACCCCTTCCAGTGTTTTGAGCTCCAGCTTCTTGTCCTGACTTTCAGGGCCCCTCACTGCTTTTCACTCTTCTCTTTTATGATGCCAGTCTCTCCCACAAATCCCCCCCCATCTTCCACACACACACACCCCCCAATGCTTGGGATGCCATGTAAGGCCGCTACCCTCGCTTCCATCAAATCTCTTCTCAAGACCCACTTGTGCTGCGATGGCTATAAGAAATCAGACAGCACAAAATGGCTGGGCGGAAGGACTGTTAGGACAGCTAGGGAAAGTCAACATTTTGATTTGTAGATGTATTATATATGTGAAATATTAGCTTTCCCCAACTCTCTGTGTGTATATAGAATGTATAATATTTGATTGTCTTCTTCTCTCAGGTCAGGAACCATATCTACCTATATATTCCTAGCACAATGGGGTCCTGATCCTGACTGGGGACTGTGGACACTACTATAACGTAAATATTTAAAATAACAACAGATGCCCTGAAGCATGAGGATTGATAACCCAGGTTCTCTCTGCCAGAGCCTCCAGATTGGGAAATAAAAGCTTCACCTTTATTGCAAGTATGAATTGTAACCATGAGAAATAGCATCTAGGGGAGTGGAGGGCAGATAGGGTGACCAGATGTCCCGATTTTATAGGGACAGTCCCGATTTTTGGGTCTTTTTCTTATATAGGCTCCTATTACTCCCCACCCCCTGTCCTGATTTTTCACACTTGCTCTCTGGTCACCCTAAGGGCAGAAGAGGTGACTTTGCGAGCAGATGGTACCTGCAAAGTTTTCCACACTCACCTTCTCGCCGACTGTTGCGTAGACACTTGACTTTTGGGATCTTGGTAAGGAGCTGGCAGTCCTCAGCTTAGGAAAGGAGAGAACATTTGGCACAAATGCATGAATTATTTGGCTTCAGTGGAGAGCTCCAATTAACTGCTCTCATGTGTCTCCATGCAGGGAAAGCACTGCTTTCACTTAATATCACTTTAATCAACCTGATAGCCTTAATCCCATTGTCTAAAGTGTACCCAAGAGAGCTCTGCTCGCTTGACAGTCCTCCTCCATGGCTGCTGAGCCAAAGCTCCCCAGATGCGCTGAAGGGCTGAGGCTGCAGTCAGTTTGAGTGCAGCACTGCAGAAGAACAAAGGGGCATATGCTGTAGGTGTAGAATTGGGAGCAGGAGAAACTGAGGGACATCAGGGAGCAAGTGCAGAGAATTCAAGAAGCTAGGGAGGAAAGAGACCTACTCTATTAGGTGATCTAGTCCATTTCCTCCACCCACTAGATCATGCAAGGTTGTTCCCTACAATCTGTTCTCTGGGATAGTTTTCAGTTTAGTTTTATTTAATCCAAGACATGGTGATTCAACCATCTTCCTTGGGGACACTTTTCCACTGTCTAATATAGGGATGTCCGACTGGCAACTTGCTGGGAGACCAAGTCACACCTAATTTGCATTAAATGAAGTATATTACAGAACATCAAGGTTGCACATCCCAGACTGCATCTGGTAAGAGTGACCTTTCGCTCAGCTCACGGTGGAGCAATGCATGCTAGGCCATGTAGGCTCAGAAGGCCACATCTCCACATGAAAGAGGAGATAAGGCACAGGGGTCCTTCTACAATTCTGTGGGATACATTTGGTCCACAGGCAACACTTTGGCAAGTCAACAAGGTTCAACAAGGACAAGTGCAGGGTCCTGCACTTAGGACAGAAGAATCCCATGCACTGCTACAGACTAGGGACCGAGTGGCTAGGCAGCAGTTCTGCAGAAAAGGACCTAGGGGTTACAGTGGACGAGAAGTTGGATATGAGTCAACAGTGTGCCCCTGTTGCCAAGAAGGCTAACAGCATTTTGGGCTGTATAAGTAGGGGCATTGCCAGCAGATCGAGGGACGTGATCATTCCCCTCTATTCGACATTGGTGAGGTCTCATCTGGAGTACTGTCTCCAGTTTTGGGCCCCACACTAAAAGAAGGCTGTGGAAAAATTGGAAAGAGTCCAGCGGTGGGCAACAGAAATGATTAGGGGGCTGGAGCCAGAGCTGGCTCCAGGCACCAGCTTCTCAAGGAGGTGCTTGGGGCGGCCGCTCCGGAGAGGGGCGGCATGTCCAGGTATTCGGTGGCAATTCGGCGGACGGTCCCTCACTCCGCCCGGGAGTGAAGGGCCTCCCGCCGAATTGCCGCTGCAGATCGCGATCACGGCTTTTTTTTTTCTTTTTTTTTTTTTAAACCCTGGAGCCGGCCCTGGCTGGAGCACATAACTTATGAGGAGAGGCTGAGGGAACTGGGACTGTTTACTCTGCAGAAGAGAAGAATGAGGGGGGATTTGGTAGCTGCTTTCAACTATCTGAAAGGGGGTTCCAAAGAGAATGAATCTAGACTGTTCTCAGTGGTACCAGATGACAAAACAAGGAGTAATGGTCTCAAGTTGCAGTGCGGGAGGTTTAGGTTGGATATTAGGAAAAACTTTTTCACTAGGAGGGTGGTGAAGCACTGGAATGGGTTACCTAGAAAGGTGATGGAATCTCCTTCCTTAGAGGTTTTTAAGGTCAGGCTTGACAAAGCCCTGGCTGGGATGATTTAGTTGAGGATTGGTCCTGCTTTGAGCAGGGGGTTGGACTAGATGACCTCCTGAGGTCCCTTCCAACCCTGATATTCTATGATTCTAAGTCCTGCTCTAACAGATATCACTGGGGCAAAAGTTTCCATCACAAGCCCATTTCCCCTGAGCCCTCTCCACCTCCCTCCCCCCCACAAGCAGCTCTTTTATCCCATGCACTTTTCTGCATCTTGTCATCATCCTCCCACAGCCTCGGTGCTCTGGAGAGACACGCTAAGGCCACCAGCCAAAGTGCTTCTCTTGGCATCTCTTTTTCCATTTTCAAGGACACACAATCTGAAATATTGCTCTTCTGTGGGCAGCTTGGCAGCTGCTGTATCATTCAAATGTAATGGCAGGAGCTCTTGAGTAAAAAACTACTGAGATATTGCTGGACATCTGTCACAAGGGAAGACTGTGTCCCAGCAATGGACAGGTCCATTTCAGGTGAATGCAAGAATCTCTTTTCAGGTTATTCACCTGCCAGGAATGTAACAAGAGTGGGCCCAGAAATCCACCTCCTAGCTCTGACCCTAACCTCTCTGTGTCCTTGGGGAAACCCAGGAACCAAGGGCCAGATTTGCAGAAGTACTCAGTACCGAAGGGCTGCCATTGAGACCAATGGGAGCATCTGGGAGATGGACACTTTTGATAATCTTGCCATTTATTTAGAGGCCTAAATGGGAGTTTCTGGCTGAGCTCTTTTGAAAATCTGGCCTCAAGCTGTTCAAGGCCAACATTTGCAAAAGTGGCAACTGAGTCTGGGTTTGAATTGTCAGGTGCTCAACTTGAGACACTTAGGATCTACTTTTCAGAGGTGCTGAGCCCCACAGCTCCCATTGCCTCAAATTGGAGTTCTGGGTGCTCAGCACTTCTCAAAATTAGGCTCTTGGAGTCTCAAGCTGGCACCCAGGAACTCAGGCACCCAAATTCAGTGACCACTTTTTGAAAATTTTGGGCAAAGCTATTTATCTGTAAATGCAGCCAGTATCACTTCCTTAACTCACAGGGGTACTGCAGACATTCACTACAAAATGCTATAAAGCACTATAATAATAGTCTGAAGACATAATTAATTATTATAATAAACATGGTGCTAGATTGTCCTGGGTCCTTGTGGAAGCCCCTTGTACCCCAACCCCATCATACAATAGCCAGGAACAAATGCAAGCCCTGTGCTCAGGGGAGTGCATAGATTACTATCCCCTAGTGCCTTTGGGGGAAAGAATTACCCAAAAGGTGGAATGGAGGAGTCAGGGCACAGCCACTGGTCTGTGGAGCTAGCCAGGATCGTGTAGCATACACTCCTGCTTTGCACCAGCTTGCTGGAGGAGGTCGGGTACCTCTTGAAGCAAAATCTCACCCAGAACTACTTCCAGGGATGCACTAGGTACATGACAATCCCAACCAGGGCCCAGGGCAAAGCCAGTCTGTATGTAGAACATGAGAGTTTGCAACAGTTCTCTGTGGTCTCTCTCTATAACACAGTGGTTCTCAACCCACTGCCCGTGGGTTGCATGCGGCCCAACTAGCACATAGCTGCGGCCTAGCTGTGTGCTAAGGGCCTCAGGGCCCGCATGGCAGGGTCTGGGCTGCCAGGCTGCCCTGTGCGATGGCAGAGTCCGGGGCCGCCCTGCCACTCAGCCCTGCAGCAGGGTACACTCCTGGCCCCGCTCTGTGGAGGAGTCTCTGGGTGTGGGCTGGGGCGCTGGGCATAGGAGTCGGGGGAGGGGTGGGGCACTGTGGTTTTCAACCTGTGGCCCAGGTAAGAATAAATAGGTTGAGAACCACTGCTCTAACCCATGTAATCAGACACTGCTGACCTACACCACTCACCATATTTGGGTTAAACAACACATAAGAAGGTGGTTAATGAGACCAGACCAGGTACTCTGGCAACCTGGCCAGAACTACCAACCTCACACAAGAAGAATAGGAAGGAGGAAAACACGGCCTCTTTGCCATGGGTGAAAGCTAAACTAGGTGCAGAAAAGACTCTCTCCTTTCCCTGTTCTTTCTTCTTTTGCCAACTGGCAAGTGAGCAAGAGAGAGAATCTTTGAGAGGGAGGGAAAGAGAACAGAGTGAGTGAAGGAGAAAATCAAAGAGAGAGAAAAGCAAAAGAAAGAGACTGAGGATTGATACTTACGATCTGAGCTGAAGTCATCCACTAAAATGATCTCCTGAATGAGATTGGCAGGGGTGCGGTTCATAACACTGCAGGAATCCAAGAAGGAAAAAAGGACCTCATCATTATTAAACAAAGGCTGTTTGTAACCTGAGTAGGGTGACCAGATGTCCCAGTTTTACAGGGACATTCCCAATATTCAGGGCTTTGTCTTATATCGGCACCTATTACCCCCCACCTCCATCCTGATTTTTCATACTTGCTGTCTGGTCGCCCTAAATCTGGGTGTGATGGACAAGAAGTTGATTTTTATTTATTCTATGAATACTGATATGTGATAATGGTATGAATACTGTCCATGACCTGTTCAGTGAAGTAAACTTACTGTAGAAGACGGTGGGTTATTAGAATTTCTTATATGACTTTATTGATCTAACTTAATAGGTGGCTGTGGGAACAGCAAACCACAAAGAAACACAATAGACCTAGATAAAGACACCCCAGCATATACTTGAAAAACTACAGGGCAAGCTGGTAGCTTCAAGGATCCTGTCTAGAAGGAAGATGCAAGCTTGTTTTGCCTGGAGACTAACAGAACTCTAAAGAGTTAAGCAGCGCTTCTCAGGGAGAGAAGAGGGGGTCACTTGTCAACAGCTGTCTAGGGAGACAGGCTGACATAGGGCTCCCCATATCCAGGGAACGGTAAGCCTTAGGGAAAATAAGCTTAGCTTTATTGCTTTAAAATCTCTTTTCCTCTGAAAAGCTTTAGTTCTAAACTGCTAATACTTTGCTTTAAGGAGGCTGTTTGGTCACTGATTACCATTGCCATTGCTCCAGAGACGGGATGAGAATTGCTGGGTCTGGACAAGTCAGACCTGCTGAGGTAATCACAGATAGTATCAGGGGACCGCAAGCCAGGGCCCGGTCTGTGAATGTGAAAATCATGATTCCACTCAGAGCTAGGTGATGGCTAGAGGCCTGGGACCAGGAGGGATGCACTCAACAAGGTCAGGAGGGGTCAGAGGTGCAGTCAGCTCAGTACACATGATACTGGGCATCTCACTAGATACTGCATTGCCTCTCTCCTTCCATACCCCTAAGAGGTAAAGAACCCTGTTGAGGGTTAGTTATTCGGTCGTACAGTGACCTGGACAGGATTGCTCCCAGCAGTACATTTTCTAGTGCTTTGCCCAATGTACTGTATATCCAAACTCCCACATGACGGGACTTCCATCACATCACTTGGGTGAGACAGTTCCACAGCCCTATAGCTTTAACTGTCACTCAGCTTTTCCTGATATTCAGCCACAATGTTCCCATTCTCAATTTCACCCCCTCCCAACATCCCTCAACCACTTGCCCCTGCCCCTCACCCACCGCCCCCAGGACCTTCCTGGCCACTCACTACCCCCCTTCTCACCCCCCCCCCCCGCTGACTCAGCACTCCACTCCCATCACCCGCCTGGCATTCACATGGTACGGGTCAAATTTGAGTGATGAGTAATGATGTGACCAGGCACACAGGGTCATAACATTACTCAGGTTTGGAGTATCATGATGGACATGCAGCTGGACTACACCTGTGTGGTTCTGTGATCCCATTGTCAAGTGGCAACATCACTCACTCGAATTTGGCCTGGCCAACCCTTGTCCTGACTAAACCTGAGCAGTGCTGGAGGGGCAGTGGGGCCAAATTTAAGCAAGTGGCGTTGCAACCCCATGTGCCTGATGAAGTGCTGGAGCAACAGTCTGCCTGGTTGGGCCTCCATAACCTTGTGGACCCTGGTGCGACTGCACCACTCGCACCATTGTAGCTATGTCGCTGACACTAACCCCTTATGCCGAGCTCTGACTCCAGCACCCAAATAAGGCTGTGGGGAGAATTTGGAGGGCTCTCTCCAAAGATTCCCTTCGTTTGTGAGATTTCAGTGTTGCAGGATTGATTAGTTACTTGTTTATTTGATATCCTTGTCTCCTTTGCCTGTTCCATTGCCCTTCGTTTAGTTTACCCATCCTTTCTGGAAATAAAGTGTTGTTTATCTCTCTTTGTGGTCCTGTTATATATTATAATATTCCATGGGTGGTGGTGATTATTTATTATTTGTATTGTCATGGCACATAGGAGACCCAGTCATGGACCAGGACCCCATCCAGCCACTAGACGGAAGCACTGTGCACAAGGCACTCAGGCCCCATTGTCCTAGGGAGGATTGCCAATCCCCTGCAGATGGAGGAATGAGGGGCTCTATCACGCTTGGGGATCAGGGTTAGTCATCATTGTTCAGATGTACGAATTTACCAAAGTTCTTTTAATTTGTCCTCATAAGCCATCCTCTCAAGCCCTAATAATGATTTCTGCAGTTCTTTGATCACTCTCTAACTTGTCAATATCTTTCTGGTAGGGAGGTGTTGAGAACTTTCTGGCTTTCTCAAGTCCCCACCACCTGTCCAAAATGCAACTGCTAAAATTATCTTCCACACCTGTCAATTCAACCACCTCCCTTGCCTCTTCAAATCCCTCCCCTAGCACCTCGTCACTCCCCACAGCCAGTTCAAACTTCTCATCCTCACCTTCAAGCCCCTGTGCAGCTCCAATCAGATCTACATTGTGAGTCTCGTTCCTTATGTCTCCCTTTACCTGCTTTTCACTGTCAACAATGTGGGCCTCACCAACTGCTTTGCTTTCTCTGCCCACTCAGGCCTTCTTCCATAATGCCCCCTAAGCATGGAACAAACTCCCAGTCTTCAATGGGACTAATCATATGATTAAAGTTAAGTACCTACTCAAGTACCTTGCTGGATCAGGACCATAAAGAGGAGAGGAGTGTGAGATTATTATTTAAAAACCAACATACCTAGGCTAACAGAGCTTAATGTTGCATTGGATTTTTTACTGCTATATCACCATGCAAACACATAACTGTTTTGCTGTTCACTATCTCATCCCACTTTATTTCAGAGTTATGTTTCCACATGCCTGCCCATGAACATTTGTGTCTCAGCTTATATTGCCCTAGATGTCTCAGCCTGCATTTTTCCAAGCCAGATCTCATTTGCCACATCTGGTTCACATTTCAACCCTCTCTGGACCCCTTAGCATTACTTTTCTGTTTTCTCTGATGATTGCAATTTCTCCCAAATCACTGTCATTTGCAAGTTTCATGTGCAGGACTACCTTGTGCTTTGGGTAGTAATTCACACCTGTGTAAAGTAAGTGTAAAATGCACCCAAATCAAAATGGTACCATTTTGTACCCTCTCTTCATAGGTGTCAGTGACCACAAGCCGAAAGGCAGTGGAGAACCAGGCCCAGGCAGTTTACCACTTTGTTAGAGAAAATATTTAACAAGACTGGTCTAGCCCCACCTATCATCTAAATTTTCCTGCCTCCTCTACAGTATTGCCTGTGTATTCCCTGATCCTACCTCTGCTGAAATCTTTGTCTTGGCATTCTTCTCCCCTCACCTTTATGACTACAACTTCCACAACGGTTTTGTCCACAAGTTCCAGATCTCCAGACTCCAACATGTGCAAAAGGAAACAAACACATCACACCCTTTTCATCAACGCTTCCACTGATTTCCTCATTAGAGGTACTATGATCTAGTGGACTGCAAATAGGGCTGGGAATCAGGAATTCCTCAATTCTAATGTCAGTTCTGCAACTAATCTATTGTGTGCCCCCCGGCAAGACACTTAACTTCTCTGTGTCTAATTTTCTCCATCTCCAAAATGGGGATTATAACACTTCCAATATTTCCCCTGTGTAGATAACAGGGAATAATATTTCTCTTCCTCACAAGAGTGCCATGAAAATGAGTTAATGTTAATTCAGATGTAAGGTGCTATAAAAGAGCTAAGCATTACTACTTTTCAAAATCCAGTTTGAAATTTCCTCGTGTCTGAAACATGGACCAACTTCAGTCTGTTCCCACCCCCACCCCTACCCCAATGCACTGTCTCTCTACTCCTCGCATTGCTCCCTCTGTTTATTCAGCATCGGTGTCCTCTCGCTGCCTCATCATGGATGTATCAGCAATGCTGACGTGAGAGTCTTCTCCTCTGCAGATCTGACCATCTATATAATCCTCCTTCTTATCTCTCTCTGGCTCACAGACTCTCCATTTCATTTCAAATCTCACCAGAAAATACATCCCTTTCCTCTTTTACTCTGAATTTCTCTCTTTATCTGCCCTTATTTATTGAACTTGCCAAAGCATATTGGGATGCAGCTTGTATGAAAGGTGTTGCACAAAATACATTTGTATTCTACGGCATTGTTTCCACCAGAATTTACACAATCACTTAGCATGGGCACTGAACTACTGACAGCCCTGTTATCTTATACAACAAATATATACCCAATACATTTGTATTCACAGACAAATGGCATCCACACACCCTAAAAATCAGTAAATAAAAAATAGACAACACAGCTGTTGTTTTCCATCCATATAAGGCCTCATTGTGTCAGCAGGACTGGCCAGCATGGCAGAAACTGGTAATTTCACTTAATGACTAGCAAGGCAGAGATACCAAGCAGGCGAGTAGTCCATGAATGACAGCCATCTCCTGCAGAGCAGGGCATGTCAAGTGAGAAAACAGTTCATGAGTGACAGCTGTCTCCTGCAGAGCAACAGATGTCAAGCAGACCAGCACAGATATCTCCTGCACATCAAAGGATGCCAGCAGGCAAACTGTTTGAGATGCCACTTTAATAGCTGCTGGCATCCAGGCTATTTCTAATTCTTTTCTGCATTCCCTATCTCATTAGTCTCTCGTTTGGTCTCTTTATCCAGGCATCAGACTCTGTTTCTTCCTCCACAGCTACCTCTAAGCTGAAAACAAATCCTTGTGGCCTAAACAGTTTGTATGCCTTGAACCAGCAGCATTTGCTTGCTAAACAAATCACAAGGACATGCACAGAACAGTCTTCTCTATGCTAGGGAACTTTAGGAAAAAATTCCCTCCAGCAGTGCCACCAATTCACATGAATCTGTGTTAGCCCTGATGGGATCCCCTGTGTAGACAATTTTAACCAATGTGGTAAAAATGCATCTGGCTGTGGGAGCCTTGTCTAGAGGAGGGCTCCCACCAGTCTCACACAGGCTGAGCTGAACTAGTGGTACCACCCTTGTGTAGTTCTTCTTAAAATTACCAAGTGTAAAGCTGAAATTTTCAAAAGCAGCCACCATTTTGGATGCCCAACTTGAGATATCTGGGTCCTGTTTTCAGAGATTTTGAGCATCCATAGCTCTCATGGACATCAACTGTAAGTGCAGGTTCTCAGCATCTCTGAAAATCAGGCCCAAAATGGCAAGTTGGGTACCCAAACCAATGGCTGCTTTTGAAAATGTCCTTATTGTCATTTATTTTCATCAATTATTCTCCTTCATCCCCAATTCCTCATTCATCATCCCCAACGTGCAACTAAAATCACTTAAGTTCTTTTTAGGAAAAAACAAGTACTCTGTTATAAACATTTAATTACATAGAACTTTCAACAGGTGCTCCTTGAATGGTTAATTTTGATTAGTTATCTAACCAATCAAGGCCTAATTATCATACAGGGCCCAAAACACCTGCTGCAATTTTAGACCTACAGCTGTTCTGGAAGCCTGACCAGATGCCATAAAAAAAGTAGCTGGTGCAATTTTATCCCTCCCCTTGCTTAATATCACTGTGGTCCTCTGCAGACTCACAAGTGATAGACTAGAAGAGTCCCTTTCATACTTGATATATCATACATGCTTTACTATAATGACACAGTGGTGGGTGCACTGCCTGGGTATGCAACTCAGCAGCAATTATACGCACAGCAATAACTCATGCCCAGCGTGGCACATTCAGACCTCTGGAAACCAGGTGGCCCCAAACTGGGAAGAGACTTAGCAAGCCAGATTTCTATCCATGAGTCCAGCTCCAGCACACCTGAAAGAGTCTGTTATTTATTCACAAAGCAAACCCCTGCAAGCCCTCAGGACTCAGTGAGAGAACCAGTGCCAATGAACGCTGCATTCCTACTAAAGGTACCCTCAGCTGAACTTTCCAGCTGAGCTGTTCTCTCTCTTTGGCCAGCCTCCACAGGAGAGGGAGGTTTTTCCCTGGGCTGGTTCTCTGCTTCAGGGAGTTTTTGAGTGAGTATTTGATATCTCAGAGAGGGCAGAGGGCACAGTCTCTGGAAAAATAAAGGTAGAGAACCTGTCTGGGCTCTGCAGTAGGGAAAGGGATTTGGGGGAAGGAAAGGAGCTGGTGGAAATATTTCTTTGCTGTATGAATAGCAGCAGATATTTTCATGCTCCCACCTGCTAGGGGCTACTCCCACACTCAGAGACGCGCCACCTGATGCACCTGTTTGCTTTTGGCTACCACTGTGGCTGAGGGGAGAGAGTCCCATACATTGTTGGACTGGGGGGCTTCTGGTTGTCGGGGGCTGTACACAAGCCTAGCCAGGGATTTGCCATGGAGTCAAGTGCTGTTCCATCAGTGAGCAATTCCAAGTGTTGTAGCAGGTGACAGGGGCCTAGTCTCCATCAGACTTCAATGCCATCACCTTTCACACACCCCAGTGTGAAGCATTACTACAATATATGACCCAGCTAGGACCTAGCTGCTGATTCTTCCCTGAGACTGCCCCCCCCAACTCCTTTATCTCCCTCCTGAAAGCACCTCCAATAGTCTGTCTTCCCTTCAGCTTCCCTCACACTTCCTGCCTGGCTGCCCCTTGAAAGTGTTTGTGGGCCTAACCCAAACAGCCTCCTCCTTGCTGTTAACAGTTCCCTCAAACTCCCTGTCTAACTGCCCCCCGACACACACAGTTCCCTGCATGACCCTTGCAGACACATACACCTGGCCAACCTCTTGTCGGATGCTGACCTCATGGTCAGATCAGAAACCACCTGGAAGGGGGGCCCATTGCATTTGGGGACTTTTCCGCCTTGCTCTTTACTACCAGGAGCCATCTCAGATCCCTAGACCAGCAACCAAACAGTTCCCTGAGGGTTAAGAGCCATTTCTCCCACTGGTACCTACCTCTTCACTGTGCGGAGCAGGGTGGAGCGAGCCTCGTTGTGAAAGGTGATGATGATGCTGGTTGCTGGCAGGTCTGCGTCATAGCGCACGGAGGCACATCTGAAACATGGGAGGGCAAACATTCAAACCAGATACAATACACAGCAGCCCTTTGCACGAGATGCCTGGAATTTCCCAAGAAAAACAGCCAAGTGTGGCACAGGGGTTGCAAACACCACACTGCCAGCCTACTGTGGGAGCCTCTGCTGAGCTCAATGGGGTTAAGAAGGACAATAGGATAAAAGTTCAGTACTAAAAAGAAAAAGACACTGACTGTACTGTAGCCTGACCTACAATACTGGGAGTGAGTGAGGTCTAGTGGTTCAAGCAAGGGACTGGGTCTCAGGAGTACTGGATTTGCCACTGACTTGCTGTGTGATCTTGAGCGAGTTGATTAAAGTCTGTTTCCCCCTGTGTAGAACAGGGATAATAAGTATCTGTGACAGAATGTACCCCTGCATCCACACGCTACACACTATTGTAATCATCTTTGTACAAAATAGGTCATGTAAGGTATCATTTGAAAACTCATCATTCGTTGTCATTATTGTCCTGATAAAATATGTGTGGCAACACTGTTTTTGAAGTTATAAGATTCCACTGTATGGTGTTATTAACACATGTTCCAAACTGAGGGCAAGTCTACACTATAAAATTAAGTGGACCTAAGTTATGTCGACGTACAGCCATTGCAGTAACTAAATCCCTTTTGCATGTCCATAGTAGGCTCTTTGTGTCAGCGGTGCATATCCTCACCAGGAATTTAACTGTCAGGTTGGGCATTGTGGAATAGCTTCTGAAAGGCAGCAACAGTCGATGGGGGCAATGCAGTGTCTACACTGACACTGCCTTGACCTAACTACATCAGCCTAAGTGCTATGCCTCTCACGGAGATGAAGTTATTAAGGCAATTTAGCAGGCAAGTTACTTCAGTGGGAGCTGCATTTTAGTGTAGACGCTTACAGAGTTATGTCGATGTAAGCTGCCTTACGTCGACCTAACTTTATAGGATAGACCAAGCCTCTGGTTGGCAAACTGGTCTGTCTCAAACAAAGGAATGTGTGCTCTGCTTAATTTGCATTTAAGCAGTAAACAGTCATCAAGCAGGAGGGTGGGGGCAAAGGAAGCTCAAACAGGTGAAAAAAAAGCAGCAGGGAACATCCTGCCATGTAGACTTTTTTTCTCCTGATACCCAGCTGGAAATATTTTCCAAAAGAAGGACTGACAATAAAAGGACAAACATCCCAAGGCACCCTCCCTCTCTTTCCCTGCCCATCACATTCACAGCACCAGAAGCAACAAAGGAAGCATTCGTTGAACTATGGGAGAAGGGGTCCTGACCTATGAAGTTTGGTCAATAAGACTGCTGAAAGCATATGCTGAGAAACTGCTTGAATCTGATATAGCTTTTAAGCTAGGCACCAATAGTGTTTTAACTTTATTTTCTTGTAAACATTTCTGATTTTTATACCTCATTAGTTGTACTCACTTAAAATGTATCTCTTTGTAGTTAACAAACTTGTTTTATTGTTTTATCTAATGCAATGTGTTTAAACTGAAGTGATTGGGAAACTCCATTTAGGGTTTCAAGTTATGTGCATATTATTTCTATTAAAGAAATAACAGACTTTAGATAAATATGTATTGTCCAGAAGAAGGCTGTGCTTGACAGTATAGGACATACACTTCCGGGGGGGAAATCTAGGACCTGGAGTGTGTTGGGGTCACCTTGCAGTATAACCAAGGCTGGTAAATGCCAAGGTGTGGCTGGCTGGCTGCAGCACACACACAGACATAGCTGGGAGTGACTTGCAGGCTGGAGGCTGTTTGTGAGCAGTCCAGGCTGGAGGCTACAGCACCAAAGCATTGTAAAGGGCACCTCAGGTTAGAGAGTAGGGGTGACACAGCTACTCATTAGTTTGGATTGTACCCTAGTATGTCACGGTATCTACATCGCATCGTTGGGAGGTTTCAATGGTTAGGGTTTGTAAAGCACTTTGAGATCCTTGGCTGCCAGGCCTTAGAGAAGGGAAAGCACTGTCATTATTTGTTAAAGATCTGCCCACGGGCAATGGCTTCTCTTTCAACCACTAACATCTCTGCTTGGCAATGGAAAATGATTCCTCTACACTACCAGGAAAATATCAGGATCAAGATATTACAGTTTTGCCAAATGGAAGGTTGTATCAAAATTGGAATTTGCTTCACTAGAAGCCAGCATAAAATCTGAAACCATACAAAAATGCTAGGGATGAGGAGGTTTTACTGACATGACAGACACACAAATCTATTCACTCACTAAGAGCCAAGATTTAGCCCAGGGTGAGTTTGTACCAGGGTTTCTTACACCCCAGGAGAACAAGGATTCATTCCCACGACTCCGAGTATCTGTTTTCTCCTGCAGCTCACCATGTATGTTTTGCTTGTAACCTTTGAACTCAGCTTGGTTTGTGCCAGAATTCCAGTTTGGTGTTCTGATATGGAATGTGTGGCTATTTATAGTAGTTACAAACAAAACGTTGAGATGAGAAAAGAAGGGAACCTGAAAAGCTGAATTATATACCAACAGCACTACTAATGCAAAGCAATAATAATGTACTCTATATGAGCTCTTCCCTTGTGGAGGGGGTGATTTAGCAAAGCCTTATGGATTCCCCCCCCCCCCCCCCGCAACTTCCCTCCTCATGAAGGCCCTTGCAACAACCATTTTTTCCAAGCTCATTAAGCCAGAGGAGTCTCTGTTAAGTGAAATGGGATGCTCCCCCTTCCTTCCCGGGTCTGAGAATGCTGCAGCCACAGTATTCCCGGCCACTGATAATTTAGTAGCAATGGACTACTCTCCCAGACCTTCTTCTTATGAGAGAATGCATCAAGATTTCATAAAACCATTAGGTCAGGGCACTATCTCCTCCATCCAAAACTTTGAATTTTCTTTGCTACCGCAGCAAAGACTGTGAGATCCGCCCCACCCATCCAGCATGAGCCCACGAATTCTAGATGCAGCCTCTGCCATGTTCTGGGAATGATAGATTTGGGCTGATCTGCTCCTCCATAGCCTCTGCCACCCAAGTTTGTGGCAATGACAAACATTGGCCAATTCAGACTCTCACATTTCGGATCAAATTCCCATCCTCAGGATTGGAGCCTGACATTTTTGGCTAATCAAGGCCACATTTAGACTGAATCCACCCCAGGACCTAGGGGAAATAACTGACTTCTTCCCATGACTTATTAGCTCTATTTTTATTACAGCATTTATTACCATTGTTTTATGGCTATTACTAAACTGTTGCCATTCTTTCCCCTCAAGTTTATTGCTATTGTTTACGACTATTCTAAGCGCTGACTATTCTTTTCCTCACAGAATTTTACTACTATGACAGTGGCTTATTACAGCAATTTTCAGGCATATAAAGAAGCCCTGATCAAGACAAAGTGGAAGACTTGTGACCAGGCAGGAGACATATTGTATTTATTATTGCTTTAAAATAACTCAGGTGGGTTGTTTTTTTTTAAGGCTATTAAGGTGACAAGATGTGGGCAAGTATAGAGATTTGTCTATGCTTCTTTGGAAAGGGGTTCCCAGCTCCTCAGCAAATTTCAGAGTCACAACAGGGGAGGAAGAAGCCGATATGAAAAGGTTCGGCCTCTCTTTGTGCTGGGTAGAATAACATTAGTCTCTTTTATCCAAAGGATCCCTAAGTGATTGAAAAACTGTATGAACTATGGGCCACAAGTTCAGGCATGTCTCAGCTCTACTTGTGGGCCTGAGGAAAGAGGAAAGTCATAGGTGGCCTTTTGACCTGTGATCTTTAAGGCAGCCAGGGGCCAGTTCATCTCCTGGCACAAGCAAGAGCAGCCTTAGGGATTTTCTAACTTGTACAATCTGGAATGGCCCTCTGGGGGTGTTCCATTAGCCTTGCCACAGCACAGTGTAACCTGACATGCCCCATTCTGCCCCAACATGCCTCCAGAATAACCACTGCACTGGTGGGGAGGGCCAGCCACCTACACTGACTTGATGTCACTCAGGATGTGTCTATACTGCAGCTAGGAGTTGCGGTTCCCAGCTCAGGTAGACAGACTTGCACTAGCTCAATTCAAGGTAGTGCCTAAAAATAGAAGTGTGGATGTTGTGGCACAGGTGGTAGCTCGGGATAGCCGCCCAAGCTTGGACCCAGGGGGGCTGGTTGGATGGCTAGCCCAAGCTGTCACCAGTGCTGCAATATCCACCCTGCTATATTTAGGTGCTAGTTCGAGCTGAGCTGCAGCAACTATGCTGGGAATCACAGCTCCCACCTGCAGTGTGGACCTAGCCCCAGGGATTCCCCTCTGCAAGAGTTATCCCCAGCTGCCCTGTTAGGGCAGCTCTCTGTGAGAGCAGCACAAAGTGGATGAAGAAGGGGCCTTGGATCTGGCCTTAGGTTTACAGGAATCACTGTGTATTCTCTTCCTTAGACTGTTTGCTGTTAAACCCAGAGATTGTTTTCGAAACACCTACTTACTACATGTTGGGTGCTACAGCAATCAAAATAGATAAACAATAATTCACCAGTGAACTGCACCCATTTCTGTGACAGAGCACAAAAGCTGATTAACAGAGAACAGAGCAGGAAGTGGTGTGTTGTTAATTCCATATGTGGCACTGTTGCCTTTGTGTTATTAATGAACCAATCCCTAGCACGGTGCTTGGAGCGGAGCTCTGTGCTGATGGAGGAGCCATCTTTCAGAGGAGGTATGTAGCCAAGATCCTGACCACCTGCAGTCACAAAAGGTCCAACAGCGCCAAGGGTAAGACTGTGGCTGTTACCCCTGGAGTGCTGATTCTAGTTTAGGTAATTACTCCCTTGCTCCATACATTTCCTATGCAGTTTCCCTTCTTGCCCTAATCTGTTGGGTACTGTTGCTGTGCAGTGTCAGGCAGCGTCTGCATTCCACCCCAAAGGTTCATTTCAGAAGTGAGTAGAGTGGGCCTATTTCTATTCAGGCCCTTATACCACACCTGCCATCATCAAACATACAGTCATCAAAGCTCCGTGTTACACGTTTGGGTGAAAGGTACTATAGAAATGGAAGATCATTGTACCAGTTAACACAGTGAAGATATTAATGGCTTAAGGAGAATGTTAGTCAGCAGAATGAATTTCCCCACCGTGAAATAAAGCCAGGAGTGTGGGTGTTTTGCAAAATGTATGAAAAATGTCTAGTGTGAATAGTAAATAAATGTGTTGGTCTCATCTGAACCCCATCTGCACACATCCCAAACCCACCACACAGTGTGGAAAGACTGGCTTTCGCTGCTCCAAAACACTGCAAGAAAGAGAGGCTGAGGGCATGAGAGGTGAGGCGTGTTCGGGAAGAAGGGCAGGTCTGGACTAACAGAGTGTGTTGCAGGTCGGGATGGATGTTCACTGGGAAATCTGTGGGAGGAGTCAAGAAGGACAGGTTGGGCGGTTCGAGTTGCAATGACAGGGCTATGCAGGGCTGAAATAACAAGATGGAGCTGGAGGTCTGGGTTAAAGCTATTGGCACAGCACAGCAATGGGGGGTGGTGCAGGGTTGGAATAGCAGAAGTCTTTGTGTTTTCATTCAAGACCCCCAATATCCTGCTGGAGAGACAGAAAGCTAGGTGAAAGGGAGACCCTGCCAATGCACACAAACTGTTCTTCACTAACAGGGGGCATGACAACACAGGGATGTCAGGGGTAACGGGACCCGAGGATCCTCAGCACAAGAAGGTGGCCCTGGCTTTGAACAAGGGTAGTGTGGTACCTGTAATGTCTTGTGTCCCGAATGGGCCGGTCGCTGCTGAGTTTGTCGCTCTCCATCTGGTTAAAAGCATGTTGTCGGTATGGGTCTTCTCCGGCCTTCAGCAGCTTGGAGGACAGGTAAGCCTTTTCATCCAAACCCCTCAGGCTGCTCTTCTCTGCTTGGGGGACTCTGGTCACCTAGAACAGACACGCATGTCAGAGCACATGGGAGAGGGGCGTACTAACTTGTCAGAAGTAAATTCAGAGTGACACACAATGACACACACAGCCACGTCTCTGAGGGCTTTCCTATACTTGGAGCTGGCAGCGTGATTCCCAGCATGAGGAGACAGACCTGCGCTCTCATCCCGCTAGCATGCAAAAAAGCAGAGCGTAGCATGACCGGCTGGAGAGGCTAACCTAGGGTGACCAGATGTCCCGATTTTATGGGGACAGTCCCGATAATTGGGGCTTTTTCTTATATAGGCTCCTATTGCCCCCCACCCCCGTCCCAATTTTTCACACTTGCTGTCTGGTCAGCCTAGGCTAACCGCCCTGAGTATGTGCCTAGCGTTTCAGATGCGTACGTACTCGGGGCAGCTAGCCCCTCCCACCAGTCGCACTGCGGCAGCTACATTTTATTTTTAGCGTGCTGGCTCGATCAGAGCGCGCACAAGTATGTCTCCTCGAGCTGAGACTCATCTCCAAGTGCACATACCCCTAGTGCACTCTGGCAGATGCGCAGATACAATGGTGATGAGGGCTGTGTAAGAACCCAAACAGAAGTCCTGTCAATACTATGACTCAGCGTTGACATGTCATCAACACATCCCACTTCCCACTTGGGTTGAAAATAGTTTGGCTGCCAGTGTAGACAGGGCCAAATCATGTTTAGCACCTATTACCCAGAGTGGGCTAGACTCCATCTGCCTGAACGCTCTCCCAGCTCACAGGGGATGTGGCTTTGCCAGCAGATTCCAGCTGATATGGTCGAAGAAAAATATTTGTTAAAGTGGTTGAGAAAAGCCATTGATGAGCCAGTTGTCAATAATGGCTCCCACAGTCACATGGAGTGAATTTAATGCTGGGCTTCAGGTGCCAGCATGACAGTCCTGGAACCTGAATTCCATTCTCTGTTCATAGAACAGGTACAGATTTCACCGTCTCTGTCCTTGTAGCAATCTTAGGTATTAGCTTGCTTTCCCAAGAATGCAGATTGCACAACTACATGTCCAACATTTGACAACTATCAATACAGACACTAGGAGTGGAGCAAGACAAGGACATAGCTTCAGCCCCCACTGAAAAACACTGGAGCAGACAGAGGTTTTTGTTGCAGAGAAAAAACAGTGGTAAACTATTTGCTTAAAAACACAAAGGGACTATTGGTGTCTGTGCAACATTAGGAGTTTAAAAACCAGAACAAATTATATGCAGCAGCAGAGTCTGATGGCACAAGCCATGCCATGCACAGCTGGATATAATGGCCAAATAGTTTTCTCTACTTCTGTGCAAAGAAGCGATGGAAATCTGTAGGATCCCAGCTCTGTGGGAAAACACAGAAGGGTGGATTCTATGGCATCATTCCCACCTTCCCCTAACCCCACAGAGGTGGGTGATCCAAGGATACTGGGATTCCCTGTGTACATTAATTCTGATTTCCTCAGTGTTAGTCTTGATCAGGTTTCTGCTTCTGCAATGGGACTCCCCTTTAGAGGGTGCCTGAGGGCAACAGCCTATGGAGTAGTCCCTAATAGCACAGCTATTGCAGGAGTTGTACTGTCATACAGGTGGGATGGGAAGCAACGCAGAGACCTAAAGCCTCTGCAGATCCTGGAGGATTCTGAAGATTTAGGGTGCCAAATTTCCTGCCATTTCCAAAAGGAAGCAACCCCAAGACTTCAGAGAGAACTGAAAGAGCTAGATAACTGGGCAACATGAAGGCAAATGAAATTCAGTGTGGACAAGTACACGGTAATAAACCCTGGAAGGAACTGAATTACTCATGCACACTGATGGATTCTAAATTGACTATAACCACTCAGAGTAAGTACCTGAACATCCCTGTGGACAGATCAAGGAAATCCTGCACTTAATGTGCAGAGGTGGGAAAACAGCAAGCGACATATTGGAATACATGAAGAAAGAGACAGAGAATACTGAAACTACTGCAATGCCATTATATAAGTAATTTTTTCATGGTGAGAGTGTAAGTTTTGTCAAACCAATCTCCAAAATGATATAGCAGCAATAGAAAACTTTCAGCGGTGGATGACAAAAATTATTACAGGGTTGAGGAGAAGTTAAAAAGATTAAGTTTGCTTAGTTTGGAAAGGAGATGAATAGAAGAGGGGACATAATAAAGGTCCAGAAGACAACGAATGCTACAGTGAACGTCAGTCAGGTGCTCAGATTACTTTCTCTCATACTACAAGAGCAAGAGGATGTTCAATAAAATTGAAAGGCAACAAACTTATCAATAAAAGGAAATAACTATGCATTATATTGAAAAAGTAACTGGTGGAACTCATTGCCAAAAGATATAATTGATTCCAAGGGCGTAGTGTGATTAAAAAAAATATTAGAGATGTATACAGTCAGTTTCACATCCTGGTTTTCAAACAACCTCATGCTCTTGAATTTCAAACACTGGAGGGGAAATTTTCACTAGTCATAACAAACTTTGAAACTTCTTTTTTCTTTTTAAATTTCTATTCCTTTTAGGTTTGGTAAAACTGACATACTCCCCAAAAACACAGCTTAAATTCCAGGCACAAGCCATTTGAGCACGTCTCTTTAAATGTTCCGCAATCACTCAATGTCCCTCCAATAGTTAGTTTTGCACTTCCACACCCTGGGAAAGTAACAGCTGCTTTCATTCTCTAGCATTATAGATGCATGAACATTGCACATGGTTCAGGCAGTGGTAACAACCCCTTAAGAGCCATTTAATTTAAGGATAAATGGCTACAAGTCATCTAGAGATTATGAGTCTCACATTATTACTTTTTAAATCTGTTGTATAAATAAAAACATTTGGAATGTTTTTTAGCCAAAATTGTTTCTAGTTTTTCATCCTCAGTCAGTATCCTTTTAACCCCGTTTATAACATTAAGAGCCTGATTATGTATTCTTTGTACAACTAAAACGTCTAGGAAAATAAATAGGCGTTCTCATCTCCCACTAACTTCAGTAGGAGCAGAAGCAGATCCTAAATTAGTAAGGGCAGGAAAACCTATTGAAATATAATGAAATCTGACTTCGTCCTTCACCCAGATCTTCAACTGAACACTGAACCAAAACCCTGAAGTTCCAATATTGTTTGCATAATATTTTACATTGTTTCAGATGCCCTTCACATCATACCTATTGAGGTTCACCCACTCATTATCACATAGAGAGGGTGTGCAAAGTAGAAGGTTCAGGTGTCCCCTTCCCAGATCTTATCTTGGCTTTGAAACAGACATGCTCTCTGCCTACTCTGTTTTTATTATAAACATTTTTAAGTCAATTTAGTGCTGATAATTGTCAGCTCTGGAGACTGAGAGTATGTCTGTACTGCACACACAGTCCGAGTCTGCGGGGCCCGGGTTTGTGAACTTGTGTTTTCAAGCCTGCGCTAGAACATCCGCACTGCAGTGGAAACTCAGGCCTCACAACCATGCTGGTGTGTCCATACTGCACTCCGCAGACCTGAATCAGAACTCCAGCTTCTGTGGGCATTTACTATCTTATCCCAAGGTTCCTAAGGCCCTCTGCTGCAAACCCTCCCCAGTGAGTCATCAGAGAACTTGCCCGTGGGAGCTGGTTGGAAGAGTTTTGGGTGGTGTTTGACCACAATCACATCCAGCTGACCCATTTTGTGTCACACACTCCCTGCAGCCAGAGCCAACATGGATCCTGCCCTGCTGGAAGAACAGCTCCACCTCATGCTCTCAGTCCTACTTCAGGACAAAGGCGGAGCATATGCAACATGCTGGTGAGCATTTTGGCAGCAGTTTTTGAACTGCCAGAGACTCCTCTGGACGGGAATGCCAGCTGTGAACCAGGTGGTGCTACTGCTCATGCCTGTTGTAGCCTTAGCTGCAGATTCCCCCTCTGTCAACCAGCACTTCTAGAGGCTAGAGCAGGGCCACCAGCACAGACTGGGGGGATCACATCGTTATGCAGCCCTGGGATGCCCAATAGCATGGTCAGAATTTTCGCATGAAGAAGTGGATATTCCTGGAGGTTTCTGATCAGCTTGTCACTACCCTCCTGTGTCAGGACATCCACATGAGGCAGCTATGCCCATCCAGAAGCGGGTCGCTGAGAGCCACCTGGAAGCTGGTTGCCCCAGACAGTTACAGATATGTGGCTAACAAGTTTGGAGCTGGCAAATCAGCTGTGCGTTTGTTGTTGGCAGAAGTCTGTGAGGTGATCGGGACTGAGATTTACCAAAAGGGAGCAGACATTACAAACATTCCTGAAATAATTGCTGGCTTTTTGAGACTGGGGCCACTGATGGGACTCATGTGCCCATAGTCTGCCCACTACAAGGAGCACATAAACCACAAAGGGTGCTACTCCATCATTATGCAGGCCCTGGTTGACCACAGGGGCAGATTCATGGACCCTCACGTTGGATGCATTGTTAGGGTGTATGATGCCAGGGTGTTCCAGAAATGGGCACTTTACCTTCATGGAGAAGCTGGGACATTATTCCCACCAAATGACATGGTTATAAATGGAGTCACTATCCCCACCATTATGAAACCATATCCTGAGTTCAGAAGACCTGGCAAAAGAAGGTTCAGCTACACACTCAGTAGCTGTAGGACGATGATGCATTTGGCAGATTAAATCCTGTTGGCACTGCCTTCCAAACTGTTTGGATGCCAGTGTCACACAGTCTGCATTATTGTGGCTTGCTGCACCCTACACACTGCTTGTGAGCAGAAGGGGGACTCTTTTCGCCAGGAGTGGATTCAGGACACTGCTAGATTCCTGAACTGGTACACACACCCAGACAGTGTGCCTGTCAAGGCTGGTGCCAGTCCTGAATTCCTGGCAAGCAATGGAAATCAGGGATGTTTTGTGTGCCTACATAATGGGTATACACGGTCCCATCCATGAGGGGGAATGAAGTGGTATCTGAGGTGGTTGTGTGTGTGGTATTTCTTATACATATGTAGGTATTGTGTGTCATGATGAATTCCATAAACACTTCCATGTTATGCATTCTGTCCATACTGGTAATGTACTGCCATTCACAGTTTGTGGGTAACTGTGACCCAGATTGTAAATTTTTATTATGAAACTTGACATTGGGTATCCGATGACCTTCATTAACATTTGTGCCACTTTTACCATTACACACAATAAGTTTTTTTAAGGTTGCCTTCTGTGCAAATCCAAGATTTTCTTTCTCATAGGTACAGACAGGCTGCAACAATCAAACCAGCTGCCATGATGACCTGCAGTGCAATAGTGTAACAACATTTGTTTAAAAACAGTCAAAGGATTTCTTTGCCCTTTCTGGCACATTTTGTGCGTGTGGGCACACTTGGATGGGAATTGATGAGTGTACAGGGTGCACTTGTCTTTTCCATGGCCCACTGTTTGCCTGTGCCATGGCCCACCCACCCCCTACATTGTCCAAAAGATGGATGCTCTGCAGGGTGCAATAGTGCTGAGGGGACTTGGGCCGTGGATCTGGAAAAGGAGATACTGGCTGCACTGGAGCCTGCAGTCTGGTAGCCATCACCCACAGTAAGTGCTTGAACAGCTCCTGCTGCTGAGCTCTGTCTTTCTCCCTCAACTGGCAGTCATGCTCCGTGAATCTGTCTGCCAATCTCCCCTCACGCTGTGCAGCCTCTGTCTCTGCCCGTCTCAACAGGCAGTTGGGAATAGTGAGTGTGTGGCAGATTGGTAAGGTGCGCTGTATTACAGGGGAGAGGTACTCAGGCAATGAGTTGTGGCACACCAACCCATACATAAACCAATCTGCAAGTAACTAGTAAAAATGTCATGATAACTGCCTGTATAATTATTTCATCTTTCTGTGGTGTTCGTTTTGAATCCCATGTGGGAGTGGGCGTGTGGAGGGAAATAGGAGAATGACATGGATCAGCCCTGAACAGTTGAGAACAAAATCCCAGTTTGTATTAAAAATTAAATAGGCCCATAAGCTGTGAATCTCTCTCATCCATCCATTAATAAAAACAAACATCGTGGTTGAAACTTACCAGCCTTCGACTCCAGCTCCAGAACGGATTCTGATGCCAGTTTTGCAGTGGGCTGCTCCCCAGGGCCGTGCCCAAAAAGGTCCTCCAAATACGTGCCCAGGCTGTGCAGTAGCTATTTCAGCAACACAGCCTCTTCGGTTACTGGCCTCATCCAGGGCCTAGCTCTCCTCTGGTGGCGCCAGTGATAGGAGGGATATAAGGTCACCATCGTCGCTCATCAGAGGGTCATGCATCGTGTAGGGCACAGTGCTTGGTGCCATTCCCATTGCCCAGTCAAATTCCTCAGAAGAGGCTGGAAGATAGGAAGTTCCCAGAGATGCCATTAGCATCCTTGATTTTCCAGTCGTTTGTCTTCTACTGCGTGATCTGCTGTTGGCATTGTTCAGCTGTCTGGTCAATCCTCAATGCTGCCAGCCCCTTGGATATCGTTTTTATACGCATGCTCATTTCTCACGCTCTTGCTGCAGTCCAATGCCTTGCTTGCCTCCTGCCAGAGGTTAACCAGAATCCAGCTGGGTTGCCTGGTCAGCTAGCAGTGCACCTGAGGCAGGACTTTGCCTTGTTGCTGGCCATAGATAATAAACACTAGCGTTGACTGTGTTTGTTGTTTCTATTGAGCAGCCTGTGTGGCAATAAAGGGTTCATCGCGGAGCAGCTGTTTTTAACCAGCAGATTGCTTCCGGTTCCTGGGAAGCAAGTGACAAGCTTTGGAATTGAATGGGTATCCCAGTCCAGGGGATTGTGGGATAGTGTTGGCGGACTCTCCAGGCCCAAGTCTGACAACCCAGACTTGAGCTGCTTTCACACTGCAGTGGGCCTGGACTCTGACCCATGTCACAGACATAGGATCTGACCCAGCCCCCTACCAGGGTCCACGGGCCTGAGTCAGACTAATTTCTGTGTGGTTGGAAAGGAGGCTTGGGCTCGAGCCTGAGTCTGAGCCCAGGCTTAGTGTGCAGTGTAGACATACCCAAAAAGGCCTGAGCCTCCAGCTGCTGAAGTCAATGGCAAATCTTCCATTGGAAGCAGGATTGGACCTTGAAATCTCATTTATTACAATTACAACATGAGCAACAGCATTGCAAGACTCCCCATTCCATCCCACTTCCTACACCAACACCCTCTCCTAAGAGAGTCACTTCCAGAGCAGGGAGGGAAATTCAGTACCCATTGCTTACGCAGTTCTTGGCATTTGATAAGACTGAAAAAAGTGTACTCCTTCCTGACACCTTGTTTGTTTACTATTGTCCCTGTTACAGTGCTGGAGACAGGAATAATCAGGCATGTGCTCTACATACTTACCACAACCTCTTTACCAATAGTTCTGCTATCAGCACCTACTGTTATTCCAATCCTGAACCATCCATTACAGCTTTGCCAACATACCTGAATCCTGACCAGTCACCCCTTGCAGTGGGTCACCACTTCTGATCCTGTCCATGAAGTGTAGAGGCAGGTGAAACTATAACATTTCATTTTTGTCAAAAAAAGGTTCTCTGATCTTTTCAGACCCTCATTAAGGGTTTGGGTTGGATTTCAGCACTGGGTAAAGGTTCCGGTTGGTTCTTATTTTACCCAGTTCTCCTGATCTCTGAAAACTGAAACTTCCTCAGAACTGAGGCTGTGTTAATCCTGAAACGTTCCTCTTGGAAAACCCTACCAAAACACACCCAGAGCACTGGCTTACTCAATGACGGATGAGACTCTCCAAAACAGCAGGATCTTCATAAACCTGAATACCCTGTGACCAAAGTGCAGTAGACAGGGACAGCAAAGGGAATAAAGCATGATCCAAAATGCAGCTATAACAAAGAGAAATTGATTTATCGAACAGCATCCCTGGAATGCAGATGTTTTACTACAGCACACATCACCACAGGTATCGTTGTGAATTCAAAAGACACATAAGCTCGGAGGCAGTACCTGCATGGATTCATGTGACAAGGCTTCCTAGATATGCCAGAAAGACACTAGAGCTGGAAGATGTAATTCCAGCTTGAGGAGACATATGAGTTAGCGTGCTAAAAACAGGATTGTTGCTGTGGTGGTGCAAGCGATGGGAGGAGCTAACCATGCTGAGTACGTACCTATGGTCTCTGAGGGGACTGTACTCATGGCAGCTAGTCCCTCCCACTTCTATTTGTAGCATGTTCATTCAATAAGAGCTAGCACGGGTATGTCACCTCAAGCTAGAATTTACACCCCCAGCTCCAGTGTAGACATACCCAGTTAGGGATGGTTTAGGGATAACCCAATCCAGCATGCCACAATGTGAGTATTAATTAGATAGTTCGCTAGTGCTCACTGAGGCCCAAAAATGTGGCCTGCAACTGCCCTCAAATTTTGTTCGGTTTTAGTCATGGATCCACAAAGATTAAGGACAACGGGTCAGACCCTGCTATTTTGTTGTTCCTGTGAGGCTGTGTGCATGCCTTGGGGACTTTCTGTTTATAATTTTTTGAGGCTCCGTTCTTCTCTACATGACAGTCTAACTACTTCCTGTAAAGCTGGTTGATGAGACCTGTGAATTCAAACAATCAGAAATTTCTATTTGTTGATCAAGGAAGAAGTCAGTACAAGCACATATTGGCATTGGGTGCATTTATATTGATGTTTAAAGGGCACAATATGTGCACTTGTGTACAAATAAGTTTGTTAGCAAACTGACAGTGTAACCAACACTTGTGAAATACCCTAAAGGTCTGTCTCCATCCAAAAGACCTGTATCCATGGCCACAAGTCTGGAACTATTAATGGGATACATGGCAATAGAAGGGGAGCAGCTCCTTCTGACTGATGGGTAGAACATTCTCTGTGACAAAGGAAATGTACTAGAGAATAGCAGTATAGATCACCAGGTGCTTGAAATCTGAACGAGGGATTAGCAAAGTAATTTGGATAAAGTCAGATCTGACCCAAACCTCCAAATGAATTCAAATACTGAACTTTGAGATTAGAAAAATGTGCATAATATTCCCTTCCCCCTTCATCATTTCTCATTTTTACATGGACTTTCCCCTTCCTGGGTCCAGCCAGTACTGGAAGAGCAGTGGGTGAATGGTGCAGGTTGTTAAGGTTGCTAAAAGCATCCTATCTTCTATGGAAAACAGACCGTATTTTTTGCTTGGTCCAAGAGACCATTGGCCATTTTAAGGTACAATTATCTCATGAACCATCGCAGATAGAGAGTTAGAAATGAATAGTGCCAAGCACAACCCCAGTTTTTTAACAGTGTATAGATATTCTAGTCCTGGTAGTTGGTAAGATTTCAGACTTTAAGTGTACAACATTCTAATTACCACCTTGCTGCTTTGTCTCCCCACCACCAACACCCTGCTCCCCCCATGCCCCGAACACTTCAGTTCCAACCTGATTCTAGTCGACACTTCTGACAGGATACATCCTTTGGAATTCTTAGCCATCCTCCTGGTAGGCATTTGTCTAGGGTTGCCAGGTGTCCAGTTTTCAACCGTAAGCCTGGTAGAAAAGGGACCCTGGCGGCTCCAGTCAGCACTGCTGACCGGGCCATAAAAAGTCCGGTTGGCCGCCTGCAGCAGGGTAGACAGGGTGCCTGCCTGGTTTCGCGCAGCTCCCAGAAAGCTGCCAGCATCTTGCTCTGGCTCCTAGGCTTAGGGATGGCAATGGGGGCTCTAAGCGTTGCTCCCCACCCCAGCACCGGCTCCGCAGCTCCCATTGGCCGCGGTTCCCGCACCCCCTCCCGTACCGCAACCCCCTGCCCCAGCCCTGAGCCCCCTCCTGCACTCTGAACCCCTCAGCCCCAGCCCGGAGCCTCCTCCTGCACCCCAAACTCCTCATCCCTGGCCCCACCCCAGAGCTTGCACCCCCAGCCCATAGACCATACTCCCTCCCACACACTCACCCCTTGCCCCAGCTCAGAGCCCCCTCCTGCACTCTGAACCCCTCATTTCTGGCCCCAATCCGGAGCTCACACCCCCAGTCCAGAGCCCGTACCCCCTCCCACACAGTCCCAGCCCAGAGCCCCCTCCCACACCCCCAACCCCTCATCTCTGGCCCCACCCCAGAGCCTGCACCCCCGGTCGGAGCCCTCACCCCCCCCCTCGCACCCCAACCCCCCTGCCCCAGCCCAGTGAAAATGAGCAAGTGAGCAAGGGTAGGGGAGAGCAAGCAATGGAGGGATGGGGGAGGGGGGGAGTGGGGGTGGAGCCTCGGAGAAGGGATGGGGTGGAGCCTCAGAGAAGGGGCGGGGCAGGTGGCAGCAAAAGGATGTTCGGTTTTCTGCAAATAGACAGTTGGCAACCCTACATTTGTCTAAGCTAACAAATGAAAGCTTTTTTTTCTTCCCAAGCTCATTGTCATGCTTGCAGCAGGCCTGCTGGACCTGAGAACATGAAATGGATTCGCTGTGCGTCTGCCCCAATAAACACGCTTTGCCAGGAAGAAAGGGACAGGCCTACCTTACATCCTTCCCCTACAAATGAACACATACACACAAACAAAACCAGAAATAATAATCCTTCCAAACATTCGCCGGCTCTGCAACCCCGACAAACTACTTGATTTAATAAATTACCTCAGACTAGAGAACCTGCCAACCTCACTTAGACAGATGTTGCTATGGTGACCAAGAGGACAGCCAGCTGTTCAGCTAAGCTACAGGCCCCCTGCTAGCAGTTTCTTGTAAATGATTATCTGCATGGTTCAGCAGGAATGGGAGCAGAGAATGCTTGTGAAGGATGCTAGCTGTTTAAACTTGCATTCAATTTTTGCAAACTGCCAGCACACCACATTGTGGGGAGGGGTTATGCTTTTCCATTTCTCTCTTTGGCGCATGTGCACACATCTGCTTGCACCCTTACTCAGAGAATACAGCAAAGCAGGGCTAAACCGGGCAGAGCTGGCCCTGGGAGGATTCTGCTGGGGCACAGAATGTCAGGCTGGCATCTGCACCATTCCCTCTCCCGTCCCAGCCCACTTTGTAGACGATAGGTTTCAGAGTAGCAGCCATGTTAGTCTGTATCCGCAAAAAGAACAGGAGTACTTGTGGCACCTTAGAGGCTAGCCCACGAAAGCTTATGCTCAAATAAACGTGTTAGTCTCTAAGGTTCCACAAGTACTCCTGTTCTTTTTGTAGAGGATGTGGCACAGAAAAATGCGGGCCGTGGCACAGGCACAGCTGCAATGGCCCTTTGGCCACCCTTCAGGTAGCTTTAACTGATGCCAGAAGGGTGAGGCCGGCAGACCAGATGCCAGCTCTTGTCCAGGCTTTAGGCCTCCACTGAGCACTGACAAATTCATTACTGGAAACCAGTCTGTTTCACCTGTGTCTTAGTATGGTCACAATGTGTATTGGACTTATAACAATGTGTTTAGACGTTATGAAATATGTGTAGGCTGCTGCATGCATTAATCTCATTTATATCTTTCTCACATGCTATAAGGTCATATTTAAGTTTTGCTTTGTAACGGTAAAAACGTTTGCTCTGAAGCTGTGAATCCAGTCAGGAAGAATATCTCCTGCCATCAAGAAGGCCCATCAAAACTAAAGGGTCCATTGTGGGACATCGCAATACAAAGACTTTTTAAATTGCCCCCTCACACCCATGAAGAGGATGCGTGCAAAGAGGCTCATGCCATCAGCTTGAATTCTGGAAGAAGGAAATAAAAATAGCCAATAAGAAAATGTTTCACTTCTTTTGCTGCTTGGACTCTCCCAGAGCTGAAGCTATGAAACAGAAGCAGAGATCCCTAGGGTCAATCTGTCTTTTAACCCTAAAAGACATTCACGGCTGAGAGATTACTACAACTCTGTCACCTTTTGGAACCACAGACTAACTCATTTGCATAAATATGCTTTCCTGCTTTAACCTTGTAATAACTCTCTCATTTCTTTTCTTAGTTAATAAATCTTTAGGTAGTTTACTATAGGATTGGCTTCAAGCATTGTCTTTGCAGTAAGATCTAAGGTGCAAATTGACCTGGGGTAAACGACTGGTCCTTTGGGATTGGGAGTGCCCTGAATATTATTGTGATTTTCGGTGTAAATCAACCATCTATCACTAATTCCAGCTTGCCTGGGGTGGCAAGACAGACTGGAGAGCCCAAGGGGACTGTCTGTGACTCCATGGTAAGACTGTTATAGTGCTTTAGGAGTTCACACTTGCTACTTGGTTGGTTAAATCTAATTACAGAACACACAATCAGTTTGGGGTCTCAGCTCTGCTTTTTTGACAGTCTGCCCTGAGGCTGGCATTCACGGCTGAGAGCCACTCCAGACAGTGTGACAATAACATTTTACATGAATTTTTATATAGAAAAGAAAAACAAGTCAAGAAAATTGCAAACGCACAAGTCTAGAGTAAAATCCTGGCTCCACTATAATCAGTGACAAAACTCCCCCTGACTTCAATGAAGCCAGGATTTCACCCCTAAGGTCAATACAGCATTCAGGTCGAGAGAAAGCATGCACTCAAAACAAGGAAATGCAGTTAATATTCAACCTTAATTCCAAGACCTTATGCACAGGACTAAAACTAAAGGACCAAATTGAGAAGTGATATGTGTGGCAGTCTATGCCGACAGGTGGGTGTAAGGGAGTCACAAGTTTCACAGATTTTTAAGGACAAAGGGACTCTCCTGATGACCCAGTCTGACTTCCCACAGACCATAGAATTTCACCAGTCAATGACTCCTGCATGCAGCCCATATGTCCTAGTTTAACTAGAAGTTATCTTTTAGAAAAACATCCAGTCTTGATTTAAAGACTTCAAGTGATGGAGAATCCACCATGTCCCTAGGTAAGTTGTTCCAATGGTTAATTACCCTCACTCTTAAAAATTTGTTATCTCCAGTTTGAATTTGTCTAGCTTCAGCTCTCAGCTATGGGATTTTGTTATATCTTTGCTTGATTAAAGTGCCCTCTACTATCAGAAAACTTCTCCCCATCTAGATACACCTCTACCGCGATATAACACTACCCTCAGAAACCAAAAAATCTTACCGCCTTATAGGTGAAACTGCGTTATATCGAACTTGCTTTGATCCACCGGAGTGCACAGACCCACCCCACCCGGAGCGGTGCTTTACCGCGTTATATCCAAATTCGTGTTATATCGGGTCGCATTATATCGGTGTAGAGGTGTATAGACCATGATCAAGTCACCTTTTAAGAATGGTTTGGCTTGCACTCTGAAGAGTCAGAAGAAAATAAAGCAGGGCTGGCTCTCTTCCATCCTCCCGTTATCTGATTTCCTGTTACAACCTTGCTCTTCTAGCTCTTCGGTTTGTAAGTTACACCAGCTGAAGTTGTATAAGATCAAAAGGGAGCCTTACATGTAGTAAACACACTGTACTGTCTATGCCATGCTTTACTGCTCAATGATACAGACTCTTTAACCTCAAAACAATTTAGGAGATGAAAAATACAATGGAAGTGCATCTCTCTGTTCCTCACCTATTTAAAAACAACATTATTAACCATTGCTATCTTATGTCATTAGCTGCTTAATCACCACCTCGGCCTGGGTGGTGAGCAAGGGCTAGAACTTGCAAGATAGTTTAGTGCCTTCACCTGCAAATGTCTTCTGTAGGAAATGAGAGTGCTCAAAACCTCACAGGTTCAGGGCCCAGGTGAGGTTAAGTGACTGCCCAAGATCTATTTCAGTCTTTGCACCTTTCTCCAATGCACACATTGACATGTTGTATATATTCCAGTGTTTGAGTTTTTAATTTAATTATGTAAAAAGTGCATGTGTATTTCATATATATGCACACACAAATATGGTTCATACATATTTGATTTTGATCCTACTGATGGGGATGGGCACTTCTGGTTTTGGTAAATTCTTGCTCCTATACCATTTCTTATAGTTTAAAGGATTTTTTTTTAAACTAGTGGAAAAAAATAGAAACATGGAAAGACACTGAACAACAGAGCAGGGATGATTCTTCAAAAATGCTGAGTAACAGCATGAAAAGGAAGCATGGGTCATGGTTCTTCTTTTGTTTTTGTCTGAAGTCGCTCCTGTTTCTGAGGACACCTCTCTAGACTGCATATTTCCTTGATGACATCTGGCCACAGTGAGGCAAGACTGTGGTGAAAGTGCACACATGGAATAACTAAGGGATTAGAGCACCCACACTGGACACAGAACAAAACTTTCAGCAAGACTCTTGCCAGCACCATCAAAATGAGATCCCAGTGGGAACAAGCTTAGTACAACTTCAAAGATGAAGGTTTTAGCCAGAGAACTGTCTGAGTTCAGACATCTGTTAAGCATCACATGACAAGCCCTTTATCAAAGTCTAACTACACTGTCAGAACCTGTGAAGTACTAATCTGTTTTATGGTATAGAGATGTTTTATTTAATGTTTATCTGTATTTTATATATAAAATCTATAAAGTGGTGTTGGGTCCTGGGAACAAAAGTCCACATAGAAAGGGAAGTTATTTCTGGGATAATCGATCAATCTTGTATGTTTTACATACACACACAGAATGTGCATCTCATTTTTAAATGTGAGACATCCACATGGTTTTTCCAGACATGGTGGGTTCTTTCAAAATGTATTTGTAAGCAGGGGAGAGGTTTTCCAGATGTTTGACACTCAAATGGACATTAAGTGCCCATATGCTGGACCTGAGCTCCTCAACCCAGACTTGGGTTCCCCCATTTCAAAATGTACATCATGCACAAAATCTGCAGTCCCATCCAAGCCAGAGTTTTGCCTGAATAAAGAGCTAAATAAGGGTGGTAGGATTTGATCCACTATTGCCACCTGAATGAGGACGGCATGATCATGTCAGTAGTCCACTGAAGTCAATAAGGCAACTCACATGAACGAGGGCTAGGACTTTATTAAAAATATCAGAAAGACAAGATGGGTGAGGTAATATCTTTTATTGGACCAACTTCTGTGGGTGAAAGAGACAAGCTTTTGAGCCCTGTGTAAGCTTTGGGTAAGCTCGAAAGCTTGTCTCTCTCACCCACAGAAGTTGGTCCAATAAAAGATATTACCTCACCCACCTTGTCTCTCTAATATCTTGGGACCAACCCAGCTACAACAACACTGCAGACAACAATTAAAAGCATCAGTCATGTTAGATGTATGTTCACATCCCCACCCACACTGCTTGCACAGACATAGCATATGTACGTATCTCCCATGCTGTTTTACTAATCTAGTCCCTTTGAACTCAAATGGCTTGAATCATGACTGTCTAGAGTGACAGGTGTCCCCGGAGGTATTGGTTCACAGAAAAGGTGGAAGCTACTTCAGACCTGTCAGGTTGCAGGATCATTCAGGTTAACTTGTGTTCTTCTGGCAGACGAGGGTAAAAGTCAGTCTGAATGACTGACTGACCAGAGATGGGGTAGCAGGGGACAGCGAGAGAGAATCAAACAGTCGCCTAGAGGGAAATAAGCACACCTTTGGGCAGGTCTACATTTAAATGCTGCACCGGCGCAGTTGTACCACCTCTGTGAGAGGCGGTAGCTATGTTGATGAGAGAAGCCCACCCATCGTCATACTGCTGTCTACACTGGGGGTCATGTTGGTATAGCTGCGTCGCTCAGGGGCATGGATTTTTCACACCTCTGAGCAACATTATTATACTGATGTAAGTTTGTAGGGTAGACCTGGCCACAGTCACTGAATCAGAGTAGGTTTTGCATGCATTTTTATAAGCCTTGAGTCAAGAAGGGAGACAAAGCTTAATAGCCTCTGATTTCTTTTTACACAGAAATTCAAATGGATAAAATAGGCCTAGTTAGGGAGTGTAATATATCTATAGCACTGCAAATGCACTAGCTGGAATTTAATAGCCACATCACGTTGTCCTAGGACTGCAGTGGAAGTGCAGTAAAAAAACCAAACATATGTTCATGTTTTAAAGATATTTCATGATTTTATTTTAATTCAGAATAAAATAGCCCAAAAGCATTCTTCATACTACAGGTCCATGAAAGCTCTCTGGTGAGGGCTCCTAGACTGTGAATCCCATGGAGTAATTGAAATAAAATATTGTGTTGCTTTTCTGCTAACTATCTGTCTATAGTCCCAGAGTAGCTGGACACTTTGTGGTAAAATAATCAGCAGTGAAATAGTTAATCATATATGCATTTAAAATTACAGGTCTGTCTCATCTTACGCGGGGCTTCCGTTCCACAGTTAGTGCGTAAAGCAAAAACCGCGGATAGCCAAAATTCCATTGAGTTCAATGGCGGGCGAAATCGCCCGCACTTCAGGTATAGTATTAAAATTGTTATTTTTCTCTTTTTTTGTTTTTGCCGACCGCGTAAAGTTGAAATCGCGCATGTTAAATGCGCATAAGATGCGACAGACCTGTATCCTCATTAGGGTTAAGTTAATACCAGTTGGGGTGAACAGGCCAGGCCAACCCCAAGTGTTCAAAAATGAGGAGATTTAAAACGAATACGTTTGGAGCTTTCTTTCTGTTCCTTTAGGGTGCACTGGGGTCACATTTTGAAGTTTGTCTCTGCAACTGTGAGGGCTAGAAACTGTAATGTTAGAAAAGTAAGCCGTGATATTCCCTTGATTAGTTATCTCCAGCAGCTGAGGCCTTAAGAAAAGCACTCAATATTGAAAGACTCACAGTAGCACAGCAAGAGTTCATAACATGGATCACACCTCTCAGAGAGGTGTGCACGTGGTTGGCAGGGGGGAGAGGGCAGGCCAACTGATGTCTCTCTTCAGATATGTCTGCACTGCAGTTGGGAAGGGGCGTGCAATTGCATCACAGGTAGACATACCCAATTCAGCTAACTAACATAGCAATGGCAGTAAAACCGCGGCAGCACGGACTTCAGTGCAGGCAAGCTGCCCGAAGAACTACAGAGTGTTCCAGGAGGGCTTGTACAGCCCACATTGAAGCCTGTGATGTTATTTCACAGCTATTGGCACACCAGCTAGCTAAAGTATGTTTATCTTGGGTATATGCTGCAGTTCCACACCCTGACTGCAGTGTGGACATACCCTTAGGGACAGGACTGCTCCCACTGAAATTAGGGGGTTTTGCCATGGATTTTAGTTAGGGTTGCAAACTTTTTGATTGCAGAAAATCGAACACCTTTGCCCCGCCCTCTGCCCCTGCTCTGAAGCCTCACCCCTTCTCCAAGGTCATGTCCTGCTCACTTCATCCCCCACCCTCACTCACTTGCTCATTTTCACCAGGCTGGGGCAGGGGTGAAGGAGGGGGTGAGGGCTCCGGCTGGGGGTGTGGGCTCTGGGGTGAGGCTGGGTATGTGGGGTTTGAGGTATAGGAAGGGGCTATGGGCTGGAGGGTGGGGCTGAGGGTTCGGAGTGTGGGAGGGGGCTTCAGGCTGGGGCAAGGAGGTGGGTGGGTGTGTGAGGGGGTGAGGGCTCCAGCTGGGGGTGCAGGCTCTGGTGTGGGGCCGGAAATGAGGTGTTTGAAGTACAGGAGGGGGCTCCAGGCTGGGGCAGAGGGGTTCAGAGAGCAGGAGGAGGCTCAGGGCTGAGGCAGGGGGTTGAGGTGCAGCAGGGGGTGCAGGGTATAGGCTCTGGGAGTGAGTTTGGGTGTGGGAGGGGGCTCTGGGCTGAACCATGGGGTCGGGGTGCAGGAGGAGGTGCGGGATGGCGTTTACCTCAAGCAGCTCCCAGAAGTGGCCAGCATGTCTCTCTGGCTCCGCGCCCTGCCCCATCCGTAGGCGCCGCCCCATAGTTCTATCAGCCATGGTTCTCGGCCAGTGGGAGCTGCGGAGCCGGCCCTCGGGGCGAGGGCAGCGCGCAGAGCACCCTAATTGACCCTGTGCCTAGGAGCTGGAGGGGCGGACATGCTGCCGCTTCTGGGAGCCGTGCGGAGCCAGGGCAGGCAGGGAGCCTGCCTTAGCCCTGCTGTGTCGCCAATCAGACTTTTAGTGTCCTGGTCAGCAGTGCTGACTGGAGCCACCAGGGTCCCTTTTCGACTGGGTGTTTCAGTAGAAAACCAGACGCCTGGCAACCCTAATTTCAGTGGGACCACAATTTAGCCCTTACTGCTTTGTTTCTGTCTGAGGGTTTTGTAAATTCAGCCAGAGAGAGCAGCATCAGGTTACATTCAAAATCATAAGGGCTAGAAACTACTCTCCCACCCCTTTTAATTAATTGCTGGGGCCACCAGGGAAATACTAATCTGGCCCACCACAGATAATCCCTCTGACCCCTTTATGCAGCATGCAATATGCCCTGAGCATGGGGAACAGTGGCAACTGACTTCCAGGAGCCACTGTAATGTCCTGGCTCAGTGAGAGAGATCACAATTCTTTCTCTACAGGCTGCCCCACAAGCCAATCTGCCACTACTACCAGCAATGGGATCGTCTTCATTAGAAAATTAGGTCATATTAGAACATGACCTGAAGAAGTCATGTTAACTAACATGATGTTAAACACAACTTTGGCAGTAAGTGTAGACAGGGCCAGGGGATTTTTAACATCCTGTCAGCTGGCTGTGGGTCTTGTGCATAAGCCTGCTTGGACCACAGGCTTATGCACAAGAAGCTGACAATGGTAAACACAACTTGTCCTGGTCTATACTGAAAAAAAACCTTGTAACTCCTCGAAATTGTGTTCTAACACAACCTGATTTTCTAGTGAAGACAAGCCCTTGGCTATCCTTTAACTCAAGTGGTAAATGCCTGCATCCTGGGAACCAAAAGCCCTGGGTTTCATCCTCAATGCTGCATAGATGCTATTTATCCTGATGACCATGGTGATAAATCCATGGCATATGCAGCCATGGATTTATTACACAATGAACACTCTGGTGCAAGACATTCCATATGTGCTCTGACATGCATTAGCTCACATGTGCTTAGGTTTGTAATATGCAGCATATTTTTCCACTGGTGAAAAGCTCATTGTCCATTTGTCAGCAGAGATTTGAGAATATCAGGCCGTTGGCATTTTGTTTAGAAGCCAAATGAAATTCAATGGAATTGATTGAATTTTTCACTTACTGTGCTGCTTCAATTCCAGGCAATCAATTTGAACTGACAAGACCCTTGGTGCTGCATTCTGTGCTTGCCTGGGTCTCCATTTGCAATGGCATTAAATTCACCCAACCCCATTGCAAATTTAATCAAGGATAGTGCATACCAATGAGAAGCAGAGCAATGGGCTCATATATGCCTGTCTAAGATAAAAAAAAACCCTGTTACGCTACTCAGGCCTTTGCCACACCAGATTTCAGTTGCACTATTAGCAAAGGCCCATAACTGCATTCCTGCTCTGCATTTTAATCACTGTCAACTAAGAAAGAGTTTGGTACTTTCCTAAACCCATTGTCTGGGTAGAACTATTGAGTTGGTGTTAACAGCAAAGTCAAGAATTTGGCAGAGTGCTGAGATATTTTGGTGTGGCCAAAATATCAGTAACTGAATTCTACAATCATCTCAGCTCAAGAGGGAACACTGCATGTTAAGAACTGTAGAGCCACAAGCTATCATTGGAGGAATTCTGTGGTCAGTGGTATGTAGATCAGACTAGATCAATGGTTCTCAACCTATTTACCATTGTGGGCCACATATGCAGTTCTCTATGTGTTATGTGGGTGACATCCACGCATTATATATACTACCCATATGGCCTTGAGGATGTCACATGGGTCACAGCTGTGTGCTGATTGGGCCACAGGCGGCCCACAGGCTGCAGGTTGAGAACCACTGGACTAGATGATCAGAACAGCCTCTTTCAGCCTTAAAAATCTATTAATCTATTAACCCCCATTCAACATGAGGAGATTTACTTGAGTAATCTACTTGAGTATACACAAGTCACAGTGTTGTCACCTCTTGCAATTTTAACTGTGAGTCTTGCAATATTTGGTGTCTTTCTTAAAACCTCAGCTCCTGGAGTCACATGATTATGTGAATCTCAGCTTTCATTTTAAAAAAGTAAGTTTCTAGCCCTCTGTGTTGCAGAAGAAAGCTGGGAAAGGTGAAAGCTAAAGGTTCAAAAAAACAGAAGACAAATATAAAGATCCTAAATTTATTATTTTTAAACTCTCATTATTTTGAAGCCAATGGTTTTGGGGGCCTTTGACAGATTGTACCAATCCCACACTGGAGTGGCGAGGATTAATGGACTGCTCTGGACCCAAGAGGCCATGTCCCCCTCACCACTGCTGGGCATGCTCCTGGTGGAGTAGGGAGATCAGATGTCCCAATTTTATAGGGACAGTCCCGATTTTGGGGTCTTTTTCTCACATAGGCACCTATTACCCCCGCACCTCCTGTTCTGATTTTTGACACTTGCTATCTGGTCAGCCTATGGTGGAGGGAGCATTCAAAAGGGAGCAGCTCAGCTCAGTCTGGATGGACTGAGGAGGAGAGCATTTGTGTGCAGCAGCCTCCTGCCGGGAAGCCACCATGACTCCAAACTGCTCGGGTTGATTCTCCTAGCTGCGCTGTGGGAAACCAGTCGACCACAAGAATGACTCGCTGTTGCCAGCGGAGGAGATTCCGGAGACAACCCAGAGGGAACACAAAAGGGACCCCATGTCCTACCCTGGCATGATGCCAGAGGGACTGGAACAAGAGTAAGAAGTGTCCCAGGAAACGTGCTTGGGGGAATCAGGACTTGAACCCTTTGTTTTGAAAGGCCCTAGGTCAGAACCCAGTGGAGTAGGATGGGCCTGGGTTCCCCTCACCTCTCTCAGCAGTGGGCAACACACTACCCCTGTGATATGCCACTAGGCAAAGCAGCCCTTGGACTCTCACCATTAGGCATTATATCCTTTGTGCATCACCATTAGGTGCCTGACTCATCATGATGTTTGAAAGCTTGGGGTCAACAGTACTGTAGATGCAGGCAGCCCTTGGGCTCCTGGCTAGCTGTCAGTGAGGCTTTTGGTCATGCTAGGTTTGGGAGCCCTTAGTTTTGGGCATCAAAGGAAATGGAGTTAAAATTTTGCTCACTAGTATAGCTAATGAATTCCTGTACAAATCACATTTTCATAAGGGTCCCAGGAGGACAATAATCTCACTGTTTTACTGCAGCCGCTTTCAGTACAATACAAACACTATAGTCTAGAAGCATTTCTAATGTGCCTATCACCATACTATTTAATGCAGGACCCACCATCTAAAACAGAAGACATCACCACTAAGCAATGGCCGTTTCCATTCATTTTTCTCTGCAGTAGCTTCCTTAAATAAAAGATTATTCATTTTTTAAAATCAAACAACATGAACGCCTGTTTCAAGAGTGGTAACTTATTCTAGTTATTTGAGGCTGCAACTCAAAATTCTGATCTCCCAAGAGGGGGGTGGGTGTGTGAAGGATGCATTATCCAGCCAATTCTGCTGATGATGAACAGGGTTTTTCCTTCTTTGGTGAGTTTGTCAGGATATTTTTAAAAACACTCTTATTTCACTGAGGAGACTGACCAGCCCTCAAAAGTGACTGGTGTTGGGAGGGTCAGAGTAGGGATTTGAAGCCTGAATCCGACATGGGGGGGCCTTCATGACTCCTCCAAAATCCCAAGAAGGAAATGAAATATTCATCCTGACTAGAACTCCACGGAATTCAGTGGGGTCGTCTCCAGGATGAATTTGGCTCATCGCATTCTTTTGTTTCAACTCCTCAGATGGAGTTGAATGGGGCAAAAAACACAAACCTTGTTTTTACTCACATGAATACAATGTAAAATTGAATTATGTTGCAGATTAAGGGTGAAGTCTTGTCTCACAGGCAAAACAGCCACTGAGGTCAATGGGACAAGACTGCACCTGAAGGGACTTTCTTAAGAAACTAAAACAAAACAAACACTTACTGTACACCATATAAACATAACATTAAAATAGCTGCCACAATTCTTGTATATTTTGGGCCTGATCCTGAAGTTGTGGCACATCTCCAATGCCTATTGACTACAGTGCACCTCTCAGGATTCAGTCAATAATTTGTAAGAACATAAGAGCGGCCCTACTGGGTCAGACCAAAGGTCCATCTAGCCCAGTATCCTGTCTGCCAACAGTGGCCAATGCCAGGTGCTCCAGAGGGAATGAACAGAATAGGTGATCATCAAGTGATCCATCCCTGTTGCCCATTCCCAACTTCTGGTAAACAGAGACTAGGGACATCATCGCTGCCCACCCTGGCTAATAGCCATTGATGGACTTATCCTCCATGAATTTATCTAGTTCTTTTTTGAACCCTGTTATAGTCTTGGCCTTCACAATATCCACTGGCAAGGAGTTCCACGGGTTGGCTGTGCGTTGTGTGAAAAAATACTTCCTTTTTGTTTGTTTTAAACCTGCTGCCTATTAATTTCCTTTGGTGACCCCTAATTCTTGTATTATGAGAAGGAGTAAATAACACTTCCTTATTTACTTTCTCCACACCAGTCATTATTTTATAGACCTCTATCGTATCCCCCCTTAGTCATCTCTTATCCAAGCTGAAAATTCCCAGTTTTATTAATCTGTCCTGATATGGCAGCCGTTCCATACCCCTAATCAATTTTGTTGCCCTTTTCTGAACCTTTTCCAATTCCAATATATCTTTTTTGAGATGGGGCGACCACATCTGTACACAGTATTCAAGATGTGGGCATACCATGGATTTATATAGAGACAATATGATATTTTCTGTCTTATTATCTATCCCTTTCTTAATGATTCCCAACATTCTGTTCACTTTTTTGACTGCCACTGCACATTGAGTGGATGTTTTCAGAGAACTATCCACAATGACTGCAAGACTTCTTTCTTGAGTAGTAACATTTAGACCCTATCATTTTATACATACAGTTGGGATTATGTTTTCCAATGTGCATTACTTTGCATTTATCAACATTGAATTTAATCTGCCATTTTGTTGCCCAGTCACCCAGTTTTGAGAGATCCTTCTGTAGCTCTTCATAGAATCATAGAATATCAGGGTTGGAAGGGACCTCAGGAGGTTATCTAGTCCAACCCCCTGCTCAAAGCAGGACCAATTCCCAACTAAATCATCCCAGCCAGGGCTTTGTCAAGCCAGGCCTTAAAAACCTCCAAGGAAGGAGATTCCACCACCTCCCTAGGTAACGCATTCCAGTGTTTCACCACCCTCCTAGTGAAATAGTGTTTCCTAATATCCAACCTAGACCTCCCACACTGCCACTTGAGACCATTGCTCCTTGTTCTGTCATCAGCCACCACTGAGAACAGCCGAGCTCCATCCTCTTTGAAACCCCCTTTCAGGTAGTTGAAAGCAGCTCTCAAATCCCCCCTCATTCTTCTCTGCCGGAGACTAAACAATCCCAGTTCCCTCAGCCTCTCCTCATAAGTCATGTGCTCCAGACCGCTAATCATTTTTGTTGCCCTCCGCTGGACTCTTTCCAATATTTCCACATCCTTCTTGTAGTGTGGGGCCCAAAACTGGACACAGTACTCCAGATGAGGCCTCGCCAATGTCGAATAAAGGAGAATGATCACGTTCCTCGATCTGCTGGCAATGCCCCTACTTATACAGCCCAAAATGCCGTTAGCCTTCTTGGCAACAAGAGCACACTGTTGACTCCTATCCAGCTTCTCGTCCACTGTGACCCCTAGGTCCTTTTCTGCAGAACTGCTGCCTAGTCACTCGGTCCCTGGTCTGTAGCAGTGCATAGGATTCTTCCTCTGCACTTGTCCTTGTTGAACCTCATAAGGTTTATTTTGGCCCAATCCTCTAATTTGTCTAGGTCCCTCTGTATCTGATCCCTACCCTCCAGCGTATCTACCACGCCTCCCAGTTTAGTGTCATCTGCAAACTTGCTGAGAGTGCAATCCACACCATCCTCCAGATCATTAATAAAGATATTAAACAAAACTGGCCCCAGGACCGACCCTTGGGGCACTCCGCTTGAAACCGGCTGCCAACTAGACATGGAGCCATTGATCACTACCCATTGAGCCCGACGATCTAGCCAGCTTTCTATCCACTTTACAGTCTATTCATCCAGCCCATACTTCTTCGCAGTCTGCCTGGGACTTAACTATCTTGACTAGTTTTGTATCATCTGCAAATTTTGCCACTTCACTGTTTACCCCTTTTTCCAAATCATTTATGAATATGTTGAATAGGACTCGGCCCAGTACAGACCCCTGGGGGACACCATGATTTACCTCTCTCCATTCTGAAAGCTGAACATTTATTCCTACCCTTTGTTTCCTATCTTTTAACCAGTTACCGATCCATGAGAGGAGCTTCCCTCTTAGCCCATGACTGCTTACTTTGCTTAAGAGCCTTTGGTGAGGGACCTTGTCAAAGGCTTTCTGAAAATCTAAGTACACTATATCCACTGGATCCCCCTTGTCCATGTGCTTGTTGACCCCCTCAAAGAATTCTAGTAGATTGGTGAAGCATGATTTCCCTTTACAAAAACCATGTTGACTCTTCCCCAACAAATTATGTTCATCTATGTGTCTGACAATTTTATTCTTTACTATAGTTTCAACCAGTTTGCCGGTACTGAAGTCAGGCTTATTGGCCTGTAATTGCCGGGGTCACCTCTGGAGCCCTTTTTAAAAATTGGCATCACATTAGCTATCCTCCAGTCATTTGGTACAGATTTAAATGATATGTTACACACTACAGTTAGTAGTCCTGCAATTTCACATTTGATTTCCTTCAGAACTCTTGGGTGAATACCATCTATCCTGGTGACTTATTACTGTTTAGTTTATCAATTTGTTCCAAAACCTCCTCTAATGACACCTCAGTCTGGGACAGTTCCTCAGATCTGTCACCTAAAAAGAATGGCTCAGGTTTGGGAATCTCCCTCATATCCTCAACCGTGACGACCAATACAAAGAATTCACTTAGTTTCTCCGCAATGGCCTTACAGGCAAGTCTCATCTTACACTGGGGTTCCGTTCCGTGGTTAGCGCGTAAAGGGAAAACCGCATATAGTGAAACACTCATTGAGTTCAATGGCGGGCAGAATCGCCTGCACTACAGATGCAGTTTTTATATTGTTGTTTTTCTTTCTTTTCCCCGTTTTTGCCGACCGCGCAAAGCTGAATTTGTGCATGTTAAATGCGCCTAAGATGCGACTTGCCTGTATTGTTCTTGAGTGCTCCGTAAGCATCTCGATCATCCAATGGCCCCACTGGCTGTTAGCAGGCTTCCCGCTTCTGATGTACTTTAAAAAATTTTGCTATTACTTTTTGAGTCTCTGGCTAGCTGTTCTTCAAATTCTTTTTTGGCCTTCCTAATTACTGTATATTTTTACACTTCATTTGCCAGAATTTATGCTCCTTTCTATTTTCTTCACTAGGATTTAACTTTCACTTTTTAAAGGATGCCTTTTTAACTCTCACTGCTTCTCTTACTTTGTTGTTTAACCACGGTGGCTCCTTTTTGGTTCTCTATGTTTTTTAATTTGGGGTATACATTTAAGTTGAGCCTCTATTATGGTGTCTTTAAAAAGTTTCCATGCAGCTTGCAGGGATTTTACTTTTGGTGCTGTACCTTTTAATATCTGTTTAACTAACCTCCTCATTTTTGTGTAGTACCCCTTTCTGAAATTAAATGCTACAGTGTTGGGCCGCTGTGCGGTTTTCCCCCACTACAGGGATGTTAAATTTAATTATATTATGGTCACTATTACCAAGGGTCCAGCTATATTCCCCTCTTGGATCTGATCCTGTGCTCCACTTAGGAATAAATCAGAATGGTCTCTCTTCTTGTGGGTTCCAGGACTAGCTGCTCCAAGAAGCAGTCATTTAAGGTGTCAAGAAACTTTATCTTTGCATCCCATCCTGAGGTGACATGTACCCAGTCAATATGGGGATAGTTGAAATACCCTATTATTATTGAGATTTTTATTTTAATAGCCTCTCCAATCTCCCTGAACATTTCACAGTCACTATCACCATCCTGGTCAGGTGGTCGGTAATATATTCCTACTACTATATTCTTATTATTCAAGCATGGAATTACTATCCATAGACATTCTATGGTACAGTTTGGTTCATTTAAGATTTTTACTTCATTTGATTCTATGCTTTCTTTCACGTATAGTGCCACTCTCCCACCAGCACAACCTGTTCTGTCCTTCCGATATATTTTGTACCCTGGTATTACTGTGTCCCATTGATCATCCTCATTCCACCAAGCTTCTGTGATGCCTATTATATCAATATCCTCATTTAATATGAGGCACTCTAGTTCACCCATTTTGTTATTTGGACTTCTAGCATTGGTATATAAGCACTTTAAAAACATGTCACTTTTTAGCTGTCTCCCGTTACATGATGTAATTGAATGAGACTTTTTTCATTTGACTGTTTCTCATCAAATCCTACCTGTATTTTATCATCTTCCATATGCTCCTTCTTCTGAGGACATAGAGAATCTCCATTAGTAGATCCTCCTCTAAGGGATTTCTCTGTCCGAACCAGTAGATCCTCCCCATTAATGATCTGGAGGATGGCGTGGACTGTACCCTCAGCACGTTTGCAGATGGCACTAAACTGGGAGGAGTGGTAGATACGGTGGAGTGTAGCGATAGGATACAAATGGACCTAGACAAATTAGAGGATTGGGCCAAAAGAAATCTGATGAGGTTCAACAAGGACAAGTGCAGAGTCCTGCACTTAGGACGGAAGAATCCCATGCACTGCTACAGACTAGGGACCGAGTGACTAGGCAGCAGTTCTGCAGAAAAGGACCTAGGGGTTACAGTGGACGAGAAGCTGGATAGTTGTCAACAGTGTGCCCTTGTTGCCAAGAAGGCTTACGGCATTTTGGGCTGTATAAGTAGAGGCATTGCCAGCAGATCGAGGGACGTGATCATTCCCTTCTATTCGACATTGGTGAGGCCTCATCTAGAGTACTGTGTCCAGTTTTGGGCCTCATACTACAAGAAGGATGTGGAAAAATTGGAAAGAGTCCAGCGGAGAGCAACAGAAATTATTAGGGGGGTGGAGCACATGACTTATGAGGAGAGGCTGAGGGAACTGGGATTGTTTAGTCTCCAGAAGAGAAGAATGAGGGGGGATTTGAGAGCTGCTTTCAACTACCTGAAAGGGGGTTCCAAAGAGGATGGATCTAGACTGTTCTCAGTGGTACCAGATGACAGAACAAGGAGTAATGGTCTCAAGTTGCAGTGGGGGAGGTTTAGCTTGGATATTAAGAAAAACTTTTTCACAAGGAGGGTGGTGAAGCACTGGAATGGGTTACCTAGGGAGGTGGTGGAATCTCCTTCCTTAGAGGTTTTTAAGGTCAGGCTTGACAAAGCCCTGGCTGGGATGATTTAGTTGGGGACTGGTCCTGCTTTGAGCAGGGGGTTGGACTAGATGACCTCCTGAGGTCCCTTACAACCCTGATATTCTATGATTCTATGGGATGTCTCTGTCCGAAAGTAAAGTGTTCTAGGATCCTTCGGAAAAAGCAACAACCAGAGGCCCAAGCAATGCAATGGGTTTCACCAAATTTCACAAGTCAACAAGGAGTGGCATACTAAATTCCTGTTGGAATGCCCCATTCAGGATTACATTTTCAATGTGGTGCGGTGAATTTCATGTAACGCTATCAGGACCAGACCATGGGCAGCCTGGCCTAGGAGTTAGCATCAGGCACAAGTCCTGAATCCAGGATCCAATTACCTGGAATCAGGCTGAATTAGAATGCCAGGAGATCAAAAACAAGAGACAAACCAGAGGACAGGGATCAAGAGTCAGTTACCCAGAGTCAGGCCAAGCCAGGACATCAGGAGGTCAGGTTCAGGCAAAGGAACCAGAGGACAGAAACCAGGAGGCAGTTACCAATAGTCAGGCTAAGTCAGCATACCAAGAGGTCAGGATCAGAAGGCAGGACCAGGTAAACACCAGACCAACAATCCATGGCAAGGTGAAATCCAGTTGTACCAAGAACTTCTTGTTTCCTCCTCTGGATTAAATTGGTGCTGCAGCCCAATCAGGAGTCTTGGACCTCTCCCAGTCAGAGCGTAGGGGTGCTGAGGGTCTTATCAGTCAATGTATAATTACATACAATCCCTCCAAGAATGTTATTTAGGCTGCAGAGTTGAACATTCAGAAGTAAGGAAAGGCCAGAATTCAGACTTTCCATGCAACCTTAATTCAGTTCCCTTATGTCCATGCATCATGATCACATGCAGTTACATGCCGACACGTTCCCTGCGCCATGAGACTGTATTCCCTATAGAGCTCTCCTATCATGGATTCTTCCCATCTCCTGCAAAATACAACAGAAAGCTGTGGAGAGCCAATATATCCAAATCAAATCCCCAAGTGACATCTGACTGGGAATCTTCAACTTATTTAGATGCCAGAAGTTGTAATGAGGAAGAATCACCCTGCCACTGGGGCCCTAGAGACAGTCCCAGATCTGTCAGGCCAGAAAACCCTTGGCACTCAAAGGAGAGACAGTGTCGTTTACACAACACACACACACAGAGTTGTGCTCCTGTCAGAATCATCCCAAGAGGAAATGTTTCAGAGAAACATAAATCCTTTCACTGAACAGCATTTGAAAATGGCACCAATTTTGTTGACAATCACTAGTTCTTTCCTCTTTTGCAATGGCAGCCCTTTCCAGGACAGCTTCTCTCATTTCTGGTAGTGTCAGTGTCCCAACTCAATTCCTACCTCAGTAATTACATTGTGCCTCCCAGACACCACTGCAATTTCATTGGATATGGAATTCTTCACATCCTCTCCAACAGTGTTATGCACTGTTGCTGTGGGCTCTTGAACACAACTCCCCTACTCCACTCCAGAGATGCTTGCATTTCAGTGATGAATTCAGTGATCCTATGGACATTCTGAAGTACTTTGAAATATCCTGCCTCCTCTCACCCACAGACCTCATCACCTCCAGCTGCTAGGAGCTCTTCTCCCACTTCATCGACAAACAAAAAACACCCCACCAACCACACTCAGTGACAGTCCCTGCAAAAACCACACCAGAGCACTCACACTGCCCACCTTGTTGGAACTTGGCACAGTCCCACTGGTGGAGGTGCTGGAAGCTGCAAAAGACACACCACATGCAAACAGTGCTCATGCCTTCCCTGGCCAATCAAAACCAGCAGGGGTTGCCTTGGCAAATGCTGACAAAGATCAATTGTGCCTCCCTCTGAGCAGGCATTCTACCAACTACCTTTAAAAATGTGATCCCCCGTTCTATTAAAACATCACAATAACCCACAGTCTCCTACACACACACACACAACTGCTCAGGCGTAGCAATCTTCTTAATTAGAATTCAGTCTCAAATCTCACAATCCTGGGCATGATTACTGAGAAGGTGGTAGCAAACTTTTATTAATATCTTAAGACCCATCCTGGTCTGGCTTCAGGCCAGAGTAGAGCACTGAAGGGATGTTGCTAGCCTAATGTAGGGTCTCTCCACGATGATTGACAGAAGGAAAACACTTCCCACATTGCTTGATATTTCAGCTGTTTTTGACACCATCAAGCAGGAGAAGCTGCTGTCCCACCTACAAGACTTTCTGGGAGTCAATGGTAATGGTTAAACTGGTGATGCTCATTCCTTCAGAGAGATCCCAAAGAGTCATGATGGCTAGTGGCTCCTCCCCTCACACCCAGTCCTGTTGCTGATATTATTTAACATCAATGTGCAATTGCTAGGGCCTGGGCTGCAAAGCCAGCAGTCTGAGATGACGCAGAGCTTGGTGTTCTTTTTTAGGTGCTTAGTTACCATAGCAATAAGCACCTGGGGTGGGGGTTAGCTAGATTCTCTTACAGTGCAGCCAGAGCTATGCCAGTGCATGAAGGAAACTGACACCTGGATAAAGAAGACCTGGCTCATGCTAAATCTGGGAAAGCATGAAGTGATATTAGATGGAAGAGAGGAATACTTTGAGGAGGTGGCAAACTTTACTACCAAGTATCAGAGGGGTAGCCGTGTTAGTCTGGATCTGTAAAAAGCAACAGAGAGTCCTGTGGCACCTTTAAGACTAATAGATGTATTGGAGCATAAGCTTTCGTGGGTGAATGCCCACTTCATCGGATGCATGTCCTCACCCTCATGTCCAACTTTACTACCTCACCTTCAGAGAGTACATGCCCACTGGTAGGCAAGGTAAAGCACAACCGTGGGGTCGCACTGAACCTGTTCATCAGAAGCACTTCTCCCATCTACCGTTAGCAAAAGCACTCTACCTCTTCCTCTCTGACGAGTATCTGACTACTGTGGTTCACATGGCCACCACCTCCCCACTGGGCTATTGCAAGTCACTCATTCGAGGACTACAAGGGAAGATCACAAGGTTGCAGCCAATACACCTATTAGCAGCCCCTCTCTCAAGCAGGACCAGCCAGAAAAGGCATGCCACATGGGTCTCCACAACCTTCACTGGCTCTTCAATACCAGAACCTTGAGGTGTATCTAGTAGTGAATGATCTACAAAGCACTTAATAGGACAGATCCATGCTATCTCAAGGCAGGGCTCTTCTTCCGGAAGTGCTATGTAAGCTATGGGCATCTAGCACATTACAGCTGACAGAGATCAGGTTCAGACTCGAGGGACCCGTGAGTAGATCTGCCTCAACAACCGAACCAAGGCCCTATAGGTCTCCCTGAAAAGAGATCAGATAGAGCCAGACCATTGCCATATTCAGTGCACTCCAAAACCCACCACTTTCCCAAAGCACCCCTCAATTCAATGGGCCAGAAGAAGATGCCAGCAAGATGCTCTCAAAGTCACAAGCTAATAAGTAATCCAAAGGATAGAACAGAAAATTAACTGTCTAGTATGAGCCAATGTTACATATACGCTCTGTAAAATGGGGCTACTCCTGCATCCATTACCTCTCCTACCCCCACCGTCATGCCTCACTCACAGAGGATAATAGCTACTGCTGCTGCTCACTAACATAGTCAGTCCTTAAGTGCAAGAGGTAGAGGTTTGTACTGCAGTGCTGAAGGCCTAGGGCTCAAACCTTGCTAATGACCCAGCTGGCTAGGGTGACCAGATGTCCCGATTTTATAGGGACAGTCTCGATTTTTGGGTCTTTTTCTTATATAGGCTCCTATTACCCCCCCACCCCCTGTCCCAATTTTTCACACTTGCTGTCTGGTCGCCCTACAGCTGGCACATGATAGCGTTTGTATTTTCTTTAAAAGAAAATGAGGAGATTACATTTTTAAAACCCTACTTTCCTGGTTCCCAGTGCTGTGCTCGGACCACCTTTTTCTCTGCAGAGGCAACAAGAGATCTTCCTCAGCAAAAATGTATTTGCACAGCACAATGGACTGCTCATAAAAACAGATGCATTTGAGACTCCCAAAGCATGGTGACCTGAACTGACATAGTCCATGCACTGTGAAGAAGGCAATGTAATAGCAATTTTATATCACAAGCATTAACCTCATTTATACAGTTCCCACCCAAGAAGCCTTGAAACTTGATGGCGGGTGTTGAGCAAAATTGCTGGCTAGCTCAAGCAGACTCATTACCCTGGAGAGCTGAAACAACTAACAAAATCTCACATGCTGAGGTGCTGCATCTTCATCTATCCCTCTATCATAGTGCAGTAATAACAACAACCAAAAATATGCCCATCTGTAGCCACCTTTAATCCACACATTTTAAAGTGCTTTATAAGTTTTGATCAGTCGAGAGACCCTGGTTGGTCATTGTGCACTCCTGCCAGCACAGACCACTGCCTCAGAATAGTTTGGGACCTGCATATATAACCCAGTATTGCTACTCCAATGGCTGTATTAGAAAACACAAACAACTCAACAATGCCCTCATGGACAAATACATGTGTAGAGAATGTGGCTGTAACCTTGCCCATCCCCAACAGACACCACACCCTCAAACCCCCAGACCCCAGGGTAAATTCTCCCCACTTTGGAGGTCCTAAAAAACATTCTGCGCTGCAGCTTCTTTCTTTCACACAGCGTGATGGAGCCCCACATGCTCTCAACACCAGCAAGGGAACTAAAGGCAGCAGAAAACACTCCTTCCCAATAGTTTTATGCAGAGAGCTGTTTCTTCAGAATAGCCAGGGGAGTTCCTACGGCTGGTAAGGTAAATATTTCCAGGATGGTGTTGACTGCCAGCCAGGGGTTAGAAATGAGTCAACATCTTCCTCCACATCAGCTATTTTTTTGTCAATAGATGAAATAGCATTCATAGGCAGGCCTAGGGGAAAAAGATAGGCCTCTTGTGAAGGTCTACAGAGCTTTATTCAAAAACAAAAAACACCTGAACAACAGTATCTAAGAGTCATGCTGCTGTATGCGTACCTGCTGCACCACCAGACACACAGGCACTGATAAGAGATCGGGGACTTCCTTTGGGGCCAGACAAGAAGGTCCATGGAAGCAGTGGCACAGGAACCACTGGTAGGGTTGAAAGCAACAGAGGGTCCTGTGGCACCTTTGAGACTAACAGAAGTACTGGGAGCATAAGCTTTCGTGGGTCAGAACCTCACTTCTTCTGATGCAAGTAATGGAAATCTCCAGAGGCAGGTATATATCAGTGTGGAGATAACGAGGTTAGTTCAATCAGGGAGGGTGAGGTGCTCTGCTAGCAGTTGAGGTGTGAACACCAAGGGAGGAGAAACTGTTTCTGTAGTTGGATAGCCATTCACAGTCTTTGTTTAATCCTGATCTGATGGTGTCAAATTTGCAGATGAACTGAAGCTCAGCAGTTTCTCTTTGGAGTCTGGTCCTGATAGGACCAGACTCCAAAGAGAAACTGCTGAGCTTCAGTGGTAGGGTTGCCAACCCTTCACTGGTAGGGTTGCCAACCCTCCAAGATTGTCCTGGGGTCTCCAGGAATTAAAGATTAATATTCAATTAAATATTATGTCATGTGATTAAACCTCCAGGAATACAGCCGACCAGAATTGGCAACCCTAGGAACCAGTAAACAGGGATGGGAACAGGGGAGTTTGAGTGGGAGTTTGTAAGGGGAGTTTAGAGGAGGTGCTGTATGGGGTTCTGTGTTTCTGTTTTGTGTGTGTGTTTTTTCTCTCTCCTTGTCAGGAGCTTAGGTGGGAAGGCAAGGACAGCTACAGAGGCAGTCATAGTAGTGACCCAAGGAATGGAAGAGACAGTGAAGATGACTGACTGAGGACACTGTGGCACATACTTTATCCTGGAATGGGTCCTGAAAAGTCCTTCATGTGTATGACGTGCGGCCTGATAGAGCTGATGGAAGAGAAGATCCGAGGTTTGGAGATGCAGGTAGAAACTATGGTTGAGTTTTGAAGGGGAGTCGAGCAGATGATGAAGGGAAGGCGAGAGGAGGTGGAAGGGAAAACTCAAGACTTGCAGATGCAAGCTGGGCTGGAGAATTGTGAGGGTAGACTGGTGGGTAAGGAAAGTGGCCAGTGGAAGCATGTGACTACAAGAACCAGGCAGAGGAAAAGACTGACTAGCGAAGGAGAAATAGAACTAAGGAACTGGTTTGCTGAGTTAGAAAAGGAAAGGGAGAGGCAGGAGTGATGGAAGGTGGGAGGGCAAGGAAGAAGAGAAGAGCAGCTAGTCTTACAAGAAGAGGGAAAGAGTCAATGGAGATCATCAGAGTTTGGAGCCCCAGGAAGATAGAGGATGAATTGCAGAAGATTGCAAGTGAGAACAAAAGACAAGAGGAATTGCAGCCAGAAAGAACAGAAGGGGCAAGGCTGGAGAATCGCACCAACACCAGGAAGAGGCAGGTCTGCATGATTGGGGACTCCCTACTAAGAACGACAGACAGGCCTGTCATGAGAGCAGATTTAGAAAACAGAAGGGTTCTGTGCTGTCTGCCGGGAACTAAGATATGGGATGTGGACCTGAGGCTGAAGAGGATCCTAATGGAAGCTGGAAAGAATCCACTGATTGTCCTTCATGTGGGAACAAATAATACAGCTAGATTCCCACTGGAATGCATCAAGGAAGACTATGCCAGGCTGGAGAAGACAGATAAAGAAATGGAGGCTCAAGTGATCTTCAGTGGGATTCTACCTGCCCCGAGAGGAGAAGGGGAGACAAGTTTATGATGATCAACAGATGGCTCAGGCATTGGTGCTATAAGGAGGGCTTTGGGATGTTCGACAACTGGGAGGCATTCACAGACAGAGGACTGTTCTCATGAGATGGACTCCACTTGAGTAGGGAGGGAAATAGACTTCTGGGACAGAGATTGCCACAACTGATTAAAAAAGCTTTAAACTAGGAATTTGGGGGAGATGGTTGGGAGATGCTTGTGTAATCTCCATACCTGATTCTAACACTGAGCAGGAGGAAAATCAAGTAAGAGGAAACAGCAATAGAGAAAGGAACAACAGAGGGTAAGAGAATGGACATCAAGAGGAAAGACAAGGCTAATACCAGTGACATTAACAGTCAGGTAGGCAATACCGGAAGAAGAATGATTGTACCTAATTGAGTGAGAAATCTGAGCAAAGCCGAAAAGAAACAACTAAGATGTCTATACACCAATACAAGGAACCTGGGTAACAAAATGGAGGAACTAGAACTACTGGTGCAGAAAGTGAAACAAGATAGTATAGGGATAGCAGAAACATAGTGAAATAGTAGTCATGACTGGAGTACAGGTGTCACAGAGTGTGGGGGAGTCAGGGCCCTGCACCTCCCACTTCCTGCGATTCACCGTGACTCTCAGCCAGACAGTAAAACAGAAGGTTTATTAGATGACAGGAACAGAGTCTAAAACAGAGCTTGTAGGTACAGACAATAGGACCCCTCAGTCAGGTCCATCTTGGGGGGGGTAGGGAGCACAGACCCCGCTTCTGGGCCTCCCTCCATTTCCCCAGCCAGCTCCAAACTGAAACCCCCTCCAGCAGTCTCACCCAGCCACACGCCCCAGCCCTCTTCCAGCCTTTGTCCCGTTTCCCGGGCAGAAGGTGTCACCTGGCCCCAACCTCCTCCTGGGCTCAGGTTACGTGCTCAAGTATCATCCCTCAAGCGAAGTCACTCCCTTATATCTCACCACCATCTAGTATTGATGCAGACAGTAAGCTAGTAAAACTCCCATGCAACATTACCAGGGTAATCAGGAGCGCCGCCAACTTTTCTGCCGCCCTAGGCGGTGGAAGGTCCCGCCACCAAAATACCGCCGCGGTCACCGCCCCCCAAATTGTAGCGCCCTAGGCGACTGCCTAGGTCGCCTAATGGGTTGCGCCGGCCCTGAGGGTAATACTCCATACTCCATCACAACAGATATTGAAGGGTATGTGCTGTTCAGGAAAGACAGAAATAAAAGGTAAAGGTGGTGGAGTAGCACTGTATGTTAACGATGAAGTAGACTGCAAAGAAATTAAAAGTGATGGAATGGATAAAACAGAATTATTTGGGTCAAAATCATTTTGCGGAAGAAAGGTAACAGAGTCTCCACTGGGATAGAGCTTGGGGTCTGCTACAGACAGCCCTTTATTCTACTGCCCATGTTTTGTGAGGTGTGGGAGGTTACCCCTGCCAGGTTCATCAACATTCTAGGGACTCCCCCTCCCAGCATTACAGGGGGCTTCTCTGCCAGGTGCAGCAACATTCTGGGGTTCAGTATTGCAGGGTAGGTCTGCCAGCTATGTCACCTTTTTCAGGACCGAGTCCTCTCTGCACTGTCAGAACTCCACAGACTTTTAAACAGATAACAGATTTAAAAGGCAGGCTGGGGGTGGGGGGTGGGAAGGGGGTTCAGGAGACTGACAATGGGCTATAATGCCTTACACACTAGGCAGCAAGTTCAAAACTGGCTCCAAGGTGATAGTGAGCCAAAGCTGTTGTCATCCAGTGGCCAATGTGGAGGGGTTGTTGGGCTCAGTCAGGTTCCTAGTAGACAATTATCCTTATCACAAAAGCACACACCAACACAACTATTATCCTGTCTGTCAGATCCCAACAAGAACATTCTGGCCAAAGACCTATTTCAAATAGCCCATGAGAACAGAATGACAGCAGCTTTTAATGGACAATAAGTTGTATGGCACACAGCCCACACCACCCAAACCAATCCCATTTCATTAGTTATGTCAGTAGCTATGTCCTCTCAGTAGCTAAGGAGGAAGCAGCCCTTTGACCTGCAGTGTTTTTAATCTGTTCTATGTATCACTCAATACAGCATCAACACTCCAGCAGTGAAACCAGGTCTCTGTGAATCATCACTTGGGGAACAAGCTTTACAAACATATTTCTTGTTTTATTTAAATACATATGAGGAAGCAGATGAAAGGATCCAGGAAGTGATTGCCATTAAAACATCATTGTACTATAACAATATATATTGAAATTTAAGTTTCCTCTAAGCTTTTTAGCGTGTATGGTTGGTGTGAGTTTATATATGAATTTCTTGCATTTCTAACGGTTTTTGCAGTGAACATAATATGTTGTTGCTGTAAAAGGCAATATATTCTTAAACATAACTACCTTAAAGTTTTTTGTCTGGGAATTTCCTTAGATTTTATTAAAGTGAAGAAGACCATTTGTCGTGGTCACATAAAATTAGCTAAATGAATTTTACTTATAAATTACAGTGAGGTTTTTATTTTATCACTAGCAGTCATGTGGATTACGAGCTGGGCAGGTTAAAATGCCAAAATTTGTAACTTCCCTAAAGCCTCAGCTGTGGTTCTGAGGCCACACTCAGCATAAGCAAAACCATATTTGAGGCCTTATGGAAGATGCAAGCTTCACCAGCATAACCCACTGAGTTTGTTTCTACTACGAACTTCACATTTCAGGCCTCACTAAAGCTATAAACTTTACCAACATAGCCACGGGGTTCCAGAAAGGTACACGTTCTGCTGGCATGGTGCCAACAGGCCTTCTTAAACCTTTTTCCACAGAGCTGAGGGTTAAAAGGCTCAAAGACGTCACATGGTCAAGTCAAGAAAGCACTTCAAATTCCAGTCAGAAAGGAGCCCTTTGTTACAGGAAGGATGGTCTTGTCGCATAGGTACAGAACTAGAAGGCAGATCTGAGCTGCATTCCCAGTTCTGCTACAGCATTCCTGGTTTCACCTTGGACAATTTTCTTCCCCTCCAGAAGCAGTAATATTGACCTGCTCCTGAGGCTGGGGTGCGAGGGCTTAAATCGTTAATGTTTGCCCAGCACTTTGGCCCCATTCAGGAAAACACCTCAGCACATGCCGCCCTGAAGGGAGATGTTTTCTTAAATTGCACCCTTTGAGATCTTCAGATGGAAAGCACTAACGAAGTATAAACGTATTCAATAGCAAATCCTCCTCCTATTCTCTTTATTTTAACCAACTTCTCTCTCTCTAAATACACTGCTATACCAACTTTTCATTCAATTCTCCTCCTTCTCACATCTCACACCCAGCCCAGTTTTGGTCAACAGCTGTGTGCTCGTGTGAGTGAGGGAAACCAAAGACGCCCCATTTATCCAAGCAGCAAGCAGCAGCACTGGGGAAGGTTAGCGAACCGTCAAACAGTTCACTTTGCTCCTGTTGAGTCTCCTGCTCGTCAGCTCTGTGTAAACACAGAAGAGCATTCTCAGATTAATGAGATTAAATTGAGCAAAGGACAATTTTGGCTAAAGCTCAGGAAAATGTTCCTGACAGTGAAATTCACTGGACTGTGGGCTAATCTCGTGAAGGAAGCTCCATTGCCTGAGACATAGGATTCTAGATTGGAAACAGCACTAGAGAACAACCCTGCATTGGCCCCTGTGTGATGCGCTGGGGGACCCAAAACAAGAAGGGGGTGAGCCAAAGCTGAAGATAGAAAGTGTATTAAACAGTAACTCCATCCCCCAGACACAATCACTCTTCCTTCCCCAGCACCCTTCCCTTCTTTAAATCTATGTGCCTGTTTGGCACATCCTAGGCCAAATCCTAGTCCTGATTCCCTGAACACAGAGGTCTCTGAGAACGGCCTCTCTGCATGCCATGGAGCTGCATTCAACATGGGGCTCGGGGAGGTAGATGAGGCCTACTTATCATTCCCCGGGCCTTCTGTGTAGATGGGATGCTGCAGGTCTCTCGTCTAGAGATAGGTGAAATTTTTCTGAAAAATAGTTTTATTTGTCCCCCCCAAAAATGCAGTTTTGGTCAACCCAAAACTATCTGCAGATTTGACACAAATTTGTCAAATTGTTTTGGGAAAGAATTTACGTGCCCTTCACAGAACAACCAGAGGAGAAGCAGCCATCCTTAGAACCTTGAACCTGGCCATCCTTAGAACCCAGTGGTTAGAGCACGCATCTGGTATGTGGGAAGCAGAGTTTCACTCTCCCTCGTCCCCTTCCCCCTCAGGTCGAGAAGGGCTCTGAACTTGGGTCTTCCACAGTGCAGGTGAGTGCCCTAAGAACTGGGCTATGAGATTCTCTGGAAAGAGGCTCTCTCAGTCCCTCTTGTTGAAGCTGTTCCACTTTTTATAAATAACTAGTCACTGGAGCATGGACTTCAATCTCGTATGTCCGAGGTGAGAGACCCAACCACCCAGCTGTAGAGTCACTCTCACTCTTTCCATGGCTCAAAAGCTTGTCTCTTCCACCAACGGTAGTTGGTCCAATAAAAGATATTACCTCATCCCCCTAGTCTCTTTACCATGCTGAGACCAACATGGCTAGAACACTGCAAATAAAAGTTGGTTCTGTTCTGCACTTCTTGTAACCTAACAGGACAGCCCATCCAGCTTAGTTTGTAGTGCAGTACAAGTTTAGATGAGACTAAATATGTGGAAGGGCTTATTGTTTTAAAATCCTTTTTTCTTTAATGCTTTGTTCCAACTGCTAAATGAAAGCATTCTTTGTTTGAATAAGGCTGTTGGTCACTATATCACTGGTCACAGGCTACTAACGGGAAGAAATGCAGGTGTGTGAAACCCAGTTAGACTTGCAAGGTGGTAAGAGGCTGGTATACACCTGGTGCTATCGCCATGTCCCAGTCTAGGACTAGAAGAATCACATAATTCCACCCCGAGATAGATAAGAAAAAAGGCACAAGAGCTGAACTGGGTGAAGTCTTTTATGTAGGCAAGTCCTTTGCTCTTTAGAAGTTAAGCTAGTTAGGGTTCTCACAAAAAAAATTTTGGTGGCCTCAGAGTGTGACCATCTACTCTTGCTGGTGGCCGTTATGACAATTTTTCCTAAAATCCTTAATTAACTTTGGGAAAAACAAATAAATATGCACATATACATGTCCAAAACCACAGTAATTTATTTATGTAGGGGGGTTTTGCAGACTCAATAATAAAAATAACATACAGCGGTCTCTATTTTTTTACTGGACCTATGCAGAATAGAAACACAATTAAGGTACTTTGCATGTTCTTGTCTTTTTTGTTATTGTTTCTTTTGCTTTTTTGGCTGCGTATTTTTTCTGACTTGCTAGCTAGTAAGTCTGCTTCTATGAAAAGTGACATTTGTATGTTTGTTAATATCACTTTTCACAGCAGCAGACTTGTTAGCTAGCAGGGAGGCAATGAAAAGTGATATTAACAAACTTACAAATATCACTTTTCTCAGAAGACTTACTCAGTCCTAGCAAGAAAGGGACAAATTAAGCCTTGGAGGGGGAGGTGGCTAGGGAGGCAGCAGGGGCCAGGGGTGATAGGGGGGTGGTGAGCCCAGGGCCGGTGCTGGAGCACAAAGCCCAGAGCCTGCTACTGCACAGTCAGAGCATGCCGCCTGCCGCCTGCCGCTCCAGGGCTGAAGCCAGAAGCCTGAGCCCTATTGCCCCCAGGAAGATGGGGAACTCACACCAACTGGCTCAAGAGGGGGAACTCCTGCTGGCAGCCCCGAGGGAGGGGATGCTGCTTTGCCCTCCCCTCCACCCACCCCCCCTATCGTCCCCCCATCACCACCAAGAAGGCTGTGGCCGCAAGAAAAGCCCTTGGTAGCTGCATTTGCAAAACATTTATTCTAATTGCACAAAACCGAACACCCTTGCCCCAACCCCTATCCCGTCCCTTCCCTGAGGCCCCACCCATACCCTGCCTCTTCTCCGAAGCTCCACTCCATCCCCCCTCCCTCCATCGCTCACTCTTCCCCATCCTCATTCACTTTCACTGGGCTGGGGTAGGGGATTGGGGTGCGGGAGGGGGTGAGGGCTCCAGCTGGTAGCGTGGGCTCCAGGGTGGGGTCAGAAATAAGGGGTTCAGGGTGCAGGTGGGGGCTCTGGGCTGGAGCCAAGAGGTTTGGAGTCCAGAAGCAGGCTGAGAGCTGGGGCAGGGGGTTGGGGTGTGGACTCCAGCTAGGGGTGTGGGCTCTGGGGTGGGGCAGGGGATGAGCAGTTTGGGGTGCAGGACGGAGCTCAGGGCTGGGGTACGGGGTTGGGGTGCAGAAAGGGGTGCAGGATATGGGCTCCAGGAGGGAGTTGGTGCGGGAGGGGACACAGGGCTGGGGCTGGAGTGGGGGTGTAGGATCCGGGCTCCAGGAGGGAGTTGGGTGTGGGAGGGGGCTCAGGGCTGGGTGGGGGGTTGGGGTGCAGACTCTGGGAGGGAGTTAAGGTACGGGAGGGGGTTCCGACCTGGGGCTGGAGGTTGGGGTACGGGAAGGGGTTCAGGGTGCAGGCTCCAGCCAGGCGGCACTTACCTCAGGCGCTCCCAGTCAGCAGCACAGGGGGCTAAGGTTCCTAGAAGAAACCGGCACGTCCAGCCTGGCTCCTAGGCACAGGGGCGGCCAGGCGGCGTCATGCCTGCAGGCACCACCCCCGCAGCTCCCATTTGCTGAGGTTCCCGGCCAATGGGAGCTGCAGAACCGGCGCTTGGGGCAGCATGCAGAGCTTCCCTGATCGCCCCTGCGCCTAAGGGCTGCAGGGAAATGCTGGCCACTTCTGGGAGCCATGCAGAGCCAGGGAAGGCAGAGAGTCTGCCTTGGCCCCTCTGCACCGTTGACTGGATTTTTAATGGCAGTGCTGTCTTGAGCCTCCAGGGTCCCTTTTTGACCAGGCATTCCGGTTGAAAACCAGATACCTGGCAATGCTACTACCAACTCAGACCTAAGTTAAAAGAGGTATAAATGTTCTCCTGGGGGAAACACCACTAATTAAGCCTCCTGCTATGGTGGTGATGCTGTAATGTTCCTCTGTTTCGTACTCTGCGCTTCACTCCTTCCCCTGCAGCTGAAGTCTCCATGCACCACCCAGAGAGAACTGTGCTACATGCAACGGTGACAGTGAAGATAGGGTAGGAAAGTGCTGGACAGCCCCGGCCTACAGCCTTCCTAAGCATTGCAGCACCAGCTAAACTTAGAGTTCTGCCTGGCTGTGTTCCTTGGCGGGCAGTGGAGACGTACACAGTAGAGCTGCAACTGAGGTCAGGGTAGAGAACCTGTGGCCATTCAGTCTTCTCCAGCTCTGATGCTCATGACTGGTGTCACACTGCAGGGCAACTACACAGGTATTTCCCCTTCGATGATCCAGCAAGGGCACCCACTTCCGGCTTCCGGCTCCCCAGCCCTTGCCTCTCAAGGATGGAGACCTGCATCTCTCTCCCTTCTGAGTAGGGTATTTCCAGGCTGAACAGATCTCTGTCTTAATTGTGATATCCCAGCCAAAGACAGGCTGCCTAAGCAGGCTTCTTTTGCCTTCTCTTCAGAGATTGTTAACAGTGTAAACAACACAGTTAATCTACCACACAGCTCTTGCTAAACAAGCACATTTTAATCTTAAGGTAAAAGCAATACAGACAAAACACATTAAAAACAATAAAAGAACATGCATGCTAATGTGCTTACCAGAGATCATCCCGACTCCACCATGGGCTCTGGCAGGTCAGTAGGCCTTCAAACCCCACACAGAGATTTTCTTGTGGTTTCAAATTTGTAATACTCTTTGCTCAGAACAAGAACAAGCAGACAGTCCTATGGGGCCTCAGCAGGCCAAAGTCCTTCCAAGCTGTCCCTAAAGATTGGGGCCCTCCCTGGACTAACGGTCCTGTCTATTTGCTGGATCAGAAAGGAGGACAGTCAGTTAGTTTACCGCCAGGCTATTGATTCAAAAATGCTTTCTGGGTCTGTTGGTCCCTGAGAATCCAGTTTGAACTAGTTTATGTGAATTTCTCCATGAGGTGGTGCTTCCCTGGAGATGTTACAACCTGGGTGACTTTGACTAATCACCCCTGACTGTTCTCAGTTCCTGGAGGAGCTGTATTTACCAATCCCATTGAAATACATAACTTCCCCGGCCCTCAAGGTTATGTAAACCATTCATTTAATACAATAGACTCCAAAGATATTAAACTTAATTCAGTAAGGTTCATCCAGGAGATTCCTCTGTTTGTCATAAATGGCACTCCTCTATTTGCACCCTGCCCATTGCACATTGAAGGCTGTGCCTTGGGACTGTAAGTCTTCACGGTAGCTGTTCAAGCAACAAGGTCATTTCATCCAAGGCTATCCATTCAGCATTTGGAACTGAACTGAGATCTTGGAGCTGAAAAGCAGCCTCTTGCCTCCAAATCCTTCATCCGACACTGAGTGAAATCCCATCTCAGGACAATTACCATTCCAGAGCAGTTCCAAATCTTAAAATTGATCATGTCTTTTAAAAAAGCAAGCTTATGAGGGTCTTTCATCACCCACCAGAGCTGTGGCTTTAAGATCTTTCCTCAGCTATAGCGTAAAAACCAATGTACCAGAACCAATCCCCAAATGACTGATATGTTCTGTCATTGAAGGCAGTGAAACATCATTCCACCTTCTCCCTGTGCACATTACACACCCCAATTCCACCTCTTCCCAGAATAAAGCAGTTGCCTAGACCAAGAAAAGAATTTTAAACCAAGAGGCAAGAGAGCCCTTCTCGTTCCTTTACTTGTTTGCAATTCATCCTTTGCTGGGCACTCTCATGGGACTGGGCAAGCTATAGACTCTTCCCCTCCACAAACCAAGCAATACTTGGAGCCAGCACTGTGGCTGGATTTGACTGGCATGAGAGGAATTAATCTGGGGCAATAGGTCTCCAATCAGATATCTCCACCTGGGAGTACCCAGTGGCAGGGAAAGCAGGGCACATCTCATACAAACCAGGCAGGCAGGGGTGTCCAAAGAGGATGCTGGTCAAAACCAGCTTCTCCCGTAAGTCCTGACCTGTCACATCTTCCAGAAGCATGACCACCTCAACCAGTAGCCACAGGCAACCTTGTAGAACTGGCTAATTCTCAGTGTTGAACTGTGAAGCAAAAACAAGAACAGTGCTGGTTTTTTGGTCCTTTTTCACCACACAGTGGTTTTAACTTTTTTTAAAACTCTTCTTCCTTCTGACGTTAAATATATCAGAGTCGTCCTTCTCTTCTCTTAGCTGGAGGACCTTGACCAGAACTTTGGAGGACTTTGATCAGGGATGTTGAACAAGGCTGACATCATAGCTGCAGCTCTCTCCACTTAACTGGAGAGGCAATGCTGATTAACAATCAGCACTCTCATTCCACTCTCAGTTATGGGAAGGGCCAGGATACACCCCTCTTCAGAGTCACCTGGGTCCTTCAGCACAAGAGACCCTGCAAATATAAAACCCATGCAGATTTGTTTTAATTAATTGATACAGTTTACCTTTAAGATATGAGAGTTTTGGCTTATCCAGTTTTCTAAGGACAGCCTTGTCCTTTAATGTCCTATACTTAAAAAGAAACTGTGGTGCTCCCCTGCCTCACAACAAATGACTACTCAGTATAAATAAGTTCCTATTTACTTCTAATTACTGACCTGTATCTCCTGTTCTCACAAGGTATATCTAGATCCACCACAATCCTATGTCCATGCCCCTTGACTTGCATGCTACAAAATTAGAACCCACAGCAAAGCCACACTTAGGCCACTCCAGAGCAGGAGAGAGAATGCACCAGACCCCAAATGGCAGCTCCTTTTCAAGCGACGTAAAAACCACACAACAATCCACTCCTCTCTTAGGAAGGCAGGTGGCTGAATACAGCATTGTTATAACTACACGTTTTCTGAGAACACGTTATTGGGAATTCCCATTTCATTTCTCCAAGTGATAAGAGTTGTAACAGAGCCACTCTCCTGGGGAATAAAGAGCTGAAGAGATATTCCCAAATCAAACAGGTTCCAATTACTTATCCACTGGAGTCAAATAACTTGTGCTCAAGTTATTTTCCCAAGACCTCAAAGCCAAGACCTACTGAATATATCAAGACTGGTGGAGAAGGGACTTTTACTCTTACCCTCTCTTAACTTTTATCTTAGATAAGAGAAAATTGCTCTCAAGTCTTTAATCCCAAATCAGGAGAGGAGAAGCTCCTACAAACCTCTTAGGATATACTTTTCAATCACTACTTCAACTTGAATTAAAGCATATGGTGAAACATTCTGTCAGTGTATGGAAGAGGTGGTCTCTCCCGCTCCATTAGTAATATGTATCACGTATCCATTCCTTAGCACACAAGCTCAGGCTGATAATAATTCCAATGTTTAAATCTGGTGATGGCCCTAGACCAGCTCACAGGACTCAAGGCCAAAGGGATTTTTCCCCATATTCACTCCACCAACAAAGCCAGCATTGAAACACCGTTTGTCCACTACTCCCACAACAATCTCTGTACTTCTTGTATACCATCCCTTATGCATCCAGCACCCCTATCTTGAGTTTGTCCACAAGGCTCCAGGGGCAGGGTTAAGTCCCCTGACAAGTCAGCAAAGGCTTGCAGAATAGTTTAAAGACTCCAACAAGCTACCAAAGCTGCAGGGGGTATCAGTTTGGAGTGCAAATGAGCCTCTTAAGGGCTGTAGGAGGGGAGAAATGCCTCCCATTCTGCTGTCTCCCATGCTACCCTTCTCCATTTCCCCTCTCTCTGCTGCACACCGCTTCCTCTCTTTTCCATTGCCCTTTATTCTGCCGACACCATTCATGTCCCCCTGCTCCCCTAACCCAGGGCCGGCTCCAGGCACCAGCTTACCAAGCAGGTGCTTGGGGCGGCCACTTCGGAGAGGGGCAGCACGTCCAGCTGTTCGGCGGCAATTCGGCGGACGGTCCCTCACTCCTGCTTGGAGCGAAGGACCTCCTGCCGAATTGCCGCCGCAGATCGCCATCGCGATCGCGGCTTTTTGTTTTGTTTTGTTTGTTTGTTTGGCTGCTTGGGGCGGCCAAAACCCTGGAGCCCTGCCCTAACCTATGTGTTCTCACCAGTCCCACCACCACATACATCTCTTAAGAGTCACTTAGAAAGTGAATATCTTAAGAAGTCCAAAAAATGGGGCCACCGGGGTTAGAAGACCATCTTGGGTGCAGGGAGGTAGGGGGACACTGAACAGCAGGGAGGCATGTCCAGGCACATCCCAAACTCTCAGGTAGGATCTGGGGAAAAATAAATCTTAGCAGTGTTTAAATGTGGTCACCTTTTATTTTTGAAAATGTCTTCATAAACTCAGCTTGTCTGATCCAATTTTGTTGGAAAAATTCTCTTTTGACCCTTGGCAAGTCTCCTTAGCAATTGGTTTATACTTTGATGGCTGTCTCTGCAAGGGAAAGGGCTAAAAACTTCCACTAAAATAATAAATATAAGCGCTTAAGGGTAGGATTGCAAATGTGCTCTCCTCCCACCGATGTCAGGGATAGAACTCCCACTGACTTCAATGAGAGCAAAGTTAGGCCAATGTGGAGTGCTTCTGACAATCTCACCCGACAGCTCCGGTAGCCATGTGGAGTCATGTTTTAAGTTCCCTGGAGTCAGTGAGCCATTTTTACACTACTCTTTAAAATTGTAATAACTTTTCAAATTAGAAGTCTAATCAATTACTGCTCAGTGCTGTGTACTAGATTTCAACTAGATGAATCCAGTAAGCTACATTTAATCTTTCTTTCTTCCCTTCTTCTTCTTTTGCTATAAAGTGGTAAAAGAAATTAGACTTTTTAAACTCTGGTGAACAGCTCTGTGTTTAGGGTGTCATAATACTGAAAGTCCTTGTCCAATACAATTAAATTTGGTAGGTACCTTAGCACCAAAGCTAAACTACTACATTTGAGGAAGATTTTCCTTTGGTAGTCTATTTTTTCCCCCTGGGCAAGGCTCGGGGAAGGGGCGAATCTGTTTTATAAAAGAGATGCTGTTAAGGTTCCACTGCTCCCTACAGTTTACATTTTTAACTTTTGGGATGAAGAAGTTTTTCAATGTGCAAATTTTAAAAATCTCCTCAACAAAGAACAGTCTCATGGAACTATCCCAGCTCTAAGACAGCTATTCAATACATTCATAAAATAATGAAAAACGAATGGTGTCAGCACAGAGAGATCACATGAGCTCCTATCCCTGACTGGGACCTCTAGGCTCTTCCACAATATGTATAAGTAGTAAACAACAACAACAGGGTGAAATACACACTTCTGCTGATGTACAGAATCCCTGTCCCACACCATATTAGAGAGAGAGAGAGAAAGAACTGTGCTTATGCTGCATTTTTCTTATTCAAAACTCAAAAGTGCAAATGGCATATGTCTCACCTGAGGGATTTTGCTCTAATCTGGAAACTGGCTCAAAGATAAATACAGTTGTACATTTATGTAAATAAGCCTCTCATTGACACCTTTGTCTTTTTATGTAGATGCCAGTGAAACATACCTGAAACGACTTACTATTGCTCATCTTGTTCCAGTCAAGAGTGAAGAACTTTCACCTTGTAACACATACAGTAGAGGCAATGGATTTGGAATGCCAGACCCAAAAGCCATCAAATCTGGAGAAATAGCATCCTTTGATATGAAACACTGAAATCCTTCATGCCACAAGTGGAATATATTATCTCATGTTTTTTCATAGAACTATGGATAATCAAAACTATGCCTAAATTCCAGCTGAGAGATGCCAATCAAATCATTTGCAGGACAGACATGTGAAAATGAAATCAATGGCGAGTGCTCGTCACCTTTGTAAATCAGGTCCTTAACCTTTCTGTGCCCCCAGTTTCTCAACTGTAAAATAGAATGATACTTACCATCTTTGTAAAGCATTTTTTGAGATCTTCATGCACATATGTAAGTGCAAAGCATCATTATGTTAGCAATAAGCAAATACTGAAGCACCTAAAACTTACTGCCTTCTGGAATTATTCCTCCACTAACCACTGCACAGTGCCCATAATAATCTACCATAATCAGATAACAATAAAATTACAGATAGAACTTCAACTGATACATTCTGAGACAGTAAGAATATGTCTACACAGCAACTAGACACCCACGGCTGGCCTGGGCCAGCTGACTTGGGCTCACAGGGCTTGAGATGCGGGGCTGTTCTAGGGTTACCATACGGCCGGTTTTTCCCGGACATGTCCGGCTTTTCGGCAATCAAACCCCCGTCCGGGGGGAATTGCCAAAAAGCCGAACATGTCCGGGAAAATGCTGGCCGGTCACTTCCCCTCCCGCGGCGGCTCTGCTCCTCCCCTGACTCTTTGGCTTTGTTTAAGAGCCGAGCTGCCCGAGCGCTATGGGCTTCAGGCAGCCCCCTTGCCTCCAGACCCCAGCCGCCGGCCGGGCACTTCCCCTCCCGGGCTCCGGCGGCGCAGGGTCCGGAGGCATGGGGGCTGCCCGAAGCCGGTAGCGCTCGGGCAGCTCGGCTCTTAAACAGAGCCGAAGAGTCAGGGGAGGAGCAGAGCCTCCGGCCGTGGCGGTTCTGCTCCTCCCCGACTCTTCGGCTCTGTTTAAGAGCCGAGCGCTACAGGCTTTGGGCAGCCCCCATGCCTCCGGACCCTGCGCCGCTGGAGCCCGGGAGGGGAAGTGCCCGGCCGGGGGCACAGGGTCTGGAGGCATAGGGGCTGCCCGAAGCCCAAGCGCTACCGGCTTCACGGTTTGCCGGGCAGCCTCCAGACCCTGCGCCCCCGGCTGGGCGCTTCCCCTCCCGGGCTCCAGCTGCGCTGGGGAAGCACCGGCCGGGGGCACAGGGTCTGGGGGCTGCCCAGCAAACCGTGAAGCCAGTTGCGCTCGGGCAGCCCTTTTCGCGTGGCTGGGAGTGGGAGGAAGGAGGGGGCGGAGTTAGGGCGGGGTTGGGGCGGGGTTGGGGTGGGAAATGGGCGGGGCCAGGGCCCCGTGGAGGGTCCTCTTTTTTAATTTGTTAAATATGGTAACCCTAGGCTGTTCCATTGCTGTATGTCCAGGGCTCCAGGCTCTAGGACCCCATGATGTGTGGGAGGGTCCTAGAGCTCATCCTCTAGCCCAAGGCCGGATGTATACACTGCAGTAAAACAGCCCCACAGTCCCAGCCCAAGTCGGCTGGCATGGGCCAGCCGCAGGTGTCTACTTGCTATGTAGACATACCCTTAAGTCCCTGGTTTAATGCTCTATTAAATGCCAATTAGTCCCAGCTAACGTGATATAGAAATCAGAAGCTACAGCCACCTATTTTCACATTTCTGACGCATAAACTATTGCTTTCTGATTAGTGGCCAGGTGATCTTTCAGATAGAAATTTGTCCATGCAGCAATGTGGATAGAACATTCCCTTTGGCATGGTAGAGAAGCTGACATTACATTCTCCTTGAGTAAGCCACACCACAACCACTGATGCCTGAGAAAATACTTGTAGGTCAGTGGCTTACATGGGGCTAGATTTTCTGGTCTGTTCCAGCACAAATGGAACAGATTCCAATGGTAGCAGGCCAGTGGAGATTCCTCTTGAACAGGAAGTATTTTAAAATGTTAATTAAAACATATTAGGTAACATGTTTTTAAGCATGACCTATTTTCCTAGCCTAGCCACGGCCTTAGAAAGGAAGGATAGCTTTGCAATTCAGGCACCGGACTGAGCCTCAGGCAAGTTGAGTCCTATTGCTGGTTCTGCAACAGCATTGAATTCCAGTGCTAACTCAGGCAAGCCACTTAACCGCCGCTCCTCATCTGTAAGGTGTGGAGATGAACACTTCCTTTCCTCTACTCTTTGTCTGCTTTGTCCACGTAGATTGTAAATTTGGTGGGGGCCGTGGGAGGGCAGAGACTCTCTTTTGCACATACAGCGCCTAGTACAAGGGGGTCCCCAGTCTTGAGGCTTAAAAAAAATCTCTATTAAAAAGGGCTCCAAGTGAGATTCCCACGTACACAAAAAACACAACTGAACATGAAGACTATAAACAAATAAGCCACACAAGTATGTGGGAAATATGAATATATACATTTGCTTACAGATCATCTACTTTGTCATTTTTATTTCTAAGATTTGTTTTTCACACCATCGATCCAAACTTTTTTTTATATACAACAACGTTTCCAGTGATGATGACCTGGAGTTTACCTGGAAGAAAAATACTGAACAATTGATACCTTCAGATAAAAGAAAATTCTGATCCAAGATTTTAAAATCTTTTCCACTGAGACTCAGCTGCCACAGTCAGGTCTGGAAAGATGTGAATCTTTTGCGCTTATATTTCAAAATACCCGTCTGCTTCCATGCTTCATAATTCTGTCCTTGTCCCAGAGAGCTGTAAAAGCCACACCGAAAGCTCTATACACCACTTTGGAGAGTTAGGCCTAGCAGTGGGAGACATAATTCAGTGGAATTCTGAAGTACTACAGGAGAGCAAGATAAGGAACTTGATGATGTAATGTGGATTCCAAACACTTAATCTGTTACAAGATTCAATTTCAGGATATGCTGGTGCACCTAATAAATGAATATTGCACATGGTAGCATTATGTTCCAAGAGCTCAATTTTGCTGTTACACTAGTTAGGGAGTTTTTAAACTGTCATTCTGCAGTCCTGGGATTCTGTTTTCCAATACGGGTGAAGATTCTTCCATAGATTTTCTTTTTAATTCAGATTTCTACATTTTAAATGAAATGATTCAATGTCAAAATTCCATTGAACCAAACTGAAGAAACTGAGCTATAAATACTAAGTAAGATTGCATGCTGTGTCTCTAGGAGTTGCAGCACGCATGGGAGAAGCCCGGGAGATGGAAGGCACAGGGTGGTTTAGGTTATCTTTGTGCCCTCTGGATTCTGGGCTGGTGAGGGGTCAGCTTGACACTCATGGGCCGGCTACTCTATATTATGTCAGACTCTTGTGGGAAGATCTGCATCCCAGAATCTCTGTAACAGCATGCAGTTTGGGAAATCCATTCCAACACACGGTCATGTCCCCAGCACATTTTTATACTGAGGCTGGTGAGGTGGTTTGCATTGGGCCACCTACAGTAGCCCATGCAGTGCCTGTGCTGAAGAATTCTCCCCCAGCTGACTGCAAGGAATCCTCCCCATTGTGTAATGTAATTATGGAGGGTGACTTATAGGAAATTTGACATGGTGTTGTCACTGGTTAGCAGCTCAAAGAGTATCCAATGCAGTAGCTGCAAGGAGAATGCAAAGGAGAAGAAAAGGTTAGAGAATCTAATTGCCCTCTTCTCCTTCAGCAGACAGTGATCATATCTTTTTATCCATTCCTGCCCCTAATTCATATGGTCTCCTAGCAGACATTTAGAAGAGAGAAAAGATATACAACAATCCAATCCCCTTTAAAGTTTAATGTGACAGTATAATTCTTTATCTAACAAGAAAGGGGGAAAATTGAGATGAGTTGGGACAAATTGAGAGGCCTAAATCCCCATTAACTAAGACACAAAGATTCAAAATGGTAAGAGGATTCATCTAAAGGAGTCCAGGGATATCCTATGCCTCAAAAGATGTCCACTCTGCATGTTGTCCCAGTAAGTTCTATGCTGGAGAGCTCTTAAAACCTGCTGCACTGATGACTTTACCAGAGGGGAAAAGCAGGAAGCCGTCCCAGCACAGCTGCGTCCCAGCAGACACGCCCTAAGCACAGCCACTCATTGCAGCCTACAGTTTTCCTTTTCAGCTAACTGCACAGGTCTCTTTGGATGCAGTTTGGAGCATGAGGAAGTTAGCTACAAAACTAGTTTAATGACAAGCTTAGATGACCGAAGTAGACCAGCAAGTTTTCACTACTACTCTATGTGGCTGTGTTTAATCTATAGTATGTAGTTTAATTTTATTTTCATTTAAAATTACTTTAAATGGACTCTCTCTAGCATACAGAGTACTGTCAGATGCAACACACATGCATCCAGGGGATTGTTTTTTGCAAAGTTAACACAACTCAGCAGATGTTAAAAGAACTGTACTGCAGGGTGCACACAGACTAGCGCCCCTGGAGTGCTGCTAGTGCACCACTGCCTTCCCACAATTCCCCACGTGTTCCCAGAAAAGACAAGCAGCTTCTCCCATAATGCACTTGGAAAGAATTCCTAGAGCAGATCATTTTACTGCAGCGCAAGGAACCATGGGATATGGCCCTGAAAGTATTACTGCCTGCCACACAAGTGAGTGCAGCACCAGGGAGGCCCCGGCAGCTCAAGTGTTATTTCAATGTGGCCACTCTCATGCAAGTTAGGCTAATGTAAGAGACGTAACTCAAATGCAGATAACTTGAATTAACTCTGCAGCAAAGACATACTCTAAGACAGTACAAAAGCCTGTATTATATTGTTTGAGAAATAATACGTGATCATGTAATTAATTAGCATGTTGTTGTGCTCTATATATATATATATGCCGTGAGTTAGACAGGGTTACACATATAATTTCAACATTCCTAATTGGAGTGCTTTACCATCTTTACAATTCTCTAATGAAATTTCTTAAGAAAAATAGATGTAAAAAAGAAACTCTATTATATAGAATTAGTTGGCTAAATTCCACTGGAACACCCGATCCCATTCACTTTCCAGAAAGCCCCTCTCCTGTAAGCTAAGCCTTAGGAGCCATGCACTCGTCTCTTTACAAAACGCACAAGCCTTACCGCATTCATTGTGCCATTCACTAGATTTTTCACCGTGCACTTAAGTTAGCCAGGCACTTTGAGGTGAGTGAGAAAACTCCATTCAGAACATTCTGCACATGGACAAAGTGCGATTTTCAATGATTCATAATTGAGTCTATCAAAAAGAACTTTTATGGGAACACTCAAAGACACCTTTCCACAATAAGAGCTCTTTCCCCAGCCAAGTTTCAGCCCACAGCTGTTTCGACATAAGGCCTGTTCAAAAAAAGGTTTAATTTGTATTGCTTTAATAGTGAGGAAAATATATTCCCCCATTTTCCCAGTGCCCTAAAATAACTGTTTAAACTTTTATTTAAATTATTATTAACTTATTAATTATTATTACCATTATTATTAGGGTTACCATATTTTGTGCCTCCAAATGGAGGACACTCCATGGGGCCCCGGCCCCGCCCCAGCCCCGCCCACGCCCATGCCCCAACTCCGCCCCCTCCCCAAAGTCTCCGCCCCCTCCCCTGCTTCCCGCGAACATTTGATTCGCGGGAAGCCTGAAGCAGGTAAGGGGGAGGAGGCGCGGCCCAGGCTGGCCCCCGGCGGCTCCAGCCTGGGTCGGCTCGGGCCCTGGGGTGCCGGCCCCGGCCCCCGGCCGACCACCCCCAGCCCGCCCAGCACTGCCGGCCCCCAGCGGCCCGGCGCACCCCCCGGCCCGGTGACCCCGGCCCGGCTCCCGGCCCCGCGGGCCCGGCCCCCCGGCCCAGCAACCCCGTCCCGGCTCCCCGGCCCAGGCTCCCCGGCTCCCGGCCCCGCGACCAGCTCCCCGGCCCCGCGGGCCCGGACCCCCGGCTCCCGGCCCGGACCCCGGCCCAGCACCGTGCCCCCGGCTCCCCGCCCGGCCCGGCACTGCGAGCCCGGCTCCTGGCCCGGCCCGGCTCCCGGCCTGGCACTGCGCACCCGGCCCGGCTCCCGGCCCGGCACCATGCCCGCGACCCCGGCCCGGCCCCGCACCGCCGACCCCGGCCGAGCCCTCCCTCCCTCCCGATTTTCCCGGACATGCCCGGCTTTTGGGGATTTCCCCCCGGATGGGGATTTGAGCCCCCAAAAGCCGGACATGTCCGAGAAAATCCGGACGTATGGTAACCCTAATTATTATTATTATTTAAAAAAATAGTCACCTTCACGGAGAGACCAAGACTGGAAACGTTCAGCTCAAAAGGTGACAAATTTGGGAAGTTATAAGAGATTGAAAACAAGGGACTGGTAATGGAAAACTTCAGGTAGCCTTAACAGAGTGGTCACTATTGGCCCTCATTTAATTAAATGAGAAAGTACGGCTTTAACCCAAACCACTCAGAGACTTTTTGGAGGCCAAGTATCCAGAGAGTCAAATCTTATAACCATGAGCCCTGCCACAACACATCAGGAAAGTCTTAACATTGCTTCTTCAGGTTGACTAGAACCGTTTCCCTGCAGACAGCGAGCCCTCTCCTCTTTTCTTTCAAGTCAGAAAGTAGAACTGTGACGTTATGCAGTCTATATGGTTTTATAAAAACATGATAATGAGTGAATATAATGTAACTGGGATATGCTTCATGCAAAAGGTCTCTTGTAAGGTATCATTACAAAGCTTATAATCTACTGAGTACGATCATCCGATTTGTAGAAATGTACCACTCTTGTATCTAAAACTAGAAATATAAAATATAACTCTGAGGGCCTATTGTAATTATGTAAAGTGTAGGCCATTAATGATGGTTTGGAATCTTGATGACTCCCATTGTCTGCAGATGGCTGTATTTACCTGTGAGTCTCCCTGTATATGTGCGTGCTGGCAAGTGGGCAATAAAGTCTTGCAGTGACATGTGATCAGGTCACCTGAACTGGAATCCATCTTTAACCTGGTGCTTTTCCAGTGGTGGGGGTGGAAACCCAGAGGGACAAAGGGTTCCCGCCTTATGCAAAAGATATATAAAGGGGTGGAACAGAACAAAGGGGAGAGAGGAGCCATCATGAAGAATCCCCTAGCTATCACCTAAGCTGCAACAAGAGCTGTACCAGGGGAAAGAATTGTGCCCAGGCCTGGAAGGTGTCCAGTCTGAGAAAAAACTTACTGAAGCATCTCTGAGGGTGAGATTATCTGTATTCAGTTTGATTAGGCATAGACTTGCGCATTTTATTTTATTTTGCTTGGTGACTTACTTTGTTCTGTCTGTTACTACTTGGAACTACTTAAATCCTACTGTCTGTATTTAATAAAATCATTTTTTATTTAGTAATTTACTCAGAGTATGTATTAATACCTGGGGGAGCAAACAACTGTGCATATCTCTCTATCAGTGTTATAGAGGGCAAACAATTTATGAGTTTACTCTGCATAAGCTTTATGCAGGGTAAAACTGATTTATTTGGGTTTAGACCCCATTGGGAGTTGGGCATCTGAGTGCTAAAGACAAGCACACATCTGTGAGCTGTTTTCAGGTAAACTTGCAGCTTTGGGACAAGTGATTCAGACCCTGGGTCTGTGTCTGGAGCCAGACAGGAGTGTGTGGCTCAGTAAGACTAAGGTTACCATATTTAAAAAATAAAAAAAGAGGACACTCCACGGGCCCTAGCCCTGTCCCTTTCCCACCCCCAGCCTCGGCCCCGCCCCTTCCCCAAAGTCCCCGCCCTAACTCCCCCTCCTCCCTCCCAGCCACGCGAAAAGGGCTGCCCGAGCGCTACCGGCTTTACGGTTTGCCGGGCAGCCTCCAGACCCTGCGCCCCCGGCCGGTGCTTCCCCAGCGCAGCTGGAGCCCGGGAGGGGAAGCGCCCAGCCGGGGGCACAGGGTCTGGAGGCTGCCCGGCAAACCATGAAGCCGGTAGCATTCGGGCTTCGGGCAGCCCCTATGCCTCCGGACCCTGCGCCCCCGGCCGGGCACTTCTCCTCCCTGGCTCCAGCTGCTCTGCTCCTCCCCGGACTCAGACTTCGGCTCTGTTTAAGAGCCAAGCTGCCCAAGCCAGCGCTACCGGCTTCAGGCAGCCCCCTTGACTCTGGACCCCAGCCGCCGGCTGGGCACTTCTCCTCCCTGGCTCCAGCTGCTCTGCTCCAGCGGCTGGGGTCCGGAGGCACGGGGGGCTGCCCAAAGCCGGTAGCGCTGGCTCGGGCAGCTTGGCTCTTAAACAGAGCCGAAGTCTGAGTCCAGGGAGGAGAAGAGCAGCTGCGGGAGAGGAAGTGCCCGGCCGGTATTTTTCCCGGACATGTTCGGCTTTTTGGCAATTCCCCCCAGACGGGGGTTTGATTGCCAAAAAGCCGGACATGTCTGGGAAAAACCGGACGTATGCTAACCCTAAGAAGACAGGGTGCTGGAGTCCTGAGCTGGCAGGGAAAACAGAAGCAGGGATAGTCTTTGCACATCGGATGGCAGCTCCCAAGGGGGTTTCTGTGATCCAACCCGTCACAAGAACGTAGCTAAGAAACAGACATCTGCCAGATTTGCATTACCCAATTCAAAAGAACACGGCAGAAGTCAGAGCAGAAAGGATCCCTCTATAAGCAGTCAAGAGAAGGCAATTCCAAAGGGAACACACAGCTGCCTATCAAACGGCTAGGTTCAATCAGCACTGGAAAATTGCCCCTGCTCTGAAACCATATTTCACAACATGGGCAATTTCTCTGCATAAATGGGGCCCTGAAGACCTCTCTCTCTCTCTCTCTCTCTCTCTCTCTCTCATTTTTATGTATACACATACGTGCGCGTGCACACACATCTCACTGTCTAAATAACAGCATACAACTACAAGCACAATCTTGCCTCATGAGCATCAGTTGGGAATGGCCAGGCTCTAGTCCTTCTTTTCCGTTTTTGGATAATAAATAAATAAATAAAGGTGCTCACAAAAGTGAAAGTGTGATCTATAGTAGTGAATGGTAGAGACCAGCAGGCAGTGTGTAAGCTTTACCAGTCAATCCGCAACTGTCAGTCCTCTTGAATGCAGTCCTTGGCTTTTCACACAGCTCTGCAAAGCACTTCATTCCTGACCTGCAGCAGCCTCTGCTAGTCTGCTGCTGAGACACCATCTGCCGCCCCACCCCCAGCTTTGCTAGTGCACCTCAGTTCTGATTTGCAGCAGTTTCCAATATTATAGTCACTCAGGCTTACAACAATCATACTAGATGGTGTAGTGCTTTGGGATGTGAATACACCAAATAACCTGGTAAAAGCTGCTCAAAATTTGGAATTTCTGTTCAACAGGAAATTCCGGCATTTTGAAATTTGTTTTCGTTCAAATCGGAACAAAAAAAATTCTCATGAAATGAGTTTTTTTGAAAACAATTCATTTCAGGTCAATCGCAACGTTCCATTTTGAGAAAACAAACATTTCATTCCTACTTTGTCTCTTTTTACATTACAATTTATAATATAAAATAAATATTGACACAAAAAGTCATTTCTAAACAAAAAATCAAAATGTTCCATTCTGAGACGGTTGAAATTTTTCGACTATATCAAAATACTTTTCCAGCTCGTTTTTCAAAAGGAAATTTAGTCAAAATAAACACGTTCCCACGGAAAGTTTTGATTTCAATGAAACAGTATTTTCCAATGCAAAAACATCCTGCTGGAAAAATGTAGACCAGCTCTAACCCTGCTGGAGCGTGCACGGGAAATGCTCAGACAGATAGCATCTAGGATGACAGCATATACAGCTGAGCCACTCTCATGCCATCCAACACAAGTTCACCTATTAGCCAGCCCTGTATAGCTCCTGTCATCTGAAGCACTTAAAAAACATTCATGAACTAAGCCTCACAACAGCTCCATTTTACAGATGGGGAAACTGAGGCATAGAATAGTTTAAGTGACTTACCCATTGTCACAGACTGAGACTGCGGTTCAACCAGGAACAGAAGCAAGGTCTCCTGATTCCCAGTCCCGTACCTTAACCACAAAACCATCCTTCATTTCTACCTAACTGAGGTACAGGTTAAGAATGATCAATTCACACCTTATCACACTTCATGGCATGAAACCCAAGACGGAGGAAAAAACTGGAAGATATGATTGAAGCAGTGAAAGGAAGGAAAATGCAAGAGAATAAAGCCAGTCAGAGAAGAGGGAAAGGGTTACCAAGTTAGAACCAGCTAGACTCTGGGACATGTAGAACTTCTTAGAAGATGGGATCTAAAGAGGCTCCTGTGGTGTGAAAGGTGTTTTGCAGCAGTTCCCAGGACAAACAGAAACAGGCCTAGTCAGCCTCTCCTTTAGAAAGTTATTTTATCCATTACAAAGGTAGATGCTAGTTCCAACCACTGAATTACTTCCTATCTGGTATGGACGCTCAGTAGAGAAAGACACGGACACAAATAAGAACAGTAAGCAAATGGCCAGAATATTTTTTCATCCTCAGCACAATTGACTCTGTTTCTTTTACTCCCTTTCTGCTGTGCTGTGTTTTTCCAGCAAGGATAATTAAGTCATATTTCAACACTGACAACCACAATACAGCTCAGTTAAAATGGAAAGAATGATTTTTTTTTTCCTGTCCTGACTTCATCTTCAGGCATATGGCAGTTCATATCCTCCTCAGGTGAGCATCAAGAGACAGGATCCATGCTTCACTTTGCAGTGCCTGCAAGCAGATCTGGTATTTCAGTGTTATTACATGTAATGACTATGCTATTGCAGGGTGTAGCCCTTTAAAGGAGCCAAGGATTTGAGAATCCTCCCCTTCACCTATGCTCCATCCAATCAGGATTGTAGGGCAAACTGGAAAGCTCTGGACTCCAGTGTGTGCATGTGTATTACCAGGTTTTAGTACTGTGATCTCTGATGGGGGACATTTTGCAGACTGAGGCAAAGACTATCGGGAGAGCCGCACATGGGAAGTGGCTGTGGATTACTGAAGCACTAGCTGCCTAAACCTTGGAGCAAGTGATGGATGTGTTCCCTAACCCATACACTCCCACCCACTTTGGTGGAAAGGGTCAGAGCAGGGATCATCTTTCTGTTCTGTGTTTGTACAGCACTTAGCATGAACGTGTCCTGGTCCATGGTTCGCGCTCCTAGGCGTTGCCAAAATATAAATAATAAGTAGACTGTGGGGTTAACTTAAGGAGGACCTCACCTTCGGCCTCACCAAAAAATCATGCCACAGGCATGCTCTCCAAGAGCAGAATATTGGTAGAACCACCTAGCCACTTGAATTCAGAATTAAGGTAATGAGGGAAGCCCTCAGACACAGCTGACAGGATTTTTTTTAATTATTGTGATGGGTTTGTTTTGTTTATTTTACTTTAATTTTTTTAAGCCCCATGTGTGCCACTGAAACAAATTAAATATGAAATCATTTTCTGCCATTTAGGCAAATAGCATTCCTACAGTTCCAAAATGTAAACACTGTAAATAAAATATAAAGCTGTCAAACTCTTACAGAATCTTGCTTGTGCAGTAACACTCCCAGAGACGCATTTATCAACCATTCTTATTCTACAGAGCTGGCATAGCTCACTCACCTGTGGTTTGTGAGAAACATCCAAAGGACAGCAGAAACCACAAGCATCGTGGGCCTTGCCACAACAGGAATATGTACAACAAACCTTAAGTGTTAGAGGTCTTGTCCCCTGAAGTGAATATCTGCCTACAATAAACCACAGACTTCATGGGCCTTCACATGAGATAAAAATTTTCAACCACCTCTGAAAAGCAGCCAGCCACCTTTGGGATGAAATGCAACACTCATAGATCTGCAGGACAGAAAATGTAGCATACTTTATCCAGTTGAAACCACAAGGAGAATTTAATTACACAGATAGATTTAGTGTTCTGCAGAAATTTCTAGTACCTCTACTCTTGCAAAAGATGCCATAGAAACATTAATGACTAGGCCTGCTCGGGTACACGTTTTCACATCTCACCAATATCACTGGACTGAGCTCTGCAAGCTTAGGAAAATGGATCCTTCAGCCAAGGGAGTCAAAGTTCTGGGAATGGAAGACTGGTAAGGAAACTACCTTGAACAAAGACTGTAGCTTGGTAAGTCAGGTCTTAGCCATTAGAAAGTGTATTTGATTTTATCTATTTGTAATCCTTTCTAACTTTAATTCTCCTACTTGGTATCACTTAACCTATGTCCTTTTGTTAATAAACTTGTTTGTTTGTTTTTTACAATAAACCAGGTCAATGCTGTACTTGAAGGGAAGGGTGTATTTACCCCAGTTAATTTAATAAGCTGTGATGTTCTTTTGTCTCTTTAAAGGTGCAAACGGACCTTATTATTTCTCTGAGTGTTCCAGGAAAGGGCTGGACACTGCAGAGCACATGGATTTGGGAAAATTTGCTATTGGGGGGCAGTGGGGTCCATCTTGCCGGGGTAACCAGAGGGACTGTGGTATTGTAGGCAGGCTGCTGGGGTCAGAGTGCTGAACTAGGGCTGCTTAACTCACCCACACTCAGTGCAGGCTTGTATGCTGGCTGGAAGTGTCCAGACAAGAGAGCTTTGGCAGCACAGCATTTGGATGCACTCAGGGCTATAGGGCAGGTGGTGACACAACCTCTCACAGGTCTGGATTGTACCCCAGAATGTGACAGTATCTCCACCAGCAGCACAATGCTTCTTCACGCACTGGGACGTGGGTCCCATCCAGTATGCAAGGGAAGAGCAAAACCTACTGAATCACCCAACGCAACTTCTTGTGGCATCCGGATTTCTCATGAGGGTTTCCCATCAGCATTTTGCTTTCCCAGAGGGTCTCCCAACCAAGTATTAAACAGGACAGACCAGCGGTGTAGTGGTAAAAAAAAAAAAAAAAAAGTGGGTGAGGTGAACTAAACTTTTTGGCGCTCCAGACTGGATGGTGGTAAATGCCATAGTCCTAAAATGAGAAGTTGGTAAACTCTGTTTACACATGCTTATCCTCAACTACACTACTGGAATAAACCCAAAGAAGAGGAAAATGCTCTTGTGAGCCTACTACCGGTAGTATCCAGAGAAGAACCCCCTTCTTCATATCCAGGTGATACAGGCATTCTGTGAAGGACACTAGCAGAACTATGGGCAGGAGAGTTAGTCACACTATGGACAGAACAGTTTACGTTCACCCAGGACTTGGACTCTAGGGATGGTTCTCATAGAGTCCTATGACTTCTGGTGAATCAGCTGTAAGAAGGAAAGAATTTGAGATCCGAACCATAGGTCTCCATCAAAGCAGGCCAGGTTCTAGAATGTGGAATCTGTGAAGGCATGCAGGTAATGGCCGAACAACCCCTCCTGCAAGCTAGTTTTAGCAAGACCCTCCTTCAAGACAGTCCTGCATTCTAGCATGAGGAAGAGCCCAAGAACTCTGCAACATTCCTCTTTCCTTTAATGATGCAGAAGAAGAAATAGTTTCCTGTGGGGGAAAAGGTCATTTTAAGAAAAACATCAATATTTCACAAGACACTGAATATTATGAGGCATTCAAAGGTTTGCACAAAAGCCTGAACTGCTTTGGATTCTCTCCGAATCCAGAGTCTGATCACCTACTTTGTAGAGCACATCTTATACAAAAATGCAGATTCAATGAGCAGCCTTAAAGAGATCAAACAGGCTGGCAGGGACTGCCACTTTATGATCATGTACAGATGCAAATCAATTTGCGTCGACCCAGCGTGGTAGAAGAAGAAACTTGGTTAAATTCTTAAACCGGGACAACAAGGCAAATTATTGACTATGGGACGGTCAAGCACAAATTAACTAGGAAGAGTAAAATTCTACAGAAACCAGATTTCCCCCAGCTCAAGAGGACGCTTTTATGAGCTGTGATATATTCTTAATTATTAGGTTCTACCTCCTCAGCAACACAGCAGGACGTGAAATAAAACCTGTATTTCATGAGCATGGTAAAGTGCCACTACAGGGAGTTCTTTCTCTTGCAGTTATTTTATTTATTTATTTGGGAGCCACCTGTATTCCCATAGCTACAGCACTGAAACTGACAAGAACTGCCTCCAGGCAGGCACACACGCCTAGGGAGCCCAGTGGGATAGAAACCTCTGCAGAATAAAAGAGATTGCCTATTGAACCATGAAAGATGCAGTTTATCCCAGTTGTAAGTGAAATATCATATCTGGTTTTGACAGCAGCAAATGGGAAGGGGGGGAGGGAAGACATAACCATTCCACAGGACTATTAGGGAGCTCTGGAGCACCAGTAAATGTCAGCTAGAAATAGGTGGTTCAGACGTGTGAAGTGTAAGGGTATCAGAGTTTGAGGGTATCAGATCTAGCAGGGGGCTTTTTAAAATGCACACACGCACTCTCTATTTCCCCAGTAGTTTGTTAAAAATAAATAGAACTGATTATCGGTAGAGTGCTAAATTGCAGTTAAATCTATCAGGATCTAAAGGGTGTAAGAGGATAGTAAAAGGGGGAGCAGGGAGAATGGCCTTACAGCTAAAACGCAGGACTGGGAGTAAGAAGATCTGTGTCCTTTACCTGACTCTTCCACTGACTCACTATGTGACCTCAGGCAAGTCTCTTAACCCCTATGCCTCACTTTCCCTATCTGTAAAATGGAGATAATACTGCTCCCTATCTCACAGTAGGTGGTGAAGCTTAATCCACTAATGTTTGCAGAGTATTTTGAAATCTTCAGACGGAAGGAGAGAAGGGTAAAGGATTTGTTAACAAACACCAACCGGGGAGATGTATTATTTAGGCTGGTCAAAATGGATATTGATACAAAATAGAAATGGATACAAGGCCTTATGTCTCAGGCTCTCTTTCTACCACACCAAAGAGTAATGGGATTTTATGGAAGGAAATGTAGACAGAATATTAGACAGTGAGATCTATCAGCTGTAGAATAGTCTCCTAAGAGATGTGAGGGACATTGCTTGGGATGTATAAAACTGGATAGGACAAGAGTATGGGAGAATAAACCATAGGGAACAATCCTGTACCAGCCCTGCAGGACAGACAAGATCATAGATGCTGGAACTAGGGGTGCTGCTGCACCCATGGCTTGAAGTGGTTTCCATCATATACAGGGTTCATAGATTGGTTCAAAGGCTCTCAGCATCCCCACTATACAAATTGTTCCAGCGTCACTGGACAAGATCACCCGACTCAATCATCAGTAATTCTCTAGTCAGTGGTCTAGCTGAGCTGTTCTTGTTATGCTCCAGAAACTTTACACGGGCTGGGGAAGTAAAGGTGGCCATATGCCCAGCCTTTGATTATTGGGGAAATGCAAATTATTACTATGCCTTTTGCATCATTACCACCACTACATGGAGAGACAGCAGTGAGGCTCCATTTTCAAAACTGTGCATCAGCCATGTACCTGACATGCAGGCATTCGCTGTGTGACAACAGTGGCTTCACTCTCCTCAAAAGGCTCACGTTTAGGACCACGGATTTTACAGGGAATAAATGTACTGGGCAGCTTTCTCAGTCTTTTGGGAAGGGAAGCAAGCGTCCATCACATCTGTGCTAACAGAGATGGAAGAAAAGAGGCGAACGATTAACCCATTGAAATTCAGTGTGTAAGTATTGCCAAGAACCCTTTGATCACCCATTTTAAAGTTTCTGTGTAAGGGAAACCTATGGGGAGCTGAAGACATCACCCCCCTGGGGAGAAAGAGAAAGGAGGGCACATTTATTGGAATGCTGTTTTTCAGAAAATTCCAAACGCTGCAACAGAGAGAGCCATGTGAGCAACGTGCAGGAGCCTCAGGGATACTCCTAAGAAAAGTACCATGTGGTTAAACATAAAAAATAAATATCCAGGACTGTGGTATTTGCTCCTTCCTTGAGAGATGAACAGGGAGTGCTTGTTGGCTCAATTCACCAGCAACCAAGTCCTGCAGCTCAGCTGATCGGATTCTGATTTGTTCTCAGCCTGCAGTTTATTAAAAAAAAAAAAAGAGTGACCAGAGAGAATGTATTTTGGGTGAATTTTTAATCCTTCCCATACTAGTCTGGGTTAATCAAGCTGTGGGTGGGTTACTCCAAGAAGGGTCGGAATTCACCCCCAACCTGTACCCAGGCAGCAGGGCTGCACCTCACTCCTTTCACTGCTGCGCTTTCCACCTACGAGTCAATAGCATCCACTGCCCTTCTGGACCACTGATGCCAGGTAAGGATGGATTCCCACGGTTACCCCAATAACTATTCTGTGCTAGCCTGTTTCGGATTGGTGCTGGGCCGCCTCTACAGCCTCTCTAGGGATGCCATGATCCCCTTCATGCAACTGTTTCATTTTCACACGCCTCATCACTACACAGCGGTGCAGATAATTTTGTGATAACTGCATGTGAGTGAGCTTGCCCCTTTGGATTCTGTGGGCTGTATTTAATATTAAATAATAACAGCAACTCAGCACTGAGCATTTGCCTTTGGCTCTTGGGCTGTATTTTGGGTCCCACATCCTACAGGAACAACCACCAGCTATTTGTAGATCATGTGCGGTCTTTGGCGAGGGCATTTGGAGAGCCAGACACACAGGAGTTGAGCTTTGTCTGTAACTATGGCTATGTCTACAATGGCAAGTGAAAGACAAAACTTTTTAAGAGGTGTTAAAAAAAAAAAACATCCCCCCGAAAGACAAAAGTTTTGTCGACGATAAGCACCGGTGTGAACAGTGCTTTGTCAGCAGGAGAACGCCAACGCCGCTCGTTGCAGGTGGAAGTTTTTTGTTGGCAGGAGCACTGACAAACAGCTGCTAAACTGTGCGTCTTTTAGAGGCACGGCCGTAGTGGCACAGCTGTGTCACTAAAAGCTGCGTAGTGTAGACATAGCCTATAGCAGATTTTTATTAGTCCATCTACATGTTTATTTCAAAAGGGACAACAGCTTTGCAGATGATTTCCAAAGCTGACCTAGTCAGTATGTTCATTTATTTTTTTAAACCTGAGGAGCTAAATCTGTTGATTTCAGCAGGGATTTGGAGCAATCAAATTTTTGAATTGCTCCGCTCCGGCTCCGCTCCAGCTCCGGGCAAAAACCTACCAGGTAGTAAACTACCAATCCATAACATTCCGGACCCTACCATCCACAGCGGCTGTTTTCTTTCTTGTTCCAGTGTCCACACTGAAGTCTTACTAGGTTTTTCACTTACTACACCATTACTACACCTACTGGTCTGTGCTCCAGCTCCAGGCTCTGCTCCAAAGCCCTGGATTTCAGTGGGATGAAACCAAGGATGACTTTTGTCCCAGAGAGGCCAAATTTTAAAACTTCTGTGCCTAGAACAGGGATTTGAGTGTCCAACATTATCTAGTCTAAGGTATTTCTTGGAGACCCATCACTGTAGCACCTGACCTCCCACTAATGATTAGGGTTGATATAGAGATTTCCATAGCAGACTCAAAATTTTAGGCACACAAGTTTGAAATTCAGGCTCACATCGGCCATTAGAAGTCAGGCAGTTATTTAGTGGCCTTGCTACGTGCTCATTCTCCATTTAGTCAGCTGTAGGTTTTACCTGGAGATATTTTTATTTTCCATCTTAAGAGGGGATAAAATGAGTCCCGTAAAACCCCCAAAGGTATTTCCATTTTTTAAACATGTCATTCACCTGGGATTTGCAATGGCACAGAGCAGAACTTCTCGACTCACTTGGCCGAAGAAGAGATTTGCAGACAAAAGCAGTAAAAAGAGGGTTTTAAAACTACAAAACAATGTATTTCCAAAAGATCTTAATCACATTAGGACGAGGCTCAAACAAATCCCCAGATGCCAACCACAAAAACCAGAGATACATCTGAATCTGGAGCCAAACTGTGTGGCTTACCTTAACAATTCTATAGTGGGCCAAACCAAAACTGTAGATCTAAACACCCTGGAACTTTGGAAAAGTTAACAGCCAATAGATACACCTAGTAAACAAATAGTGTTGACATTGTTTATTATGCAAAGTAATTAACTCCTTAAGGAGACCAGAGATGAAGGCACTACAGAGCCAGGAGCACCTGTTTCTCTATATATTAATAGCTTCTGTTCCTGTATAAAAGCAACTAAAACATTACATTTTATATGCCTTGAAAAATCACAACCTACGCCAAGTGTGCCTAGGAGAGAGCCTGCAGGAATGCATGTCAACCACCCTGCTCTCCAGCTTCTCTGTCCGCAGATCTTCCCCCTCCCACCCCAGACTGGCTCCTCGGTTATTCCTCTGCCTCACCTCCTCCCAGCGCTGTCTCTAGCAATCCAATGAGACTGCTACAAATGGGACTGACTGCTTGTTATTCACATTCCATCACAGTGAAGTCCCGTTACTCTCTCACTGTGGTGCCAAATCAACAGTAATGCCACCACAGGGGGTCACATCAGCAAGAATACAGCATTTGATTGGCTTGACTCTCACAGCAGCAGACAGAACATTTAGGAAAGTACATTGTGTATATAATATATTTGAGAAACATGGTCACTCAGAAGATCTGACTGCTTCCACTCTCCTGCGTCTTGTACAAACTGATCATTGCAGGGGTCAGGAAGAAGTATTCCATGTACAGCACTGCACAGTCAGTCAGGTGCATTACAGGGGGGTTTCGCCTTCCTTTCTCCCATTACCTATTGGCCACTACTGGAGACAGGAATCTGGAGTAGATAGACCAGTATGGTAGCAAATCCTATGACTCCAATTACAGAGAGGAATGGGGAGGCAGAGAGCAGCATTATCCCTCTGTATTAATGGGTTTGGGACGGAAGCCCAGGTCAGGCTGACCCATCCCTATTTTTTTTTAATGACAATTTTTATGGTTCTCCACTAATAATGCCATATTTTAATAATAATGACTACAGTTTATCATCACACCATTTGTGTATGTCTATGAGCATGCGCACATACATATCACACATTAGTAATATAATAAGACTTGGCACTTCTACAGCATCTTCCCTCTGAGATTTCAAGAGGTTTTGCAAACATGAAGACATGAAGTCACACAACCCCTCAGAGAGGTAGCTAAGTTTATGATTTCCCTCATTTTACAGATGGAAAAACTATGAAACAGGCAAAGTGACTTGTCCAAGAGCACACTGGAAATTGGGATCTCTGAGGCCCAGCGAGGAACAGACCCCAGGTCTCCTGACTGTAGCCCTACACCTTCACCACATGACCTTTCCTGTAGAGTTCCTTGGTTATAAGGCAACATACGGAAGCCAACCTGTGGAACTCTTTGCCAGAGGATGTTGTGAAGGCCAGGACTATAACAGGAGTCAAAAGAGAACTAGATAAGTTCATGGAGAATAGGTCCATCAATGGCTATTAGCTAGAATGGGCAGGGATGGTGTTCTTAGCCTCTGTTTGCCAGAAGCTGGAAGTGGGTGACAGGGGATGGATCACTTGAGGATTGCCTGTTCTGTTCATTCTCTCTGGGGCACCTGGCAACAGTCACTGTTGGAAAACAGGATACTGGGCTAGATAGACTTTTGGTTTGACCCAGTATGGCCGTTCTTATGTTCTATTATATATATATATGCACCAATTATTAAAGCATCTCTCATTGTAGGATCTCATAGTGTTTTATACACATTAATAAATTAAGCCTCATGACCCCCATGTGATGGTTACACATTAGCCCTAATTTAAAGATGGAGAAACTGGGATATTGGCCAAAATTACAAAGCAAGTCACTAAGAAAAGACAAGAATCCTGGTGTCCAGACTCCTGCTCTAACTATTAGACCATGCTGTTTCTGTTCCTTTCCATGTCTGTGTAACCAGATGATTCATAGACAAACATAAACAATGACATCTTCCAATTTCTGAGCGGTCTTACCCAGGTTACCACTGAGAATGGACTCAATGAGTTTTGTATTTGGTTATTTGTATTATCTCTTACAGTAAATAGTGGCTTTTTATTATTACCTTGCAGCCTGAAAGAGGAAAAAACGAAAGACCGTAATGGTTCTTATCTCCCCTAATACAGGGAGAGCAGAAGCTCTATTTGACCCCACTGCCAAACTCCTGGACATCCCCAGGAAAAGCAGAGTGCAGGTCTTTTTGATACAGTGCCTCAAATGGGGCCCGGGGGTCAGAAATCAAATAGGTGGGAAGCAGGGAGCCAGTCTGGATGTAAGCAGGGATAAACCAGGGCTGCCTACCCCTCCTGTCTCCTCTGAGCTCAACCGAAACAGGAGTCTAACAGCAGAGAGCTTCCTCTGGCTTAATTCAGTTTTAACTTCCAGGCTCGCACGCTGTGCTGTGCTCTCACACTAGGATGTACAACAACTAATGGATGATGCAGCTGAGACCACCAAACCCGCCACATGGCAGTGTGGGTGTTGCAATATTACTCCCCCGGGCCCTGACCCTCACAATCCTTCCAGAGCAAGGATCATGGAGCCCAGGACCGAAGAAACTGTTTTCTGCAAATGCAAATCCTTCTGGCCTCATTTAAAACATGCAGCTTGAATACAACCCAAAAAGCCTTCACGGCTGCTTCATCCACCCCTTTCTTACCAAACAGGAAATCCAGCTCCCAGTCAAACAGACCCTGGCCATCCAGTGGACACGACTTGCAAACACTTTACATTCAGCGGTAGTCTATTTCTCCAAGCCTTTGGATAGTGCTCCCCAGTTGTAAGTGCTGTCATGGTTACAAGCCAGAATGCTAAAATAAATATAAAGAAACCCATGCAAACCTAACACCTCCTCTAATGTATCCCCCCCCTTCATTCACCAGCCCCCACCAATCTCTGACAAACTAGATTAATGGTCCTGCCAACACCTCACCCGGCAGCAGCACCAACATGCAATGCAATTTCCCTGCATCAATCGCTGCTGAAGAATTAAAATGTGATCCGCTCTGCGAGCGTGTCTCACTTACAGTGAGGGGGATGGTCCCATCTTCCCTGTGGCTCTCCAGCCTCGCAGCTGATCTCTGCCCATTTCTGCCGCTGCTGCTAGGGGATTTGCTGGATGCTGCTGAATGAGGCTTGTTGTCCTGCCATAAGTAATAGAAAGTGCCCAGGATCCAGGCTACAGTCAGGATTGCAATGGCATTAGCCCTGATCCTCCTCATCCCGAAAGCCCCAGTGGAGCGTGGGAGCCTGATAAACTGGAGAAGAGGTTGGGGCTCAGGCGAGAGACGGGTCAGGTCTGTGTAAGGGGGGTGGGGGAGAGGAGGGGGCTGGTGACAGGATTCTCCCTCTCTCGGTTTGGCTGGCTCTTACAGTCACAGCTGTTTGTTTTAGCTCGGCTCTCACGGCTCAGTCCTGCAGAGCAGAAAAAGAGAGCGAGATCCTCAGGGTCCTAATGCCCTTTCTCTAAAGCCCACAGATGTGATCAGACGCACGCCGGGAGCCGGACCCCTAACGGTGCCAGCCTAGCATTGGACCCTTGTGGCGGGAATGGACCGAACGCGCTAACGGGGCGTTTCCATCCCGAGTTCAGATGATCTCTCAGCGGCCCCTCTGGAGCTCTTGGAGTGGGCGGGAGTCTAAGGTTTTATTTTAGTGCTGGTGTTCTAGGGGACATGAGAGCTAAGGGTTAATTATCAACTGCAGAAGAGGGAGTGTGTGGGTGGGGGGGTATTTTTGCATTGATGGGTACTAGGTGGTGCCCTACGATTTGCACAACATTCATTTCAGGTAACAATCGGCTGGAGAGAAGGTGCCTGGGATCCATTTCAACATACGTCAAGACATTTACCTGGAACCATCACAAATGAAGGGTCCGTAGCGCAGAGGACTCTGTCTCTCCTGGTCTGTGAATCCAGCTGAAAAGAGAAGAGAACTAACCTAATGTCAAATAGGTTTCTAAAGGGACCTGAAGCTGACCAGTGGTTACAGATGGTGGAATACCTCTGCCCTACATGCCTTTGGCAAGTAATTGTGCTGTCAGTGACTCACACTCCTCTCTCTGAGTCAGCGCTGCCTGAGCACATGCCCAGCATGACGATAGGGGATGCTACAGGGCTGGATGTGCTGGCTTTCTGGCGAGACATGAAGCCATGGTCTTGAGAACTTGTGGTCTTAAGAGTTCCATTGTCCCTTTTGCAATAGTAGGGATTCAGTCCTTGCGTCCTGGTCAGGTTCCAATTACACTTTGCCGTCTTATATTCCTCTTTCAGTTCCAGCTGGCTCCAATATTCTTCTTCAGTCTGTGTACGAAAGCGTTGGGTGGTGTTTCTGTGCCCTGTTGAACATCAACTGCTGGACCATCTTTGACAGATTTTCTTATTGCTAGTTGCAGTTGTAGTTTCAGGTAACAGACTGATGATAAGAAATGAGTTTAGGGATCTTACCAGGGATTATGTTATTCACACTGTTTTTATAATATGGAAGAACATTCTTAAGCCTCTGTGGAAGGTACTAGATAGTCTTCTTTGGCAGCCAATTAATAACTGCCAATTCTCTGAGCCCTTCTGGAGTAACCTTTATGGATTGTAAGGTGAACTCTTCAACACAGAGATGAGACAGGAACATTTATTTCCTCAGAGGGATTAATGAATACACAGCATGCTCCAAACTACAGGCCAGATCCCTTCTCCCATGGAAAGAGCATAGAGGATGAGCTTTGTAGAGTTTTCCTGAGTTCTCCTGGGAGACATCTGAGCAGACCATGAATCCCTCCTTCAAGCCCCACAGAGATCCCCTTTGCATAGTAAACAAAAGCCATTTTGCAGGAAAGTATCAGAGGGGTAGCCGTGTTAGTCTGAATCTGTAAAAAGCAACAGAGGGTCCTGTGGCACCTTTGAGACTAACAGAAGTACTGGGAGCATAAGCTTTCGTGGGTAAGAACCTCACTTCTTCAGATGCATCTGAAGAAGTGAGGTTCTTACCCACGAAAGCTTATGCTCCCAGTACTTCTGTTAGTCTCAAAGGTGCCACAGGACCCTCTGTTGCTTTTTGCAGGAAAGGCTGCTAGTCTCTCTAACCATGTCTATTGATGGGGTGGCTAGTCTATGCCATACAGACTTTTATACCACACTCATACAATACTCATTGTGGTATTTGACAGAGGAGGCCCAGAGATCAGAAATATAGCTCCAGGTTGTATTAAGAGGCAGAAAAGGGGCATCCACAGGGCATTAACGGGGAGGACAGTGCTGTACAGATAGCAAAACACACGGCCCTAGTATATGCTGGTGTGGAGGTTGTGCAGATAATACCGGCCTTTGCCCAATTCCATCTTAGCTTTTGCTCTTCTAGCTGGGAGCATCTCTAGAGAAAGGCCAGCCATCCCAATACTGATAGGGAGGAATGTTTGGAACCAGAGAAAGCCATTCAACCCAATATGCCTGCCCTGGTTTAATTTAAGTTCAATCAGCCTTCCTGCTTTTTCACAGCACACTGCTTATCCTCTCCCTGGAAGCAAATAATGTAGATTCCTCAGTCAGCTTCCCCAGTAACTGGTTTCTTATGCCGATTATCACTTAAATTGAATGGCTCCATCAGATTACCACTACACTCCTCATCCATCACTTTCACATCTCCTGATTCTGACCCTCTCCATAAGGTGACCTCTCTGCTTTATCCATCTCTTTCATAATCGCAAAACCTTACATTAGGTCATCCCGACGTCTCTTATTTTCCACCCAGAATAAACCCAACTTCCTGAATCTCTCCATAATTTAGATTCTTCAGTGACAGTATCATCTTAATAACACTAATCCCCTTTCCGTGGCAATAATCTCCTCCTGGGAAAGATACCCTGCACTGTATTCCATACGCAGGAGAGGATCTACTAAGGCCGTATTCAGTTGCAGTTTCACCACTTATATTTTGCTAGTACACCCTAGCAGTTTGCCATCTGTCAATTTGCCATCTGCCAATAAAATCTAGTATCTTGTTTGTTATTAAAATACCAATTAGTTTTTTTTTTAATCCCACAAATTGGGCCTGGATCTCCACTGCCTTATATAGCCATCTATACCTGTGCTAAGTGAATGTAAAATGCTACCCACTGTGTAAGTGAGTAGAGAATTCTAATTTGGTTGTTTTATACAGCTGTGAGTGATTACAGAAGGGAAAAAGAGAGTGGAGAACTAGACCTGTTTTTATTAAGAATTAACAATTGCACAATAATGTAATGAGTTGGTATTACCGACAGCAGGGTTCGGGCCATCCAGCTAAAGCTGCAGCTGGTTTGAGATCACTATAGAGTTATCTTTGGAAACAACGGCACTTTGCACAAAGTCTGGAAATCTGATTGTGTTGCCAGCACACATTATTGGTTACTAATGAGTTCCTTTTATTAAAGGGACTCTCTCCAGTTGCAAGCAGGAGGGCAGCAGCAATAAAAAACCTGAAATGCACACACCAGGTCCCATTTGTTACTCGGCCTTGATCACATCATGAGATTCGCCAGACAGTCTCCAGCATAGATCATTTCAGTGAATGACACGAAGGAGATGAAGAGTCCATCAGGACTGTAACAGTTTCAGGGTAACTACATGTGTATTGCCCCTCAGTGGTCCACTGCAATAGTTCCCAGTCAGGTCTGAGGTCTCCAGTCATCACCTATCTCTGGGCAGGGACCCTTGTGCCAATCCCTTCTGACCAGGGGCTTAAAGGCTGCACAGCTCCTTGTGATATCCCCAGCAAGTCAGTCTGCCTAATGGCCAGTGCCTGTATGTTTTCTCTCCATGCGCTATGGCCAGTGCATTGCCAGCAGTTACAAGTCACCACTCAGCTCTTTCTAAATAAGCACATTTATTCATAAGATAAAAGCATTACAGAAAAAAAACTAGAAAAAAAAAATAAAACAAACATGCACTAAACGTACTAGGAGTCACTGGCCAGTCTTATGGGCCCCTAGTAGACCAAAGTCTTTCCAAACCTTCTACAAGAACCCACCCTCTCCCCAGGTCTGGACAGAAGGCCCTGTCTATTTGTTGCATCAGAAAGAAGGCCCTGAGCCAGTTCAAATTCAGTCTTTTTATATCAAAAGCCCTTTCTTTGTCTGAGACTCTGGAAAACCCAGGCTGAGCCAGCAAATGCAAGCACCCCAGGGGGTGGTGCTTCTCTGGAGTCATTTACAATCCCAACAGGTAATCACCACACACACTTTGTTCCTGGAGGAGCTGTGATAACCGTCCCCCATAGAGTAGAACACAATCGTGCAGAATCCATTCATCGATTTAATACAGTGTTCCCCAAAGATACTGCATGGGGTTGTAATATCTGTCGCACAGGGACCTGCAGCAGACATGATGTGCTAGGTGCTGAAGAGCTCAGTGAGTGATATTATCAGTCAACAAAGCCAGGATTCACAAAGGTACTTAGGTGCCTATATCTGAGTTTAGGACCCTCACTTTCAGTTTTAGGCTCCACTGCGATCCACAAAACTCCCTCTGAAGCCTCTAGGTGCCTAAACTAACTCAGCACCTCAGTTTTCAGGGCAAGAGTTCCCTTTGCACCGTATGTACACAAGCTGCCTCCCTCTCGGCGTCTAGACACCTACCTCCTGCCTAACCCCAGAGCAATTCACAAACCAGGGGGAGACAGGCATTCGGCCACCTCTCTCTCATCTGGCGCCTGATCCAGCAGGTGTGCTCAGCGGCTGCCTACCAGATCAGGTCCCACCCTGGTCAGAAGAGGTGCCCACTTTATAACTTTTAGCCCAATAGTTAGCGCATTCACCTAGGTTGTGGGATACCCAGGTTCAATTCCCCCCTGCTTGATGAGGAGAAAAGATTTGAATGGGGGGTCTCTGCTAACCAGAGAGCAATAGAACAGTCTGCTGTGGGGTGCCCTCAGTCTCTCGTCTCGAAGCTGTTCCAAGGGATTGGATTGGATCTAGGGTCTCCCACTGGGTGCCCTAATCACCAGGCTAGAGAGTAATTTTCAATCTCTCTCTCTGGCCCAATGGGAAATCAATTGGAATTAGACCCCTAAATACCTTTGAGGATCTGGGTCCATGAACTTGTATTTTAATGAAGATCTATTCCAGTGAAGGATATAGCAGTATTGCAAGGTGAGTCTCAGGCTTCATTGTGTACAATAGAGTCTGGAAACCATATCCTCAATTGTGATTAATCTTCCCGGGCATAATGCTCTCACCACCGGATGACTAACTCTCACTGAATGGGAGTTACAGCCAAGACCCTTTGTATTCTGAGATTCAGTGATCACAGAATTTGCAATCAATTCACTCCTTGCTGCAGAACTGTGCTCCAGAATCTCACCTCTCATTTAAAGATCGTATGTTTCCAGCCTCATGGTTGCAAAGAGAATTTTGAAAACTTTTTGGTGTAACTGAGATAGTAATGTCCTCCTGGATCTGGTGTAACTGAGATAGTAATGTCCTCCTGGATCTGCAGACAGCCTGAAAAACAGCTCTGAGAGGTGTGAGCTGCCCCATTCATCTCTAAAGTTTAACGGAAATCTAAATAGTCATTTCAATTGTTGACACTGATAACTAATCATTTTAGAAACATCAGCTAATTCCACAATCCCAAACTGGCTCCTATTATTCAAACCCTCCTATAAACTCCCTTCTGCCTGCAAGAAACAAGTGGAGAAAGGGAATATAATAAAATAAAAATCAGATCAAGATGTATATAAACCTTGCTGCATAATCATTTGATCTTATTGTCACTTTTGCCCTTTTCCTATTTCCTTTTTGGAGCACTTTTTGTGAGCATTGGTCTGTCATGGTGAGTTTAATTTGTAAACACTACAAAAGAGGGACCATGTCTCTTCCTGGTTTGTGAAGCATCTAGCACATTGCTAGGTACTCAAATAATAAGTGTCCATAAACCCTGATGGCTGTTTCTTTAGGATGAATTAGGAGCCTAAGGTAACCATTCAGTAAACAATCTAGTCACAGCGAGAGAATGGATGGATATGACCAGCTGTATGGAGGAAAATGTGCAGGAGCTTTTTAGAGTACCATCTTGACTGTCACTGGGGTCTCAAGCAGCAGCACTACTAATGGGGACAGATTTCCTAGAATAGTTAACTACAGGAGAGTGCACTTTGGGAGCAGTTGTGTCTTGTTGGTTGGCAGTGACAGTACAACATAGGCACTGGTGTGGCTGGAAGTGCAGATCAGACGTCCAGAGCTGTCCAGGTGGCGTTAAGGAGCACAAGAAAGGAATGGCATCCTGTGGCTTTGCTTTCTCCATGACAAAAGATTGGGCCTCACCGCCTTTAGTCCTGGACAGACAGTTGAAGTGTCGTTGCCATATTCTGGTATAAAATGGCCGAGTCTCTGACTGTCAAACATTTGGAGGGATCCAGGAGTTTTTTCCTAACACTCTTCTGATATGAAAAATCAGGGCCAGCAGTATTCATGGCTTGTGGGGATGGAAGTACCATCCACACTAACATAGGCGGATCTGTCTAGAGCTCTGGGAACAGAGTTTACTCAAAAATTTTTAAAGCACCCTTATCCTTAAGACCAAGGGGCTGGAACTGTCCTAGTCTTGACAGGCAGGGCTGGCAGTGGCTTAACAGGCCTCTATCTTGTTCCCATTCAGCTGGGGTGGTTTTTTATTATTATTATTTTAGCTGGCAGGAGTGACTTGTTAGACTCCACAGGGGTGCATGACTCAGTGAGCACCTTGTCAATGAGGGAGCGCAGAAGGAGAAGGACAGTGGAATGATTCAGAGAGAGAAACTGAAGACAGTGACATGTCAACCTACCTGGGTCAGAGATATTTGCACCACTGGGACTGTTCCATTTGTGTTCAGCAGACTGAGATAGCTGCAAACAATGGTTTGAAGCCCTGTGACCAAGAAACAGAGTGAGACCCCCACAGTGCTGGGGTGCCAATACTACCATAAAAGGAGGAACTTGCAGGATCTATTCTTCTGCTTCTCTGATTTACTTTTCCCATATTGAAAAGAAACATAAAACAAAATAAGCTGCCTGAGAACTAGCTGGGTACGTAGAGAGAATCCTCAAAGGGGAAGATGTGGCAAGGGAACTCCTGCTGGTATTCTCCCTGATGGGAGCTGGGACAGCTTCAATTTGTATCAGGAACTTTGCAGTTACAGTGATGCACCTGCCTGTTCACTATATGCAACAGAGACTAAAGCCCAGTCCATATATGTGGTTTGAGCAGACTCCAGGTTTGTTTTGACTAGGAAAAGTGGTTGAGTTTCGATCAGGTTTATCTAATACGTGTTAGCTAAGCCCAGCCTAGACTCAACCCCTTTTCCTAGTTAAGGCAAAGTCTCAAAAAAAGATCCACACTGCCCCCATAACGTTGGAATCTCTCACAGTGCCACTGCAGTGTGAACTGTACTAGAGGAATAAATAAAGATCTTGGATGGTAACAATGGGATGCTTTCCTCTGACGATGCTGCCACCATGTGGTTCCTTCCTTCTGCTCCACTTACACTCAGTAATTGACATGCTGCTTCTGATCAATGAAATTCTTGATTGCTTCCTGAACTGTAGCTTGTTTCCAGGCGTGCTTATAAGATTAAGGAGGGGATCAAGGTGCTGCTGAGGGAGAATTGCAACTGTCACAGGGAGAAGACTCTGTGCATGATTCTGATCTCGTACCAGTGTGACTCCAGTGAAATCAGTGAGGTACACTAGTGTAAAAGGGATCAGCCCCCTGAATTCATTCCAATGAGTGACAAGACTAATGGGAGTCCTCTGCCTTCCTGACACTAATATCAACTGCATTACCCTCTTTCTCCTCCCCACTAACAGTCAGTCCTTGACCTGTGTCTGCACACCACAACATACACTAGCAGTGTCCCTAAGGATGTACTGGAAACAGAGGAGTCAGCTATCATGAACAGCATCTGCTCTGGTGGCAGTGACCAAAACAGATTGCCTTCCTTCCATTCTGGGTTCTTTAATCAGTTCTAAACTACCCACATGGAAATGTTCCTAAACATTGGTTACTACATTATAATAGTGGTTTGGCAAGATATATATAATTTCCCCCTGAGTGTGTCTTAGTTGCTTCATAAGGAAAAATAGGGGATTTAAAAAAAAAAAAATCATGCAGATTCCACACTGTCTTCAACACCTTCATTAGCTAAAAGCACCTTCTCATGCTTTTCTAGTGTGTGTGTGTGTGTGTGTGTGTGCGTGCGTGTGTGCGCGCATACATGTGTTTTCATATGCCATTGCGTATGAGCCTGTGAAAACATCTGTATGGAAGTTACTCCAACCAACACTAGGTTTTGTGTGTTTTTTAAATTCCATCTCGTAAATTGCTTGTGTAAGCTCCCTGCTGGTGAAAATGTCAGGTGGATATCCACGGCCATGAAGTCCTTTATTTATTCACAGAACAGCTGTTCCACCCAATGCGGTGGTGGATTAGCCACTGGGCCAACGGGACCCATGCCCAGGAGTCCCGGCCAGTTGGGCAGGCCCCAGAAAAATGGGCACCCCCGTGCCCTGACCCATTCTGCCTGCCCAGCGCTCTGGCAGGGGAGCATGGGAAGCCCCCACGCCCTGCACCCCAACCCCGCTCCATGGCAGGAGCACTGAATGGGCAAAGCAGGGCAAGCCTCCGTGCCCTGAGCCTGCTCCCTGGCAGGAGCGCTGGGGGCGGGGCAGGAGGACTGCAGGCGGAAGGAGTGGGGAGGGGCCCCCACTTGCTGTGGCCAAGGGCCCCACAAAACCATAGGCCGCCTCTAATTGATGTACCTCAACCCTAACCTGGAGGAACCCAAGTGTAGGATTGAGAGGCCAGTTTAGTCTTCATGGATGAGATTTTCAAAAGCACCTTGTTTTGACCTAACTCTGCTCCCACTGAAGTCAATATTCCTGTCTAAGGAGTTCACATGCTCTTCTGGTTCATCACAGATTTAATCAGAAATTCATCTTTACTCCATTCACTGCATGAAGTGACACCAAACGTCTTCACCCAAGTGGATGGGTGCTCTAATTCAGCCCACGGCATAATCTAGGCTCAAGTGTGCGGTCTCCTTATAATGCAGTCAGACAGAGAGAGAACATGTATGAGAGCGGTTAGGCACTTACCTAGGAGATGGGCAAGTCAGGTTCCCTGCTCCAATGGTGATTTAAGTATTTCATACAAAGTAGAGCAGCTTCAACAGAACCCAGTGAGAAAGACTGCCCCTAACCACTGGGCCATGGACTACTCACTTGGGAGCTGAGAAACTGGGGTTTAAATCCCCACTCTGCCTGAGGTAGGGCAGGGATTTGAATGTACACAAGTAGTTTACAAGATGGAATTTAAAACACATACCAAGCCCTGGTATTGATGTGTAACTTCCAAAAAGGTGTTTGCAAAGGCTCCTACACAATGGCATGTTAAAGGAACAGTTGTATGCCCACACACTTGTGTCTCCCACCTCCTGGGTGAGTGCTCCAACCAATGGGCTACCGGGCATAACAGAGGCACCCCTCCTCTGCTTTTCTTGAAACAGGGTTGACCTAGCTTAGGTGCTTAGAGAGGGTTCACAGCTCTGAATCCCAAGTGGAGGGCAGAACCTCCCTCTGGCCTGGATTTAGGGACCTAACGCCCTTTGAGGGGCAGTTCAGGCCACAATCTTCTCCTCAGCATTTCCTATTGGCTAGCTTAGGCACTCACTGGTCAACAGCCCCTGGCTTACTGTGTCCAGTTCTGGTGCCTACAATTCAAGAAGGATGTTGATAAATTGGAAAGGGTTCAGAGAAAAGCCACAAAAATGATAAAAGGATTAGAAAACCTGCCTTATAGTGATAAGCTAAACAGAGTGAGCTCTTTGAGTCTAACAAAGAAAAGGGGTGACTTGATTACAGTTCATAAGTATCTACATGGGAAACAAATATTTAATAATGGGCTCTTCAATCTAGCAGAGGAAGGTATAACACAATACAATGGCTGGAAGTTGAAGCTAGACAAATTCAGACTGGAAATAAAGTGTACATTTTTAACACTCAGAGTAATTCACCATTGGAACAATTTACCAAGGGTCAGGTGGATTCTCCATCCCTGGCAATTTTTAAATCAAGATTGGATGTTTCTCTAAAAGCTATGGTCTAGGGCAGCGTTTCTCATCCCTGACGCCGGGGGGGAGGGAGGGGGCTGCAGGGGGTCTCTGGGCGCTGTCCCCGCCCCAAGAGCTGACTCGCTGCTCCCATTGGTTGGGAACTGCGGTCAATGGGAGGTGTGGGGGCGATGCCTGCGGACAGGGGCAACACGCAGAGACCCCCCTCCCCCCCCGCCTAGGAGTCGCTGCCAGAGTAATGTGCCAGTCACTTTCAGGAGCTGCCTGGCCAGAGCCCTCACCCCCTCCTGTGCCCCAACTTGCTGCCCCAGCCCGGATCCCGCACCCAAACTCCCTCCCAGAACCTGCACCCCTCAATCCCTCCCCCACCCCAACTCCCTGCCCCAGCCCAGAGCCTGCACCCAAACTCCCTCAGACCCTGTACCCCCTCCCACACCCAAACTCCCTCGCAGAGCCCACACCCCTCACCCCCTCCTGACCCAAACTCCCTCGCAGGCCTGCACCCCTCACCCCTTCCCACACCCAAACTCCTTCCCAGAGCCCGCACCCCGCACCCCCTCCTGCACCCCAACCACCTGCCCCAGACTGGTGGAAGTGAGTAAGGGTGGGGGAGAGCGAGCAATGAAGGGAGGGTGGATGGAGTGAGCAGGAGCGGGGCCTTAGAGAAGGGGCATGGCAGGGCATGGCCTCTTGGAAGGGGGTGGGGCAAGGGCTGAGAGTGGGGGAGGGCTTGGGGAGTCCCTGATAAATTTTAAATCAAAATGGGGGTCCTCGGGTTGCTAAAGTTTGAGAAACGCTGCTCTAGGGATTATTGTGGGGAAGTTCTATGGCTTGTGTTATATAGGAGGTCAGACTAGATGATCACAATGGTCCCTTCTGGCCTTGGAATCTGTGAATTTCAATGTGCTGGCTTCTGCGACTCCCTTTTTAGGTGCCTCTCTCTTCTTTGTATAGGGAGCCTTGGTGCCTAAGTTGGTTGTGAATTCCACTTGGCAGCAGAGCTCCTAAAAGGTGGGTGCTGCAACATGCACTCTAAGTTTCCCCTTGTGAATCTCACCCCTTGGGCCTATCTTGCTCCTCATGCTACCTTAGTCTGGGTCTGCATGCTGTACTGGCACCCCTCACCCACCTACTGCCAGAGGCGAGATACTGGTGATGGACATTTTAAAAATGCCAATAGACAGAAAAATTTGGAGGCCTCCCCACACTGGATCCTTAGTATCTGCACATAGTCCAGCCTGACACCCTCCAGATGCATGATGGAGTCACTCTGTAACTGATATCAGTTAGGAGGGAGGATGCTGGTTATATCCACACGCAATAGGAGATAAGCTATACTAGTATGGTGTATATACTCAACAGGCTAGACATACCATAAGCTTTGTGTGGCAACTGGTTTAAGTCTCTAGCCTGTTTGTGGACAGTGACTGAGGACAGAGGAGAGAGTTAAGGTGAATGTTGGATCCTTAACTGTGGAATTCCTGGCTTTTCAAGGGTTAAGGTTACTTTTTTTATTAAACTATAGTGTTCTATTAATTTATATTTTTAGCCTTAAAAATATCTTCACAAACATTTTTCTCTGGGAATTATTCAAAAGGAAAGAACATAGCACAAATAAACAATAATTAACAGTTCCACACTATGCTTCTGATCTCAAAGTATGAAAAGAAAACCAGCTGCTGAAAAGCTAAAAGTGGCAAGATGATTCTCCTTTAACAGTCTGTAGGAGCCAGAAGAGGGCTACCAGAGATAATTAGCAGTGATTCAGAATAACTCCCTCCATAAGGCAGTACCATTAACCTCTGTGAGCTGTACACTCAATCCAACATTACCCCATTGTACTGAGCCTGAAATGGATGCAGTGTTAACTAAGATAACATTGTTACATATCCATTGTCACTCTTTTCTGAATTTCTTCTCTCTTCCCTTGGTGAATTATCTTTTCATTCTCCCTTTGAGAGCTGTAGTTTTCATGCTATTTCTTGACATGAATCTTTTCTGATTGTTTGGCTGGTAGTGTCATGTGTATGAACGACAGAAATGAACAAAGAGATAAAGAGATTGGCAGCTCAGGGGACTGGGGCTGGGCGATAGAGCCTTTCACTTCTAAGTAGGGTTGCCAACTTTGGTTGGACGAATTCCTGGAGATGTCGTCACATGACATGATCTTTAATTAAAGATTAATCTATAATTCCTGGAGATTGCAGGCAGTCCTGGATTAGAAATTCTAAAATGCTAGTTCAAATCAAGAACAGACCAGTATCAACCAGAAGTAGCAGGGATTTGCTAGCTGAGCTCCCTGCAGATTTAGGATTTGGAGAGTACAAATGCCTCCCTCCCACCCAGGAGCTGCACTGTAGCAGCTCCCAGGGGAGTGACTCTGTAAAACAGCCCTTATTTCTTCTTGGAGGAGAGACCTCAGTAGTTGCAACTGGCAGGAACACCAGGGGAGGGGATTAGCCTAGTCCCTACACTCCGAACTTTGTGATTAATTCCTTTATACAGGAGAAGGACTCCACTTTTGGACCTGAGAGCTGTTGTGGGAGAAGGGGTTAGCTAATGGGTTGCATTTAGCAAGGGCTAAATCAGTAGTGGAGTCAGGGTGTTAGGAAGCAGTGAGTGAATGGTTGAGAAATGGAGGAAAAACATGAGATAGAACCTGTAGTGGGAAAAGTTGGGGGGTGAAAGAGCAGCAGTATAAAAAAGCCCCACTCTAACAATGGTGGTCCCAACATGCTTTTTTTAAATGGAAATAGAACAGGGATTTTTTTTAAATTGTGTGAATATAAATTGTTAAACTACCAAGACTTCCTCACAACCAACCGAAGTAATCAAGTGATCTGTACTGTAATTTTCGTCTTCCTTTCTCCCCCACTTGGGGTCCTAGACTGCTAGTCCACCACAGCTCTTACAGTTGCAAGAATCCCATTTTATTCTTCACAGAAGCTATAAGCCTCTGGGGAGCATAGCTACAGTTTTGTGCTTACTAGAGTTCTCGTCCACACAGCAGTTAAAGCTTGAAAGTTTCATCAGGCAATCTGATGGAGCTCCTTCCAATAAGGAAGTTCACCCTGAAAAAGTTAAAATCTGGAAGCTAATTTGCTTTGAAACTTATCCTATTCATGACTTCATACATACTGTAAGATTGGCGTACAGACTCCATAGTTGAGTGCATTTAAAAAAAGCTGGTTTAACTTTTCGAAAAGTAAAAGTAATTTTTTAAAAATTTTGTAGCTCAAAACAGCTTATACAATTAACTGCAAACTTTTCAAAAACATCCCTTCTCTGGGCTGGTACAAAGCAGGAGAAGTCCCAGGCTGAAATGAGGCCAAAACTAGGACTTGCATACAGAACTGTCAACTTTAACTACAGAATCTCTGCTGTGACTTCATAATAAGATTCACCACATAACCTTTTGCTTGCTGGGATCCAGATCCATCTGTGGGTGACAGCTGCAGAATTTAAAAACATCTGAATAATAATTAAGAAAACAGACAAAACCTATAACATCTGGTACCAAAACACAAACCAAGTTAAACAAGTGAGAATATGGAGAAAGCAACAGAGAGCTGGGATTTAGAGATTCTGGGGGTTTCCTGATGCAATAGAGTGCAAAAAAAAAAAAATCTTGCAAAAATCCCAAAGACCCTGATCAAGGGCAGAACAGTCTCCGTTACTGCAGAGTGCTGCATCAATGGAATTCAAAGCTTCCTTCCAAGCGTCACAATATTCAATTATTGTATTTGTTCATCTGCATTTGCCTAACAATAGTGTAAGGGTTGCATTTAAAATTGTCTTCATGGTGTTTATAGTTTATGAGACCTCTGCTCTTTCCTGTTTACAATAACCAATCCCAGGTCATATCCCAACTAGATCTACTTGGTATTAACAATTTATTAGTCTCTCTCTCTCTCCCCCCTTTCTCCCAGTGAGGTGCTGGAGGGGCGTACCCAGGGCCGACGCTTCCATTTAGGCGACCTAGGCGGTTGCCTAGGGCACCAGGATTTGGGCGCCAAAAACCCTGGCGCCGCTCCTGGGCATACCAGGGGCTTGCAAGAACCCTTGTTAAAGTTATAATCTCAGCGGGGCTAGGCCCAGCAAAAATACTTCCCACCAAGTGGACTACTTTTTATGATCAGGACAGTTGCAAATGCCTCAGCACAGGGACCATAAAGGGCCATCAATCTGTACGTTTGTCTGTAAAAGCCCTGAACAGCAGTGGGGCTATGTACAAACAATATACAGTCAGTAAACACCTTTTTTATTTAACAAAATCTCAACATGGGGCCTAAACTGGTTTCCCTTTTAATTTTGGTAAGCCCATTTTAAAGGAAGATTCAAAGGTCCCTAACCATCACCCAGTTGTGTTTCTAACATTCATTGGGCATAAGGGGTGAGGGTAAGGAATGGGATACACAGAAATCCATGCTGATGTCCACTCATCACTGTTCTTTGTGAAACACATTTCAAGAAGGAAACTTGCATCCGTGTCAAACCTGCTCTGTCACTGTGTGTGCGAAAAATCCAAATAACCAAAACTCTCAGCCTATGGGAGCTCACAGATAAATTCCAGACTGAGTTTTGTGCCTCCTGGTCCTTAGCCACTGAGATGGCCTCTGCCAATGCCCCATGCATCAAAGGGAAACAAGGCCAAGTGGTTTAGGCCTAACATTGAGGACTGTGTAGAGAATGGTGCAGACACACACACTCTGTCATGCACAGAAATGGTTTCATCAGGTTTTTAAATCAGATTTAAACATTCCTCTGCTGAGTTGTGAATTCGTCTCAAATCCTACAGCACTAGGTTAGTGCATGGGAACAAGAAAGCGAGATTGACCTGTCTAGAGCCACTCTCTCAGATGAAAAAAGAAGAACAGGAGTACTTGTGGCACCTTAGAGACTAACAAATTTATTAGAGCATAAGCTTTCGTGGACTACAGCCCACTTCTTCGGATGCATATAGAATGGAACATATAATGAGGAGATATATATACACACATACAGAGAGCATAAACAGGTGGGAGTTGTCTTACCAACTCTGAGAGGCCAATTAATTAAGAGAGAAAAAAAAAAAAAAAAAAAAAACTTTTGAAGTGATAATCAAGCTAGCCGAGTACAGACAGTGTGATAAGAAGTGTGAGAGTACTTACAAGGGGAGATAGTCAACGTTTGTAATGGCTCAGCCATTCCCAGTCCTTATTCAAACCGGAGTTGATTGTGTCTAGTTTGCATATCAATTCTAGCTCTGCAGTCTCTCTTTGGAGTCTGTTTTTCAGGGGCTCGTTCACCTGCACATCTACCAATGTGATCTATGCCATCATGTGCCAGCAATGCCCCTCTGCCATGTACATTGGCCAAACCGGACAGTCTCTACGCAAAAGAATTAATGGACACAAATCTGACATCAGGAATCAAAATACTCAAAAACCAGTGGGAGAACACTTTAACCTGTCTGGTCATTCAGTGACAGACCTGCGGGTGGCTATATTACAACAGAAAAACTTCAAAAACAGACTCCAAAGAGAGACTGCAGAGCTAGAATTGATATGCAAACTAGACACAATCAACTCCGGTTTGAATAAGGACTGGGAATGGCTGAGCCATTACAAACGTTGACTATCTCCCCTTGTAAGTACTCTCACACTTCTTATCACACTGTCTGTACTCGGCTAGCTTGATTATCACTTCAAAAGTTTTTTTTTTTTTTTTCTCTTAATTAATTGGCCTCTCAGAGTTGGTAAGACAACTCCCACCTGTTTATGCTCTCTGTATGTGTGTATATATATCTCCTCATTATATGTTCCATTCTATATGCATCCGAAGAAGTGGGCTGTAGTCCACGAAAGCTTATGCTCTAATAAATTTGTTAGTCTTTAAGGTGCCACAAGTACTCCTGTTCTTCTTTTTGCGGATACAGACTAACACGGCTGTTACTCTGAAACTTGTCTCTCAGATGAGGAGCAAAATGTAACCCCAACAGCCTCAGTGGTGAACAGCATTTACTAACTGATGGTAGCATTCTCCTTTGAAACAGCTGGGATTGGAACACATGCCCAACTAGGCAAAGTCACTTCTGTCTTCAAAGGGCCTAATCCTGTGAGGTGCTGAGAGCCCTCAGCTCCATTTGAAAGCCATGGGAGTTGAGGATAGTCAGCACTTTGCAGGACTGGGCCCTTAAAGGGCAAAGGGAAGGCAGCAGGATCTGACAGCCAGGCATCAGTTCAAACACTATGCGAGACTGGTGTAGAGAAGCTTAAAGTTGAAGGGAAAGGAGGAATGGTGGGAATTCAGAAAGCTAGTTAACTACTGATGAACCAAAAGGGAACTGGGACCCACAATGTCTCCTTTGTGTATATTATCTACATGCTGACAACAGGCTCACAGGCTTCAGACTCACTATGCTTTTGGGGCAAAATTCTGTTCTCCGATACACAGATCAATTCCCACTGAAGTAAGTGGAATCTGTGGCGGTGCATCTTAGGGCAAAATTTCCCTCTGGGTCTTCCCAATGCTAGGGATCAGGGCAGCCCCACCATCACAAAATGTCTGAGCTCTGGGGATATTTCTTACAGTCTGTCCCAAAATGCTTTAAACTATCTCCCAAATCCTACAGTCCTTCCTCAGAAAAACTCCAATTGGCTTAAATGGGAGTTTTGCTTATGAAATGATGAACAAGTACCTCAGGATCTAAGCTTTAATTGTATAGTAGAGGTTCACAAAATTTGGCATAGGGTGGGTTACCTTTTAACAGACGGTGTCTCATGGACACCTTCCCCGCCATTAGCAATCTTATAACATCCCCGTTGCAACTATGGCAATTGCTCATGTAGAAAAAGCAACGCTCAAAAAATACACTGGGTACTTTTAGTTCTTTGAAGACAGTGTAGTAGCTGGAAGTAAGAAGCCAATACCATCTCAGCAGCCATCAATAAGTGCTTTAAAGTGCACCAGTGGTCCATGGACCATCATTTGGGAACCTGTTTTGTAACATTCGTTTAGCAGGAATATTATAGCAACAGCCACAAAACTGGTTCAGCTATAAATCATATTCACATACTCTAGTGTCTGAATTATTCATATTTTCAGATTAACTTTTTCCCCAAAAGATGAAAGTTTTGGAAAAGCTGAACAAAATCAACTCAGCCATTTGAGTGGCAGGGGGAAGGGAGGTTTGAAGTAATGAATTTTCCCACTCTAAAATCTTGAATAATTCTTTCCCCATAGATAGCTCAAAAACATCTCAATGTAGAAGATTTGGCAGGTAAAGAGATTTCAGTGAGGAGAATGATATCCACAACTAATAGTCTGAAATTGGGGAAACTGCCTGAAACTTCATCATGACTATCTAAGTGGCATAGTGGATTAGTAGATTATGTCAGACTGGCTGAGAATTTGCATTTCTACCAAACTGGTCTGCACACCAGGCAGTGTTTTCAGAAGCACAAACATTTCTGTATATATAAGCAGGCATCAGTTAGCCTACAGCTTAATTTGAATTCTCTAGGAGACAGAGCTTTCTTGGATGGCCCATGACTATAGAATGAACTCCCCTAGGAATGAAGGACCGTCACAAACCTCACCACCTTCTGCTCTAAGTCCAAGAAACATTTCTTTGAGCTGGCCTTCTCTAATACAGACATAACTGTATGTGTATATAGAATAGAAAATTCCAAAACACTCCGCTGTACACATTTCTCCCCATGGGGAAAGGATGAGAGAACATGTGACAGAGGTGGAGTCATGTTACTGAATACACTACTGGAAGGTGTTCAAATACTACAGTGCTGAGCATGGTATAAAAACTTATATCGAATAGCCTCCTAGTCGTATTCATAGGTATGCTTGGGCATAGGTTTTATAACCCTAGCTGTTCCCAATTCCAGCCATTGGAGTGTTATATCTGCTAGCTAAGGGGCTAAGGGCTGTGTTAAGGCTGTATCCCCACTTTGAACTTTAGGGTACAAATGTAGGGGCCTGCATGAAAACTTTTAAGCTTAACTACCAGCTTAGCTCTGGTCCTGCTGCCACCATCCCCAATGGATTTCCTCCCTGGGAAGCCTTGAGAAACCTTTCACCAATTCCCTGGTGAATACAGATCCAAACCCCTTGGATCTTAAAACAAGGAGAAATTAACCATTCCCCTCCTTCCTCCCACCAACTCCTGGTGAATACAGATCCAACCCCCTTGGATCTAAAACAAGGAAAAATTAATTAGGTTCTTAAAAAGAAGGCTTTTAATTAAAGAAAAAGGTAAAAATCATTTCTGTAAAATCAGTATGGAAATTAACCTTACAGGGTAATCAAACTTAAAGAGCTCAGAGGACTTCCCTCTAGTCTTAGGTTCAAAGTACAGCAAACAAAGATAAACACTCTAGTTAAAGGTACATTTACAAGTTGAGAAAACAAAGGAAAACTAAGACGCCTTGCCTGGCTATTTACTTACAAGTTTGAAATAGGAGAGACTTGTTTAGAAAGATGTGGAGAACCTGGATTGATGTCTGGTCCCTCTTAGTCCCGAGAGCGAACACACAACCAAAACAAAGAACACAAACAAAAGCCTTCCCCCCCCCCCCAAGATTTGAAAGTATTTTGTCCCCTTATTGGTCCTTTAGGTCAGATGCCAGCCAGGTTACCTGAGCTTCTTAACCCTTTACAGGGAAAAGGATTTTGGAGTCTCTGGCCAGGAGGGATTTTATAGTACTGTACACAGGACAGCTGTTACCCTTCCCTTTATAGTTATGACAGGCTGGAATGAGGTTCTCCTGAAGACAGAGGCTGCTGTGCTGAGTAGGTGTGGGGCTGGCAGGTACCGGTTTTCCCTCTGTTTGTCTCAGCTGCTCCTTGGTTCTCCTCTCCCTGGAGTTCAGTACAGAGTGGGTGGAGTGGTACTTCTACCTACCGTAGCAGTGCCTCCGCCATTCACCCCGCCACTCCTGAATTCAGAGGTGAGTGACAGAGAGGGAGATTTCTTTCCCCAACCCTTCCAGGATTGGAGGAGTAATGGGGAAAGTATGGAATCAGCTGGGGGTAGGGAAGAGCAATAAGCAGCATCCAGCTGGGAAAGAAAATAGCGGAGAGTCCCTGGAATTGCTAGAGGGAGTGCAAACAGGCTCAATGTTTTCTGTTCACAGTGAAGAGCAGCAGGTCAACCATTCCATGTAAAGGGGACCATAGTTGGGGAGAGCAGCTGTGTCCAGAGAGGGTGGTAGTGCCTTGCCCATCCTTTGTTGGTTCCCATCAGTATCAGACTTTGGATGCTTATCTACCATTGGCCTCTCTTTGAGGGTTTCCATCACTAGCATTCAGGTATTCTTGCAATACCACAAGGCCAAGTTAGTAGTTGGCATTTGTTTTGATCCACAATTATTTCAGAATCTGAAACCCACCAGAATTGATGCACAACACTCCAAGGACTGGGGGTTTGGCTCATTAAATTCCCCCCAACATTGGCGTCTATGCCAGATCTCCAGTCCCTTTTAAGTCAATGGGAATTCAGGCATCTAAATATGGATTTTGGAGTCAGTTTTAGCCATCAGCTGTTTATTTTAAGATCTTGGTCTTAAAGCAGTCCATCTCTCTGCAATCAACAGGGCAGCTGCTATCTCTGCCTGGAGCTAGAGGGGGATTAAGAGAAAAATTCAACAGTGTTTTTTAAAAGAAATCCCAGTGAGGGTCTAGTAGTATTTACCTCTGCTCCTCTGAAGAGTGCTGTTGGGGTAAGAGCAACACTTCACACCTCACTCAGCTGTTGCTGCTAATTATCTCCAAATGATAGCAGGGGAGTAAGCCCTATTGACACTTCCAGGTGAAAAGCTGTTTTTAATCTCACAGTAGTATAAATAATACAAGAGCTGGTCAAAAAGGAAAATTGGAGGGGGTTGTGAATGTTTGCATTGACATTTCAGATTTTTCAAGAACGTCTAACCAGTTATAAACTGGTTGTCAAATGGGAGTGGGTCATTAAAAATTGCATCAAAATGATTTCTAAACACTTAAAATTTTCAAGTCAGCTCTAGAAAGTCAGGCAGACTGGTGCTGTAGCTGGATATCCTTCCCTTGGTAGCTCTGCTTCCTCTTACAGGGGAACTGCTAATATTCAAAAGCTGAGTTTGCTGCTGCTCTAATGGATGAGTGTGTATGTGAGCTGCAGCATTCACATCTGAACTTCCCCAGAGTTTGTGGGAGTTGGATCTGGGGCTCTGTTTTTTCCTTCTGCAGAGATAGGGATCTCACAAAGACAGGATCCAGATTTCAAAAGCTGAACAGCCCTGAGCGGGTAGAACTGGCTGGAGTTTTGGTTCAGTCCATTTATCTGGTTAATTTCTACAAACCTGGGCTCTGCAGCTGAAACTTGCCCCCTGTATGGAGATGTGGGCTGGATCTGGGATTTCACTACAGTGTCCCTCCCTCCCTCCTCTAATGGGTACATGCATGTAACTCAAGTTGTGATGTGCTTCTGGTCCATTGCTATGGGATATTAAATTTTCTCCTTTTTAATATTGGGATTAGTTGTATTGACTCTAGAAGACACTTCTCCCTCACATGCTATCCCATCCCTACTGTGTAACTCTACTCATCAGATCCTCTTTAAGAGTATATTGTAACCACTGAGGAGCACAGATCGTGTCTTTATTTGAACTTTAATTACTTTTAAAAGGTGTCAGGGTGCTGCATGCTTTAATGATACTCTGTAGAGACTACAGGTACATTTCTGAAACAGACAACCCTAATCCACATTTTCTTGTGGGATCAGTCCTCAACTGATTACTTCCCCACCCTTTTTAAAAATCATGAGGAAGCAGAAGACAGAATACACCTCAGATTGATATACCAGATTAAGATGATCTTGGTAGAAAACAAAAGCGTTTTGACAGCAGCCTGTAGCACTTCCATCACTGTCAGAGTGGATTATCCCTCACTTGTGTGGAAAGATCACATGACAATCTCTCTCTATGAGGAGCAGGGAGAACTGGGCATGGCAATCGATGCTTCTTATGCTATTGAGAAAAGGGTCACGGTGAGCCAGTTCCATCTGTCTTTGGTACAGGCAGAGCACAAGGCCCCAGCTGTTGTCCACAGCTCTAGGTTACTGCTGCTCGGCTGATTAAGTCTCTGAACATTTTAATGCTGTATTTGACACAACAGTGAGAGCAGCTGCCTATTCACTACCCAAAAATGGGGAAAGGTGTGTTTGTTCTTTCGATCCAACTTCTGTCTAAATGCAGACACTGCAGAAATAGTGCTCAAGGGAGTGCTCTGGCTCTCTACATAGTGAGTGGGAATTCATGGGGGAATTCCATAGGGATAAGAAATGGAGGCAGTAGTTGGTTGGATTTTTGAGGCGGGAAAGGTGCAAACTTTTCCCTACTCCATTAGCATTGGGGGTGGGGGGACCTGCAGGCAAAGGGTGATCTTGCCTTACTCATTTAAGAGCCATAAATACCTTTGAAAGATACAAGAGAACCAAGATATTGCCCCAAGTGCCATTCCCATGTCCTCCCCATTTTTCTTAGTGCTGCCTTTCACATTCCTCTCAACTCTGAGGAAGCGTTTGGAAAAACTTAGGTTTAATGACTAGTGAGCTGTAGCCCATGAAAGCTTATGCTCAAATACATTTGTTAGTCTCTAAGGTGCCACAAGTTCTCCTGTTCTTTTTGCAGATACAGACTAACACGGCTGCTACTCTGAAACCAGTAACTTACTTGTGGCACAAGCCTGCCACTTCCCCTTTCTGATTTGTTTTCCTCCTGAGCTCAGGTAGTGAGTAGTGTCTGAATTCTCTCTTTATTGCAGATTATGGGACAGAGTGAATATGCAGAGAAGCAGCCTCAGATGGGAAGTCTAGAGAGAATGAAGCTACATGCAATCAGATCAAGGATATATTTTCTATATTCCTAGTGAAGTAAAGACACCAGTGTTGTACAAGAGTTCAGATTAGATGATCACAATGGTCCCTTCTGGCCTTTGAATCTGTGAATCAATCTGGCAAACCCTACATTCCCAGTCCATCCTTGTGGGTTACACGTGGTGTGGGAAAATCTTTTCAGGTTGCCTCTGTACATAAAAATGAACCAAAAAAGGGCACAAACCCATTTCTTTTCAGGTCAGCTTTAACTCGGAGATTCCTGTGCTTCCCCACCCCTGCTTCCTTTTCCTGTGGTGGGAAAACTACAGTGTTCTTGGATGGGGGGGGGGGGTGTTACCCTCACATTACTAATATTTACTTCCAGTCTCACCTCCAGTGTCATCAGGTTCTTTGGCGATTCATTTAACTTCATGGCAAAAGCCACATGAGGAGTAAAGTTCTGCGATGTAAGAAACAAGAGGGATTGTTCAAGGTTAGGGTTTATTTTTGAGTGCATTTCTTCTGGAAGGGCAGGTTTTTGGAAAGTTAGTAGATCACTTTTTGAAAAACTCTAGCCACATGCTTTTAAGGAAGCATTTAATTCACTAAACCAAGTTTTGCACGGAAACACAGCAAAGGTGTGGAGAGTAAATGAAGGGACACATGCCCAGGGCAGTCACCCACTGGTGGCAATGATAAACTGCACAGCAGTTACATACGACCTTCCAGCGAAGTAAGATCCCCCTCGTGGCTACATTTTAGAGCAATACAACCCAGGCCCGGTATATATAATTAAGCAGAACTTGGAGGAGAGCTGTGGGTCAGATGTTCTTAGAGGGTAAGTGAAGGGTGCAGTTGTAAGACACGCACCTACCAAGTCAAAATCTGGAGAAGAGAGAAAAATCTGATTTTCCCATCACATTACTCCCTTAGGGGAAGATGGGGTTTACTTTCCCACCCACCCCAACAGAACAGGCCAGAGGTCCAATTTATGCACTCTACAGATCACAGGGGCTCTGGAGGAACAGCTCCTCTCCTCCTGCTCCTTTGGTGGTTGCCCCCGCACTGGCCATCAAATGGGGATCTCTGGAGGGGAGGAAGTGACACTGGAAGACCCTTTGCATAGGCAGGTGGAGGGGACAATGCATATCCCCACTGGCCCCTTACTGCCCATCCTCTCCCTCCCTGCGTAGAACCCAGAGATCCCAAGGAGAGAGAAATGCTACTTTGGAGATGGTTACCAGCCTTATCATGAAGGAAGGGGTGTAATTCCCATATGATGCATATTTTGTTGCATGCTGTGTAGTATCTTCACATCGCCTATATGCAGAGCTAAGAGAATAATTGACTTTTCAGTTGGGTGACAGACCTGGAAAAAAGATTTTCCGTTCCGGTTGAAATTATTTTTGTTTTGATTTGGGGTGTTTTTACCTTTTTAAAAAATAAAATAAAAAACCAAAACAAATCTAGCTAAATTTCAAAACAAAATGTCAAAACATTTTGTATTGACAATTATCAAAACAAAACATTTTCATAATTTCTGCTTCATGTTTTTCAGCCAAAACTATTCATTCACTTCAACCTGAATTTGCAAATAGTTATGGTCAATCCAAAGTAGCATTTTTTTTAGCAAATAAACTATTTGTCCAGAAATAATGTCTCCTAGTTCTACTGGCATAGGGCCTCTACTGTCAGTCTTCTCTCATGATGCCATCTAGTGGCACAGTAATGAAACAATTTACTATGCCTATCAGTCAAGATACAGGCTTCCCTTTTTCATGTATATTTTGCCACTGATGCCACAGGTATTTTTTTGCACTTCACTCAACTGGTACAGTGACACTGTCACTTTCTGTTTACAATCACTATTACTTGTGCTAATTGACGAGCAGCAGGAATATTGCATTTTGGAAGGGAAAGGGTTAAATCCCCCAAACCATAATTTCTTTAAAAACCCCTCGGTTTTTAGAAATGATTTCTAGCTATGCAGATTTCTGTAAAATCCCAGCGGGGCCATGTTGTAATATTAATGCCCTGTTAGTACACCTAAGGCCTTTATAAGATCTTTATTTAAACTGAATAGCCAATAAATAACTCAAAATAGAAGTTAAATGTTTGGGTGTAAGCTATTCTGCAGCGTGTTTGGAAGGCGAGTTAGAACATTGTTCCTCATTCCTTTGTAAACTGAGTTTGCGTTGGGCCTCATCCCCTAGAAATCAGGGGGCTCCTAGCCACAGACTTTACAGTGCCCTAAAACTGGCCCAGGAAATCAGAATTTGTCCAGGATAATGAGCCTTAGAGCCTCTAATGAGCAAAAGCCAGCAGCATCTCTTCCTCCTCTTCTACTCCTTTCATCCCTCTGAACTACAGAGCATTAGATCAGTGCCAAGGAGGAAGGAAAGCAGTGTAATACTCTTGCTAAATTCAGCTAGTGCAAAGCAGAACCAAACAGCAGTGCAGTTATCCAGGCAGACGGGGATTAGCTACCTACTACTTCCACTGAAGCATGAGCCAATGGCCATCATCAGAGACAGGGCCCCCAACTGGATAGGCCCATAGTTCCAGGCTGGCAGATTCTAGGAGAAAAGGATAGTGTCTGAGTCAGTACACTGAAGAGGAAGGGAGGGAAAAACTGGATGGGTACTTATATATGCTTCCCTCAGCCTCTTGCCCTCCGCTGTATAGGAGTGAGTAGGACTAAGAAAAAAGGTTGAAGTTTTATTAGAACCCTAACCCACTAACTGTCAATCAATAATTTCCATCTATCTTCCCAACATGCAAAATGAGATTTCCCTCACTGACCATCTGACTATCCATAGCTGAAAGTCAAATGAGAATCCTGCATGGGAAGGAGCTTTTAATTTTTAAATTGGAAGTGATTACAATCAGCTGAATTAAAAAAATCAAAGATGACTTAGAGCAAAACTCCTTTGCTGGTGACTTAAAGTCGATGTCCTGGTGTATTTAGCATCCCCGTACTGTCCGTGTAGCCTCTTCCCTGTCCTCTCACTGGTGCTTGCTATTGCTAATATTTGGAGGAACTTTGCCCCCCTTGTGCATGGGCTGGTCCTGGATTCTTTCCCTGGTGCCACCATTCAAAGTGACTCCTCACTGTGCCAGATACACAGGCATGCTGTCTTGTAAGAAAAATCAATAATACTGCAGCTAGCAAGCCCAGTACCCAGGGGACAACAAAGTAAATAGAACAAAGCTCAGTAAAGGACTGACATACCCCAAATAACTGCATAACAAAGGTGGGGCAGGGGTTTTGTGGAACAGGAAGGTAGGATCCGGGGAAGGAAAGTAGGGTTGCCAACTTTCTAATTCCAGAAAATGGAACAATCTTGCCCCGCCCACTGCCACGCCCCTTCCTGAGGCCCTGCACCCGCTCACTCCATCCCCCTTCCCTCTGTCACTTGGTTACACTAGCTGCAGGAGACTTCCAGTGCCCACGGGCCCCTCACCCAGGGGCCTGCAGTGCTGCCGTGCCCGGCATGAAGGTTGGGCCCCAAAGTGAAGGGACTGGAGGCTGGCTGCCTGGCACTGAGGGAGCTCTGCTCTGCCTGGGCCCCGGGCTGCTGGCTGAGTTTTATTGTCTGGTTTTATTGCCTTTTTATTTTCTCTTTCTGAGTATGATGGTGCCTGGGAGGACTCCACTCTTCCAGGGGCTGCCTAAATCACCCAGCTGGGAAGGGAGGAGGGTTGGCTGGAGAGGAAAAGATGCGGGGGGTGTGTGTGTGTGGAGGAGAGAGGATGGGGAGGGAAAGAGGCCAAGGACGAGAGCAGGATGGGGTGAAGGGGGGCAGTGAAGGAGAGGAGGTATGTGGGGTGGATGCGTATACAGGGGAAGGCAGAAGGCTACAGGTACATGAGGCTGTGGGGGGGCACAGAGGTGTATAGGGACATAACGGGAGTGCAGCAGTGTATGGAGGTGAATGGGGTGCAGGGCTCTGGGGGGTGAGGGACATGGGGGTGGCGGCTCTGGGAGGTGGAGAGGATGGGTGGGAGAGCGCTGTAAGGTGTACAGGGATGGGTAGGTATGGGAGGCAGGACAGGATGGGCCGGTATAGGGATGCAGTGAGGGGGATGGAGGTGCGGGGGTTTGGGACGGGGAGGGATGCAGTGAGGGGGGTGCAGGGCTGCGCGGGAGGAGTTGCCCACAGTCTGGGACTGCTGAGGCCAGAGGCAGACTCAGGAGGACTGTCCCAAGCTGGGGGGGGCGGTGCTGCCAGGGAGGAGGTGGTGCTAGGGTGCTGCTGCCAGGCCGAGCCTGCCCCCGACTCCCTGATGTGGCCAGGCCAGGCTGGGTGCTGGGTTCGTCTTGTTCTTTTCCCCTTCCCTCCAGCAGCCCCATTCCCAGCACTCGGAGACCGGGATACATACCTCAAACTCCTGGGTGCCGGCGATCAGGCCATATGAAATAATTACCTGACACAAATGGGAGGGGCGCATTAATCCAGAATTTATAGCCTGGTTCACACACCATAATTAAACATGGAATCTCATCCTCTCCTCCAAAATGCGTTTGACACCGCTAATGCAATGTAACAGCACGTGTTCTCATTATCCATGACATTAAAAGGCAACACATTTAAAACTAATAAAAGGAAATACTTTTTTAAAAACACACAATGAATAATTAACCTGAAAGAGGGAAAAGCAATGTGGTATAACAATTCAGGTGAGTTAAAGATCCAATATCTCATGTCACAGGACAGAACCTTTTGGCAGCAGCAATGCTTACAACACAAGTACAATTTTCAAAGTTCTGTTTCTGGACCAGTGATCTGAAAGAAAATAAAAATTCCTTGGTTAGATAAGTTTCTCCAAGGGTAAGAAATTCAGATTGGGCTCGTTCTTGGCTCGGATCATTCCACACAAGATCCTGATACACAGGCAGAAAACACAAAACCCTGAGGTCAGCTCGGTGGTTACAAGCCAGGACTGGCCATAATAGTATTCTGATACAGACAGCAGCTCAAATGCTAGACTAGCAGGGAGAAAAAAGTGAGGATGGCCAGGTTGTACTATTGAGTGCTGGGAAGGAGCTTTTGCGCTATGTGAGAAGTACTAAAGAACCTGACTATATCACAATCCAGGGCATGCTAGAATAGAAGATTATATTACCTAATCTGAACAAGTCCTCAAAATGCTATGGACAGTGAGAGACTTTTCAGGATTACCCAAAGTGTCCAGGATGAATCACTACCACCTGCTTACAGTGTGAATGCCTTGTCTGAGCCCACCAGGGGAAACCCTCCCCAACTACCGACAGCAAGCAACACAAGCGCTCTCCTCTAGGCAGGGGTTCTGAGAGCCATTGACCCAAACTGTAAACTCTGTATATGATGGAAACCACTTCAAGCCTGGGGGTGCGACAGCACCCTTAGTTCCAGCACTTATGGCTCTGCGAGCCCCATTCTCTCTCCCTGCGGGCTAGCAATTTACTTGTCAGTCCTTTCTCTTCTGGAGAACCCACAATGTACACTGATCCGCTGCCTCCATAAATAGTGTACCCCAGTTCACTGGTTTCACCTCAGTTCAGCACCTTAACACGAGGCGCTTAGACAGATTTATTGTAAAACCAAATTGAAGTTTATCTTTATTGAGATAAAGATTTAAACCAAAGCAAGTATTAGGGTTTGGAAACATACAGTTACAGGTAAAAGAAAACATAAGAGGCAAACTATAGCCTATACTTATTAACAAGTTACTTTCTTATCTACTTTCCTGTACTCTCACCCAAAGGTCAGTCCTTGCAGCAGTGGTCTTCTAGTTCCAAGAGCTGGAATCCATCTTTCATGAGACATCCCTGTTGGCAGATTTCCTCCTCCATAATGGAGGAAATCTCGTGCCCTTTCTAATTCTCTTACACAGTTGCAGACCATTGTTTCTTACCTCAGGGGAGCCTCTATTCAGACAGGTTTCAGAGTAGCAGCCGTGTTAGTCTGTATCCTCAAAAAGAACAGGAGTACTTGTGGCACCTTAGAGACTAACAAATTTATTAGAGCATAAGCTTTCATGGGCTACAACCCACTTCTTTGGATGCATATAGAGTGAAACATATATTCAGACACTTCTTGGGGTTCTTTTGTTTTTGTAAATCCTCAAGCCTTCACCCGGCTCAGACAGTAAACGCAGACTGTCTCCTCAGATGTCCATTGTTCTCGGCATTGACTGAGAAATCTCAAAGACCCCACCAGGGCCTTGCCTCAGGTGACAAGTCTGACTTTCAACAGCTTTAAACCCAATAATCTACATATTTCTTAAACTACTTCCCGTACAAACAACTTGCAATAACCCTAACAGTCAGCTAGTTCTTAGCTTTGAGCAGAGATTGCATATGACCCCCTTTGGCGAAATATTGAGAAGATGGCTGGACACAGGGGTAATAATACACATGCCTCGGCATGTCTATGTCACAGAAGGCCAAGGCCATATCATGGACTGTCACTATGGACAGGAGGTTGGTTATTGATATTACAATTAGATCTATGAAAGGGGATGGAGACATAACCCATGGGCTCTAGCACTTCCCACCCAGCTTTTGTTGAGATCTTAATCTTTGTAGATTGGGTTAGGGGAGGCACAAAATGGGGTTTATAATGGCAAAGGTCTTTCATTAGCAGCCCTTTGATAAATTGCATTATTATGTATCTTTGACTGCCTTCTCTGCCCTCTAATCCATCTCCCCAGGGATGACTACTGACATTCCATACCGCAGCAATTGCAATTTATTGCAAACAACCTGCTCCAGAAATATTTCCTTCTTTCCCTCAAATGTGGAATTTCTTCTCAAGATTACTAGTCTGCGTTAACATTAATTTATGGACCAATGACTGATTTACAAATGAATATCACATGACCCATCAGGGCAGGAAGCAGGAACTTCACATCAAGAATCCCCTTTCCACTGGCATATCAGCCTTCTATTCGCTCTAGCATGTTGGAGCTATTGTTCAAACTCTCCCACCAAGGCCTGTACAGTTGAACTCATGGTACTAAGGAAGCTCAACTTTACCCTCATCGTGTCTGGGCACCTCACCATCATTCATGATTTCTTAATCTCAAAAGAGCCCGGGAGGTAAGGAAGTAGCATTATCACCTTTTTACAGATGGGGAACGGAGATGGAGAAATTAAGAGACTTGTACAAGTTACACAAGAAACCTGTGCCTGAGCCAAGATTTGAACTACCGTCTCCTGTGTCCCAGTCTCGTACCCTATCCACTAAGACATCCTTCCTACAGGAGAATTACTACATAAAGTGCTCCCACTGGAGGGTGAAAATAATCCTGTCTCCACTGAAGGTTTGTCATTGACTTAAATGGGGCCAGGATTTTACCCATTAAAAATAATAAAACCCTCAGACTTTTCCAGACTAGTATTCTGCAAGAAGCGGGTCATATGCAGAAAAATGTGATGCGGTATAAAGGTTTTATTGAAACTTGTTTGAAAGGAGCTGTGTAATTCAAGCATGACTTCACCACTTGTGAGAAACATGGTCATCACAAATTCATGCTGATATAACCTCTGGCAGAATCTGCCCCGTTCATCTCTCACCAAAGATAGCAGAGGGGTCAGAACAGTTAGAAAAAGGGTTTTTTATTTAAAAGACGTTAAATACAACTAAAATCTAGCACCAGGCAGAAACATGAAAGCCAAGAACATTTAAAAATCAACAGTAATAATTAACCCTCACATAATACACCTCTACCTCAATATAACGCTGTCCTCGGGAGCCAAAAATCTTACCGCGTTATAGGTGAAACTGCGTTATATCGAACTTGCTTTGATCCACCGGAGTGCGCAGCCCTGCCCCCCCCCGAGCACTGCTTTATCGCATTATATGCAAATTAGTGTTATATCGGGTCGCGTTATATTGGGGTAGAAGTGTAGCTTACATTTTCAAAGCATTTTACAAACATTAATGAATTAAGCCTCAACATCCCTGTGAGGTAGGTAAGTATTATTAGCCCCATTTTACAGATGGGAAACTGAGGCACAGATAAGTTATGTGACTTTTTCAAGGCCACACAGCAAGTCAGTGTCAGAGCCAGGATTAGCGCTCTGGGGCTCCTGGCTTCCAATTATGTGCACAGATGCCTAGAAAATACTGCTTCTCTGAAAACGCCTTTTCTTCCCTCCACGTCCTCTGTAAGACAGCTGACCCCATTTCAGAGTGATGTGAGAGGGTGCTTGCCAAAAGCTATTCATCAGAGTGTCTACACAGGAAGATTGTATTGGGAAGTAACATTTTTATAGACACATGCTGTGTGTCTAAAAGATGTTTTGTTTTGTTCTGAAATAGATTTCTGACCGTTCGTGCTCCCACACTGACAGAGTCACTTTTCCTCAAGATGCAGCAGCAGCCATCAGAAGGCTGAGAGACCTGTCTGCAATTCTGACACAGTTCTCAGTAAGAGAGAAGTGCTGTTTCTTCACATTGGAATCCCGTCCATGAAACAGGAATGTCTCTTTAGGGAAGGTGTAGCGGGATGATCACCCCGCTCCGGCCCTGGAAGTGTACAAGCAGCCCTGGGGAGGGCTGCAGCTCTGAAAGCTGGGCTAATTGGGAAAGCAGCCACAGCTGTAGCTGGCTTAATGAGGGCCCAGCTGGCCCTTATAAGAGGGCAGTGGGCCAGGAGCAAGCAGTCTCTCTGTAGCTGAGGAGGGAGATGGACCGAGCTGCCTGAGTGCTAAAGGGTACTGGAGTGAAGCAGGGCTGGGGAAAGGCCAGAGGAGCTGGGAAGCTCTGGGCCAGCAACTCTCCAGCTGCAGGGCCTTGTTCAAGGCCCCTGGAGGTACTGGGTTGCAGGGAAAGGCAGCAAGTCAAAACCTCCCTTGCCTATGATGACTGGCTTATACCGACTGCAGTCAGCCCCAGTGAAAGGGGGCTAGATGGTGACTGGCAGTAGCCCATGACTGAGGCAAGGTGGGGATAGGGGGTGGGGTTTCCCCTGGGTGGGGAGACCCTGAGACTGCAGGAGTATTGCCAGGGGGAAGCACCCCAAATACAAGGGGCACCATGTCTAAGGAGGGACCTGGGGGGCCAAGCGGCAGCGGGACACCGGCCTGTAGAGGGCGCTCCGGAGGCTGGAGAGCTAATTCCCGAGATGACCAGCAGGAGGCGCCGCAGGGGTGAATCCCTGCATCATTACAGAAGGTTTCCTCCGAGAAAAGCTAACCCGGGTGCAGCTGGCCTGCACCGAAAGCAAGGGGTGGGGGCGGAATTGGGGATTAATTTGGAGGTGCAACCATGGGATGAAGGGGATCAGTCCACAGTAGCGCTTGAAAACAACAGGTTCATATCCCATGTGAAGAAGCCCTCCATGGTGCTTTGGTGGACGAACTGGATGCAACACACCTCTCAGGGGATGCTGGTCATCACAAATTCATGCTGATATAACCTCTCTCTGGCAGAATCTGCCCTGTTCATCTCTCCCCAAAGATGGCAAGGGGTCAGAACAGTTAGGAAAGTGTCAATTTTTGTATGGTCACTTTGAGCAGAGGAGAAGTCTCCTTAGCACATCCACTGTGGATTGAAACAGTCTAATAAAAGTGGAGGGGCTCATGTCTGCATACATGAGGGCCCCATCTCTGTAGAACAAGATGGTGAAGAACCAAGCAGCTCCATTCAGACTAGGGTTAAAAATTCCAAACCACCTTTTAACATTGAAGTCACATGATTTAACCATTGGTAGTGTTGTTGAGTCCCAGCAGAGCCACTGCTGACAACGGGAGTCTCCCTGGACCATTCTGCACCCAGGAGCTTGCAGTTCCAACAGGGAGATGAAAGTCAAATAGTCCTTCCAGTTGCTGTCTGGAATCACTTTCACGACAGCTCGATCCGAAGGTCCTCCCCATATTTTCGAATCAGCTTCCCATGATTGTGGTTGACTGACCACCGCTTTGGGAGATGCTTCGGTTGCATGGTGTCCAGAAAGTGCTGCCGCCAGCGCCTCTCCAGCTCCATGAGTGAGCGCAGCCCCCCTTTGGCGAAGCACTGCACCACCTTCAGCCCATGCGGCATGTAGCTCTCATTACAAATCCTGCCAAGACACAAGGGGGGTTGGTTTCACTGCAAGCCCATTATGGGACTCTCTGTCTCCCAAAGCTCCCAATACCGTGATGTGCTGGGCGCCCTCACACCCAAAGCGCTTGACAAACACAAGGCTCAACTAGGCAGGCTGGGCCAACAGAGTTGTCCACCCGACTACTCCCCACACCCTGAGTGAGAGACTGTAAGCGTCTCACCGCAGGAAACACATTGTAATCTATAGCCCCAATCTCACAGGTGTATCGGTGCTGGGGGTTCCCTGTGCCTGCACGGAGCTCTGCAGCACTGTGTTTGTAACGCGCTGTGTAAACACCCAGTTTGTTAAACTCTGGCCCTGGTTTTACAGGGAGATTAAAATAACAGGAGGTATTTTTAAAGGAGCTTGGGGGAAAAAATAGGCCTATTACTTAGCTCTACCAATGCTGCTGGGATTTTTGTTGCTGTTGTACTATTTATGTATCAGGGCACCTAGGGCCTTGGCGAGGTGTCTTTTTCTGTAACTGAAGTCTAAATACATAAATATACATATGCGCACACACAGATGGCTGAAACACTAGGCCTAGTCACTGGGCTCTTGTAATACCTGGTTTCCAGGCCTGCTGCTTCCTGGAGCATCTCTGATGTAATGGTCTCTGTGTTAAAGAAGTCCTTGATTCCTTGCAGCAGCTCCTCCCTCCTGGTGTCAGGCAGGCTGTCTGCATTCAGCAAAGCCCTGGCCCCTGACCGGACCTGCCTTCGCAGGGGGTCCTCCAGCAGGCGCACCCCTTCCTCGCAGCCAATGGGGGCACCGAACTCCTCAGCCAGCCGCTGCTTGAGATGATTGTCATAGTAATTGGAGATGGCATGGCAGGAAGTGCAAAGCAGCAGAACGTCATGGGAGTTGTGGTCCTTCATCTGGATGGGGAAGTGTCTCCTGTACTCATGAGGTACGATGTTCTTCCTGGGAAGGAAATAGCAACAGTCTTAACTAAGATTTCAGATGGCTGCTGCCATCAACTACAACTTACACGCCCAATGGAATTTTAATTTTAATTAATGGAGATATCCCATCTCCTAGAACTGGAAGGAACCTTGGAAGGTCATTGAGTCTAGCTCCCTGCCTTCACTAGCAGGACCAAGTACTTATTTTGCCCCAGATCCCCAAGTGGCCCCCTCAAGGATTGAACTCACAACCCTGGGTTTAGCAGGCCAATGCTCAAACCACTGAGCTATCCCTCAAGACAGATATAGAAAAGGAACCATCCCAGAAGCTGGAGCTTTCCACATTTGGTCTTAGCCCAGGGGTGCTTTTGTAAAGACTGAGGATAATCTTGGTTATTTTTGAGTTGGGGGAAAATCCACTCTTTTAAAGTTATTTTTTTAAAAAAGTCAGAAAAACGCCTGTAAAGATAGCATTGGATCAGTTCTCTGTGTGTACTCCGTGGCCAATCTGATGACCTTAGTGACAGAAATGTATTTTTGCTTTCTACTAATGTTAGCCCTGCAGAGACATCACTAGATTCTGTTCTGGCCAGTGCATCAAAAGAATTCCTAACAAAAGCCCCAATCCTGCATGTACTTATGCATATGTTTAACGATACTCCTAGGAGAAGTCCTATTAACCTCAAAGGGACTACGCATGTGTAAAATATGGCAGATGTCTCAGTGCTTGCAGGACTGGGCCCAATTCCGAATGTAGGACCAATTTCTACCCTCAGCTACACTGTGCATCCCCAGAGGGCACAAAGGAATTGCACAGTTGTAACTAACTGCAAAATATGGCCTACAGAATCTTTATTACTCGTGATAATGAACAAGAAAGAAGCAGCCCAGCTTGACCTTCAGATCCCAGCATGAGTCTTGTAGGCAGGGCAATTAGAAAAAACTCCTCTTTAACCTAGGTATGTTTTCTCTGGAAGCTACTGAGAGATAATCAACAGGGAACCCTGTATAAGAAGTCAAAGAAATTTGGGCCATGCTTTTAGATAAAAAATGTTGCGACTACTCAAAGAAAGCCAAACCTCCATTCCACCTAAATGCTCCCTTTCCTAGTCCCTGTCTTCCCTCCCTTTCCTAGTTACAGGTCTTCTCCTATTTTACTTCTCTAACCCCCACCCTAATGTGTTAGGTCTATGTCTTGCAGATTTGATGAACAGTAAGATGGCAGAATTCTACGGGCAATCCCATAAAGCATACTGTATATTGAAACATATACAAGCTGTAAGTCAATTATCTTTCTGTTGTTTGTTTTCTTCATATAAAAATCAATAAAAATTAATCACAACCCACCCCACAACCCAAAATGACCCCACAGTGCCATTTTAGAGGTATTTTTCAGAGCTTATTCATAGTTAAAGACAAAAATGTGTACGTTCATAAGAACATAAGAATGGCCATACTGGGTCATTTTAGTATCACAAATATGTCTAATCAAAACCTTCATCTGTGGCATGTTACCCTCAATGAGGGCTTCAGGGGTGGAATGAAATTTTATAAAGTTATGAGCAACTGCAAAATCACTACTGAGCACACCAAGGGTATGTCTACATTGCCCACATTACAGTGACCGTGCTGCTGGTCAGTTCATGTAGCCTTGCAGGACACTGCTCCTAGCTAAACAATAGCAGCTGTAAAGATTAGAACTCACCCTCCTCCACACCAATTAGCTTTATGGATATGTAGGTGTCACAGCTCACCTGGGCCATTTAAATGCTAACAACAGGATTACATACAGAAAAGTGTGACAGTCAGGGTCCGGACACCAACAGGGAAAACAGATGGTTTAAATCCCCCAAATGATCAGTTAAACCAAATGATTGCATACTGTATTATTGTACTATAAAAGTATAATGAATAAGGTCTTTTATGAAAGCTTGTAATATTCTGAACGTGATGGTTATTATGAGATGTGTGTACAGACTATGGTTATGGAGCTATGTATTTGTGAATATAGAAAACTGTGTTAATAATCCATACTACAGCTTCAACGACACCTCCCAGCGGGGGCTAAGCAGTGAAGCAAGGAGGGGCACCGCCCAAACCTGAAGTTTACATGAAACTGGCTTCAAGTAATGATACATTGTCCAGCCCAGGAAAGACAATGATGGGTCATTAGAGTTAACAGAAAGACACTGAGACATCCGGGCTATCAAGTCAAGAGGGAATTTCCCCGCTCTGAATATACATGAGTCACCAGAGACAGGAACAAACAAACAAACAAAAAAAGAAGGGAAAAAACCTTTAAAAACGGGCTGGAGACTCAGGTTTTTTATCCACACCTTGAGGGACAATCTTGTGGTGAGACGCTCTCCATGAACGCTGGATCCCACCTCTAGGTAGTGGGTATGCTGAGAAACTGTCTTATGGCAAAAGGTAACATATTATAAAAGGGATTTTATCTAATATGGAAGAGTAAAAGCCTGAGGTTGTTTTTATGTTTATTTGCTGTGTAACATGTATAGGTTTGCTTTCCCTTATTCTTATCTTTGAATCTGGGGTTTTGCTATTACATAAACCTTTTGTTTATTTTTACCCCAAGCAAGTCTCTCGCATGCAAGCTGTGGGGAACGTGCATATCAAAGTAGCTGGTATCCAGGGGGCTGGTTTTACAACTTCTCAGGTGACAAACTGAAAAATCAGAGTATCTGGTAGTTAAGAACTCGGGAAGTACAGATTTGGGGAGACTCGGAACTGGAAGGGCTGTTGGTGTCACACTCCAAGGAGTAACTAGACTGGTGAGAGCATGCACTTGTGGGCTGGCTACTGGTGTCAGGGATCTGAACCACAGCTGCACAGCAAGAAGGCCTCCAAAGTTAAAGGGCGGGCAGTGACAGAACCCCTTACTGGTCTTGGTTGTTCCCAAAACATCACAGAGGGTTTTTTATTCTCTTTCACTGAGAAAAAAGTTAAACTGGGGAGGTATGCGTACCACTAGCCTGTACAGGCTGGACTGCAGTCTGCACTCTGTGTTTGAACACAGCTTGTTCTCTAGTGAGAGTAAACACAACTGCTCTCTACTGGAAGGAATGTCAACCTCTCTCCCATGTGAAACTTGTCCAGAGACATACGATTAAGGCTGCGAGTCTGTCACGGATTCCATGACTTCTGCAGAGGCCAGTGTGGCTGGTTCCGGGGCTTCCTAAGCAGCTTGGGCAGTCCCTGGGCCAGCCGCACCGGCCACTGCTGGGGCAGTCTTGGGCCACCATGCCCCCCTCCCTTCCCGCCCTAGCAGCAGCAGTAGTTTGGGTGTGAGAGGGGGCTCAGGGCTGGGGCAGAGGTTTAGGGTGGGGGGCAGCACTTACCTCAGGGGGCTCCCCATAAGCGGCTGGCATGTCCCTGCAGTTCCTAGGTGGAGGGACCAGGGGGCTCCGCGCGCTGCCCCTGCCTGCGCATTCCCAGCCAATGGGAGCTGCGGAGCCAGCGCTTGTGGTGGGGGCAGTGCACAGAGCCCCCCTGGTCTTCCCTCCCCCTAGGAGCTGCAGGGACATGCTGTCTGGTTCCAGGGAGCTGCACAGAGCCAGGTAGGGAGCCTGCCAGCCCTCCTCCTCCCGCAACCCCCCCAAGGAGCACCCTCTACACCCTGTCCCACCCTCTCTCCTCCCCATGGAGCACCTGCGGTGCCCCGGCCCACCCGCTTCTCCCCTCCCCCCATGAAGCGCCCACGGCGCCCCGCCCCCTCTTCTCTTCCCCTCCCCCCTCCCGCGGTGCACCCGTGGCACCCCACCCTCTCCCCACCCTCCCCTGGAGCACCTGTGGTGCCCCGGCCCAAGTTTTAGTTAGGGGTACATAGTACAAGTCATGGACAGGTCACAGGCTGTGAATTTTTGCTTACTGACCTGTCCATAACTTTTACTAAAAATACCCGTGACTAAAACATAGCCCTTACATATGATCATGTGGTCCTCGAATGGCTACGGCCTACCCAAGATATACACCCTGAATTCTACACAAGCATGACTGTGTCCCAGTTTACCTCCCACTGGTAAATAACACAAAGTTCCTTATGGTAGAGACTGAACTTGATCAGGGTCTAGGTCTTACTCTACCAGATGTATTTTTCTTCCCTGCAGTGTGTAAAAACTCACCGGATGTAGGACTCTCTCTTGCCACACACCACACACAGGTTCTCCTTGACTGTCAGATAGTAATCAACTTGCGACTCAGGTCGTCCTGAGGGCTCGAACTGCAGCTTCACAACAAATGGATCTGTGCTCACCAACTCTGGAAGGATGGAGGCAGGGAGGGAGGCCTTTAATAGTTGTATGTGGAAAGCTAAATGAATTATGCACAAAGTCGGGGGACACATCCTGTTTATTCCTTCCCCCAACATCTCCAGTAACTGGATCTCTGTTCAGACCTGGGCCCCTTCTCAAAAGTATCATTTCTCACCTAACAATATCATGGCAAAGAAAAGATCTCTTTCCTAGATACAGACTAATATGAGGACTGGCATACGTACCTCCAATGCCCTTGTCCAGGTACCACTGGGCCTTTTTGCGATCACAAGTGCACAGAGGCTGTCCATCTGGTGCATGCAGGAAGCAGTTATCATACAGGGGAGATTTTCTGTGAAACAGGGTGAACATCATGACAATTAAAATAAACAGGACCCCAGAAACTGAGCTCTATGTATCTACATACAAGTCAGACGAGTGCCCCCAGGAGTACACACACTTCTAGCCCTCAGCAACATGTATTTATGGGCCAAGCACTATACTGGCAGATCAGGCTGTCACCGAGGGCAGCAAAATCCTTAGTGACTGACTGTTCTGGCTACAACTACTGGCTGTTTCCCGGATCAGCAACTGGGAACTTTGAACCCTCTGTTGAGCTATCATTGACAATAGGCTTGCTTACATTTCAGAATTAAAAAGTGAGCAACTCTCAACGGTGAAAAGTAACCTGTATGTTTAAAATCTGGTTTGGATGCTCTCCGGTGTTTTCAGCAATACAGGGAAGGAATTATTTTTTCCAAACAATATCTTTACTTTGACAGCACCCCTTTAAAACTAAATGCCTGAGGTAGAAGATGTGCTGCATCTTCCAGCCAAGAGGCCCTGAGCAGAACGGTGTCAACAAAGCTGGATAATTGCTCAGGAGCAGAAATGAACATAAGAAAGGCCGTACCGGGTCAGACCAAAGGTCCATCTAGCTCAGTATCCCGTCTGCCGACAGTGGCCAATGCCAGGTGCCACAGAGGGAGTGGACCAACAGGCAATGATCAAGTGATCTCTCTCCTGCCATCCATCTCCATCCTCTGACAAACAGAGGCTAGGGACACCATTCCTTACCCATCCTGGCTAATAGCCATTAATGGACTTAACCACCATGAATTTATCCAGTTCTCTTTTAAACGCTGTTATAGTTCTAGCCTTCACAACCTCCTCAGGTAAGGAGTTCCACAAGTTGACTGTGCGCTGCGTGAAGAAGAACTTCCTTGTATTTGTTTTAAACCTGCTGCCTATTAATTTCATTTGGTGACCCCTAGTTCTTGTATTATGGGAATAAGTAAATAACTTTTCCTTATCCACTTTCTCCACATCACTCATGATTTTATATACCTCTATCATATCCCCCCTTAGTCTCCTCTTTTCCAAGCTGAAGAGTCCTAGCCTCTTTAATCTCTCCTCATATGGGACCCGTTCCAAACCCCTAATCATTTTAGTTGCCCTTTTCTGAACCTTTTCTAGTGCCAGTATATCTTTTTTTAGATGAGGAGACCACATCTGTATGCAGTATTCGAGATGTGGGCGTACCATCGATCTATATAAGGGCAATTATATATTCTCAATCTTATTCTCTATCCCCTTTTTAATGATCCCTAACATCCTGTTCGCTTTTTTGACTGCCTCTGCACACTGCGCAGACATCTTCAGAGAACTATCCACAATGACTCCAAGATCTTTTTCCTGACTTGTTGTAGCTAAATTAGCCCCCATCATATTGTATGTATAGTTGGGATTATTTTTTCCAATGTGCATTACTTTACATTTATCCACATTAAATTTCATTTGCCATTTTGTTGCCCAATCACTTAGTTTTGTGAGATCTTTTTGAAGTTCATCTGTCTGCTTTGGTCTTAACTATCTTGAGCAGTTTAGTATCATCTGCAAACTTTGCCACCTCACTGTTTACCCCTTTCTCCAAATCATTTATAAATAAGTTGAATAGGATTGGTCCGAGGACTGACCCTTGGGGAACACCACTAGTTACCCGTCTCCATTCTGAGAATTTACCATTGATTCCTAGCCTTTGTTCCCGCTCTTTTAACCAGTTCTCAATCCATGAAAGGACCTTCCGTTTTATCCCATGACAACTTACTTTGCTTAAGAGCCTTTGGTGAGGGACCTTGTCAAAGGCTTTCTGGAAATCTAAGTACACTATGTCCACTGGATCCCCCTTGTCCACATGTTTGTTGATCCCTTCAAAGAACTCTAATAGATTAGTAAGACACGATTTCCCTTTACAGAAACCACGTTGACTATTGCTCAACAGTTTATGTTTTTCTATGTGTCTGACAATTTTATTCTTAACTATTGTTTCGACTAATTTGCCCGGTACCGACGTTAGACTTACTGGTCTGTAATTGCCAGGATCACCTCTAGAGCCCTTTTTAAATATTGGAGTTACATTAGCTAACTTCCAGTCATTGGGTACAGAAGCCGATTTAAAGGACAGGTTACAAACCTTAGTTAATAGTTCCGCAACTTCACATTTGAGTTCTTTCAGAACTCTTGGGTGAATGCCATCTGGTCCCAGTGACTTGTTACTGTTAAGTTTATCAATTAATTCCAAAACCTCCTCTAGTGACACTTCAATCTGTGACAGTTCCTCAGATTTGTCACCTACAAAAGCCGGCTCAGGTTTGGGAATCTCCCTAACATCCTCAGCCATGAAGACTGAAGCAAGGAATCCATTTAGTTTCTTCACAATTACTTTATCATCTTTAAGAGCTTCTTTTTTATCTCAATCATCAAGGGGCCCCACTGGTTGTTTAGCAGGCTTCCTGCTTCTGATATACTTAAAAAATATTTTGTTATTACCTTTGGAGTTTTTGGCTAGCCGTTCTTCAAACTCCTCTTTGGCTTTTCTTATTACATTCTTGCACATAATTTGGCAGCGTTTATGCTCCTTTCTATTTGCCTCACTAGGATTTGACATCCACTTTTTAAAGGAAGTCTTTTTATCTCTCACTGCTTCTTTTACATGGTTGTTAAGCCACGGTGGCTCTTTTTTAGTTCTTTTACTGTGTTTCTTAATTTGGGGTATACATTGAAGTTGGGCCTCTATTATGGTGTCTTTAAAAAGCGCCCATGCAGCTTGCAGGGATTTCACTTTAGTCACTGTACTTTTTAACTTCTGTTTAATTAACCCCCTGGACAGCTACTGTTGTAGTGCAAAGTGCTCCTTCCCCTACAAGCCTTACTCTATTCACCAGCACCAGTGTGATCACAGCAGTAAGCATTCCCTGAGTTGAACTGCTATCGCAAGAAGCATCAGGCCAAGAACTCTTGCACAAATTTAAATTATTCAGTAATTCATACCGTCTCTACAGAAGGGAATTTGACAAAAATATTTCCACCAGTGCATGGTGATAAAAAAAAAAAAACACAGGAAGATGCTGGGATTTGTCTATTCTAAGGCTCCTACCAGTGATTATCAGCAGTTCAGGTGAACTGGTAGTAAGCACTGGTGGAAATTTTTTGTAGTAAAGACGACATTGTTTAGCCTGGCCAGCCAAGATAGAGGATACAGAAAATAAATGGAGAGGCAGGTGTGATAGCTCAGTCAAAGGTGTCATCTGAGTGATTTATGGATCAATAATTTTTTTTTTTCAAATGAAAACAAACATTCTCCTAGAAATCAGCAACAGAAAAAAAATCTTTTGAATCACATCTAATCTAACCCTAGAAACCAGGGAAGGATTATTCCCTACAATATGTTCTCCAGCACTTTGTCTTGACTAGTTTTAAGTGTCTCTAATGAAGGAACTTTCCTTGTTTTAAAAAAATAAATAAATTATCAAATACAGACAACAGCCTGGATTTAGCTTAGAATTCTGTTCAATCAGCTATTTAGTTTTTCCTAGGGGGCTGAGCCCTTCTTGGGCTGTTTGATGTTGGCTCAAAATGTTTCCTGGAAATATGAAGTGACCAGAGAAAATCACATGTAAGTAACAGAACACTGTTATTTCTATTTTAATTGTTAAAGAATACTAATGAATCAGTTTTCTGTCCATTAAATTATCTCCCCCACAGCTAACCTGAGAATTTTAAAGGAGAAAGTTCATGTTGAAATGTCTATTTTTCCTTTTCATTTGGCTATGACTGAAGTTGTTTAACTCCCCATATTTGTGTATATAAAATCTCTGATATAATCAAATTACATTTAAAAACAGGCATATCAATTCTGCATCTCCCCTTGCTGGATTCAGATTAAGAAGGTTTATCTAACTTGTTTAAATTTAAAAACATTGTAAATAAAATAACTGACATTCCAGACAGTCAGATTCCATTGTTACATAAGAATTTAGGATTTGCCTGATCAGATAAGACAATTGGGTGAAGTCTCGTATCCTGCCTCCAGCAATAGTTAACAGCTGGTGCCTGCGAAGAAAACGACCCCTCAGTCTAGCATTATCCATCCTGCCTGGCCAACTGTGAAATGCTCTGCTTAGGTGCAGACCAGAGATTTTCCTTCCTGAGCTCTGAGGCAGTCAAGTTATACCTGATTATATCCCTATTTTAGAAAGCAGAATGGCAAATGTCATATTGCTCTGAGGTGCGCTCAGTGGGTTAGGACCTCTATAGCATCAGAATGATCTTGAGCTTTCTTTTATCCTTTGGTAAATGTATCTGACTCATTTTTTCCATCACTTATATCTTACATTTAACTCTCAGGGTTAGCTATTGAACACCAGCAATAGTGAATGTGCATAACCATAATGAACAGGGGTGGAAGTATCAATCAAAATCCTGTCCTTGCAAATTCAGTTACGGTGCATATAGTAAAAAAGGCTCATGCAATTACCTTGCAGAATATCCCACACCAAGGGGCTTTCGCTTCTGTTTGCGGGGATCCTTCACTTGTTGATTTACTGGGGACTGGCCATTAGTTGCAGACTTCCGATTCCTTGGTTTCTGCTGGGAGTCCACCTCTCCATTTCCATCATCTCCTAGACTGCTGCTACTTCTTCCTCTGAATGGGACATCCATCAAGCCCTGGCACTTGCCCAGTACCTTTGCCCAAGCAACAACAGCATTTTCACCTCCAGATGCAGCAGGGATGAAGAAAAATCCCAGCAGATGGAGAAACAGAGCCATTGAGACCTGGGCATCCTTGGCAGCATAAGTGACCTGGGGAAAAGAGCCAGAGCTCTGTGTTACTGTGCAGAAGGAGGGCTAACACCTTGTGAGGACCTGAGACAAGATCCCCCAACACAGCGAATGTGAAACATCATTTCTATGTAAAGAGGGAGCAGCATTTATTTGACTTAGGCACTTACACAGCGTTCCAGCTTTGAGCGCCGAAGTAAGGGTCTGGGAACCTCTAGTGTTCCCTACCTAGAACCACAGACCCTCCTCTTAATAATGCAACCTGAAGCCCTTCCAGTAATCTACAGTGTAGCCAGTTGACCCCTAGAGGGAGCCAGAAGGTATTATATTGTAGATTGCTACAAAGTCAATTTAAGAGTGAAGGACAAGCAGAGCTCAAAAGACAAAATGTAATCCTGTCCATTTTACACCACTCAAAATGATCACTCAGACTGACTGACTTCAAAGGTAGACACACCTTTTTATATTTACCTCCCTGCGCTCCAAAAGCTCAATGATAATCTGCTCATTATAGGCTCAGTCCTGAAGGGGCTGAGCACACAGGCTCTCATCAAGCAAAGTCCTTGAGCATCTGCTTAAAGTTACGCATGAGTGGTTCCATTCAGGTCTATGTGATTACTCACGTGCTTGAAGTTAAGCAGGTGCTCAAGGACTTTGCTGAATCAGGATGAGCGTGCTCAGCACCTTCAAGGCTCAATCTCCAAACCAGATACAGACCACTCCCAAAACCCTCACAGATCAACAATCACCAGGTCCTTGGCGCTTGCCTATGAATACAGATAATACTTGGCACTTCAATCCCCTTATATCCAAATATGTCCAACAGCTTTCCAAAGATTAAGCCTTGAACCCCTCCCCCCCCCACCCACCACCACCTCCAAAATAGGAAATTATCCCCATTTAAAGAGAGGGAAACTGAGGTGGAGAGAGATGAAACATCTGGACCAGTCACACACTGAGCTTGTGGCAGAGCTAGAACAGACCCCAGATCTCTTGACTCCAAATCCTGTCCTTTAGCCACAAGACTAGTCCTCCTCACAAAAGAATAACTACAATCAGAAGACACACCTGGTCTTGAGTCAGCTCTTCTGCCTCCCAGTTGCTGCAGCGCAAGCGAAGAGATTTGTCGAGTGGGCAGTTTAAGACGTTCTCAGCTAGAGATTTGAGGCTGAGTCCATTACAGAGCAGATCCTTCCTTCAGTTTAACAAACAAAAGCAAATAAATGGATAAAAGCACCAATCAAATTGAAAAATGTTCGCATCCACCCTGAATCTATTTGAACAAGAGGAACTACTGAAGTGTGTGATTAGATGATGTGTATGTCAGTGACCACTATAGGAACAGGACACCTGCTCATCTATAAGCTTTACTGGCTAAGCTAGCATAGCTCTTGGTTCTTTTGGTTACTGGTTAGTTTTGGAGCAGAAGCTCTCAAGCATGAATGTTACCAATTCCCTCTTGAAGCTGTTTCACATAATACAGACACTAGATCATTACAGAATCTAAGAATTTCTTTTTGAGAGAAAGAGTTGGGATCTTTCCATCAGCTGTCTGCCTCTGAATGAAAAGGAGAGATATCCTACAGTAACGGGCAAGTTTGCTGTATGGAATTGAAATGCCACTAGATCAAATGGCCAGGAATGGGCTACAATTTGCTGAGAAATGAGAGATCCAGTCACTGCTTTAGAGGAGAAGAATCAGAAAATACACATTTCAACTGCCCAATGAAAGACTCAAGGATTCCATGTTCTCTAATAATCATGGTTGCTAAAGAAGTGGCAAAAGGCCAACAGACTTACACCCCAAATCAGTTACACAGGACAAAGGCCTGTAAAATATTGCAATTGAGGAGTATTTCTAGGCAAAAGGTTATAACTTTATTTCTTTAACATGAAAGTAACATTAGAAAATATTGTTGTATCTTTAATGTTTCACTGGAAACAGAATTATTAAAGGAGAAAATTAAAAGCTGATTAATTTTGTACATTTCTCAAGAAGTCTGATAATCATCTCTTTCCACTCATCTGCTGACCACTCAATTTGCATAGCTAGAATTTGTTTGTGGGTCTTCCTTGATCACTGAGCACTATACAATATGCATGTCAGTTTGCCCTCTCCTCCTCCGAAAGCAATGTAGGCCAAATGCAAATATTTAGGTGAGAGGAAGGAAGATAGGGTCTCCAATATTTGAAGTTTAACTTTCCTTTCACTAGTCACCATGCAGATAAATGAACAGTTAAGTTGCCGTGTTTATGTATATGGTGTAAATGGTGACAGGCAACGTTTCAAATCCTGGCTGTTTGATATGGAGCCAGTCTGAGAAGGCTGTTCACCTGATTATGATATAACCAGTGTTTTCCATGGCGTGAGAGCCCATAAGCACTCAGAATGGGTCTGCAAGACCCTTTCCGAGAGGATAAAATGAGTAGTACACCCTAGAAGATGGAGAGAAAAAACAGTCTACTGTATATGGAGACCAGGTGTGTTTCCCTTTCTGCCTCTTTTAGGTCTTTGTCTTAATTATCAAGACTCTCTGACAATTCAATACTAGTTTAGTTTGAAATTTCTACCCAGTGGCTCACCGTTACTATATACACACCCTGCTTGGAAGTATCCAAGTTGAGTTCCTAATAGATGCCCTCATTACAAAAACCACCACCACAATTGGCACTACTTGGCTTCCATACTCACAACCTCAGCACAGAGCGCAAGAACTGAATGGAGACTCTAGTCCCTTATCCCCAGAAGAGTTGGTCTGCCTGGGTCATAGTTTGAGGCATACTGCAAGGGCGGGGGGAAAGAGAAGGCTTGCACTGCTGCTACCCAGGCCATAACTGTTCTAAGGACAAATCCAGGACTACCAATGTAGCATCCTTCATCAGAGTCATTCATTTTGTAAGATTTCCAATTAAAATTGTACACCCCAAGTACACTGCTGTTGTCTATGGATACGCACCTCTGTCTCATTGCGAGGTACCGGAGGTCTACGCTCCCTTTGACTGCAAGGCCATAGTCCTGAAGTAGCTTGCAAGAATCTTCCCAACATCCGACCCCAACTTTTAATATAGTGCTATCTGCCAAGATGTCCAGTAAAGATTTTGGGACAGTCTGTCCACTGCTGACCAACCTGGGCAATCGAACAAGAATGCAAAAGCCACTGGAAGAGGCCATCTGTAAGAGGGATACAGGACTGGCTTTTCCTTCCACTGACACCTGAAACCAAAGAACCAAAGAGCACTGACATTAGAGTATTAGTGTCTGGATACAGAACAAATCACAACAGAATCGTAGACATTACAGACAGAAAAGACCTATTAAGTGATCTAGTCCAGCATTTCTCAAATGCGGCCACCAGGGCCTTTTCTTGCGGCCACAGCATGCTGGGCTGTGGTTGGGAGGGGGCAAAGTAGTGGCCCCTCCCTCTCCTTGTTGCTCCTGGATGCACTGCCTTGGTGTTGGCTGCTGGGGCTGGGCCCTGCCCAACTCTGGAGATACCTAGGGCACAATGTTGGAGGAGCAGGCAGCCAGTGAGTTCCCCATCTTCCCAGGGGCGGTGAGGCTTAGGCCACAGGGCTCCAGGCTCCAGCCACGTAGCAGCAGGCCCCATCCTCCGGACACCGGGCTTCAGGCTCCAACCCACTCACTGCCTCCCCCGGCCCCCATCCAGGGCTTAATTCATCCCCAGGCTTGCCGGGGCTGAGTAAGTCTGACTTTTCACAGCGGATTTGTATATTCGTTAATATCACTTTTCACAAGAGACTTACTAGCTAGCAATAAATAAATTACAATGATTTGGCCCTGTATATGTGCATCTTTATTTGTTTTTCCTAAAGCTAATTAAGTATTTTAGAGAAAAGTGTGAGAGCAGCCACCAGCAAGAGTTGGTGGCTGCACTCTGAGGCCACCAAATAATTTGTCCTGAGAACCCCAGTCCACTGTAGCATTGTTTCATACAGTATATTCTCTAGTGCAGTATCAAGTCTAATTTTAAGAGACACAAGCAAAGTGGCTTCCCCCATTTTCCTTGGGTGACTATTTCACAGCCTAACAGATCTCACCATTCAGTCCTTTTCCCCCCCTTAGCTTAGTTAATGTATGCAGTGTAGGTGAAATTCACTCTTCAGAAGAGGGCCAGCCCAAGATCTAGACATCACTTAAATCCCACTGAAAGCCAGTTGTGAACACTTAAATAGACCTTGTGCTGGCCCTCTTCTGGGAATGTCACGTTCTGTTAGGTCCAATATTTTACATGTTCATTTATAAATAGCTGCAATTTCTCCTCTTTTCGTTTATTTTTAATTTTTTCGTTTAATTTTAATTTTTAATTAGTTATAATTTTTAAAATATGTAAACGCCTTAAAAATATAAGGCTAAATTAATACAATTCTAGTAAGTTACCTTGAAAGAAACACTGTACAAATATATAGCATCTAGCCAATCAAAAACAGTTATAATTCCATCAATAGAATATGTTAAGAGTTATTCCAAAAGTTTAACAAATGATTATCTCAATAAACTTCAAATCCATGCTCAGTTAATTTAAGTTTTTATTAAAATCAAAATCAATAGACCCTTATTGGGTTCCCTGGTGGTAACTGCACAGGCAATTTCAAGAGTCATTTCTGGTGTGTCCATTCTAACTACTTAAACCAGAAATGAATTATAGAATATTAGGGTTGGAAAGGACCTCAGGAGGTCATCTAGTCCAACCCCCTGCTCAAAGCAGAACCGATCCTCAACTAAATCATCCCAGCCAGGGCTTTGTCAAGCCTGACCTTAAAAACCTTTAAGAAAGAAGATTCCACCACCTCCCTAGGTAACCCAATGGTGTTGGCACAAGAAATATTCAAAGCCTCATCAATTCTCTGCCTTTGCCCTAGGAGGCTGGAGGACAGATTTTCCTTGATCAAACACTTACCCACTCGCAGTCAATCCCAAGGACTGGCCACCTCTGCAGCTCCTTCTTCAGTAATGGTTCCACTCGATCCCACTCCTCTGCCTGTGAAACTATCACTATTTCTGCACCAAGGATCTGCTCTACCCAGGAAATGGTGGGAGAACTGACACACGAATGCAACTCCTTTTCCTCCACTTCCGTCAGTTCCTCATCTCCTGACCTTCTCAGAGCTCCAACTTGGTTACCACCACCACAGACCTTTTCTTTCCGACGCCGGCTTACTTTCCACAAAACCAGACCCCCGACTGCAATGCCCAACAGGGTGGCCACAGTAACTGTCACTGCTGTTTGTCTGGGCATTTTTCATCCTCTTCCACTTCACCCACTCAAAATGGCATTGCAGAATTTTCTTATAGACTGCAAAGAAAAAAGCAGGACAGATGAAGAATAGATGTTTAAGAATTCATGGAGGTTAAGTTTGTTAATGGATATTAGCCAGGATGGGTAAGGAAGAGTGTCCCTAGCCTCTGTTTGTCAGAGGGTGGAGATGGATGGCAGGAGAGAGATCACTTGATCATTGCCTGTTGGGTTCACTCCCTCTGGGGCACCTGGCATTGGCCTCTGTCGGTAGACAGGATACTGGGCTAGATGGACCTTTGGTCTGACCCAGTACAGCCATTCTTATGTTCTTATGTTCTAATTTATTCAAAATTTCTTTAATATAAAATTAAGAAAATGAAACTGCCACTATTCAGACAAAGATCTAAGTACAGCTCAGGATCATAAAAGCAATATGGAATTTTTAAAGTGTACTGGATTCTATTCAGGAGTAAATCAGGAATCAAAGCAAATAACATACCCTGGAGCATTGGTGTGTTAAATGCTAATGAGTCTAAATTCAGGTCTTGGTTACACCAATTACACCAAAATCTAGAGTAATTCCACTCATTTACATCAGTGTAACTAAGAAAAGAATTTGGTCCAGAATCCAGTATTTCTCAAACTTCTGAAAGCTCATGTCCCACTCCTTCAACCCCAACAAGTGCTGCTAAAGGCCCATGTAACTGAAATTCTCATGATATTCTTCTATTTTGATGAACAACATAATAGTTCACAATGTTAACATTTAAAGCCTCAACACCAGCATCTATGTTATCACCCATTAAAATGATTGGGGCAGTTTACACTTTTGACCTGTTTTTAAAATCAAAGAGAAGACTCCGCAAAACAACTGGGAGGTCCATCCACACCCCTCCAGACAGACAGGGATGTGCCCAAAGCTTTGGTAAGTGCTACCATAATGTATGTGTTTGGGGAACATCCATTTGTACTTCATCAGTGAATATATGTACATTAAAAGTACTTCTATGATCTTGTACAGCAGTAATTCCTTGGATCCCAACACCTTTCTGCTGGGGACCTAAGGCCTGATCTACACTAGAAAATTAGGTCAGTTTAAGTAAGTTGGTCAGGGATGTGAAAAATTCACACCTCTGAGCGGCACTGTTAAGACAGCCTAAATCCCCATGTAGAATTCTTTCATCAACCTAGTTACTGCCTCTCAGGGACGTGGATCACCTACACCAACAGGAAAACCTCTCCTGTCAGCATAGGTAGTGTCTACACTGAAGCACTACTGTGGCACAGCTGTACCATATTAAGTGTAGGCATACCTTTAGGCCAGGTCTAAACTACAGACTTACATCGATATAACTACATTGGTCAGGGGTGTGAAAAATCCACACCCTGAGCCATGTAGTTATACAACCTAACGTCCAGTGTAGGCAGCACTATGTCGGCAGGAGAACTTCTCCTGTCAATACAGCTACAACCTGTCTCAGAGATGGCTTAACTAGACTGACAGAAGCAGCTCTCTCATCAGCTCAAGAACATCTTCACTTAAGCACTGCAGCGGTGCAGCGTTTTAACTGTAGATCTGCCCTAAGTAATATAGGTCCTGATAGTACAAGGTGAACATGCACCCATATGTAGCCCCATTCACTTCAATGTCCTCCAGTGTAAATAGTTTACAGATGGAGTTTGATGAATGGGACCATCTGATGATGCCACCTACTTTGGCAGGGGTTGAACTCAATGACCCAGGGTCCCTTACAGTCCTATGTCCCTGAGTGTGCAAAGCTAAACCTGGAAAGCCACTCATTTGCAGGATGGGGTTCTAATAGTCCAGTCTTGCAAACAGTTTAAAGCATGTGAGTACCTGCAGATGTGCGTAGCACTGACTACACTGGAAGGACTCGCGTCCTGCACGGTTACACGTGTCTAACTGTTTGCAGGACTGAGGCCTGTGGCCCCGATCCTGCAAGCCAACCATGTGGGAGGAGCCAGGCAGCACTAAACCCCCCAACCCAGCCCAGATCCGGGGAACAGCTGCACGCATCAGCAGAGAGAGACCAACATGAGACACCCCGCAGGCTGCTCTAGACCCCACAAGCACGAGGAGGAAACACCCCCTTGTAAACCCTGCCCTTGGCAGCCGGCCAGCCCGGCACTACCGCAGCCCGGGAACAGCACGACACCACCGCGCACACCTGGCGGGGCGCGGGGAGACCCCCCGCGGGGATTCCTGGGGCGGGTCGCATTTGGGGTCTGCAGCGGTGGGATGCCGGGGCTGGGCGCTCGAGGAGGCGCCATCGGCAGCTGGGCGCGGCAGGGAAGCAGCAGCACCATGTTCCAGCAACCCCGCGCAATCCCCTGCCCCCGTACAGAGAACCGCGCGTGGGGTTCCGCAGCCACCTCCCCGCCCCCGACCTGTCTGCGCCTGGGCCCGCAGCGGAACGCTGGCTTCTCTCCGGCAGTAGGAACCCGCCGCGCTGCAGCCCCCACACCCTGCTGCACCAACACACGCTTCCGGCGGGCACACACCCGGAGCGACTTCATTGAGGGACACTTCCGGTCTCCTGTTCCTATGGGGTGGAGCCTCCCGTGGAGCCCGGCGTTCTTCTCGGCCTGTGGGCGCTGCCATCTTCTATGGCACGCGCTGTCCGGCTGCGTAGGGCTGTGCCGAGTCCAGTTATCCTAGGGGCTCGGGTTAATACCTGTTCTGTGGTTATATCAGTGTTGCAAAGCTCCTTGCACGTCATAAAACATGTAGATAAACTTTCTAGTTCATGTTGGAGAAGGGTGACCAGATGTCCCAATTTTATAGGGGAAGTCCAGATATTTGGGGCTTTTTCTTATGTAGGCACCTCTTACCCTCAACCCCCTGTCCTGGTTTTTCACATTTGCTGTCTATGCTGGAGAGCAGCCTGTGGTCGTGGGGATGTTCGTACCAACTGTATATGGGGTCAAAGAGAGAAGTCCAGATTGTGGAAGCTAAATTTAGATTATTAGGTGAAATGCATAAATCCTTGGTCTCCACAGTAACTTTGTCTGAAATACCTACATGTAGGGCTGGCTAGGGCCATGTCTACAATAGTGAGCTTAGAGCCACACATCTATACCGCTGTAAGATTGTTGAGTCTGAACTTTTGATGAGCTTAAACTTAACCCAGACTTGATGTCTCTGTCTGAACTTTTAATCAAAGCTCTGACCTGCGAACTACTCATGACACCCCCCTTCCCTTAAGTAGTCATCTCCCCTTTTCTCTTTCTGAATTTACATTTTAACCTGTTTTATCCTGTAGAATCTTGATTGATTATACATGACCATTATGATCTGTTAATCACTTTGTTTACTTCTGTGTATAAATATTGATGCTCACCCCTAATAAACTTGCCACACTTACTCTGAAGCTTTTCAAGCTAAGGATAGTGTGAGCCCGTTGATCAACGAATTGGTGTCTGGTCTCTGACAGATTGTGAGCCCCAAACCAACGCCGCACGAACTCGGGTGCTGGAGAGGTGAGTGAGGACTTGCTTTTTACCTAACAATTTGGGGGCTCGTCCGGGATTTCCTTCTGGTGCGGTGCCTCTGTCCAGTGGTCAGACCACTCATATACAAATTGGCAGGCGCCACGGGAGATTTCTCCCAGCCAATTCAATATTGAGGAGTCGTGTACTGGACAGCAGGGTAAACGCCAGTTGGAGGGCTCCTGTCAGACACCATGGGTCAAGGGACTAGCGTGCCTCTTGAGAGTCCGTTGGGGATTGTAAATAAGTTATGGAACGAAGGGAAACTCCCAGTACAGACAGGAATGTCTAGGAGGAAGTTGTACACACTGTGTGTAAGGAATTGGACTGGGTATACCGCGGTATTGGCCGACCCGGAGATGAGGTGGCCTTCGTATGGCTCTTTCGAACAGGCTGCCTTAAGAGGAGTAAGGAGCCAGATCGAAAAAGACCATCCGGAACAGTTATGTTACTGGTTTTGTTGGGACACAGCAGCAGAGCTGTGGAAATCTTTAAAAATTATGGCAGTCAGGTATTCTCCCGAGAGTGAACCCCCCTCCATGTTATTTCGATGAAGGGTGTAAACCACGGCGTGTTTTGACTCGTCAGTTGGTCCCCACTGCACCTGCCCCTATTCCTCCGCAGGGGGACTCTCTCCAGGGCGCAGAGGGGAATCTGCAGGACTCCAGATCGGAATCTCTGCAGAGGGATAAGGGGGAAATGGAAGGGCACACCTCGGGAGGAGTAATTACTAGGCAAAAGATCAAGCAGATGCAGCAGGTTGCATACCCCTCCCCTGGGGACGCCCAGAGGGTCCGGTCGCATCCGCAGATACTTACACCAGGGACGAATACATCCCTGCACCACCAGCTCAGCCCGTTCCCCAGGCCTGGATCAACTACGGGCAACAGCAGCAGCTGCAGCAAACTCAGCCTCCTCAATGACGGTACCCCGGGGGCGAAGGCAAACAATGTGATGGTCTTATTTCCTTAATGTCTTTAGCCGGCTCCTTCCTCACTTTCTCCCCTCCCAGCAAAGAGCCTTGTCTACCCCTTTCAGTCCAGGGACTGCCTGTCTCCTTCCTCATTGATACTGGAGATACTTTCTCTCTTTTAAATCATGCCCCCTCTCCCTGGCTATCCTCTGAGGTTAAAACTGCAACTGGGGTGGAGAGCAACCCACAGTCTCTGGGACTCACTTTGCCTCTAAATGTTATTTATGCTGATAAATGTTTTTCTCACCATTTTCTTTTTTCCCCAGCTTGTCTGATCCCTTTGATGGGCCGGGATTTACTCTGTAAGCTTAAGGCTACTTTAACCTGCACTCCTGAAGAAGTAGGATTATTGATGACAGTGTTAGGAGATTCGGCCCCAACTCAGGGTAATTGGGAACACCCCCCTCTCTCCCCTGACCTCACTGACTTGCCTTTAACCCTCTGGGGAATTTCTGACACTGATGTTGGCCTGCTCCTTTCGGCAGAGCCAGTAAGGATTCAAGTGAAGCCCTCCTTAACCCCCCCGTCAGTCCCTCAATACCCCCTGTCGCTGAAAGCCTGGGAGGGCATCCGCCCCATGATTGAGGGATTCATTGCACAAAAGCTAGTCCGCCCTCAGCGCACTCCCTGTAACACCCCTATACTGCCTGTCAAAAAGCCTCCTAAAAAGGACGGAGACCCTATTCGTTGGCGCTTTGTACAGGATCTACGGGTTGTTAATCAGTAGGTGGTCCCTCTTCATGCAGTAGTTCCTGATCCAGCTACTATCATCAGCCAAATCCCCTGGGATGCTAAGTGGTTCACTGTTATTGACTTAAAATCAGCCTTTTTCAGCATTCCTGTGCACCCAGACCCTCAGTATCTCTTTGGTTTCACCTGGGAGGGACAAAGTTATGTCTGGCAATGACTTCCTCAAGGCTACAGAGACAGCCCCATGATTTTCAGCCAATGCCTCCGTCACTACTTGGAAGGCTTCACCAGTCCGCAGGGATCCACGTTAGTCCTATACGTAGATGACATCCTATTAGGTAACCGCGAAGAAGCTGCCCTCCGCATCGATAGTAAAGCACTTTTATTATACCTACACACCAGAGGCCACAAAATAGACCCTAACAAAATTCAGTGGGTCTCACAGAAGGTCCGATATCTGGGCTTCCTGTTAACCCCAGAAGAGACAAATGGACCCAGTCCGCATAAAGACTATCCAAAACTGCCCTCTGCCAAACACCAATAAACAACTTCAAGGTTTCTTAGAATTAATTGGCTTCTGTCACCCCTGGTTGCCATCCTGCGGGAAGTTAAGCAAACCGCTCCACCGACTCACTGCTAACCTTGCTCCTGACCCTTTGCAGTGGTCCCCGGACACAATCCAAGCCTTTCAGTTACTCAAGGACAGTGTGGCCTCCTCCATGTCTCTCCGCCCCCCCCCAATTACAGCAACCCTTTCACCTTTTTGTCCACGAGAGGGGCGGAATTGCTAGCGGCGTCCTTACCCACCTGAGCGGGCCCCACCATTTCCCGCTTGCTTTTTACTCTCAGCAGATCGACCCTGTCGCTCAGGGAACCCCATCCTGCACCCGGACTCTGGCAGCAGCTGCCCTGCTGATCACAAAGGCAAAGAGCCTTACCCTGGGTCATTTTACCACGGTTTGGACCTCTCATGCCTTGTCAGCCCTTCTGCGTAGGGGCACAACCCAAGTCTTTTCGGCCCATCGTCAGCAACAGCTAGAGGCCGAACTCTTAAAAGACACTAACCTAATTTTTCAAAGGTGTGGGCCCCTTAATCCAGCTACCTTGCTTCCTGACCTGCCAGTCCTCCAGGATCAGCACGACTGTTTGGAAGTAGTTTATAGCATCTTACAAATAAGGGACCTGGCTTATGCCGGATGGCTGAGCCTGCCTCCCTCGCTCCACATACCCCGTGGCAGTTCACTGGCACCATAATAAGGGGGGTCACTACGGCACGCACGCCCTCGTGGACACCATCGCTCGCTTTTGGTATGCTCCAGGCATTCAACCCTACTGCCTGTCAATAGTGAAAGCATGCAGCACATGTCAGTGTAATGGACCTGCTCCGCCTCTTAACAAAATTAAGGGTGGAAGACCTCCGCCTGCTGCTCCATTTCAACATCTTCAAATTGACTTTGCAGATATGCCAAAGGCTTTTGGGAAAAAGCACCTCCTTGTTTTGGTTTGCCCTCTGACTTCCTGGGTCGAAGCTTTTCCTACTGCTAATTGTACTGCTGCCACAGTGGCGAATATTCTCCTTAAAGACATTGTACCCCGTTTTGGCATCCCTCTCGTGCTTGACTCACATCGCGGACCTCACTTTACTGGTCATGTCCTTGGCCGTTTAGAACAAGGACTGGGCATTTCACACTCCTTTCATACACCCTACCACCCCCAGTCTACCGGGAAAGTTGAGCGTATGAATAGGGAGCTTAAGTTTACATTGGCTAAATACTGTCAGGAAACAGGGTTAAAGTGGCCTCACGTACTTCCCTTGGTCCTGTTTCACCTTCGTACTCGCCCAACCCGTGTATTGGGATTATCCCCCTTTGAACTGCTCTATGGACACCCCTCTTTCAAAGGCGGGGCGCTACCACGTGCTGATGTTTCACTATTGGGAGGGGATCATATGACCCCGTGCCAGTTTCTCTCCCTACAGGCTCGCCTCCGTACCCTTTGGAAAGCCTCGCAGTTTTCCCAGACCGTGCCGCTGGAAGAACAGATCCACCCGTTCCGACCAGGGGACTTCGTCTGGGCCAAAAAGTTCGTTCGTGGCGACACCCTCCAGCCGAGGTTTACTGGACCCCACCAGGTTCTTTTAACAACCCAGACTGCAGTGTTCCTGGAAGGACGCAAATCCTGGATCCACCACTCCCACGTCAAGCCAGCCGTAGTGGACCACAGTGACGGACCAGCAGCTCTTGCCACCACTGAGGACACTGCCTCCGACCAGTGGACCAGCTTACCTCTTTCAGACATCAGACTTAAATTGACTCGGCAAAAATGAGAGGACCTTTTATTCTGACAACTGTATGTTTTTTATTATGCCTTTTTAGTTTATTTTCTACTTATGAAGATAATGCTTTTATTAGATATTCCCATGAGGTTAAAACTCGTATTTTAGGAAATAGAAGTAATTGCTGGGTATGTACTCAATTTCCAGTAAATGCAGAACAGAGACTACTAGAATCTTTAACCAATGAAACTGCAACCCTATTTGAGAATCAGGCCGGGGAAATGTCCCAGCTGCGCCAGTTAGCTTTGCAAAACCACATGGCTTTAGACATAATGTTAGCAGGCCAGGGAGGAACTTGTGCCCTCATAAATGAAGAATGCTGTGTTTTTGTAAATAACACCTACTCTAACACTTTTCAATGAACCAAACATCTAAGGGAAATGGCTAAGAACTACTCCTCTGGCCAGCCACCTTATAATTGGTGGGGAGCCTTATGAAATTGGCTGCCTGGATTTGGGTGGGTTAAAAAAACTCTTGGTGGGTATTGTTGAGGCCATAGTAATCCTTATAATACTGTGTTGCTGTATTCAGTGTGTCCCCTCCCTCATAGACTCATGTGGGTCAGTTTATTCTTTTCCTACTTCAGCCAAGGGCCTTACTCTCTTCAAGTTGGCCCAGGCTGAAATTGCCAAGCGGCCCTTGGCTCCTTAAAATGGGGTGTAGCTTTTGGTAAATAGTTATCCCAAAGCTACAAATGGAGGAATGTTGAGTCTGAACTTTTGATGAGCTTAAACTTAACCCAGACTTGATGTCTCTGTCTGAACTTTTAATCAAAGCTCTGACCTGCGAACTACTCATGACACCCCCCTCCCCTTAAGTAGTCATCTCCCCTTTTCTCTTTCTGAATTTACATTTTAACCTGTTTTATCCTGTAGAATCTTGATTGATTATACATGACCATTATGATCTGTTAATCACTTTGTTTACTTCTGTGTATAAATATTGATGCTCACCCCTAATAAACTTGCCACACTTACTCTGAAGCTTTTCAAGCTAAGGATAGTGTGAGCCCGTTGATCAACGAATTGGTGTCTGGTCTCTGACAGATTGTGAGCCCCATACCAACTCCGCACGAACTCGGGTGCTGGAGAGGTGAGTGAGGACTTGCTTTTTACCTAACAAGATCACTCCAGTAGCCACTCTATGCCGTCGACATAATTACACTGGTCTACAATTTTTGAGAAGTCGTCTGCTTCAGAGATAAAATGTGCTATTTATTATATATTTTGATATGCTGAATTCAAATATGACAATTAAAACAACTGATTGGCTACTGTTTCTAAGATATTTAAGTTTTTACATTTTATGTCTATGTATATTGTGTAGATAGTAGAGTTTGAATCATAAATTGTAAACCTAGGTCTTTTCAGGTGTTTATGGTTGCTTTACATGATAATATTTCACCTGTCCTGTTTATATAACACTTTAAAAATCAGCAAAAGGGTTATATAAATAAAATTTATTATGAAACAAAAGGCAAAAAACTATTATATACATAGTTTAGTCCTATTCAGTGTCTACTCGGCACTTCTTGGCTTGTCTCTTATAGTCATTAAATGGAGCATCTCTTGTCACTGTCCAGCAATAGTCTGCAAGCATTGATGGGCTCCATTTGCCCTGATAGCGTTTCTCCATTGTTGCAATGTCCTGGTGAAATCGCTCGCCGTGCTCGTCACTCACTGCTCCTCAGTTCAGTGGAAAAAAATCTAGAGGAGAGTGCAAAAAATGTATCTTTAGTGACATGTTGCAACCAAGGCTTTTGTATGCCTTGAGGAGGTTTTCCACTAACAACCTATAGTTGTCTGCCTTGTTGTTTCCGAGAAAATTTATTGCCACTAACTGGAAGGCTTTCCATGCCGTCTTTTCCTTGCCACGCAGTGCATGGTCAAATGCATCATCTCAAAGAAGTTCACGAATCTGAGGACCAACAAAGACACCTTCCTTTATCTTAGCTTCACTTAACCTTGGAAATTTTCCACGGAGGTACTTGAAAGCTGCTTGTGTTTTGTCAATGGCCTTGACAAAGTTCTTCATCAGACCCAGCTTGATGTGTAAGGGAAGGGTGGTAACAAAATCTTCCTTGATTCAACAAATGGTGGATGCTGAACACTTTTCCTCCCAGGCTCCAATGACTGTCGGAGTGGCCAATCTTTCTTGATGTAGTGGGAATCTCTTGCATGACTATCCCATTCGCAGAGAAAACAGCAGTACTTTGTGTATCCAGTCTGCAGTACAAGCAAGAGAGCAACAACCTTCAAATCGCCACAAAGCTGCCACTGATGTTGGTCATAGTTTATGCACCTCAAAAGTTGTTTCATGTTGTCATAGGTTTCCTTCATATGGACTGCATGACCAACTGGAATTAATGGCAAAACATTGCCATTATGCAGTAAAACAGCTTTAAGTCTCGTCTTCGATGAATCAATGAACAGTCTCCACTCATCTGGATCGTGAACGATGTTGAGGGCTGCCATCGCACCATCGATGTCGTTGCAGGCTACAAGATCACCTTCCATGAAGAAGAATGGGACAAGATCCTTTTGACGGTCATGGAACATGGAAACCCTAACATCACCTGCCAGGAGATTCCACTGCTGTAGTCTGGAGCCCAACAGCTCTGCCTTACTCTTGGGTAGTTCCAAATCCCTGACAAGGTCATTCAGTTCACCTTGTGTTATGAGGTGTGGTTCAGAGGAGGAGGATGGGAGAAAATGTGGGTCCTGTGACATTGATGGTTCAGGACCAGAAGTTTCATTCTCTTCCTCTTCCTTGTCTGACTCAAGTGAGAATGATTCTGGTGCATCAGGAACCGGCAGTCCTTCTCCGTGGGGTACTGGGCATATAGCTGATGGAATGTTTGGATAATGCACAGTCCACTTTTTCTTCTTTGACACACCTTTCCCAACTGGAGACACCATGCAGAAGTAACAATTGCTGGTATGATCTGTTGGCTCTCTCCAAATCATTGGCACTGCAAAAGGCATAGATTTCCTTTCCCTGTTCAACCACTGGCGAAGATTTGTTGCACAAGTGTTGCAGCATATGTGTGGGGCCCACCTCTTGTCCTGATCTCCAATTTTGCAGCCAAAATAAAGGTGATAGGCTTTCTTACCATAGTGGTTACACTGCGCTTTTGTGATGCAAAAGTCACTTCACCACAAACATAGCAGAAGTTATCTGCACTGTTCACACAAATACGAGGCATCTCTGCTCACTTTGGCTAAACAGAAATGTGTCCCTTTGCAAAATCAAACACTGACAAATAAGAGAGCACAACACTGTATGATTTCTAGAGCTGATATAGGGCAATTTGTTCAGCAGAGTGATGTAAGCTTCGTTATGATTGCATCATCCATGACTTCTAGGAATAACATGATGCAATTCATATCATGTATGACGCAATACCAGCTTCAGATTGCATCATTTATTGTTTTGCCTAAAAAGCAAGTACTGTCCAAACCCAGTCATAGATTTATTCATAGATCCAGTCAAAGATGTATTTTAGTCATTTCTGGTTTAAATTGAGATCCCTTCCCTTTATAACTCACTTATCCTCCGCCATTCCCAAGTCAAGGGTCGTATATACTGACCCAATAGCATATCTTGAAAACTAAAGCCAATCAACAGTTTTAAGCATCATTTTCGTTCTCAGTGACCCAGAATTAGTAAAGTTTGACTACATTTATTTCAGAAGCATTTTGGCGGTAGAGCAGTGTTATTAAACCATAATTAAACCACCTCCAATGAGCGGTGGTAGCTATATTGGCACTAGTGTAGATTCAGTTATATCAGTAAAAAGGTATCTTACGATCCTGGAGTATTTGCAGAACTGCAAGAAGAACCGAATGAGTGGGGAACATGATGATTCCTTGGAGGACAGATTGCCATGGGACATAGCGAGAACAAGTTCAAGGTTGTTGGTGGCATTCACCGAGCAGCTGCAGATGGTGCAGCACTGCTTCTGGACCCAAGAAATAAGCATCGACTGGTTGGATCGCTTTGTAATGCAGGTTTGGAATGACAAGCAGTGGCTGCAGAACTTTCGGATGTGCAAGGCCACATTCCTGGATCTGTGCGCTGAGCTTGGCCCAGCCCTCCAGCTTAGGGACACCAAAATGAGAGCTGCACTGACAGTGGAGAAGTGAGTGGTGATTGCACCGTGGAAACTTGCAATGCCAGATTCCTACTGGTCAGATGGGAATCCCAGTGGTTATAACTGCCTGCTCTGTCCTGTACAACATCTGTGAAGCAAAGTGGGAAAAGTTGCCACCGGGGCAGAGGTGCACTGTCTGTCTGCTGAATTTGAACTGCCAGATATAAGGGCTATTAAAAGAGCTCAATGCAGCACTGAATGTCTTTGAAAGACCATTTTAATAGAGACCAGAGTAATGTGTGTTGTCAAAGTGTGCTCTACCTGGCCCTGCTCTTTTGTGATCTGGAAGGAATCATGTGGTGACTGCTGAAGGAATATAACAGTGTCAGTGCACCTATTAATTTTGTTTCTGAACGATTCTATGAATTGTGCGACACTGTGCAGTAAGAGGTAATTTGTTGATGTCAGAACTGCTGAGCACTCCAAGCTGCTTAGTTTGGGTTAGCCCTACAGGACATATAAAGCTTGCATATATAGCTGCCACTGTTTCCTTTTGGAATCTCTGACTTGAACACATTTGTGTGTGTATGTTTACATGCTTTAACCTTGTAAATAACTCTCATTTCTTTTTCCTAGTTTATTACAGATTGGCTAATGTTGTCTTTGGCAAGAGCTCTAAGGTACAATTGACCAGGGGTAAGTGACTGGTCCTTTGGAACTGAAAATTGTTGTAATTTTTGGTGTAAAAGGCAGGCTTGCCAGGGTGACAAGATAGACTGGAAAGCCCAAGGGGACTGTCTGTGGCTCCATGTTAAGGCTGCTATAGAGTTTTAGGAGTTCACACTTGTTACTTGGTTGATGAAATGTAATTATAGAACACACAATCAGTTTGGGGTTTGTGCCTTGTTTCTTGACAGCCTGCCCTGAGGTTGGTACTCATGCTCGTGAGCTTGACAGGGGTATATGGAGCTCTCTATGGGCTGCAGAGGAAGGCAAGCCTGGGATTTTTGAACTTACAGGTCCATCAGAGTCTGCAGCATATGTATTTGCTGCCTGGTAGGCCCTGTTATGTCCTGGTGCATCTCCCTCTCCTTTTCCTGCTAGGACTCCTGGGCCTTTCTCCTTTCCACTCATTCCTTCTCCAGGGTATCTGCAATGTTCCTCTTCCAAGCCCTGTGCTCGCAGTCTGAAGCAGCTCTGACTTGCAGGATCTAATTGAATATGTCATCCTGAGTCCTCTTCTTCCTCCTCCTTATCTGGCTCAGGCCTTCCATGGGTGTTAAGTGGGAGACCCTGAAGGCCACAATGGCAGCATAGCAGAAGATAAAACACACAGAGGTACCATTGTCACTGTATTCCTTAAGATGCTGAACTCACTCCCTTGGCTCCCCTAAAGTCTTAAGCACTACGTTCTCACTTCTGTTTGGGATTGCTTGTGTGTGGCACCAGTCACTGCAATAGCCATGGTAAGTTTGGCCCACCAGGGGTTGGAGAAGTGAGGAGGAAATTGCTCGGGTGCATGATTCTATTAGTATAGGGCAATGGCACTGATTACTGGCACCGTTTACCACAGGCAGTGGTAATTTTAGCTGATTTCTCACTCCTGAGGGTAACAAAGATTGGCATTCTGAAGCCCCCTGGGCCATATGCTTCTAGCTTGTGTACTGCAATAGTACCTACTGAGTGGTTATCACTAAGTGGTGTGAGAAAGTGTCTTACCATGGAGGAGTAAATAAGGCAACCCTTCCTAGAAACCTTTGGCAGAGAATTGCAGAGTACCTCCATGAAAGTTTCACTGAGATCTCTCAAGATTCAAAGGACATCCCTATGTACATAAACAATGTGCTCCACATGGTCCCCCTGCCTAATTCTAAAGGGGAATGAAAAGTAGATAGCAACTCTACCTCTCTTGGTTTTACCACTACGTCTTCTAGCACAAGTAAATTAATGAAAAGTCAAAAGATGTGTCCTACTACTTTGGGGATACCATCCGTGTAACTGAAAATTCACCTACACACTTACCTGAGGGTTCTTTCCCCTGCATCAGGCTCAGCCATGCTTGACTGGCTGGACTGCAGTGGAGTCAAAAACAGGTCCTGGCTCGCTGCGCAGCTGGATCCCCCAGTCACCAGTCCCCCATAGTCCTCCTCTTCCTTGTCCACCACCTTCTCCTCCTCACTGTTCATGGCAGGGGCTTGTGACTTGGGCTCTGTGGAGGTATTCATGGTGCTGCATGGAGGGGAGCTGGTTGCAGGGCTTTAAAGGGAAGCAGGGGTAGGTTGGGCAGTGGAATTCATAACGGTGACCAGAGCGGTCAGTGTGGAGCATTGTGGGGACTGGGAGAGCTGCTGGAGGACAGTTAGGGTCTCTACACTTGTTGACCTAAGTACATCCACCGTGGTTCTATGCCACTCAGGGAGATGATGTTACTATGTTTGCATAACAGGGTGCTTATAGTGGTGGGTGACCAATTTGAGTGCAGACATGTGACTGCTTGTGACGGTGCTGCCCGTGGGAGCCAGCTGAGGTCACTCAATCAGGGTGAACTGCAAACAAAACAGGGCAGACAAACCCCAAACGCTGGTGGATATTCCAATACTTAGTTTACCAAGCCAGCACAAAACAGCTTCTATAGTACCTTACTGGTTACTCAGAAGTTCAAACAACGCAGTTCCCTTAAAGTGATCCAGCCTCAGGCCTCCGTCCAGACACACACGTCAGATATGATGATGATTACTGAAAATCTTATCTCATCATATAAAAGAAAAGGTTCTTCCAATCCCAAAGGATCAACCACATACCCAGGTCCAATTATAACTTAGATCTTACCCAAAATACACACTTATAGCCAACTCTTATTAACTAAGCTAAAATTTATTTAAAAAGAAAAGAGAGAGAATGTTGGTTAAAAGATCAATATACATACAGACTTGAATTCAATTCTTGAGGTTCAGATACATAGTAGAGATGAGCTTGTAGTTGCCAAAAGTCCTTTTAGAAATAGTCCATAGGTTATAGTTCAATGTCCATATTCAGGGTGACTCCAGTCAGTGACTGGGGATCTCAATCCTTATGGATTCCCCCTCTTGAAACCCAAAGCAGATCTGCGATGAAGCAGGATCGTGTCCCAGGGTTTTAATACATTTCCAGCAGCCTTTTGGCCTGAGAAAACAATAGGCTTAACTCTCCTTCTTCCAAACATCCTGGCAATTAGCACAGGGTAATTTATCCATTAAACAGTTCAGATACAGGTTACCACAACCTTCAAAGAGACATATAGACAATAATACTCTTTCACTCAAGTATCTTCCTAAATGTTAATATTCCTTTTTTGATCTTTGAATCAAAGCTATAGCAATAGACAAGACCTGGTTGCTATATCACAAGACCTGAGCAAACACCTACCCTTCTACCTCTAACAATACAGGCTTGCATTTCAAAGCTCTATTCATTTACATATCTTCCTAACCAGTTTCTAAAGTTCGGCCATGGGTCAGGTCAGTCTGTGAGTTAATTAACTCTTTCTGGCCCTGTCACCTTTCAATGAGATATTATATTACACTCATAATGTCACACTGCTAGGTCGATGTAAGCCACCGGCGGCGCAAGTCTTTCATTTGGGGAGGATTACACTGGAAGCTCCCTAGAAGTGGAGGGACGCACCAGCGCTCAGACCATGACCTACCCCCAAGGCCCCGCCCCACTCCACCCCCTCTCCTGAGCCCCCTCATCCATTCTTCTCTACTTCTTCCCCCAAGGTCCTCTCCAACCCCTCCCCCGAGCCCACTTTGCTTGCTCCTCTCTGCCTCTCCCTCTGAGGCCCACCCACCCACCTCCTGCTCCTCTCTGCCTTTTTCCCCAAGGCCCACCCGCTCCTCTCTTCCTCTTCTCCCAAACCCCCTGCCCGTTGGCTGCTCACTCCTTTCTGCCTCTTCCCCCATGGCCCACTCACCCACCGCTTGCTCATCTCTGCGTCAGAGAGGAGTGAGCAGCGGATGCCTAGGGGGAAGAGGCCGAGTGGGGGTGGGGGCCTTGGGGTGGAGCACAGGTGGGGCCACGGTCCAGAGACTGGTGAGCCCCTACCCCACTTCTAGGGATCTTTGCTTCCAGCGCTCCAAAAGCGACGGGCTGGTGGGCCTCCAAAGGGAGGTGACCTGCGCCGCATCCCCAGCATTTACCCTCCTGCATGGCCAGCCTTTCTTGGGGAGGCTTACCCTCCCCAAGCCTCTTATACACGCTGCCCATGACATCAGCTGCTTTGCATTAACCTAACTGTGTAGTGTAGAAGACCAGGCTTTAAACCACTATGATTTATTCCCCTTCTTGTAAGAGAATAATTATACAAGTATAAAGGACTTTTATATTGATATAACTGCACCCACTTGGGGGTGGGGAGGTTTAATATATATATTAAAACAATACTATTGTGTGTAGGCAAACTCTAAGACTGAGACATCAGCTAGAGATGTCCATAATACAAATGTAATTATCTATCAAATCATAAAAGATAGGAAAAAAATTAGAGGAAGAACAGGAAGGCATATAAAATTGTTTTTAAAATAGGCACACAGTCAAAACTAAACATTATAAATGTCTGCACACCAGTGTGAGAAAATAGGAGCAAAAATTGGTGAATTACAATACCTGGTAATTGGAGAGGACCTTGACATAACAAACGTTTTTGAAATATGGTGGAATGATGGAAAATAAACTATATTCTGTATTAGTTGGGTAGAAACTATACAGAGAAAATAGATTACGTAGTAGAAATTGGAAAATCACACCATACTTGAAAGATTTCATGGAAACCTATGAAAAACATTGCTGTGTATAGAAGACCATACACTAGAATCTGTATGGATACAAATCCAAAGTCATATAAATGTTAATATATCAATATGGTTACATTACCTGCCTCCAGGTCAAGAAAAAGATAACAAGTGTTAAATCTTGAGGGAGATCAAAGAGGTAAATAAATCTAATAAATGGATGACGTCAGCTGCCCGCATATAAACTAGTCATATGTCACAAGGTTAAAAGAGGCAGTTTCTTGACACTTAAAATTATTGTTTCTTGGAAAAGTTAGTTCTGCAGCACAGAAGAGGAGAGGATACTCTCAACCTACTACTAAGTAACAAAGAGAAGTTTCTTTCTTTAAAAAAAAAGTTGTAACTGTAGTTGAATCATTAAGCAATAGTCATCACAGCATAATTAAATTCAACATCGTTGGGGGAGGGATTGTACCAAAAATTAATGACATTAAACTTTAGAAAGGGGGATTTTTTTTAAATAAATGAAGTTATTTAAAAAGATCCTAAAGTTTAAAGTGAGGAAATTAAAATATTTACATTCAGCATGGAGGCTACTTGAGGAAACCACAACAGGGTTAACAGAAGTCATGTATACCCTTAAACTAAAATGAAAGCAGGAAGGCAAGACAAAATACAGTCTGTTAAACGGAGCTTGCAAAAGTTTATCTGAGCTAAACAGGCATCCTTCATTAAATGGAAATCCACCCCCACTGAAGCCAGTAGAAAGGAACATAAACATAGCAAACATAGGATGAAAATTGGGAAGTCAAAGAAGGACCTATGAGAAAGAAAAAAAAGCAGTGGGGAAAAGCACAAAATAAAGAACAAGAAGAAAAGTGTAAAATGGAAAATAACCTCCACCCTTCCCAAAATAAATATAAAATTAAGAGACAAACTGGAAAAAAGATAGAGACAGACAAACTCAGGAAAGAAAAAGGACAAAAACCAATTGAGAAGCAGCAACCATACCCAGGCATGGCAAGAGGGTACATGTTGGGAACAAGTACTGATATATAATAAACATGAGATTCCAACACAATGAGGTTGGGACCATTAGACAATGCTGATATATATATATATATATATACGTGCCAGGGGACAGAGTTCTGGTTGTTTAGTGAGAACTTTAAGTTTTGGACTGGATTTTGCAAAGAGGCCTAAACAAGGTAGGTGACCAAAATCCATTGGAATTCAATAGGATTTGGGCACCTAACTTCTATAAACTTCTTTGAAAATCTCAGTTTTATATTTCCAAACTTTTATATGGTTAAAATCTCAACTATCTGCATTTAGTGTATGGAGACACTGAAACAATGACAGTTGTTGCTTAAAATTGCTTTGACATTGTGATAGTTTGGGGATGTGTTGTCACATTGTGAATTCCATTTTGTTTTTACCTTTTGGGATTGTAACTTTCGTTGTAGATTAGAGCATCCATTTTGTGGCAGAGGTGTGAGACCTAGTGGATAGTTTGTCCTTGAGAAGCTGTGACAGAGCCATCAACATTGAACTATGCTTTGTTACTAGAACAATGTTTTTTTCTATCACCATGGGGCCATTGACTTTGAATGTCTCTCTACACAGAAGCTAAAGGGGGCAGGCCTGGAACATAGTCCTTACCTCCTAGCTTGCAGGCAGCACCTGAGGAAATGGGGGACAGAGTTGGTTTTAAAAGAGGTGCTTCTCTAAGCAACGGAAGCCATTCCACCACTAGAAATAAGATGGCCAGGCCAAGAGGACTGGAAGGGCTGCCTGGCCTAAGGACTCGGACCAATCCCAGTGATCACAGAAGTGGTGAGGTCAGACTAAGGGGAATTGCATTGGGAGTTTGTCATTTTCCATAGATCTGTAATTTTCTTGTGTTTTTTTTTAAGAGTAATGTGTTCGTGATTAAGACATTCCTTTGCTAAGCCTGTGTTCCTTGCTCTACCGCCAGGTAGTCCCTGAAGAGGTTAATTGAGAAACCCGAGCTTCCACACTGAGGTGGACTTTGGGGGAATGTGCCTAAGCAGCTGGGGGCTCAGGAGGGTTGTGGAACTGGTTTTGGGGTCCAAGGCAGCCAGGCTGTGGGGCGCCACTGCCCAAGAAGGGTGTCAGAGACAAAATCTGTCCCTAGGAATGGGAAATCCAGAGCTAAGAACTAGTCACTCTACTAGAGGGCTTAGAAACACATGGGATTCAATGGTTGGATCCAATCACTACAGACTGGTGTCTGTTCAGAGTCAGGGACTTGGCTAGGTTGGAACAGACAGTTTCTCTTTTAAAGTGTTTATTTGGCTCTCTAAAGCAATTGGAGTTTTGTTCAAAAAAATGAAAAGTAAAAAATAATATTTTTTACAAAGAGAATAATTTATAGAGAGAGGTAAAGAATAATGGAAACCCCATGTCTGCTCTGAATGTAGTTTCACCACCATAACAGAATCATATCATCTAGTGAATCTGAAGTCTTTATTTTTCCTGTTGTCACTGGCACAAGCATTGTCCAGTAAACAGCAATTCTCTTTGACGGCTCATCTAACCATCTACAGAGCAGTTTATTCATATAAAAGGGGCAAATTAAAAATAAATGGAAGCAACTGATGCATGAGTACATTTTGGCAAAAATACAGATTACAAAAGCCTGACAGGGACGCTGTCAAATATGAGAAGGTAACCAAATGAGTGAACATTAAATGCACACATTCTTATTTATGAGAAACCTGTTTCAGCGGTTAACTGGGAACCTTTGCATCTGGAAGCAGTAGGGCTGCCTAGTTAGCTAAAGGAGACTCTATCTCTCAGTAGTCTGATTTGAGATATCTGTGCAAAGGTTTCAGCCAAAGATCCCAATTTTTTAAATAATAGTATTAGCTCATTTCGTAACAGGGAGAAGACTAGAGTACGACTCAATATTCAAAGGAAAATCAATGGTAACCAATAATCAAAAAGAAGAGACTCAAAACCAGAGTTATAAAGTTAGAAGACAATGAGCAAAAGCCACATGTGGTCCCCACTGGCCCACTAATAATTAAAATACATATTGCTTGGGGCCCAATCGTGCACTCCATATGCAAGCCAAAATCTCATTTTAAGGTAACTGTAACTTGCTTTTTAAGTCAAAATGTAAACTGAGTGTGATTAATGCAGTGATGTCTGCCTGGGGTTTAAAGAGAAAATATAATAGCTCTAAGATGTGCCCTATTCATCTCACTCAGGATTACTGAAATATCAGCATTATTAACTATTTAATTGCACATGTACGAAATGAGAGGGTTGGACATTTTATGAATATCTGCAATATCGCACATATAATCATGCATCAACACTGTCTCTAGTGCTCTGCATTACTGGTGTAGGTCTTCTTCAGGTATAGTGAGGAGTTTTGGAATATAATACAACCAGGGCCGGCTCCAGGCACCAGCTTAACAAGCAGGTGCTTGGGGCGGCCAAGGGAGAGGGGTGGCACCTGCAGTAATTCGGGGGCGGTAGGTCCCTCACTCCCTCTAGGAGCGAAGGACCTGCCGCTGAACTGCCGCCGCCAATCGCGGCGCTTTTTTTGCTTGGGGCAGCAGAAATGTTGGAGCCGGCCCTGCATACAACATCCCAAATGTTCCTTGAGCTGCATGAAACATTCCTCAACTGACTGTATTGCATAATCAAGCACCTGGTTAAAGAATTCAACTTTGAATTGTTGTTTGGGGTCTCTTATGGGATTATCCTGTGCCCCGTAATCAAAATGTCTTCTTCTTCGGTGACTCTTGTATTCTTGAATGGGTGGGAAAATAGCTTCAATGTGAAGTTCCTTTGCCGACTTCTGTGTACTCTTCAGAATGTTTTGAAATCCCTCATCTGACCAGTAAGACTGTAGGTATGACTTTGCTTTGTCCAGTTGTTCCATTGCTCCAGATATATCAAGGTCAACACCTTGGAGTCTCTTGCTTACAATATTTATTTCAAACAATATGTCATGCCACAGCACTAAGCCACACAGAAATTTGAAGTTATGTATGTTTCTGGTGAGTCCATTTCCATCTGCCGCTGTTCTCCCACAAACAGTTTCTCTCATAGCATTATCCTCCATAATGGCAACTATGGCATCATCTGTCTTCCCAATTTGGTGTTTGATAGGCTTTATTGCCTCTACTTGACTTTCCCATTGCATGGCACTCAGTGGTTTCAGTGTCAGAGAGGATGTTCCCAGATGTTGCTTCAAAATTTGCCATCGATGAGTTGATGCTGAGAAAAATACATAGATGCTTTGAATTACATTAAAAAATTCAGCAGCCTCACTAGAAGCTGATGCTGCATCACTGACCACCAAGTTCAATGAATGAGAAGTGCATGGGACAAAAAAAGCTTGAGGGTTTAACTCTCGGATCCATGTCTGCACTCCTCTGTTCTTTCCTCTCAATTTGGCACCATTATCATAGTCCTGACCTCTCATGTCAGCTATCGCAATTCCTGTATCTTCCAGCTTTTTAAGAAGCATATTTGTCATACCAGCTCCTGTAGTATCATCAATGTCAATAAATTCTAGAAAATGCTCTCTGACAGTCACCATTGCAGGGACATTTTCACTAGGTTCTGTTGTTGTTACAAAGCGCACCATTAAAGTCATTTGTTCTGTATGGCCAATGTCAGGTGTGCAGTCCAGAATAACAGAGTAATATCTTGCTGACTTCAGATCTGCCACAATCTGCTGTTTGACTTTTGTTGCCAGTAACTGTACGATCTCATTTTGAATTGTTTTTCCAAGGTAGTGGAGTGTGTACATTTCTTGGGTGGTGACTCTTCTTAGATGCTCCTGGAGTATAGCATCAAACTCAGCCATCAGCTCCACAATTTTAAGGAAGTTTCCATTGTTTGGCACATACAGCCAGGGCCGGCTTTAGCAAGAGCGGGGCCCGATTCCTGGGGGTGGGGCTTGCTGCAAGCCCCGCCCCCAGGAATTGAGCCACACTCCGGCCGTGTTCGCCGGGCTTGGGTCCGGCCCAGAGCCCCTTGCCGCGCTGTGGGGGCCGGGCCCGAAGCCGCGGCGCGGGGACCGGGCCAGGGGGCCGGACCCGAAGCCACGTTGCGGGTTGGGCCGGAGCCGCGCCGTGGGCCGGCGCACTCGGCCGGAACCGGGGCTGGACTAGGCCGTGCCTCCCCGGAGCCCTTCTCGCACCCCCCACCACCCTGGGTTATCTGGTGCTGCCTGCCTGCCCCTGCTTCTTTTCAGACTTCCCACGAACCTCTGATTCGTGGGAAACAGGGGAGGGGGAGGAGCAGGGGCGGAGCATTCAGGGGAGGGGAGGAGGGGGAAGTGAGCTGGGGGCAGGGAGGAGAGCTGCGGCGCGGGGCCCTCTTAGCGCGGGGCCCGATTCAGCCAAATTGGCTGAATTGGCCTAAAGCCGGCCCTGCATACAGCTGATCTGAAGTGCCACGCAGTGCTAGGTTTAGGGTAGCAAACATTCTCACAATGGCAATGAGCCTTTTCAGAACATTTTGCCAGTAAAGAGACTCTGATGCAATCTTCTCTTAATGCTGATCATCTATGATGGCCTTTAACCTTAGTCTCATCTCAAACTCTTTCCACCTGTGGAATGCTCTCTGGTGATTTGCTGCCTTCTCATGGCATGCCAGATTTCTAGCCAGATTTTTCCAGTCCTTTGTTCCTGTAGAAACCAATGTGGCTGGAACATTAGACTGGAAGAGTTTGTAACAAAAACAGTATGCAGCATTCTGGGTTTTTGAGTACATAAGCCATGGCCTCTCCACTTTGTTACCATTGGGGATTTCACGCCATTTATGTGTTGGATGGAAACTTCTATTTTCATTGTCTTTGGGGAACATGAAGCTTTTCACTTGCTGTGGCCCATGCAGTACAAGGAAGTCCCTCAGGCTACTGCTCAAGTGGGTACACAGTCCTGGATCATCTAGACTTAAGGAACTAAACTCAGCAGCAGGTGTTTCTTGCGCCTCCACCACACTCTTCTCTGATCTACACTCTTCTTCAGGAATGTGCATGGTTACATCCATTTGAGATGGAGATATGGATGCTGCACATAGGCGTGCGCACCGGGTGTGCCCGGGCACACCCTAATGCCCATGGGCCGGATCCGGATCTGGCCCCTCAGGGCTTTGGATCCAGCCCACGGGATTTGCCCCCCGTGGTGCCGCAGGCCCCGCGCTGCTTTCAGAAGCAGCCATCAGGGCACCATGTCTCTGGGGCCAGGGGGTTGCTCCAGGCACCGCCTCCCGAAGCTCCCATTGGCCGGGAACGGGGAACCGCAGCCAATGGGAGCTTCAGGGGAGGTACCTGGAAGTGTGGCAAGGGCAGCATGCAGAGCCCTGTGCCGCCCCTCCCCTCCCCCAGGGTTGCGCGGGGACGTGGTGAGCGGTGTGGCATGGGGACCTGGCAGGCAGGGAGTGTGCCGCTGCGGGTAAGCGGCGCCGGGCCGGAGCCCGAACCCCTCCTGCACCCCCTCCCGCCCTGAGCCCCCTGCCTGCATCCTGTTGAGCCGGGCTCCCCTTCCCCAGGGCCGGGCTGGCTGCTTTAACAGCCCCATGTGCTCCCTGGCAGCCTCCCACCTGGCAGCACCAACACAGCCGCTTAAGGTGGCCTGCAGGAGTGCTGCCACAGGGTGTGTCATCCCCCCCCAAGGGAGCTGCCCCCCTCCAGCGCCCAGGGCCCCAAACCCGCCTGCGGCTCCCCGCGCTGGCCAGGGGCCCAGGCACCACCCGGGGGGTCAGGCCGCCCCTGAGCCCAGCCCACCTTAAGTGGGGCCCGGGAGCCAGCAGGCCCAGGACAGGTGGCGAGCCCGGCCCACAGGCCCCCCCCCGCAGCCCGGCTGCGAGCTCAGCTCCCCGGCGCTGTTCGGGAGCTCCAGCCCGGCACCCTCGGCCTTGAGTCCAGCCCTGGGAGCAGCCCGGCCCCTCTGCGATCCACCCCGGCTGCCTCTGCCCGCCTGGCCCCAAGCGCCCAGCCCCCGAGCCTGCCTGCCGGGACGGGGGAGCCCAGATCCCCAGCCCAGGGCCTACCTGCAAACAGCCTACCCTCCTGCACCCCAATTCCCTATCCTGAGTCCCCTGCCTGCACCTCGCACCCCACCCCCTGCCCCACAACTCCCTGCCAAACCCCCTGCCTGCACCTTGCCCCCCAACCGCCTGCCCCGAGCCCCCTGCCTGCACCTTGCCCCCCAACCGCCTGCCCTGAGCCCCCTGCCTGCACCTTGCCCCCCAACCGCTTGCCCTGAGCCCCCTCCTGCCCCCAACCCACTGCCCTGAGCCCCCTGCCTGCACCTCACACCGCAATCCCCTGCCCCACAACTCCCTGCCCTGAGCCCCCTGCCTGCACCTTGCCCCGCAATCCCCTGCCCTGAGCCCCCTCCTGCACTTCGCACCCCTCCTGCACCCCAACCTCCTTCCCTGAGCCCCCTCATACACTCCACACCCCTCCTCTGTCCCAATCCCTTGCCCTGAGTCCCTTCCTGCACACTGCACCCCTCCTGAACCCCAGCCCTGCGCCCCCTGCCGCACCCCACACCCCTCCTGCTCCCCAACCTCCTTCTCTGATCCCCCTCATACACCCCACACCCCTGCTCTGCCCCAATCCCTTGCCCTGAGCCCCTTCCTGCACACAGCACCCCCTCCCACACCCCGCCCTTTATGATGTTCGCCTTTAAAAAAAAAAAATTCAATCCAAGGAGAAGACCGCGTTTGCCACCCTTTCAGGCCTGTACCAGTTTACTCGGATGCCCTTCGGCCTCCATGGGGCCCCAGCAACCTTCCAGCGCTTGATGGATCGGCTTTTGCAACCTCACACCAAGTATGCCGCCGCCTACCTGGATGATGTGGTCATCTATGGCAGTAACTGGGAGGAACATCTCAACCAAGTGGCGGCTGTCCTCAGGGACCTCCATGCCGCCAGCCTCACAGCCAATCCCAAGAAATGCCAAATCGGGCGGGAAGAAACCACTTATCTGGGGTACACCCTGGGGCGGGGACAGGTACGCCCCCTCATCGGGAAGGTTCAAGCACTCCAGGAATATCAGGCGCCAACCACGAAGAGACAGGTGCGTCAATTCTTGGGCCTAGCCGGCTATTACCGGCGATTCGTACCCCACTTTGCAACCATTACGGCCCCTCTGACAGAACTCCTGACCAAAGATAGCCCCCCGCAGAGTGTGCTGGTCTGACGACTGCGAGAGGGCCTTTCAAACTGTCAAAGACCGCCTGTGTAGTGAGCCCGTACTCTTCAGCCCGGACTTCGATCGTGACTTCATTGTCCAGACCGATGCCTCCGGCGTGGGGCTTGGGGCTGTCCTATCACAGGAGGTGGACGGGGAGGAGCATCCTATTGTTTACATCAGTCGGAAACTGTTCCCCCGGGAGCGGAACTACTCCGTCCTGGAGAAGGAGGCCCTAGCTGTTAAGTGGGCGGTTGATGCTCTCCGCTACTACCTCCTCGGGGCCCCCTTTATACTGGTTACAGATCATGCACCTCTGAAGTGGCTCAACAGGATGAAGGACGCGAATGCCCGCCTTCAGCGGTGGTATCTCACACTACAAACCTACGCCTTCACAATCTGCCATCGGGCGGGACGGGACAACGCCAATGCGGACTTTTTCTCCCGTCTGGGGGAGGCTGGGGACGCCAGCTCCGAAGTTCGGGAGCTGGATTTGAGGGATGGGGTATGTAGGGAGACAGGGTGGCTGCCCTCCGAACCTGAGGGTAAAGGGCCTTTCCCTCAGCCTGAGTGGGCGGGGCCAGCCCAAGCTCACTCCACCCCCCGGAAGGGGAGGGGTGGAACAGGAAGTATAAAGGGCGGGGCCCTTAGCTCAGTTAGGGCAGCACCAGGGAGGGAGGCAGACGCAGACCGCGGGCTGCTCCCTTCAGACCCTGCTGCCACACCAGGGGAGGCCCTGGACCAGTGGAGACCTCACCTGGAGGACGGACTGGGGCTGCCAGGACTGCCTGCGGCCGAGTACCCAGAGGAACTGAAGGAGCCGGAGGGGGAGCTGGAGCTGCCAGCCGCCGAGTACCCAGAGGAACTGGAGGAGCCTGAGCCTGAGGGGGAGCTGGAGCTGCCAGCAGCGGACTACCCCGACGCACCGGCAGGACCAGAGGGATTCGGACGAGCGATCGGGTAGGAAGTAGCCCAGGGACAGAGCTGCACCGTGGTGAGTCTATATTGCGGAAAGACCCCGCTGATCCAGTGGCAGGACCCTCGTCCTGCCACTGTCAGGGCCCTGGGCTGGAACGCAGTGGTGTAGGGTGGGCCTGCATTCCCCTACCCGGCCGAGCCACGCCGGGACCTTTGCCGGCGCTCCCCTGCCTGAGGGGCGCGCTACTGACCTTTGCCGGCGCTCCCCTGCCGGAGGGGCGCGCTACAGACTCTGGCTGGCGGCCGCCCTGCCGCTAATTCCCCGCTGACAGAGGCGTGACCCAGGCTGGCCAGTGACTTCGTAGCTCCCCACCGCCCCCTAGCGAGTAGGTGGGCCGACGCCGATCACAATCCCTCTGGGTTTTCTGGGATAGATTTCCCCCTTACTAGGGTTCACAGGGCTGGCCTTACCATGAGGCGAACTGAGGCGGCCGCCTCAGGTGCCAGACTGGGGGGGTGGGGAGGGGATGACTCCACTAGGACCCAGAGTGTAGAAAATTGTGTCTGCTGCTGGTGCATATGTATTCTCTTTGCTCTAGATGCACAGAGGATGGTGGAGCGCTGTGCTGGAGGAAGGAGGGCACAAGAGACATAACAGGCAGGCAGGAGAAAACGCGAGAGGGAATAACAGAAAGCAGCAGGAAGGAACTGCAGGGAGAGAGAGGAGGAGGAGCCTCTTATGTACCTCTCTAGCACCCCCAGGAGCCTGGACTGATTAACACCAGCTTCTCAGGGAGCTTCCTGTTTCCTGCTGCTTCCCTGAACCCATTTGAGGAGAACAGGCAGTCAACTGAAGTAGTAGGAACCAGTTAGGCCCTTAAGATTCCGATATCTTCCTTCACTCAGGCCCTGCTACCAGCCTGATTATTTGTCCCCTTCAATTGAGTGAGATCTAAGGTGGTGATATAGCAGGCTTCTCCCAGCCAGTCAAGGAGCTCATCGACGCGGGGCATTGGATACGCATCAAACTTTGAAATGTCATTGACTCTCCGAAAGTCAATACAAAACCGCCGGCTCCCATCTGGCTTTGGAATGAGGACGATGGGACTCCGCCATTCACTCTGGGAATGCTCTATAACCCCCAGTTCCAACATGGCCTGGACTTCCTCTTCCACAGCCTCTCGCATTCGCCTAGGCAATGGCCGCGTCGTCTCTCGGACCATCACCCCGGGGTCGGTCTGGATTGCATGGTAGGCGAGCGTAGTCTGTTCGGGCTTCGTGGTGAAGGTCCTGGGGAATGCCTTCACTAAGCAGAGGGCCTGTTCCCGCTGCTCAGGAGTGAGCGTCTCGGCTAGCTGGGGTTCCCCATTATCAGAGTCTTCGGGGGGTTGTGGCCCAAGGTCTGGTTCAGGTGGGTACGGGGCAATTAGTAGTCCTTCCCGTTCCCGCCAGGGTTTTAAAAGATTTACATGATAAATCTGCTTTCCCTTTCGGTGATCAGGCTACCGGATTTCGTAATTGACAGGCCCCACTTGGCGAAGGACTTCATACGGGCCCTGCCAGCGGGCAAAAAGCTTTGATTCCTCCGAGGGGAGCAGGAGGAGAACTCGGTCCCCGGGGGCAAATAATCGGACCTGGGTGTCCCGATTATATTGCTGCTCCTGGCCCCTTTGGGCCGTGTTTAAGTTTTCCCTCGCGAGTTCACCCGCCCGGGCCAGCCGCTCCTGCAGCTGCAGGACGTATTGTAAAAGGCCCTGCGTTGAGGATGGTGTATGTTCCCAAGTTTCTCTCAGGAGGTCCATCACTCCGCGGGGACGTCGCCCATAAAGGAGCTCAAATGGAGAGAACTTCGTGGAAGCCTGTGGAACTTCCCGCACCGCCAGTAGTAAAGGGGGAAGGAGTTGATCCCACTGACGGAGGTCCTGGGTGGGGAAGCGTCGCAACATTCCCTTCAGGGTTCGATTAAAACGTTCGACTAACCCATCCGTCTGGGGATGGTAAACTGAGGCCTGCAGTTTCTTAATCCCCAGTAGGGCACATACTTGACGGAACAACTTAGAGGTGAAGTTGGTCCCTTGGTCAGTAAGTAACTCTCGAGGGAGGCCTACTCTGGCGAAGATCTTCACGAGCTCTGCTGCGATAGTGCGGGCAGTGATATTCCTTAAGGGGATAGCCTCAGGGAAGCGGGTGGCGTAGTCCATCAAGACAAGGATATACTGGTAGCCCGCCTGACTTTTCGGGAAGGGTCCGACCAGGTCCATCGCTACTCGTTCAAACGGAACGCCCACTGTTGGCAATGGAACCAGGGGGGCCTTCCGGACCCCGGCCGGGGCGGCGCGTTGGCAGTCCGGGCATGACCCACAGTAATCCTTCACTTCACGGTGGATGCCGGGCCAGAAGAACTTGGCCAGGACCCTAGCCGCGGTTTTCTCCGGTCCTAAATGGCCTGCTGCTGGGATGTCATGGGCTAGCTTTAGGACCGCCCATCGATGAATGCAGGGAACCACGAGTTGGGTCCGGACCTCTTGAGTTTGAGGGTCCCGCTCCACGCGGTAGAGACGATCCCGATCAAGTTCAAATCTAGGCCATTGGGTCGCCCGCTGGGCCTCCACGACCTTCCCCTCTACCCGTGCCAGCTGCTCATAGGCAAACCGGAGCGTAGGGTCCTCCCTTTGGTCTCGGCTAAAGTCCCTAATGTCCACCAGGGGGCCCCCTGTCTCCTGGCCATCCGGCCTGGGTGAAAGGGATGGGTTAACGCCGGGGTCGGGGCTCCGCCTGGGGCCTGGGTCCGTCGCAGAGGGGGCTCCCTCGAAAGCCTCTTCCGGAGATAGGGACCGGAGCACCTCGACAAATTCTGGCCAGTCCCGGCCCAGGATGATTGGGTAGGCAAGGGATGGGGCCACAGCCACGTTCATTAACTGAGTTGCCCCATCTACCGTGAGAGGGACCTGCACCGTGGGGTACGGTTTCACATCTCCATGTATGCACTGTATCCGTACCTCCCCGCTGATCTGCTCGGTGTCCGGGAGGAGGGACTGGCGGACAAGAGTCTGCCCACAGCCCGAATCAATTAGACCCACCACAGGTGTCCCGGCGATGCTCATGGGGGCCGTCAGCTTGGCCGTGGACGGCGGGCGGGCCCGGCGCTCCCCGATGTACACCCGGCCAAAATCGCATTCCATTGCCGTACAGTCTCGTTGTAGGTGGCCGTACTCACCACACTGAAAGCAAGGTCCTACCTCTGTGCGCCCCGGCCGTGTAGGGTCACCTGGGTGGCCGCGGGGTTGGCCGGGGCCCGATGGACGGGCCAAACGTCCGGACAGTGCGGGTTGTGGGGCCTCGGGCCATCGGGGAAAGGTAGTGCCGCCGCCGTTTGGTCGTCGGGCTTGAGCTGGCACATTGGCTTTGGGGGTAGACCCCCTTTCTGGCTTCTGACCGCCGGGTCCAGAGCTTGGGGGTCGGGCTGTCGGTCCTATTGGAGCCTCGGCCTCTAGAAAGTTCTCCATAAGTGTGACCGCTGCACTTAGAGTTTGAGGTCGGTGCCGCAACACCCACGCCCTCCCTGGAGTCGGAAGGATGTGCACGAATTGCTCAAGGATGATCTGTTCTGTCACCTCAGCCACAGTTCGATGCTCGGGTTGTAGCCATCGGCACGCTGCATCCTTTAATTCCTGTGCCACGGCCCGGGGCCGGGCACCCAGGGGGTAAAGCTTTCCCCGAAACCGTCGCCGAAAAGTTTCCGGGGTGACGTCGAAGGCGTCCAGGATAGCCGCTTTTACTCTGGAGTAAACACGGGCTTCATCGTCTGGTAGCCCCCGGTAAGCCTTCTGAGCCGGCCCCGTTAGATAGGGGGCAAGCAGGGTTGCCCATTGGTCCGGCGCCCAACCAGCTACTGCAGCAACCCACTCGAAGGTCACCAGATAAGCCTCTGGGTCATCCTCAGGCCCCATCTTGGCCAGACGGATTGGTGGAGCAGGAGAGTTGGGGGTGATCACTCCGCCCGGCTGGGCTCCACCGGGGCTCGGCCACAGGGTGGCAAGTTGCTGGAAACATTGAGTCTGTTGTTCGCGGTGCTGGGCCCCCAAGGTTTGAAGCAACTGCTGCTGGTGGGTACCCAGCTGCTGTATGAGTTGTTGCTGCTGCTGCTGCTGAGTCTCGGCCAGCACCTTGATAAGCTTTTCCATCTCCATCTTCCGTTTAAGGGCTGTCGCTGCCTCCTTGCTCTAATCCCTTCCGGCAGGGATAGGGGGCGCTACCCGCATTCTCCACCACTTGTGATCGGCGTCAGCCCACCTACCCGCTAGGGGGCGGTGGGGAGCTACGAGGTCACTGGCCGGCCTGGGTCATGCCTCCGTCAGCGGGGAATTAGCGGCGGGGCGGCCGCCAGCCAGAGTCTGTAGCGCGCCCCTCAGGCAGGGGAGCGCCGGCAAAGGTCAGTAGCGCGCCCCTCAGGCAGGGGCGCGCCGGCAAAGGTCAATAGCGCGCCCCTCAGGCAGGGGAGCGCCGGCAAAGGTCAATAGCGCGCCCCTCAGGCTGGGGAGCGCCGGCAAAGGTCAATAGCGCGCCCCTCAGGCAGGGGAGCGCCGGCAAAGGTCCCGGCGTGGCTCGGCCGGGTAGGGGAACGCAGGCCCACCCTACACCACTGCGTTCCAGCCCAGGGCCCTGACAGTGGCAGGACGAGGGTCCTGCCACTGGATCAGTGGGGTCTTTCCGCAATATAGACTCACCACGGTGCAGCTCTGTCCCTGGGCTACTTCCTACCCGATCGCTCGTCCGAATCCCTCTGGTCCCGCCGGTGCGTCGGGGTAGTCAGCTGCTGGCAGCTCCAGCTCCAGCTCCCCCTCAGGCTCAGGCTCCTCCAGCTCCTCTGGGTACTCGGCGGCTGGCAGCTCCAGCTCCCCCTCCGGCTCCTCCAGTTCCTCTGGGTACTCGGCCGCGGGCAGTCCTGGCAGCCCCAGTCCGTCCTCCAGGTGAGGTCTCCACTGGTCCAGGGCCTCCCCTGGTGTGGCAGCAGGCTCTGAAGGGAGCAGCCCGCGGTCTGCGTCTGCCTCCCTCCCTGGTGCTGCCCTAACTGAGCTAAGAGCCCCGCCCTTTATACTTCTTGTTCCACCCCTCCCCTTCCGGGGGGTGGAGCAAGCTTGGGCTGGCCCCGCCCACTCAGGCTGAGGGAAAGGCCCTTTACCCTCAGGTTCGGAGGGCAGCCACCCTGTCTCCCTACAGGGATATTCAAGCCCCTTTGAAGAGGAGTCAGTCCCACACAGCTCAATGGGGCATCCAAGCCCCACCAAGGGGAGGTGAACCCAGAAAAGTCTAGTAGGGTATCTGAACCACAGCAAGAAGAAGCTAAGCTGGAAGAACCTAGCACAGAATGTGTTATCATATTTTCAACATCTGCACAATCTACTGTGAGTGACATCTTGTTCTGGCATTTCAAATGGGTGGGGCTTCATTTGCAGACAACTTGGGTTGTGAGCAGTGTATGGAATAATATGGACAAGCTGTTCATAGGAGTTGCCAATTTTGGTTGGCTGTATTCTTGGAGATTTCATCACATGACATAATCTTTAATTAAAGATTAATCTTTAATTCCTGGAGACTCCAGGCCAATCCTGGAGGGTTCGCAACCATAGCTGTTCAGCTGTCAGGATGGAAAGGAAGTGGTGGATTTTTTGTATGATGTGGAGGAGGAAGAAGTAAAAGGATTTTGTCACTGCCCAGACAGGTGGGGAGAAAGAGGTACTGGGTCAGAATAAATTCAAAATTACTTAGGGGTATATAAATGTGCTGTGTGGTACTCAGAATGCTCTTGACATTCAAATAAGTGCAATTGCAGTTATTAGAATGATCTCCTACTTTAAAATGTCTACGTGTGACCTAGGGATCTAATAGTTAAACTGGGTTTTTTTCCTGTTCATGAACCATTAGGAAAAAAATCCTTTAGCTGCTAAACTGAGCAAATTTGATATGTGATGATAGAGAAATAATAAACATGGCCAATGTTAGTCACATTGCTTAATGCATTTCTGGAAAGTGTTCAGATGCTGCGGTAATGAGGCCAGTAGAAAAACCTGAATAAACTAGACTGGAATAAAACCTCACTATGCCATTTTTGCAGTCACATTTCTGAATGGAGCTATGTTTAAAAGAAAGCTTTTTGTTTAAAAAGTTGTTCTGAGTTATTTTTATTGTTTTGCTTAGTTACATACAAGGTATAGAAATGAGATATGTTCATCCAAATATTACAGAATTTATAATACAGTATAACAATACATTTTGTCAGTAAAACATTCATTATAAGAAAGAGAAGAGTAAGCAATTCAATCACAGTGGTCTGAAAAGTAAATTGGGGATTTGCTCCCCATTGTGCTAGGCAATGGACATAGGTGTAATTGGTGAAATCCTGTCCCCACTGAAATCAATAGGAGCTATGCCTGTGATTATAGTGGGGCCAGGATCATCCAATGAATCTAAATCCAGATCTCCAAAAGTAAAAGGCTAGTAATAAGCTAACCAACTATCCACCCTTCCCCACTTGAACTATAATTCTCTAGGCATTAAGGCCCCCAAACTCAGACATGTCAAGTGTCACTCATTGGGTGCGAGACTCACTCATTAGCATGCTGTCTCACACAGTCATATACATCTGTCACTAATTTTTAGTAAATACATAAAGATTTAAAATATTTTTACTCAGGTGCCTGAAAGAGACAACAATACATCCAGGGCCTCAGGCATAGGGCTTAGAGCAAAGGTCCCCAAACTGTGGGGCGTGCCACCCTAGAGGGGCACAGAGGAATGTTCAGCGGGGGCACGGCATGGGCCAGGCCAGCCTCCATGGGGGGCGGGGAGGGAGTGCCACCCAGCCCTGCTCCACTCCCAGCTCTGCTCTGGTCCAACCCTCAGCTGCATCCCTGGCTCCCGCTCCCACCTCGGCCCTCAACCGCAGCCTGGCTGTGGCTCTGTACCCGGCCCCGACTGTGCACCCAGCTGTGATCGCAGCCTCGGCCCCCTTGCCCCTGTCCACCCCCCTCCCCAGGAGCCATGGCCCCAATTCCGGGGGGAGGGGCATGGACAGGGGCAATGGGGGGGCAGGTAAGGAGGGCATGACCCTGAAAAGTTTGGGGACCACTGGCTTAGAGCTTGGAAAGCTGCTTTCCAAGCTTGGGTACTGTGGTAACCATGGAGACTACAGACCCACATTCTATACACGCAGGAGAGAAGAGAGGAGGCTATGCAGATTTTTTGTGTGTGTGTATGAATACTTGATGGTCAAAAAAATATGAGTTTGCCCAAAAAACGAGCAGGAGTTGATTGAAAGTTTGCAGGTACTGCAAAATACAGTTCAGAAATTAAACCACACTGGACAAATTCATGGCCCTTCATCATCCCAGTAGCAAGCAAGACTTCTTTTTTTAAAATGTGGTCTTTTCAAGTTCCCATTACTGTCCAGGGTTGCCAGGCTTGTCTTAGTTTTACCTCCCTCAAATACAGGAGAAGAGAGTGTTCAGTCTTGTTCAAAAGAATAAGACTCCATTCAGACCTAACTTTGGGCTATACGGGACACTGTCCTCTATTATCCAAGTGAAGTTGGCAAATCCTGAGCTATGATTCAAGTTTGAGCCACCAAAAGAAGTTATAAAAACAGCAAAGGGGGCCACATGACAATATAACAAAGCACATGAATAAAATGTGAAACCAAATTAGATATTAAAAGAAATGTGGAATCTGAATCCTTTATCTATGGTTTGTTAGCTTCAAATTAATAAAATTCAATTTAATTACTTTATTTTAACATACATTTAATGTATTGTTTGTGTTTCATTTTAATTATTTCATTTTAATTTATTTTGCATGTATTTATTTTGGAATCTGATTATTTTAGTTTGCTGTAAATGTAATATTAGCAATATATACAAATCAAATAATATTTGTACTGTAAAGTGTTTTTCAAATGGATGATCACTATGACAAGGTGATATGCAAAATAAACATTGTTGTATTGATAAAACAGTTTTCTTTTTTGTTAGGTTTATATAAAAACAGTTTATTTTTCAGGGGGGGAAGGGATAGCTCAGTGGTTTGAGCATTAGCCTGTTAAACCCAGGGTTGTGAGTTCACTCCTTGAGGGGGCCATCTGGGGCAAAATCAGTACTTGGTCCTGCTAGTGGAGGCAGGGGGCTGGACTTGATGACCTTTCAAGGTCCCTTCCAGTTCTAGGAGATGGGATATCTCCATTAATTATTTATTATTATATATATATTTTATTATTTCTCTTTTTCTGTTCACTGACTGTGTGCCTAAACCAGGGAATATTAATTCTGGTCCTCAGGGATCACCAGCCATCCAGGTTTTTGTTCCAACCAGCAAATAATTGTTTTTATTAAAATCCACTGGTTTGCATTGCATATAGAATTTTAACATGCCCTAGACTTTAGCATGAATTAGGACATTTAAGCATTTCATATGCAATATTAAGCACTGTACATTTTAAAATAAACTAAGAAGTGTTGATTGGATTAAAAACCTGGACTATTGGATGTCACCAAGGACCAAAGGTAAGAGTCCCTGTCTTAAGCAATGACCTAACACACCACCTGGAAACTCTCACTCTTTGGCCTTGAATCTCACTCTTAAGGACAGTCAACCCTTGGCATCTCTGCAAACTTGGACCTATTTAAGCCACTGAGAGTTGTGTCATTGACCACACTGGCTGCTGGAGCAGGCCCGAAATACACAAAAAGAATCTTCCTCGCAGAAAACATTACATTCTATCTTCATTATGTTAGCTGCCACTAATTCCCTAGTGTAGGGATTTGATGAACTTACATAATATTTCAGAGTGGTAGCCATGTTAGTCTGTATCAGCAAAAAGAATGAGGAGTACTTGTGGCACCTTAGAGACTAACAAATTTATTTGGGCATAAGCTTTTGTGGGCTAAAACCCACTTCATCGGATGCATGCAGTGGAAAATACAGTAGGAAGATATATATACACAGAGAACATGAAAAAATGGGTGTTGCCATACCAACTCTAACGAGACTAATCAATTAAGGTGGGCTATTATGAGCAGGAGAAAAAAAACTTTTGTAGTGATAATCAGTTGACAAGAAGGCGTGAGTAACAGTAGGGGAAAAATTAGCATGGGGAAATAGTTTTTACTTTGTGTAATGACCCATCCACGCCCAGTCTTTATTCAAGCGTAATTTAATGGTGTCCAGTTTGCAATTTAATTCCAATTCTGCAGTTTCTCGTTGGAGTCTGTTTTTGAAGTTTTTTTCTTGAAGAATTGCGACTTTTAGGTCTGTAAGTGAGTGACCAGGGAGGTTGAAGTGTTCTCCGACTGGTTTTTGAATGTTATAATTCTTGACGTCTGATTTGTGTCCATTTATTCTTTTGCATAGAGACTGTCCAGTCTGGCCAATGTACATGGCAAAGGGGCATTGCTGGCACAGGATGGCATATATCACATTGGTAGATGTGCAGGTGAATGAGCCTCTGATGGTGTGGCTGATGTGATTAGGTCCTATGATGGTGTTCCTTGAATAGATGTGTGGACAGAGTTGGCAACGGGCTTTATTGCAAGGATTAGTGTTTTTGTTGTGTGGTGTGTGGTTGCTGCTGAGTATTTGCTTCAGGTTGTGGGGGCTGTCTGTAAGTGAGGACTGGCCTGTCTCCCAAGATCTGTGAGAGTGAGGGATCATCCTTCAGGGTAGGTTGTAGATCCTTGATGATGAACTGGAGAGGTTTTAGTTGGGGGCTGAAGGTGACGGCTAGTAGCGTTCTATTACTTTCTTTGTTGGGCCTGCCCTGGAGTAGGTGACTTCTGGGTATTCTTCTGGCTCTGTCAATCTGTTTCTTCACTTCAGCAGGTGGGTACTGTAGTTTTAAGAACGCTTGATAGAACGCTTGATAGAGATCATGTAGGTGTTTGTCTCTGTCTGAGGGATTGGAGCAAATACAGTTGTATCTTAGAGCTTGGCTGTAGACAATGGATTGTGTGATGTGGTCTGGATGAAAGCTGGAGACATGCAGGTAAGTATAGCGGTCAGTAGGTTTCTGGTATAGGGTGGTGTTTATGTGACCATCGCTTATTAGCACTGTAGCGTCCAGGAAGTGGATCTTTTGTGTGGACTGGTCCAGGCTGAGGTTGATGGTGGGATGGAAATTGTTGAAATCATGGTGGAATTCCTCAAGGGCTTCTTTTCCATGGGTCCAGATGATGAAGATGTCATCAATGTAGCGCAAGCAGAGTAGGGGCGTTAGGGGACGAGAGCTGAGGAAGCATTGTTCTAAGTCAGCCATAAAAATGTTGGCATGCTGTGGGGCCATGCGGGTACCCATAGCAGTGCCGCTGACTTGAAGGTATACATTGTCCCCAAATGTGAAATAGTTGTGGGTGAGGAAAAAGTTACAAAGTTCAGCCACCAGGTTTGCCGTGACATTATCGGGGATACTGTTCCTGATGGCTTGTAATCCATCTTTGTGTGGAATGTTGGTGCAGAGGGCTTCTACTGGGAGTGGATGGGTCATTACACAAAGTAAAAACTATTTCCCCATCCTAATTTTTCCCCTACAGTTACTCACGCCTTCTTGTCAACTGTTTGAAATGGGCCATCCTGATTATCACTACAAAAGTTTTTTTTCTCCTGCTGATAATAGCCCACCTTAATAGATTAGTCTCGTTAGAGTTGGTATGGCAACACCCATTTTTGTCATGTTCTCTGTGTATATATATCTTCCTACTGTATTTTCCACTGCATGCATCCGATGAAGTGGGTTTTAGCCCACGAAAGCTTATGCCCAAATAAATTTGTTAGTCTCTAAGGTGCCACAAGTATTCCTTGTTCTTTTTACATAATATTTCAAGTCTTCAGTTCTCAAAAAGATTGGTTTGTCTGTTATGGTGAGGGAGAATAGAAAGCAAAAGCCCCAGACCAATCAACCAAACACTGTTTCCTCAAATGCTTAAAATGTTAACCTAATAAAATTCAGCCTGATTCAAGAAGTTTCCCCTCATCCCCAACCCCATGCTATAGAACTCCCATTAAAGTCAACAGATGCTCCATTCTTAGGGGACTTACACAATTAAGCCCTGTAATATATTTGTATTGATCAGACTGATGTACTCAGGAGTAAATACAGCAGAATAGTCTTCTTAAAAAACCAAAATGTGCCCAGCTCCTACTCAGCGGCATAAGTAATGATAATTTATTTACGGATTATAATTCTATTTTTAAGATAATTCAGAAAGAGGAAACAGGGTGAAAAAATACTTTTATCAACATTTTTACCAGCATTTTTATCAAATAGATAATGCATTTAGACTTTGTGAAAAATGACCTTTAGTCGCACTGATGTGCAACTCTGCCATCATTTTTCTTTCAAAGACAATGGAAACCCACACATTCTTATGATGTAATGTTTTCCCTCTCTTCACTCACAGATCTGATTGTTTTCTCCAAATCAAAACTTCCATTAAGTAGTACGAAAAAGTTCTGGTACTTTTGGTTTTGAAAATAGCCTTTATACACGTTATCTGTGCAGAGGACAAAGATTTTTCTCAGAACTGGTCCCAGATTGTGGAACAAACTGAGAACTACCATAAACCTCACCACCTTCCTCTCCAAATGCAAGGTACATGTACATATGTATTTAAAGAAACTAAAAAGCTACCAATACTTTACTCTGACCACATAATTTCCCCTTTGGGAAGAGGATGAGACAGAAAATGAATCATACGTGCAGAAGTTAATCATGTTGTTGAACATCAGATGCTACAATGATGAGGGCAGTATAAAAAACAACATGGAATACAATAGAATCGAATGTAAACTGATGGGGACAGTTTTGAATCTACAGACAGACTGAAATAATGTCACTAAGGTCTTGCCTACTCAGGGAATTTTGGCCATCAGTGACCAGCCACCAGTTCAATTGTAAAAGGTGCCTCTAGTGTACACTGGCAAAACTGCAATAAACTATCATTTTCACCAGTGCAGTTAACCCATGTCTGTGAAACTAGGATAATTTTCACTCATGCAAATCATGACTTTTAGCAGGTTTGCCTGTCTACACTAAGAATTTGCACGAGTAAAGTGCACTAATGGCTGGCCTCTTATGGCTGCAAACAGGGCAAATCCTTGGCATAGACAAGACCTAAGAAATGTCAGGTGTTAAATATGAAACCCGATATACTGTCTCAATATTAATATTGTTAAGATGATCACTGTATCAGGAACATCCAGCTAATGCACTGTGGTTGGATGTTCTTGTCAAATTACTATTATGCATTTATTATCTTTTGGGTTTAAACAGTGTATTTGGAGACATTTTCACATACTGACATTTAATTCATTTGAAAGAATGCTGTCTGAAACAAAAGCTGCACACTTTAAATAGTCAAATCTCAGATTTTTATTTTTAATATAATTGAAAGGTTTGCTACTAAAAATAGTGTTTATAGAGTTGTTAGCTAAAAAGTGTGATTTATTGGATTTTATGGTCTTTCTATAAACCTTAGCCAAGAAGAATCCCAAAGATTTTACTGACTTTATAGAACAAAATCATTTCATTTTCTACTGCAAAGCAGTCACCTCTGAGGTGGAACATGACAGTTATTTAAGAGTACATAATAATGCTACACAACAGTTTTGGTCATGAAGTAAAGAAAAAAAATGTTTATCTTGTCTACACTAGGTTTTGGGGGACTCGTAATTCCCAACATGGGTATCTTTACAAAGACAAGACTGGGTCAAGGATGTTTCCCACCCTCTGAGCCTTGCTTAAACTACAACTTCCACAGGTACTACTAATATGAGTTAACCTGCACCCATTAGGAATTTTGCATCTAAAAATCCTAAGGCTACTTACAGTGTATAAAATTGAGTGTGTGTGTATGTGTGTCTTTGCAAGACGGGGGCCATAGAGCATGTCTATATTGTACTTTAATTGCTTTTAGAATGATTTTCCTTTTGTCTTACAATGGTATCTGGTGTTAAAATTTAAGAATATGGCTCTGTAGAACAGAAAATAAAAATAGTTTTCTACCCTGGCCCCGCACACACACATACTGAAGCATAGCAAGGTGATACACCAGATTTGGGAAAGAAATCCTGCCAAATTTCACCACATCTCATGAGGATAGATCCACAGCAATCCACTAGATTAGAAATGGGAAACCTTGCAGAAATTCATCAGTTTTCAGGGCAGACGAGAGGAAAAGGGGCATTTTCCCCGCCAAAAAATCACCATTGGTGGATAAAAGAAAGTCCCATAGAATTTCACCATTTTGGGAGGTGGGGGAAGGGTGCATGTGGAAATCCTGCAGAAATTCACAAGCATTTTTCAGTACAAATTTCATAGGTTCTGTCAATTGCCCACTGCCCCCCAACTCTTTTTCTTCCCAATTACTGGGTTACATGTCCCAGCATTTGCATCTCAAGGAGCTCTTAGCAAGTATCAGAATAGGCTGGAACCCACTTTAGAAAAGCCCCATTCCTTATACTCAAATCCCACAATTTCAAGATTTTTTGAGATTTAAAAGAAAATGGGCACTGTTTTCCCTTTTCTTCAAGATGAACTCCTATGAAAGCATCCCCATTAATGGTAATGATGTCTGTCTCAAGGCGTTATTTTGCAGCTTTGCTGGAGAAACATTCTTTTCCCTCCAGGCTCATTTTGGGGTAATCCCAACAGGGTTTTTTTTAGGGCTATCCGAGCCCTGAAGAAGCTGTGTTGACCCCCAGGAAATTGCCATGGTGTTATCTTCCCCACCCCAAAAATTAGCTGTATTTTGGCAATTTCCCACTACTAGGAACTGCATGGAGAAGAAAGCCCCTACTAGTCAGTGCAAAGGGGAACGAATTCCAGGGACCCTGAAATCAAATGGGTTTATTACATACGTTCGACTTCAGAAAATGTAGTGTTTTCTGGGGATCAGCAGCAACTCTTCATATGAGAGGCAACAGATACCAACGTCAGGCATAGCGCTGCTGCTTCCTTTTACATCCTTCTCACGCACTCCTGCCCCCCATCCAAAAGAGCTAGTAGTTCTTTCACATGGCAACCCCCTTCAAATGGGAAACGATACGACACCTTGATCCGACCGTAATGGGAGAAGAAAGTACTTCCGCAGCGATTTTCTGGAGGGCGGGGGAGAGGGGTGTTTGAAATAAGTTCGAGAGCAAAAACAGGATGCCCTCCTAAGTAAGTCTGCGAGTTATTGTACATCAGCGTTAGCCATTAAACATCCAAATGCGTTGCCACCACCACCACCAACATTCAAACAAACCCAGGCAGCAGAAGAATTGCATTAAGGACAAGGCTGCAGCTGTGGATCAGCTGCTGGGGGGAGGAGGGGGAGGAGTTTAAGGGGGATCAGGAAGCAACGGAGTGTCTAACACCTCTCTCTGCTATGGCTGGCTAAAGAAAAATCATCATAACCATAACAGGGGGGGGGAGGGGAGAAGGCAGAGAGTGAGGGGGGCGGTGGGGAGCAGCAGCAGAGGCAGCAGCATGAAGAGGAGACCTGGGCCGGGGGGCAGCATGAGGTCGGTGGTGGGCTTCTTGTCCCAGCGGGGCTTGCAGGGGGACCCGCTGCTCACCCAGGACTTTCAGAGGAGACGCCTGCGGGGCTGCAGAAACCTCTACAAGAAGGACCTACTGGGCCACTTCGGCTGTGTCAATGCCATTGAATTCTCCAACAATGGAGGCCAGTGGCTGGTCTCAGGTAAAGCAAACATCCTCCCCCTCTCCCCCCAGTCCATGCCAGCTTTCCCCCACGCCCCCAGCATCTCGCCTCCCTCCCCCCACGCTCACCCGGGGAAGGGGGGGATTGTGGTGGCGTTTCCAGTGTCCCCCCTTCCCCCCACAAGGAACTAGTGTTCCCCAAGGAGGGATCTAAAATGGTTGACAGGTTCGCATCCCATTTTTTGTATTTTTTTTGGGGGGGGGGGCGTGAATCCCCAACAAAGTTTGTAGGAAAGTGTTTGGCACGGGGGGGGGTGGTACAGGGGGTTTATTGCGCGGCGAAGGCGTTGGGAGCCAGCTGGGCTGAAATTGTCAGAGCCCGGTGACATGTCCCAGCGACCAGCCGGGGCCGGGGCGAGTCGGGAGGCGCTGTGGAGCGGGTCACTGACTGGGGAGGGCGGGGGGCTGCTGGGGGGCATTGCGCTGGGGGCTCCGGGGGGGGGGCAGCCCTGCCCTGGGTGAGGGGCTGCAGTGCGGGACCTGTTTGGGTGGGTGGGTTTGGGAGGCGCGGGTCGCTCCTGGGACCCGTTGAGGGGGATGGAGCCGCTGGGTGGATCTCCCCCCAGGCGGGTGCCCTTGCCGGGGTGCGGGCGCTGTCAGGTAGCCGGGGGCGCTGGCTTGACGTTAACCGCTACCCTGGGGAGGGGGGAGAGCGGCCGCGGGGCGCCATGCTCGGGTCCCCCCGGGGCTGCCGCAGGTGCCTTCTCCCCTGCGGTGCTTCACGCCTCGCTCCCCTTCCGCGCGGAGGGGCAGGGAGCAAACTCCAGGCCGGGGCTTTGCTGGGAGCTGCAGGCCTCGCTCTCCTGGGCTCCTCATAGCGACAGGCCGGGGAATCGATGGCCTATTCCGCCCAGGGGAGGGGAGGCCGGAGCAGGCTCGTCCAGATCCTCCCTGCTGGGGCTAGGGGTTGCAGTTCCCTCTATCTAGCCCGAGACTCCCAACCCGGGGGAGGGTCACAGCACCCCCTGGGGAGGGGATCCAGCGTCGTCGATGTAAGGAAAGGGCTGCCTGCAGTCCCCCCCCTCCCCCGAGCCAGGGGTCCCCGACTGGGGGGTGGATGGGAAGGGATCATGGACCTCCACTGAAAGCCAAAACCCTCCATACTGGAGTGTGTCACAGTGTCCCCCCTCCCCCCCAAGACCTTTCTCCCCGTGTGTGGGAGGAGGATCGCCCCCCCCCCCCCCAAGCCAAGCTTCCCAAAATGGGGACATGAGAGATCGGAGAGGAGTGTCACTTCCCCTTACTGACAGTCATGGTTTTCCAAACTTGTGTGTGTGTGTGTGTGTGTGTATGTATTGCAAAAGGTCCTCTACCCCATAGGGCTGGACAAGGGGATTATACCTCTCCTCCAGAATAAAGATCTGCCTCTTTCAAAATGGGGTAAAGAGAAATTTTCCTGCCTCTCTGGCCTTCTGCTAGCAATAATTACATATACTAATGCACATCGTGGGGATTTATGTCTTTTTTGCAGCCTTTGCTTTAAGAATGGATTCTCATTTGTAAGAGTCTTAACATACTTGATGCAAACCAAATAGGAGAAATGTTCAGGATTTTGCCTGGGGACTATCTGATATGCTGTGAACAGTAACTGGAGACACAGGGGAGGGGGGGGGGCGGGAAAGAGGGTATAACGGATGCTTTTTGCCTAGCCATAGTGTATGGTAGCAACACTTGTGCTTGAAAAACCCATTTGACTGGGTTCAATAAGAATCTTTCCTAGGCAAATGCCATCAACTGCTGCGGAAACTAATTTAAAGAAAAATTCTATTCATAATGTAAAAAGCGACAAAGAATCCTGTGGCATCTTATAGACTAATAGACATATTGGAGCATAAGCTTTCGTGGGTGAAGACCCACTTTGTCAGATGCATGTAGAAGTGGGTATTCACCCACGAAAGCTTATGCTCCTATAATACGTCTGTTAGTCTATAATGGGGTAGGCAACCTATGGCATGCGTGCCAAAGGTGGCACGCAAGCTGATTTTCAGTGGCACTTACACTGCCCGAGTCCTGGCCACCGGTCTGGGGGGCTCTGCATTTTATTTTAATTTTAAATGAAGCTTCTTAAACATTTTAAAAATCTTATTTACTTTACATACAACAATAATTTAGTTTATATATATATATAATATATATTAGACTAATAGAAAGAGAACTTCTAAAACGTTAAAATGTATTACTGGCACACGAAACCTTGAATTAGAGTGAATAAATGAAGACTCAGCACACCACTTCTGAAAGGTTGCCGACCCCTGGTCTATAAGGTGCCACAGGACTCTTTGTCACTTTTTACCGATCCAAACGAAAATGGCTACCCCTCTGATTCTATCATAATGGTTAGAAAAGAAAACCTAAATGTGAACAATGAGCCTTCCGTAGAGCTTGTCTACATGAGGAAATTTAGGACCATAACTATACCTCTATAATACAATGGTAACTCCCAATGTAGACATTTACCCTGGAGTAAGTGTGTCCATGTGGCCAGTTATAGTGATATAGTTATGCTTGTAAATGTCTCTATGTAGACAAGCCCTAAATCCACCAACAGCTCAAGTGCCTTTGCTGCTGCTCTTAGCTTTCCTAATCTGTGGCAGAGACACAAATGACCAGAGTGTTTTGTTGCTATTAAGAAGCCTGTAGGCAGCAAGAGAAACTGACACAAATCATGTTAGTTTCACATTGCTGCTGCTTGGAAAAGCCTTAGGATATTGATTCCCACACTTTTTACTAAGGCAACCCACTATCTGCATTTTTTTTTTTAACTGTTACATATATGTGCCCTTCACCCTGTAATCACAACCCTATTTTATGGTCTGGTGAGGAGGAGGAACCCAAAGGGGTGGGATGCATTGGAGGGTGAACCTGCCCCGCATTCACTCCAAAGCAGTGGCTCCTGCCCTGTCAGGCTGGGCCTGGCTCCTCACTGTAGTTATTGTGATCTGGTGCATGGACTGTCAACACTAATCATCCAGGCTTTGTCTACACTAGCACTTTTGTTGGTCAGGGGTATGAAGAAAACACCCCCCTTGACCGACGTAAGTTTCATTGACAAAAGTGCTGCCGCTATGTTGGCTGGAGAATGTTTCCTTTCAACATAGCTACTGCTGCACATTGGTTTAATTATGCCAGTGGGAGAGCTCTCTCCGACTAGCATAGAGTGGCTACACAAGAGATCTTGTAGCAGTGCAACTGTGCCACTGTAAGGTCCTTAGTGTAGACATAACCTTACATTTGGCCATCTGCCCCTCTGTCATGGGGTGCTTGGGCCAAATTTGAGTGAATGGCGTTACAATGCTGGGAGCTGGGCCCAGCACTGCAGGACAGGAACCACTGCTGTGGGGTGAATGCAAGGCAGGCTAACTCTCCAATGCACCTCCCTTCCACACTGGGCCAGGGAAAGTGTATGTTTGCCTAGGCCAGGGCCTAGTGCAGGGATCGGCAACCTTTGGCACGCGGCTCACCAGGGTAAGCACCCTCGCGGGCCGGGCCAGTTTGTTTACCTGCCGCATCCGCAGGTTTGGCCGATCACGGCTCCCACTAGCCGCGGTTCACCGCTCCAGGCCAATGGGGGCTGTGGGAAGCGGCGCCGGCCGCTTCCTCTGTAGCTCATCAGATATTATTTGGTAGATATATTATTGGACAAATAAATGTGAAAGTTTTCAAGCTTATTCAACAGTTTTTTCCCCCTGCTTTTCCATTAGCCTTGAGAGCAAGTTACATTTAAAAAAAATTGAGGTTGATTGACTATATGTAAGAGTTAAGTGTAGCACACCGTAAATTATACTCAATTATTTGATTCCTTTAAATTACAGGGGTGAGGTTTCTGGCGGGTGTGGCTTTAAAGAGGTGAGGTGGTAGAGGAATCCTAACTAATGAACTTTTATTCTTGGGCTAGTAAGCGTTACCTAATGTGTTTTTCAAGCCTTGCTTTTGGGTATGTTTTCTTATTTGTGCATTTGCCCATCTCCCCCCCATGTGTCCCTGTTATCTTTGATAAACACATACTTGTGTTTATCAGTGCCTCCTAGTTTCTTCTGGTTTAAACTGCATCACCAAGAGAATTTCTGGAGGATATTATGGTCCTAGGTTTCCTTAATATTTGTATGCATTTTCCTGCTCTTTTTTCCCTCTCTGATGCTCTCCCCTCACCAAATAATATTTAAATGGCCTGCCTATGATTGTAAATTTTAATTAGAAGCTTGTAGGGATATGAGAGAGTGTTTGGTATTGCACCTCTCATTCTGTTGCCAGGCAAGTCCAAAGGAGTGTGGATCAGAAGCAGGGTAACGAGATGACCTTAGCAACAGTAGTGAAGTATTACCACTTTTTGTTAGGGGAATCATGTTACTAAGTACATTTAAAAAGGGCCAAATTCAGTCCTGGCATAAGTGTGTGCAACTCCCTTGCAAATATGGGGACACTCCACTCTAGATGGTTGGATCAATAGGTTTTGGCAATTGGGATTGGGGGTGTCACCTCCCTGGGGCACTGGTTCCTCAATGATTGGTCCTGGTGTGTACCAGAAGTAGAGAGGATCAGGGAGCTCACTTAGGCTTTGTATACCTTAGAGGAACTGTGTGTGAAGAGCTGTTTAGTCCTTCCTAGCATGCTTGTATAATACTTCGGTGTCCATACATAAGTGATCCAGATGGTTTACAATGCCTGGCAAATATAGTTGAGAGTAGATTTGCTTTCAGCAAGGCTAAATACTGGGTCTGTCTGGATCATTTTAGGGCTAGTGTGGACAATACTGAAAGTTTTTAGGTGGCCTTCCTGCTACTGTCCCACAGTGGCCTCTCATCTCCCAGAATCCATAGTGCTGAGACCTGTTGGATAGGTACCTACTCAGAAGGCATCAGCTGAAGCAGTTCAGGGGAGCACTAATGTATGTGGGGCAAAACTGTAATGGTTCAGATGGCTAATGTGAAGGCAGTGAATGGTTTCTGCTTAAATTTATGGTCCTGCAATTCTGCTAGGAAAGGGTTAAGTTATTTAGTGTAGATGCTACTTAGTATAACACTTTTGAGTAGGGTACAGGAATGCTACCTACCCCTCTCCCCAGTGCTAGAGTCACTGTAGCCTTAGAGTAAGGAGAACATACCGACTGATTTGGGGGTTCTGTTTTATGCTGTGCATATAGAGGAATTGGGATTGTGGGGAAGGGTGCCCACTTCCCAGATTACATACATAATGTATGCCGTACCGGGTCAGACCAAAGGTCCATCTAGCCCAGTATCCTGTCTACCGACAATGGCCAATGCCAGGTGCCCCAGAGGGAGTGGACCTAACAGGCAATGATCAAGTGATCTCTCTCCTGCCATCCATCTCCATCCTCTGACAAACAGAGGCTAGAGACACCATTCCTTACCCATCCTGGCTAATAGCCATTAATGGACTTAACCACCATGAATTTATCCAGTTCTCTTTTAAACGCTATTATAGTCCTAGCCTTCACAACCTCCTCAGGTAAGGAGTTCCACAAGTTGACTGTGCGCTGCGTGAAGAACTTCCTTGTATTTGTTTTAAACCTGCTGCCTATTAATTTCATTTGGTGACCCCTAGTTCTTGTATTATGGGAATAAGTAAATAACTTTTCCTTATCCACTTTCTCCACATCACTCATGATTTTATATACCTTTATCATATCCCCCCTTAGTCTCCTCTTTTCCAAGCTGAAAAGTCCTAGTCTTTAATCTCTCCTCATATGGGACCTGTTCCAAACCCCTAATCATTTTAGTTGCCCTTTTCTGAACCTTTTCTAGTACCAGTATATCTTTTTTGAGATGAGGAGACCACCTCTATACGCAGTATTCGAGATGTGGTCGTACCATCGATTTATATAAGGGCAATAATATATCCTCCGTCTTATTCTCTATCCCCTTTTTAATGATTCCCTAACATCCTGTTTGCTTTTTTGACTGCCGCTGCACACTGCGTGGACATCTTTAGAGAACTATCCACGATGACTCCAAGATCTTTTTCCTGACTTGTTGTAGCTAAATTAGCCCCCATCAGATTATCCTGGAGGTGGATTTTTCTTTGGCATATTTCTCTACGTGGCTGACATCTTCATAGGGGGGGCTGAGGCAAGAAGCCAGAGTTTGACCCATAATGAATAAAGGTCCTTGTCAAGTTCTTTAGTCTTCAATGAGGACAAGTTTAAAGCCTTTAAAGTGTGATTCTATCTGAAAAGTGACTAAAAATGGCATTGTGGGGTTTCATGCTCAATTTGCAATTTTCAAACTGCCAATCTTGCAAACATAATCCAGGATCTGTGAGTTAAACTGAGTTCTTCCCATTTTGCACATCATTACTATTAATAAAGGTTCAGCAGTCCAAATTAGGCCTCTGACGCCTGTTCAATGCCTCTGTCTACAGTGGCACAGGTATAACTGATTGGGATTTTAGTAAACAATTTTATTACACCGGATTTCCCTTACTTCTTGTGGATCTTAGCTGTACTGGTTCAGCAAGTGCTGATATGACCAAAATGCTGTAAAAACTTGGGTACTAATTTAAACCAAATAGATGGGATATCTGAGTACACTCAAGGAGAGAAGTTCTGTTGAGAAGGAATGTGCTATCTTGATATAGTTACTTCTATGAGTAAAACTATACTTCAGGCCAAGAGACATCTGATTTGTAGGAGTAAGGAAAGTGGATGCAACATTTTAAGAGGAGGGGTCATTATGTACCTTTATATGACTCCTCTTCTCATCCCAAAGCATCTTTTTAGGTGCAATACAAGTGTCACCATTCGTTCCTGTCCATGGCTCGTTCCCCCATTAAATCCAGCCTGATAATGTCCCTGCATGCGATGTCCCACCATCTAGTTGGTGGTTAGCCTCTAAGTCAGACTGACCTCTGTTGTTGTTGCATTATTTTCTTTGGCATTCTGTCATCTGTTTGTCTTCTACACTCTTCCCCACCATTGTAATATTTTCTATTGCAGCCAATCCAGCACCATGATTTCTTATCTGCTCTCCTCCTAACTTCATTTATCTTAAAATCATTCCACTTTACACCTGCCATCTTCTGAAGAATTCTCATCTCTCCTGTCTCCAGCATTCTGATAATAGTTTCATTTAATGCAGCTGCTTCTGGACCATAGAGTAATACTGGTTTGATGAATTATCACTTTGGTACCAAACATACTGTTTTTATCAGTTAATGATTTCATCAACTTCTGTGCAACACTTGTAGCTAAAGTATATCTCTGTTTAACCTCTTCCTTGATGGAACCATCAGCACTCATCAAGCTTCCTAGGTACATGTATGATTTTTACTTGTTCTTCAACTTCACCGCAGCTGCATTTCACTGCTTTATGTATTGTCCCTTTTCCAAAATTAAAACCCCTTCATCTTCTTGGCATTTATTGTAATTCCAAGTTGACTACACCGATTTTCCAAAGTAGCAAAGCGTATACTCACTAATTCAAACGTTTTTGCCAGTTGTATGATGTCATCGGAATAAGTAAAGAGCTTAACTCTAGATTAGAGTGCCATGCCCTCCAATTTGCTTACCATTCCTGACCTCCAATTTAAGAACATGATGAAAAGTGATGAGGATTCCATGCCTCCTTGTCTTACACTAAACTTTGACTTGAACCAGTTGCTTAATTTTCTCAGTACATAATTTTCTTTTACAATTGCAGTTACCCTATCTGGAACTCCATTTGATTTTACTACTTTTCTTAATGCTTTCCTCCAAACCAAATCAAAAGCCTTCTTCAAGTTGATGAAAACAGCAAACATCTTTAATCCCCATTCTCTTCTCTCCTCCCCCCCCTTCCTCCCCGTCAACTCTGAGTGTGATCAGTGTAACTTTGGCCTGGTTTGAAGTCTCATTGTTTCGTGCCTACTAGTTTCTCTAAAACTGGACTTGTTCTGTTGACAATTACTTTAATTATTATTTCCCAATCCTGAAGAAAGGATATCCTGCCGATGCAAATAATATAGAGGTCTAAGCTTATTATCAGTACCGGGAAAAATCATAATGCAAGTAATTATCAACAGATTATGACTCAATGGATTTTTTTTTTTAAATAAAACTTCAGAACCATTCGTTTTCTGTCTGAGAAACAGCATAGCAAATATCAACTCAGAAGGAATTTTCATCAAAAAAATTTTCATGGATCATTCAAATCTTCTCTAATGCTACTATGACACTGTAAAGCACTGCCAGTCATACACCTACTAGTTATTCTAACCACCATTTTAGATGGGATGGGGTCAGTAATACACAAACTCTACACTTTAGCTTCCTCTGTGCTGCCACTACATCCATCCATCCAGCTGTGCAACTATAGGTTTTTTTTGGACTTAAACTTTGGTAGTGGGAGTCCCAGTCCAGGAGCACTGGGACTCTTGGACTTTCTTGTAGTGAGCTATGAGAGATTTGCCTTCAGAGAGGAGCTATAAGCTGTACTTCTCAGGCAACTTTACCTGCGAATCTAAAATCCCTTTGCCTTCTTCCACCATGTCCTAGAGAAAGGATGGTCCAGCGGGTAGGGTGCTAGCCTATGATTCAGAGGCCTGGATTCAGTGCCCAGTTCTGCCACAGATTTTGTGTGACCCCGTGGGCAAATTTCTTAGGCCTTGCCTACACTAGAAAGGGTTTGTGGGTATAGCTTTGCTAATAAACACTCCTAGTGGAGATGCAACTTGTACTGCTGAAAGAGTTCTCTTGCTGGTATAGTGTGTAACAGTTTCCCAAATGAAATAAGCTCTACAGCAAAATGACTTTTTTGACAGTATAGCTGCATCTACACTAGGGCTTTTGCAGGTGGAGAGATGCTGGTTAGATGCGCCGGTTTTGTTTCTACTCTTCCCTGACAGTTGGCATAACTATGCCAGCAAAATTTTTCATTGTAGACTAGGCCTTAGTCTTTCATTGCTTCAGTCCCCATCTGTAAAATAGGGAATTGCTATTATCTCCATCTTACAGGGTTGATATGAGGATAAGTATATACTAAAGATAATGAGATGCTCAGATGGTGTCATAATGGAGTAGCCACATATATACCTAAGATATTAGCAATAGGATGCATGGAATGGGCAGGAAATAGGGAGGAGTTACACTTTTTTCCTGAGAAGGGGAACTTGTAGTTGGCCAAATGGAGACCATACCTCCATGATCATGGCTCTCCAGATTGGCACATGTCAATCTGAACCCTACTAGGTAATCCATATTCTCTGTACCAAACTTTAGCTGGTCTGCAGGTGGCTGTGGATGGGGTGGATGCCCAGAAAGGCTATTCAGAGGTTTGCAGGGGAGTGTTGCATATGTCTGGGAGGCATAAAGGGGAGTTGCAGGGAACAGGAACCCATTAAAGAGAAGGGGGTGTATAAAGGCGACAGGGAGAGGGAATACATGTTGAACTCTCAGTACTTGAAAGTGTTAAATTGTAACATGGATAAGACTCTTTCCCACTGTATATCCCATCCAAATTGTAATTCCTCCTCTTCCGAACACATGCACTAAATGTACAAAGTTCTGCAGCAGGGAAGCCCTGCTGTGCAATGCTTATGCTTGCTTGGGTAACCTTCATAGCTTCTGTCAGAGCAGGACTGAATGTCTGTTGGAAGTCAAAGGGAATTTATTTTACAGATGAACATTCTGAGTGTCCGTGATATTGTGTCGTTCAGGTGGTAAAATGTGAACTTAGGTTGATGGGGTTGTAAATGTTGCCTTACTTGGTGACGTCCTTAACTCTTAAAGATTGCATTCACAGGAAATGCACTTTTTACAGAATTAACAGAATTTGTGGGAATCCTAGTTGATGGTAGTCATGTTTGAGAACTAGGAGCATTAGGGTAAGGTAGGCATGTGGTGGTGGTTTTACAGTCTTATGTTGTTCCCACAATAGAATATTAAATTATATTTTGACTCTCTAAAAAGCCCTCTTACAATGTACATCTCAAGACATAGCTGATAGAAGTACAGTAATGTTGCTGATCACCTCCCCTACATATTGAAGGCTTGAGCTAAACTGCTGGTGTGCTGGCTGGTGACAACTAAAAGACATGATTGTCACAAACAAGTTGATACTTTGACAATAACTCTGATCTCTGAAAAGTAACCAATTAAAAGTGTCAGTGTCTGCCAGGTTTCTTCAGCTTAAAGACTTAATTTAATGTATTTCAATGACTGCCTCTTGCATTTATCTGAAGCCTTCACTTATTAATTACTCACTCATCTAAAACAGCTGGAGTGTACACGTGAACTTCCTGTGCCACATTTCCAGCCAGCAAGAAAGCCAAGCTCACATCAGTTTCCAATAAACTGAAGTTCATTTATAATTAATCTGGACATGTCACTTATTTGGCATCTCTATTCCTAGTGATTATCAAACACATTACAAGTCTATCATATATCATCAGCTTGCACTGTGCAGTACAAAAATAGAAGAAGGGATGGTCTCTGTCCCTAAGAATTTACTGTATAAGAAGTGTTTGAATACTGCTGTGCTGTTTAATAGATTTTAAAAGGATTGCCTTAAGACACTTGACTTAGCTGAGAAACTAGTAACTTAAGGCACATTCAGTATAACTCAATTCCATGAAAAAATTTCTTTCTGTCACTAAAAAAGCTTTAACAAATTTTATTATATTTAATCTTTTTAGTGTGTGGGTTTTTTGTTTTTTATAACTCTATGCATTTGACTTTGGTTTGATTTTATTATCCAAGCAATCAGCTTCATTTTGGTTATAGTCTGTTTCACTTTTGGCCTATACAATGGCCCAAGTTTGCTGTGTTTTGGGCTTCCAGTTGTGCAAGGAAATGTTAAAATGTTGTTTTAACTGAATTTTTTCTATATGTAATGACTCGTCTAATCTCCAATATAATTTGTTGTTCACATATAAAAATCACCAACTAAATTTATTTTGAGCCTAACTTATTTGGCTGTTCCTTTAAAAAATACTTTCTTATCCAAATCTTCAAACATATACTTTTCAAAAGCATTGTATATTCAAAGGGCATTGTCAAATTCTATTCTGCCTAAGTCTAATAACTGTTTTACTACTTCTTTTTAGAAGTTTGAAAACCAGCTAATATTTCTTTCCTTGCCAACTTTTGCCTTATCTGTCTGGCAAATATTTGAGTGTATTTTATGGATGGTTTACTGCCTTTCAAAATGGTGACCAGGTTAATGGTCAAAAGTACAATGAGCTGCGAATAAAAAAAAATGGTTTTAAGCCCATATTGCTCTGTTGATTGCCACTATTAACCGACCTGTGACAGGTATTCACCACAGAAATACATTTTTTACCCTTTACAAGTCTTTAATTTAACAGCAGGTTGAGAGGGCATGCTGATGCATCTGTATTCAAATCTTGATATTTAAATTGGGCTGGCTACAGAACAGGGTGTTATGTCCATATGTGAGGTTCTTTTGGTCCCTGCAGGCTGATGGTGTCTGTATATGCTGAAAGAATGTTTGTTTGTTTTTTGTTTTCAAAAAGAAAGTATTTAATCTTTTAGACTTAACCTACTGTCTTCTCTGCATTTCATAAATGATAACCAAATGTCCAGGTGTTATATCTTGATGTGAATAATTTTGTTCATAACTATTAGCATATCCAAACCAATGGAGGTGGAAGGGGGGGGGGGGGGGGGCTGTGTGGTAAACTAATCTGGATCCCAACAAAGCCTGTGTGAATGTTGACAGTGTTAAATACCTTACTTCTCTTTTCCATTGGCTTACATTTAGTTCAGTCTGTCACACAGGCTTCCTTTCCTTTTTTGTAGGAGGGGATGACCGCCGGGTCCTGCTTTGGCATATGGAACAAGCCATCCACTCCAGAGTCAAACCAGTGCAGCTGAAAGGGGAACATCATTCTAACATCTTCTGCCTAGCTTTCAACAGTGGTAACACAAAAGTGTTCTCTGGAGGTAAGGGAGGAAAAGAAACTTAATTTAAGGAAACTGGATTATAAACTCTTTAGAATAAAAACAATGAGCCAGATCCTATCCCTCACAAAGACCTATTGGCCTGCACAGAACTGCTCTAAATTGGCCCCTGAGGAGTCCCCTGAAATGGGAACATTTTTTATTTATTTATTTATTTATGTTGCTGAGCTGGCATAGTCTGCTCTATGCCATTGCTCCTGACCCCTCCCCCAACCTGGCATAGGAGGCCTAACACTCTGAGACTTCTGGAAGATATCATTTGGTCCAAATCAGCCCTTGGAGATTGAAGAAGTGGATAGATGGCTAAAAGCCACCTTTGCCCTTCCTTGAGCTCTGGCTCAGCTAAGGAGCAGGCCCTCCAACAGAATCGTCTCTGACTGTTCCACAAGTATGCATGGAATACTGAGCTTTCATTATAGGTTGCCAGTTCAAATTTAGAACAGGTTAGTAGTGATCAAATGCTGTTACCATCTGATGGCTGTTCAGTGGTCTCTGAAATGAGCTTGGGATCTCATTCCAGCTTTCAGTGGGCAGATGCCTACATTGAAAAACCACCAGCACACTTGGCACTGATTGGCCCACTTGCTGATAGTCTTGCTTCACTTTGGTGGTAAACTGACTGTTAAAACTGAACAATTTTCATTCTTAAAATTCAGGATTGAGGTATTGGGACAGAAGCTGTGTGGCAGAAACATGTACTTGATCTGGAAAAATATATAGAAGACTGCAGTCTCTAAAATTTTTGGTCTGACACCTTTCATCAGTACTAGATTTTCCCCCCCCCCCCCACACACACACACTTTTTTTTTTTTTTCAGAGAAGAGGGGAAGAAACATGTTTTAATGAATGGATATATGCATATGTATCAAAATCCATGCAGAGCATTCCTTCTACAGTCTGAGACCAGTAAAGAAGGGAAAGAAATGTGTATCCTTCATCTGCCCACCCTATGATGTAATTAAGTTTGTTTCTTTTTTAGCATATTTTTGGAGCTCTTGATTTCCTTCTCCCACTGAGATTTTGTGAACTTTATAGTCAGTGCTGTAAACTAAGTCTCTTATCTTCTCTATTTTATTTCCCTTTATAAAAGGCGCTAAATATACTTTATAAAGTGGATTCATCCTTGAAAGGTCTGATAGAAGTGCAAGTGTAAAGGTTTTTCCCTATCCAATATAATATTGCAATTTGAATTGAGTTGAAGTTCAACCACAGAAAATCAGATTATTTTTGCAAATTGAAAAACTAAAATATGGAAACTTGATTAAGGTGAGTGTAACTGTTAGTTCATACTCACAGTGAAAGAAGAGCTCCCCCTTATCATGAAAATGTTTGACAGTGTGTTTGTTATGGATTGACGCAGGTTGCCAAAACAAATATATATTTTTCACTTTATATATAGTCTACTGCCCAAAAGATCTCAAAGCATTTTGTGTGTATGTATACAGGTAGAGATTATAATATCATAGTACTTCTAGAGCAGTGGGCAGCAGCTGGGTGGACAGTGCTCTGCACAACAAACTTTGGAAAGGAAACTTTGGCCAAAGACACCAGGCAAACCCTGCTCCTACAAAGAGTGCCATGGAGCCTTTAATGTTCAATGAACACAGAGAACATGAATGGTTTTTAAATACTCATAGTAAACTGTATTGAACTCAACTTCATACTTTGGGTGAATGAAAAGCTGAACTGAACTTGTGGTTCCATGGAGTCCCACTAATACAAATCTGGGGCTTCGACTACCAAACCACCTTCTGTATATGCTTTATTCCATCCCCAGAAGTATAATTGAATAGAACAGTGGGCATTTTCTGGTCTTTCGTTGTCATAACCAGTGTAAAAGGGGAGATGTTCCAAATGAAGTGGAAGAGTGACACACACACACACACACTTCTTACCAAATTAATCTCCACAAAGGGTATGAATTTTCTTTAAATATCACAGTAAAACCAAGTTATTGTAAACCCTACTTACCTGAATGGTGGTGACACTTTTAACAGCAAACAACTACTAGGGTGCCATGTGTAACCCAGTCAACTTGTGGTCCTGGCCACATCCCCATCTTTTCCTCCCACCATAGCAACAGAACCAGAGATAGAGGCAAGTCATGGCCACTTTGTATTCTCCCCCCTCCCCCCCCCCCCCCCACTTCTCTCTTCCTCCTCATTCTGCTCCTGCAGCTTGTGGTGGGAGGGGAAAGCAGGTTCCTTAATATGTAGGAGATTGAAGTCAGCCTGATATGATGGCTTCCTCCCCAGTTCATCTGTGTATATTGGGTGGAGTTCGAAGTCTGTGGAAAAACTAGGCCAGATTCATCATTGGTGTAATTTCATAGAAATCAATGTGGCTTTATTGGATCTAAACTAGGCACTTTGTGTAAATGGCTTGATTAAGGGACCATGGAAAAGAGCCACTACACAGTAATCTAAGGGCGTGTCTACATGTACAACGCTGCACCAACTCCGAGAATGGCAGAAGCTGTGTCGGTAGGAGAAATGCTCCTGCTGACATAGCGCTGTGCACAAAAGCACTGATGTCGGTGTAACTTATGATGCTCAGACAGGTGGTTTATTCACACCCCTGAGCAACACACACAATGCCGGCATAAACTGAAGTGTAAACATAGCCTAATGCTGGCACAGTAATGGTTGTTCTGTGTCCTCATTTGCCAGGAGCCTCTAAAGAGAGTTTGTGGACATAGGAAAACACTTCTTGCCTCCACTTAGCTACATGTAAACTTATTTCTCATGTTTATTCCATGGAGCAAACAGATTTAAACATGTACAAGATGAACCAAAATTTAGAGTCCTCCTTACATTTAAAATGCATATCAATAAATGGATTTTTGTTCCTTCTGAACCCTTGTTCATTCTCCTGAACATCACATGAGCTTCACTGCTTGATAGCTGGCATCATATTTACGGGATGGATAGATGCACTTAGACTAGGGATGAGGTTCTTTGGTTTTTATTTTATCCTTTCTTCATTCCACTGCAAATGAATGGTAACTGCATGCATAATGCTGTGTTGAATCTTTCATAAACCGAAGAAGCTAAACCTGTATTTGCTAGTGTTTAGTATAGAGAAGGGAACAACCTTCATTACTAGAAATTGGGGATACCTGGAGGGACCAGGATATTTTTTATGGATGCAGTCCCCTTGGCCTGCAGTTGATATGGACAGTTTGACTTGCATTTAACGAACATGATCAAGGGAGGCTATCTGATTTTTAACATGAAAATAATTGTGGTCACAGTAGTGTGTGTGTGTGTGCACACCTGCATAACAGTGATTGTAGCCCAATATGCTGTCACTGCAGCAGCACTGAGCATTGTTGTACTAACATGCAGAGTGCACTGGGCTCACAATTCAAATGCTAAAACTATGATAGCATCTAGTTTGCCCTTCCTCTGATGTAACAGCTTAAGCAGTTACATCTTTCCTTGTGAATTGCAGTGGGTATAAGTGTCTCTGTAGGAGACCTGAACCTTCTCATCATCACCTTCTCCACCCATGCATGCACTAAAATTTTGGCTCACTGGTCAGAGCATTATCAGCAACACTCCTTAATTAACTAACTGAAGTATCTGAGCAATGTGAGGCATGCCTTATTTAAGACTTACTACCTCTACAGCACTCTTCACTCTTCTAAGGCTTGGTGCTTTAGACAACAACCAGAAATTGACCCAGAGCCTCTGTGTAGACGAGCAGAGTGCTGACCATTGGGCAACCAGGCTGGTCATCACTCCACAATGCTTTTGTTTTCAAAATGGAAATTACAAAACCTTTTTTTCTTCACTATAAAGTTTTAATGACCAGTACGTGATTTTAAGTGTTTATATTTCTCTTTATAGGCAATGATGAGCAAGTTATACTCCATGATGTTGAAAGGTAAATGCATAGTTTGTTTCCACTGCTGCTTCAGCTTCATAACCTTAGTCACTGGAGGCGTCCAAACTGATGGTCTTTACTTTTCTTCTAGAACATTTTAGCCCAAAACGTACTGTCTTTATAAAAAAACAAAAACAAAAAAGGTGACATTTTGAAGTAAAAATATTACATTGTGGGGAGGTTTTCCCTTTGGTTTCATGTTATTTGGGTGGGCGGGGGGATAGGTACTCTTATGAAGACAGTAGTATGTTGCAAATGGGGAATTATAAAGTTGAAGGGCCACATTTTTTAAAGGTATCGAGGCCCTAGTGGGATTTTCAAAAGCACCTACGCACCTAATTCCCACTGAAGTCAAGGGGAGTTAAGTGCCTAAATACCTTTTAAAAATCTGGCTCCAAGGGCCCAGTTCCCCAAAGCCTTGCGGTTTTGGTACAAAGTGAGTGTAAAATCCTACAGGTGTAAATAACTACACACGGTGCAAGGCATTGGTCATTCACACCTATAGGATTTTACACCCACTTGATATCAGAAGTACGAGGCTGTGGGGAATTGTGTCCTAGAAGTGATATGGTGAGATAACATGGGTAGAAAGGTTATCCAAAGTATATTTTGACAACATAGTGTTACCCTGTCTAAATATCAGAGTTGAACAATCAGGATAGTAAGTTTCTTCTGATCTGGATTTGATTTCTGGGGTGCAACCTTTGTGGGCTAATGTTTTGGTCTGTACATGCTGTTTAGCTCCCACAAACTGTTAAGTAATAAAGATTAAGTAATGTGCACTGATGAAAAATGAATATGAAGTCAGACAAGGCAAGAACGGATCTAAGAATAGTGAGAAATATAAACCTTAAATCTCTGTGTTGCCTGAGTCCTGGTTAGCATAATTTGGAAGGATCTCTGTTGCTAAGTGTGTTCAAAACTCTTTATGCTGAATAAAAGTCCCAAAATAAATGTTTCACCTGAGTGTCTGACTTGACTTTTGACTGAAGAGAAAATATAACCGCTGTATGGCTTGCTCTTCACACTCATTCTTAGTAAGAACAAATCCTCTCCACTTTGCTTGTGTTCTCTGGCTTACACCTGGGAATGTAAAACAAAACAAAAACCGTACACAGTTTTGTTTTATATCTCTTCTCCCCACCCTCCCCCATTCCCTCCTAGTTTTGACAAGAAGTCTTTATCACTGGCATCTTTTATAGAAAGTGATTGTTCACCATATATCTTGCTTGAGTGTTTGTTTTAAGTACAGTCCTTCCTTTGATTTTGTTTTGGCATGTGCTTCTGTTACATACTGGATTTTCAGATTTATTCTGTCCAATTGCAGCACATTTGACCCCTTCCTCTATTACTGCAATACTTTGCACCATCTTCTGCGGGGAACGCAGTCAGGGTGATATTTTGAATTCTGATTTTAATTTTCTAAAATTTCACTGTTTAACATTTTATGTTTTAATGATGGCTGTATGTAAACTAGCTCCATCAGATTCTTTTTTATTTTTTTTTCATATGCTCAAGTGGAACTTCCTGCTGCTGCTATTCTAGCCTTTACATTATCAAAACTGCTTTCCAAGTTAGTCACCTCTGAGACAGTTACTCGATCTGTCTCCTAGATCAGCAGTTCTAGCATGGGCTCTGCTAAAACTTGCATTAATTTCAGACAGGATTTCCTTGAAGGACTTGCTGTACCCTGGAGTTTTTGCTAGACAGATTGTGCATCTAGGTTGTTCCCCAAGAAATACAGCAAATCCAGGAGTCTCTCACTGGCTGTTCTAGCCTTTAAGTAGTCATGATGGCCTGTCTTTTCTTGGCATTCTTCCTTTCTTGGTCCTTTTCAAAGTGACCTACAAAAATGGGAGGAGAGTAGAAACTGGGCTTGAACCCTTGTTTTGCTACTGTATGTTGGATAAAGATTACATGTGAGGAAAGGGGGCTAGGGGTTTGTGGGGGGAGTGTCTTCTCAGCTTGTTTTCCACATTAGAAATTCAGATGTGGTCTATCCTGGAAGACACTGATTGGAGAACTAGTGAAATGACATCCCAAGAGGAAAGCTGAGTAGCTGAGACTTCTTAAAACTGTTGTTCTTTTAACAGTTAACTCCAATGATTGGCACACCTCTAGGTGAAAGAGAGCTTGTATTAAAGAATCAACACTCCCACCTCCTTGTCCCTTTTTAATTAAGAAATGAAAGCTAGCTATCTTTAGGGCCCCAGGAAGACCCCTCTCAAACACAGGAAACTAGAGCTGACATTCATAATACTTTCAAGGTAAAAAAACAAGCAAGCAAACAAAAACTTTAACTAAAATCAGAACACTTTGAGACCACCTTTTTTACTCCCTAAAGAAATGCAAATAAAATAAAAAACACAAGCACAACTTAAGCAAGGTTACTTCTTTAAAACAGATATGACCCCCACAATGTATTTTCCCTTAATATTATTGTCAAAGTTGCTGGCTCCACCCTTGCATGAAGTTCTTGCCATTTTAAAAGCTTCAGTGCTGTTAGTAGCACAGAATGTTGGGCCAAACTCATTCCTGGTGTTAAATATATATATGAATTTACCCCATTACTTTACTTATGTTCCCTTCCTTAAAACATCACAGTTGAGTAACTGTTTATTTTATATTAATTCTGTTTACAATTACTAGTATATTAGTAGCTTGTAAACTTTAAAAGACTGAAAAGAAAGAGGAACTGATGGAGCTCACTTATTGCAAAACTTATCTAATGCAACCTCACTCTTGTAGCCACCTTCACACTTTGGAGGCTTTTTGTGATAGATATGTAGGTGTCTAGTTAGCAAATATTGTTTTTTAACTCCATAACAAGAACTTCATATCTAGTCTGAGCAGTGTTAATCTTGTCGCTCAGTACTGCCAGGTGACAAAATTATGGCTATCAATTGCCTCCTGAAACAATGTACACCAAAAGGAGGGGAAATAATACATATTTGTCTTGCAGCAGTGAGACCTTGGATGTGTTTGCACATGAAGATGCAGTGTATGGCCTTTCAGTGAGCCCAGTGAATGATAACGTCTTTGCCAGTTCATCCGACGATGGCCGGGTTCTCATTTGGGATATCCGAGAGTCTCCCCATGGAGGTGAGAGCTGCAGGCAGAAAAGAGTATTAATGTAGAGAGAGCTCTTGAATGCAGAAAAGCTGCCTTTATTGGGGTAGATTTGGGGGCTGGGGAAGGAGTATGGTGCATGATTGGTGTGGGTGGTGATTTGCTGTCTTGTACTAATGTTGGATTGTGGTAATAGCCAGGGTTGCCACCCATCTGGTTTTCACCCAGACAGTCCGGGTTTCAGCTTGTGTGTCTGTCTGGGTGCCGTGTGTTTTTGTTTATCTGTGGAAAATGTTGCAATCCTAAGCAGAAAGGAGGAGGCAGTGCAGCAGCCGCTGCAGCTGCCTGTGGGGCCAGGCTGCTTGTGAGGCTTGCAGCGGTGCGTGGCCCTGCACAGCCCTCAGGTAGTGGGTAAGGCGGCCTCGGCTGTGCAGGTGAAGACCCTGCCAGCGACGGGGGCAGGGCCTTGGGGGAAGAGGTTGAGAAGGTACGGGGTCTCGGGGTCCTGTTACCAGCCATTAGAAAGGTGGCAAACCTAGTAATAGCACAGGATTGCCAGCCTACACGGCTTCAAATATCAGATCCGAAAGATCATATTTAGTTTTAAATATACGTTTTTCTGCATCCATACATTCAGGGAGCCTATCCCATCTCCTAACAGTTGGTGTGTCCACGCTCTCCTTTTTTTCCCTTTGTCCCTTTTTGAAGACGCATTAGAAAAAGAAGTATCTTCTAAAGATCAAAGATCTGAGATTAAAATGCCTTAATCAGAATCCTATGGTTATTGTATGGTTTCATTATAGGGCACCTAAACAACCTTAACTCTGCTCTAACTGTGCATTTCCATATCTTAAATCTGAATTTCCTGGGATTATAAAGATCATTTTGGAGATAATTACAATATCCTGTAGTATATCACTCTAAATGACTGGTATGTATTCTCCCCCTTAACTCCATTTTAAAATAGTTTCTGTCTGGAAATTGAATTCAGAACATGCATCATGTCACTGCAGTAATTATTTCCTTTCTCTCTCCTCCCTGACTTTACATCAGTTTCATCTTATTGCCCTCTAATATAACATTTTATTTGGCATAAAGCTGCTGTTTGGATCCACAGTACTTTGGTTCCTCACTGAATTAGTCATCTGCTAGGAGTCCTGGCCTTGCCCACTAACATGTCAGTGCCACCCACTTCTGGGATTAGTGCAGCTGTCTGTGATTAGCAGGGTTGCAGGCACTACCCCTCTGGCCTGCATTTTCAGGTCCTAGAATGAACTGAGTCCTTGAACTAGACATGAAAGCCCATCAGAAGTACCTATAATAAATCCAGTTTCTGTATGCAACATGAACTAAACATTTACCTTTGAGGTTACTGAGCCGTTAATTTGGCTCCTGTAAAATTTTCTGCTTCTGCATTTACACTTTCTTCTATGTGATGAGGAGAGTTTTTCGGGTGTGTGCTTACTTTGTGTTCAGGTTCTTTCCTGATCTATTAAATTAATGTGACAGAAGGCAAATACATTTATTAGTTGCCTGGAAAAATTTGTTCTTTTCTGTATATGGAAACTAAGTGCCTTAATGCAGTACTTTTTAAAAGGGTTTCTCTTTTAATTCTTTGCAAAACAATAAAAATAAACCATGCTCTAATTAAAATAAATCCACAACTTTTCTGAATCCGGCTGTTTGTTGTAGCACACAGAAATTCTCAGGTAGCTGTGATGTCCCCAGTGGTGGTACATTCTGTAGTACAGAAAGAGAACCTGGAACTGGCCAGCATCGTTCTTGGAAGTTTGTCTGTCTCTATTCAAACACAAATATAACAATATTCTGTGACATATGCCAAGTGCTCTATATAGCTTGGTTAGTGGTGAAATCTAACATTTTGTTCTAGGCTTGGTTCAGTTTTCAAGCTGCTTTTATATGTTGTCTAAAGGAGGGGAAAGAGTGAAGTTTAATAAAACATTTCTACTGCATTTTGCGTTTTGCAAAAAAAGGGCTGTCAAGAGATTTTAACGTAAGAACATAAGAAAGGCCGTACCGGGTCAGACCAAAGGTCCATCTAGCCCAGTATCCTGTCTACCGACAAGTATCAGAGGGGGTAGCCGTGTTAGTCTGAATCTGTAAAAAGCAACAGAGGGTCTTATGGTACCTTTAAGACTAATAGGAGTATTGGGAGCATAAGCTTTCGTGGGTAAGAACCTCACTTCTTCAGATGCAAGAGGTGCATCTGAAGAAGTGAGGTTCTTACCCACGAAAGCTTATGCTCCCAATACTTCTGTTAGTCTTAAAGGTGCCACAGGACCCTCTGTTGCTGTCTACCGACAGTGGCCAATGCCAGGTACCCCAGAGGGAGTGAACCTAACAGCAATGATCAAGTGATCTCTCCCCTGCCATCCATCTCCACCCTCTGACAGACAGAGGCTAGCAACACCATTCCTTACCTGTCCTGGCTAATAGCCATTAATGGACTTAACCACCATGAATTTATCCAGTTCTCTTTTAAACTCTGTTATAGTCCTAGCTTTCACAACCTCCTCAGGTAAGGAGTTCCACAAGTTGACTGTGCGCTGCGTGAAGAAGAATTTCCTTTTATTTGTTTTAAACCTGCTGCCTATTAATTTCATTTGATGACCCCTAGTTCTTGTATTATGGGAATAAGTAAATAAATTTTTCCTCATCCACTTTCTCCACAAAAAAAAAATCTTGATTAATCATGCTGTTAAACACTAACAGAATACCATTTATTGTTTTTAGATGTTTTCTATATTTTCAAATATATTGATTTCAATTACAACACAGAATACAATGTGTACAGTGCTCACTTTATATTTTTTATTACAAATATTTGCACTGTAAAAAACAAAAGAAATAGTATTTTTCAATCCACCTAATACAAGTACTGCAGTGCAGTCTCTTTATCATGAAAGTTGAACTTACAAATGTAGAATTATGTACAAAAAAATAACTGCATTTGAAAAAATAAAACAATGTAAAACTTTAGAGCCTACAAGTCTACTCGGTCCTAGTTCAAACAATCGCTCAGACAAACAAGTTTGGTTACCGTTTGCAGGAAATAATGTTGCCTGCTTCTTGTTTACGTCACCTGAAAGTGAGAACAGATGTTTGCATGATGCTGTTGTAGGCGGGGTCGCAAAATATTTGTGCCAGATACTCTAAAGATTCATATGCCCCTTCATGCTTCAACCACTATTCCAGAGGACATGCGTCCATGCTGATGATGGGTTTGCTCAATAACTGTCCAAAGCAAAGCGGACCGACACATATTCATTTTCATCATCTGAGTCAGATACCACCAGCAGAAAGTTGATTTTCCCTTTTTCTGGTTCAGGTTCTGTAGTTTCTGTATCTGAGTGTTGCTCTTTTAAGACTTCTGAAAGCATGCTCCACACTTCATCCCTCTCAGATTTTGGATGGCACTTCAGATTCTTAAACCTTGGGTCGAGTGCTGTAGCTATTTTAAAAAATATCACATTGGTACCTTCTTTGCGTTTTGTCAAATCTTCTGTGAAAGTGTTCTTAAAATGAACATATGTTGGATCATCATCCGAAACTGCTATAACATGAAATATATGGCAGAATGCTGGTAAAATAGAACAGGAGACATAGAATTCTTCCCCAAGGAGTTCAGTCACAAATTTAATTAACACATTTATTTTTTTAACGAGCATCATCAGCATGGAAGCATGTCCCCTGGAATGGTGTCTGAAGAAGGAAGGGACATACAAATGTTGAACATATCTCGCATGCAAATACCTTGCAACACTGGCTACAAAAGTGCCATGAGAATGCCTGTTCTCATTTTCAGGTGACATTGTAAATAAGACGCAGGCAGCAGTATCTCCCGTAAATGTTAACAAACTTGTTTGTCTTAACGATTGGCTGCAGGAGAAGTAGAACTGAGTGGACTTGTAGTCTCTGAAGTGTTACAATGTTTTGTTTTTGAGTGCAATTTATGTGACCAAAAAAAAATCTACGTTTGTAAGTTGCATTTTCAGGACAAAGATTTCAGCTCATACAAGTACTATAGTGCATTGAAAAATACTATTTCTTTTGTTTATATTATTTTTTATTACAAATATTTGCATTGTAAAAAATTATAAAGTGAGCACTTGTACACTTTGTATTGTGTTGTAATAGAAATCAATATATATGAAAATGTAGAAAAACATCCAAAAAATTTAATAAATTTTAATTGGTATTGTATTGTTTAACAGTGCGGTTAAAACTGCGATTAATATATTTAATCATTAATTTTTTTGAGTTAATCTCGTGAGTTAACTGCGATTAAGTGACAGCCCTATGCAAAACTCTTTTTTTTTTTTTTAATTCTCAATTTTTGAACTAAACTACTTGATAGTGTATCTCTAATAGTCCCACTGTTGGGTAAGTATACAATTAGGTTTATTAAAATACACCATATTGAGTGAACACCTAACTAAACAGGTAGGTCTCTGAATAGTTTTTTCTTCAACCAACCAAACAAACAAAAAACAACAACAAAACCCACCCTCTTTTATTGTCTCTTTCTGACAAGACAGACTGTAAAGCCTTATCAGCAACAGGTAGTTTTCCCAGTACAGACAATGGGTGTTAGCAACAGGTAGAGCTGAGCACTGTTTAACTGCAAGTGTGCAAAAGATGAAACTGTATTTAGCATCATATGGCTAAACTCAAGTTTAACTAAGGCTTCTGAAATCATTTGTACTTACCTATACTTGCAATTAAATCATATTTGTCACTGCTTCAGCTGTACCTGTTACTGACACTCATTTAAGAGATGGCCTTATAACTAACGTGGAGCAGGATTGCACTCGATACATTTGAGATGGTTCTGGGGCAGCTTCTTAAGAGGTTTATTGATAAGGATGGCCTTTTGTCCAGGGGTTGTTCGGTGTCAGTATGAAGTCTGCATGTTTTCTAGTGATTAAATAGAAACAAACATGTATGGAGGCTCCAGTGCAGCATTTAAGTCCCAAGCTTGTAATCATTTTGCTACAAGACGTAGTGCTCCCCACTATAAGTGCCAGTAAGTACTCTCACTGATTTCAATGGGACCATTTGTGGTAGTGAGCACTATGCCTACTAGTAAATGTATGCAGGGTCAAAATCCTTAAAGTCTGGCAAACTCCTTTTAAAATCTCAAATCTCATATATAAGCTACTAGAATATATTCTATTTTAACTAACAGCCATAGAGTGGAATTCAGTTCCCCCAAGCCCTCAATCTCTTGCATAGACTTTCCCTTTTAAAAACCTGTTTTCTCAAGCTTTGGGAGGGATGGTATTGAACGTCTCTTGTAAGAAACAAACCTTTTCATATTGCTATGTGTGAGAGCTGCAAGTGTGAAATAAAGCAGAAGAGAACGATAACCAAATTAAATCCCTTAATTAAATTGACTAATTTGGATAGTATAATCTGTTTTTAATTAAACAAATTGTCAGACTTTTGTAAATTAGGAGAAAAGTACAGTGCTGTACTTTGAAAGGTAAGTGTGTCTTTAATGCAGGTGAAATTCCAGTGATTTAGTTACAGTAACTCGGCCAAGTGAATATTTACTAAATAAAAAAACCCTTCATTTGGCAATCTGGCACTATTCCAGGATCTCCATTCGGTGAATGGGGTCTGTGTTTCTCAGTGAGGGCTGCCGTTTTAATGATACAGCATTTATGTCCCAGCAGGAACCCGATTTGATGATGTAAACTGAAAGGATCGGTTCTACCGTTAGTCTGCTTTTGAAACTGCCTGTTGACTAGAGCCAGCCTTAGTGCTTTGGGTGGGCTTGCCAAACAAATGTTTGCCCCTCCTGATCACACTACTACACACAGGACAGTCTTGGGTACTCCAAATTTAACTGATCTTCTGTAAAAATGGGAGGGAGAAATTTAGGCCTGCTGCTTGTGTTGGGGCCCGTGCCTAGCTGTCACCAGGCAAGTGTGTTTTAAGGGACCGCTCTCTAGACCTCAGCTTTAGGAGCTGTTAGGCCTGCAGTCTCTGGAGGGTTGTGTGTGCCTTCCAATAAATTTTAGCACTTGTAATAGCTTTTCATAAACTTTAATCACCAGAACAGCACTATAAAATAGAAACATTTCCCTGTCTGTAAAATTGAGATCAGTTGGAGGCTGAGACTTGACCAAAGCTACAAAGGGAGTCTCTATTAAAACACAGGGTCCCTTTATCTGTCCTGTGCTCGGTGAATTTGCCTTCTATTCGCCTTTTCCCCTTCATAGTTAGAGGTCACACTAGCTATTCAGTGGAGGTACTTGGCTCAGCTGTAGGCATTTGACATGTGCCATCAATGGCAACCATTGACCCCTTGTGGGCTGCAAATTGGTTAAAAGTATTCCTAAAAAATAAGTCAATTTCAAGAGCACCAAAAGCCAGTCATGGGTAGCTATAGGGTAGACCAGGGGTAGGCAACCACAAGTTGATTTTCAGTGGCACTCACACTGGCCCACTGGTAGGAGGGGTCTGCATTTTAATTTAATTTTTAAACAAAGCTTCTTAAATATTTTAAAAACCTTACTTTACATACAACGATAGTTTAGTTATATATTATAGACTTATGGAAAGAGACCTAAAAACGTTAAAATGTATTACTGGTACACGAAACCTTAAATTAGAGGGAATAAATGAAGACTCGGCACACCACTTCTGAAAGGTTGCCGACCCCTGGGGTAGACTATGAATAATGGGATCATTTGGGAGGAAATCACAGGGATAACTTCTCAAACTTAGTGTTCAGTTTATGATGTCCAGGTAATCTCTCTAATGAATAGAAACTAGAAACTGAAACTTCTTTTTTAAAAGAAAAACAAACCACCCCCCTCCCTTAAAAATAGCCCTGATATTTATAGATCTCCAAAATGTTGGATGCTTGCAAATGTGGGACCCAAAAGTCAGTCAGTTTAAAACAACTTACTCTTCCATTTCCAGTGATTTCTAATGGTAGAGAAGCTCCTCTTCAAACCGGATAGCAGATCCTCATGTTTCTTTTAAATGCTTCACTGCTCAGAGGTCCCAAACTGGATAGGTGCCAAATTTGTAGTAGGCACTATACAGACACTTAAGGAAAAAGTCCTTGCTCTGAAGAGCTGAGTCAAAAAAATGTGGCAGAATAGCATGTAATCTACAAGTAGAAGAATTGAGATGATGGCAGGCACATGTCATGTTAGTTGCATGTCTTTCTCTTTAAAAAGTTTTTATGCATTTTTATTGGTTTTATTTTTATTGTTCTGTGTATAAGACTTGAAGGTAGTTTGTTAGTGATTACAAAAATAAATGTAAGTAATTAGAATACTCTTGTATTACCATGGAGTCATAGTGACACTACTTCTGCTGGGTAGTACGAACTTTTGCCAACACTTTCAAACTTGAGTGCTTAATGTTAAAAACCCAATACAAGTGACCTGAGTTTCAGAGGTGCTGAGACTCTTTAATGCTGATTTTTAAAGGAGTTGTGCCCATATTCAGCCAGGGCTGATTGCGGTCACCACAGAACGTAAAATTGATGTAACTTATACTAATTTTTTCATGTCCACTGAATAAAAAGCTGATGCAGATTATGCTATTGGAATCATAAACCTGCTTAACCAAGTAACTTACCTACATGTGATGTTACGTGTACCAGGTATGTTTCCTCTGAACTTCAGCACATCTCTGTGAATCACAAAACTATTGAATAACACTTAGAATTAAAATAAATGACACAGCCAGTGGTTCTCTGACACTGATCTTTAGAGCATTTGTAATCTGCAGTGATTTGTGGAGAGATGGCTTCTCACATGGTTCTGACTCTTTCCCCTTGTTTCTAGCTGCCAAATTTCATTAAGTAATGTTACTTTTCCATGTAAGCAAGTACTGCAGTTGCCTTTTATGAATGGGGAGGGCTCCATGAAATTTATTCCTTTAGTAAATATGTGGTTTGCACTATGAAACTTTGAAAACTGCTGATTTAAGAACCCACTGACTTAGGATCAGCTTTTGCCTTCCATCTTAATGAGATTGAAATTTTGGATCTGTATAATGTCATGGCCTTAAACTCTTCTGTTAAGCTTCTACGTGGAGAATTTTCTTAAACTGCCATATATGGGATTTTTCCACACTGGGCAAAGATGATATATGTGGGTGGATTTCAAAACATCAGTTATGTTGTTTGGAATAAGAAGAACAGGAGTACTTGTGGCACCTTAGGGCTGTAGTCCACGAAAGCTTATGCTCTAATAAATTTGTTAGTCTCTAAGGTGCCACAAGTACTCCTGTTCTTCTTTTTGCGGATACAGACTAACACGGCTGTTACTCTGAAACTTGTTGTTTGGAATGTGTTTAATGTAAGAATCTGCAGGGAAATGTGTCTGTATTTTCAGATCACTATATGGAAATGGTATACTGAGTTGCAAAATCATTGCATCAGAACAGTTGCATGCATTGTTTGTTCTTATGTCTGAAATCTTTTTTCTTTTTTTTTTTTTTTTCAACAGATCCCTTCTGCTTGGCAAACTACCCATCAGCCTTTCATAGTGTGATGTTTAATCCAGTAGAACCCAGATTACTGGCTACTGCCAACTCTAAAGAGGGTGTGGGACTTTGGGATATTCGCAAACCACAGAGGTAAGAGCTGGCTGTCTTTTTATTCTTATAGAGTATTATGTTGCCTAATCTTCTTTTCATAGGTGCTGGCATGCCATTCAACTAGCTGTGGTCCAAATGTGGGGTGGTGAGAAAGGACCTGAATGAGAGGCACAATAAAAAATTTTAGAGCACGAAGTTTTGCAATAATGGAGGATTAATTGTGTGTGTGTGTGTGTGTATATGTGTGTGTGTGTGTGTGTGTGTGTGTGTGTGTATATATATATATAGTAGAACCTTGATTTATACAAAAACTCCTTTTATTCATAATGGAGCTTCATCTCCCCAGGAATTTTGGAAAGCTGAAAGGCTCACCAGGCTATCATCACTGCATCTTAACTTTACACCCAGCATTGATGCACTGAAATACTGGTAGAGTGCGCAACCTTAGTGGAAGCTAGCTGTTTTTGAGTAACTGGAGGAAAAGCCATCAGTCTCCAAAGTCTGTGTGCCTTGGGTGAGCTGACCCAGCAGCAACTCCCAGTTATCCAAGGGTTTCAGATATTCAAAAAGTCCTATGGATACTCAGACTTCTATTGTCTAATTCAACTTCATTATTCTGCTTTCTGGCAAAAATGTACAATTTAAAAATGAGTGTGTGCGATTACAGTATTAGGGGAGATGTACTTCCTTTTAAAATGAAGGACATCCCTAATGTGCAACATCTGAGTGTGGTATGTGCACTTAGAATTTTTCTTTTGGAGCTGCTTTTTTGGGAAGGAACGTTCTTCTTCTTCTTTCTCCCTTTTTACAAATTTAACTTTAGAACTAAATTTAATTTTCTCTTGATCAGCATAATCTGAGAATTCTTTTGAGCAGTTCAAGTAAATGTATAAAATTTCCCTTTTTGTTTTTTCTTGTTTCGTAATTGGAAATACGCAAATGACATTACAGTAAAGAAAATTGGCACGTGCCGATAAATGAAAGAGAATTCCAAGCGAATGAATTTACAGTGATTTACACTGCCCATAGCCCCAGATTTACAATTTTACTCAGACAACAGCGCACTTGTATTTATTACGTATCCACTGGTAGAGCAGACTAATCTTCATCTAATGGAATTAGATTAGGACTGGCTTTTATAGAAAACTCATTTAAACCTGTTGAGACATCCATTGTACTGATGACAGAATGATGGACTCTGATTTATTTAAACTGTGAATTGTGTAATGGATTGGTTTTGTGTTTTGGTACCTAGTTTTAATCAGGACTTTCCCATGGGTCCTTGGCTGTGGAACTCTCTCACTTGGAAGATCTGTGAGAGTCCCTCATTGGCTGCCTTGTAATGCTACACGTCAACCATCTAAATGTTGAGAGAGTGAACTAAAAGAGTAGTTAGAATCTGTATCTAAATTGCCTTACCTGATCTTTTCCATACTTTCAACGCTAAGCTAACTGTAACTTTTCTGATAGTTACTGAGACTTATTTAGCCCTTAATGAGCATTGTTGTCCTTGCTCATCCCTTTAACATGAAGTTCTAGTTTAAGGGCTTCTCTATGCAAACACTCTTTTTTTGAGGCAAGCTAGGGTCTAAATCACCTCTGCACCAGTCTGCCGCCCACTAAGTGTCTGGGTGGATCCTGCTGCCATACACTACAAATTCTGTAGTATGCTTTCCGGAATAGATCAAAATGCAGTAGGGAACTCTTCGTGCATATGAGCAGGATCCACATGGACACTTACCCCGTACTAGCCTGTGTACTATGTTTACACTCCAGGTTGCAGTGCGCTGTCTGTGTAGACAAGCCCTAAATAATTACTAACAGTTTAATTGTAGAATTCTGTGTCCCAGTTTCACTGATACAGTCAGGTTCCCAGCTCAGTTTTTCCTTTGTCAATACTATAAAATATCTTTTTTGCTTGTAAAAAGATAAGCAATCTGGGCTCTTTGTTTCTGGCTCACCCCTATCTATGGTAATAAAGCTTCCATGGTTGTAACTCAGGGCTTGTCTACGCAGGGAAATGTACTGGCATAACTCTACTGTTATAACTCTCAGTATGGACGTTTATTGTAGAATGAGTGCCTTTTTCCAGTTTAACTTATGTCATGACACAGCTCTCTATTCCAGAATAAGTGTCCACATGGGGAGTTACAGCAGTATAGTTATGCCAGAAAGTTGCTCCGTATAGATAAGCCCTTAGTTACCAAATTCCTAGATGAGCTAGAATAGAGTGAAATGTGCTCTCCCAAATAGATGGCTGTGCTGTGCTGGGCTAACATGACCTAGAAAGTAGCCAAAATTGTCATTAAATGCAGCAGAAATTATCTTGAATAAATATATGTAAGATGGTACCATTTTTATGCATGTACTAACTTTTTTTCTGGCCGTGATAGCACTCTCTTGCTGGCGAGTTCATACTTTTCTGTTTCTACATTTTAGACCTTTATTTCCATCCTGCCAGGTCTCTGGGTTGGTCTCTAAGGAGTCAGTAGTGATCTTTTTTCCCCTCAGAACCTGATGGTGTTCTGCTTCTCTCACTGACTTGTAGAATAACTAAGATCTCCAACCTTAAGACACTCCTCTGCCCCATTGCTTAGCCTTAGTAAGCAGTAACTTACTGCAGAATGGAGAGCTTGGGGCAGGGAAGGGAGGAATAACCAACTTTGCCTATTATTTCAGAGGGCACTAATTTAATTCATACTTGTATAGCTTTGTTCTTGCTGATACCCAAAATGGTCACCTTAAAAAGAGTCACCAATCTGAGTATGTTCTGTCTTTTGGCTGCTATTTATATTGTTCTGGATTTAACAGGCTTATTGTTGAACAAAATAATAAACTTTGCAGGGAGAAGTTGAATGTCAGACATATGAAATCCTCATTTAGGGCAAGATTCTGCATCTCTTACTCAAGAAAGTCCCATAATTGACTTCAGTGAGTTTTTTTTTTTTTTTTTTTTTCCACTGACTAAGGGATGCAGGATTAGGCCGCTGAGGCTTTGACTGGACTGGAATATGTTGGCAAAGACTTGCATATTTTAAGCGTAGTGTGTAGACAAGGTACTCTGCCTTAGCACATACTTTAACTTGACCAGTTTAACAACTCTATGAGTTAAGCATGTGTTAACGGCCGGATGCCTTGTCTACACTAGACTCTTCAGCTGTGTTGGCCAACTTGCTAACCGCCTTAACATCAACTCTTTAAACTCTAATCTAGACAAGGCTTTTGTGTAGTTTCAGAAGTATGCCTCAGCTGTTCTAGTTTTCTACACTGGAGGATGTTGTGTGATATAGCAACCCCCACCGCCCAAGCTGGCTGGGATGGTGAGAAGGGGTCAAAATAGACTGTAAACTTATACATCTAGGAACAGAGAATGTAGGCCATTCAGGGTGGGGGACTCTATCCTGGGAAGCAGTGACTCTATCCACCATCACCCCCACAGATTTCTTCAGTCAGCTGAACATGAACTCAGTGTGATGCTGTGGCCAAAAGGGCTAATGTGATCTTTGGAGGTAGAAACAGGGGAAAAGTGAAAGGGGTAAGGTGGTTACATTACCTTCTGTATGTCTCACTAATGCGACTGCCGCTGGAATACTGCATCCAGTTTTGGTGTCAACAATTCAAGAAAGCTGTTGATAAACTGGAGAAGGTTCATAGAAGAGCCATGAGAATGATGAAAGGATTGAAACACCTGCCTTATAGTGATACTCAAAGAGCTCCATCTGTTTAGCTTACAGAGAAGACTGAGGGCTGACTTGATCAGTCTATAAGTACTTACAGGAGAAACAAAAATTTGACGGTCTAGCAGACAAAAGTATAAAAAGATCAATGGCTGGAAGCTGAAGCTAGACAATTTCAGACTGGAAATAAGGCGTAATTTTTAACAGTGAGGATAACGTTGTGGTAGTGGCTTCCCTATATCTGGTGATTTTAAAATATATGCTCTAGTTCAAACAGGAATTATTTTGGAAAAATTCTATGGTCTGTGATGTGCAGGAGGTCAGACTAGATGATCGGTGGTCCCTTCTAGCCTTATACCATATGAATTAACTGGGTTATAATCCCAGGTTATTTTGTTCTAAAATACAAAAGTCTTTGCCATTTGCGCTAAGGAGAATTTCTATCAGTAACGAGGCTTTTATACCTTCTGTTCATCAGCCACTAGAGATTAGCAGCCATGACACTATAAGAAGCAGCACTCCTCACCCCTTCTAATTTAACCATAAAAACTGTAAAATATTTTTCAGTTTTTTGTTCCTGCTGTGTGAGTACAACTTGTCCCAGGCTTTGAAATGGATCAGCCTTCCGATTAGCAGAAGACAGTAGCAGCTTTCTAACTATTGCAGTGTAGTGATCAAATGAGAAGCCAAACTTTCCTCTAAATATGTGGGGAAAGATAGGGGAAGTTACACAGGCTTGAGATAGGTCTCAAAAGTTTAATTGGTCAAGTCTTAAATTTGATCATGAACTGACTAAATGAGTCCTAGGTTACATCTTGTATGAGAGAATGACCACTAAAAAGAAACCAATAGAAAGAGCTAATCTCTAAATACAAGACAAGTCACTTAACTGCTTTTCTGTTGCCAAACTGATTCAACACAGCAAGTGCATTTTTCTGTTGCATTGATATTTTGGGAATCTTGAGTATGGTGCTTTGGCTCCTGAGTGCTAACATGTGAAGTGCTGATCAAACACAAACAGCGCTGTATGAAGCCTAGCTGGGGCATAAGGTGGTTTTGTTGAAAGAAACAGATCTCCAAAATCATATGGGCCTTACTTATTGTCCTTCTTTCTTTAATAATACCTTAGAACCAGGTTTAGTGAGCTCTCTAAGGCAGGGGTTCTCAAACTGGGGGTCGGGACCCCTCAGGGGCTCACGAGGTTATTACATGGGGGTCACGAGCTGTCAGCCTCCACCCCAAATCCCGCTTTGCCTCCAGCATTTGTAATGGTGTTAAATATATAAAAAAGTGTTTTTAATTTATAAGGGGGGGTCGCACACAGAGGCCTGCTGTGTGAAAGGGGTCACCAGTACAAAAGTTTGAGAACCACTGCTCTAAAGAAAATGCTACACTGCTTTTGCAAATCCTTGAGGAGGATGACTGTTCAGACTGAGCTGTCATAAGGCTTTTGTGCCACTAGATGGTGTCTAGAATCCATATTGTGTACCCAAAAAACATGTTTGTGCATGTCTTGAAAATTATCTTTGCTTACAAGAGTGAAGAATGTATTGTACAGAACTGCCTGGAGTAAATAAATAAGGCAGATTACATATTTTCTCCTTTGGACATGTCTAATTACACAGTATTTTTAAATTCTCAAGTTTTCCACTTTTTTTAAACCTGGAACCTGTTAAAGGATATACTGTCTATTTCTCCATCTCAGTTCTCTCTCTTTAGCAAAGTCAGATGAGGTTTATTCTTACCTATGTCAACTAATCTGGAAATCACTTGAGATCAGAATGGATTTAGGTGCCTCTTGTTTTTTGCCATCTTCCACTTTTGAAATGGTCAGCAAACAAAACATTCCCATGAACTCCCATTAGTGCTTTTGACTGCTGTTCATGATGGGGATGCTGAGCTTGCACCCCTATTCCTCATTCTTGAAGGGTGAAGGTGTTAAATGCTGTCCAGGAACAAGTGTCTTGTTTGGTTGAGTGAAAGGGGGTGAAACTGAATAGTTTCCGTAGGGGATTGGTAGTGAGATATGGAACTCTTCACCTGTAAGAGACTGGTTCAAATCTAGCTAAGGTTTGTAATAACCAAAAGTTACCATCTGATGGCCGTACTATGACTTCTAGCCCTTGTCACATAAATCAGTCTGTTTTCAAGTAGCTGGGTGTTGAGGTTAAGACAGTAGCTTTCACCACCTCTTAAAAACAAAACAAGCAACTCCTAAAATCAAATCAGCTCTTAGTTGTCTTGTAGAACTTCTTTTCTCAGCGAAGAGAACAGTACTCCGGTGTATATTGCCCCTTCTGATAAGAAAAAGCTATTTGCATAAATAATTGTCTAAAATTTACCTGAGCCTAAGATGCACTACTATTCATACAGAACTTACTAAAACTAAGAGGGCTGGGCTAATGAATCTTATCCATATTAGCATCTTGAGTTGGAACGTGGTCTTACTGCCTCTCTCATACTCCAAGCCCAGGAAGCAAGTTCCAGCTCTGTAGGTAGGGATTGCCTCACTTGGTTCAGTAGTGAACCTTCCCATTAATTAAAGAGCAGATCCTTTGGACTTTAAGGATGTTCCTTCCTGTCTGAATATAGTGGAAAGGTGGGGGCTATCATGTGGAAAATGTAAAGTGGGGTAAAACTCAGTGTATCTTCAGGACTCCAGTAAAGTCAAAAAGAGAGCATTTCTCACCCTGTCTCCCCAAAGAAAGTACTGAAAGGTGGCTCTGTAGCTCAAGGTGGAACAGCTTGTAAAGAATCCTCTGTAGTCACAGAATGGACTCATCCTAACTGTATTAGGGGGAGTAAGGAGAATATTATAGTCTCCTTGACCCACTTAACCCCTTGCTATTACAAGCTGCTGTATTTCAGTGAACTGGCACACATGGCATTAGGCTGTAGATATGCACCTTTGCAGGGTATCATTTGTACATACTAAGGCACTAAAGTAGTAAGTCAGACTGTTTCTTCTCTGCAGTAGCTTAGTTAAGCTACTAAGATGGTTTGGGGAAGAGCTCTCACTGTGTCATACTGACAGTCAGAATGTTAACATGTCAAGGTGTTCCTGTGAATGAAGCGAAAGAATTTGGAAGTTGTGCATGTGAGATACATTGGGTTAATACAGGCTGGTTCTTGTTGTAGCCCAGTCAGCATCTTTAACAAGCTTGCCAGAAAAGCACTATTTGAGGCAGGCTTTGGTTGGTTGTCTGCAAGCTTTCACAATGGTACACATATAATGTAACTGCTGTCTCCAAGTGCTGAGCAACAGCGCCACCAAGTGAAATGGATGGGAACTTCAGGTGGTCTGCACCACTGAAAATCCAACCCTTCACTCCTGACTGGTTTTCCTTATTGCCTCAGTCCTGTCTACCTGTGTGGGTGTGAGCTAATGGAAACTTGAAGAGTTAACTTCCATGATGCTGGATCCAATGTAAGGCCTCTGCACTCTGCTATACAGTGCAACATTTCCCCCCCTCCCACCTGGCAAATAAGCCTACTATGGAACCTTTGTTTTGAATCCCATCCCTTATGTAAGTGAAATGTAAGAATAATTCTGATTCCTAAGGAAAAAATCTAGTCTGGACTGTACCGACTTTTCTCCTAGTTAAAATTAATGGGGTGCTATTTATTCATATAATACTTCCCAGTGGTTCTCTCTAGTACTTTTTTCTCCCCCTGCTGTGAATGACACAAACCTCCATTGTGAAAGAGCACTTATGAGTTTGAATGTTAGTTAAGCATTACTGCTTGATCTAGACAACCTTAAATAAACAGCAACTGTAATGTGCTCTCCATTCTTTGTGGAAGTAAAAGATCTGCACGTAGTCTGATCTTATGACTGTGCTTTAAGTGGAGCTCTGTTCATAAAAGGACCTATTCTGAGGAAAAGGAACTGTGGGGGTTTTAGTGCTGCTCTGTGGCCATATTGTGGCACCAGCCTCATGTTCCATAGTGTCAAGCGATAAGAGCTGTGGTATTCAAATGGGGAGAAAGAAATTAGTAATCTCAAGAGCAGACAATGTGGTACAAACAAATAAATGCTAATTCGCAAGCTTTGGGATTGCAGAAGTCCCTTCAAATGGCCAAGAAACCACATCCCTTTGCTTGGCTATGTATAAGCACTAACTGTTTAATTGGTTCAGTACAGTAAAATTATATGCGATATATATTTGTGTGTGTATGTTGGGACATCTGCCAGCCTCTTTCCTAAATGAAAGTTGTGCTGCTGTGTGCAGCAAAAAATAAAGAAATGCATTTTTGTCAACTATTACTCATCAGCATTTTTGTCAACTCATTTCCTCTTCCCCGCCATTTTTGCCTTTTGATGTGAGTTTGACTAATTTTGTACTTGTTGAAATTACTGGTGATAGCTAGTACAGGCACAGGACAAATAGATGCAGTGTAAACTCTCGCCTCCACAGCTCTACCAAAGCAACACAAATCTGACTTGCAGTCCTCTCCCACAGTTCTACAAATGCATCTCAGACCTAAATTGTAGCATCCTCTTACTCGAGTTCTGTGGTGCCATGCAGCTCAACTGATACACCTCACCCTTAATCTGCACTACTGGCTATTGTTCTGCTCCTGGGCTCCGCCTGGCAATGCATAATTCAGTACAAATGCCCTTCATGCCTAGATGCTAAATTGAGATCTGCGCATTTATTTCCAATTGTGTCTGAAGACTGCTTTTTACCACTGTGAAAAGTAATGCAGTAAACCACTGAAACTGACAGTGGAACCCCATTGAATTTGTGAAGAGCTTTGGTACTATTTCAGATTTTGTAGGATGAGGATTTTTGTATGGTGGTAGTTCTATTTTTGAGGGTGTTGGAGCCTTCAGCATAATTACTGTTTTGGAAATGGATCAGGTATTGAAGCTCTTGTGACTGCATTCAGACTTTATCCACCACTTTACCTGTGAGTCCTGTTTTCTGCACGGCCGAGCATTTCTCTTTCCTAAAGTTTTACGTGCACATCTAATCTTTGGTGGTAGCTTTTGGAAAAATGCAGTGCTCCAGTGGTTTAAATGCTCCAGTGGTTTAAAAGCAGAGGTGCTTCTTTAAATCTGTAAAATTTGCACAGCAAACTGCTGGTGTATTTGCTGCCAAATATTTGTACTCCTGAGATGAACACTTTTTTCTAATTTGCTGGTGTAGATACCATACACACTTACCTAAGGTATTTCTAAAGATGCTTATCACTAGGTATGTCTATGCTGCAACTGGGAAGTATGATTCCCAGCCCGGGTAGACAGTACTGAGTCTCCCTCACTTTGCTATTTTTAGTGAGCTAGACCTGTGTGGATGTTGCAACACTGGTGACAACTTGGGTCTGGTGGGCTTGGACTCACTCAAGCAGCTAGCTAACCCATGGTCTGAGCTTGAGTGGCTAGCCTGTGCTGTAATGTTCATGCTGCTATTTTTAGTGTGCTAGCTCAAGCTGAGGTAGTGCCAATCTGTCTACCCACGATGGGAATTGCACCTCTAGCTGCAGTGTAGACATCACCAAAGAGTCTCTGCTGGATACAACCTGGTAGGTAAATCAAGCTTTTTGAGATTGGTACTGTCATCTCTCTTTGGCCTCCCTGCCTTTTTAGAGCTTGTCTTAACTTGGCAATGGACTCAGAATCTTACTCAGATGTTGCCTCTGACTTGGCTTTTGTCTATGTGCCTCTCATCAGAGTATGGTGTGCTTTACACCTGAGCTAGCTGGCCTGTCTTGGGTTATAGGCTAAAGCCAGAGTGCTGCTTATGTCCGGGCTGGTAACTGGCCCACTTTGCAATCTGACTGCATGCTAAACCACTGAAGTGCTAATCTCTGCTTACTGCAGCACTGAGAACCATGGGATTTGATCACAGAAGTCCTAATGACTCACATGAGTGAGGATGGCAACAGTGTGGGCACAATAACTTGAGTATGGCTTTACCGTGTTGCTGCTCACAACTGGGCTAGGCTAACCGGGGTACCGATCACTTGAGTTAACTATGCAGTCTGTGTCCATTAGCAACAAGCTTCTGTGCTGAGCTCTGTGCTACTGCACCTCCTTCCCACTGAAGTGTGTGTTCTCAAACTTCCAGTAGAGTCTGGCCTGCTCCAGACCATAGTCTTTTAAACCCAAGACCGAGACTTGTAGCAGCCTGAGCTCTGCTGCAGGTCAGATGGTCCAGAGCTGAGAAGAAATAGGCACTGGCTGGTACTGCTGAAGTCTTACTGTGGTAAACTGTTTTAGTTGCCCAAAAAGAGAATGGCACTATATGTTTGTAGTTCTGTCACTTCCCCCACCTCCATTCCTTCCCGTTAATATGGACTCTGAAAGCTAGGAGACAACTTGTGGACACTAAAAATTTTTACCAGGTGCTGATAACTGGCGTCATCAATGGTTGCACTGAAAACAGACTAATCTAAAATATAGACTGGACCAATTTCCAACACACATTCAGAAATTGTAGTTGGACCTTACACTGAGCAGGTTCTTCATATTCTTCTATGTAGGAGTGCCAGGTCTAAGAGGCAAGGCTGCTCTTTAATTTGAATCTTCTTTTTGGGGGGGAGGGGAGGAGGAGAAGGTGGCAAGGGAGTGGAATAGGGTAGTGGCCCATCTCTAAAGTGAAACTTTGGAGGAGTCTGATGGTTTTTTGAGTTGAATGTAGGGTTACCATACGTCCGGATTTTCCCGGACATGTCCGGCTTTTGGGGGCTCAAATCCCCGTCCGGGGGGAAATCCCCAAAAGCCGGGCATGTCCGGGAAAATTGGGAGGGCTCAGTGGTGCTCGGCCGGGGCCTATTTGGCTGGTGTCGGGGCCGGTGCGGGGCCGGGGGCATGGTGCCAGGTCGGGAGCCGGGCCGGGCGCGCGGTGTCGGGCCGGGGTCCAGGAGCCGGGCGCGCGGTGTCGGGCCGGGGTCCAGGAGCCCGGCGCGCGGTGCCGGGCCGGGGTCCAGGGGCACAGGGCCGGGCGGGGAGCCGGGGGCGCGGTGCCGGGCCGGGAAGCCGGGGCGGGGAGCCAGGGTCGCTGGGCCGGGAGCCGGGGTTGCCGGGCCGGGGGCCGGGAGCCGGTCTGGGGTCACGGGGCCGGGGAGCCAGGGTCGCTGGGCCGGGGAGCCGGTCCGGGCCCGTGGGGCCGGGAGCCGGTCGGGGGTCGCGGGGCCGGGGAGCCAGGGTCGCTGGGCCGGGGAGCCGGGGTTGCCGGTCCGGGCCCGCGGGGCCGGGAGCCGGTCCGGGGTTGCCGGGCCGCCGGGGACCGGCAGTGCTGGGCGGGCCGGGGATGCTCGGCCGGGGGCCCGGGGCCCGAGCCGACCCAGGCTGGAGCCGCCGGGGGGCCAGCCTGGGCCGCGCCTCCTCCCCCCACACTCCCCCTTACCTGCTTCAGGCTTCCCGCGAATCAAATGTTCGCGGGAAGCAGGGGAGGGGGCGGAGTTGGGGCGGGGGCGTGGGCGAGGCTGGGGGCGGGGTTGGGGGCGGGGCCGGGGCCCCGTGGAGTGTCCTCCATTTGGAGGCACAAAATATGGTAACCCTAGTTGAATGGCTTCTCATTAGTAACAAAACCTGTCACTTTTAGCTAAGGATCTCAAAGCTTTTTTATAAATACTAAGACTTGTTCAGTGTCCATATGATAGAGGTAAGTGTATCAAAATGAATATTTCTAATACTTAGATAAATTAGGAGATCCAGGTATACATATATAAAGTACAATGCTGAACTAGTCTGGATAGGGTGACCAGACAGCAAATGTGAAAAATCGGGACAGGGGTGGGGGGTAATAGGAGCGTATATAAGAAAAAGACCCAAAAATCGGGACTGTCCCTATAAAATCGGGACATCTGGTCACCCTAAGTCTGGAAAAACAAACTCTTCAGTCAGAGGAGAGAAGCTATACGCATGTTAAATTGACTTTATTCACTAGGGGTTGTTTGTGGGTCCCCTTGCAAAGGAGCTGCTAGACTTTTAGGGGGAAGAAGCTCTAAAAGGAAGTTACTGATTGTTTGCATCAATAACGTTGGTGAACACAATCTGTGATCTCTCAATTACAAATAGAAAGGCAAATTATTTTTGACTGGCTATTGGAAGCATTATTAAACAAGGTGGAATAAAAAACCCTGTTTATAGGTAAAAATATGACCTCCATATCTGTGTATAATGAGGGTTTTTAACACCTGCAGAACAAAGACTAAATCACTCATAAAAACACAGGCCATGAGCCAAGCAAGAGGGAAGGGGGAGGGGGGAATAGAGCTATTCACTGGCATGGGGTGTTTCCTAAGATGGCTGTAGTGCACTTGCTAGATATATTTCTTCCTTAGACAAGCTATTGCTTTGTGATAACTGTGAAATGGCACCTTTGTATCTCAGCCTTGTCTCAAAGGGCAAATGACTTGTCCTTTTATAAGGGGTTTATTTTCCTTTGTCTTTGAAACTCAGGATGAATTGTTAATGAACTTGTTTGTTTTTAGTTCGGTGTTTTGACAGTTCTCAAGATGCCCAAGTCTGAGAGTCACCTTGTTACCCCTGTGCCTCCAGCAAGGGGGAGACTTGTGTGTGCTTAACTGTGTCAGCTCCCTGACTCCTCCAGCCTGTTAGCCACCCAAACAATCTTGTCTGGGCTATGCCAGCCCGTACTTTGCCTTGCAGATTAACAGTAGGTGTTCCCTGGTCCCTGAGCCCCTTTGAACCATTCCCCTGTAGTGTTCAGTCGCTTATCCACTGATTTGCTCCTAGTAATACCAGATATGCTGTCCCTAACGGAACAGTACACACACCAGCTTGTATGATTCAACTTCAGATCAATACCTTGTACAATACCACAGCACTGAGATATATCTATAGTGAAAACAAAAATAAGTTTTTTATCAAATATCAAGATTCAAGAGAGAGTAAGTTAAGGATAATGGAAGCAGAAGGGTTACATATAAAACAAAATACACAATTTCTAGAGACTAGACTAAATGAACCAAGCTAACCTCTTGTCTAGAGTAGGCTTATCTCCCCCAATGCTTTTTGCAGCATTTCCAGGCTGGTTTTGATCCCATTTTCATGAGTGTAAACTGTGTTCATTTACTTCATAGATGCAGGATAATAGGGTGCTTTCCTTGTCCCTCAGCTAGTCCAGTAAACCTTTGAAGTGCACCCCCAGATAAGGCTCTTTTCCCCCCTGCTGTTCTGCTCTTTCTGATAAATTGCACAATCCTTCATCTGCATGAAGGTGATTGTGAATGAGACAACACTCAATTTACATTTCAACAGATAGATGGGTAAACATATCTGGTCTGGCAAGAAACCAGTTTTTCACTTTTGCCTGGAATTAACACTTTGATGCAAACTATAAGAACACATTTCCAGTATCTAGTAGCAATACATACATTTGACAGCTTTTAGTGTAAACCTCACATGATATTCTTTATGGATAAATATCTTGGAAGTGATGTGCTATGGGTTGTGAGTTTCAGGTCTGTTAGGAACTGCTGTCACAGAATAGTAAACCCTTTGCAGCTGGTACCCAATGGGCCTCTGTGTCACATGTAGGTGGTGGTGTAAAAGGAGTGGAGTGATCTACTGCTTTGATTATTTGTTTCTCTTGCACATATTCATTTCTCATGTGCTTGAGGAAAGCGGCAGAGGGATGGGCTGAGTAAGGATGGTGTGTTTGAGAAGGGATGCAAAGCGCATTCTCATAAGAAAAGGGCTGCACTCTGTACTACAACAATGGTAGTGACCTGTGCTAGGAGTATCTTTTGTGAAAGGGTACCTGGAACACTTTCATCAGTTATATATTAAATGCTGCTTTGATTCCAGAATAGTGTTAGCAGTGAATAGGTACAAGGCTTTGTGAAAGGTATGAACTTTCCAGCATACATATTTTCCTGCCTTGGTTCAGTACTACTCAGCTTCATTATATACAGCAGCTTTCATTAAAACTGCATCACAAAATCCTTTATGGAACAGTCAATAAATGGGACCATGAAAGGATATTTAGAGAGGGTTTTTTTTTTTTTTTGTCCCCCCCGCCCCCGCAGAATAAAAGTATCTTCACATAACAGAGTGGGAGTCAGAAAACCTGACTTCTATTTTCAACTCTATCATGATGTCAGCTGGACAAATCTCGCTATCTTTCTCTACCTCAGTTTACCCATTTACAGGGAAGCATGTGATCCTTAACTGGTTGGCTAGTTGTAAATCCCTGCTTTGGGATTCTCTAATGGAAGGACTAATATAGCAGCAAAACGCTACCCCCATAATCAGATTGATTTATTCTTTCCATCACCGGTTACTTAAGAAAGTTGTGATTACTTTTGATAGCAAAGAGGGGTGTGGCTGCATTCGTTTCATTTGCTTAGCAGTGTCAGTCCTGGTGTGTGTGTATTAGTGTCCAACATCATGATAGTCTTGCAGTCTGACTCTGGCTCAACTGCTAAGGTAAAGTAATAGTAACAGATTCACTTTTCAAGTGCAGCAGTTTGTAATTCATAATGAATTATTTCCAGACTAACACATTGCCTTCCCTGGTAGCTGTGTACCTTGCTTTTTACTGATGTCAAATCGGCTTCATTTCAGAAATGATAATTTGTGCCTTCATTTTTGTCTGAAGGTCGCTTTCCTATGGCATATCTGGTGTCTCGTCAGTCTGGTGGAATCTGCTGGTTTTTGTTTTTACTTTGAATCCTGCTTACGTATATTCCCTTCACACACCGTCACCTTACCATACAACTGCTACTTTTGACCAATTTAAATAATAAAATCCTAAATCAGAGAATTTAGAGATGGAAGAGATCTATTAGGTGATTCAGACCATTCCCTGTGGTCATAGCAGGATTCTTTTTTAAATTGTATTCTTCACTTGGCTTTTTAAATCAAACAAGAGGTCTTCTGTTTCTGTTGAAAAACCATTTTACAGTCTGGTAGATCTCGCTTATTATTTAGATTTACGGCGGCTCTTAGAGGACCTAAACAGGGATCAGGGCTCCATTCTGCTAGGTGCTGTACAGATATGTCATGAAGATGATTCAGAGGTTGAGCTCTCTGGGACAGGTTTATGAGAAGACTCAACAGGTGGATGAAACAAGCAAATGGAGAGGGGATGGAAGAAGGATTAGTTAACAGTAAAATAAGCATGATTTTGCAAAATTAGCAGTAGTCTTGACTCAGCTGCCTAACTGTTGTCATCTGGCTGTGTTCTGTAGGCATAAGGGTGGAGGTGAGTCTGAAGGAGGGGTTTGAAGAAGGATAACTTGTTTTTTTTTTTATGCTTTCCCCTTCACCCTTCCTCCCTCAAATGCAAAAGTCTGTAGCTTTGTCTATGAATAAAGGATGAAATGGAAGAAGGCACAAAAATATTTGTGAAAGAAGTGAACTGGCCAGAAAGGCTGAATTCATTGGCAGGGCAAAGGAGGCATTCAATGGCCAAATTAGATCATAGAGCTGGAAGATAGGGCAGATCTAACCCTGGGGAAATCCTTCCTGATATTTACCCAGTTTTGTCAACTCTTACAAATTTATCACAAGTCTTGTGATATTTATTTTAGAGTCCTAGCTCCTGAAGTCAATTATCACATGAGAATCTCAATTTACTTTTTGTTTTTGTTTTAATGAAAGTTTTCAGCCTTCCTGGTTGGGATGGAAAAACTTGAAAATGAGACTTAAATGAACCCTACAAGAACCAGAAAGCCAACCCTCTCTTCCCCTCCCCCTCCCCCCATCAGATTTTATAAATATAAAATTTAACCTCATGATTTTAAAATATATTTTGTTTTTTGTGTGGGGGAGGAGTACACGTGATTTTTTTTTTTCCAAATGTTTGGAATTGGCAGTACTATTTACTCTAAATTTCTCCACGCTTTATCCAGTCTGGAAGGATGTAGTGTATTGTACTTATGTGGGGTTAATTTTATAAAGGGAGACAGACCTGGAAGCTTAATTTTTGCCCAAGCTTTGTTTTTTCACTCTCCCAACACAGACTCCCAATTTCCTGTGAAGGGTTCTGGGTGGCGTAGTCCTACAGGAATTACCTGTACGAAGTATTGCTATGATTAGAAATACTAAAGGGCATTCAGAACATTGTGCACATACTATTAAATTATATTAGAATTCTTAGGACCATCTTGTATGTGTAGATTAATTTTTTACTGTATGCACTGATGGGCTATTTTCACCTCCCTTTTATATGTTTCACAGGCATTAAGAGACCTCAGAACTCAGTAGGAGGGGAAATACCAAAGCAACCAACCGCAGTAGCTTACCTTCAGAAAGGGGAACTACACAAAAATGAGGAAGCTAGTTAAACGGAAATTTAAAAGGAACAGACACAAGAATTAAATGCCTCTAAGCTGCATAGAAATTGCTTAAAAACACTGTAGTAGAGGCTCAAACTAAATGTATACCCCCCCAAATAAAAAAAAAGGTCCAAAAAATGCTACCATGGCTAAACAGAGTAAGAGGCAGTTAGAGACGAAAAAGACATTGATTAAAAATTGGAAGTCAAATCCTACTGAGGAAAATAGAAAGGAGCATAAACTCTGCCAAGTCAAGTGTACAGGTATAATTAGGCAGGCCAAAAAAGAATGTGAAGAGTGACTAGCAAAAGACTCAAAAATTAAGTACATCATAAGCAGGAAGCCTGCCAAACAGTCAGTACTTTTAAGTAAGTACTTAAGGAGCACTCAAGGAAGAGAAGGCCCTTGCTGAGAAGCTAAATGAATTCTTTGCATTGCTGTTCACTGTGGAGGATGTGAGTGAGATTCCCACACCTGAGACATACTTTTTAGGTGGCAAATCTGAGGAACTATCCCAGATTGATGTGTCAGTAGAGGAGGTTTTGTAAGTAACTGATTAAACTAAACAATAATAATTCACCAGGACCAGATGGTATTCACCCAAGACTTCTGAAGGAACTCAGATATGAAATTGCAGAACTAATTGTGGTATGTAATCTATTGCTTAAATCAGTCCCTGTACCAGATGACTGGAGGACAGCTATTGTAATCCCTATTTAAAAAAAAAATGGGAGGGGCGGCTCCAGAGCAATCCTGGCAATTACAGGCTATTGAAGTCTAACTTGAGTATCAGGCAAATTCATTGCAACTATAGTAAAAAATGGAATTATCAGACACTGATGAAGAGCCAACATGGCTTTTATAAAGGGAAATTATGCCTCACCAATCTACTAGAATTCTTTGAGGCTGTCAACAAACATGGACAAATGTGATCCAGTGGATATAACTTTCTTGGACTTTCAGAAAGCATTTGACAAGGTCCCTCATCAGAGGCTCTTAAGTCAAGTAAACAATCATGGGATAAGAGGGAAGGTCCTCTCATGGATCAATAACTGGTTACAAGAAAGGTAACAAAAGGTAGGAATAAATGGTCAGCTCTCAAAATGGAGGGAGGTAAATAGCAGGGTCCCCCCAAAGCTCTGTACTTGGACCAGTGCTGTTCCACCTACTCATAAATGATCTGGAAAAAGGGGTAAAGGGTGAGGTGGTCAAGTTTGCAGCTGCAAACAAAACTATTCAAGATAGTTAAATTCAAAGTTGACTGTGAAAAGTTACAAAGGGATCTCACAAAACTAGGTAACTAGGCACCCAAATAGCAGATGAAATTCAGTGCTGAAAAATGCAAAGTAATACACATTGGAAAACGTCATCTCAATTATATATACAAAATGATGGGGTCTAAATTAGCTGTTACCACTCAAGAAAGAGATCGTAGAGTTATTATGGATAATTCTCTGAAAACATCTGCTCAATGTGCAGCAGCAGTCAAAAAAAAGCAAACTGTTAGGCACCATGAAAAAAGGGATCGATAATAAGAGGGAAAATATCATAATGCCACTATGTAAATCCATTGTATGCCCACACCTGGACTATTGTGTGCAGGTCTGGTTGCCCCATCTCAAAAAAAAAAAAAAATTAGAATTAGGAAAAATTTACAAAGAAAGGCAAAAAACCTAAATATTGGGGGACAGGAACAGCTTCCATATGAGCAGAGATTTAAAACACTCAGACTTTTCAGCTTAAAAAAGAGACAACTAGGGTGGGGAGGATAGATCTGTGAAATCATGAATGATGTGAAGAAAGTAAATAAGAAAGTGTTATTTACCCCTTCACATAACACAAGAACCAGGGGTCACCTAATGAAATTAATAGCAAGTTTAAAACAAACCTAAGGAAGTACTTCTTCACACAACTCAGTCATCCTGTGTTACTTGTTACCAGGGCATGTTGTGAAGGCCAAAAGTATAACTGGTTTAAAAAAAACCCACGAAGTTAGGTCCATCAATGGCAGTACAACCCCATGCTCTGTGTCCCTAAACCTTTGGCTGCCAGAAGCTGGTACGACAACAGAGTATAGATCACTTGATAATTGCCCTGTTCTAGTCATGCCCTCTGAAGCATCTGGTACCAGCCACTGTCTGAAGACCAAATACTGGACTAGATGAACCACTGGTCTGACTCCGTATGGCCATGCTTATGTTTTCAAAGCAGGTTAGCTGTATAGCAGGTTTGTTTTGGCTTTGTAAATAAAGTAGAGAAGTCCACTGGTCTCAAAAGCCAAGACACTCATCTTGTGTTTTCTTCTAGACCATCAATATTTTCAGTCCCTATAGGGAGTGATCCATAATAAATGAGAACTTCTTGTTTGTGTATTGAAAACAACCTTCTTTCAAAGCCTAACTGATCTGTTAAAATCTCCTTCTCTGTTTTTCGCAGGCTTAGATTCTTTTTGCCAGGTTTTATCCCAATACAAATTCTTTTTTGCACCGTTAGAAGTGCCTCAGGTTAGTGGTTACAGAGTGCTGACAAACCTGATGGCATGTGATCGTGTGTATTGGGCATTTTGTTTTCATATTGGTTACAAGCATTCAATTTTTTTTTTTCCTTTTAAGGTCCGTCTTCTTTATTGCATTATATTGTAAACAGCCCTGCTTGAAATTATCAACACTTTCTCTCCCTTCCTTCCTTCCCTTCCCCACAAATGACTTTCATTTCCTAAAGACATTGACTGTAATACATTTCACTGTGTAACATTTGTTGCTTATCAAAAGGAATGTGTATTGAATGGCTCCACTAATGCTATCCTGGTGCACTTTTTGTTTTAAACTTCCCCCAAGGTCCTATGCTAGTCTCTCTGTATCGGTGGCTACTAAGTGTGGCCAAGCTAACTTATGAACAACTTGGGCAAGCTTATGCTGACCCACCAAATGTTTAAACATTCCATCTTTTTTTGGAATGTTTATTTAAACAGCTCTTTTTAAAAAGGCAGTTTTTTTGTTTCAGGCATAAGTGGTCCCTCCCCCTCTTCTCTCTTCCCCCACCCGCCACTTCCCTGGAAAGGAAGCCTTGAGCAAATACTGGCTGTTGTGGTTCTCCCCTCCCCCCCCCCCCCCCCCCCCAGCTTCCAGCAGAAATTGATTTATTTGCACTAATGGTGCTGATCTTGGACTGATAGCCTCATATTGTTCATCTGAGCTACATGTTTGGTTAACACGTGAGTGCTGCCCGTACACAGTGCGTCCAGCTATGGCAATGACCGTATTGCACATAACTCTGTCATTCTCTCCTTCACCCTGCCACCAACACCAGTATATATATGTTAGGACTTAGATTTAGTCCACAGACAGAACATCTTTCTCTTAATTCTACAAAACCCACTACCACCACCAATTAAGCTCAAATGTATGTTTGTCTTTGTCTGTTGTTTCCAGAGCTGTGCAGCAATGCCAGCATTCCATATCTGGCTCACCCAGCTGGCAGTAGAAGCAGACAAAATGCCAAGATAGTTCTGAATGAGTGAGTGAAGTGATGCTTATGGCAGAAAGTGAATGTTACCTTGCTCACGCAGACATGCTCCATCAGTGGTTGCTCTGGTTGTGCTTGGTGTTACCATGACAGATGGTGATCTCTGAGAGTTGACTTCAGGTATCTTGTTACTGGTGGCCTTCATCTCTCTGAGGGATATGGGTTGGTTCTAGCTGATTACACTAATAACACTTCCTGCAGGAGGATGCCACCTCTGAGAACTACTCTGTGAAGGAAAGTTGCAGGGGAGTATAAGTGATGGGGGAAGGGGGGGAAAGCAGTTTTAAAGTGAGCCAAAACCTGCACTGATCTAATACCTTAACTTCGTATCAGGGAAGTGACACCTCTTCACTGTGTACAATTGAATAAAGTTTTATGTTCCTATTACTTGGTGGCTCACACAGGGGAAAAATAAAAAACCCCATGAGTGTATATTGTCATCTGCCCAGTTTTGGAGAGAGACTTTTGTCTGCTCTTCTAGCTACAGAGAAGGGGACATGATAAATAACAAGTGAAGGAAATTCTGAGTAACAGAATGGCCGTCCTTCTTTTTTTTTTTTTTGGTCAGCAATGATAACAACCTAAAAAAATCCTCTATAAGATTTCCTTTCTGAAATATGACTCTAAAAGACTGATGTCTCTCACTAACTCCAGGACAAATGTAATAGTATACAAGTAAAAACAGATTTTTTTCCCCACTAACTGCCAGTCCTGCAAATTCACCCCAGAGTTTGTGAGGCAAGCTGTGTTTTTTCAATATCCCCATTACCTGTAGTAAAGGTTCTAGGGTGCCCCATTGTCTCAGTGGATTTGCACAGGTGTAACTGATTGGAACTTGGTAAACAATGTGGTTGAGATGGGATTGTATTCCAACTTGTGCATCACTCTTTTCGTTGTCTCGGCTCTTTAGGATTAAAAACAGTGACAACTTTTATTTTTAGTCACTAAATACAGTAGCTAAGAATCTGATCTTTTAGTAAGAAGATGCTATTCTTATAGTCACTTATCAAAGTTGAAATGAACTTCAGATGTTGGATTTCTCAGTTGCTTTGTCCAGACTCAGCAGAGAATTACCTGGCCATTAAAAGCTACCCAAATTCCCACAGAGATCTATGCTGAGAACTGCTTAATAGTTAAGCATCAGTTGGCAAGCAGATATTTGGTAAGCTCACGCTGATGGTGAGTTGTAAAGCTTGACTTGGTACTGTGAAGTTGCAGACAAGCCCTACCACGTTGTTAATTTCACTTAAAAGAATTGCCAATCTAATGGACGTAATTTGTGGTAAGTAGGCTTGAATGTATAGTTAGGGCTGAAACGAGTGCCGCACAGCTTCTCTAGATCCATTCACTTATGTAGCTATGGTTTGTACCCTGTTATGCTCCTTTTCCCCCTCTTAAGCCCTGTGTATAGCAGAAAATGGGGTCCTGTCCAAAAAGTCTGCAAATGCATTTTCCTCACTTCCCCATGTGCCCCAAAACCAAATGCAATACAGGTTTGTGGACCAAACAGTATGCAGTATTCAACTCAGAAAGCCTACTTGACATCTGCTTCTACAGGACTGAATTACTATTTCTAAATCTGGTCACTGTTGCAATTTGGCTAGATCTACTCCTGCTGGCTAAATGTTTAAAGTTTGTGGGGAGGGAGCTGTGTTTTGAAAACTATTTTAAAACAAATGTTCCATCTCCCAGCGCACAGAAGGTTTAATGTTTGTCCAACTCCTTTGAATGCATTCATGGCTGCAGCTTCTCTTGCTGTATTTGGTAGTCCATTTTACCCATTAATTATCTTTTGCACATATAAAACATGTAAACGTGTTGTGTATGTGATGGCTATTATTTTGTGTTGTATTGCACATGTATCCTTGTGGGACTGGGCATTGGGGGCACCTTATGTACAAGTTCAGATGGTATAAGGGAAAATTCTAATCTCCCAACATCAAAGTTTAAAAGAAGACTGTACCTATATTTTTCATCAGCCCAGCAATCTAAGTCTGAGAAGCAAGAGTCCTTTTATCTTGAATTATTGGAATCAAAACCTCTCAATATGCATTTATGAGCTTTCTTCATGGAGCAGCCATAATGCTGGAAAGTGAGATTATTGGAAGACCTGTTAGTCAGCAGGTAGTTAAGACTGTAACTAGCTTTGCACTATAAACTAGACCACCTGATTTTTTGTGTGTGCGCTTTTCTACCAGAAGAGACTTTTATCTGGGGAAAGTTTTTGGGGTAATCTAGACAGCATGATTAGTCAGATTATTAGTACTAAAGATGTGCTATGCACTTCACAAATGATGGAGAAAGACACTGTTCCTGCCCCAAAAACTGAAAGTGACAGTTATGACAGTTTGAAAAACCAAACTTTTACCTTTTTGCCACATCATAACTTTAAAATAGTTTGACCTAGAGATTCCAAACTTGGTTTATTGTACTCCCCCCCTCCTCCCCCCCACCCGAATACCTTTTACTGTCTTGGGAAGGTTCTAGTAGGTTTGGAGTTGTTCAGTAACTTTGGGCCAAGGCTATGCGAAATCTTTAGGAGCTTATATCATCCACATATTGAGCACCATTTAGAAAGTCGACAGTTGAATCAAAAAGATATGCAAGATTTTAGATATCGCTAACTATACCTGCTATGACGTATGCCTCAGATGCTTCCTTAACCATCAGATCCTCTTCTTCACCCTTTCCTATGTGAGTCTTCTATAAAATTTCTCCTCTTACCATGCATACTCCTGTCCATCCCCATCCAACTTTCTATATACAATTATCAAACATGGTCCCCATTCTGCTATAAAGCACTAACTCCCTTCTGCCATCTTTGCTTTTACCTCTTCTTTCTCCCTCCCCTCCCCCGCCATTGACTTCCCAACCACTTGCTGCTTGGCTTCATAGAATTGTGCAGGGAGTATGCAGTGTAATCTAATTAAATCACCCTTGTAGTGGGGAGCTGGAGAGCAGAGAGTCCTGGCAGGCATGTGCTGGCAGGAAGACAGAAAACAAAATGTCAGGTAATTGGTGCAACAAAATAATGAATTCTATGGCCATGAAGTCTGAGTCCAGGGAGCCCTGATTGAGATGAATGGGGTAGATCGAACCACTGAGTACTTTTCTAGCTGTTGACAGTCTTGGAAAGATAACATTCAGTTGGTTTACATTCAGTTTGAGCTTCACTGCAACCAGAGAAACTTAATGAAAACTGAGATTCTAGAGTACAATTCCACAGCAATGGAATTGCAGAATACATGGGACTCTACTGATCAGAGTTGTATTTACATTAAAGGTTAGCTTGCATTATGGGGGAATGTGAGGGCAGAGGTTTCGTGCTTTTGAGAGGCCTTAAATATACATTTCCATAGCTTCAGACTTCTTTTTAAGTATAACGTTAACCCCGAATTTCTTTTGGGCTTGACTGGTGTTTGAGATAAAATATTCTTTTAAAGTTTGTTTCCCCCAAGTTACTAAAACATTCACAACATTAAATCTAACAAAGTTTTTTGTTTTTGTTTTTTGTCAAATAACTTTGCAACCACTATGGGAGACTAATGCAAAGGTCTGTAAACCAGTTTCCATCTGCTTTAATGTTACGCTACTACTATAAAATGGCATTTTGGAATGTGTCTTTCATACAGCTGTCAGTGCATAGCAGTCGCAGCCATGGAAAGGTTACTATAAGAGAGTAGGTGGGGACAGTAGACTGGGAGAATTGTAGTGGGCTGATAATGAGTAGTGGCATGGGGCACTGGTGAGCACTATTATTTCTAGGTTGTATAGAAGTTGGTTTTGAGCAACATTCTTTTTAAAAAAAGAGAAAATCAGTAGTGATGCAAGGAGAAAGTTCAAAGAGCTGGTGTAGGGGACTCATCTGTGTTCATCAAAGGGGATGAGGGGGGGAAGGGAGTGTGTGGATTGTGAGGGGGAACAGATATAGTGAGAGAGATGGCCAGAACTGATGAAATGGAGGATGTGGCGAGATGACCTCATGGCGATGGATGGAATGGCCTTGTAAACTCTTAGTATTTAAAAATAAAACACTGTTTAAACATGAAGGTTTCTTCTAGGGCTAGTTAGTAAAAAGAAAACACAACAGTTTTCTTTTGTGACTGTGTGTGTGTGTGTGTGTGTGTGTGTGTGTGTGTGAGAGCTGCTTTTTGTAGATTTCAAGTTTTCATTTAAAAAAAAAAACCTTTCAGGTTTTTGGTGAAAATTTTTCAGTTTTTCCACAAAATGTTGAAATTTCCCCCTGAAAATGCTGACTTTTTTCTCTCATTTTCATGCAGTTTTTCACCAGACAAACCCCATTTCTCAACCTGCTCTTTTGTTTTCCCCCTCCCTTCTTAATAAACTAGCACTGACGTACACATGCAGCTTGAAATCTAGTCAGTGTTGTGGTTTTTTTAAAGCTGTCACTTCCCCCTCCTCCCTTTCCAAGAGATATCTATTTTTTTTTCTCCCCGGTTGGTTTATTTCGGGCAGGGGGAATACAACCCCACAAACAACAAGGGTGACTGACTGACTATACAGGGGAAGCAGTACAAACGTATGGAGGGAGGCATTTTTTTTCTCCCTCCTACCCTTTTTCATTGCTAGGCCAGGTCTAGGCTACAGACTTTTACCAGCATAGCTATGTTGGCTAGGGGTATGACAAGGCAAGATTTGTGACCAGCATAACTACGCTGGTAAAAACCCCTATTATACACACAGTTACACTGGCAAAACTGCACTTTTGCAGATATAGCTTTTTTTTTTTCTTTCTGTGATGTGTGTGGTTTGGATAAGCTACACTGGCAAAAGCACAGTTTTGCCAGTATAACTGCATCTACCTTAGGGGCTTGTCTACACTAGAAAGTTGTGCCACTTTAACAATACTGGCATAGATAAAGCAGTACAACTCCCTTTCGTGTGAACACAGTTATGCCAGTATAGCTGTTACCTTATAGAAAGGGGGATAAGCTATACGGCATAAGGCATTTTTGTACCAGTATAACTGTGTCCATACTAGAGCTGCAATGGTATAACTACATTAGTTTAAAAAAAATCACATCCATAAGAGACATCATTATACCAGTACAAAATGTCTGTGTAGACCCAGGCCTACGAGCTCTTTGCTGATACAGTATAATGGTATAGCTACACGAGCAAAGCCTTCCAAATGTAGACCTGGCTCAGTGAATTCAAGACTATAGTTACAAGTGTTACTTGTAACACTTCTAGGTACTTTTGTCTTTTAAAAAAACAACTTTTTCCCCCACTCACGTTTGTTCCCTTCAAAAAGTAGGTTGGAAATGGTTTCAGCCTATGATGTTAGGTTTCCATACTACCATTGTCTCAGACTTCATAAAGAGGTCATTTACAAAGGAGGCTTTCAAGGGTTTGTAGGTTTAATATTTAGGAGTAAAACCCAGGATAAATTTTGAAAAGAGACTGGTGATTTTGGGTGCTTAAATTGATATCTTATGGGGCGGGGGGCTGATTTTCAGAAAATGCTGAGCACCTGTTCTCTGAAAATCAGATCCTTTTAAGCACCTTGGGTGCCCAACATGAGTCATTAGTCACTTTTGAAAAACATATCTAGATTCTTCATGGAAATCCAGCTCTGGCCACTGGGGGGGGGGGGGGGGAACTGAGCCCATTTAAAATACATTAATAGGTTCTTCTTGACTCTAACTAAAGAGCAAGTATCTGTTCAGTTTTACAGTATATGTCATGAAACAAGACATGCTTAAACGTTTGTGGAATGCAGATTCCCTTCCATGGGGAGTGACTCACTTTTATAAAAGCCTTGGGCAGAGAACTATATCTGGAAATATGATGCGTTAAAATCTGAGTCAACTTCCTCTGAAAATATGTGACATCTGTTCGCACATGCCTGTTAGCTACTGAGGGTGGACAAGATTTCACAGCTGTGTACAAATCAGTTGGTGGGGACTCCCCCAAACCCATGAACGAAAAGGTCTATCTCAGATGTTGTGGCAGGAGTCATTAAATCCCTTAAAACCAGACACAGAGCAAACAAAAGATTTTCCCCATCCATAGAATAAATATGCATTTTGGGGTTGAGGGATAGCTCAGTGGTTTGAGCATTGGCCTGCTAAACCCAGGGTTGTGAGTTCAATCCTTGAGAGGGCCACTTAGGGATCTGGGGCAAAATCAGTACTTGGGCCTGCTAGTGAAGGCAGGGGGCTGGACTCGATGACCTTTCAAGGTCCCTTCCAGTTCTAGGAGATGGGATATCTCCATTTAAAAAAAAAAAAAAAAAATTAAAGCACAAAGGAACCCAAGCCAACCAAGTTTCTATTATCCTGGGCACCTGAGGGAGACAAAGAGCTTGGCTTTCCCCTAAAGAAGAATCTTTAGGGTCTGGGAACACCAACACTCACTTTTGTCTTGGACACGTGAGCAAGAGTTGACATAGGTACACTTGTTGTGAGTAACATGCTGGGTGAGGCTACAGACTTCTATCATGTAAGAATTTTAGGCAATAGTGTCCTATGTAATATAAGCTTTGCCTACTTAGCAGTATTTGTAGCTGACGCATGTTTGAGATTAGCTAACTCTTATCTTATGCTTTCTCATAATAACTTAACCTTAAAGTAGTCTTTTATTTAAGATACTTAGAGCTGATTGTCCTCACTAGCAGTCAACACAAACATTACCTGATGTGCTGTAGAGATGTAAACTGTAAATGGAAGCTGGAATGAGGGAATGGTCTGATCATCTACTTGTGGATAAAGAACTGAAGCCTCCATCCTCCACCAGCATGGTAGCAGAAAAATATTAGCCCACACTAGTTAGGGCACCAGATGAACCAAAAGATCTGAGTGCTGGCAGGGCAAAATCAAAAAGGCAAATAGCCCAACCCTACAACAACAGTGTGTGGTTTTTTTGTTTTTTAGTTAATAATTGTAATCATCTGTGTCTTAGAATTCCCTGCATGGGGACAAATTCTATCTGCTGCACATGGCGGCAGGGAGGAGAATAAAATCTCTGTCAATTAAGCAAGTAGCACTAGCCTCTATCTCCAAACACCGTTCTAAACTGAGCACTTTTGCTAGCTTGTCATTCAAGCTTTGATTCAAATTTGCTGGGGAATGGGTGCTTTGAATGTTTTTCTGCAGAAATTGGGCAGAGAGAGACTTTATTCAGATGTATAAAATTGTTTATATTGCAGCATAATGAAATGACGACACCTGGAGCAAAGATCATTCTGCAGAATTTCCTCTTCTCTTTAAAACTCTGATAACTACACTGGGAGATCACACATGTATTTTAAAAAGTGAAATACAGTTGATACTCTTATGTACACTTTAAATTTCAGGCAGCCTGCCTGACTTGTTCTCTCTTCCCTATCGTAGTTCACTGCTCCGCTATGGTGGAAATCTGTCCCTTCAAAGTGCCATGAGTGTCCGATTCAACAGCAATGGAACCCAGCTGCTGGCACTGCGTCGGCGTCTTCCACCAGTCCTCTATGATATCCACTCCCGACTGCCTGTCTTCCAGTTTGACAACCAAGGTTACTTCAACTCGTGTACCATGAAGAGCTGCTGTTTTGCAGGCGACCGTGACCAGGTAATGGGCAAGTGGTGCCCTCCCAAGCTCATGTGCTAATTACTCTGTGCAAAAGTAGAGGCTTTCATGAGCATTTGAAAACAACTTTAAGAGCCTTCTCTGATTTGGGGGGTATTACTGAATCCAGAACACATGGGGGGGGGAAAGAGGGGGAGTTGTCCTGTTGCAATACCACACAATTGTAAGTGAAAAATAATGCACACCAAGGGGTGTGGTAAATTCTACATCTGAATAAAGTAATCTAAAATTAGAAAATATGTCTTCAAAGGAAACATGTAAATTAGCTCTCTGAAAGGTCCATTTGATCAATTTTCAGACCTGTGAATTAGACAATATTGTCTAGGTCAGAAAACTAAACTTATTATTTAAAGCCAGAGAAACAGGCTGGTAAAATCAAACATTGTGGGTATTTAAAATTCTTTTTTCTCAACTTACATGTCAAATTTTATTATTTTACAAGTAAAAACGAATTTTTACAACTACTGGAACCACAAAACCTGCCCAGCATGTGAGATTTCCCCTGATATCAATAATAAAGATTCTGGAATCGGAACTTTAATTTCCCATGCAGGAGATAGAATAGAGTCTCTTGTAACTATAAGGGCTCAGGCATGAAAACCTCTTTCTGTTACTGAAGTAAGTGGATATGACTAAGAAGCATAGGGAGTAGGTATGTTTGTGCATTTCTAATCAGAGTGCACAGAAGCAGTACTGAAGGCAATTTAAAAATTGGAGGAGTTTGCCCCAAGGAAACTTAAAAAGGGCAAAGAAATATATTGCAGAAGCAAACTAACCTGTTATACATTTGGAAACATGCCACTTCTTATGGGTCCATAATGAACAAACCTAAAGATGACACTAACTAGTTTTTTTTCCTCTAGAGGTCAGAGTAGAACTACAATTGGGACCCAGATAGACCTTTAGCATTATGCTTTTTGTACTTTGGGTGGGGGGCACATACATTCATTACTTTATGGGAAGAATGTGGGCATTCTTCACTGGGCCTCTTCTTTGCCTTTTGGAAAACCCGATAGGTTATCTGGTTCAGTTAGGAAGCTAGTATATAAGCATTAAATACAATATAGAATCTCTGAGCAATGGGAGATGCACTTCCTGATGAAATTTAGAGCAGGGAAGGAAAGAGGGAAGCTGAGATATAAAATGGAACATCATGAGACAATTGGGGCAGTCTTCCAAAATGGCAAACTTTTTTTAGGGTGTTACGGAAAACCTTTCACTGGTGCCAAAACATGTACGTGTAACTTAATCTTTGGTGTGGGGAAGTCTGTTAACTGCAGAAATGTCAAATATTACTGGGCATACTAATCATACCTAGTACATCAGTCAACCAAACTGAAGGAAAACTGCAGTGACTTTTTTTCACCACTGATTTAGAGGACTCCAAAAATAATGAATTGGAATATGAAAGTTCAAGAAACTACACAGCAATAGTTAGAAGTAAGTAACTGGATATGTTTTAAAATATCCAGTGATAGGAATTGGACATGTAGGTACTGTCACTTCCAATAGGAATTGCATCCTGGTAGGGCATATCTAGACATGAAGATAAGAGCTAGAACCTGCAGCCAAATCCACAAGGGATACAGGACAGGAGACTTCTGCAGTTCTTTGTAAGACAAATTCTGTACTTTGGCGGGTGTGTTGGAGTTCTTTGTTTTTGTGTGTTATATGTGTCCATTCATGAAACCAGAAAAATTACAGAATTTACAGAAAAAAGGCTTGGAAATTTGCTCCCATCTGTTTATCTTGGAGTGTTATGCTGCATCCTATTACTGTAGTACCTTAGTGCCTTCCATGTAAAATCAGTAGCAAATGAGCCTTTTCCCTTTATGGGGTCAGAACTCTGCTTTGGGTGGGGGGTTGTTTTTGGAGGTAGGAAGATGTGAGGAAGGGTTTGAAAATAAAAGGGATGTTCAATTTGTGAGTGTCACTTAAGATAGAAAGGCATTCTCCAGCTGCAGCTCTCTTTCTTGTCTTCTGGTATTTGCTAAGCAGACAATATGTATGATTCAGGCCTTGTTTTTAATTTTATGTTCAAGACATCTTCAGGAAGTAACTCAAGATTTAATATTTTACATTGGACCTAGTGATTAATACTTTATATGCTATTCCAATTTTCAATTAAAAATCCTGAGTATTGTACAAAAGTTGAGACCCTCTGACAAAGTTGTATTTGATTTAAAAGTTATACTCCTAAATGGAAAACATGTGGTTACCAAAGGCATACCTTAATAGGGCGTGAGATGGAGGTTGTGTTGAGGGGGCTGTACTTGAGAAATGAGTTCTATCGACTAAACTAGTGATTTTTTTAATTTCGTCTTTGGGAGCTGGGGCAGGAAAGAGACCATTCTAAGGGGTCTCAAAGATGAAGCATGAGGTACGGAACAAGTCATAAACATATTAGCAAATGATCGTGCAAAACCAGGAAAAAAACATGGAGGAAGAAAAGTAAATTTATTGACTGTTTAGAGATGGGGAAGAGGCAGATTTCCATGTCTTTGTCCTCCTTTATATTATTCACTAGTTGCTTAGTTTTACATATATATTGGGCTGATAGCTGAATATAAAGGTTAATTCCCACTAGAGAGTATAAAATACACTCTTCATTGTACGGCAAAAGTCCTAAATAACCAACATTGCTAAGAATGTAGTTTTGGTTAACAGAACTTGTAGATGATTCTTTGTCCAGACAGTGATGAAGATAGAAACTGTTAGAGAGTTTTATGGCCATCAGGCTCTACAGGTGTTCTTGTGTTTATCTCTTATTATTTTATAGGGCTTTGTGCTCTGGAATCCCATTCTCTCTGATAGACTCTGTTAACCATCTCATGGAACAGGGATAGAAAATGCTGTAATATTTGTCATTGAGAATGGGAACCTGCTGCAAGTGATTTGCATGCAGGCAAATGGTATTAAAGCAGGCCTGCTGCTAGTAAAATAGAAGCCTAATGTCGATGAGTTAGTATCCTTGTTCCTTGAAGCTGTAAAAAGTAGAAATGTTCATTCTTTAGCCTCACTATGAAATTGCTGAACTAAAAATCATACAAAATATAAACTGAATCTCAATCATTACTGAAATTGAGAGAAATGATATAAAAGTGCTTCACTGGTTTGCGTTCCTATTGGACTTAGATATTTTGGGCACGTAGGCTGTGACAAGAACATATCCTTTTTGTTGGGTAGAGGCTAGTTAGCCGTGCTTCTTTCTGTGCCCTTGGTTACAGGCCTTTGTGTTCCTATGAAAGCATCTGAATCATTCAAGTCTGAACACTAACATAACCGTTGTCCTTACGAACCTGTTGAAATAATAAACAGAATATGCAAGATTTTTCCCAGAAATGCCAGACCCTCAATCTAGTTTGCTCTAAATATCTGCATTCTTTTTAGTTGTGTTTTTTTTAATCAATCCATAATGAATTTCCATTTGTTTGGATTATAACGGATGATGATATTAGGGCCAGATTCTGCTACCCTTACTCATGTTGAGTGGTGTATTACTCTTCTTCAAATACCTAGGTTCTTATGGTGACCAAAGTCCAAATGAAAACTTTTATTGTTTGGATCCACACAAAATTCTGCCCTTGTCCTAGGTATTAAATATGAATACACTGTTCGCATGCCACTTACTAAGAAGAGACTCCTCTTCCTTTTACAGGAGCTCTGATCTTGGTCAGTGAATGAACACAATATAGTGTCTTGTTTGCCTTAATTAGGAGCTCAACTCAGCCCAGCCTAGCTGCTCACACACCCACAGAAGGAGTGTGGGGAAGGCAGATTGAATAGGCCCGACTTTGGCCTTAGTTACACCAATGAACCCTATCAACTTTAGAGGGACTGCCTGGATTTAAATGAAGAGCACAGTTTGTCCCAGTACATATACATTTAGTGGAAGGCATTTGTATCTTAGTGTTGGGTGGTGGTATAAAACCTGAAGATAGATAAACTTCCTGCTCATGATTCCCAGCTACAATATGTGGTGCAAATGAACAGAATGCCAATAACCAACTTTTATTAGTAAAATATACAGCTGGTTGTTGCTTGCTTCAATAAAAGGGTTAATTTGTATCCTGTGAATAGAACAAAAAGTGTCTTGAATCTATGGCATGCCCTCAGACATTACATCACCACTCAGCCTCTTCTGTTGACATTACACTGAAGGGGAGTTTCAGGAATGCATAACTTGCTGTACTGCAGACTGTTCAAACTCCCTATAAAGTTACAGCTTTCGTTATGTTTAACTCTGCACACTAAACTCTGGTTGGGGATAATATGATTTATGCCCATCAACTAATCAAAACATCAGCACTGCTCTCTCCCAAACCGGATTAGTTATATGGTTCCTAAGCCCCATAAATGGGGGGGTGTTGCTGTGGTATAGAAATCTAACTTTTGTTGTACTTTCCTGCATGCTTTCTAGTTAAAATGAATTTGTTTGAGGCAGTGATACTTCAGTGTCTAATTCTTTAAAAATTAAAGGAGCGATTTCCTCTCTAAAGAGTACGTGTAAGCTTTTCCTGTGTGAAAGGATGCCGGAGTATGAACCATAGCGCACAGCAACTAATTTCTCTTGCAGCATCAGGCCTTGAAATGTAAAGGACTCGGTGTGCAAATATGGGGGTTTTTTGGGGGGGTGGGGGGGTTGGACACTTCCTTACATAAAAAATAATTTAGTGTCTTACTAAATTTTGCAGAGATAAAATTGGTGTCTGTCAGCTTGCTGAATGGCTGGTCTTCATTGGTAAAGATTTTTTTATTTATCTTAAAAGCCTGTATTTGGAACTGAGCTTTGTATATAGAAGTTGAAGAAACACAATTCCACAGCCAAACATTGTCACTTTCAGTGTTTGCCATCCCATCCCATCCCATCCCATCCCATCCCAAAAGAGACTTCATGGGATCTGAGTCTCAGCAGAAGTGATAGAGAATGCCCCCTTTGATTCTGCTGACTCCCCCTCGTCTCCCTGCAACCTTCCTGCCCTGTACATTTCTTCTCCCTCATTTCTTGCAGACCTTTGTAGGAGAGCTTTAGTCCTCTGGCCACTGAGGTCAGCACAAAAGGAGCTGTGCTCCTTTTAGGCTCTGCAGGCAAGGAGCCCTGATTTCGAGTACTTTCAGAGGTTTGCAGAATTGGAGCTTCTTTTATGTATACTTTAGGAAATCTACAGTGTAAGGACTTCTCTCATCAGGATGATGGGTGTGGTCTGATCTACGCTTTTAAAAAAAAAAAAATTACCTGTTGCTAACAAAATAGGGGCCAGCGATGGGTACAGCTGAACTGGTACCGAATGCTGTTTAACTGCAAGTGTAGACAAGGACAAACTGTGTTCAGAATCAAGCTTAAAATCTGCCCTTTTCTAGATGGATAGTGATGAGAAGGCTAAGAATTTTGAATTCTCATAATTAATAGAATTTTGTAGTCACTGGGTTCAAGAGAGCAGGAAAAGCATGCAGGGTGCCTGCAGCTGTAGCAATGTTCAGAAATAGTCTACATCTACCCTTCTTCCTCTCTGCGTGCATAGAAACTTCTTCTTTGTTTTCTTTTGGACATAGTGGGAATATTTTCCTTGCTGCAGAAATCTGCAGTCATAGATTTTCAGCTACTTCGCCTGGTGATTAAAAATTCAGTTTTACTATGCAGTGAGTCTGCAAAATATTGATTGATAGGTTTTGATGACAGTTTTGTATGACAGGTCTTCAAAATTGCTCCGTGGACACTCAGTTGCTTTTAAGATTGGGGTGTGTGTTGGGGGTGGGAGTAATGGTTTGATTTGAATTTTCAGTGCAGTTCCGTATTCTCTGTTACACAGCCATCTGGCTTTTCTTGTCCAGTCAGTACAGTTCATTAGACCAGCATGTCTCTTACTGGGCAACAATCGATCAATTACTGCAGAGAAAGCCTTTGGGGATCTGTGTAAGTTGATCAGCACATGGTTAACAACAATAGTTGATAAATGTTTCCTTCTCCAACCGTTTTAATTGGACAAACATTGTATGCTTTGTAAACATTTATGTAAATGTTATAAATGGAGAAGATTCTTCTCTGCCCTTGACTTGCTCCTTGAGGATAAGGGGAGGTTATAAGGCCTGTTTAATTACTTAACATGGCTCAAACATGGGGTGGGGGGGAAACCAGCCTGGAAAACAGTTTCAGGTTAATAGAATTGTGCTGGTTAGTGTGAAAAAGGATAACTTTTTTTTTTTTTCTTTGAAGCCAGTGTTTTTGTTGTTACCATAACACTGAGGAGCCCCCTGTGCTGGGCACTGTACAAACACTGAATAAATGAAACAAGGCAATAGATGGATACAGACAGATCGATGGGGGTGTACAAGAACACAATAAGACAATATTGGCAGACTTTATGAGTAGTGGGTCTCATGCACCAGCAGCCTAATCATAGTCAAATTTGTGTGTTGAAAATCTCTCCTCTTGGTCACACTACATAGGCCTGCATGATTTTCAGTATGTCTTGTGCCTTGTCCACACCCGTGGCACAGCCATGTTAATGGAATTGGTTTTCAACATTAACCAAACTTAAAAGCCATTTTAGGACGCAAGGCAAACTTGTACAGTAGATTGGGGGCAGCGGGGGAGAGGGGGCTTGTGAATTTTCAAAGGCAGAATAGGTGTGTTGCATAAATCCTATATATTTTATTTAGAAAGCAAGACCCTGCCCTTTATGAAGTGAGTCTTGGAAGGCAAAAATCCCCACAGAAGAGTCATCAGACTTGTATTCTTTTTAGTCTTAGTCATGAATTTTATTTTGGTTTGTTTATATGCTTTTTACATAGAATGGCTTGGTTTCCTTTTGTTTGATCTTCTAGAGGGAAAGGTAGATTTGATATCTGGACTCAGGGAAAGAGATGGTGAAGCTGGGGAAAAAGGCACTTGTTACCTCAGGAGTACAGATAAGTTTCATTAAGTAGCAAATGTACAAATGTTCGCTTGACTGGGGACTGAAACTTGTATAAAATCTCCATGGGGGGTTAAGGTCAGTATAACTAGTATAACTAACTATTTTTCACACTCCTGAATGACATAGCTATACTGAAGTAAGTGTGTAGTGTAGACCTGGCCTTTAGCTATGACACCGAGTACATTTCCCAGACCTGAAGAAGAGCTCTTTGTAAGCTCGAAAGTTTCTCTTTCACCAACATAAGTTGGTCCAACAAAAGATATTACCTCACCCACCTTGTCTTTCAAATATCCTGGGACTGACATGACTACATCACTACATACAGCTTTCTATTCATAAGTTTTTCTAATCTAACAAATACTTCTAGGAATAATTTCTACCTGCCTCTCTCCATACTTTTGATTGGGTATACGAACTCCCCATTGAGACAGGGTAAGAAGGGGTTAATAGTCTGCCCTGGATACAGGTATTAAATCAGCTCTACTCCACAATCATAAGTGTCAAGCCAGGCCCTTTGGCTGGAGTTAGTAATAGGGAGGGAACAGTTATGAGGAGAGAGGCCTCAGAAGTGGCTGCCCTGATGAGAAAAACTCATATTGAGAGGCTTAAAGGGAGCTGGGTTCACGGGACTGCGGACTACAGCCAGGCATGGAGACAATGGTCTTGTGTGTAGAAGGGAAGGCTTGGTCAACAAACTGGTCTTGTCTGGTCTTGTCTTTCAGGGAAAGAGGGGAGCCTAGAATATGAACTATTTTTCCTGTCAGGCAGTGGTATTTTCCTGAGGGTTTTACTTTAATTTTTTTTTATTTGGAGACATTTCCCCCAACTAATTCCATAGACATATCCTTCTTCTTCGAGTGCTTGCTCATATCGATTCCAATCAGGTGTGCGCGCGCCGCGTGCACGATCGTCGGAGAATTTTCTACCCTAGCAACACCCGGCGGGTCGGCTGTGGAGCCCCCTAGAGTGGCGCCTTCATGGCGCTGGATATATACCCCAGCCGACCCGGCGCCCCCTCAGTTCCTTCTTACCGCCCCTGACGGTCGTTGGAACTGTGGAGCGCGGCATAGCTGTTCTCCACTCTCCCTAGCTTATTCTGTTTTGTAGATAGTTGTAGTTATAGTTGTAGTTGTTATATAGTTAGATAGTTGTTCAGTTTACTCTATTAATAGTTGTTGTTATATAGTTAAAGGGGATTAAGGGGGTTGTTCTTCCCCCTTTTTCCCCCGGCGCGTAGCCGGGCTCATGCCCAAGGCTCCCGGCTTTAAGCAGTGCGCGTCCTGTGCTAAGCCTATGCCCACAAGTGACCCGCACGACTCGTGTCTGAAGTGCCTGGGAGAGTCCCATCAAACAGATAAGTGTAAGATCTGTAAGGCCTTCAGACCGAGAACCAAAAAGGAGTGGGACTTTCGGCTTCGGCAACTCCTCATGGAGGTGGCACTTAGCCCGGACACTCCATCGGCGCGTCAAGCCCCAGCGCCAAGCGCCTCGGTGCGCAGTGACCCGGCGGCACCGACTGCCCCGGCACCGCGGGTGGAGTCGGACAAGCCTCCGCGGCACCAGACCCCTTCGGCACCGCACCCGCCGCAAGTGCCTCGGCGCCGATCGTTATCACCGGGACATAGGAAATCCCGTAAGGCGCAGGAGACTGCCGTCCTGAAGACGCTGGCCCCCCCGGTGCCGGGGGTAGAGCCGCGTCCACCGGTGGAGCACCAAAAGCAGGTGCCTCCGGCACCGTCGACTCCGGCTCCGAGGCCGTTGAGTCCGGTGCGGACGGGATCACCACCGCGGTCAGTGGTGGAACCGTGCCTCCCGTCGACCCCAGAGACCTTTGCGACAGCGAGAGACTTGATTGCTCTCACGGAGCCGGCACCGCCCCAACCACCGGCACCGTTGGCCCCTCGTCCGGTGCAATCCAGGGGGAAACCTGCCCTGATGCGCCCACCGTCTCAAGGACTGGAGCCACGGCACCGATCCAGGTCCCGAAGCAGGTCCCGACGCCGCTCGCAGTCCCGGCGCCAAATATCACCTCGGCACCGGTCGTACTCGCGGCTAAGATCATCGTCGCGGCACCGTTATGATCGTTGGTACCGTTCGACCTCGAGACGTAGTTCCCGGCACCGATACGAGCGACGCTCGACGTCGAGGGGCCGCTCCCGGCACAAGGCCTACTCGAGATCGCCGTCCAGGTCGGACTCTCGGCACCGACGCGGTCATCGGCACCGATCCCGATCTCGGCACCGGCACTGCATAGGGACCGATCATCTCCAGACCGGCACCGAACGGCACCATATCTTCCGGAGCTCATCTTGGCGCGGTCGGCACTGCCATGGCCATCGAGATCAGTGTCTCGCTCCTCCGATGGGGCATCGAGATCGGCATACCCCCCTCAGGGGCAGGCCAATGAACCGGACATGGGCCACTGGCAGGAGGTAGCGGAGGATCCCGCTCGGGGTCCTTCGCACTGGTCGTTCTGGACCCCGTGGGCGTACCACCAAGCACAAGGGGCTTCACCACCATCTGCCTCTCGCTCGGTGCACTCTGAGCGAAGGGCCCCAGAGTCCACCATCTCTCGCCCTCCTCCAGGGGGCATGGAGGCTTCCGTACCCGCACCACCTGACGTCCTGGACCCAGGGGCAGGTGATGCTCCGCTCCAGGGCTCATTGGACCAGGACCCGCCCTTGGATCCCTTGCCACCTGAGGCTTCTTCTTCATCTTCCCCAGATGAAGCAGTGGCGGGCACAACGAACACAGGTCCACCCCCGATAGATCTCCGGGCACACCAGGACCTATTACGTAGGGTGGCATGTAATATGGACCTACAAGCAGAGGAGATAGTGGAGGTGCAGGACCCCATTGTGAATATCCTCTCTGCGGATGCTCCATCCAGAGTGGCGTTGCCCCTGATCCGCACGATCCAGGCTAACGCCACTACGATATGGCAAACTCCTGCCTCTATTCCACCCACAGCCAGAGGGGTGGAAAGAAAGTACTTTGTCCCCTCAAAGGACTATGAGTACTTGTATACTCATTCCCAGCCGTGTTCACTGGTGGTGTCATCAGTGAATGCAAGGGAGCGCCACGGTCAACAGGCCGCAGCGCCCAAATCGAAGGAAGCTAAGCGCTTCGATTTGTTTGGGCGTAAGGTTTATTCAGCCGGGGGGCTACAACTTAGAGCGGCTAACCAGCAGGTGCTCCTGAGCCGCTATAACTTTAATTCCTGGAACTCTATGAAGAAGTTCAAGGAATTGGTCCCCCAAGACTCCAGGGAAGAGTTTGGGGCCTTAGTGTAGGAGGGTAAGAAGGTGGCACGGACCTCCTTACAGGCCTCCTTGGACATAGCAGACTCGGCTGCGAGAACCCTGGCTTCAGGTATCGCCATGCGGAGAATCTCCTGGCTCCAGGTCTCGGGCTTGCCTCCGGAACTGCAGCAAACCCTGCAGGATTTACCATTTGAGGGACACGGATTGTTCTCGGACAAGACGGACTCTCGTCTGCAGAGCCTCAAGGACTCGAGAACAATCATGCGCTCCCTGGGGATGCATGTTCCGGGACCCCAGCGCAGGCCATTTTGGCCTCAACCTCAGCGGTTCTATCCCCCCCACCTCGTCCGAGACAGGACTCTACCAGAAGGCGGGGGCGAGGTGGTAGGAGAAGGTTGACCGGCCCTCAACCCGGTCAGAACCAGGGGCCACCTCGGCCACCTTCAGGCCCCAGGCAGAACTTTTGAAGGTGCGGTCGAGGACGGCGCCCCAGTCATCTCCCAGGATCCAGCCCCCTCCTTTCGGGATCGCCTCTCCCATTTCCACCGTGCTTGGTCCCTTATAACCTCGGACCGTTGGGTCCTTCGCACGGTGGAGAGGGGGTACGCTCTCCAGTTTTCTTCATCCCCCCACCTCCCCTCCCCGTCCCTCTTCAGGGACCCTTCTCACGAGCAACTTCTTATACAGGAGGTTTCTACGCTCCTATCTATGGGGGCCATAGAGGAGGTTCCATTAGAGTTAAGGGGCAGGGGATTTTATTCCCGCTACTTCCTGATCCCCAAGTCCAAAGGGGGTCTGCGACCCATCCTAGACTTACGCGGACTCAACAAATTCGTAGTAAAGTTGAAGTTCCGCATGGTCTCATTGGGGACTATTATCCCTTCCCTGGATCCTGGAGACTGGTTCGCCGCCCTCGACATGAAGGACGCATACTTCCATATAGCAATCTACCCGCCTCACAGGCGCTTCCTGCGATTTGTGGTAAACAAGGTGCATTACCAATTTGCAGTCCTTCCCTTTGGCCTATCCTCGGCCCCAAGAGTGTTCACAAAATGTATGGCCGTCGTGGCGGCATACCTTCGTCGGCAAGGGATACAGGTGTTCCCGTATTTAGACGACTGGCTGGTACGCGGTCGCACCAGAGAGCAAGTTCGAGCTCACGTCCACATAATAGTACACACATTCCACGAGTTGGGCATCCTACTCAATGAAGAGAAATCCACTCTAGAGCCTACCCAGAGGATAGAATTTATTGGGGCAGTCCTAGACTCCGGACGTGCACAAGCTATTCTACCGGACAATCGTTTTCATACCATCACAAGCCTCATTCGAGGACTCAGGGCCTTCCCAATTACCACGGTGAGGTCATGCCTCACCCTCCTGGGTCACATGGCTTCTTGCACATACGTAACCAGACATGCCAGACTTCGGCTTTGCCCACTCCAGACCTGGGTGTCATCGGTATACCGCCCATATCGGGACAGCCTGAACATGGTGATCACGGTTCCGAACTCGGTCTTGACCTCCCTCACCTGGTGGCTAGATCACAGTGTGGTTTGCGAGGGGATGCCGTTTCACGCCCCACAACCCTCTCTGCACCTGGTCACAGACGCTTCTTCTCTGGGTTGGGGTGCCCATCTCAACGAACACCATACCCAGGGCCTGTGGCCTGCACCCCAGCTAGCCCTGCACATCAATGTTCGGGAACTGATGGTGGTGCGCCTGGCGTGCCAGGCATTCCTCAATCTCCTACGTGGCCGCTGTGTGTTAGTTCTCATCGACAACACCACGGCCATGTTTTACATCAACAAGCAAGGAGGAGCACGTTCGTCGATTCTATGCCAAGAGGCCATTCGCCTGTGGGACTTCTGCATCGCCCACTCAATCCATCTCACGGCATCGTTCCTCCCTGGAGTCCAGAACACTTTAGCGGACCGACTCAGCAGGTCCTTTCAGACGCACGAGTGGTCTATTCGTCCGGACATCATCTATTCTGTTTTCCAGAGGTGGGGGTTTCCCCAGGTAGATCTGTTTGCATCTCGAGCCAACAGGAAGTGCCACGTATTCTGCTCCCTGCAAGGGCGAGCCCCGGGCTCTCTATCGGACGCGTTTCTCCTTCCTTGGAAAGACCACCTGTTTTACGCCTTCCCTCCATTTCCACTGGTCCACAAGGTGCTACTCAAACTACGCAGAGACCAGGCTCAAGTAATTCTAGTCGCTCCAGCGTGGCCGAGACAACACTGGTACACCACACTGTTGGAGCTCTCGGTTCAGACGCCGATCCCGCTTCCGTTGTGTCCAGATCTCATCTCTCAGGACCACGGCCGACTACGTCACCCCGACCTACAATCACTCCACCTCACGGCATGGCTGCTCCATGGTTCACCCAGGCAGAGCGGCAATGCTCGCACTCTGTCCAACAGATTCTGCTGAGCAGTAGGAAGCCTTCAACACGGACCACGTACTTGGCGGTTCTCCTGTTGGTGCGAACAACGAGCCATGTCCCCGTTACAGGCACCTATTCCTCTCATATTGGAATATCTCCTCTCCCTAAAACAGCAGGGTTTGGCGATATCTTCAATTAGAGTTCACCTGGCTGCTATATCGGCCTTTCACCCACGGGAACTCGCATCCTCGGTATTCTCTAACCCGATGGTCGTTAGATTCCTCAAGGGCTTAGACCGGATGTACCCACAACAACGTCAGCCCGTTCCGACGTGGGATCTCAACCTGGTTCTCTCTAGGCTCACAGGGCCTCCATTCGAGCCACTAGCCACCTGTTCACTTCTGTATCTATCCTGGAAGACCGCCTTCCTCGTAGCCATCACCTCAGCAAGGCGCGTTTCTGAAATCAGGGCGCTTACATCCGAGCCCCCTTACACGGTTTTCCATAAGGATAAAGTGCAGCTTCGTCCACATCCTGCCTTTCTTCCTAAGGTGGTCTCTCCGTTTCACTTGAATCAGGATATATTTCTCCCAGTCTTCCATCCTAAACCACATGCTACTCGCCAAGACCAGCGTTTGCATTCTTTGGACGTACGCAGGGCCCTGGCTTTCTATATTGACCGCACAAAGCACTTTAGAAAGACGACGCAACTCTTCGTTGCGGTGGCCGACCGGATGAAAGGCTTACCGGTCTCCTCACAACGCCTATCCTCCTGGATCACGTCTTGTATCCGGACTTGCTATGACCTGGCAGGTGTCTCAACACCGCACCTCACTGCTCACTCCACGAGGGCTCAAGCTTCCTCGACTGCCTTCCTGGCTCAGGTTCCGATCCAGGACATTTGTAGAGCTGCAGTTTGGTCATCAGTCCACACATTTGCAGCTCACTACGCACTGGTACAGCAGTCCAGGGACGATGCTGCATTCGGATCAGCAGTTTTGCATACAGCAATGTCTCACTCCGATCCCTCCACCTAGGTAAGGCTTGGGAGTCACCTGATTGGAATCGATATGAGCAAGCACTCGAAGAAGAAAAGACGGTTACTCACCGTTGTAACTGTTGTTCTTCGAGATGTGTTGCTCATATCCATTCCAAACCCGCCCCCCTTCCCCACTGTCGGAGTAGCCGGTAAGAAGGAACTGAGGGGGCGCCGGGTCGGCTGGGGTATATATCCAGCGCCATGAAGGCGCCACTCTAGGGGGCTCCACAGCCGACCCGCCGGGTATTGCTAGGGTAGAAAATTCTCCGACGATCGTGCACGCGGCGCGCGCACACCCTAATTGGAATGGATATGAGCAACACATCTCGAAGAACAACAGTTACAACGGTGAGTAACCGTCTTTTATTTTTGTCTCAGCTGTGGCCAGTGGGCATTCTGCTAATATGACAGTGACACAGTACTGAAAACAGGTCCTTGATAAATACCAAATTCTCCTGTTGCTTGCACAAGTGCATATTTTCTACACACAAGAAATGTGGAATTATTACAATAATTCCAGTGAAATTGTAAAGTAGATGTCCGTCAATTAATATTCTCCATATGAAAAATATCTCCTTTGTTATCCATTTGAACCTGCCCTGTAGTTCTCATATCATAGGACTGATTTAATATAATGGAAGACCTAATGGCAACTACAGATTTTATTTTTATTTTTATTTTTATTTTTTAGAACAAAGTGTGGGTTGAGATGGATATAGAATACTGCTTATCAAGTGACCCTTCCTTACACACATACTTTGCTTTAATCAGTATAGCTGAATAACCATTTCATGGGGATAAGAGAAAGTGGAATTCTCAAATTCTTCATGTAGGAAATGTAGATTGCAAGATACGGAGAGCTTTCCAACAGACGACAATAGGGAAATAAAGACCTGAAGGCAGCAGGATTCTAGAATGTGCTAATGTTTGTTGTTGTGTGACTGCAGCAGCAAAGATCAGATCTCAACTTGTGTGTATCGCCTGTGGTGGGGAGGTGGGGGGGAATGGGAGGAGCTGCAGTGGACCAAAAGAAGAACACACAAGTCTAGAAGTAACTCGGCCAAAGTCCTAGTCATTGTTAATTCCAAGCATTTTATGCATACTTACAGCTCTGAGAATGAATCCATGTGTTCTTCTGCAGCAGATATTAACCGCACCTGAGAGTTTTCTTCCTTCTAAGGCAACTTCTGAATCAGCAACTTGTAGTCATTTGGAAGCCTTTTCCCCTTGTTGTTGCTAACAGCATAGATGGAGGCTGATCCTTCATAAGAACATCTGTACTGGGTCAGACCAATGCTCAGTGTAGCCTAGTATCCTGTCTTTCAGGATAGTGGCCAATGCCAGGTGCTTCAGAGGGAATGAACAGAACTGGTAATCATCAAGTGATCGATTTCCCCGTCGCCCATTTCCAGCTTCTGGCAAACATCCTTGCCCATTCTGGCTAATACCCTTTGATGGACCTATCCTCCATGAAGTTATCGAGTTCTTTTTTGAACTCTGTTATGGTTTTGGCCTTTACAACATCCTCTGGCAAAGAGTTCCACAGGTTGACTGTGTGTTGTGTGAAGAAATACTTCCTTTTTCTTGTTTTAAACCTGGTGCCTGTTCATTTCATTTGGTGACCTCTAGTTTGTGTTATGAGAAGGAGTAAATACACTTCCTTATTTACTTTCTCCATACCAGCCACGATTTTATAGATCTCAATCATATCCCGCCTTAGTCATCTCTCTTCCAAGCTGAAAAGTCCCAATCTTATTAATCTTTCCTCATATGGAAGTATTCCATACCATTAATCATTTTTGTTGCCCTTTTCTGTAACTTTCTAATTCCAATATATCCTTTTTGAGATGCGGGGACCAGATCTGCACATAGTATTCAAGATATGGGCTTACCATGGATTTATATAGAGGCAATATGATTTTTCTGTCTTATTATCTATCCTTTTCCTAATGATTCCCTTTAAAAGAATGAAATACTTAATTATGTGCTGATTCTTAGCAAATACTTTTCTGTTAATGGCACATGTGAACATCCTGCATGTTAATATCTACCGTAGTGATCAGCTACTGCAGCAAAAAATGCAGACTATGAAGCAGGTGTTTTTAACATTGGTGGAGGCTTCTCCTACCAAACATCTGAGCATGTGAGCTCTTCCCTCAGTGACTGGCCTGATTCAGAAGTCACCACTATTTCAATACTCCTCTATTTGGGGGCCCACCATTTATCTTTTCACTATTTCCTACCACCCTCGTGATTCATCTCTGCTGGCTTACCTCCATGATCCTCATCAGTGTTACTCTACAAATCAGCTGGTAGAAGATACTCTGTTAGGAGTTAGTCTTGCCCATTCCCTTACAATCTAAGATCCTTGGACCACATATAAAGTGGAGTCTAAGCTGACAGAACATTGCTTATATGGCTCCTTCAATTGGTGCCTTTCTTTAAACCAGCTTAGTGGCTTTCTGACACTTACCAACATATAACCATGGCGCTGTGTTCTACAGCAGTATTAATTCATTCTGTCATGAAATATACTTCATTCCTATTCCTATCCCCCAATACCACATGCAACTATGGTTCATTGAAATACTAATTGAAGTAAAATTAATTATTTTCAAAAATAGATGTCTAAACAAACCTGGACAGGTGGCCCATTTACACGCCCCAGGCTTTGGCTCCAATGCTCTTGTACAGACAGCACAGATCAGAACCTCCTTTCCTCTCTGAATGTGCCAGAGACACGGGGAGATTGTTGATGGCTTCAGCAGCTCATCTTCCTTTTTAAGCTTCAGTTGCTGCATTGTTCTTCAGCCAGTGCAGCTCACATGCCTACACTCCTGGCTGCTCCCCAGTCCCTGACTGTAAACTGGACTCCAGTTCTGGTTTCCTGACCCCTGCTTCATGGCTCCATGCAACAGTGTAGGGAGCATGCTCTGTAATCCAGTTAACTGCTATTGTGAGGAAAGCTGGAAAACAAGAGACAACTATAGGGAGATCCTGTCAGGGCAAGGAGATATGGAGGGGTGGGAGGTGGGAACGTTGGCTACTGGCTTTGACGGCAGCAAAATGGCAAATTCTGTGACAGAAATGCTGAATTCTTGGCATCTTCTAAAATGTGGCTTTTTACTCCTACCCAAAGTCCATGGGGTTCTGATCTCCCATCACTGAGCTATTGGTTCAAGCTGTCTGCAGACTTGTGCAGGTGACTCTTCAGTTTACACTACTAACAGCTTTTGATGGCTATCACTAGGCACAACTCACTATTTAAAATGAAAACTGGGACTCGGGTACATCTGTCTGTGGCAAGAAGTGAAGTCTGTGGCAAATTTTGCAGCTACAGGCTACATCATACCATGTATGCACCCACATGCCTCACTTTGGAATTTGGCACACTGACTCTAAAGTAAGTTTAAGCTTGTGCAGCTTCATCAATGGGAGAGAGGACTATAGCATGAAGTGAATGATTAGCAGGAAAGTTTTAAAAAGAGTAACTTTAAAAAGTAGGAGAGGAGCTTTTAACTTCCTCTTCCAGCTCCTTGGCATGCAAGTTATGGCAAGTTAGACTCCCTAAAACTTGGATTGCTAGACACCACCACGTACGTAGCCTCAGTTTTTCCCTTTGTTACTAGGTTCCCAAAGAAGTTTGCTCCCAAACCAGACTCTTAGCATAGCTGCAGCCTGATGCATTTTGAAGTTTCCAGGCGGGCTGTATGCATCTGTTCTATTCTTTACAAATGGTTTTTCTTTTGATTTCTTTTTCCCTTTCCCCTTAAAAAAATAAATCTGAAACTAATTCCTTCTGGTTATTCTTTTGTAGTACATATATTATGTAAAGCAAGACATGAGGTGCTGGGTATGACAGTGATTTTGGTAAAGAGGGAAACTTGATTATTGTTCAGCATCAGATGTTTCCTGATAGAAGCATTTGTTTAGCGTTCTCTTGGACCATTTTCAGGGATATTTTGTCACTTTATTTTCAAACTAGGACCATCTTTCCCCTGTGCTGAGCAGTTTCTGCTTTGATTACATTCTGGGGTAGCAAATGTTGATAAGATGGCAACCCTTTGTATAATTTAAACAACTACAAAAACAACAACAAAACTTTCCATGTAGCCTTTTCTTGTGTAACAAATACCATTTGCAGAACTGCTTTGTTTCTTGAACTGTTTTTGTTTGGGAGGCTGCCTGCATAAGCCCTAATTTATGTAGATCTGGCACAGTCGCCTAGCCTGCTGTGGGCTAGCACTTATAAGCTGTCATATGAAAGGGAACCGCTTATATTCCTGGCACCACTAGGTCATTTTGGCACTGGTAAGCTGCCTAAGTGCCTGAACATGTTCGCTTGTAGGAATTACTCTTTGGAGTGCTTGGCACTGAAAGGAAGGGTTTCTAAGCAATACAGAACTAGTGCACACAAGTTTTGTAAAGCAACTGATGTTTGATCCATGCTCCTTCACCTCAGTAAATAGGCAATTTGCAATTGTAGATGCTTACTCATACCCATATAGTTTTAAAATTGGAGCTGTGAGGAGAAAAGAATAGTTGGTTGCATTGTGTCGGTGGGGGGGAATGTGAGGGGATTCCAGAGGTCTGATGCATTGTTGTGGCAGCACATATTTTACCTGTAAAATAACTATCATATTCACAACCTTGTAAAAATTGTATGTTTCTCCATGTCGTTTGGCTTTATTTTTGTTTCTTAGTCCTGTGTTAAGATCACCGAACCTGTCTCTTCACAGTCTGCTATCACTCTGCCTGATGAGTTTGTTTATCCCTGGAGAATGAAAACCAGTTAAACTCAAGCCAGACAAGTAGAGCTTATCTTCTGTCAGGGGTCAAGAAAAGGCCAAATTTTCTTTCTCTCTCACTTACAAAAAATGTTTGATTTTTTGGGGGGGGCTAGATTAATCAGATTTTCACCAATTTAAATGATTCTTAAGTCAGTAGACTCAACAGAGTTACTTTCAGTTTACATCAGGGTAATTGAGACCAGAATCTGCCCCTTTGTCCTTAGTTTACATGCCCTGTTGTCCATCATCTGAGATTAAGGTAAATGAGTTACAGAGCAGATTGTTGGAAGATATGGTAAGAGGTATTTTTTGTGTTCCCTGGCAACTGGAAGGCAGTGAAATGTTCTTTTTCAAATGTCCCCTTGTCACTGTGATGGGTTGGATCCCTTAGGATGCCACCTGATGTGTTGAGATACCACTGAGCCCACTTGTTATGCCAGCCTGGGACCCTTTTTACCTGTCTTGCTGAGCCAGGCTATTAAGCCTCCTCCAGCACACACACAAGCAGGGCCACACCCAACTGCATGATGAAACAGACACTGAGATCAGTTCTGGGAAGGCTCAGTTTAAGGGACGTGCCCCAGCACTCAGGTGTCCACCTCCCTTGGGGTGCAGACCCAAAGGCATATTATGAAATCCGCCTCCTCCCTCAATGTGGAGGAAGGTATGCACAACTCCTTGCCCCCCTCCCCCCAGTAGAAATTACAGAAACTGGGTTTAATAAGAAACAAAACAAATTTTATTAACTATAAAAGGCATATTTTAAGTGGTTAAAGGGGTAGCAAACAGAACAAAGCAGATTACTAAGCATATAAAACCAAACACGCAAACTAAGCTTGTTTCACTAAAGAAATTGGTTATAAATAGTAATTTCTTACCCTAGATTTTGTTGCAGGCAGATTACAGAAAGTCTTGAAAGACAGCTACACTGGTCTCCAGTTTGAAACCTCAGTTAATATTACTCACAAGCTGGGTGCCCTTCCAGCTTGGACTCAACCCTTCTCCCCTCAGTTCAGTTCTTGCTTCCAGGTCTTTTTCAGTGTCTCTTAGGGTGGGGAGGCAGAGGAGAACCTCGCTGTCACTCCCCGCCTTATATAGCTCTTGTATGGTGGGAAGCCTTTGTCTCCCAGTGGAAGAACACTGGTATTCCAAAGGGTGGGTCCAGTACCAGGTGACTCAGACCCATGTCTCTGCAGAGCTGTGGCTGCCATTACTTGTAGGCTGTCTGGAGTGTCCACAGGAAGCCTAAGCTCTTTCACAGTCCATTGTCTCTGCTAATGGCCCATTAGCCCTGTCTGGCTTTTCCATTGTTGTACCTGAAGAACTAATTGGGGTTGACACCCAAAGTAACACATTTGAAATACAGATACATAATTAATATTCCTAACTGCCGATACAGAAATGATACTGGCATACAAATTGGATAATCACATTCAATAAATCATAACCTTTCCAATGATATCTCACATGAGCCATCTTGCATAAAGTACATCGGTTATGTCCTATTCATATCATAAGCATATTTTCATAAAGAATATGGAGTGAAACATCAGTCAGACTGACTCTTTGCACTATGCAAAGTAGGGAATACATAAAGAAATGTGCATTGTGCCTTTGTGTACATATAAAGCATTTGTTCATCCATTATAGGCTGCTGAAAGGAGGGGCTGTTTGTAATCACCTCCCCAGCAAAACTATAGGCCAAAAAAAGTACAGTATTGTGATAAACTCGTATTTGCGGCGTTGGCTGAAATTTAAGAAGAGAGAGCTAGATTTGGTCATTTTCCTTCTACTGAATAATAGCAAGATGTTTCTTGGCAACAGTGAGTGACTTTTCATGGTAATCTTCATAAAGGTATCAGTGGTGCAGGGTGGTTGAATATATGGCACATTCTAGATGCTTGTGGTGTCTGAGGATGAAGAATTTTGAGTTTAGGAAAGGGTGAGAGCTTGAAGTTCAGGGTGGTTGGGTCTGGGATTTTGGTCTGGATCCATCTCTGCCTTGGAGGCTAGACTGCATAGCAGACCAAAAATAAAACCCGGACAGCAGACACTTGCTTGGAACTCTCGTCCTTTTGTGTCCAGAGTTCTGAGATTCCTAGCTGGGGCAGCAGCCTGTCCAGACACACACAGAAGTAAAACTTTGAAGTTCTAAAAGTCATGACCAAACAGCTGGAATTCTCTCAATTCACTTTTAAGAAAGAGAACCTAATTCAAGTGATGCCTCACCTGTAATTTGCTTTATTTATTTTTATTTCTAATAGTACATCCTCTCTGGCTCTGACGACTTCAACTTATACATGTGGAGGATTCCTCCGGATCCAGAAGCAGGTAAGTTTGCATGTGGAATCTGACGAATACTAGTGTTTAAATACTAGTTACCTCTCAAAATATTGCACAATATCATACTGTATTATAGATTGAGGCCAGAAGGGACCCTCATATAGTCTGTTCTAGCCTGACCTTCTGCATAATGCAGGCCCTAGAACTTCACCCAGTCTCTCCATTGCATTGATCCCAATAATTTGTGCTTAATCTAGAATATAACTTTTTGGAAAGACGTTGACTCTTGATTTAAAGACGTCAAGTGTTTGGAGAATATACCACTTCTTTTGATAAACTGCTTCAGTTATTAACCCTCACTGCTGAAAATGTGTACCTTATTTGTATTGAATACAATTAAGTATGACCTGTTGTGCTGGGGGGCACGGATCAGCATTCACTTGCACTCCCCATCAGTACTTGGCCCAAGTCGGGGAAGTTAATGATCCAACCAGCTAACCAAATTCGGTGATGAATCCTGGTCACGTGCCACCTGAGGCACATTGCACATCCGCTAATAAGAAGACGACTTCCTGTGCTACAGTTACATAGTAATGCAGCAGATAATTTGCCTTAAGTAAAGTGCCAAGTTTTTATTTTATTCTTAAAAGCTGGTCAGGTACAGTGAATTATGAGAGCTAGCTGCTATTAGGAGAGTAGGTCATAAAAGGCTCAGCAAACTGGAGAACTTTGGAGAAAATGAAGCCTCTTAATTTTGGACTGGTTATTAAACTTGATTCTGTATAATAATCTATTTTATTGGGATACAAAACTGATGACTATGTTTAGACCATAGAAATTTAAAGATATTAACGTCTCTTTACCAGGATTATATGGATTTGTCCTGCCTTTTCCTTTGACATTCTCATCCTTTCTCTAGGAAATCACTCTCCTCAATTTCCTGTGTAACTTTTTGGTTTAAAACAGCTATTTGAAATTAATAAGAGAAAATGTGTAGATTCCAAATTACACTTTTATATTCTAAAATAGGCCTGTTCATATACTCTTCCTTTACTTTTCGGTCAGTTCCTGGATTCAGGATATTGCATTTCTCTGGCAATGGATGCTGATGGCCCTAATATCTAGAGGATCCATCCCTCTGTTAGTTGTCTTCAGCTATTGGCTGTGAACCATGCAATTCTGAACTTGGTGCTGAGCAGATGAGCACCTGTGTACAAGGGCTGATACCTAGAGTTCGCACAAATTAAAATGTCATGTTAGTCAACATTTTCCTGTCCATTCTTCCTGTAACTTGAGGGTGGGAGTAGTATAAGATTTCAACACTTCAGTTACAAAACGAATTGCTTAATGTCAAATGCAGTAATGATCAGAAAATCACAAGATAGACTATGTATGTCTTGATCTCCTGTAACCTGAGTGGTTCCCTTTTTGGAAGAATTTAGCTGAGCTCATACTCTTGCTGGTAAACCATTCCTATCTCATATAGGCATCACTTTATTTGCTGATATTATGCCACTCCCTGGAGGAGGCCCAATTTAACTGTCCTGTGCTGCTAATCTGTTTTTAAACCCCGATGCATTTTAATGTATCCAGTGAACATTTCCAGAATTTTGATCTGACAATGACTCTTCAAGATTTTCATTAGTAATAGTGGGGCTATTATACAGCTTATGGATATTGGCTTCTGTGGTAACTAATTTGCCAGCCATCCAGTTCATCTAGGATGAACTGATCTGTAGTTATCTGTCTTCTTCACTCACCTCTTCTTCCAACCTAAGAGGGAGTGGGGGAATTCTCCAGAATTTATGTAGCCTTCTTTATTGTGATGAAAGGTACTTTCTAAACCGGCAAGGCAGTTTTTTCAACCCAGTGAGTAGGGTTTGACTACAAAAATTACCGACATTTACATTAAAAAAATCTCCTTCCACAGGTGTGCTGAGGCCTTTTTTATCACACCCCACCTTAGCTAATACAGGAAATTCCCTCATGCTCCATTTCTGGCCTCCAATACGAGTCTTAAGAAGTGTCTGTATGCCCATGATCCAATAAGGTAGAGTGAGGGCAATCATAAATGTTATGAACTAAAGTTGTACTGTTCTAATTATTGGTATTTTTAGTAAAGATATGACTACAGCTGAGTTATGACCCTCTTCAATTGATTTGAGACATAATATTTCTATTAATACATATTTAAGGGAGCAGTACTGATGATTTGTGTATGATATGGTACCTTTCTCTTGCAAGCCTGAAATTGCTTTACAGAATTATTAGGTAAGGAGAACTTCACTCATTACCAAAATGTAGCCACATCAAGGGTGGAAAGTGATGATAGCTATTTAACAGCTCACAGCATCATCCCACAGCAGATTAGAGGAGGCAGTAAAGAATACACTGTTCAAATAGAACTGCATTTACCTCAGAGTTACGAACTGACCGGTGAACCACATACCTCATTTGGAACCGGAAGTACACATTAGGGAAGCAGCGGAGACCCAAAAAAGAACAGAAAAACCAACAACAGTAAAACTACTAAACAGTAAAACTACTAAACTTTTTTATAAAAAAAAGAGGGGAAACCTTGTCAAATTTTTGTAAACTAAGGAAACTTTCTATGCTTGTTTCATTTAAATTAAGATGCTTAAAAGCAGCATTTTTCTTCTGCATAGCAAAGTTTCAGAGCTGTATTGAGTCAATGTTCAGTTGTAAACTTTTGAAAGAACAACCATAACGTTTTGTTCAGAATTACAAACATTTCAGTGTTACAAACAACCTCAATTCCCCGGGTGTTTGTAACTCTGAGATTCTACTGTATGTGGAATGCAACTACTTGTGTTGGCATCTTTCCAGGACTCTGTAACAAACTCTGCTACTCTTGCAAATAATTGTAGTTTAGAGATGTTCTCCCAGTGGATAGGCTGGGCCATTCCCCACTCCACAGTAAGCTCTCCAGTGATTTGTTCAGCCTAGTTTTAAATGTCCCACACAATGGGGCTTTCATTGCTTACCTTGAGAGTCTTATGTCACAATAGAATAGTTCTTTAAAAGTTAGGAAGCTTAGAAGCATTTTTCCAACTTTCTCCCTGTATGTTTGATTATTTTTAATAGGGATAATGTAATATATATGTATAAGTGCCAGCGATCACACTTCCTTCACCCTTTTCCCTCCCTCCTTGAAGATGGTGGAACATTTGTTCCCATGCTTCCCCCACATCTCCAGTTCCTATCCAGTTCTCAGTTACTTTTCAGAAATAATCATAATGGCTTGGTGAGTTTTTTAGCTAATTCCCTCATTAGAGCTATGGACTCCTCATCGAAGGGTACAAGTGGGCAGAGCCTCAGTTTTATCTTTCTTCTGATGGATAGCATTTCCTGCAGCACAGGGCACCCTAGCACCATGCTGGGACATTGAATTTGGTTAGCCAAATAAATGACCAGTATTTCTACAAGTTTCTATTGGCAGTGAGGAAGGCTGAAGCGAGATGAGATGTAGGCCCCGCCCATGCTGCTCAGCAGAACTGTTAAAACCTTGTTTAACTGTTTGTGGTTTTTCAACAGAATTTACCAAATCGTGTGTGCGTGTGTGTGTGTGTGTTTTAAATATCACTCCAAGAAGCTGTTTTAGCAACAGGAATTTTATTATTATTTTGTGGGTTGGAGAAGGTGATCAGATGATCACTGAGTTATTTAATTGAAATAACTGTTACCAGACTTTTGAGCTGCTTAATAAATCAGAACAGCAAACTGCATTCCCAAATCTCTCTTAATAACATCTTTGACTATAACTCTGTAACAGCTGGCAGTAACAGGCCTGTCATTGTGGTCCAGTTACTAAACTAATTATGGCAATTTTCAGCATGACTTATGCAATTTTTCTTACCTTTTTTGCAATGTCATTGCAAATGCAAACAGCTCTTCATGCTTGAAGTATTAGATGGCAAGATTTTATTGCATTGGAGACAAGTTTGTGTTTTAAGCTCTCAAAGTCCCAACATGATTAGTGGAACTTACTTTTTATTTTTGGGGGGAAAGTGATCTAATCCAGTGGGAACGTACTCTGGAACACTTTAAATTTAAAAAGTCTGTTGTGTCTCAGACAACTGGTGATTGGATATAAATCCCTTCATTTCTAGAACCCTGGTTTGAATCCACCTCAACTCAGTAGTGACCAAAACTTGTCCATATCGCACAAACTACCACCTCAACTACCATTAAAAAGCCCTTGTTGGCTTTCTTGGGAGAGAAGGCAAACCCTGAGTGGGCTGTGAAGGCAGATGCTATTCAGAGAGGACATCCTCCAGAGTGGAGGCATTATTGGGCAGCTTGTACTGCTGTATCCAGTAGAAGTTAATGTAGGGCCCATCTTTAAAAAAGAGAAGAAGGATAATCCGTGGAACTACAGGCCAGACAGCCTCATCTCAGTCCCTGGAAAAATCATGGCGTAGGTCCTCAAGGAATCAATTCTGATGCACTTAGAGGAGAGGAAAGTGATCAGGAACAGTCAGCATGGATTCACCCAAGGGCAAATCGTGCCTGACTAACCTGATTGCCTTCTATGATGAGATAACTGGCTCTGTGGATGAGGGGAAAGCAGTGGATGTGTTATTTCTTGACTTTAGCAAAGCTTTTGATACAGTCTCCCACAGTATTCTTGCCGGCAAATTAAAGAAGTATGGGCTGGATGAATGGACTATAAGGTGGATAGAAAGCTGGCTAGATAATCGGGCTCAACAGGTAGTGATTAATGGCTCTATGTCTAGTTGGCAGCCGGTATCCAGCAAAGTGCCCAAGGATGGCGTGAACTGCACCCTCAGCAAGTTTGTAGATGACACTAAACTGGGAGGAGTGGTAGATACATTAGAGGGTAGAGATAGGATACAGAGGGACCTAGACAAATTAGAGGATTGGACCAAAAGAAATCTGATGAGGTTCAACAAGGACAAGTGCAGAGTCCTGCACTTAGGAAGGAAGAATCCCATGTGCTGCTACAGACTAGGGACCGAATGTCTAGGCAGCAGTTCTGCAGAAAAGGACCTAAGGGTTACAGTGGACAAGAAGCTGGATATGAGTCGACAGTGTGCCCTTGTTGCCAAGAAGGCTAATGGCATTTTGGGCTGTATAATAGGGGCATTGCCAGCAGATCGAGGGACGTGATCATTCCCCTGTATTCGACACTGGTGAGGCCTCATCTGGAGTATTGTGTCTAGTTTTGGGCCCCACACTACAAGAAGGATGTGGAAAAATTGGAAAGAATCTAGCAGAGAGCAACAGAAATGATTAGGGGGCTGGAGCACATGACTTCTATGAGGAGAAGCTGAGGGAACTGGGATTGTTTAGTCTGCAGAAGAGAAGAATGAGGGGGGATTTGAGAGCTGCTTTCAGCTACCTGAAAGGGGGTTCCAAAAAGTGTTCTCAGACTGTTCTCAGTGGTACCAGATGACCGAACAAGGAGCAATGATCTCAAGTTGCAGTGGGGGAGGTTTAGGTTGGATCTTAGGAAAAACTTTTTCACTAGGAGGGTGGTGAGGCACTGGAATGGGTTACCTAGGGAGGTGGTGGAATCTCCTTCCTTAGATGTTTTTTAGGTCAGGCTTGATGAAGCCCTGGCTGGGATGATTTAGTTGGGAATTGGCCCTGCTTTGAGCAGGGGGTTGAACTAGATGACCTCCTGAGGTCCCTTCCAATCCTGATATTCTATGATTCTAAGTTTCAGCATCCAGGACTGTCATTCTAGGTCCTTTCACCAGCATTAAAATAATTTTAATACATATTTTCAAAAGTGAGGATCACGCTGAGAACAGAAAGGGAAGAGAAACATAAATACCAAATTATTACCATTTTGGTTGCCCCAGTATTCAATTGCCTGTATTTTTCTCTACATTGTGCTGAATTCTTTGGCAACTACTATGTGTGGCTTTAATATGTCCATTTGCCTTAATGCTCAGAGTCTTTGGCACTTCCACATCCAAGAAAAATAATTTATTTTCCATCTTATAACTTCACAAGATTTGTTCCTTTAACTTCAGGAAGAGCATTCTGGAGGACTATTGATCATTGTTAATTTTTATGGTGCCAACAATGTGCTAGGCACTTTTTTGAGAACTGTATAGCTAAAAGCACCAGCAGATGGTGTTTCTCCTGACCGAAGAGAAGAGCGAATCTAAAGGGTGTGTTGCTTCTCCAAATTGTTTCCAGTTTATTTCAGTAATTACTCTGGCCTTGTCTGTTTGTTCAACTCCACCAGTGTAGCAACAAGAGGCTAGTGTAGATGAGGTGCCGACAGCTTTTAGCAACAAAGAATCCTGAGGTAGACAGCCCTGAATTTAGACAGTGATTTTTACTGTAACTTTTTAAAATCACATGTTTTTGCTGGCAAGTGATGCTGGAGTTTCCCAATCAATTTGACAGTAAGAGGCAGACAGTAACTCCTTGGTACCTAAATCAAATTCCATTGTGCTATAGAAAGTTCACTTTCGAGCATATCTTCATTCATAGGCATAGCCCTTCCTCTAGAGGCTAGGAAGTGATTTCAGCGACTTACCACTTAAAATTAAAATTGCTAATTGCATTAATGAAGAATGTTGAGCTGGATCATTTAGGGTGGAACTTACTTTTCCCCTCGGGACATTTCAAGTAAGAATTTTCATCATCAAATTATCCAGCCCACCTACATTCCAGTCACATTAATCAGTAAAAAAAAAAAAAACCTATTAATGTTTGCTTGTTTCACAAGAGCTGTTCCCAAAAGATACTTACAACTCATGCTAGGTCCATGTTATCACCTGCAACTTCCCCTACGGAGGGGATGAAATGTGTAGAAATCTTGAATAATTGGCCATAAAATTTGTTGGAGGGAGAAGCTGATCTTATGTAGCATTATACTCCTCCTCCCCATTCCAGGTATGGCAAGTGAAATTTGGATTTTCTGGTATTCTAGTGAGGGTGAAGGGGCTGCACCACATGACAGTCCCCCTGGCAAACCCATGAGGAAATATCCCAAGGAATTAACATTGACTGTCAGCGTTTGTTCCTTCAAGTCCTGCTCTGCATCTGCAGACTGTCAAGCATGTGGTTTGTTGGGGGGTGGGTTGGTTGTTCAGAGTGGTGGGGAGCCTCCAGCACCAACATCTCAGAGGAAACCCTGCTCCCACGGCAGGGCACAGTATTACACAGGGACTGACCCTCTGTGCAGAAGCCTCCACTCTCTATGGATGTTTCAGTCTGAAATTTCCCTGTGGATTTCAAAACCTCTCCAGGCCTCCAGTTTGTCTGCATTATAGACTATTCAACCCCACTCTCTAGAAGGGATAGAATAGAAACCTCCATTTTTTGCTTAACTTTAGCTTTGTATAGTGCTTTGGTTTTGAGTTGTGTGTGGGGGGGTTTTGTTTTGTTTTTTTACACACAAGGGTCTGGTCCATGCTGTGTGTATCTGTGGTTTGTTTGTTTTTTATTTGTTTGTGTGTGTGTGTTTGCTTGTTTTTTGCAAATGGGAAGCCATGTATTTTTAAAACCAGAAACAGAGGTGTTTGCTAACATACAAAGAGCCAGATTGTGCCTGTCCCTTGCATGGGTGCACAAAGGAGTGGGGAGAAGGAAGAATTTAGGATGTTTTACCTGGACTCCTCTTCTCCCCCTTGTAGGAAACATGCCTAATTTCATTACCCGTGTCCTACTTATTCATGGGGAGGAGTTGAGGCAAGGCCATGGTCCTTCATTACCATCACCATTCCCCACACCACATGACTCCCTGAGGTACAATCCCTCCATGGATTCCCCCTAGCATTATACAACTCAAATTCAGGACTGTGCCTTTAGGGCACAAAGTGTCCCAGAATATTATTAATGGAAAAACAAATTAATTTAAATTGGCTTGCTACTGCAGTGCCATGTATTACAGATTAATGGTGTTTTGTGTCAAACTGGCAGCAGCTGTGAACATCTGGCCCTTCTCACTAGTTTTCAGCACTTAGAATAATTCACAAGGCTTGTATGAAGTTACACTTTTGTCTCTCAACTTCCCACTACCTTATATGAGTGAGTGGATTTTTTTTTTTTTTTAAGTTTTAGATGGAAAAGACTTTGTTAGGTCACTGAGTTTGTCCTCAGGAGGCCAGTGGAGAATTGTTCCCTGCAGTAAGTTCTCCAGAGGCTTGTCCAATTTTAAATGATTTGAGTAATGGGACTTCGATTACTTTTCAGACTATTCCACATTTTAGTAGACTTTCAACTCTAGGGCATTTTTCCAGCTAATCAGACAATCTGTTACTTATGTTCATCCCATTACACCTGAGCAACTCCTCTCCATTCCAGAATGCTATAGGTTCCTCAGTTATACCTCTGGTTGTGTGGTCCAAAAATCTTAATTCCCTCCCAATGCTATGTGGCATTTCAAACTCCTATCTAATTTGCTGGGTACTACCACCTGTAGATCTTGGTTGGCATTATTGCTGTCCAAGTATAGCTCTTCCCTTCAGTATGTTTAACAGCATTTCCTGAATGTATTGGCATGCATATTTCTAAGTGTAATCTCACTTTGGTATTTCATGCCCTGTTTGTGGTGTTTCTGTCCAAACTGATATTTGCAGCACTGCATAATTTATTATCAGTGGATTTTATTTCCCTACTGTTAAACCCCTTCTTCCAGATAATTAGTACAGATTATAAAAACAGGCCTAATTCTAACCCCTTTGTCGTTGTTAGACACCTACCATCTTAACATTGTAGGTTAGTATTACCTTTTGTCTGCTACTAGAACCCAGACATATTTCATAAACTATTATTGTGTTAGCCATTTAAAAAATGTCTAGGAAATTGAAGATATTTAAATACAACTATAATTAGCCTGTGGAATTTTGTTTTGTTCAGATTTGTAATCCAGGATCTCTAGCAGAGAGAAATTAACTCAATGCTAGAAGAATTAGACTCTGCTATAATATGTAAAATTAAACCAAACTGGTTAGTCCATTTGCCACTGCCTTCTGCTGGATGTAATCAGAAATACCCAGCTCTGTCTCATAAGCCCTGTATTTGCACCGCTCTCAGAAATGAGTCAGATATGTTGGGGCACTGTAGCTCCTAGGTGCTATGGTAATACAAATAATAATTAATCATAAAACACATTAAACATTTCTTTCTTTGGAGCAGCTAGCTTTGGAGCATACAAAAGGAGACCTATTATGGACTCTAATTTTGAGTAACATGTAGGAAGTAGAAGTAGATCAAAAAGTAGCTACCACCCCTGTTAAGTATCAGAGGGGTAGCCGTGTTAGTCTGAATCTGTAAAAAGCAACAGAGGGTCCTGTGGCACCTTTAAGACTAACAGAAGTATTGGGAGCATACGCTTTCGTGGGTAAGAACCTCACTTCTTCAGATGCAAGTGACTTGCATCTGAAGAAGTGAGGTTCTTACCCACGAAAGCGTATGCTCCCAATACTTCTGTTAGTCTTAAAGGTGCCACAGGACCCTCTGTTGCTTTTCACCCCTGTTAAGCCACTGAGTTATAGTGATGACAGTACAACTAAACTTACTGCCTTCATGGGAAGAATCTCATAAAAAGCAAGTTAAACTTTTTGATTCTAAACTTTCAGAAAAGAGGATTTAAAAAAAAAAAAGGAAGCTAATCAAAACCACCCTAAAGTCAAAAGTGTGGAAATTAAATCCTCAGACTCAGAATAGAAGCAGCTTATATGTATACTATAATTATGCAAGAATATTGAAATCACCATGCAGAGTCAGTCACAGAAGGTATGCATACCCATGAACAAAAAAAGAAATAAGGGCAACGATGGAAAAAAAAAATCCATGTAGTCAAATGGCATAATACAAGAGATTATTCTGGCCAAACAGTTGTCCTCCATAAAATGGAAGTCCAGTCTAAGTGAAGCCAACAGAAAGATGCAAACTATGGCAAATAAAACTAAAGATGGAGTTAGGAATTTGAACCGCTAATCACCAAAACCTCCCAAAGTCTAAGTATATTGGAAGATGAAACCCTATTAGAATGAGTCTGCTAGATCACTATGGAGTAAAAGGACTGATTAGAGCATTAGTACATTACAGTAAAGCTAAATAACTTGTTTGCATTAGCCTTCACCACTGTCGGAGACTGAGGTGTCTGAAAACAAAGTGCTGGAGCAAACTGACATGTATGACACATAAATGGATGAGAATACTGTTATGGGTTTCGCCAGAAGCTGGGAATGGATCACTTGAAGATTACCTGTTCTGTTTATTCCCTCTGGGGCCCTGGCATAGGCCACTGTCGGAAGACCGGGTACTGGGCTAGATGGACCTTTGGTCTGACGCAGTATGGCTATTCTTATGGGTTGAATTAAACCTTGTTATGGGTCCAGTTTAACTGCCATTTTACATTCAGGATAAATGTAAAGAAGCCATTGTAATCAGGTGACTGAAACAGTTAAGTGGCCACTACCCCAAACACAGGCCCATGTCTCCTGCCAAAATGAAGGCACATCCCAGGCCACTCAGGAATTTGAATTATATGGGCAGGAACTCAGCTAGGCATTGTTTGAGTAAGTATGTGTACGTGAGATTGAAAAACAGAACAGTGACAGAAGCAGAGAGAAACCCAAGCAAACAGTAACAGAAGTGCTGGTAATGTGGCCCTGAGGGAAAGCTAGAAGTGAGAGCTTTTTGGAAAGGCAGGCTTAGAATAGCGAGCAAAGGAACTGTCTCCTGTTTGGTTTCTCCTGTATTCAGAGAAACAGTACTTTGTCTATTTTTTGTAAATAAATAAAATTGCATCAAAGAAATACATGACTCTCACCAATTTCTCACCCTAACTGGAACAACCTAAAAGACCCTGATTTTTTGGCTAGCCACATAGGTCACAAGGGGTAACAATCTCATCAGTAACATTGGAGAGTATAAAAAAATATTACTGTAAGGGATATAAACACTTGTGTTTGGAAGCATAAGCTCACCACTAACTAATAGGGTTAGAATAACCTGCTTATAGGGAAATCTTTCTGTAATTGTCCATTTTAGGCTTTCTTTCATCTTCCTCTGAAGCATTTGATACTGGCCACAGGATACTGGACTAGATTAGCCAGATGAGTCTGGTCCAGCAAGTGGAGCCTCTGTTAGCTGAAATGATGAGGACTTCCAGTTTTGGAGCAGAATGATTGGAGCTCCTTTCCCATTGCCGCTGAATTTCTGAGTGGTCACACTTTGCAGCATAGTGACAGCTGTGAAGTTCTGGATGCCTACATATTTAAGATCTTTTGCATTTACATGTTGTTCTCCATCCAGAGCTCTCAATGTACTTTACAAATACTAATCTTCAGAATAACTCTGAGGTAAATAACGGTTATAACCATATTACAGATGAGGAAGTGACTTGCTCAAGGGCAAGTAAGAAGCCTGTGACAAATGTGGAAATAGAGCCCAAGGTGTCTGACTTGTAAGCCTGTGTTTTAACCACAAGACCATCCTTCTTTTCCCGTTTTATTTCTAGCGCCTGACTCTTAGGAGCATTCCTAATCCTCTGCAAAGCATTTCCCAATATCAGACCTGAGTCTTGTACTACAGTGTGTTCAAGTAGCCAGTGTGTAGAATCAGTGGATGGTTTAAAACTTGCCTTCCAGGCATCACTTGTATTGGAAACATTTACTGAGCAGCTTCTGCCTTTTTACTCCTAAGGCTTTTTCCTGGAATGTTTCTCCACCAAGCTAAGATAAGAACTTCAAGAAATGCATTTGGCATAACCTTGCACAGCTGGCCTGATGCATGCTAATGATTGACAGTTGTGAATTGGTTGGAAAGAATGCCGTAGAAGTAAGGCAAGTTGCCATGAATGAATGTGATCATGAATGTTTAGCATGGACAATAGCATGAAAAGGGTGAGGAGTCAAAGCCGGGTCTGAAATTAAGGATTTAGGGTCCTGTTCTGCTTCCAGTTATACCCGTACCAACCCCACTTACGCCAGTGGGATTCCATTCGCATAACTGGCGTTTTCTGTGGAGACTTGCCCAAATTAGTTAAAATTGTCACCTGGTTCAATCTTGGTGACTGCCCAAGAAGAGATGTAGGTGAGGGGAAAGAACTTTCCAAATTTCTCAGAGGTTACTGGGGGTCTTTTCATTTTGTAAATTTTGAAGCATTTGGCCAGGCTGTCTCTGTCTTTCTGTTTTTTTAAATCTAATTTATGGCCTCCTCTCTTCCCTCTTTCTTTCATGCATACATCTCAAATGTGGTATGTTCATTCAAGTCCCAAAGTTAATTGTGTCCCACGCAGATTTAGGGTCCCTTCTCTTTTACCATTGAAAAGTCCTTCCACCAGAAATAAAGTACCATGAAACTGAAGTTATGGAAAGAGTTATTTACATAAAAGGACTAAGTCCCACATTTTAAATCAAGTAAAATTGTGTCCCTGTCATTTTGGGTTCTTGTCACACATTGTGTCCCTCATTTATGCGTTGCTAGGTTGAGAGGTGAGCTTTCAGGGATAGAGGAGTGGAGTAGAAATCAGCTGATGAAAGCTTTCACTAAGGGAGAAAGGTTGAGAAATTGGTAGATTACATGTTCTACGCTATTCATGTAAGCTACAAAGGAAGGCTGCTATAAAATCTGTATTTGAGATGATGTCTGGTTTTGGTTTTGGGGTTTTTTTGTTTTTTTTCCCCCTGCCCGGCTGCCATTTAGTGTCAGTGCAGCTTTTCCTACAGGAAATGGCCATTTGATGGAAATTTCACTGCTCTCCATTTCAGGAGAAAATGTTGCTAGTTAATTAGGACAACATAGGAATCGAACTACAGTACCATCTTTGTTCTGAAGTAGCTCAAGTATGGGGACAAAGGGGGAACGAAACCTGATGAGCAGAGCCACTTGGGGGGAAAAAGCAGTTCAGTTTAAACCTAACAAGCAAGCTTTGTGTGTGTGTTTTTTTTTTTTTTTTTTTTTTTTTCTTCTGAAGTTAGGATTGCTGCAGGCAGCATAGCTCAGTAAACCGCCTTCAGCTTTCTAAAAGATGTATTTTGACCTCAGGAGTTATATTTTGATAGATCATTTTCCTTCCTCTGTAGTTGTTTTCATTTTTGACTTTTAAAGAACAGTGCTGTTTTTGCTCACATTCTTCATTATGACATTTCCTTATTTTAAAATGCAAGTGCATGTTCTCAAACGAATTATACTTGCATATAAATACATTGAAGAATCAACTGTGTGAAAAGTTGTCATTGGGAAATAGACCTAATAAAATAAAATACAGAGAGCTTCTCGCACTTAAATTGGAGTCAGTAATGTAGGGCCTTATAGGTACTACCATTGTTTTCTGGCACTCCTCTTTATATAGCCAGTTTTCAGAGTAGCAGCCGTGTTAGTCTGTATCCGCAAAAAGAAGAACAGGAGTACTTGTGGCACCTTAGAGACTAACAAATTTATTAGAGCATAAGCTTTCATGGACTACAGCCCACTTCTTCGGATGCATATAGAATGGAACATATATTGAGGAGATATATATACACACATACAGAGAACATAAACAGGTGGGAGTTGTCTTACCAACTCTGAGAGGCCAATTAATTAAGAGGAAAAAAAACTTTTGAAGTGATAATCAAGCTAGCCCAGTACAGACAGTTTGATAAGAAGTGTGAGAATACTTACAAGGGGAGATAGATTCAATGTTTGTAATGGCTCAGCCATTCCCAGTCCTTATTCAAACCGGAGTTGATTGTGTCTAGTTTACATATCAATTCTAGCTCAGCAGTCTCTCGTTGGAGTCTGTTTTTGAAGTTTTTCTGTTGTAATATAGCCACCCGCAGGTCTGTCACTGAATGACCAGACAGGTTAAAGTGTTCTCCCACTGGTTTTTGAGTATTTTGATTCCTGATGTCAGATTTGTGTCCATTAATTCTTTTGCGTAGAGACTGTCCGATTTGGCCAATGTACATGGCAGAGGGGCATTGCTGGCACATGATTGCATATATCACATTGGTAGATGTGCAGGTGAACGAGCCCCTGATGGTATGGCTGATGTGATTAGGTCCTATGATGATGTCACTTGAATAGATATGTGGACAGAGTTGGCATCGGGCTTTGTTACAAGGATAGGTTCCTGGGTTAGTGGTTTTGTTCAGTGATGTGTGGTTGCTGGTGAGTATTTGCTTTAGGTTGGGGGGTTGTCTGTAAGCGAGGACAGGTCTGTCTCCCAAGATCTGTGAGAGTAAAGGATCATCTTTCAGGATAGGTTGTAGATCTCTGATGATGCGCTGGAGAGGTTTTAGTAGGGGGCTGAAGGTGACAGCTAGTGGTGTTCTGTTATTTTCTTTGTTGGGCCTGTCTTGTAGGAGGTGACTTCTGGGTACTCGTCTGGCTCTGTCAATCTGTTTTTTCACTTCAGCAGGTGGGTATTGTAGTTTTAAGAATGCTTGATAGAGATCTTGTATATAGCCAGTGTGGATTATTTCCTTTGCCTCATGACAAGGAGTCACACCCCATGGAACAATGCTCTTTTTCTCCATTTCATTGCCTGCAGATTATCTTGCAATCTTTACCACTGATAAAGGAAGGCACAATGATTGGGGAACCAACCTGTGAATTCATCTCTGCCTCAAATTTAGACTCTAGTAGGTCTTCTGCTTCAAACAAGCCAGCTTCACTTGCAGTTCAATTAAATATGTTACTGTTCTTTTATATGAGATGCATACGTTTATCACACTTATCCCGGGGTTCTAAAACCGCCTATGTTTTTTATTTAGGAGGATGAAGTGTGTAGTCTCCAAGTACAGATTCACTGGAGGTATAGTCCTCATCGGAGCTGCATTCTTTCTGTAGTAACTTAATGTGCATATTTGATATTCTATTGTCAACACAGGAGTTACAGAATATAGTTAAGATGTACTGTTAAATATAGTATGCTCCAATTCAGTTCCCTTCTTCTTTCTTCTGTTTGCCTAGGTGGGATCGGCAGGGTTGTTAATGGTGCCTTTATGGTGTTGAAAGGTCATCGGTCTATTGTAAACCAGGTTCGGTTTAATCCCCATACCTACATGATTTGCTCCTCTGGCGTTGAAAAGATTATAAAGGTAAGAGAACAGTCATTGTCATAAATACATTTTTCCTTTAAAAACTGATATTGAAACAGCACCTTTGTTTTGTTAATGACTCACTTCCCTACCCCACCACACCCAAAAAAAAAGGTTTGATGCCAAGGGGGTTAGTCCCTTTATCTGTCTGGCCCCAAACAGGGTGTGTCCCCATGAGTTGTCATGACTTCATAGCAGCATAGTCTCTCATAGTGTGGACTATGTTTTAATGTATATCTGTTTGTCTGTCTTGTGGACACTCTCCCTTTCATAATACCCTACCATTTGCAATCATATTCCTGTGACAACAACAGAAATTGCATACATAGAAAAGTAACATTAGGAAAATGTCTGTGCGGTGTGGTTTTTTTTTTTGTTTTTTTTTTTTGTTTTGTTTTTTTTAAATATAATTTAATTTGTTCTGTATCCAGATGCTAAGAGTTAGCATCACATGACCTGGAGCCCTTAACTGATCATCAGCAAGTGCTGCTGTTTGGCAGCAGTATTCTGAAGGCAATGGCTCGAGTTGGCTAGCCTATCAAGTGGACATGATTTGTCTCTTACCCAACTCTTTAATTTGGGCAACCTATTTTTTCCATATATTTGAATCCATATTACATCAGTACCATGTTCCTGATATTAGACCTTGTCTCTTTTTTTATATACATTTTTAATAGCAGATTTTTTCAGCTAAATATAGTGTTTTATTAGAGACTGGCAAAAGTAGAATTTTCAATCTAAACCAATTGAATTTCAAATGATGTGGGGGCATAGGGTCAGATCTGAATTTTGTGGATTTGAATCTTCCCCTATGATTTGTTTCCTGCTTGGGCCTGAAGGAAAAGGAACCTATTTTCCAGTTTCATTTTGAGCATATCTAAAGTCTCCTGAGATTTTGGCCCGAACTGGCAGAAATGTAGTATGATCAGTTACCTCATATGATTTCTGACATCCTGGAAGACTTCAGTACAACTGAACCTTAGCCTATACCTGACCCAAGTACTACCTCCTGGGTCCATTTCTAATTTTTCACAAAAGTGTATTAAGATGCTTGTACAATGATGACATGAATAAGTGGAGCTGTATAAATTACCATATCTTTGTATGTATTCAAGAGGGGATGGACATTGCTAGGTGTTAGAATTGTCTCTTCTCTGTATTCTGCATTTTAAAATGTGCAGAATTTTCAGAAGGCCGGTGACTACCAGAAACTACATGGAATGCAGAGGTATATCCTATTTTGCTATCAAGTACTTCTCTTGGGGTGTAAGATAAGTTGGCTTCTGTTCCTGAGTTGTCCTAGGTGTTTGTACAGCGCCTACCGTGCTTTGCATGCCACTGCAATGGAAATAAGTAATTCTGTTTCACTGTTCCTGTTGACAGACCTAGACTGACCAAATTTCTAACCATGAAAACTGATCCTGCTTCAAACCATTTGCTTGAATGGCTTTGTAAGATTCTTGAGTGCACATGGCTGGAAAGGAGGTTGTTTGAGTATAACTAAATGCTTTTAGTCAGTTACAAATTGACCTTTACCCTGCCAAGGAATGTTTTAATAGTCTGCAACTTGGGGATGAGACGTGGCCCAAATCCTTGGGAGCATGGCCCAATGCCCATCTGCTTCATTCACATTCCAACTATTAACAGCCTTTAGAATCTTATCCTAGTTCCACTTTCTTCTTCGTGTTTTCCTCTGACACATTAGTTTTGCACCTCCACTTTCCTCCTCTTCTTTCTTTCCATTTTCATTTATATTCTCCTGAGAGACTTGTGTGTGTTTTTAAAACAAAAGAAAATATCTGGCTTGCATCATCCTAAGTATGGATTTTGACAAAGTGTGTTGTATAGTCTTTAGACGCTTATTGACTTTCCATTTCTAACAGACTGCCTGTTTCTATTTAAACACAATTCTGCCAGAGGAATTTTTGGCTCTGCGAACTTAATTCATGCAGTCTAAAGTCTCTCTTTTGGATTTTGGATATATTGACCCTTTACCCTGTGAATCCTTCCTGCATGACTGTACTTAGTCTGTTGGATTAACTTTGGCATAAACACATCCCCTGTGTTGCTTTTGTGTACACTTTTTTTTTTCCTCTTTGTCTAATGATTAAAAGCTTGGTTCAGTTAAGTGTTCATTCATAGGATGTGTAACTTTCGAAGATCACTTTGCTCCAGCGCTTCTTTTAAAAGACAATTTCTGTTGTCACTATGTGTGTGATGGAACTTGCTTATCTGCTTTGAAACAACTGAAGTCTTTAAGATCACAAGTTGGAAACAAATCAGTGGGGGAAAAAAAGTTTAATAAAATCCAGGCAACTCCATACATGAAAGTGGCATAACTTCTTGCCCTTTGATTGTTGTACATCATCTGTCTGGCTAAGCTAATTATGCTTCTCATTTAGGGGCCAGCGTGTCTTGAGTTCAAGTCTGTTGCCAGCATTTGAGCTCATTTCCAGTGCTGAGATCTGCACTGCAGTACTGCAGGTGAAGGTTGCTAACCTATTAGAGGTACCGTCTTACATAGCAGCAGTTACCAAACTGATCTGCAGAGCAATTGCTCATCATGGGAAGTAGGTAGGTTACATGGTGCTGGCTGCTTCTCTTCGTTTCCAGTTCCTGTTACAAGTGTCCAGTGCTCCTCATTGCAAGGAAAAGCCTGGTGACCAATAAAAGCAGCTGCTTGTAAGAAAGTAAAAGTCAATTTAGCTGCCCTCTGCTAAGGGTCCATGCTATGTATTTGGATGAGAGGATTCAGGAAGTACGAGAGGGAATGATGTCCATGGAAAAGAGGAAGAAAAGGACCAAGTGGCAGAGATGGATGTTGAGGGAGGCCGGAGACAGAACAGGTGGATGGAAAAGATGAGATGAAGAGCAACGGGAAATGGCTTTTTATTGCATTAAAGCCTCTCAAAATGTATATCCTTTCCTAATGTGACGTTTTCATGTAAGCAATTACTGTAGCTGCCTCAGGGATGTCATGATATTGCAAGTGAGAGGGGAGATGCACAATGGACCTCTACAGCTAGTTTTCAAATCACTTTCTTAAAAGCTCTCCTCTTCCCTTCACTGCCACTCGAAAAAATCCTTTTTATTTTTTTAAAAGAAGATATAAAGACAACCTTTCAGCTATTAACCAGTGTTCCATTTCCTCAGCTATATGAGGTTGGTGATGAGCTAAAAGTGTGGATAAAAGCAATTGTTTGGGTTTTAATTTTTAGACTAGCTTTACTAAATTTAGCACTTATTGAAGTAAGACACTGCTAGCACCGACATCTAGGTATAATACAGACAAGCTATTTGAGATTCCCACGCACTTCTGCCAACACACTTGCTATTTTAGTGCTGGGTACCAAAGGAAGGCCAAATTAATCTCTAGCTTAACTCTAATAAAATCAGCGGGCTTACTCCAGAGGTGGCTTTGGCCTTTGATTTTTAAAATGAACCCACATGAATATATCTCATTGGCTTGGACTTTTGATGTTCACCAGACCTGAAAACACGGCATGTAAGAAGCTTTAAATTCAAATCTGGGTGCTTATTTTGAGGGTATAGTTAAACCCAGAGTACTTCAAACAGCCCTGATTGAGCCCCATCGTGCTCATTTTGCTCAGGATTAAAGTGTGTTTGAATCCATATTACCAGAGAGGAAATACTGGATGCATTAACCCCTGAGTATAGCGCTCTCTCTTTCCAAGTGCAGGCTTCTGAAGGGAGGACATGATTTTGAAGAGTGTAGAAGTGAGTTAAGTAGGGTTACCATCCATCCGGGCTTCCCCGGACATGTCCGGCTTTTTCAGCGTTAAATGGCTGTCCGGGGGGGATTTCTAATCAAGTAGAAATGTCCGGGATTTCCCCCTTCCCCTCATGAGGAGTGCGGCGTGCCTGATTGGACGCCTGGCCTGATTGAAAGCCGCTCGCAGCCACTAGGGCCTCTAGCAGCCAGAGTCCCTCCCCCTCCTCCGCTCCCTCCTCCCTCACAGAGCAGCGCGGCTGTGTTTGATTCCACGTGGAGCCTGCATTTCTCCCTCTGCTGGGTGAGCGGGGGTAGCAGGGCAGGCGGCGGGTGTGTGTGTGTGTGTGTGTGTGTGTGTGTGTGTGTGTAGAGGCTGCAGGGGCAGGCAGGGGGCGCAGAGGCTGCAGGGCGAGTGGGGAGCAGGGGGCGCAGGGGCGGGGGGGTGCAGAGGCTGCAGGGCGAGTGGGGAGCAGGGGGCACAGAGGCTGCAGGGGCGGGGGGCGCAGAGGCTGCAGGGCGAGTGGGGAGCAGGGGGCGCAGGGGCGGGGGGGTGCAGAGGCTGCAGGGCGAGTGGGGAGCAGGGGGCACAGAGGCTGCAGGGGCGGGGGGTGCAGAGGCTGCAGGGCGAGTGGGGAGCAGGAGGCACAGAGGCTGCAGGGACGGGGGGGTGCAGAGGCTGCAGGGTGAGGAGGAGCAGGGCAGGCAAGGGCATAGGGGCTGCGGGGCAAGTGGGGAGCAGGGAAGCACTTAGCAACCCCCAACCAAGATCAGAGCGGGAAGGAGGAGGGGGAATGCAGGATGCTCAGAGGAGGGGGCAGAGTTGGGGCAGGGACTTTGGGGAAGGGGTTGGAATGGGGGCGGAGAAGGGTTGGGGCGGGGCTGGGGCGGGGAAGGGGTGGAGTTGGGGCGGGGCCGTGGAGTGTCCTCTTTTTTTTAAATGTTTGAATATGATAACCCTAGAGTTAAGGTACTGGTTTAATAGCTGCCCTTTGCAGTTTTATTTAGTTTAACATCTTTCCTACAAACTGCATTGTAAACTCCTTTACAATTAAATGATGGAATGAAAAAATGGTCTGACAGAGAGATGCAGATGAGGCACTCCCACCAGCACCTGTGAAGCCAGAGAGGAGGTCTGTGCAGCTGGGCAAGGGATGCTGGGAGTACAGCGAGAATGTCCATAGGACACAAACTAAAGCAAGTCCAGGGAGAGTTTTAAGAATGACGGTCATTTTGCATTAAATCCTAAAATGAATAGCAGCTTTGGAGTTTGAGGATGAATGGTGATGTTCCACTTGTTTGAAAATTACCAGTGTATCAAATATAGGAAAATCTTTTCACCCTTGTTTCTATGGTGACAAGCCATTGTCTACATGGCTATCTGCTGCTGCTTGGTAGGATAATCTGATGTAGTCAGGTGGCTCTAATTATTTTCACTTACATTAAGAGCATAACTTTTTTTCAAAAAGAACAGGAGTACTTGTGGCACCTTAGAGACTAACAGATTTATTAGAGCATAAGCTTTCGTGGACTACAGCCCACTTCGTAGTCCACGAAAGCTTATGCTCTAATAAATCTGTTAGTCTCTAAGGTGCCACAAGTACTCCTGTTCTTTTTGCGGATACAGACTAACACGGCTGTTACTCTGAAACTTTTTTCCAGTTATTTTGACATGGTGTATAAATTATGTGCAGTACCTCATGGATTTTCCTGGATTATGACCTCTCCCCAAGTCTGAGACACTTGGGGCTGCATTTCTTTTCCTGTGAATAACAAAGGCAGCTTAGACTTGTAAGTAGAGCTCCAGTGCTCAGTTACGCCCCTTGCATGATCATCCAAGCATCCTCATCTCTGACCAGGCAGATAATTCTGCACTCAGATATCTGTTGCTATCCCAGGTTTTAAAACCAAAATTTGGGACAACTGGGAGTAGTGCTGGTCTCCTCTCCTCTTTCTACCGTGAGATGAATTATTTTAGGGATTGTTACCTGCCAAGCTTATTATCTCCATTTGTTCCACATCCCTCAGTGTGGTGGTCACCCAGACAGGACAGTCAAAAGGCCAAGGCATTTTGATTATGAAGAAACCCAGTTCAGGTTCCACCAAGGGAAACTCTGCCCCAGTTGCTCCCAAGCCAGGAAAGACTCCTCCAGAGATGCTTTCACAGGAGTAGGCCAGATCAGTTTTCTTTCAGTGCTTGGGACCTAGTTCCTGTTCTTTACAATCAGGCATATTTTGGGGGAAGAAATTCAAAAATCCCAGTAATTCAAAACTGTAGAGCTGTTTCATTGCTGCGTAGCCTTCTGGGCTCAGGCAGGTCCTAGAGAACTCCAGCCCAAGCCTGGAAGTCTACACAGCAATGAAACAGTCCCACAGCCCAAGCCATGCGAACCCGAGTTGGCTGGCATGGGCCAACTGCAGAGGTTTTTTTTTTTTTTTTGCTGTGTAGACATACCCTCAGTCTCCCTGCTGCCAGTTCCAGTGGCCCTTGGCTGCTAGGAGCAGCAGCTCTGGGATGCTCAGTTGCTCTGTGTGAAATGGCACATATGCAGTTCGCATGGGTGGCATGTGAACAGCCGGCTGGGGGAGGCTAGCCCGAGGCCCCGCCCCTTCCGTGTCTCACCCCAATCCCCCCGCTGGAGCCCAGAGCCCTTTCACCGTGGCCGCAGGCCCTGCCCCAGGCTAACGCGTGGCTCCAGCCCCAGAGCACCAGGAGGGAGGGATGGGGCAGCCCCACCCCAGGAGTGCCAGGAGGGTTGTCGGCATGGCCCCAGGCCCCTCAGCCCCAGAGCACCGGGAGGGAAGGCAGATGGCGCGGCCCAAGCCAGGGCTACCACACAGAGTGGGAAGCAGGAGGGGGGAGGCCTGGGGGCAGAGTGTGGGCAGGGTCACACCGTTTGGGGAGGCACAGCCTCCCCCCAGCTTATGACACCCGCCGCACATGGCAGTCCAGTAGGCATATGGGACAGGATAGAGCTTGCTGTGTGCTCCATAATATCTGTGAGAGTAAGGGGGAAGACGTTTATGGTGGGGTGGGAGGTTGAGGCAAATCGCCTGGCGTCCGATTTTGAGCAACCAGACACCAGAGCGATTAGAAGAGCACAGCAAGGCGCGCTGCGCATCAGAGAGGCTTTGGAAACCAGTTTCATGACTTGCCAGGCTTCGGTGTGACAGTTGTGTGTGTTTCTCCTTAATGCAAACCTGCCCACTTAGTTGATTTTAATTCCCTGTAAGCCAACCACCCTTCCCCTTTGAAATAAAGTAACTATTGTTTTGAAACCATGCATTCTTTCTTTATTTAATTTCCGTTAAAAAGAGATAACGGACAAGGTAGCCCGGGTGGGGTGGGGGAGGAGGGAAGGACAAGGCCACATTGCTTATTGTAGACACACTAAAAATCAAACTATTTGAATGACAGCCTTCTGTTGCTTCGGCCATCCTCTGGAGTGGAGTGGCTGGGTGCCCGGAGCCTCCCCCGCCGCATTCTTGGGCATCTGGGTGAGGAGGCTATGGAACCTGGGGAGGAGGGTAGGCGGTTATACAGTGGCTGCAGCAGGGGTCTGTGCTCTTTTCGGCTTTCCTGCAGGTCCAACAGACTCTTCATCGTGTCCGTTTGCTCCCCCATTAGCCTCAACATTGTGTCCTGCCTCTGCGCTCACTTAATTCTTTCCTGGCCTCTGCCACTGAATGCGTCCATGCATTAAGCTGTGTCCTATCAGTGCGGGAGGACTGCATGAGCTCGGAAAACATGTCATTGCGAGTGCGTTTTTTTTCGCCTTCTAATCTGCGATAACCTCAGGGACGGAGATGATAGAGGGAGCGTAGAAACATTCTACGCTTTACGATTCTGGGGGGACTGCATGGTAACCTGTGCTGCTGAGTTCGCCACGCTGACCAAACAGGAAATCAAATTCAAAAGTTCCCAGGGCTTTTCCTGTGTACCTGACTAGTGCATCAGAGTTCAAAGTGCTGTCCAGAGTGGTCACAGTGGAGCACTTGGATAGCTCCCAGAGGCCAATACTGTTGATTTTTGTCCATGCTACCTCAAATTCGACCCAGCAAGGTCAATTTTTAGCACTACTACCCTCACTGGGGAGGAGTATAAAAGTCGATTTTTTTAAGAGCCCTATAAGTCAATGGAACGGGGTTGGTTGTGTGGACGCATTCATTTTAAAATCGACCTAACGCGGCTAAATTCGACCTAACTCCGTAGTGTAGACCAGGGTTCTGTATAGGTGATGCTGCCAGCTCTGTCTACAATACATATATACATAATTATAATATTGGACTTATATTAATCATTAGCAAGGTGATGGTGGTTATATCAGAGTCCAGATTAATGCTTTAGTCTTGTTGCTTCTCCATCTGGAAATAAAATAAAGAGGATTTAAGTATTGCATTAGCTAGTGCATCCCATGATCCCTACAGAGCATTGGTATTCTGTTCTTTCATCGAGAAACCTCTAGCAGCACTGGGCTCTGCATCAGTAGCATAGCCAAGACTGTTGACATTGAGTCAATCAATTTCCCAACATCACTGCTCAGCTCCCCTTCAAAGGTAGCGTAAATAAATATCTAAACATTCTTACTTCCCCTCTCTTTCATGGGAATGCAGGCGTGGGGGATCTTTTTGATTAGATCTACTGCAGTCCCTTGACATCAGATGCATCGAGGGATGGGGAAGTCAATCTCTCACATAACCTTTTAATTCAGGACTGTTTAGCAGATGTACTAGTAATATCCAGCTTTTTACCTGCATGCATTCAGCATCCTGATCACTGAGCAGATTTTTTTATATAGATATATATGCAACTGGATGAAATGTCACTGCACATCATTACAAGTGATCCTAGTTTCCTGGGAAACAAGTGCCTTCATTATTGCTTAGATTGTACTGTAGGCAACAAACTATTCTTACCCATAGTGAGTAAGCAACACCTATTTATACAAAAATAGAACACTGATATTTGCAAGAAATATTACAGTCTGAAATACTGAAATTATTGGGGATTTGTGATGTGAGCCGCCAAGGGAGGAAAAACTCCTTTTAAAAAAAATCTGGAATGGGGTGAAAGGAACAGTTCTCCAAGTACTAGAAGTTCTTGTTTGGGAGGTGGGGGACAGTTATGTCTAAAACATGGTCTTTTATATCATAATCTTTGCATTTGTGTTGCTATAGTATTTGAAATCCTTTTAAATAGTATGTATTTAAAATTGTGTGTGTGTGTATAGGTGTATATAAAAAGCAATGTATTCTTCTGTTTTACTCTTACAGATCTGGAGTCCTTATAAGCAGCCTGACTGCACAGGAGATCTGGATGGTAGAACTGAGGATGATTCACGTTGCCTCTACACTCATGAAGAGTACATTAGTCTTGTGCTGAACAGTGGCAGTGGTCTGTCCCATGATTATGCCAACCAGTCTGTCCAGGAAGATCCACGAATGATGGCATTCTTTGACTCCCTCGTGCGCCGGGAGATTGAAGGCTGGAGTTCTGACTCCGACAGCGACCTTAGTGAAAGCACCATCTTGCAGCTCCATGCTGGAGTAAGTGAACGCTCCGGGTATAGTGAATCAGAGTCCTCTGCCTCTCTTCATCAGTCCCCACCGCAAATGGCAGAAGAATCAGACGAAACAGCCTATAACTTGGGGACCTTAAGATCAACAGAATCTCCGCCAGCAAGAGAAGATGTGGCTTCTCGTCAACAGAGGCTATCTGCACTTAGAAGATATCAGGATAAACGTCTCCTGGCTCTTTCCAATGAGTCTGATTCTGATGAGAATACCTGTGAAGCAGAACTGGACACAGACCTTTTCCCACGGCCAAGGTCCCCAAGTCCTGAGGAGAATGAATCTAGCAGTTCTAGCAGTAGTAGCAGCACAGATGATGAAGAGGAATTGAATGAACGACGTGCATCAACACGTCAACGCAATGCATTGAGACGACGACAGAAAATGCAAAGGGAAGAGAGGACTAGTACAAATCCAGAAAATGTGAGCACCTACATAGGTGAGGATCTCTATGATTACCCACAGATCAAAGTAGATGACCTTTCTTCTTCTCCAGCTTCTTCACCTGGAAGAAGTTCTACTAATATGGAGGTCCTCAAAGAAAGGGCCTCTCCTTGCTCAGATAATGAATCAGTAGAGAGAAAGATTTACAAGGCTTACAAATGGCTTCAGTATTCTTATATATCCTATTCAACTGGTAAAGATGGTGAATCCTCTCATGAAGAGGGGGAGAATGATGAGGGGAGACCAGGAACTAGTGGAAGACACAGTACAGCACTCTCCTTAAATAAGGAAGATGCTAGTAACTTGAGTTTATTAGTTCCTCAAGGTGCCCAAGATATTTCTACTGAAAGCCACAGCAAAGAAACTTTAAAGGAATATGGTACGGTAGAAAACTCTAGTAATGGTCAAGATCATGAACGCGACAATCAGCGACGGACAGAGGATCAAGAAAGCACATCCCAAGACACCAGCAGTGGGTCTGTAGAACATTCTTTTGAGACTAAAAAGCTCAATGGAAAAGCCATCTGCAAAGGGCTAAGTAGTCGTACCGAAGAGCCATGCACTCAAACTGCAGGATTTCTAGAACAGAAAAACAGCCAGAACTGTCAACCAGCATCAAGCCACCACTCACTGGCTATTTCCAAGGATTCACTCTCTGCTGCCGCCATCTGTAGCGGATCTGGTAATTACTCCAGAAACCAAACTGATGACAGTGAGGACAGGAACCTTGAGACATCCTGTGTAAATCACAATAATGGCCACTTACATCCTTGCCCTTCATATTTCAACAATGGACAGAGGTTTGGAGAGCAGGAGACTATAACCCAAGGACTACAATCACACTTAAATGCTGATAATGGCAACATTGTACAGACAGGTGTGACCTTGCACAAAGACTGTTGCCTGTCTGAAATGGACTCCAACAGTTACAGTGTGGGTACGAAAGAGGATATCAGCAACTTGCATCTGACAGACAGTGAGAGCTCTCAAGCTCTTGGAGGACTGAAAAGGCACAGAGCAGAGTTTGAAGACACAGATTCAGAGAATTCTTCATCAGAAAAGAAGTTAAAAACATGATAAATGAAAATATCTGTTTAGCACACTCTCTCTTGCGTGCGTGCTCGCTCTCTCTCCTTAAAAAAAAGAAAAACAGGAAGTATTAAAGGCACCAAGAGCCGGGGGTCTAAAATGTTGCTTTTCTGACTCTCCTTTCCATTCTTCAGTGGGTCTATTTTAGATTGCCTATGGCTCATGCTGTATAAAAATCCAATCAACTCTCTGATAATGAGACTGAGTATAGTGTACCCTTCAAGGTTCTGTTAAAGTAAATCCTTATTAAGACGGTTGACTTATTCTTGTGTGAACGTGTGTTTGTTCAGCCAGCCACCTAATCTGACTGGTGTTAATGTAATTATTCTGCTGAAGAGGAGTTTTTGCATATTGATAGTTATTCTACAATGCAGGCTTTACAGTCTCATGAAGAATGATTGTTGAATTAGACCACACTGATAGTGCTGTGCAGTGTGTTCTTTAAAGAAAATGGGAGCAAATGGGAAAAAGCGCTCTGGCCCTGTATTCCACTTCAGAAAGTAAAGAAGTGTCAGATATGTTTTGAAAATATCCTCGTTTATGTATGTGGAGATACTTCATAAAGCACTTACGTTGGTGTACTTCAGTGAAGTCATTTTAATACGAATACAAAGGTGTAGGAAACAAGCCTCTTTCCAAAATCAGCTTAGGCTGTTCCTATGATACCTTTTACCTTTTTAAAAAAAAGTTAATACAGTTGCATCGTTAAGCTGAAATATTGATGTTTGGTGTTAGAAGTGTGAATTGATGTAGACCCAACTCCAGTCAAAGGCCATTCAAATATGGCGCAGAAATATACCCTTGAATGTGCCTGGCATACTTTGGTTCATTGTCACTGGAACGTGACCCTGAATGCAGGGATGTATAACAAAAGCATTACCTTCTGTGTGCATACTTACAAGAGGCAATCTGTCAAAGAAAGAAGGATGATTATAGATGGGAGGGAGGGAAAAATGTATAATATATCTGACACAGCTTCTCAAGCCTTTCCAATTTTGCTGTTCATTTGTATCAAAATTGGTCTTATTCATCACACTAGGGAGCTTGTGCAAATAGGCTGGTGTTAGAGTACGTGGTTGGTTTTTTCCTCTGCCATGCTGCAATATTGAAATTGCAACTGGACCTGTGGTTTCCAGCTCAACAAGTATTTCTATGTATGAACTAGTTACCCTAAATATGGCTACACTGAAACTTAGGAGGTGTCTTGTGTCAGAGAAGGGTGCCTTTGCAGCTTGTCGCTGGGAAGCTGGTATATCATTCTGGAAGGATGGGTAATGTTGGCTGGGCCCTGTTTTTACTAGAGTGCAGTAGTCCAACAGCCCTGACACACTAGGTGTACTGGGGTAGTGGTACTATTGCCCACACAATTAGATGAGAGGAATCTAGGGAGGAAAGAGAAAACAGATACATAGGGCGTAAAAATTACTTGTTTGGTTCTGATAGTATCGATAAAAGAAAAAAATGCTTGTGCTGAATGTAGTAGTTGCTAGAAAGTGCTAGCAAAGGCTGCCTGATTTTCAGGAATAAGGAACTCTGCCTGGGAAGACATTTTTTGCAATACCATTCTGTTCAGCTTGTGGTTCAGCATTGGTTTCAGTATAACTGCCTCACAGATACTGTACCTGGAGGACAGGTAAAATGCCCTGAAAAAAGAAAATGAAAGACAGAGAGAGCTTCTGAAAGGATGATGAAAGGAAAGAGGAGAGAGGGAAGGAGAAGGGAAAAGAATGTGCTACCCTTGTGGGAACTGAAAAACCTTGATGAATTAGGAGGAGGAGGAGAGAGAAATGACGTGCCATAGATGATTTCCTCTCTCCCGGTCAGGGTCCGTTTTTCTAAGGGGAAACACCGATGATGAGTGATAGAATATTTAATGAGCATGTAAGAAGGTTGGAGGGGGAAACGTTTTCAAAACAAGTGTAAGTAGCAACAAGGAAGTGTTAATATTTTGCTATCTTACCAGTGGAAAAACATTTCTGTAATAGTGGGACTCGGATTGCTGTAATCGAGATGGCTTCTTAGTGTCTTTGTTTATACTTTAAAAAAAAAAACTGTTGTAAATCCTGGTTTTGTAAGCCCAAATCTTAAGGTTGCAAAAGCAAAAATCTATCTTTTAAAGTTCATTAAATTGGAAACTTTTTTTATCCTTTATAGTCACTTTTTTCCCCCTCCTGTGCATGTGCTATGAAATACCTGGAATTCCTGACCAAATACTCCACTGAAAAGTATTCCAATAAGCAAGGTCTTTTCTTTGAATGCTTAGTGTGTTACTTTCTAATTTATTTTCTTACTAGAAACAGAAGAAAAGCTCCCCAGGGCTTGAAGTTCAGCTCTGTCTTATAACCTCAGGCCATGGGGACTCACTATGGCTTCCCAAAGACGTGCCCTGTCCAATGATTCCCTAACAGTCACACTTTCAGCCCTTCCTCTGAGCACCTGCTTTAGGGGAGGGGGAAATTAGGATGAGAGATAACCCCTTGTTGACCAGGGATTAGATAGCACAGCTGTTCATTAGGCCCACACCTTCAAATCCAGTATGATCCGTTCAGCTCTCCATCCTTTCACGAGGGATACATTTTACTACCAGGATGCTGCATCTCCTGGCCAAGATCTTTTTAAAAAAAAAATTCAGGTCCTGTCTGCTCTGCATGGACATTAACACTTTCTGTCAGAGGCCAGTCTCAGAGCCTACATTGGTTTGCTGCATTCCTGACTTCTGTCCTGCACCCCAGAATTTTAGTGCTGTACTATATATATATCCTATTTTTAGTGTAAAATGGAAAATCTTTATGAAAATGTAACTAAAAACATTTTCACCTAAAGATTTTACATCTCTTCCAATCAGCTCTACTATGTGCTTTGGGATAAAAGATGCTACATCAATATTTTTCTACCTTATTAGCAACTACTACCCTTCACCTTTGCTATTCAGTTAGCTACATTTTGTCTCCAAGAAACTTCATGGGGGGATAGAAAAGGGGATTCTTCTTTCCCATCTCCTCATAGCGTAATCTCTAATGGGTGACCACCTGACACTCGTCTATGAAGCCACAGAGTACATTTGCCATCTTCCCACTTCCCCTTTCACAGCTTTAGTGCCAAAGCTAACCTAGTTGTCAAACTAACAAAAAGAAAAGTACCAATGAAATTTAACTTTCTCTAAGGCCATGTCTACCAACTTTGGTTAAAGCTGCTGCAGTTAGTGTATCGTGTGTGTATACCTGGCTTCTTGCATCAGCACTGCACTTACCATGGAGTGCTTTTGTCGATGCATGGTGCAGTGCACCATAGGTAGGTATCCCAGTGTGCAGTTCACCACCATCCACCACTGTGTTTTGGGAAGTTTTGGCAAGGCCAAGCGGTGCAGAAAAGTCATACAGGGGTGACTGGGAGCAAGGAGTCAACTTCCCAGCATGCAACTTTATCCATCCCCATAATGTCATCCATATCCCATCATTTTCACATCTTTTTAAAAAAACCATGAACTCGTGCCACCCTGCTCACTGTCTGCCATCTCTGATGGAAGCATGGAACCTGCACAGCTCTGCAATATGTTCATGAGTGATGCAAGTACAGGACATCAGGGGGAACACGATGATTTTGTAGAGGACAGATTGCTGTGGGACATAGCCAAATTGAATTTAAGGTTCCTGGTGGCATTCACAGAGTAGCTGCTGATGGTGGAGCGCTGCTTCCGGGCCCGAGCACTGACTGGGTGGGATTGCATCGTACTGCAGGTTTGGAACAACGAGCAGTGGCTGCAAAAATTTCAGATGTGCATGGCTGTGTTCTTGGATCTGTGTGTCGAGTTCATCCCTGAGAGCTGCACTGACAGTGGAGAGGTGAGTGGTGATCGCACTGGGGAAATCTGCAATGGGAAATCATTTTAGAGTTGGAAAATCCACTGGGGGGGCCATTGTCATGTAAATGTGCAGAGCCATTAATTGTCTCCTGCTACACAGGACTGTGACTCTTGGCAATGGGGTTCCCAAACTGTGGTGTGGTATGATAAATGGCATGCATATCCCTAATTTGGCACCAGCCCACATCACCCCAGAGTAGGGCAATAGAAAGGGCTATTTTTCTATGTTCAAGCATTGGTGGATCACCAGGGATACTTCACCAACATTAATGGTGACTGGTCAGGGAAGATACATGATGATGTCACAGAACTGTTTAAGAATACAGGACTGTTCAGAAAGCTACAACCAGGGACTTTCTTTCTGAACCAGTGGATTACCATTGGTGATGTTGAAATGCCAATAGTGATCCTGGGGGACCCAGCCTATCCCTTGCTCCTCTGACTCATAAAGCTGAACATTAGCCACCTCACCAGCACCAAGGAAAGATTCAACAACCGGCTCCACAGGTGTAGAATGACCGTTGAATGCTCTTTCGGTAGATTGAAGGGGATGCTGGCGTTTACTCACAAGATTGGATATCGGTGAAAAAAAATCCCAATGGTTATAAATGCCTGCTGTGTCCTGCATAATATCTGTAAAGCGAAGGGGAAAAGTTGCCAAAGAGCTCAGTGCAGAGCTATACAGCTCAAGGATGCCCTGAAAGATCACGGTAACAGTGAGCCATGGTAAGGCATTGTGGACTGTGCTCTATCTGGCCTGACAGTTTTGGGGCCTGTTAAGAATTCTGTAGTGCTGGGTGTATGTTTGAATAAAACACTCTCAGTGCACCTATTTTGTGGTGCTTGCTGTATATTTGATTATTACTTTGTGTTGGTCACTGATCCTGAGAGCTGTCACACTATACAATAGTAAATAAGTGGGTGCTTTCAGTACCACTAGATATTCTGCAGCATATGTTGAGAACTCATAAAGATTATTTTCCAAAAAATAGAAACCACTACAAATAATAAATCTGTGCACGTTAAAAGCAAATACATTAAAAACTAATGGAATAGAACTTAAAGGGAAAGAACATTCAAGTCAATTTTGGCTACACATAGAGCAACCATGGGTCTCACAGATCAGCATACGTGAAGCTGTAGTTGTCCTTTCTGTCCCCTGGTATGGTGTAGTAGGGGTAGGAATGCGGTCCCTGAAACCATCTGGAATGTTGAGGGGGGCAGGATACAGGGAGGTGCTAAAATGGAGTCGTCCGAGCTGTGATTGTTGAACCAGTAAGTCCACGAGAGTCTGCAGCATCTGTGTTTTGCTGCTAGAGAAGCCCCATTATGTCCTGGTGCATCTCCCTTTCCTTTTTCTGCTGGGACTCCTGGGTCTTTCTCCTGTCTGCTTTTTCCTTCTCCATACAGTCTGCAGTATTCGTTCTCCAGGACCTCTGCTCATGGTCTGATGCAGCACTGGCTTGAAGGATCTCAGTGAACACGTCATCCCAAATCCTCTTCTTTCTCCTCTTTATCTGGCTCAGGTGTTCTGCGGGTGTGGAGGGGGAACCCCTCAAGGCCGCAACAGCAGCAACTCCAAATAGAACAAATATACCAGTGTCAGTAAAGTCAAATCAGAACATGAAACTTAAGATTCAGATTTCCTTGCTGCCTGAGAGTTTTAAACAAGACTTGCTTAGTGCCATGTCTGCTTAGGCATGCGTGTGCACCACTCACAGCACCAGCCAGGATGAGTATTGCCCACAAGGGAAATGAGAGAATTGCTGAGTTGCATGAAACTGAGTATGAGGCAATGGCACTGAATACTGGCACCAGACAGGTAGTGGTGATTTTAGATGTTATCTCACTCCTGAGGGTAACAAGACACAGTGGACAGCTGCTGCTGGCATCCCAAAGCTGCCAAGGCCTGAATGCCACTAGCATGTTTACTACAATGGTCTGCCATAGCTATTGCTGACTGACATGGGAAAGTATTCTACCATGGATGAAGAAATAAGGCTGCCATCCCTAGAAACCTTTTGGAAGGGAAATGCAGACCACTTCCTTGAAAGTTTCAAGAGCGCTCAGGAGGGTTCAAGGGACACCTCTGTATACATAAACTGCATTGTGGGACAGCTGCTGGGAGGACTGTTAGGGTCAACATAAGTAACGCAGTGGCTACACTCTCAATGCGTCGACCTCAGTACATCGCCCATGGCTCACTGCTGTGTGAGGAGGTGGTGTTACTGCATTGCTGCAAGGGGGTGCTTACGTCGGTGGGAGACAAATTTAAGTGTAGACACAAATACAAGTAGATCAATGGAAGGCAGCTTATGTCTATCTAACTTTGTAGTGTAGACCAGCTCTCCGTCAAACAGGGATAAGCACTACAAGAGCAGCCTCGCTGATTTGGGGACCTTCTTTCATTCCCACAAGTGGGCCTTAAGGGTCGTCATGCAAAATTCTGTGGCTGTTTTCCCACTCCAAGAGAAGAGATTCAGTGTGTGGAGAACTTGGAGAATACAAGCCCTTTTTCAAATACAATGACTTGTGGGGAGTTCCTTCTAAGCCAATAATGAGTTGTGGAAGCTGTTCAGCTTTCTGCAATGGTGGTTTCTTAGACACAGCATGCACAGATGCATATACCTGCCTCCAGAAGCCAGGGGCAGGGATTTTGACTGCAGACTTAGCAAATGCGCAAGGCATTTTGTTAATTCCAAGATATTTTGATGATGTGTGTAATTGGGGGAGGAGGGGTGGATGGAGAAATTTCAGATGAGATTCCCAAGTTACTTCAGAGTCAATTTTTCCCAAAATACAGTGCATGGGAAAAGTATGTTTCCTGAAATATCACATTCCTTACTACTTTAAACCTGGCTTTTCTGCCTATTCGTAAGCCACATCACTTGATAACTAGGAAAACACTTCGTAAATTTAAGGAAATGTATTTAAAATACTCTAGATCCCATCACAAGATTTTTGTTGGTTAAGGATACTAGCTGAGTGTGATGCTGGACACCCTAAAGTCATGGGCTTGAGCCTTGTTTTCTTTCAAAAGTTGGTATAATGTATACATAGAAAACTTTTATTCATCATGACCATCAAAGGTTAATGCTGCCCTCTCCCATGAAGATTTGGAACTTTTTTTCATTTTTGCATAGCACTTTCCTTCTTTACTTGCCGGCAAGAAAGGGACAGGTATTTGAGTTTCTTTGCTAGATTAAAATTCTGCCTGTTAATGGTTCTCCAACTCTGTCTGCCATCAGCTTCATCACAGGGAGACCCTTATGTTCGCCAAACTTTCCTCTCAGGCTCCCAATTTTCCATTTACTGATTCTCAAAATGTTTTCTTTTTTTGCAGAACATGAAGGGTACTATAGATTGCTGTGGGTAATCTTAGCATAATAATTGAATGGCCAAAGGTAGCCTTTGGAGAACTTTCCCCCCTCCCCCAAGCTGCTGTAATACATTTATAACTTTTGCATGTGCAAAGTGCACCCCTACGTCCCTGTGGAGTGTTTAAAATGGGGAGCCAGGTGGACATGCAGTGGTGGTCCACAATTCACACAATAAGAAAGGTGTGTTGGGTTTTAAAGAAAGAGAAATATACGATTTCCAATGTAACTAGTCACAAGTGTTCCTCTCACAAGCACTTAGGTTGTCTACACTACAGCCTATGCCAGCAAAACTTAGGTCGCTCACGGGTATGAATATTCCATCCCACTGAGTGACATAAGTTACACTGATAGAAGCGCTCGTGTGTACAGTGCTATGTCAGCAGGAGAGCTTCTGCCGCTGACCCAGCTTCTGCCGTTCGCAGAGGTGGGTTTTTTTTATGCCAACAGGAGAGCTCTCTCCCATCTGTATAGAGCATCTTCACCGGATGCACTGCAGTGGCATCAGTACAGATGTGCACTGTACATATAGACATAGCCCTAGATTCAAATAATGCCTGAGGTTCTGGCCATTACTGGCCATTCCGGATCCTCTGACACTTTTTCAAAGGGTTATGGTTATTACCCTCAGCATCCTGGTTAAGGTCCAGGTTGGACAATTTCATCCTCTGTTGGAGTAGGAAACTAAGGTAGTGACAGCCTCCCATTTTGATTTTCCCTGTGCTATGTTAATTTTATTCCACCACAGAATTGTGTGAGAAGGGGCAGCTGCACCTCTCCTCCGCAAATCTGTGTTGCATGTTCTCTTAAAAAAGAAAAAAAGATGACGGGCAGGACCCACACCTCTAATCAAAGGACAGAGGACGTGATCTGATGCATCAGAATAGTTTCTGGGCTAGAGGCGATTTAAAATGCAGATGGGGAGGCTTATAAAATGGATGTGTTTGTAGATCGACAAAGATCAAGTACTAAAAAACTATAATGAGAATAACAAGTGTGCATAGGCTGGCCACTTTTGTAACAAGGAATGTAACCCTCTGTATTTTTTTCCTGTTCCTAAACATCTGGGATGAAGTTTGCCCCAAAGGTGCACTTCACGCAAGAGCTAAATACAAATAGTCACTCCGAGTGTGAAAGTCATTCTCTCCATTCAGATATTGTTTACAAATGCTCTTGCACAGTTAGTCACAGAATCAAGCATGGGCACAGTTTGCATGTTATTGCAGAAGTCTATTAATATGGACAAGGTCACCTTGAAAGTGGTCTGGTTAAGTGTAAAGAACAAAAACCCAGCTAATCACATCCCCCCTATTGGAACCCCATGTATATGCTCTATGTATAGATGAGCACAAATTGTTCAGCTCAGCAGTAGAATAACATGCATGCAACAGCTGAGTTCCAGCCATCCAAACATAAGTTGCTATAATATCCTCGCATCTCTGATGTCCTGTGGTACCAAATTAAGGTGACCAGATGTCCCAATTTTATAGGGACATTACCAATTTTTTTGTCTTTTTTCTTATATAGGCTCCTATTACCCCCCCCCCCCCCCCCATCCCACCCCTGTCCTAATTTTTCACACTTGCTGTCTGGTCACTCTATACCAAATAGAATCCTAGACAAGCCGACTGTCCCAAGCGCAAACCACACTAGCCCTGTACTTGAGTTACTGTATGTGCTGCATAAATCTGTCACTACTTTTGTGAGCAGATCTGAGCTGTTCTTTAAGTTTCTTGCTTTGCAAAACACTTAATGAGACTATGCATGTGGAACTGTTTGTAGGTATGTAGAGTCAATTAGTACAAATATACCTGTATCTGCCTACAAATATGTGTGCATAAATCTGGCTCACATTTTCTCATTTAGTGAGTGAACAGGCTCTTAGGGTTACCATATTGGAACCCCTGAAAAAGAGAACACTCCAAGGGGCCCTGGCCCTGCCCCAACTCCACCCCTTCCCTATCCCAGCTCCGCCCCAACTCCGCCCCTTCCCCCAAAGTCCCCGCCCCAACTCCACCCCTTCCCCTGAATGCTCTGCCCCCTGCTCCTCCCCCTCCCTTGCTTCCCGCGAATCAAATGTTCGCGGGAAGCCTGAAACAGGCAGGCAGCGGGTAAGCTGGGGCTGGGGGGGGGGGGTGCGAGGAGACGTGGCCCACTCTGGCCCCCCCGGCCCAGCGGCTCCCTCCAGGGGCCGGCCAAGAGGCCCTGGCCCTGGTGGCTCCGGCCCGACTTGGGCCCTGAGGCGCCGGCCGAGCACCCTCAGCCCCGGTCGCTCCGGCTCGGCTCAGGCCCCAGTTTCAGCTGCCGGCCAGCAGCCGAGCACCTCCTGCCCCATCGGCCCTAGCCAAGCGGCTCTGCCTGGCCAAGCGGCGCCGGCCAGCGACATCCCAGCTCGCAGCTGCCTCCTCCCAGGCTCCGGCGGCTGCTGCGCTGGGGAGAGCAGCAGGAGCTGGGAAAGTTGAACCCCAGGGAGGAGGCAGTCCCCTTACCATGCCTCCCTACTTTCCCGGACATGTTCGGCTTTTTGGAAATTCCTCCCGGTCAGGGATTTGAGGACCAAAAAGCCGGACATGTCCGGGAAAATCCAGACGTATGGTAACCCTACAGGCTCTCAAATGCTAGATTCTGCCTTCCGCTGTGTATGTGGTTCTCCCATTGTGCAGGCCTCAGTCTTTCATCCCTAAGCAAACTTACTTCTGAAATCATGTTGCTATGGTCTATAGGCCTGCAGTCAAAGCTGTTTACAGGCTTATAGCAGCATTAACATCTGAAATCACTGACTCCTATGTACATATACGCTTTGCATTCCAGGAACTTGAAGATGACCAAACCATGTGTTTTGTGGGCAAATTTTGTGTTAAATTTCCTTCAACTCCCAAAGCTAAGACTTGCTGGGCCAAATTCTGCCATGGAAACAAGAAAAGTGACTTCAAGGAAACAGTATTTGGCCTTAAATGCTGAGTTTCAACCCAAGGAGCATTTTTATGGCTGAATTCTGAAATGTAGATGTACAATGGAAACACTGAAACAATTTGAACTGCAGTGATCTAAATGGAGTAGTAACTCTAAGCGGGGCAAGGAGTGAAGGAAGCAATTTAATCTTTGGGAAATATTTCAAGTACATTCTGGTTTTAAACACTTAAAAGCTCATCTACAAGCTCTGAATCCAAATTTAAACCTCTAATTTTGACCATATGTGAATATGGTACGAGAACTGGCATTTCTGTCTTGACACTATCGCTAGATATGTGCTAGCCATGGCCTCTGAAGACCTTTTTCACATGCTTTCAGTAATGTCCCTGCATTTAGCAATGTCTCCGTGGTGGGGTGTACTAGCTCTTGAGGGACAGTCTGGACCTTATGGCCAAAACAGCCCATGTACGATCAAGGAGACCTTGACCCACACAGGAAACAGGAAATAGAAACAGGAAAAGGAAGCTGAGCAAGAGCGAGTGTCAGAATCCTAACAAAGGCAGTTGGGACCAGTGGTCAGATCAGGGTCAAACCTGAAGCTGGGCATAGTGGAGGAGTTCATAGTTCACTTCCAGGCCAGAGTCAATACCAAGGAGCAGAGCCCAGGCAGGTTTCAGGGTCTGGGTCAGCAGGGAAGGGAATTCCAAATAAGCCAAGGCCGAAGTCAAATGTTCAGGAGCAGGAATGACCATGACAGTTACAGGAGCTCCATGCTGTTGCTTGGACACTTCCTGGAATGCCCCTTGGGTTATACATGGGGAGGAAGCCAATCAGGAGCCATGCAGCTGCTGCCTGACAGACCCCTTGAGGTGGGACTTCCTAAGGTTTGTGTCCATAGCGTGTTGTCGGCACTGGAGTGCAACTGTGTTATCACTGCTGTTGGGTGGCACCATGGAGATGCCAGCTGTGCCTGGCAGCTCTTCAGGCCTGGGTTCTAGACCCACAGGGTCTTACAGAGCGAAGGAACCAGAAGCTACACATGCTGTGGGTTGCAGGTGACTAGCGTGACCTGGGCCTTTAAAAATTTTTCTGATTTTAAGTTTGGTTGCTGTGATTCAAGGCTCTGAGGTAAGAACATTATGAACTGGATTAAGCTGCTCCTTCCTGGACTGGACGCCTGAGAGAGAGGGAGAAAGTCAACCAACCTGCCTCCTGGAACAATAAGAGTATGTCTACAAAGCACCATAAGCCTGGGCTCTGATTTAGGTTTAAGACCAAGTTCGCCTTTCCTCCACACTGAAATCACTCTGCTAGGGAGAGTGGGTCAGAGCCTGAGTCTGGATAGTCTGCCAACGCTATCCCACAATCCCCTGAGACTCTTTCCCAGCCCTTAAGAACAGCTATACTGGGTCAGACCAAAGGTCCATCTAGGCCAGTATCCTGTCTTCCGACAGTGGCCAATGCCAGGTGCCCCAGAGAGGATGAACAGAACAGGTAACCATCATGTGATCCATCCCCTGTCACCCATTCCCAGCTTCTGAAAACTTGCCAAAACTTCCCACTTGCTTCCCAGGTAACAGAAGCAACCTCCTGGTTCAAATGCAGCTGCTTGGTGTTTAACCCTTCATTTCCACGCAGCCTGCTCAATTGAGAACACATTTAACCCTCACTTGAATTAGGATGGCCAGCACTGCCGCCAAAATGTTCACCGGCGTGTTGCAGATGCTCCACCTGTTTCCTGAAATAGGACTCAGAACATGAGATGAAAAAGTTTGTCTACTGGGTTGGGCTCCATATTGATGGTTCTGGCTGCAGGGTGCATGGAGACACAAAACGGCTCAGCTGCATGTGATGGTAGGCCAAAACCATCCAAAACACTTCTAGGCAATTGCCCTGGCACAGACAGACAAACAGTTCTCCCACAACCCACTATGAACCACACTCTGGAGCAAGCTAAGCTGGTGAGGGTGCTAGGAACCCTGGAATATGATATGTGCCCACAGAAGCTGAAGTTCTGACTCAGTGCTACATGGTGCAGTATGGACGCAACCGCACGGTTGAGAAGCCCAAGTTTCCAATGCAGTGTGGATGCTCAAGTGTGGACTTGGAAACACCTACGTTTGTAGGTGCAAGTCACACAGCCCCAGGCTGTGATGTGTAGCCACACTCGAAGAGGACTAGGAACTTTGAAGGCCTTCTTTAAGAGGACTAAGTTTGTTTTTTGGCTTCCCCTTTCTCAGATTCTGTACAGTCAAGCTTTACACTTGGGAGGGACGGGGAGTATCTGAGGGCAAAATGATACATCTGCCCAGATGTCAACTATCAAATATGCAATATCTATCTATTCTGCACACTGAGTTCTAAATTAATTGTATGTACTGGTTGGAGGCACTTGGTGGCGCACGTCCTTTTGGATCTAAAGGATTTACCAGATAATTTAGATTCTTGGTCCCAGAAGTGTCTGGTTTGGCCTCAGCACCACATGGGATTTGCTGAGCAACTTACTTGCACTCTCTGGTATAAAGGAATTCATGTTGGTCCTTTAGGCCCGGTAGAAGGTTCTTCTCAGGGTGTCTGAGCCCTTTGCCACCAGAGTAACTTTTCTGCAGACTTTTTCCTCAGCCACCATTTAACCCATAGTGAGGTGGATGCATTCCCAAGAACCTCCTTCCCCTGCCAGGGGATCATAGGAGAGGAGGTGAGGTGAAAAGCCTGATCCTTTAACTCAATCTTCTTCCTCTTCTAAGAGAGCTATGGTGCAAACTCTGCCTCTTCCTTACGACATCCAGACAGCAAGTGTGAAAAATCGGGACAGGGGATGGGGGGTAATAGGAGCCTATATAAGAAAAAGACCCAAAAATCGGGACTGTCCCTATAAAATCGGGACATCTAGTCACCCTAGTTGTGGAACCCATATCTCTTTCTCCACCTCTGGCTGGCGTCTACAAAGACTTACTGTATTTGGATGGATGGAATGGAAACAGGTGTTGGTGTTAACCACTCCTTTGCTACTGAGCAAGTAACTGCTTCTCGTTGGTGCTATGCTATCATCACATCTGCCTTTCTGGTATCTCCTGCTGACTATATCTAATTTCATGAGTTGCTGCTTTGGATGGCCAAGTTCTTAACCTGGAGCTCACCGTCGGGTGAGAAAAGACTCATCAGTCGTTTGGCCTTTTGGAGACCAGTGGGAAGGTGACCTAGCATCTGACCCACTCTGTGAATAAAGTTAGGTACCTATTGTACCCGAGTTCTTCACAGGTCTACTTAAGCCATTGATTAATCAGTGTTTGTTTCTTAGCAGCTGACACTTCTCTCTGTTATGAATGTTAATGTTACCATACACAGCAGTAATACAGCACAGCAGCAGCCTTTCATTTCCAGCCCATGATGGATCATTCTTCTGGGAGCTTCTGCACATTCTTAAGTCTGGCTTGTTTTCACTTTTATCATAAAACTAGCTGACAAACTGAGACTGGATTCAGCATGTCCTACAGCGCAGCTCTCCAGGACGAAGGTATATTTCTCAAGTCTGATACCATAAAAGCCTTAATAAGAAGCCAGGAATGTCCCCAGTAATGTTTTGAATTCCCAGATCACTTACTGAGTGGGGGATAATCCATATCTCCATCATTAGAGATTTTTAAAAGCAGGTTAGACAAACACCTGTCAAGGATGGTCTAGATCAGTGGTTCTCAAACTTTTGTACTGGTGACCCCTTTCACATAGCAAGTCTGAGTACAAGCCCCCTTACAAATTAAAAACATTTTAATATATTTAACACCATTATAAATGCTGGAGGCAAAGGGGGGTTTGGGGTGAGGGCTGACAGCTTGTGACCCCCCCCCATGTAATAACCTCATGACCCCCTGCGGGGTCCCAACCCCCAGTTTGAGAACTCCTGGTCTAGATAATACTTAGTCCTGCCATGGAGTGCAGGGGACTGGACTAGATGACCTCTCAAGGTCCCTTCCAGTCCTATGATTCTATGTCTGAAACAATAGGAGTAATTAAAGCCTCTGTTGATGTTATGATTTATTTACACACACATTTTTACCATGTTACCAGCCACACAAGGCTCCTCAGTTTTCATGTGGCTTACAGTCTGCAAAATGCTAGAGTTCAAAGAGGTGGAGGAAGTATTCTTCAGTGGTTAGAGCACAAATTCTGGATTCTGTTCCTGGATCTATTGTTACTTGGCTGTATGACCCTGGGTAAGTCACTTCTCTGCTTTTTGCCTCAGTTTCCCCATTGCAAAATGAGGATAATACCTACATCTTGCAGTGTTGTGGCACTTAGTTCATATTTGTAATTGGCTTTATCTGCAGATGGAAGCTCCTGTAGATGGGGAAAATAATTATAGTAGACATGGTGGGTGTCCAGAGGTTCTCTTTGTAGGATGGGGGGAAATGTCTGGGGTTTAAAGAAGGCTTTCGGATGGGTCAAATGGGCAATAGGGGACAGGCAGTGGCACTTTGTCAAAAATGGCATTACCTATTTCCGAGCCACTATCCCTTTGGAAGCAAATGATCTTGAACGCTCTTGGATTATTTTTCTAACAGATTAAAACACAATTGGGGGGATTAGTTGGTATCTGCTACAGACCATCCAATCACATGAGAGAACAGGATGCTCCTTAAGCATCTATCTATAATGTGTAGCAAAAAATGTACATTATGACAGTGACATATGCTGCAAGTCTCATGTTGCCAATCTTAAACCATCCTTGGGATTTCTGACAATTATACAGGACAACTTCCTACTGCAAAAAGTGTTGCATCCCACATGGGGAAAATTCTGTATTCAGCCTCATCTTGGCAGGTAAAGAGGAATTAATCCCAGAACAAAAAGTTAGTGGTTGTTTGGTAGAAGTGCTCATGACTTGATCACATTTGTTCTGTGCAAATAGAATAAAGTCCAAACCAGCAATGTATGCTTGCTGCTTTAAAAGGGCCAGTTTCACAAAGCTTAAAACAATTATGAAACAAAGCAGCTGGTAGAATTTAAATGGAAAAATGTGAATGATAATTGGGAATTATTTGAGGAAGTATTTACTAGACATCTAAAAAGCCCCAGTTTTTCTGGTTAAAAAGCCAGGCTGGTTTAGAGGGGAAGTTAATGCAATAAGAAAATAATAAATGTAAAAAAGGGGAACCCTGGAGCTTATAAACTAAATGGACAAAGGGCGAGGAGACAGGAAGTAGTAGTATCCCAATTTTGCACATGGATAATGGAGGCAAAGAGATTAAATGACTTGCCTGAGATCATGAAGTCTGGGGCACCACTGACAACTGAACCCAATTCTGCTGAGTCGCTGGCCAGTGCCTAGACCCCAGACCATCTGTCCTCTCATAGGGAACTGTTGCTTTGATTGGTAGTCAAATGCAGCACTGCAAAGGATCGTGCTCAACAGAACTAGTGCCTCTTCTGCATATGCAGCAAAATAGTGTCCAATTATTTGCCAACATGATGTCAAAAGGTGAAGTGAATGTCCTATATGAATCCCATACTATCACAAAAGGCTTATATGAACTTGTCTTCCTGAAGACACTATTTTGTGGTGGCAAGTGGTACTCTTATTTTGTTGCTCTGTTTTGACCATAGCAGGCTGAGTCTTTATACCGCCATGCATTCTATTGGGCCATAGCAATGAAATACCGTATTTTCCGGCGTATAAGACGACTGGGCGTATAAGACGACCCCCAACTTTTCCAGATAAAATATAGAGTTTGGGATATACTCGCCGTATAAGACTACCCCTCTTCCAACGCACACCAAAAAAAAAATTAAAAAAATATCAGATTTGATTTCAATATGGTAATTTTAATTCAAATGCTTATGACATGCAGGTACTTAGCAGGAAAACTGTCACTTATAAACATAAGGCTGTTTGTCATCAAACATGTAAACATAAAACAGTGCAAGTGGATTAAACTTTTCCTAATTCACTCTAAAGCTGAAAGGAAGGATAAGACAATAAACCCATGGGGGCTGCCATGCTGTTTGTTTTCTAAGCTGTCAACCAAACTGGAACTGATGATGATAGGAGGAAGATAACAAACAAGAGAGAGAGAGCAAGTGCCGGGCAAGTCCCTGGCGAGTTAGCAAAGCCCATCATAACTGCAAGCTACGGTATTTTTACAGGTTTTGCTGGCGTGACAGTTTCCCTTTAAAAGCCTTCAAAATCCTCCTGTTCGTCATCTGATATCATAAGTACATCAATGACATCTTGTGATACATTTGTAAGGCAGTCATCGTATGGATCAAATTCCGTATCAGATGGTGTGGTCTCAGCTTCGGCTTCCTCTTCATCTTGCCACAAGTAGTCGTCCTCCATACCATCTAATGAATTTGATATGCCACACTTCTTGAAAGACTTGATTACTGTTTCTGCATCAATATCATTCCAGGCTTTTATGACAAACTTGCACAAAACATCCAACTGTGGAGCACGCATGTTTCCTCCTTTTGTGAATGACTTCGCCGCTAACCATCCATTCATTCCACTGTTCTTGAATGCGATCTTTAAATGGCTTGTTTAGGCACACATCCAGTGGCTGTACCAACGATGTCAATCCTGCAGGAATAACTGCCGCATCTGTGTTTAGTCTTGCAAGCATTTGCTTGGGGCTGGGAGTTAAATGAGCCCTGAACATATCCCACACCAGTAGACTACATTTTTGAATAAGTCCACCTGGTCGCCTGCTCCATACATTATCAAGCCATAGCTTTACCCCTTCTTCATCCAGCCAGCCTTTTTCATTCACATGTACAAAACAACCAACAGGGAACTTGAATTTCGGCATTGTTTTTCTTTTAAAAATAATCATTGGTCTCAGTTTGGCGCCATCAGCTGTGCATCCTAGTACCACTGTAAAACTGGACTTCTCATGTCCTGTTGTTTTAATTAAAATGGTTTTTTCACCTTTTTGGTGGACAGTTTTATTTCCAACCATATCAAAATTCATTGGAGTTTCATCCATATTTCCAATACTACTTAACGCATAGCCATGTTTAGTGCGCTGTTGTATTACGTATTGATGGAAACTATTTACTTTGCTATCAAGATCTGCAGGTAATTTTGGGGCAATTTTCATCTTTTGCCTCAGTACCATATTATGCCTTCCCATGAATCTAGTACACCAGGATACAGTGGCCTTAAATCTGTTGCTGTGATCTGGGTTAGATTTGGCCCACTGAAGTGCAAACAAATGTATTTTATTTCATGTCACTACATAGCCGTTTTGGCGATGCTCATTCACCATGTCTGCTACATGTTTTTCGAGTTCTGGCCAATGTGGAGTGCCTCTTCTTAATGCACACTTACCCCTTGGCATACTCTTTAATGCTTTTTCATTTGCTTTCCAGTCCCGAACCATCTTTTCTGTTACTCCATATTGTCTTGCAGTAGCGCAGTTATTATGTTCCATGGCAAAGTTTACAACTTTAAGTTTGAAACTGGCTTCATATTTCTTTCTTCTTGCTGGTGGAGCCATGATGGGGTTTTGACTGTTGGACATTTGTATACTGTACTGTATGTACTGGTGCTATACTGTATGAACAGGTACAGATACTGGTGCTGTACTGTATGTGGTACCCAGTATACAACAACCAGCCAATCACGGCAAGCGATGTACCTTACCGGCGATTGGCTGGTTGTTGTATACAAAGCCTGCTTGGATTGGTCAGCTCTCCCTGCCTGCCCAGCCCTCCCTGTCTCCAAGACTATCAGAGCGGTAGCGCAAACACGCCTCTTTCACCCGTCTGGCCCGCCCTTGTATCCTATTACCTCCTTCGCTGCCTCTCAGATCTCGCACATGTGCGCCTGCGCCGCTTCACTGCAGTCCTCAGGAGCGAGATCTGAGAGGCAGAGAAGGAGGTACGGTAATAGGATACAAGGGCGGGCCAGACGGGTGAAAGAGGTGTGTTTTTCTGGGCACAGCGCCGCTCTATCTTTTTTCCATACCCCGGGCGTCCCGGATGCCTGCAGCTTGCTCCGCCCTTCACTTACACCTTCCCGGTGAGGCGCCCCCTCACCTCGTCATCGGGCGGGGATGCGGCCGCGGCTGTTTTTGAGCTCCCTCCACCATATGCAGCGACCGCAGATTCTCCAGTCCGGCTCGGAAGTTTCAGCACCCGCCCTATAAGACGACACCCGGCGTATAAGACGACCCCCGACTTTTGAGAAGATTTTCCTGGGTTAAAAAGTAGTCTTATACGCCAGAAAATACAGTACATTACACAAGTGCCACCAAATTAAACTTCTTGGGTTTTGTTCAAAGTGTAGGCAAACCTGGGACTGACTATTCAAATTGACTATTATTTGTATATAGTCAATTGTACTTTCCCTGGCTTGTCATTGCTGTAGCAGACGATATCCTATAACTCTGGCTGTTCAAAGAATGCAAGCACTAACTGTACTTGTGCACTAAATTAAAGCATGTGGGAGAGCTTTCCTGCTGAATTTACAGGCTACCTTGCAGAGTTCAGGAGCCCCATATCTTTTACATCACAGACCCGATAAAAGGGGCTTTATGTTTGCAAAACTTGTCTGTTAATATTACACAGCTGGGCTGTCAGAGGTTGCAATAACTCTCAAGGCGTCTCAAACAATAACTGCCTCTCTGGGTGTCTCAGGCTGATTTAACAAAGGGAAAAACATGGAGAATGGCAATAGGTCTACAGTGAATAAGCTGACATCAGCATCTTTGATCTCTTGAATCTGATGTCCCCTATTAGTGTGAACCAACCAAGTACAGGAGCTGAGCCAAGTCTGGGCATTGGTTCCTGATGAGAAGAATGAGCTGTAGTATAAATAACTAAAATATAAGAGCACTTTAAAAATATCATTTTGGGTTGGCTTGTTGACAGTTGAGGCTGTAGGCTAGCCATCTGGGCTCTCATCGCAGGAACTACCTCTGCAGGTGTTACTCATTTTACTATGGGAGTAAATACAACTAATGAGCGTTCAAAGGCCCAAGATAATTTATCAGGCTCTGAGAGACAGTGTGGGTTAGTAGATTGTCCATGAGGCTGGCAGTTGGGGACCGCTGAGTTCTACCATTGACTTTGTGCAGTTTAAGCATTTCACTTAATCTCCCTCTGCCTCACTTTTTTTGCTGGTTAAACAGGGCTAACACTTCCTCAGTTCCCATGGAGTTGTGAAGGCTAATTAGGGTTTGAAAGATTGCTAGCCAAGTACCAAGAATTGTTAGTGGGGTCCATACCCCACCAAATCAACTCTGAAATTTCCCTTTTGGTATGTTTCCATTTATGTTGCAGCTAGGGCACGTGAGAATTTTATGAAAGAAAATCTAGCCTTGCCGGTTGCTGAAGTTTAAGAGCGTGGGTCGTTTTTAAAAACCAAACCCAGGAAGGACCAACGCCAGCGCGACTGCAGTACTAGGACATATAGTGAGTGTGATGCACCTACCTGATCCTAATGGAAGATCCCAGCTCAATGCCTCAGCAATGGTATGGGGTGGGGGAAGAGGGAAGGAAATTCTGAAGATCTGCTTGAACTGTAGAATTTTTAAAATAACAAAAGAAGCAAGGGAAATTATTCTGTAGAAAATTATTCTGTTCAATCCAACCCAGCCTCTTCAAAACAGTATTTTTCAGCTGTATCACACACTGTGAGGCTTGAATGCAGGAAGCCCCATTCTCCAGACCCCTATTGCTTGAGCTAATGAAGAATAGGTGACCTGTAATAATATTCTGTCTTATAAACTCTTTGTGGGCTGGACACTGGAGGGAGACAACCACACCCACATAATCAGGCCAGGCCTTCTATCCAATAGATAGAGCAGTGATGTCATATATGTATTCATTCATCCCAAGGCATATGTTATGTGAGCACTGGTTAACTTCCTAGGATTTCGGGTTGCCATGGAGAGGTGACCTACAGGGGAGATAAGATGGTTTCTGGTTGCTGAGAGGCTGGGCTGTGTTAGGACTAGGGCTGTCAAGTGATTAAAAAAATTAATAGTGCGATTAATCGCACTGTTAAACAATAATAGAATACCATTTATTTAAATATTTTTGGGTGTTTTCTACATTTTCAAATAGATTGATCTCAATTACAACACAGAATACAAAGTGTACAGTGTTCACTTTATATTTATTTTTATTACAAATATTTGCACGGTAAAAAAAACAAAAGAAATAGTATTTTTCAATTCACCTAATATGAGTACTGTAGTGCAATCTCTTTGTCATGAAAGTTGAACTTACAAATGTAGAATTATGTAAAAAAACCAAAACTGCATACAAAAATAAAACAATGTAAATTTTAGAGCCTGCAAGTCCACTCAGTCCTACTTCTTGCTCAGCCAATCACTCAGAGAAACAAGTTTGTTTACATTTGCAGGAGATAATGCTGCCCACTTTACAAAGTCACCTGAAAATGAGAACAGGTGTTCACATGGCCTAGTTGTAGCCAGCATTGCAAGATATTTACATGCCAGATGCGCTAAAGATTCATATGTCCCTTCATGCTTCAACCACCATTCCAGAGGACATGCATCCATGCTGATGACAGGTTCTGCTTGATAACAATCCAAAGCAGTGCAGACCAACGCATCTTCATTTTCATCATTTGAGTCAGATGCCACCAGCAGAAGGTTGATTTTCTTTTATGGTGGTTTGGGTTCTGTAGTTTCCGCATCGGTGTGTTGCTCTTTTAAGACTTCTGAAAGCATGCTCCACACCTCATCCCACTCAGATTTTGGAAGGCATTTCAGATTCTTAACCCTTGAGTCGAGTGCTGTAGCTATCTTTAGAAATCTCACATTGGTACCTTCTTTGCATTTTGTCAAATCTGCAGCGAAAGTGTTCTTAAAATGAACAACCTGTGCTGGGTCATCATCCAAGACTGCTATAACATGAAATATATGGCAGAATGCAGGTAAAACAGCAACAGGGGACATACAATTCTCCCCCAAGGAGTTCAGTCACAAATTTAATTAATGCATTATTTTTTTAATGAGCGTCATCAGCATGGAAGCAGGTCCTTTGGAATGGTGGCCGAAGCATGAAGGGGCATATGAATGTTTAGCGTATCTGGCACGTAAATACCTTGCAATGCCGGCTTCAAAAATGCCATGAAAATGCCTGTTCTCACTTTCTGGTGACATTGTAAATAAGAAGAGGGCAGCATTATCTCCTGTGAATGTAAACAAACTTGTTTGTCTTAGCGATTGGCTGCACGAGAAGTAGGACTGAGTGGACTTGTAGGCCCTAAAGTTTTAAATTGTTTTGGTTTTTAGTACAGTTATGTAACAAAATAAAATCTACATTATGATGCCATAGTTGCCATTATGGAGGATAATGCTATGACAGGAACTGTTCGTGGGAGAACAGTGGCAGAGGGAAATGGAATCACCAGAAACATACGTAACTTCAAATTTCTGTGTGGCTTAGTGTTGTGGCATGACAATACTGTTTGAAATAAATGTTTTAAGTAAGAGACTCCAAGGTGTTGACCTTAATATATCTGGAGCAATGGAACAACTGGACAAAGCAAAGTCATACCTACAGTCTTACTGGTCAGATGAGGGATTTCAAAACGTTCTGAAGAGTGCACAGAAATTGGCAGAGAAACTTCACACTGAAGCTATTTTCCCACCCATTCAAGAATACAAGAGTCACCAAAGAAGAAGACATTTTGATTACGAGGCACGGGATAATCCCATAAGAGACCCCTAACAACAATTCAAAGTTGAATTCTTTAACCAGATGCTAGATTGTGCAATACAGTCAGTTGAAGAACGTTTCATGCAGCTCAAGGAACACAGCAATATATTTGGGATGTTGTATGATATTCCATAACTCCTCACTATACCTGAAGAAGACCTATACCAGCAATGCAGGGCACTAGAGACAGTGTTGACACATGATGACATGTGCGATATTGATGCGAGTGATTTAGGTGATGAACTGAAAGCCCTTTCAAGATACATTTCAGCAGGATCAACTTCAAAGGCTGTTCTGGAATATATGTGCACAAATAAGATGACCACCCTCTTTCCAAATGCTTGTGTTGCTCTGCGCATACTTCTAACACTTCCTTTAACAGTTGCCAGTGGAGAACGCAGCTTCTCCAAGCTGAAGTTAATAAAAACACATTTTCACTCCACAATGACGCAGGAGAGGTTGGTCGGCCTTGCAACCTTCTCAATAGAACATGAGCTGGCCCAGACTGTGGACCTTCAGGAAGCAGTTCAAATCTTTGCAACCAAGAAGGCACGGAAAGCACCACTTTGATTATTCAAACAGATAAAAATGCCAGTGTTTACTATGCAGACAAGAAAAGTTACATTTGCTGTTCAGGCGTTTGAAAGTTAAGTGTTACTTAACATTTTTGAACAAGGCATTTTAAGTTGTTAGTTCTCCTTTATTGGGGTAGGTAGCAGAGCAGTACCATGAGAGGAGTAGAACAGGAAGAAGGCAGAATTGAGACCTTTCAAAGTTTTGGCCCAAGCGAGGGGATGGGGGCGTCATTTGAGCTCCCCGCCTCAGGTACCAAAATGTTGTGGGCCGGCCCTGATTGTATTTCCCTAGTTTGTTTGTGAGGCGGTCATGTGAGACAGTATCAATGCCTTTCTAAAGGCAAGATACACCACCTCATCTACCGCTCCCCGCTATCCACAAGGCTCCTTACCCTGGCTCGTAAGGTATTAGGTTGTTTTACATGATTTATTCTTCACAAATCCATGCTGAATGTTACGTATCACCTTATTATTTTCTAGGGGTTTGCAAATTGATTGCTTAATTATTTGCTCCATTATCTTTCTGGGTACTGAAGTTAAGATGACTGGTCTGTAATTCCCTGTGTTGTCCTTATTCCCCATTTTATAGATGGGCACTATATTTGCCCTTTTCCAATCCTCTGGAATCTCTCCCATCTTCCATGACTTTTAAAAGATAATCGCTAATGGCTCAGTCAGCTCCTTGAGTATTCTAGGATGTATTTCATCAGCTCCTGGTGACTTGAAGACATCTAACTTGTCTAAATAATTTTTGACTTGTTCTTTCCCTATTTTAGCCTCTGATCCTACCTCATTTTTGCTGGCATTCACTATGTTAGACGTCCAATTGCTACTGATCTTTTGGTGAAAACTGAAACAAAAAAGTCATTTAGCACTTCTGCCATTTCCAGATTTTCTGTTATTGTTTCTCCCTCCCATCCTCATTGAGTAACTGCCCTACTCTGTTCTTGGGCTTCCTCTTGCTTCTAATGTATTTGTAGAATGTTTCCTGGTTACCCTTTATGTCTCTAGCTAGTTTAATCTTGTTTTATGCCTTTGCCTTTCTAACTTTGTCCCTACATACTTGTGTTATTCATTTAGTTCAAATTACAAAGGATGAATATAGTTTCCACTTTTTGGGTCAAGAGCCTCTAAGACTGGTGCTTACATTTCTGCTGAGATAACGCACCTGAGTATTGAATAGCGGTCTGTGGCCACAAAGATTACACTGCTCTACAGCCAAAATGCTTCTGAAATAAATGTAGTCAAACTTTACTAATTCTGGGTCACTGAGAACGAAAATGATGCTTAAAATTGTTGATTGGCTCTAGTTTTCAAGATATGCTATTGGGTCAGTATATACGACCCTTGACTTGGGAATGGCGGAGATCAAGTGAGTTATAAAGGGAAGGGATCTCAGTTTAAACCAGAAATGACTAAAATACATCTTTGACTGGATCTATGAATAAATCTATGACTGGGTTTGGACAGTACTTGCTTTTTAGGCAAAACAATGAATGATGCAATCTGAAGCTGGTATTGCGTCATACATGATATGAATTGCATCATGTTATTCCTAGAAGTCATGGATGATGCAATCATAACGAAGCTTACATCACTCTGCTGAACAAATTGCCCTATATCAGCTCTAGAAATCATACAGTGTCGCGCTCTCTTATTTGTCAGTGTTTGATTTTGCAAAGGGACACATTTCTGTTTAGCCAAAGTGAGCAGAGATGCCTCGTACTTGTGTGAACAGTGCAGATAACTTCTGCTATGTTTGTGGTGAAGTGACTTTTGCATCACAAAAGCGCAGTATAACCACTATAGTTAAGAAAGCCTATCACCTTTATTTTGGCTGCAAAATTGGAGATCAGGACAAGAGGTGGGCCCCACACATACGCTGCAACACTTGTGCAACAAATCTTCGCCAGTGGTTGAACAGGAAAAGGAAATCTATGCCTTTTGCAGTGCCAATGATTTGGAGAGAGCCAACAGATCATACCAGCAATTGTTACTTCTGCATGGTGCCTCGAGTTTGGAAAGGTGTGTCAAAGAAGAAAAAGTGGACTGTGTATTATCCAAACATTCCATCAGCTATACTCCCAGTACCACACGGAGAAGGACTGCAGGTTCCTGATGCACCAGAATCATTCTCACTTGAGTCAGATAAGGAAGAGGAAGAGGATGAAACTTCTGGTCCTGAACCATCAATGTCACAGGACCCACATTTTCTCCCATCCTCCTCCTCTGAACCACACCTCATAACACAAGGTGAACTGAATGACCTTGTCAGGGATTTGGAACTACCCAAGAGTAAGGCAGAGCTGTTGGGCTCCAGACTACAGCAGTGGAATCTCCTGGCAGGTGATGTTAGGGTTTCCATGTTCCGTGACTGTCAAAAGGATCTTGTCCCATTCTTCTTCATGGAAGGTGATCTTGTAGCCTGCAACAACATCGATGGTTTGATGGCAGCCCTCAACATCGTTCACGATCCAGATGAGTGGAGACTGTTCATTGATTCATCGAAGATGAGACTTAAAGCTGTTTTACTGCATAATGGCAATGTTTTGCCATCAATTCCAGTTGGTCATGCAGTCCATATGAAGGAAACATATGACAACATGAAACAACTTTTGAGGTGCATAAACTATGACCAATATCAATGGCAGCTTTGTGGCAATTTGAAGGTTGTTGCTCTCTTGCTTGGTCTGCAGACTGGATACACAAAGTACTGCTGTTTTCTCTACGAATGGGATAGTTGTGTAAGAGATTCCCACTACATTAAGAAAGATTGGCCACTCCGACAGTCATTGGAGCCTGGGAGGAAAAGTGTTCAGCATCCACCACTTGTTGAATCAAGGAAGATTTTGTTACCACCCTTACACATCAAGCTAGGTCTGATGAAGAACTTTGTCAAGGCCATTGACAAAACACAAGCAGCTTTCAAGTACCTCCGTGGAAAATTTCCAAGGTTAAGTGAAGCTAAGATAAAGGAGGGTGTCTTTGTTGGTCCTCAGATTCGTGAACTTCTTTGAGATGATGCATTTGACCATGCACTGCGTGGCAAGCAAAAGACGGCATGGAAAGCCTTCCAGTTAGTGGCAACAAATTTTCTCAGAAACAACAAGGCAGACAATTACAGGTTGTTGGTGGAAAACCTCCTCAAGGCATAAAAAAGCCTTGGTTGCAACATGTCACTAAAGATACATTTTTTGCACTCTCATCTAGATTTTTTTCCATCGAACTGCGGAGCAGTGAGCGACAAGCACGGCGAGCGATTTCACCAGGACATTGCAACAATGGAGAAACGCTATCAGGTCAAATGGAGCCCATCAATGCTTGCAGACTATTGCTGGACAGTGACAAGAGATGCTGCATTTAATGAATACAAGAGACAAGCCAAGAAGCACTGAATAGGACTAAACTATGTACATAATAGTTTTTTGCCTTTTGTTTCATAATAAATTTTATTTATATAACCCTTTTGCTGATTTTTAAAGTGTTACATAAACAGGACAGGTGAAATATTATCATGTAAAGCAACCATAAACACATGAAAAGACCTAGGTTTACAATTTATGATTCAAACTCTACTAGCTACACAATATACATAGACATAAAATGTAAAAACTTAAATATCTTAGAAACAGTAGCCAATCAGTTGTTTTAATTGTCATATTTGAATTCAGCACATCAAAATACATAATAAATAGCACATTTTATCTCTGAAGCAGACGACTTCTCAAAAATTGTAGACCAGTATTACAAGGCTGCATAAGTATGTTTAGTGGCTCTGGCTAATAGAGCCCAGACTTTGTATTCCAGCCCAATTTCCAGTCCAGGAAACTAAGTTGGTGTTTATTTTTTAATTTTGTTAACACCTTTTAGAAACTTGAAAATGAACCCAGATTCCAGACTATTTTAAATCATTCCTGTGTTCATTGCAATACTTGGATTAACTGGCCTGCTGTGGCACAAAGGAACATGCCTGTTGGTCATAGACAGAAAAGACTACACGGTTATTGCAAACCTCTGCCCACTGAAGGGCATCTTTGGCTTCTCTAAAAAAAGAACAGGAGTACTTGTGGCACCTTAGAGACTAACGAATTTATTTGAGCATAAGCTTTCGTGGACTACAGCCCACTTCTCTGTTAACAGACCTGACATCCTGTTAGGAATTAACAGTGAAATGGCAGCTCCCAGTGAGAGGCACCAGCACCAGTCCTGGAGTGTGAAACAGGACTGGAGATTTCTAAAAACATTTAATAGCTGATGTGTGTATCTAATATAACATATCTACCATTGCTATGCATATAGCTATCAGATACTAGAACTAATCACTGCAATTTCCCCAGCAAGATTAATTTGAAAGCTGACTCAGTTGGCACAAAATACAAACAGTGTGCCGCATCCCACTTGTTGCATTAAGGCAGCTCATGATTATTCCCCTTTACAGTTCCCTGCCACTAGCCCTCTTTCACTTGCAGTGCTGTATCCACGCCCCTCCACAGATTATTTTGAAAATGAGGAATACACTAAGTCACCAGAACAACACAGACATATAAAGCATGGGGACAGAGAGCTGGTTAGTATTAGAAATGGTCAACATACATCTGCAATCATTTAAAAGTCTAATTACAACATCCAAGGCAGGGATGGGTGCGGGGAACACAATTGGAAATAATTACTTTTGAAGAACACCCTCTTCCCCAAAGAGTTTTGTGCTGTAACAAGTGTATCTCAGAAAAAGCTACAGAGGGCTGTGTTTTATGGAGAGCAGGAGATGGGGCATGCCAGGCCCAGCAACCTTTTAAGACTGATTTAAATGTTAAGGTATCTTTTCAACACGATACCAGATCATCTGAGTTCAGAAAGCACCAGGAGCGGAGTAGCTGGTTCCGCATGATAAAATGCTTTGAGAGGAACAGTTAGCTGTGAAGTCATCTTCCCCAACTTTAGCATGTCCACAACCACCTGGTCACCAAGTAAACAAAATGAACTCTGGCACACATTCCAGCTGCCTGGCATATTAGGACTACAAGGGATGCAGGGAATGGAGCTGGCCTGGTGGTTTGGCTATTGTTGTGCATTGCCAATGCTAACTAATGAACACACCGAGAAGTAACAGAGAGACTGACTGGGCAGGAAGAGCCACCGACAATGGAGGAAGTGAGCAGCCTGCTCAAGATTTTGGGGATTTCTAAATATTCCACTGAGTGAGACTTCATATTTTCAATTAATGTAATTAGTGAAGGTTTATTTCAAGGTGGTGGAGGTCTGGATTGCGACTGTAATTACATACCAGTGAAGAGTTGATTGCAGTATCATTAAACTCTCTCTTGAAGGGGCTTCTTAGCGCACTGCACCTAATAATTTTATCTCTCAATGATTGTATTGTTTGTTACTCATCTTTAATCAGAGCGTTCAGAGTCAGATCTTCAGAGATCTCTCTCCATATGTATCCATTTGAGCTTAGGGTTATATATGGCCGCTGGTTGGAAGGGATTATTATTTGTATTACTGTAGTACCTAGGAGTTTTAGTCATGGACAAGACTCATTGTGCTACGTGCTGTACAAACACAAAACACAAAGACGGTCTCTGCCCCAAGGATCTTACAATCTTAGTATAAGACAAGATTCAAGCGATGGATACAGACAGACCGATGGCAGAATACAAGGAAACAGATCCACAGACCACTGATGATCGGCAATGGTCTCCATATACCCAAAGCTTAACTATTGCCAAGTTTTTTGCAACCATCATGGCAGAGGAGGGATTTGAAGGTGGATAATGATGTAGCTTTCTGGATATTTATGGGGAGCCAGCCTCTACCCAAGCATGAGTGCAAATTTTCCATGGGAAGAATCACAAGAATGCTTGTTTGAAAACTTAACACACGGGCAATGGAGACTGGCATCATGGGCTGTTTGGAGGTGAGCACTGACAGCTCAATAATGAATGAGCAATGATAGGTAGGGTTAGGATTGACTGTGAAGGGCCTTGAAAGTCAGGACAAGCCATTTACGTTTGATGCCATGAAGAGGGAGCCAGTAGAGGGATCCAAAAAGGGGGAATGTGATCAAAGCCACAGGCTAGAAAAATTATTTTTGCACTGGCATTCTGAATGGATTATGAGCAGGGCAAGATTGCATTTGTCAAGGTCAGAGAGAAGGCTGTTGCAATAATCAAGACACGCAATGGGATGAGATACATTGATTATTTTGACTACTGAATGTGTCTCCTATGTATTGTTGCGTTTCTACAACAGCCTGCACACCTTCTCACTCCCAATTTCTTGAGCCCAAGTAAACCAAGTCACGACATAGACAAGGTAAAATTAATTGAATACATTATTTATATGAATTATTTGCTCATTTTAAATAACTAGCCACTTGAGCATTCTTTCCCTCCCCTCCGCCCCCCATCCCCAAGTCAGCTTTTATTTCAGGTACATCTGATTTACTAGCTTTAGATGAATTGAGTTAGACTTAATTTCCTTCTCACAAAGAGCCTGACTGTGATGGGGAGCTTGTGTAATCATCCAGAAAATTCATCATTGCATAAATGGAGAACACAGACCAAACTTCAATTAGCAGGAGATCTGTGAATGTTCCCGGAGACATTCTATTACATTAGCCAGATCATGAGTTGGAGGCTTTGGCTTTTTCTCCTCACTTGTAAAACTGTCCCCACCAGAGCCCTCTGTGGTGAATGCCTCCAATGTTCATCTTCTTTAAATAAATCTAATTATATTTTCAACATCGGAAACTGAGTGGATGAAATTATCAGCATCAACCATTCATCTCTTTATAATTCATGTCATGTTAACAAGACAATGTTCGGCCACCGAAGGAAGCAATCCGCTGGGCCCTTGGGATTAGGTAGAAGAAGAGAGAAGTGTCTGCCAGTGTTACTCAGTTTTTTTCCAAAGAAAACACTCTTAAGAGGTAACACTGACTGGCTCCAAAGCTTGTTTCATCACAGCCCTTCTTAGCCAGTGGGGGCAGCCATGGAGGATCATGATGGTGAAGAAGGTGTAATATTGTGAGAAAACAGAGAGCTAGACTGGGGCTGGAGCACAAGGATGTTGTATATACAGGGACTTGGGATACCCATGATAAAGGTATGTTCTTGGTAACCTCATATACCTCTGGGACTCTGTTACACAGGACTCTACAGATTGTCACCAACACCTGGACTGTATGTAAATATTGCTTAGATGTGTTGTATCCTTATAACTATAATGTATATAGTTCTCTTGAATCTCTTGAACAGAGCTCAGTGATACCACACTAAACACACCTGTGCTGCTGAGTGTACCATTGTGACCAAATGCACTCCTGTATTCACACCCTGAAGACTGGTCTGGATTGCACCCCAGAATGTGATAACCATCCATGTCCTAACTTTCCATTATTCTGCTTCTCCTATGTTGTGATCTACTGTGCGCAGATATCGGGCCGCTTCCAAGATGGTCTACAAAAGGTTAGTAATGCCATACAGTTTCTTCAAGTGAATTTAGTGCTGGTAAAGGAGCTGGCTTGGCCTTCGATCAGAGGGATCTCTGAGGTAAACTCCTATGGGTTTTCCCTATAGGGAAATCCCCTTCTGATGGCTGTACTTTCCTTACTTCTTGGGAGTGGGGCAGCCAATCAGAGGTGCTGCAGGTGCTGAGGGACAGGTTAGTGCCTCCCTCCCTGAGTTAAGGAAGGGTGGCATGCTGCTGGAGTTCTGAAGGCAGCCCTGTAACTGAGCGCCTGCTGATGTCCTGCCACTTCTTGCCAGTTCTGCAGCAACCCCATCCTGCCTGTCCGTGCTCTGCCCCTCCCCGGGTCTGGAAGGGAGTAGGAATCCCCTTGGCTTCTAAAGGTGAAGAGAGGGAGACAAAATGTCATGATTTATGGGACAAGAGGAAGAGAATTAGGCCCTGGTTCTGCAAAAACTTGTGCACGTCTTTTAAACATTGAAATCAATGGGGCTCCTTCTGTGCTTAACGTTAAACTCATGCTTAAATGTTTGCAGGACTGGGGCCCGAAATGGCTATGGGAGGGCAGAGGGAAAGGATTGAAATGCTGGGGTCTCACTCCATCTTCCTGGTCCTCCCTCTGCTTTTTCTCGTTCTTGTGCCAGCTTACTTGTTTTTTGCTTTGAGGATGTTGGCAGCTATGAGACCTAAAGAAGGTAAAAGGCTCCCTCCTGTTCCTAATCTCCTGAGCCATCCACTCGCCCATCAGATTATGATGATCCCTGCTCATGACACCTTTTAGCATCTTTTCCAGAAATTGCCACATGTTTGGGTGTAAATACTGCAATTGGTTAGTGTGGGTTTTTTAAACCAATGACTAAACTGAGTGTTATAACTGGAAGTGAAACATAGGGTCGACCAGCTGAGCCGGTCATGCCGTTGGAGTTGTATCACACCTAGGAGTTGGTGCCAAACCCCCTCACTCACTCTTGCACAGTTGAGATGCATTATTGATCATGGATTATCTGACAGCCTAGTCTATACATTCTTTTCTCTATCTCTAAAAATGGATGTATAATATACACATGGCTCAAAAATGAGACACCACCTCGGCCTCTAGGAATATCTCACTCCTGGCCACTGTCCTGTTTCCCTGCCGTACAGGAGAGTGGAGAGTTAATTGCACACAGAGCCTTGGCACTGTCGGCTGGGAGCCTGCAGCAGAAGCTTTAAAAGGATGAATACCTTGGAAGTTCAGAAAAAACATTTGCTTTTCATTAAAGGAGCCCATCCAAGTGCTTGCTGGGAGGAGGGAATGAGCATTCTCCCCTCGCTGGCTGCCAGGAGCGGAAACAGCGTGTTGGCTGGAGAGAAAAGTCTCCCATGTCATGTTTGTCACTCTTCCCTCTTCTGTCATTTGTCTCCAACTCAAACCCAGGAGACCAGGCGCTAGGAATTAAACAGCACCTAGCCGTGTTTTATAAAAATGATTTTCAGGACAACATGTGGGAGGCTTGGTTCCTTCCTGACTTCACACTGTGATGTGTCGGAGAGCTGGGAGAGGACCTAAGAGGATGGAGGTGGAGCAGAGTAACATTCTCCCTCTCTTCTTAAATTGTTCTAGCTCAATCCCCGCATGCACTGGGGGGACCACCACCTCTCCACTGGTAGGGAAGGTTGTATGCTCTGACAATGAAATAAGCTATTGCCTTTGATGAGGAAGCTGGGATTAATTGGTCCCACTGCAAGAGCTATATGTGGATTATCACAAACAGGTTGTGATGGCAAACTTGTCCCTCTTTGAGCTGTTTCTGATTCCTCTGGCCCGTTGCCAGCTTGACTTGATTACGGTCACTGAACCAGGGCTTAAATTCAGCCGGAGCTGTATAGCGTGGAGCTCCAGTCAATATTTTGAAACCCATGGGGCTGACACCCTGAGCCCTGGCGCCTCCCACAGAGGGCTCAGGGAAATACTCTTTGAGAACTTAATCCCTTCACTGAACCAACCAGATGACCTGCTTCTGAGACAAACTGAGCCACCTGAGCTCCCAGTGAAGTCACTTGGAGTTTCATTTTACTGAGCAGTTCCAAAGATCAGGCTCTGAAGGGCCCCACTCAGTAGTGAGGCAGAGCGCACACGAGCTGAAGCCTCTATTTAATAACGTATGACAACACGGCAAATACTCTGCCCTTTCCTCTGGGCAACAGAGCAGTTGCCGGAAGTGATCCCTGGCTGCCTCCTGCTCTAAGGACAGTTGTTAGCATTCAGGCTGGTTCTGCCTCACGTTCACATGGCATCTTTTACCCCAAAGGTTCCCAAAGCCCTTTGGAGGCTATATGCAACAGTAACTTCAGCCGCTATTAGAATGTAGCTGCCTCTGGGCTGGAAAGCAGCAGGTATTTTAACAATGAGCTGTAATGCCTCCGAACAGTTTAAGACATGAAGTGAAACATCCTGCATCCAATTCAAAGTGCAATGGACCTTTCAGGTAAGTAGAAAGTCAAGGTGCAATTTTGCCAGGACACAACATCTAAATCCTTCTATTCCCTTAAAAATCAGATATTTATTGTAAACAAGATTCAAGGAATACCCTTCATGGAAAGAAGGTCCCTTCAACAGGTATAGAATTAGAAGTATTTTCCTACTATTTCTGGTTATCTCCTGTCATTTTTCCCAGAGAAAAAGCAAAACAAAAATATTCCTACCCCTACCTCTTGTGAAAAGTGTCATAGAATTTCTAATGACCATTAACCTTCATGACTTTGGCTTTATGTCATCCAAACTATGGCACCTCTAGTATGCTGACTCCCTTGTTCCATGTTAGCTCAAAGGCAGAGAATTCCACCTGCTGAGTCAGTCAGCACAACTTCCTGAAGCCCCAGAGCTTTTCTTGGGGATCTCCTTCCAAAGAACTGACCAGATCTAACCTTGGTTGGGTCTTTCTTTATTAGATTTAAGTAATAAAAGGATGTCTGTCCAATAGTCTAGGCACCGTAACCCACAATTCATAATACAATAAAGTCCCAGCAGCACTAGAAATTCCTCTCTGCCCCTTCACTACTCTGGGAAACACACCCTCAACCCTCTCCAAAAACCCTCTCAGATATTAGTCTTTGCAGATGCCGAGAAGGTCACCAAATTTGAGCCATTTCAGATCAAGAGGGCAGGGAGCAAGTTCCAGATTCCTGTAGCCCTCACAGAGAACACCTGGCCAGCCACTCCCACCCTTTTATAATGAGGGGATCCAGCTGAGGCACCTGTGCTGACCTCAGCTGTGGCAGGATGGCGTGCAGAGACATGCGGTCCCTCAGATAGGCCACTTAAGCTTTACCAACACCTTCAGCTCCACCCCGAGACCAATAGGTCAGATCCCAGAGCACTGGTTTCATGAGATGCCCTGCTAAAATAAGCAAGCCACTGTGTTCTGCACCAGCTTCAATCTTCAAATGGCTTTAACATGTAACCCCACGTAGAGAGCATTGCAGCCATCTGATCTGGAGACTCTAAAGTCGAGTCCAACCAAGCAGACATACAGCTGGGTGTACCCAGCACACTGAAGACACCAGACCCATGCCACCTCCTTTCTGACCCTCCTCCTGGCCCTATGTACATATTGGCACCTGGCAGGACTGCCTTGCTTGAGAGCTCTTCAGGAAGAGGAACAATTGCCCCTAACTCTGCGTTGAGACCTCTCTGAGACAAAAGAAGGCAGCCGCTGGTAGGCAGCCCTGTCTGCTCTCATCACGGTCCACATGAGTCTACAACACTGACTAGCTGGTGAAACCCACTGAGGGCACAACCCAACACAACCCACCCCTCTCCAGTGGTTTATTACCACCCTAGTTTGTGGCTAAGGAAGTGTGCCAATCAAGTAAATAAAAAAAAACACAGTTAAAGGAAAACAGGTGTCCTTATAAAGTGGTATTGAAGCGGAGGGTAATGAACTCCAGGCTGCTACTAGGTATTTATATGGATTTCTTCAGTATGCTTGTAAAATTCTGACAGTTAACTGCTTGCCTACTGTCAGACACCCCGTATACCGCACTGGCTGGATATCCTCATGTTTCATTGATGTGAATTATGTGTCTTGGGTGAAGTGCCCATATGCACCTAGATGGCTGGAGGGTGCATTTAAAAACTAAACTGGAGTAAAGAATGGATGACCATTGCAACGTCTCCGGGGAGTCGAGGCTTGGCAAGGAAAAGGGTTAAAAGTTTTACTTTAGATTGTCTAGGAAGAGGGAGTGAATAAAACCTTCCGCTGTTTGGTAATGACAGTAGCTACCAGAAGTGGTTACCATTTGCTGATTGACTGGTAACACGTGGAATGAGTTTGGTGTCTCAGTTCAGTTTCTGGTGTCCATATCGCGGACTGAAGGAGCATTCAGGAAAGGGTGAGGAAAATGGCAAGGGACTAGAAAAACTCTCATCTGAATTCACAGTGAAGAAAATTTGCCTTCAAAAGGAGATGAGTAAGAAGAGACATGACTGCAGTATATAAAATTAATGAATGGTAGAGCAGGAGTGTATGTTCTCCCTGTGTCCTAACAGTCAATGAAATTAAAAGGTGGCAAATTCAAAACAGAACAAAGGAAATACTTTTTCCACACAATGTGTAATTAGACTGCAGAACTCATTGCCACAGAAAGTCACTGAGGATAAGTATTGAGCAAGATTCAAAAAGGGATGGAACATTTACGTGGCTAGCACAAATATCCAGATTTATCATAATTAACTATAACACACATTTCAGAAGGGCTATTAAACCTTCTGTTCATGGCTTAAACCAGACTCTAACTATTAGACATCACGGTGAGATCTAATGTGCAGGTCAGATTATCTCACATTTGCCTACTGTAGAGTTCTTATGCCTTCCTCTGAAGCACCTGGTGCTGGCCTAGATGGACCTCAGATGTGATTGAGTGAGGCGATTCCTGAGTTCTTAGCAGAAATGACCACCACAGGCATTATTTAACCCTTTTGTTGGCAATGTCAGCAAAGACTGAATAAGCCACAGAGATTGAACTCCCCGTCTATCCCTACAAGTGATCAGCCTACGGTATGCTGGTGAGAGCATAGGAGGAAGGCTGCACTGCTACTGCCAGTGCTGCATTTCTTTTGTGCCTAAACAAAGGACTTCAATCTCCAATCGTTCACCAATCTGCCATTTTGGCACTACTTTTAAATTCACTACAGAAACCCAAAAAAACTTTTCAGTTGCCACACCCCCAGCCTCACATTGATCCTCAACACAGGTTCCTCGGGGTGCAGCTGCCGTGAGACTAGAGGACTGCAGGCCTTTGGCCCCTATACTACCCCTGCTAGAACCTCACTGGAATCTTAGTGGCCATCTCACTATAGGACACACTGTTCAACAAGTGGAACTCCACTGCAGTGCCTGCTGTGCTGGAGGAGCTTAGTCTATGGACAACTACCCATGAGATTGTCTATAACCCTCGGAAGGAAGTGAGGAAAATACTGAGGCTCTTGGTGAACTTTGCCCTGTCCTAAAATAATTTTCCACACCTGACGTTACCTCGTAATAGGACTTTGCTGGTTGATACCAACCAGTGTGCATGGGGCAAAAGTGGTTTTAAATGGGTGTTGAAAACCCCTGACTGGAGAGTTTCCAATCTGTTTATTGCTCCAGGTGGGAGAAGCCTGGAAGAAAGCCACATGCATGGAGCAGTCTAGACATGTTTGGGGTTTGTTTTTTTTCAGTGTTAAAGAACAGAAGTGCCATAAGCCTTTTTTTCCCCAGGGACTCTTACAAGTGGCCAATGTAAACAATTCCCTCACTGCCCTAAAATGTAGAGTAACTCACAGGATGAAGCAGTGACCTACTGAACCTCTGGGAAGGGTAATGCAAGTCTCTGTCTGGTTCGGTGCCTTTAGTGAGCCGAGTTTGGTCATTTCAGATCAGTTGCTTCAGGCTTTGTGATATGGAATGCACTCCAGGGGCCTTGTATGGCAGTTCTCCATATCCACAGGGAGGCCCAAAGTTTCAAATTTGACTGCCTAATGTTAAGAACCTAAATAACTGGCCTGCTGTTCAGAAGCGCCGAGCTCCCACAGATTCCACTGTCTTCAGGCAGAGACACAGGTCTCCATCACTTCTGCAGATCAGGAGACTGACCCAGCTACCTTGATATAGATTTAAGCGCTTAACATCAAGGCCTCAAGCTTGAAAATGTTGACCTCTAGGTGTGTTTTCCACCACCCTGAGGAAATATTATCGCTCAGCCCAAGTGTTTCACAAACGTTAATGAATTATATCACACTTCCACACTAAAACTTTCATATTTTCGACTACTCCTTAAGACAGAGATCTTCTCATGGGCTCTAGTGCCCTTCTTAACCTGCCAAGTCCTTGCCTTCCCTGCAGTAGCTATAGAGCTTTGTTTGCATTAAAATAAATATTAAGATAGCGTTATAAAGACAAGATAAAAATAAACTCACTTTAATGTGAAGGCTACAGCTGCCGGGTACCTCCGTTAATTTTGTATCTGTAATGCTCCTTTCTATTTCCTTTACCGGTGTCAGATCCCATCTCATTGCCTGCAGCCCCTCTGCTCTAACTTCTCCAGGTCACTTTACAGTTGGATTCACCTCCTATATATTTTTTACCCCTCCAATTTTGCTTTTGGCTGCACATTCGATCATGGTTGGAATTACACCAAAGAAGCACTCAACAAGGACAGATAGGAAGCAGCTGCATTTGGGCTGTTTGTTAAAGTGCTGTGAAGAAGATGTGACCTAGCCAGTGCTGGAGTCAGTCATGTAATACTGAACATGGAAACTGGTCACAAAAATCTGTCCAAGAAAAATCTGAATGGACCTGTCCAAGAGCATGGACTTCTTCCTCCCTAGCAATAAGGTGGGAGAAGTCTGCTGTTGATGGTGATGCCCTGAAATCATGAGGAAATGCTGATGGCCATATAAATCTGTATACGCAAAAGGGTGAATTATTTTTCAATAAAACAATTGGAAGAACTAGGCAGAGATGTGTTCTCACTTTCTTGGTAGGGTGGGGTGTGCTTGTGTGGAAAGGGCTGATGTTTATTATGGTTGAGTGTAGAGAGTGATTGTCTTTGAGAAAGCTAGGTCCTTTGAAAGTGGAAGGCAACTTGGGTGAAAGTGATCATGAAATGGAAGAGTTCATGATTCTAAGGAATGGTAGGAGGGAGAACAGCACAATAAAGACAATGGATTTCAAGATCAAACTAGCTAGGGACATAAAGGATAACAAGAAAACATTCTACAAATACATTAGAAGCAAGAGGAAGACCAAGGATAGAGTAGGCCTGTTACTCAATGAGAGGGGAAAGACAATAACAGAAAATGTGGAAATGGCAGAGGTGCTTAATGACTTTTGTTTCGGTTTTCACCAAGAAGGTTGGTGGCAATTGGACGTCTAACATAGTGAATGCCCGTGAAAATGAGATAGGATCAGAGTCTAAAATAGGGAAAGAACAAGTCAAATTACTTAGACAAGTTAGATATCTTCAAATCACCAGGGCCTGATGAAATGCATCCTAGAATACTCAAGATGCTGACTGAGGAGATATCTGAGCCATTAGCAATTATCTTTGAAAAGTCATGGAAGATAGGAAACATTCCAGAAGACTGGAAAAGGGCAAATATAGTGCCCATCTATAAAAAGGGAAATAAGGACAATCCGGGGAATTACAGACCAGTCAGCTTAATTTCTGTACCTGGAAAGATAATGGAGCAAATAATTAAGCAATCAATTTGCAAACACCTAGAAGATAATGAGGTGATAAGTAACAGTCAGCATGGATTTGTCAAGAACATAATGTGTAAAACCAACCTGATAGCTTTCTTTGACAGGGTAACCAGCCTTGTGGATAGGGGGGACGTAGTAGATGTGGTATATCTTGACTTTAGTAAATCTCACATGACCTTCTCATAAACAAACTAGGGAAATACAACCTAGATGGAGCTACTATAAGGTGGTTGGAAAATTGTTCCTAGAGAGTAGTTATCAGTGGTTTACACTCCTGCTGGAAGGGCATAACAAGTGGGGTCCCAGAGGGATAGATTCTCAGTCTGGTTCTGTTCAATGTCTTCATCAATGATTTAGATAATGGCATAGAGAGTACACTTATAAAGTTTGCGGACAATACCAAGCTGGGAGGGGTTGCAAGTGCTTTGGAGGGTAGGAGTAAAATTCAAATTGATCTGGACAAACTGGAGAAATGGTCTGAAGCAAATAGGAAGAAATTCAATAAGGACAAATGCAAAGTACTCCACTTAGGGAGGAACGATCAGTTGCACACATACAAAATGGGAAATGACTGCCTAGGAAGGAGTACTGCGGAAAGGGATCTGGGGGTCATAGTGGATCATGGATCACAAGCTAAATATGAGTCAACACAGAGTAGAACACTGTTGCAAAAAAAGCAAACATCATTCTGGGATGTATTACCAGGACTATTGTAAGCAAGACATGAGAAGTAATTCTTTTGCTCTACTCTGTGCTGATTAAGCCTCAACTGGAATAGTGTATCCAGTTCTGGGCGCCACATTTCAGGAAAGATGAGGACAAATTGGAAGAAGTCCAGAGAAGAGCAATAAAAATGATTAAAGGTCTAGAAAACATGATCTATATGGGAGGGAAGATTGAAAAAATTGGATTTATTTAGTCTGGAGACGAGAAGACTGAGAGGGGACATAACAGTTTTCAAGTACATAAAAGGTTGTTAAAAGGAGGAGGGAGAAAAATTTTTGTTCTTAATCTTTGAGGATAGGACAAGAAGCAATGGGCTTAATTTGCAGCACGGGCGGTTTAGGTTAGACATTAGGAAAAACTTCCTAACTGTCAGGGTGGTTAAGCACTGGAATAAATTGCCTAGGGAGGTTGTTGAATCTCCATCATTGGGGATTTTTAAGAGCAGGTTGGACAAACACCTGTCAGGGATGATCTAGATAATACTTAGTCCTGCCTTGAGTGCAGGGGACTGGACTAGATGAGCTGTCGAAGTCCCTTCCAGTTCTATGATTCTAATACCAGTTCAGGAGACTTCATTATTTCACTTACCTAAATTCTCCTTGTAGTTTCAATTGCATGCTGTATTCTGCCTCACTTTCCATCCCAAACGTTGCAGTGTACTGTGCAGTGTTAAACGCCTGCTACATCCTACCAGAGGTGGCAGCACTTCAGTGCTGGGTCAAATGATCCTCAGATAAATGAGGTTATAAAGTGGTTTGGGATCCTCCTGGATGAAAGGTGCTACAGCGATATTGAGGTGCTGACAATTTTATCAAATTGAAAACTCCTCAGGTACCTCTCATGAACTTCATTTCTTATCTCTCTCTGGCAATGTTCCCTGTTGCCATAGTGATGGTTATTCCTTTAAATAGATCTGAGTCAAGCACAATATTGTGGTTCCTTCTCTGTTGTGGTTTAGTTAAAAATAACCTTCCTCAAGTCCCTGGCATCAATCTCTGCTGTATCTGTTGAGTGGGACATTCCAGTCAAACTCTCTAATTAGCCCATTCCTCTACCCAGTTAATGGACTTGTCCCCGCCACAGTCTCTACATTATCGCAGCAGAGATTTTTGACCCTAGACCTTCATCATTGGTAAATATTGTAGAATCTCAGTCAGGTGAGCTAAAATGGACCATGCTGAGCTGTCCTCAGCTGGACACTGCACTTTGTAGAAATGGTCTAGAATGCTGCAGTGCTTGGGGCCAATACCAATACTGTGCCTTTCCATTTGTGAATAAGATTTGGTTACCAGAAGGTTTTGGTTATCCTCGAGCCTTTCATGAAGGATAAATGTAGAAGGTGAAGAATTGTTGTAATGGTAGCAAGAGCCTATGGGGCTCGGCTTCCATATTGTACAATATGGAAGTAGGAGAGTCCCTTGCTGGGTTCATTCCCCCCATGCAGAATATGCACGCCTGCGCATGAAGGTATTCCAAGCCACTGGACAGCAGGGGCAACAGAAGGAAAATATATATTTGAAAAAAAATACCTCTCCCCTTCCCCAGCTTCTGGGTTTTAAGTGTTTTTTAAAATATCCACCCTTTGCTAAGTGCGAGCAGATTTTGAGCTTTGCAGTGGGTTGGTTTCATCTTGGAAGTACAATTGGTAACAGATGCTGTGTATTGTCTAGTGTAATTAAATTGTTTATAACATTTACACATATTACCAGTTTATCAGGAATGGAGATGGCCAAAAATGCACACAGGTATGGCCCTTCGTTTTCAGTTTTTATTTGATTTAATTTTTCCTGGGAATTTCAGTGTTTATTACCACCATAACAAAAATAGATGAAAATCAGTGCAAAAAATATTAATGATTTTTCTGGGTAAATATCGGGGTTTATTTTGGTGGCCAGAAAGCCAGAGGAAAAAAATATTCAGTAGATTAATGCTTTGAATTCTGTTCATCAGTATGGTTTGCTGCAGAATTAAAACAGAACTAAAAGCACAATGCCACCTCTGAGTTTAAGAAAACAAGACATCTCTAATCCCCAAATAAAACTTTTTCATTTGAATAAACAGTTTACTGTTGTAGACTTTGAACTATTAGCCTTCAAATATTTACATTTTATAATTGGGCCACACCATTTGCAGCACATACACTCAACTTCATCCTTTTCTCCTGTTTCTGTATTTTTTGTTTGTTTGTTTGTTTTTTTAACTTTTGAATACTTCCCAGTGTTCTGAAATGTACACTGATACAGATTTTCATTTTCTTCCCATTTTAGTGGTCAAATCTTTAAACGGTTATCTGCTAACAGCTTGAAATGTGTACGTGGTGGGCATGAGATTCATCAGTACGTTCAGATGTGCACGCACTTCAGAGCTTGCATGCCTGCTTGTTTATTGTGTGTATCTTTTAAACTAATACATAGCCTTACTTCAACAGGCAGCTTTGCATCTACACACAGACTAATGTATTATTGTAATACATATCTCATACAATGTATTATTTTTTCCTAATAAAACAAGTTATTTTTTATATATTAAATTATACAAAAGTAGGGTGAAAATAAAAAAAACCCGAATAATACTTTTTGTAAAACCTAGGAATTTTTCAGTAAAAATCGGTTTAAACTGAAAACGAAGGGGCTTACACACAGGCAATTTCATTTGCAAAATAAAACCAGTTAAACCAGGTTTATGACTACTTAGCATTGCTATGATAGAGTGTCACTGTCAAACAGCTGCCATCTTCCACCCCAGAGAAGGCTGCACTCCAGTGATAGATGAAGTAATTTCTGTATAACCAGTGTTTACACTGACACTGTTTCTTTTGTCAGTTAAACTGTTTCTTTTGTGTTAACGTGAGATCTCATAGCATGGGGGGCACCTATGGGACTATCTCAAGTAGTTCCTTACTCATCTTATGCCCTTGGCTATACTCTGGATCTGAGTTTTGGATGGGACTGGAAATAGGGGTTGTTAAAATACAGTGATCAGAGTATCATCTCTATGCTGAAATCAGGATCTTTGTGTCCTCCTGTCTATTGCCATACTCTGGGACTACTGGATCCAGGGTGGTTCCAAAATGTTTTGGGGGTATTTTACTGCTGAGTCACTGGGGCAATCTGGTGAGGTCTACTAGAACTTCATAAGCATGTCTACTGACTCAGTAGCACATACACACACCTCCCAGTTCATCATATTTGCAAGTTACCACGATTTCCAGAGGACTAGAGATAGAAGCGGCTATATGAGCTGGAGCATCAGTGAGGAAACACTCACTCTATGTCCAATTGATCGCATCAAAGAAAATTATTGTATTTTATGCCATTGAGAGTTTTTGTCTACCTGCCATAACAACTACAAACTCCAGAGTCGCGGGCTTTTAGAAATATAAACATTTGTATAGTTTGTAAGTTGCTTTGGGATGAAAGGCACTATAAACAGAGACATGTGAGATGCAGCCTCTCGGCTCTGGTTTATTATGCTGCAATAGCTGTCAGAGTTTAGTGCTTTTTTGGGTGGTGCAAGGAAGACGAGCAGGAACTATGAGGCGGTAAGTGATCCCTCAAGCTGAACTAGAGCTTGATTAGCTTTCTTTTTAGTGGGGTGGAGGGTCAAAGGTTCCAACATGGTGTAAAGGGACCATGTGTGTGTCTTGTCAATCCCCAGTGACCATGCATAAGGGAAAAGAGTAGTGCTAGAGATTCCATTGCGTTCACATAACAGGCTCCTGTTTACCAGTGTTGACACTGATTCTTTAGCACCCTTTGAAGAATAGTTGCTAGTGGGATGTAGAGTAGGGTTACCATTCGTCTGGATTTACCCGGACATGTCCTCCTTTTCGCGCTAAAAATAGCGTCCGGGGGGAATTTGTAAAGCACTCACAATGTCCGGGATTTCCCCCTCCCCCGGCAGAGCGAGCGGCTGGGAGGGCTGCAGAAAAATCCCGGGCTGGACTCTGGAGCAGCTGTAGAGGAGCCGGAGCCGCCCTGCATTCTGAGTTGGCCTCTCCTGCAACCCGGTCCGGCAGCACTGTGCAGGACCAGGGACCGGGTTTTGTTGTGCAGGGCCAGGGACCGGGTTTTGTTGTGCTGGGGAGCGCAGCCACGTGTCCGGCTCGGCTCGCACAGAGCCCAACACCCTGTTCTGAGCAGCAGGGTAAGGGGGACCGGGGGCAGGAAGGTTCTGGAGGGGGCAGTCAAGAAACGGGGGGGGGCTTTTGGGGGGGGTGGAGAAAGTTTTGGGCAGTCAGGGTACAGGTAGGGGGTAGGGTCCTGGGGGGCAGTTGGGGGGGGTCTTAGGAGGGGGCAGTTAGGGGACAAGGAACAGGGAGTCTTAGGTAGGGGGTGGGGTTCTGGAGGGCAGTTAGGAGCAGGGGTCCCAGGAAGGGGCAGTCAGGGGACAAGGAGCAGGGGGGTGGGGAGCTGGGAGTTCTGGGGGGGGGCTGTCAGGGGGCAGGAGTGGGGAGAGGGATCGGAGCAGTCAGGGGACAGGGAGCAGAGAGGTTTAGATGGGATGGGAGTTCTGGGGGGGGCTGTCAGGGGGCAGGAGTGGGTAGAGGGATCGGAGCAGTCAGGGGACAGGGAGCAGAGAGGTTTAGATGGGTTGGGAGTTCTGGGGGGGGCTGTCAGGGGGCAGGAGTGCGGAGAGGGATCGGAGCAGTCAGGGGACAGGGAGCAGAGGGGTTTAGATGGATTGGGAGTTCTGGGGGGGGGAGTGGTTGGATGGGGCGTGGGAGTCCCAGGGGTCTATCTGGGGGTGGGGGTGTGGATAAGGGTTGGGGCAGTCAGGGGACAAGAGGCAGGGAGGCTTAGATAGGGAGTGGAGTCCTGGGGGGCAGTTAGGGGCAGGGGTCCCAGGAGGGGGCAGTCAGGGGACAAGGAACGGGGGGAGGGTTGGGGGTTCTGGGGGGGCGGGAAGTGGGCGGGGCTAGGGCGGGGCTCCTCCCGTCCTCTTTTTTGCTTGCTGAAATATGGTAACCCTAATGTAGAGACAAGGCCTCTTTGGTAATGCACAGTGCTGATCAAAGGGCAAAGCGTACTGAAGACTTTTTCACAGCACTCCATCTCTGCCTTCCCCTTCCTCCTCCTCCTGGGTAGCTTGTCTGGATATCAAAGGGCCTATTCCCAGGCCTGACTGGTGAGCTACCGCATACGTTAGAGATGGAAAAGATCTAATAGGTCATTTAGTCCATCCTGCTTCTACAACCGGATTGATCCATATAGTTTAAGCAATAAATATTCGTCAGCTCAGCCTTCTTTACTGTACCACTGCTTGAAGAGTTAGAATGGCCCAACTCTGGCCAGTGAGATGATCCAGAGAAAGCGGGGGAACTCAGATCCTATTTTCACTGCACTATCTTAAATGTACTGATACCATGTATATGTGGGCTGGCAGAGCCGGATTAACTCTCCTGTGGGCCCAGGACTGTTAGATTTTGTGGGGCCCCTGTATACAAGTCTTTTTCCTAATTTAAAACAAAATTATCACTATTATGGCATCGAAGCTATTAATGCTATACTAAACTTGTCTTTTAATTAACATAAAGCATTTCTGTGGTTACATTTCAGTCTTAAAACATGTAGACTATAGTTAAGTTAATTCAAAATAGCCTACTTCTTACCTCAGAACAGCTGTTATATTAGTTTCTTTCGGGGAGGGAGTTAAGGTGCAGGAGGGGGCTCCAGGCTGGGGCAGAGTGTTGGGGTGCAGGTGAGGGTGAGGGGTGCGGGCTCTGGGAGGGAGTTTGGTGCAGGAGGGGATTCTGACCTGGGGCAGGGGGTTGGGGTGCAGAAGGGAGTGTGAGGTGCAGGCTCTGACTGGTTCCCGGCTAATGGGAGCTGCGGGGACGGTGCTGGGGGCAGGAGCAGTGCACAGAGCCACCTTCACCCTCCCCAGGGGCCGCAGAGACGTGCCAGCAGCTGGCCGCTTCCGGATGCGGAGTGGGAACACGGCATGCAGGCAGCCTGTCTGAGCCCTGCTGTTCCACTGGACTTTTAGCGTCCCAGAGATTGCGATTGACCGGCAGAAGCTCCAGGATCAACCAGGCGATCACAATTGACGGGTTTGTGACCACTGTAATTGTATATAATTATGGATTTATGTTTGTGGGGGCTCCCTTAGCCCGAGGCCCTGGACTGCAGCCCCTAAAGCCCCAGTGTTAATCCAGCACTATGGGCTGGGACCAATGCATGAGCTGCAGGTCTCTCTAGAAAATGGTAGCCGGTGGTTTAAAAGGAAAACAGACGAGTAAGAGCTTTGAGGGAGGTGGCTGGGTTTTGCTGGCCTCTCTTCGTAGGAGGCCAGAGTATACCCTGGAGCTGAGAACTCTTGTTTCAAGCTTTGATCATGGGGACATCTGTAGCTGCAATGGCTTTACCTTTGTAGATGCTGGGTAGAGAAAACTGTTGCTTGGGAGAAATAGTAAACCTAGGAAAAATAAAATAAGGAGAGAGTATTATAAATATATGGCAGAAAAAGCAAAAGCTAATCTATCGAAGATGGCTTGTTCTTGTAACCAGGCTAATAGGCCAAACAGATGAGCCTTTCCCCCTGTTGTTTTCAGGGCAGGTATTTTTCTAAGGATGGAACAAGGATTTATTTTCTGATCTCTAGATGAAAAAATGCTAAGGGTGCACAGTTAAAAATCATGAGATTCCTGAGCCACTTTGCACATTCTGTATAGTGCTCAGTTTATGTTTTATTACATAAACAGCAATACATAAGCAACACATTTAAGCAGAAAAAACAGGATGTGGACAAAGTATAGCATATATGTGGACATGGTTCACTCAGTGTTGCTGTTAAACATATTTCTTGACTTTGGGTGATTTAATTGCACAATCTTCCCCTTTGCATTAAGGAGGGTGCATTTAATTTCCTTGGTTCATTTTACATGCCCGTGCTTATTTATTTAATGCATTTATTTCAGTTTTTACTCTCCTATAGCATGTACTCTTTGCTCTAGGCACTCCTTGACAGGCTGCAAGAATAAAATCATACAAACAGACAACTCCAGGAATGCCTCTTCATCCAGTTATTAACAGCAGTGCTTAAAGTGGTCCACAAAAAGTGGGGTGTCTATTATAATCTTGGAGAAGCAGCATTGGTAAGGTAGTGCTTAAAGTGTACTCCTGAAAGACCCAGCTCAATTTTTATTTGTTCCCCTCTGCGTCTGTCACCCCTTGTGTGCCACCACACATCCTTCCCCCCTGCTGACACACTTTAAGCACTGATTATTAGCATAAATCTTAACCTTGTACCATTTAAATGGACCCACTTAAGCCCTGGAGTTCAGACTTCACTGAGGTGAACGAGTTCCTTCCTTCACAACTGCTGCTGTTAGGTTGGAGACCTTTTCTACAAGGCTGGGTTAACTGTTCAGTGGTGCCCTCAGTGTATGTTGTAATGACAGTAACTTGACAAAAGAAAAAGAGAGACATTTCTTTTGAACTGAAGTAAAGTAATTTTGGCCCAGTGTAAAAACAATATTATAGGAACAGTTATCATATAAGCCACCATCTGACTGAGATGATATTTGCTGGATACATTTTCAGCAATACATGGAACTAATAAGTTTTGTACTTTGCAATTCCCTTTGTACGTGCAAAGAGACTGATCCTTATAAGGCGGAAAAGCTCATATCCCACTTCTGAAGATTGGAATGTTGACACGGCAGGGATTGCTTCATACGAGCCGCTTATCTGTCAGATTCATGATAAAAGTGAAGAATTTCATGTGCTATGGAAAGAATTTTTCTCTTGTCTAAAGGAAGCCAGAGATGTGCAAGTAAGAGTTACGATGCATTAGATGGCTAGACATGGGGAGCCAGGGGTGTAGAAGTCCAGGAGATTGCTTTGTAATGTGGCCATTGGTTGGCCATACCTTGTGTTATTCACGTGTATGGTTCTATATAATTGTACTGATATCAATACAATGTACATTTAAAAACTATATGAATGCTTGGCATTTATAGACTATAGAAGAATGCAGCAAAAATTCTTTAGAGACCCTACCCTTACGGCATTTCTGGTCTTGATCCCACACACAATTTTGACCTGTCTTTGACATTCAATTGAGTTTTGAAGGGGTAGGATTTTGCTGCGTGTGTTTCAATGAGTTATTTACAATTTCCCTCATGCAAGTTTTCCTGAGAGCAGCAGTTCCTGTGCCTATTAAACAGGGAGAGAGAATATGCAGTGAAATCAAAAGGGCTTCATGTGTCTGAGCAGACACCCACACAGTTTGTTCAGTCACTAATACCTTTATTTTAAAAGAACATGTTTTCCCCTGCAAACCAAGGAACGATGCCAGTCCTCAGCGTTAACTCTGTCCTTGCTGAGTTCTAAACACCAGCTGTTGCTCTTGTAGCCTCCTTTTTCAAAGTATGGCTAGACCTATTCTGTACAGTTGGGAAAAGTGTATTTTATCCCATCACCTAACACAAGCACCTGGAATGATTTTCCTCAAACATTCCCAAAACATCACCTTCCGCCAGAGACTGACTGTGACAGATATGGGGAGAGCAGGGGGCTGATAGCAGCCCTGCAATGGAAATATTGGGGGGTGGATTTATGTCTCCACCCCCACAGTATCTTCTGGAGGAGAGTGTGGGACCCACTACGTTCTGCATATGGGGGAAGGGAGGGGAAGAGGCAGAGACCAGAGTGCAACCTCGAGGGACTTGAGCAGCTACTGTGGTGCACAATATTGGACTGGCCTCTGGGGAGCAGGTAGGACTCTCTGGCCTAGCCTGGCCCTGTCTTCCAGCCACCACAGGTCCCCAGGGGGAGGGGCAGAAGCACATGCGCCAGCCCCCAGGGTGGGATGGGATATGAAACAGGGCACCAGCACCTAGCAGGGTAGGGGGCATCGGTGCCCAGGGCTGGGCATCAGGAGCTGGCTCCCTGACCCTAAGTCTCAGTAGCTCCCTTTGCTCCCCCTCCTATCCCTCCGCCCCCCCAGACCCCGGGCAATTTCAGCTCCCAGGGTGAATTTTTCAGAACAATCTGAGAATGTAAAAACCCAGGTAATTGTCAAGAGTTACCTTCCTGTCTCCCTACCAAGGGGGAGGATGGGTGGGGCTCCTTCCCTTTCTCACTCCCTGGGAGGACATAGGAATGTCACCTTTTTTCTGCTGAGGTGGATGTTGGAGGGGATTCTCACCTACAGGTCCCAGCTCTCTCCCCCAGCTTGGCCCCCAGTGCCTCTGGTTACTGAAATCCTCCTTATCCCTCTCCCTCATTTCATTTTTGCCTCTCCGTCTCTCCAACTCCTTTAATTCACCCCCACTGGTGCCCCCTTTCTGTCTGTCCCCTCCCTCCTACCCCCCCAGCTGTCTGTGCTTTCCCTCAATAGCATGCAGGGGGAAGCCAAGGCAGTTTATTCTCCTGCTGTGCAGCTCCCAGCCAGCATCTTGCTGCTGGGCGGAGGGAGCAGGAGGCTACCGGCTGGCTGGCTGCCTGCCACCCTCCCCATCTAATTAGCACTGAGATGCAGTCAGCAGGCAGGGGAGGTGAGACACACTGGTCTATTAATCTATGAGGCCAGTGTGAGGCGCTGAGGCTTTGCTGTGTCACACCCAGGAGCAGCCCCCAGGCTCTTTAGCCTTTGGTCTCACACCAGTGTAAGCAGCATTGCCAACCCCAGGCATTCGCAAAAGTTGGGTCCAGCCCTGAGACATCATGAAGATTTAAAAATAAAATAAAATAATACATTCTGGTTTCTTTATATTTGTCCATATGAGCTGTTAGGGAGCAGTCAGACCACGTTTTCAAGTTTTTTTTGCCACAGCCATGAGGGCTAGCAACCTTTTTTTAAATGAAAGTTGAGATTCTCACATAATCCTAGGGTTCCAGGAGCTGGGGCTTTCTTAAAAAACCCTACAAAATACCACAAAACTCGCAATAAATTCACAAGAGTTGGTCACAGTGAATACGTCCCTCCTCTTTCTCTTTCTTCAGTTTCAGCCCCACCTTCACCCTGCCATCCGTCACAGCCTTTCCATTGGTGTCTGAGTTTCACAGAAACTCCTGCTCCCTCTTCACAGCCTTAATGGCAGGAGGCCAAATTATTCTTTCTTTCTATGGCTGGGGTTGCAGATACCAAAGACGGGGTTAAAAATCCAGTCCAGTCTTTGACCAAAACAAGGCAGTTGGCAGGTAGGGACTGTAATCGTGACAGCTCTCTTAAGCAAAGCAGGGTCAGACCTGTGGTTGCCAACTTTCTATTCGCAGAAAACCTAACACCCATGCCCTGCCCTTTTTCTGAGGCGCCGCCCCCACTCACTCCATCCCTCCTCCCTCCGTCACTCGCTCTCCCCTCACCCCCCACTCACTCGCTCATTTTCACTGGGTTGGGGCAGGGGTTTGATGTGCAAGAGGGGATGAGGGCTCTGGCTTTGGGTGCGGTTCTGGGGTGGGGCCAGGGATGAGGGATTTGGGATGCAGAAGGGGGCTCCGGGCTGGGGCCAAGAGGTTTAGAGTGCAGGAGAGAACTTAGGGCTGGGGCAGAGGGCTGGGGCGCAGGAGGGAGTTTAGGGTGTGGGCTCCAGGCGGCGCTCACCTCAGGCGGCTCCTGGGAAGCAGCAACATGTTCCTCTGGCTCCTAGATGGAGGGGCAACCAGGCACCTCCGTGCGCTGCCCCTGCCTGCAGGCATTGCCCCCGCAGCTCCCATTGGCCGCAGTTCCCAGCCAATGGGAGCTGTGGAGCTGGCACTCAGGGCAGGGGCAGTGCGTGGAGCCCTCGTGGCCACCCATGCACCTAGAAGCCAGAGGAAGATGCTCGCAGCTTCCTAGGAGCCATGCAGGCACCCTGCCTGCCCCACTGGGGGAGGCCAACCAAACTTTTAATGGCCTGGTCAGCAGTGCTGTAAATACTCACCAGCAACCACACATCACTGAACAAAAACACTGACCCAGGAACCTATCCTTGTAACAAACCCTGATGCCAACTCTGTCCACATATCTATTCAAGTGACATCATCATAGGACCTAATCACATCAGCCATACCATCAGGGGCTCGTTCACCTGCACATCTACCAATGTGATATATGCCATCATGTGCCAGCAATGCCCCTCTGCCATGTACATTGGCCAAACCGGACAGTCTCTAAGCAAAAGAATTAATGGACACAACTCTGACATCAGGAATCATAATACTCAAAAACCAGTGGGAGAATACTTTAACCTGTCTGGTCATTCAATGACAGACCTGCGGGTGGCTATATTACAACAGAAAAACTTCAAAAACAGACTCCAACGAGAGACTGCTGAGCTGGAATTGATATGCAAACTAGATACAATCAACTCAGGATTGAATAAGGACTGGAAATGGCTGAGCCATTACAAACACTGAATCTATCTCCCCTTGTAAGTATTCTCACACTTACTATCAAACTGTCTGTACTGGGCTACCTTGATTATCACTTCAAAAGTTTTTTTTCCTCTTACTTAATTGGCCTCTCAGAGTTGGTAAGACAACTCCCACCTGTTTATGCTCTCTGTATGTGGGTATATATATCTCCTCAATATTTATTCCACTTTATGTGCATCCGAAGAAGTGGGCTGTAGTCCACGAAAGCTTATGCTCTAATAAATTTGTTAGTCTCTAAGGTGCCACAAGTACTCCTGTTCTTTTAGTGAATTCCAGAGCAATGGTACAACTTAGGGTTGCCATTTGTCCAGGTTTTCCCAGGATCATCTTTTTTTTTTTTTGGTAGCTATTCTGGGTGCTCAGTACATGCTACCAGCTGTCCAGTTTTATGGGCTCAGGATCATTGTGGAGATCTTGATTTTTTTTGTACCTCTAAGGTAGCAACCCTGAGAACTGCAGCAAAGAGCGTTAAGTGATTTGCACAAGGAGTCTGGCAGAGTTAGGAACTGAACCTGGGTCTCCTGACTCCTAGTCTAATACTTTTAACCATAGCACCAGTCATTCTTTCTAAAGATCAGGCCCTCTAAGAACAAAACCTGATGACTGTTTGCAAATTACTTTGACCCCAAGGCCATTCACTGTTTTGTTTTGATTTGATTTTCAACTTGTTTCAGTGACAGCTGGGGATGAAATTTTTGGAGGAAAGAATAAATGTGATGAGGAACATTGCTGCAGGATTACAACCTCCTCCCTTCCCCTGCTTAAAGGAAGCAAGAAATCTGAAAGAATCTTTCCCATGCATATCTCCCAGGTGGGTGACCCACAACAAACTCCAAAGGCCGAAGTCCTGTACTAACCGTATGTGCAGCAATTACTTCTGTTATCAGTGAAGTTCAGCCACCTCAAGTAGCTCTGTGCAGAACAACACTGCATATGTTTGGGGAAGCAAGAGAAGCATTCAGCTTCCAATAGACACTACAGAGGGAAGTTAGAAAGACAATTCTGCAAGTTTGAATTAGACTATGGCACTAAGGCTAAGCTCCCTACACTGTTAAAAATTTTCATGGGATCCTCAATGGCAACAAGGGGCCAGGACTTTTGTTGTACACATTTCACCTACAAGATGGCAAAGAGTCCCTGAACACCAGGCTGTGATATGATTCAGTACTGACCTAGAGGTAGGGTCGTCAACTTTCTAATCGCACAAAATCAAATACCCTTCTCCTGCCCCTTTCCCGAGGTCACGCCCCACCCCACCCACTCCATCCCCCTTCCCTCTGTCACTCACTCTCCTCCACCCTCACTTGCTCATTTTCACCAGGCTGGGGCAGGGGGTTGGGGTGCAGGAGGGGGTGAGGGCTCTGGGGTGGGGCCAGGGTTGAGGGATTTGGGATGCAGGAGGGGGCTGGGGAATAGGGCCGAGGGGTTCACAGTGCAGGAGGGGGCTCCCGGCTGGGGCTGGGGATTGGGGTGCAGGGGCATGAGGGCTCTGGCTGGGGGTACAGGCTCTGGGGTAGGGCCAGGGATGAGGAGTTTGGAGTGTGGGAGGGGAGCTCCTGGAGTTGTGGAGCCAGCACTCAGGGCCCCGGGCCAATGTGCGGAGCCCCCCTGGCCATCCCTCCGCTTAGGGGTCACGGGACATGCCACCCACTTCCAGGGAGCTGCAGGGAGCCTGCCAGCCCTGCACCAACCAGACTTTTAATGGCCCGGGGTGTTCCGGTCAAAAACCGGACACCTGGCAACCCTACATAGAGGGAAGAGCTCCCCACTACTGAACTATACCACTAACAACATTTCCAGAAGTGCTCTAGAGCAAATACTTACCAAGTCTGAGTTAACTGAACTGAGGGCAGAATTTAGGCCTGTAACTGGAATTTATTTAGCAATTATGTTGTTGATGCAGGAAACAAAACAGAACCCAGCTGGAGTGGCTTGGCAGCACTAGTGTGATTAAAATATAGTTAAAACTTACCCCAGCCATTACAGTCAGCAGATGGCAGTCATATTCACACAGGGAGCAAAGGTGCCATTTGAACACAGGCACTTTTCTGACCATAAATGCACTTTAAAGGGCTAACAAGCTTTCCTCTTTGCTTGCAGAAAAAATATGCCATGATACGTAATGGATACTAAACATAAACAAAACTAGGGACATATTCAAAGTCCTTTTTAAATCCAGGATTTGAGCTTTTCAAGAAAACCAAAGCAAAGTTAATAAAAGAATCAAGGTTTTACCTTCAGAGCTCTTAACTAGCAGATCACCCCATGTGTGCTAATCAACTGGGTCCTGCCTCCCACCAGCCCATGCAGTAATACCTCCTCTTTGTCTTCAGCACTCCCCCATGGGGGCTAATACCTTTTGTCAAGCCTTTCCTGCCCTTGCTCCTCAGAGAGGAAGAGAGTGAGTGGTGCTATATGGTAAGCCTCATTCATGTGTGTGGAAAGTGTAGGGCAAACATTTACCTTACCCACTGAGGCAGAAATGGAAGGAACAGACACCCACCCACCTGACAGATGGGCGGGCTTCCCCTTAAATCAGGGATTCCATCAAAGGCTTATCTGAAGCTAAAAATGCCCCCTGGGAGGTCAGCTCCCCAGAACAAACTTGAATTCCAACACCCCCTTCCCTCCCCCGCAGGATCCTTTGGAAGGAAAGGCGCTGTATAACTATAAGAGTATTATTTACAGGCTCTGCTAGGGGCTGTTCTCAAAGACCACTTGGAAGCAAAGCAATGGCAGAACTGAGGCCAGCTAACACTCCCTTAGTTTAAAAGGATGGAGGCAGGGCTCTCTCAGCAGATGTCTCTTGTCTCTAATTCACTCCCATCATTGATCTGGCAGAACCAGAGTCTGTTAGGCCTTGTGCAGCTCCGGAAAGCTCATCTCTTTTACCTGGGACTGGGGAGGAAGATTTGGGAAGTAGGGCTGATTTCTACGTAGTGTGCAATAGATTCTGAATGCACTCCCTGAAACATGTTGAATAGGGTTCATTTTATAAATATAAATGCTAAGGTATGAAAAAGGTAAGTGAACTGTTCAGATAAACAGGTAGTGAGAGAGGGTGCTGGTATAATTCTAGTGGGAGTTGAAGGTGCCTGTGCTGTTCCTTTATTATGGGGACAAATAAAAGGCAGGCCAGCTCTTGTTCCTATTAAAGTCTGTGGTAGTTTTGCCATTAACTTCAGCAGGCATTGGATTGGGCCCAGACTCTTCTTTTAATTGCCCTTTTTTAATTAATTTGAACGCAAAGGCTGTGATGCACATAGATGTCACTCCCATGCAGTGCCCGAGGGATAGGATGTGACTGCACTGCAAAAGCAGATCTCACAGCAAAACACTGAAGGAAGAATTCACCCCTCCACTGCAGCCACTTTGCACCAGCTAAGCCAAAGAGCTGTGTGGTCATCCTGGTGAATTCCCCTTGGGGAAACAGAGACCTTCAGCAGGCACAGAGCTGGCTCTGCAGCACCTCTGCAGGGGGTGATGAAAGGCAAGCAGGGGCATGACTAGGGTAGACCTGCTCCCTCACAGTGGCCCATAGAGGCTACTGCAACAGGTCTGTAGATTATGGCAACCCTCGGAGCTGGTCAAGCCTGCACTGGGGTCCAAATTAGCCCTCAGAAGCCCTTGCCTATGTGAGATGTAATTTTACCTTCCTTTTTCTGGTGTAGAGATGAATTTGCCTTTTTTGCTTCCCATGTGCTGTTTGAAAGACCCACACAAGCAATGGGAAAACTGTAAAACTGACCAGACACACAGTGCTGCCTTATGTACAAGGTAAACAAATGGAGGAAATGTGTTTGTGTGGAGGGGACTTGTTCTGTAATCTTCAGCTATAGTGATCTCAGGTATGACAAGTAACAACAGCAGGTACAAGATGTATGGACAGACATACAATTTGTGTCCCAGTCCAGTGTGATTTCTTTGAGTTAATGGTGTCCCTTTAAGGCTGCTTTTGTTGCTCTTTAAAAAAAAAATGTTAGGGGTTTTGTCTGTGTAGTTCCATGAGACCCACACAGAGTATCCCAGGGGCTTCTTGGATCCCTGACCAAGCCCCTGCTCAGAGAGTGTGTGCATTATGGTGTCACAAAGGGGGATATTCACTAGGTTATCCACATTTATTAGCAGATGCCTTCTGAGCATGCTACCAAATATGTCAATTGCCTAGACCTTTTTTATTTTTTATTTTAATTTTCCACATTGAACTAAGCAAGGCGCTAGTCCTCAGTAAGCAGTATGCCTGTGCAAGTTTCACAGTTCAAACAGGAATCCTGTTTAAAGCAACAACAGCAAAAATGTGTGATCTTCTATAGTATAAACTGTGTATTTTTTCATACTACCCCATAACTCAAGAATTGAGACAATGGGAATTTAGCTCAAGCTTTAAAAACAAACAAACAACTTGGAGTAGAGAGCAAGGGCTGGTCTACACTGGGGGGGGATCAATCTAAGATACACAACTTCAGCTACGTGAATAGCGTAGCTGAAGTCGAAGTATCTTAGATCGATTTACCTTGGGTCCTCACGGCGCGGGATCGACGGCCGCGGCTCCCCAGTCGACTCCGCTACCGCCACTCACTCCGGTGGAGTTCCGGAGTCGACGGGGAGCGCGTTCAGGGATCGATATATCGCATCTTAATGAGACGCGATATATAGATCCCCGATAAATCGATCGCTACCCGCTAATACGATGGGTAGTCTGGACGTACCCCAAGGATAGAAAATTTTAGTCCCAATAATGAATGTTTCAAACAGTTATGAGCATGTGAAAATGGGGGATAATAATGGAAAATGTTTCACAACTTTAACTATAGCATCTGCTGAGAGTGAAAGAATAAAAAGCAGTCTTAGAAGGGTGTCATAAGGTCATGATTTAACCATTCCCAACTGGAGCCCACTAGCCAGCAGTGCACAATCTCTGTAGTTAAGAGGGCTGAATTAGAATCTCGCTAGGAGGCAACTTATGCACTGGCAATTAGCATATAAATTCACCTAGGGTTTTAATCAGCAATAAATGCTCACCGTTATTGTTTTTTTGATATAGAGCACTAAGTATACGCAGAACTTCAGGAAACATATGGGAAGATTAAAATATGCTTTGTGGGCTGTAGATGGAAGTGTATCAATTAGAAGACTAGCACTGCTTCCCTGAAAGCAAGTTGTTGATTTGAGCTTTGAGCAGGGGGTTGGACTAGATGACCTCCTGAGGTCTCTTCCGACCCTGATATTCTCTGATTCTATGATTTCTAGCTCCATCCCTGAGTTGGTCACACACATTCTAGAATGCAGGTCAGAGTGTGTTAGGCAATTGCAATGTTTTCATTTGTTTCAATTCAAGATAGAAAAGGACTTCACATATAAAAAATACTTCCACTTAGGCTTTCACAAACAGCAGCACTCTTAAATTTTCTCCCTCTAGAAGTTACTTAACTTACAGATGAGATGGTCAATTTAAGATAAAGAAAAAAAAAATAAAACCCCACACCACAAGGTTTCCTCTTCTATATGGGAGCTGCCCTTGGAAAAGAGAAGTTACTATGAAATAATGTTGCCACACATCCAGGGCTGGCTCCAAGCACCAGCTTGCCAAGCAGGTGCTTGGGGCAGCCACTCCGGAGAGGGGCAGCACGTCCAGTTATTCGGCGGCAATTCAGCAGACTGTCCCTCATCCCGCTCGGAGCGAAGGACCTCCCGCCAAATTGCCCCCGCAAATCACGATCGCGGCTTTTTTTTTTTTTTTTTTTTTTTTGCGCCGCTTGGGGTGGCAAAAACCCTGGAGCCGGCCCTGCACCCATTGAAAAGCCTGAGAATCAGCTGAGTTCCTGTGTTGGCTGAGCCTCCTGAGACACCATCTCATAGGAGACTTTAAAAAGAAAAGAAAGTCCAAACCCTCTCATTTCTCTTTCTTCTGTACCAGATTGCAGACTTGCAAGTAGTGATGTCACAACAATGTGATCACATAGCAGGTATTTGACAGTATTCAGATTAGCATTTTTTTTTTTTAAAGTTTTGTTTTTGACAGATCAGCATTTGCTGCTGGAAAAAAGTTTAAGTGAAAAATTCCCAGCCAGGGAGCTCAGATACCACAGGAACAAGTGCAGTAAAAATGCCTAGAGAGATTAGATGTTAAAGGCAGAAACAAATGAGAAGAAAAAAGGACAGTGCACGGACCCAATGGCACATCCTAGTGGGAAGTTCATCATCCTTGTGGCAGCCCCTCTCCATCCTCTCTCTGTTTTCTTTGGAAAGATACATTGTACTGACTTGTAGAATGATTCTGGAATGTGGGTGCATGCTCAGAACCACGGTTTCCTGGAGGATGAGCTGATCACAAGAGGCACTGGAATTCCACAGCACCAAATGGCTGAACTGGAAGGAGAGAGAGAGGAGCCCCAGCTCCCTAGCTTCAGAAATTACCTCAGCTGAGTGTGGACATATGTAGATGCAGATGGTAAGAGTACCTCCTTAACCCATCCCTGGAAGAAATAGTGGCGTTGCACTGGACATGCCACCATTCTCTCATTCCCACAATGCACAGGGAGTAACAATTGCAAGAGTGAGGAAAAACAAGGATCAAAAACCTTGCCACTTTCACACACACCTCTCCCTTTCCAGGACTCTCTCTGCAGTCTGGGCAGAAAAGAGGGTCCCAGTGCACCAACTCAGTAGCCAAAACCTCCCTGCCTGGGACAAGGACCCCAGCCACCCCCATCACAGCTGCTAAAACTTCTCATACCATCAACCCCATAACATGTATGGGTCAGATTGGATTATACAGGTGCCAATTACTCCCTACCCCCGTCCTGATTTTTCACCCTTGCTATCTGGTCACCCTAGACTGTATACCCTTCCTTTCCCCACCTCAGATATGCAGGTGATGAAAATCTACCTGGGATACTATCTGTGAATTTCACCAGACTTAGAGCCAGCTCTGTTGTGATGACGGTAATCAAAGCTCACACTTCAGGGGATAAAATGATCGCCGTGGTAATCAGGAAGGAAGCCAGGGGTCAGAAGAACCTGACATCTGGCACAGCACAATGGAGGGGGGCTGCTCTGCCTTTCTCAGAAGCAGCCAGCATTAGCTGTTCTCACAAGTCAGGAGCAGGATAGTGGCCTACATGGAGCAATAGTCTGATGTGATATGGCAGTTCCTATGTGCATAAATCTCAGCGCACTTTAGTAGTTTTAGTGTGTTAATGCCAATAAAGCAAGTTTGTTCATGCATGGACCATGAAAGGTTATTTTCTCTTTCTAGTGGCTGGGTGATCTGTGCTTTCCTAAGCCCCCCGCCGCGAGCCAGGCTCCTTACTCTGCCCCTCTGTGTATAACAGCCCCCTGGTGCCTACGGAGCTCTCCTTGCCCTGGGTTTGGGTGTGTGGATCACTTAAAGCTACCCCATCCACAGGAGCAGGTATACTTGCTCATGAATAGATCTCTTCCCCCTTCTCCTGCTTGCTGCTGTAGTATGAACACAGAGACAGCAGAGCAAATGGAGGGCAGAATCCTACAAGACATGCTCTGGGAGTGGGAGGAGATTTCATTATCTGTAAAAAGAGGGAGGGGCAGGTTATAGATCTGCCACCTGCTAGCTCTAGATTACAGAGCCTAGAATGCAGCAGAGCTTTCTTTAGGAAATGGGAGATGGCAAATGGACTGTGATTGGATGATGCAACAGAGGCTTTTACAGCCATCAAGGTGGTAAATCTTTGTGTTTTATTAGAAGAACTCAGAGACGCGGCTCACATTAGGACTCCACCTAAACCTCAATTGGAAGAAGATGGCGAGGAAGCTGGTTGGTACCTATTCGCTGAGGACATATTACGGGTGAAGTGGAAGGAGAGATCCGTGCACCTGTGGTGAGTTCTGGAAGGATGCTTGGGGGAAAGAAATGAAATCCCCAGAAGAGGGATTGGGTGGTTTCAGTGATTGGTAACAAGATGCAGAGCCTTTTCCTCTCGGGCGCTGGCTCACATGCAGGTGAGGTTTGTAGCAACTGAACATTGTTGCCGTTCGAGAGCTGTTTGGTACCTATTCCAGGCCTGCACCTCCCCCCAGCTCTAACAGTGCATTCAACGTATCCATATTCATGAACATGCACAAAGACCCCATTATACAATGTGGGCAGCAGCCATCCAAGCTTCCTTATGCGGCCCTGCAAATGTGGCCCAACCTTGGCCTGGAAGGACCACCTCTATGGAGGATAAGGAAGCTCACTCTCAATGGGCAGTCAGTTCTAGCCTGTGGCTCCTATACCAAATACTGCCAAATGTAATGATGTTTTTTTCTCATGTGGACCTGTTGTTCTCTGGGCACTGGACCGAGACCTCCAATTCACTTCCCATAGACCCTCAAAGACCCATTGGGAGGTAATGCCTTTCTATATCCATTAACAACACTGAGACCTCAATCTCTTTAATCAGCTGCAGGAGTAGGAGCCACTGAGGGGTGCAAGACTCTCATTCCCCAAATTGGAATGCACCACTTTCCCAGCCTCTGCCAGCCCATGAATGAGAGGCCAGGTTTGAGAAGCAAACCTTGCCTTGCCTTGCCTCGCCTCGCCTCCCCTCCACCTTCACCTCAGTATAGAACATTTCTGCCTTGGTCATAAGGCCCAGTCTTCTCTGTAACAGGATTGAAGTGAGGCCTGAAGGACAGAGAAGAAATAGAACCAGCTAAACCCGGATGCAAACTTTTCTAAATCAACTTCTGAAAGTAATTGAACTACTTATTAATATCACTCCACTGTCTGTGCAGCCGCAGTGGGAAGTCATCAGGGATGTACTCTGGTTAAACATCAAACATCCTGTCAAAGTAACTTGATAACTTTTTTGGGTGAGATCACAAGTTTGGTTGCAGAAGGTAATAAAGTTGACATAACTGGAGGAGGGTCAGGGAAGGGTGACCTGTCTCTTCCCCCACCTGACCTCCCTACCTCCCCTGCTGGAAGGATCTGGGGAGGCAGTTTTCTTTAATAAGAGTCCAAGAAACTTTAATGAAAGCTTGTCTCACCAACAAACAGCCTATTTGGGCTTCTTTCTGGGATGGCTCCCAAAACACACTTTAAAAAAAAGAATTGCCCCAATCACTCACGGAGTCCCAGAAATCTGTCCCAGGGCATGGCTCTTACCTCAGAGCCTGGGCAAGTGAAAAAGGTTCCTTCACAGAGTCTCTCTTATCTGCTTGCGGCTGCCCTGCCCAAACTGACTCTCTTGCGGCTTCTCAGAATCCGCCCCCTTTCCCTGCTCCCCGGAACGGCTTCAGTTCTCTTATAAGGAATCAGCTGCTTAAGGTTTTTTTGCTGCGCTAGGTAACTCTGGTTGGCCCATATAGCAAGCCTGCGCCAGTCTTCAAGTCTCCTGCTGGGCAGCTCCCTCGCTCTCTCACAGTAATGTACTTACTACACAATACTTTAGCTAAAAAAAAATAGAACATAAAATTAACATGGCACACATTAAATAGATTAAAAACTGGTTAACGGATAGATCTCAATATGCAAATATAATTGGGTAATCATCATCAAGCAGGTGTGTTTCCAGTGAGGTCCCTCAGGCTATGTCTACACAGGAATAAAAAACCCACGGCTGGCCCGGGTCAGCCGACTTGGACTTGCAGGGCTCTGGCTACAGGGCTGAAAAATCGCTGTGTTGCTGTTCGGGCTCAGGCTACAGCCTGAACTCTGGGAGGGACCCTGAGAGGGTGGAGGTCCCAGGGCTCTGGCTCCAGCCTGTGACCGACTGTCTACACAGGAATTTATAGCCCTGTGAGCCCGAGTCAGCTGACCTGGGCCAGCTATGGCCAGGCTGTGGGTCTTTTATCCCTGTGTAGACGTACCCTCAGTGATCAGTTCTTGGCCCTACGCTATTTAGCATTTTAATCAGTGATCTGGAAGAAAACGTAAAGTCATCACTGATCAAGTTTGTAGATGACACAAAAATTGGAGGAGTGGCAAATATCGAAGAGGACAAGTCATTGATCCAGAGTGATCTCAACCACTCGGTAAACTGGGTGCAAGCAAACAATATGTGTTTTAATATGGCTGAATGTAAATGTGTACATCTAGGAACAAAGAACATAGGCCATACTTACATGATGGGGGACTCTATCTTGGGAAGCAGGGACTCTGAATGAGATGCGGGAGTCGTGGTGGATAATCAGCTGAACATGAGCTCCCAATGTGATGCTGAGGCTAATGAACTCGTAGTCCTGGGATGCATAAACAGGAACAGAGAGGTTATTTTATCGCTATATTTGGCACTGGTATGACTGCGACTGGCATACTGTGTCCAGTTCTGATGCCACAATTCAAGAAGGATGTTGATTAACTGGAGAGAGTTCAGAGAAGAGCCATGAGAATGACTAAAGTATTAGAAAATACTCCTTATGGTGAAAGGCTCAAAGAGCTCCATCTATTTAGCTTAACAAAGAAAAGGTTAACAGGTGACTTGATTACAGTCTGGAAGTGTCTACATGAGGAACCAATTTTTTAATAATGAGCTCTTCAATCTAGCAGAGAAAGGTCTAACATAAGCCAACAGCTGGAAGTTGAAACTAGGCAACTTCAGACTGGAAATAAGGTGTAAATTTTGTTAACAGTGAAAGTAATTAACCATTGGAACAATTTCCCTTGGGTCCTGGTGGATTCTCCATCACTGGCAATTTTTAATCAAGATTGGACATTTTTCTAAAAAAGCTCTGCTCTGGGCATTATTGTGGGGAAGTTCTGTGGGCCTGTGTTATACAGGAGGTCAGACTAGATGATCACAATTGTCCTTTCTGGCCTTGGAATCTATGAATAGGGTTTTGAGCAACTAAAAGTGTGAGCCCTTAACCCCAAACTACTTGTGTTCTGTAAAGGGGATGGGAGGTTCATTATTCCAGGGACTGTTGGAAAGATGAATCACATTTTTCAGGAGAGAAGGGTGCAGGGGTGATTGAAGGATTGGTTTCATTTTCCAGAAGGGGAAAAGGAGGGGTGGGTGTGGGTGGGGTAGGGTTGTGTGGGTTCTGTTTGCATAGTTCCTGGGGAGTAAGTATCTCTTATCTGTTTAAATAGCACAGGTGCCTGGAGCAGCCAGTTGAATTGGCCCTACATCTTTCGATACCATTCATACCTTTCCCCTGATACCTTTCACCATGCATTCAACTCATTGTCTAGAACAGCAAGCACAAACCCACTCTAAAGTTAGAAGCTGGCTGGGGAAGAGTGAGGGGGGGAGAAAAACCAAAGGTACAAGCCGGGGCCCAGTTCTGCCCTCAGTTACTCAGGTGCCACTGTGATTGCAGTCAACAGGAGCTGCACCCATGTAAATTAGGAGAGAGTTGAGTCCCTGAATGTGTGTGACTGACTGGCACAGTGCCAACAATTACAGTTCCGAGGGAGAGAGAAGGAGCCTTGTGAAACTTGTACCAATAGGCTGATGCCTCTTTAAGGGGACTCCAGCGGGACCCCCTTTTCCCTCCTCATCTAGCTGCATGATGTCACTTTCCCACATCGCCTCAAGTATGCACGTTTCTCCATATAAGGCAGTCAGGCTTTCACCTTTCCCTGTCCCATCTTGGTACTGCAGGGGAGTGGGCCGGCCTAGCGGGAGCCAGCCTTACCTTAGATGGCTATGAAAACCTCTGGCCTCTTTGCACGGCATTTCGAAGTTAGCTGCAGCCCCCCAGGCAGCGGTGGGCCGGCAAGCAGCTCTGCACATTCCTCCTTAGTGTGTAACGGGAAGGAAAACCCAGAGCCTGGCAGGGAGCAGCCGTTCCTGGAATGCATCTCCTTGCAGCCCTGCCTGCTTTGGCTTAAAGGGGAACAGACACCCTTTCTTTGCTTTGGCTTTTCAAATCCCATCTGTCGGCAATGATAGCCTTAGGTAGTGTGGGAACTGTCCTCCCATCTCTGTGTTTGTACAGCACCTAGCACAAAGGGGTTCTGGTCCAGTAATACAGATAATAAATAATAATGCCCATTTTTATAGATAGGGTAAAGTGAGACCTGGAGGATCAAATCCAAATCTGGAGTCAGTGGGTGTGATACCACTGGAGGATTTGCAGTAGTACCCAACTTACATCAGCTCTGAATTTGACCCCAATGGCCCAGTTAATCATTTTACTGTGGCCCTTTTACCTCAGCTAGGCAGCTGTGAGAGGGTACAGAGCAGGTAGGCCTCCTCACAGGCAGTGTTCCCACCACAGGAAACTCCTATGTGCAGGTGCTGAGCTAGCTCTGCCAGCAGGAGCCCCAAAGCAGGCTGGGCCAGGCAGAGGTGTGGTGTGGGCAGACTAGATAAGGCAGGGGCAGGGAGTGATTGGAGATCTGTGCCCTGCTATTCTGCATCCCTGCAAAGGTCTGCAGGAAACAGTACAGTAGGCTGCAAGTTAGCACGCTTCCTTCCTCCGCTCACGGACTTTCTCAAACCTTGCTTTGGGGGGGCCACACTTTTTAACTTCTCTGGACCATCTGTCATTTTATCCATTCCTACAGCCAGGCCCATGTACTCCATGGCAAACTGGACCTAACTTCTCCCACACTCTTGCTCGGCAGGCTGAGGACTCTGTGGCGATTCCATTTAGATTTACAATGGATGCGCCGCGGAATTCAATGTAAAAAATAGTCAGTGCAGTAGCTCCATGTTACTTTTTATATTAAATTCAATTTATTTTATGCTGCTCCCACATTTTCCAGTATATGTCAGATTCCTGTATCAGCAACACATAAGTGAGTCATAGATGGCGTCGGGGAAACGAAAGGTTTTAACAGCTGGGTAGGGGGCAGCTCTGAATTAAGGACTCTGGCCATACTCCTCTTCTCCTGCCAAGCCCCCCTGGTCCAGGCGGCTGGGAGAGCTCCAGCAGCTGTACCACAGCAGGGAAGCCCCCTTAAGAATTTCCTGGGGCCCATTTCCAGACCTTTTAAAGCCCCTTTATGCTGCTCCTTGGTGGAACTGCAAATTGGTCTCATCAGCTCGATGTTACTGCTAAAACAATTGTTAATAATTGAACTGCCATCATTAGCACTATATTGAAAAGGTAACAATTTTCAGCGAGATGAACGAGGCAGGTAGCACCACTAAGAGCCAATGTGTCAGGCTCTCTGCAGAGCCTGGAAGATGGTGTGCGTCAGTTATGCTTGGTTCTTGTTTGTAAGGCTTCACAACCCTTATTTTATGTAACCCACACACCTTCGTGGTGGGGTGTTCTGTCCCGGGTAGTGGCACCGAGACCACTTAGAGAGAGAGAGATTAATGAGTCTGCTCTACAGCCTTAGCTAACAGCCCATGTATGTGGTCATAGACTCAGGATCACAGTTCTGAAGCAAGGCCTGAAGCCTCAGCAAATGCCACAGCTGCAGAATTGCAGAACACTCAGGGCTTTCCCCTACGTTGTTTTCTTCATGTGTGGCAGGACTCTGAGAGCAACAAACTCCCAACAGCCACCAAAGAGGCAAACTATTACAAGTTTATTCATGTGTGGCGTGGTTTCTGGATGGTCTTCAGTTCCCCCTTTCTCTCTTTAACTTAAGCCAGTTTCACTGCAAATGTCCAGCATGGCTTTCTGCTGGGGCCCAGAGTAATGTAGGGAACTCTGCCCTTAGGCAACAAGCAGGCTGGATACCACTGCTTCTACTGACAGGTGCTTGCTGTAAATCCTGAAGGCGGCACATGCAGCTGCAGTGACTGACCCAAGGCAGCCGGAGTGCTCAGAGAGGCAACAAAAATCTTCAAAATTCTGTCACTGCTTCAGCTTTGACTATTCCAGAGATTTCATGACTGTGAGGTAGTGAGTGCTCATCTTTCCTGTTGCATCACCTCTCCAACTTGCACAGACCATAGTCTGTTATCAGGGGGTAGCCGTGTTAGTCTGTATCTACAAAAACAACAAGGAGTCTGGTGGCACCTTAAAGACTAACAGATTTATTTGGGCATAAGCTTTCGTGAGTAAAAACCATGTGTTTCCTTACACATACCCCTCTACTTTAGTACTTTCAAAGCAGCTTTTATTGTAGCATCAGAGGACGCACAAAAAAGCGGCTAAACATGGTTCAGAAAACTTGACAGAGGTAAGGCACACAATGGAGCAAAGAGATGACGCTCGTGGTTTGAAACCTGCCAACCTCCCACATTGCCTGCAAAACTGCAGGTACATAGCACATGACCAGGGCAAGGAAAAACCCTCCCACAGTTCTAGTGATAAATCTGACTCTGGGGTATTTTTGTTGGTTTTTTTGCCACATTTCCCCCTCTGCTTACAGAAGCTATTTGTGTTTTCAGCCAGGGTTTATTCACTTGTAGCTCATCTTCTGATGTAAATGATGTCACCATGCTGCATGTGTCACACCACAAACATTGTCTGGCTGCGGATGGTGCTGCCACAGGCACAGCATTCTGATTGCCCACTGCAGGCTCGGACAGAAGAGTGGGCTGTAAGGTTGTTGAGGCAGAGACGCTTTGTTCTGTGAATGTACAGTACCTAGCACAGTCACTGCTCCATAACTGAACTCCTAAGCATTACCACAGGACAAACAAGAAGAAGAATGAGCTGGGCAGGGAATGTGTATCTGAACACAAAATAATAGCAGGGGAACACACACAAAATTATCAGCCAATGGCTTTTTTAATACAGTATTGTTTGCACAGGGAATTCAGAGTTGACCCCCTCTGTGCAGTCAAGTTATCTGCCACCCAGATAAAGAGAGAGATCCCTACCAAAGGTGAACTCCCAATACAGGAGCCAAAAGAGAGAGCTCCCTGCCTCCGGGGAGAAGAGAGAGAGGGAGGGAGAATACCTTTCCCTGGGCCAGGTGTATGTGAAGGAGTTGGGACTGTGTGTGTGGCCTAGGCAGTGAGCAGCTGCCAAGTGACATTTGATCCCCTCCCATGAATTAGTGTGAGAACTGAGGGTGATTGAGGGGCAGATTGCACAGCCCCAAAACCACCAGTTCTAATAGATTGAGCCCTGGTCCTCAGTACAAAATCCACACCCCTGAGTGAGGCAGTTCGGCCAACGGAACTCCCGGTGTAGACAGCACTATGGCATGGTGGAGGTGGAGTATAGACAAGCCCTGAGAAGGTTTGATGGGCCCGGGCTCCGTTAACTCTATGAGGCAGACTGAATGGAGCATGGATGATCTGAAGCTGCCCCATGGGTTTCATTCTGCTTCAGCGGGTGAGTCTGAGTTTGGAGACAGACCCGATTTATGTAACTTGGCACCCTCCATTGCAGTTGTGACCCTACATTAAAACATTATATATATATATATATATATATATATATATATATATATATATGGAGATATACCTATCTCCTAGAACTGGAAGGGACCTTGAAAGGTCATTGAGTCCAGCCCCCTGCCTTCATTAGCAGGACTAAGTACTGATTTTGTCCTAGATCCCTAAGTGGCCCCCTCAAGGATTGACCTCACAACCCTGGGTTTAGCAGGCCAATGCTCAAACCACTGAGCTAGCCCTCCCCCCTTTTCATAGACTATCAGGGTTGGAAGGGACCTCAGGAGGTCATCTAGTCCAACCCCCTGCTCAAAGCAGGACCAATCCCCATTGTATTGTGAGCTGATGACACCACCCCCTCCTGCACAGCAACCCAGCTTCAGTATGTGGAGACAGAGGTGGGTCAGGCTGTAGAGTGTGCAAGACCAACCTCATGGGGGGAGAGAGCCAAAATTCAAAAGCTAGCCCATGTTCACCTGTTCTATGTGCCCTCACAGCTGATCTATTGCTGGGTAGGATGGCCTGACATCACAAGGGGCAGAAACATGATTAATCCCCTGAAGGTTGTGGGTAACAGGTAAAAATCAAATATTTTCAAAGGAGATAATGTCCTGTTTGTCCAATGAGTTTGGGGGTGGGCTGCTGGGGTTTAGTTTGAGTCAGGTGGGTCTGTTTGTTCTCAGCTTTCTGTGACCTGTCTGTCTGCTGGCCTGGCCTTCACTGATTGTCTGTACATCTCACAGCTGCTGGTCAGATGTCACTGACACAAATGTCACCACTGAAATAAACAGTTTATGCTAAGGAAGTGTGGAGATGGGGGTGACTGTGAGGCACATCTGATAGAACTAGGAGGAAAGTATCTCACGGCATTTTGAATATTGACCCCTATTCTCACATTGGCTGCATAGCAACAGAAAATAGCATCCTCCTTTACATTAGCAAAAGGATTTTATGCAACTTATGTCCAGATAAACATACTGCAGAAATATGCCTGTGAGTTCTGTAATTCCTCCATCTCCGCTATTACTTTATGTCTAGACAGCATCTAGGAGTGCGCTTCCCGGCATGGATAGACAGACACACTAACTCTGCTCGAGCTAGCGAACTAAAAATAGCAGTGTGGCTGAGGCAACACAGGTGATGACTTGGGCTAGCCCCAGAGTACAATCTTACCTGACCCCCTGAGTCAGGTGACTAGCCTGAGACCCTGTACTGCTGTGGCCATACTGCTATTTTTAGCATAGCATATCTGTTGCCCTGCACTGGGATGCATGCTCCCAGCTGGTGTGTGGATGTACCCTGAATTATGTCTAACTTCTGATGCATAAAATCAGGGCCCTGACCTATTATGCTTATTGTGACATGACAAAGTCATGACCTTTTTCACATTGCCAACCTCATTGCCCTGGCCACATTCCCTCCCTAAATTCCCCTGGTCGCTGCATATGCTTTTCTGACCCTGTCACTAACCTGTTATGTAGCGTTTCTGCATGTTGTTAACCAGCTGCTGCCCTCCATCCCAGAGCTGCCTGTATTTCAGTGCTGTGGTGCCAGCAAAATCAGCTCCTTGCAATTCTCATGGGCCAGCGCGGGCGAATTCTGTCAATCATTGACCAGAGTAAAGTCCCTTGGAGAACATAACCATCTGGGGTATGTTGGTGCAGCCCCATGTGCTGAGGTTGAAGTTGATGCAGATCAGTCCAGATAATCAGGGATCTTTAACTGGCTCCCTGACATCACCCTTGTGCAAAAACAGATTTTGGCACAGGACAGAATCTGGCCCTATGTCCCCAACCACTTTACAGAATTTAATAATACATAGAAGGGGGGGGGGGGCGAAATCTACAAGGTTTATAGTATAAGATTGTATTTCATACAAGAGTTGAAAAGGGACAGAGAGTTGAAGTGAGAGATTCTAATAATTTGCTTGTGTTGCATCTGAAGAAGTGAGGTTCTTACCCACGAAAGCTTATGCTCCCAGTACTTCTGTTAGTCTCAAAGGTGCCACAGGACCCTCTGTTGCTTTTTGCTTGTGTTGTGTTTAGACTCTGTTCATAGGCAAACAGTCAGGCTGGATGTAGGTTCTAGCATGATTCTGCTGTGTAGATGGACAGGGCCTAACTTGCTGTGAAGGAGAACATGCTGAAATCCATTGCAGTGTGTGAAAAACACCCATAATCCTCTGCCACTGGTACCAACAATTGAGGCAGTATGGGACAGCTGCCCAGATTTTCCAGAGTGCCCTAATGCAAACACAATTGTACAGCCTGCTAAGTTTGGACAAACAAGTGATGTTAACACACTGTTGTGCAGGGGAAATTGTAACTTTGTGGATGAACTAAAGCTGTAATCATAACAGATGAGCACGTCAGCATGGTTATGTCTCTAGTGTAGATGGGACCAACCAATGTGAGTTTCATAAAGAGGAGGAGGAACTGTGACAGGACACTGGCATCTGAAGCAGTGGTCCACTGAGGTCTAGGAGTACGATGAAGAAGGAGACTTCCTCAGTGGAAATAAAGAGTTTAACTACATGCATGGAAAGACCTACTCCCATGCTATGGCCAGGGTGAAACCCCAATTGCAAAGAGTAGAGGATAGGGTTGTGCGGGAGGTGATGGGAGAGGGCTAGTTTTGCAAGCGTCATACTGAGAAACATAATGCCTGTAAATTAGAGAGAACATCAGAGACAAGGGAAGGATTTTTAAGAAGGGGTGAGCAGTGTCAGATCTGAAAGTTTGATATTTCTTTCACAAGCGAAGATCGGCAGTGTGTGAGTGTGGAGGGGGGGTGTCTTTGGGAAGAACATCTCTGTTAAAGACTGAATAACCCCCCTACTTTGCCTTCCCCACACCATGTTGCCATTGCCATCCTTCCAAATAGACTTGGCAAAACTTGCCTCTTAAGTCTGTCATAATTGCTCCATAAGCAGCTAGGAGGGTTGCTGCTGTGTGAGGCAGCAGAGTCCCTCACCCATCTAAGGGGCAGAGTCAGTCTTGGTAACCTCTGCTGGTTCAGAGAGAAACTGGGAAAAAACCTGTCCCAGAGTGCTGTTATAGGAGGCTGCACTATTGGAGGCAATATCTGTCAGGTCAGACATAAAAACAAGGTCCTGATCACTAGTCATTAAAGATCTCTTATTTTTCAGTGGGGTGCTGGCCCCAGTAATCTGGTCAAATTCCTATGTGGATAATTACATTCTGCCTCTCTCTCTAACTTTAACCCTGTAGTTTCAGTTGGATACAGTGTTCTGCACTTCCTGTCTTGCACTGCTGTATGGTGTTCCTGTGCATAGTTAAACAGCTGCCACCTTCCACCTGAAAGGTGACTGCATTTCAGTGGGAAGGTAAAGTGAATTTTGTAAACAACGTTTGTAAAGTGCTCTGTGATCATTCCAGATTAAAGTAATTATAGAAACAGAATGGATAATTACTAATTGTAACAGTTAATTATAAATTCAGTATTAACAAACAAACAATACTCTAAAGGCAAAAGAAGCTATCTGTGATAAATTCTACTTGGAAAATAAACGGCAGTGCTGTATTTACAGGAGGACCAGAATATTCCTGCTCCCAGAATTATTCATTCGGTAGCACAAGTAAAACATTGTTATCAGATGTTTCAACTATATTTAGTAAAGATGATTGTAAATCGTTTTGACTTGAGTGATTATTTTCTTCATTTTTATTTCCCCTGGGACTTACTGGGTGGCCTCCTGCAGCTCTCTCCATTTCTCCTCCCACTTCACATTCCCTCCTGCCCTCATCCTTGAGCTACCTCTGCCCCCAAAAGCAGTCTTCCGCTGACAAGGAATATTCCCATGGGAGTCTATCAGCAATGGGTCAAGGGTTTATAAATGTACAAGCTGCAGGCAATGGCTTAGAGGTCTCGCCCTCTGGTTTTTATACCCTCAGGCTATGGCTACACTGGCGCTTTACAGCGCTGCAACTTTCTCGCTCAGGGGTGTGAAAAAACACCCCCCTGAGCGCAGCAAGTGACAGCGCTGTAAATGCCAGTGTAAACAGTGCCCCAGCGCTGGGAGCACATAAACTAATCCCCTCGTGGAGGTGGAGTACGCATGACCACACTCGCACTTCAAAGCGCTGCTGTGGGACCGCTCCCGCGGCAGTGCTTTGGAGTTTCTAGTGTAGTCACGGCCTTAGAGGTGATTTACTGTTGCCCTGCCCTTTATGGAGTCATTTACAGCAATGCCAAGTGAGTCCTATGTTTACATCCACTTGGCAGTGGCGTAAATGCCTACGTACAGTGCAGGGCAATGATCAGTCTGGCCTTCAGGGCCCGGTCCAGTGCTAACTTAAACTAGTTTTACACCACTGTGACTTCACTGATTTCAATTGTCTTAGGCCTTGTCTACATTGGGGATTTCAGTGACCAGTCACCGTTGTAGCTGCACCAGTAGAAACTCCTAGTGTAGACAGGGTGAATGACTGCATCACTAGTGCAGCTTGCCAGGTTCAAGTAGAGGTACATTTTTACAGGTGTAAATCATGCCTATAGCAGCTGCCTGCCTACAATAGGGTCTTCACTGTTGCAGTTACACCAGTGGCTGTAATTCCCTGTGCAGACAAGGCCCTGTTCCTAATTTACTGTGGACAGAACAAAGGACCCTTAAATACCCAGTAAATCTAGGGAGGGTCAGTTATACCCTTTATTCTTCCAACAGGGAGCTCTTTATTTACTGCAGTTTATTGCAGTAAAGGTATTTGGATGAGCCCTTAGAAACTAGACTTCCATCTGGTTGCTGGCATTAACTACTTTTTTTTGTGAGCAGAGGCTTTTGACCTGTGTCTGTGGCCAAAATTTCCCCCTCCCTCCACTCTTATGGAGGGTGCTGCTACCTCTACCCTGAAAATAGCTGTAGGTCAGTGGTGCTGTGTATACCTACTTTGTAAAGTGCTTTGGGCTCCTTTGAGATGAATGATCCTGTGTTGTTTTCAATATTGTATATATCTGAATAAATATAAAGTATGATCTCCCAAACTGCTTTTATGCACCGGAGAGACAAGGTGGGTGAGGTAATATCTTTTATTGGACCAACTTCTGTTGGTGAGACAGCCTTTCAAGTTACACAGAGCTCTTCTTCCTATATGCCCCTGAGGCATACAAGCTTGTGAGATTTGCTCTAAAGCCTTAGGACAAAAGGCAAGTGCTATTTGAATAGGCCTTTGAATGTCCTTCTGGGTCAACAAAGCTCACCTGCCAAGCAGACAGGCATCCTTACAAAAAAATCTGAATGCCCCTGGGCGGGCCCCTTATGGGTGGCTCCCCAGGGGAGTGAGCTACTCATTGCTAGTATTCTGAGCACAAGCAGAATTTGCAGCAAGCAATTCCCAAAAATACCCATATGCCCTTGGCTTAGCTTCCTTCTTTTGTCTGTTGCAGCCCAAAGAACAGGGTGTGTCCCAGTCCTTCTCATGAGAGGGCTCTGCCCACAGCACGGAAAAAAAAAAAAAAAAAAAGAAAAAAAACACTCACTTCACTGGCCTGAGAAGCTTTCACAGCGTGCAGGATGGGAGTAACTCCCATGGACGTTGATGGCGGTTATGTGTGTCTTGTGTGCTGAGACATTAGGGCCCGGGGCACAAATGAAAACAGAATAAAGCTCTCTCTCATGTCAGCCTCTGATTGGATCACCTTGGATTACTACTTGGGGTGGTTGGGACTGAGCTCTCAACTGCCATTTAACATTTGCCACAATAGGAAGATGTCTGCAGTCAAAAACCACAGCCTACATGTCCTCTTCTCTGCATGCTCATTGAAAGTGTTTGTAGGGCTGCTGGAACCCATTTTTACAGTGGGGGGTCTCAAAAGCCAGTGGTCCCCAAACTTTTTACCTGGCACCCCCCCCTTTCCCCATCCACACCCCCTCTCCCCAAAGCTGGGGCCAAGACTGGGACATGGCTCTGAGAAGTGGGAGGGCAGGATGTGACAGAGGGGTTGAGGCTGGGACCACAGCTGTGGGTGGGAGCAGAGCCCCTGGGGGTGGGTCCTGTGGCAGCCAGGATCCTGTGTGCGGGACCAGGGGGCAGAGTCCCAGAGTCCCAGGTGGGGGTCCAGCAGCAGCTGGGGACCACACATGCAGGATCCTGCATGCGGGGCCAGTGGCCAGGATTCCACACAATACCTGGGGGTGCTGCAGCACTCTCCACACCTATAGTTCCCATGCCTCTGCCAATAAGGATCAAACACCACCCCCCAACTCTGTTCAGGCCCTTCCTTCAGTGCATGGTTACAAAGTGATACAAACAAAGCTATTCTCCTGACCAAGGCAGGCTGCAGGGGCCTCCAGGTCTTTCCCCTTGCATCATTCCCCCTCCTACAACTCCAGGACCCAACCACAAATGACTACTTACTTCCCATAGCTCTCCTTCAGTTAAGATCTTTCAGCCCTTTATAGGAATCAGCTGACCTTTCCTAGCCCAAACTGATAATCCCCTCTACCAGGCCCAAACACCTGTCCTAAAAGAGGTTCTGCCTCCAAACAGAAATGACTGGTCCCAGGACATTAGAAGGGCAGATTCTGCTGTTACAGTATTGTACCAAGGTAGAAGATAGAAACAGAGGTGGGAGAGGTTAGATCAGACAGGATTTGTCACATAAGGACCTGGCAGTCTAAGGAAGCATGACAGCACTGAGTCATTGAGAAATCAAGTATCTGTCCGAGGGGCTAGGAGTACAAAATCAAGGGGTCTATCAGGGTTCTGGGGGGAGAGTCTGTTTGAGGCATGAATGTCAAGGAATTGTGGGTGGGGGGCCTGAAAGCAAGAATCTGCAGAGAAGATACTGGTATTTTAGGCCTCAACTATTTTGCTGGATCTGGGCTACTTTAGTCATAATTCACTCTTATATTAGGTCAGGTAATCCATCTCCAGCTATTGCAGCAATGGATTAAATGGATGGGATCTCTGATATATTATTTTATTAATAATACAAATACTTGTAATACTTCCAACGCATCATCAGTGATCTACAACCCATCCTGGACAATGATTCCTTGCTTTCACAGACCTTGGGAGGCAGGCCAGTCCTCGCCCACAGACAACCCGCCGACCTTAAGCATATTCTCACCAGCAACGACACACCGCACCATACCAACTCTAACTCAGGAACCAATCCATGCAACAAACCTCGATGCCAACTCTGCCCACATATCTACACCGGCAACACCATCACAGGACCTAACCAGATCAGCTACAACATCACCGGTTCATTCACCTGCACGTCTACCAATGTTATATATGCCATCATGTACAAACTGGACAGTCACTACGTAAAAGGATAAATGGACACAAGTCAGATATCAGGAATGGCAATATACAAAAACCTGTAGTAGAACACTTCAACCTCCCTGGTCACACAATAGCAGATGTAAAGGTAGCCATCTTACAGCAAAAAAACTTCAGGACCAGACTCCAAAGAGAAACTGCTGAGCTCCAGTTCATTTGCAAATTTGACACCATCAGATCAGGATTAAACAAAGATTGTGAATGGCTAGCCAACTACAGAAGCAGTTTCTCCTCCCTTGGTGTTCACACCTCAACTGCTAGCAGAGGACCTCACCCTCCCTGATTGAACTAACCTCGTTATCTCCAGACTGATTCTTGCTTGCATATTTATACCTGCCTCTGGAAATTTCCATTACATGCATCTGACGAAGTGGGTATTCACCCATGAAAGCTTATGCTCCAATACATCTGTTAGTCTTAAAGGTGCCACAGGACTCTCTGTTGCTTTTTACAGATCCAGACTAACATGGCTACCCCTCTGATACTTGTACTACTATAAAAATCAGTGTAAGGCACCACATCACAGTGACATCTAGGTACATTGTGCACCAGTTAAAAAGAACCAAGCAACATAATGAGAATGGGGAACATATACTCTGTGACCCTCTGCAGCAACTAACTCTGTGTTCACAGAAAGCAGACAGCATCCAGAAGATTAAATGTCTGGGATATTAACTGCAAGTTTTGGGGATCAAACCTACGAGGTGGTGAGCACCTCTTGGAAGATGTGGAGTGCTCTCAACTCATTAATTTCAGTAGGAGATGAAGGCTCTCGGCAACATCTGGGAGGTATGTGGTACAACTATACCATCTGGGAGGTACTGGGCCATTAAATGTGGGAAGGAAATAAAAAGAGGATATTCAAATTCAAAGCAAGGCTGCTTGTCTGAAAACACTGTATTCATCTCGTCTAAAAAATTCCTTGAGAACCTGTTTTTTGTTTCCCCAGGTCTCGATGAGTCAAACATCCTAAGGTTGGAAATCCTAAGCTGATGAGAGGAACAATTAAAAGGTGAATATTGCATGGCATTTTATTGTCTTTAATCCATCCTGTGATATCCCAAAGACATACAGAGTCTCAAAGATAAGTGATCCAAAATGACCTGCAGCTGAGAGAGCAGAACAGTATGTTACCAAACGTTCATCAAATGTTTATGGAAAATAAATGTAAATCTATTTATAAATTGAATTTATTTTTGGGGCCTTCTCTGTTGAAGTTCTTATGATTCCCCCATTTTTCCCAATTTAACCCCCCATTTTGCACTGTAGAGCCTCAAAGAACAGTCATCACCATCATCTTCCTTCCTACTGAGTTCATCAGTCGCGCTATAATATCACCTGACACTTTATAACACCTTTCATTTCTGAAGCACTTTGTTCAAGATTTTTAAAAATGCCTAATAATTTTGGGTGCCTTGGTTCTGGGTTGTCCAGCTTGAGGCACCTTAAGGGGGGCCTGATTTGGAAAGTGCTAAGTACGCAGCCTGTAAACATCAGGCCCCTTTAATGTGCCTCTAGTTGTGCACCCAAAAACTGAGGCACCACAAATCATGAGTCACGTCTGAAAATCTTGGATTTTATGCACCACAAATACAAAGGTGATTTTATCCTCCACTGAAATGCAGCTGATTCTGGGGGTGGAACATGACAACTGTTAAATAGTACAGAACAACTCTATAATTATTATTTATGGGTTTATAATGTCCAAAAGTGTGCAAGGTGCCTTGCAGTGCTGATAAAAAGACAAGGCCCAAAGACCTTATATCTAATATACCCTGCACAGCAGTTTAAGACAAGCGGTGAAGAAGACTATAGCCAATTCAAACTTCAGAGAGAATTTTAAAAAGGCAAAGAGTCATTACCTAATTTGGAAGATGATCATGACCGTGGGATTAAGGTTCAATCCTGCAAGGTTCTGAGCACTCTGGCTCCAATACAGCAAAACTCTTAAGTATGTGGCTAACTTTAAGGCAGTGAGTAGTACCATTGACTTCAATATGTCAGTTGACTTGAATCAATATTTATCACTTGCAGCTTAAAATTGAAAACCCAAAATTTGGTATGTGGACACAAGTGTGTGGTTAATTAGCTTTCTTTATTCAACAGCTTCCAATTTAAGCCCACCACCAAGTGGCTGTGCAAACCCCAAGCCATCTTACTCTCTTCTACACCTCAAAGCTCCCATAGCATTGCATGTAGTGCATGCATCATGCCAGCTGACCAGCCGGACTACTCTTGAACAAATGCAAAGTATTTTTAATAATAAGACTTAAGGATAATACTTTGCACTTCCGTAGTAACTTTTCATTGTTGAGGATCTCAAATTGTTTGACAAACAATAAGTCAAGCCTCACAGTATCTGTGGGAGACCAATAAGAATTATTATCCTCATTTGACAGCGGAGAAAACAAAAAGCATGGAGAGGTTAAGCGACTCACCCACAATCACACACTGAGTCAGTGGTTGGGCCAGGGAAAAAAAATCCCAAACCCCTAGTCATAGGCCTGGTCTACACTTAAAATTAAGGTTGGCAGATATAGCGTTATGGGGTGTGAAAAATCCACACCACTGTGTGCTGTGGCTATTCTGACTTAATCCCCAGTGTAGTTAATGGAAGAATGCGTCCATTGACCTAGATACCATTGCTCAGGAGGTGGTATTCCTATAGCAACAGAAACAACCCCTTTTGTCACTGTAAACTGCATCTACACTGTGGGATTATGCCATCGTAGCTACAGGGCCACAGCTGTTTCTAGAGTCCCCATAGTGTATACATGACCATATGCTCTGAGCATTAGACCCTGCTTCCTCTGCTTTAGCAGTGCTGGTGATTCAATAGGTGGCACTCTTCTCTCTGAGTCAGTACTGAAACAGTGATCCAGATCACTTCAGAAGAGATGTCACATTGATGTCCTGCCCGCTTGTAGGCACTAAAGATCCCACAGTGTTTTTAATTCATGAGTAGCAGTGTTAGTGCCAGAATCCTGGACAGATTCCAATTTAGGTAATCACATTCTGTCTCCCTAAAAATTCTGCCTGCAGCTTCTGTTAGATATAATATTCATTTTCACTCCCTTTCCTAGGTGGAGTTCTAATGTTGCTTTTAAAGAATTGCTGCGTTCCATCCAGAAATGGCAACACCTCATATCTGGCAGATAATTTCAATACCCTGTGCTATACTGATCTCGTTTGAAAAATATGGCTCATAACATACTTTACAATTACCTAGTGCTTTTTCATTTTAGATTTCAAAGCACTTTACAAAAATAGGTGAGTATTATTATCACCCATTTTACACTTGGCCTTTATACAGAGATCTGAATGAATTTGTCTGAGAATCACCATGGTCTCTAGTAGATCAGAGCTGGCTCTCCTCCATTTCTAATTAGCTGTCTGCTCTGAGCTCTATCATATCATATCTGTTCATATGTCACATACTCTCTATTCCTTAAGCAATCTGAAAACTGGACTTGTGTACACTCTCCATAGGCCAAGGGATTGTATTTTGGTGTGTAATGCCTGCGGGGGAGCTATTTTAACAAGAACTGGGAATTTCCTTTCAGTTTTGCAAAGTAGCCATGGCTGGCTCAGAGACTCTTGTGGAAAATATTTGCTGTTGCCATGTTTTTCTTCATCAGCTTCATTGACAGAGAATCATGTCAAGTTCTCAAACAGCAGCAGCTTCTTAAATATTTGACTATGCCTGTCTTTGAAAAACTGCCTCTTGCTGGATGATCCAAGTTCCAAATCTATTCAGGTGTAAAGAATTCTAGTGTAGTGTGATTTTGTTGGATAGAGAGAAGGACATCAAGAAACATTGAACACTTTGTAAAAAAATGTTTAAAAAAAAACAAATTTCAGGCTTTTCATTAATTACTTTAAGCAAAATTATCAGAAAATGCTCCAGTTGTTAATGAAATGTAACCCTACAAATTTGAAAGCTTGAGAATTTTGGTTTATTTTATTTACAATAATATAATGGGAGTGTGGTTGCAACATCAGCTATGGAGAAGCTATTGCCGCTCCATAATAAAACAACATATAACTGTAGAGCCAAGTGGAATCCTGGTCCTTCCGCTCCAAAAACATAGGCCTTCAAACACTTGTGGTTAAATGAAAATCTCTGTTAACGATCATATATAGAAATACCATTATGTTCTTTCTGGGCTCCAGCCAGCTAAGGGGGCAATGATCTCACCCTATTCCACCTTTTGGTTGATCCTTGTGCCCATATAGAGCTCTGTTGACTTCCCTAGGGTTCTGTGAAGATGCAGGGGTTATCTAGGCAGACCCTATGATAGGATCAGAGCCATAGCTCCCGTTCAACAAAACACTTATGTATGCACTAACCTTTAAGCATGTCCGTGAGTGCTTTAATTTTGGTTTGGAAAGTTGCCAGACTTACTCTGAAGGAATTTACTCAGAATTACTCAGGGAATGTTTTTGCAAACACTGAAGAAAATGTGTACTATACTCTATAGTTTAAGGCCCCAGTTCTGGAACACAGATGGGCTTAACTTTAAGTATGCGATTAGTCCCACTGAACTCAATGAGGGGATTGGCATGCATAAAGTTAAGCATGTGCATAAGGATTTGGAGCATCCGAGCCAAAAAATTATTGTAGCTTTTAACTTTTTATGTCAAATGTTTCTTTGTCTCCCTCTGGCTTAATATGCGTTTTACTCTCCTCTTCAAACTTTCAATATAATTTGATTTTTAACCAATAAATTTTTCCCTATAAAGTTTGCAACCCAAACATTGTAGCACAGTGCTAGTGGAATCAGGAAATGAAATAACTGGAAACATTGTAACTGACTGTCCAATTTGACAGATATGCACAGAGTAAGGCTCCTATTCTGCGAATTCATACACATGTTTAACTTTCCATTTGTCCCATTAAACACAACGAGACTACAGACATGTTAAGTATACGTATATAAGGATTTGCAGGATTCTGGCTTAAATAAAGTGCATTCCTACTGACAAGTCAATGAGATGTTTAACATTTTTTCAGTTTTTAAAAAGGTGTTTTTCTAGTAATCCAGGTAAGGACTATTTGTTTGAATATTGTACATGGTTAATCTGACAATGTTTCTTTAACACCGACCTGAATAATGTAGAAGCTTGTTTAGTAAAACAGGAATGAGGGGATAATACATCAAATATAATAGTATGCAGTGTTGGCCCCAGGATATTAGAGAGACAAGGCGGGTGAGGTAATATAACAAAAGTTGGTTCAGTAAAAGATATTATCTTACCCACCTTGTCCCTCTGTCAAACACAATAAGCAGACATACTTTGTTGTTGCATTTTTTGCATTGCACAGCAGGTATCTCAGTGGCTTTAAGAATGTATATTCTGTCTGTTCAGTAGCTTCTGATATTACTATAAACCCCCAAGGTAAGGGGAGACGTCACCAAACTGAGCAGATTAAACTCAGATGTCACATGAGTAAAGGGGAGGAGGTGGGAGGGCAGCCTTAAATCAACCTATATCAAGGGCTGAAAGCCCTGACTGACACAAGGGGGCTTCAATGAGAGCGATGGTAGCCTTGGAAAATGAACTTTTGGCAACTCCACCTAGCCAATGAGATTATCTAGGAGGCAGGGCTCTTCCCCCCCGCCGCCCCCTTCCCTTCTGTGTGTGCAAAGACTAGGTTGCGCTCTGGTGTAAGGGGAGCTGCCGCGCGCCGCCACCTCCTCTCTCTCTCTGCCTGTGCTCCGCTGTAGCTGTGCTTCAGTAGGGAGCTCTCGAGACCGCCTGGGCGTGCGAGCTGTGGCAGCAGCAGGGGAGGAAGACCAAAAGCAGACCAAAGGACACACGCACAACCATGGATCATTATGACTCTCCGCAAACCAATGACTACATGCAGCCGGAGGAGGACTGGGACAGGGACATGCTTTTGGATCCAGCCTGGGAAAAACAGCAGAGAAAGGTAAATCCCCCCCCCCCTTTCACCCTCACCTCACCCCTTTCTCTCCCCCCCCTCAAGCATCCTAGTAAAGATCCTGGAGCAGGGGGTGGGGTGACATTAGTAGAGGCTGCAGTAGCTCCATTAGAGAGGAGTGTTGTGTTACAGGCATTTAGCAGGATGGGGGTGGGGGAAAGGTTTCCTTGGATTTGCTGGAGACTGGTTGTGTATTGGGGGTCTGTGTGGCTACCTTCGCACGTTCAGTCCCCTCCCTGTTTAACGCTGGGGGTATTTTCCACGTTTGCTGAGGGTCCAGGGCAGAGAGCTGGTTTGATTGATAGCTGGGCAGGTTTCCTGTTGGGAGCCGGATCCGTGCATCACCCGCTCGTTTTATTTAATTAAATAATGGAGCCTCGTCTGAAGAAGGGGGTTGGGGGTGGGACGAGCTGCAACATCAACCTAATTATGGATTTGTATATGCATAGCCGCCTATTTCCTCCTCCCTCCGATTTGTCCCATATGGTCCGAGGTTGCAATGGACCCCGGAGCTGTACTCGCCTGCCCAGCTCTGCACAGGACCTGTTGAGATGCAGAGCTCGAATCATGTAGCAAATAGCACGCCCCACGCCTGGCTTTTAATTCGATCTACACCAGTGATTTTAACCGAGTTTAAACCAAGGTGTTATCTGGTGGCTCGGAGATCCCCGTGGAAACAGCGTTTGGAGATTGTGTATTAAACGCGGCTGGAGGGCTTGTGTGACTTAAAGAAACAACGTGTAACAGACACACATTAGGCTGTTGTCTTTCCTACCTGTGTGTGTGGGAGGTGGGTGGGCGCTGAAGTAGTGCGACCTGTGAGGGGCGGTGGATAGGCAAAGAAATGGAGCCGTTTTATTGCCCAATGTAGCAGCGCAGAAGTTCCTTTTCCCCCCTAAAGCAACAGATGTTTTCCCTGTCAGCGCCAGGAGCCATGCAGACGGGAGCCCTAGCTCAGTCCCCTCACATTTCGCAATGCAATTTACCAGGCAACACTCCTCACTTTCTGGTTTTCTTAAATAGTGATGGGACTGCATTTGGCTTGTCCTGCTGTGCGTGCTATTAGGGGCCGCCGAACTGCTCCTCAGGAAGCTGTTGGAGATTATTTGGGCGGCTGCTGGTGCCCTGGGGGAAGGGAGGGCCATGCAGGTACATGTGTGTCTGCTACGAAGTGTCACTCCCATTGCAAAGCTCTCCACGCGTCTACGTTGCCCCCAGAGAACAATGGCACACAAAGGAACGCTCTCTTTGGGGGCAGCAGACGCTGATTAAGGAGGAAATCAGAATGTGAATGTAAAATTTAGCTTGTTCCCCAGGGTGCACGCTCCTTCGGCTGGAGATGACCTCTGTACGCTAGACCTGCCTCCCCACTATACAAGGAAACAGGAGCACTACAACTATTTAGGAGATCAGATTGACTGACTGACTGACCAGCAATCTGTTGTTAGTAAATTACCTCTTGCATTCCCACCACCTTATTCTCCCTTTTTGAATGATCCCCAATTCCATGTGATCACAAGCGGGATGATAGCTCACTTCTCATTTGAATGGTGTGGTTTAGGGTTGGGCTTGTGCAGAATTTATGTCCAAAAATGGTAACATTCATCCCTTTTTTAAACTGGGGGTGGGGGGGAGTTTAGGAGGAGTCCTAGCTGCTTCTTTTTCTCTTTTTAAGCCAAAGGCATCCTGTATTAGATCACTCTGGAATCCTAATCCCTGAAACATTTCCCTTTTAGTCACTTCATCAGACAATAAAATAGAACTCTTTCTTTTCTTTTTCCTTTTTTTTTTTTTTTTTTTTTTTTTTTAAAGCAGCATGGCAGGGCACCTCCTACAACTGTCAAGTCACTAGAGTGAATCACTCGTTAATTTTACGCTTGCAATTAGTATCACATCTTGCCAATTCTGAATAGAAAATGGAACTACTTTCTTGTCACATATAGTGGACATAGGTAGGGCCCTACCAAATGCGCTGTCTATTTTGGTCAATTTCACGGTCAAAAATTTTAAAAATTGTAAATTTTGTGATTTCAGCTATTTTTAAATCTGAAATTTCATGTTGTTGTAATTGTAGGGGTCCTGGGAGTTGTGGGAGGTGGGGGTCACAAGGTTATTGTAGGGGGGTTTATGGTACTGCTACCCTTACTTCTGCGCTGTTGCTGGTGGTGGCACTGCCTTCAGAGCTGGGCAGCTGGAGAGCAGCGGCTGCTGGCTGGGAGCCCAGCTTTGAAGGCAGCGCTGCTGCCAGCAGCAGTGCAGAAGTAAGAGTGGCATGGTCTGGTATTGCCACCCTTACTTCTGTGCTGCTACCTGCAGAGCAGGGCCCTCAGTCAGAAGCTGCCACTCTCCAGCCACCCAGCTCTGAAGGCAGCAGCACAGAAGTCAGAGTGGCATGGTATGGTATTGCCAACCTTACTTCTGTGCTGTTGCTGGTGGGGCACTGCTTTCAGAGCTGGGTGCCCGGCCAACAGCCGCCGCTCTGAAGGCAGCAGTGCAGAAGTAAGGGTGGCAATACCACAACCCCTCTAAAATAACCTTGTGACCCCCCCCCCATCCCTTTTGGGGTCAGGACCCCCAATTTCAGAAACACTGGTCTCTCCCTTGAAATATCTATAGTATAGGGTTACAGCACACAAAAGACCAGATTTCATGGTGGGAGACCAGATTTCACGGTCTGTGATGCATTTTTCATGGCTGTGAATTTGGTAGGGCCCTAGACATAGGTGTTGGAGGCTGGTGGGAGTATATCTGGAGTTTTAAAAATTGTGTTTGGCTCCCTTCATGAATTTGGGAGTAACTGTGACTGTGTGTACCAATAAGAGGACTCTTTGTTTCCCTGCGGCCCCCACCCCCAATACTTTAATTCATAGTTAACTGAAATGGTGGGTTCAGGAAGATTTCCATTGGAGACTGATGAGTTAATTAGAAATGATAGCTATGGAGCACCTGCCATTGGTTTCATAGCTTGAAAAGGATGCATGGAGAGGATAAAAGGCATGAGACCTAAAGCATACAAACAAGAGTGCTTATTTGAGAACAGAGTTCATGGTAGGTGAGCTTATATGTCAACAGGGAGGAAAGAGTGAAATTTTAATTCCCATAGTCCATAGTGTGAGAATATTAGATTGCTTACTGAAGGACCAACTAGCAGTAGTTTCTTTATTTTATTCCTGACTAATTTAAAAGAATTGTCTGACTATGCCATAAAGTTTAATTCTCACCCAGGTATTAATTAGGATACTAAAGTTGGTAAGATCTAATGTGGCCTAATGGAGCCTAGCAATTTCCTTTGCAGAGCAAGGTGATCAGTTGTGCTAATAGATACTTCTCTGATGGGAGAGGTATATTATATTTGTTACTTGTGCTTCATTGGGGTAAATATTAAGTGATTTCATAAATCGTGTAACATCCTGACTGGTTGTCAGCAGCAGGGATTGAGCCCAGGCCTCTAGATCTAAAAGCATGTGACTCTGCTTCCTGAGCAAAAATCTTTTAGATCAAGAATGTAACACATTCAAACCTCTCTGTGGGCCAACCACTAAAAGGGGAGAAAGAGCTACACTATAAACGGGGGTTACGCACAAGAGAAATGAGTGGCACAAGGGGAAATGGTCTAAGGAATTAGTGTATCTATAATAGTCTCTCTAAACTATATTCCAAGCTATGGCACGCGTGCCGAAGGCGGCACGCGAGCTGATTTTCAGTGGCACTCGCACTGCCCGGGTCCTGGCCACCGGTCTGGGGGGCTCTGCATTTTAATTTAATTTTTAAATGAAGCTTCTTAAACATTTTAAAAACCTTATTTACTTTACCTACAACAATAGTTTAGTTATATATTATAGACTTGTAGAAAGAGACCTTCTAAAAACGTTAAAATGTATTACTGGCACGCGAAACCTTAAATTAGAGTGAATAAATGAAGACTCAGCACACCACTTCTGAAAGGTTGCCGACCCCTGCTATATTCTATTGAAACTGCGCCTAGACCAATGAATTTGGAATATTGCATGTCATTCCTCCTCCTGTTGTGATAGAAGGGATATGGATGTCTGCGTGTTTCTCTTTTTGGGGGATGGGGTTGTGGCATGGATCCTTTCCTCCAAATGCTACATGACCAAAAAGATTCTCTTCTGCAGAGGGATGTAGGATCCTAATCTCATAGTGAGACACCATTCTGGTTGTGCATGTGTATATGTGGGGTCAGATGGTGGGGGAGAAGTGGTATTCTCCCATGCTCTGCCCACAAAATAAACTGTCTATGTGAATCACCAGGTTGTGTAGAATGTGCAAATGTTCAAAATGTGATCTTGTGTGCTGCCTGGTGCCCCCTCAGTGGGGCCTGAATATGCCCTTGCACTCTTTGGGCTTGGCTCCTTCTTTATTAAGGGGGAAGTGGTGGTATTTTCCAAGTATCGCTCAATTGTTGCACCGAAGAGTAACAGCTGGGAGCAGAGCTAGAGTGCTAAAAATAGCACTGTGGCCATGGTGGCACAGGCTAGGCACTTGCATAAATCCCATCTGACTCCCTGACTATGTATTTCAGGCAGCTAGCCTGAGCCACTCCCCATGCTGCTGCAGCCACACTGCTATTTTTAGTGCGCTAGCTTGAGCAAAGCTAGCACGGGTATGTTGAGCCAAGCTGGGAATTACACCTTTCAGCTGCTGTGTAGATGTACCCAAAATGAGACTCACAGTAACCTATGCAGATGTGATTTCCTTTCTACACAGCACGGCAGCACTTCAATGTGGCTGTGTAGTCGTGGCTCTAGCTCTGGAGAGCTGCTATAATAAAACCACCTCCGAGAGGGGAATAGCTACCAGCGCTGGGAGCACTATGTACACTGCCACTTTACAGCGCTGAAACTTGCATTGCTCAGGGTGGTGTTTTTTCACACCCTTGAGTGAAGAAACTTTCAGCTCTGTAAGTGGCAGTGTAGACAAGGCCTTACACAAGGAATGAAATAGTTCACAGTGTTGACGTTAAATAATAATCACTGGGCATCTAAGTTCTCACCCCAGTGAGGTGGAGGGGGCAGTTCACACCTGCTTTGCAGACTCATGTCTGGACCAGATATGCTTGGTTCACATTTCAGAATTTTTTTTTCTCAACCACAATAGCTGCTGTTGCTTTTATAGCAAGCCAAGACTGGAGAGAAAAGTTAGTAGATTCAGAGAAGAGCTTGTATAGTGCATGAGTGCACACCAACTGTTTCTGATTTTTTTGTGTATGTGTGTGTGTGTATGTATATATAATGGTGTGTGTGTGTGTATTTTATAAATAATTCTGTTTGTATAATCAGCTTTTAGAACTTACTGTCACTGTTTCAGTGTTTCCTTTCCATTATGTGAATAGTGCTGATAGCGCCCTTTTTGGTGGTATGAAGGAAGAGATGCTTCCATCTTAACACTTCCAAGCAGAAGGGCTACTCTGAAGCTGTGTAAGACTGAGGGAATCTGCTTCAACATTTGAGAATAGACATACCTACCCCCAGGTAGCCATTCTCAGCACTGCTCTATAGCAGTGGGTCTCAATCTTTTCAGACCACTGTACCCCTTTCAGGAGTCAGATTTGTCTGTGTACCCCCCAAGTTTCACCTCACTTAAAAACTACTTACTTACAAAATGAGACCAAAAAATACTGAAAAATTGCTTACTTTATCATTTTTTACCATATAATTATAAAATAAAGCAATTGGACTATAAATATTATACTTACTTTTCAGTGTATAGTATACAGAGCAATATAAACAAGTCCATTTTATGACATTTTATTTTGTACTGACTGCTTTTTATGTAGCCTGTTGTAAAACTAGGCAAATATCTAGATGAGTCGATGTACCCCCTGGAAGACCTTTACGTACCCCAGGGGTACACGTACCCCTGGTTGAGAACCACTGGTGTATAGGACAAACTAGGCCCTTGGTGGTAACTGTGCAATCCCATTGTCTTCAGTGGATTTGCACAGTTGTAACTAATTGAAATCTTGTAAACAGTTCTGTTGACACACAAGGACTAGAATCTCTTTTTGCTGTGCTGGCTCAGCAGAACTAATGCAGAGTAAGAATTTAGATCTGCTGATTTTTAGTAACTGACTCTGAATGCTCAGCAGACCTGCACCCAACGTGCAAGGAGATATTTATACAAAGTTAGTTTTCAGGTAGTTCTCACACGTTCCGTGTGCATGTATTTCTCCTTCTGTACAATGAGATTGATGCAGTGTTCTTCACAGGTGAGTAGTAAAATTGGGATTAGTGTCTCCTATAAATCACTTTGAGATCTGTGCAGGAAAAGCCTCTAGAAGTTCTTATGAATGATGATAGGCGTTTTTAACCTGATAGCTGGAAGATGCCTCCGCTCCCTCACATCTTCGTATCCTCTCATTTCAGACTCCATTGAGTAACTAACTCCCTGCAGGAGCTTGCTAGGTGAGGAGTAGGAAGTTGTCAATTTAGAGTGCAGGGGGCACTGCTACTGCTTGGAAAAACCAGCTTTTCCAGCTGCATAGCTTTTCTGTAAGAGGCTTTTTGGGCTGTCATGTTTTCAGAAAGGTTTTTAAGAGGCTTTCAAGAGCTCATCTCAGTAGCGATATTCACTTAAGGGGTGGAAAATAATGAACAGAACTAATTCTGTTCAATCTGACTTTTAATAAGCTTCTGCAGGGCCCATTTGTACAACAGCAGGGGTCTCTTGTGGGGATTAAATCTCTTTCGCTTGCAATATCGGACAACTCTTGGTGAAATCTTTCAGTTAGAAGAAACTACCATCTATTATACTCTTCCCCATTATTCTCAAGAAAATACAGTAAATGGGCTTCCAAAAAACACTTGCTAAGTCCTAACAGACTGATACTACTACTTCTCGTTGTTATCCAGTGAAACTTTTTGAAAGCCACTGTCAGAAGATCACTCTCAAAATGTTCTCATCACTGCAGGTTGTTGGGAAATCTATGTAGTCTTGTAAAATGTGCCAATTATTGCCTTCCTGTGGGCATTTACTAGTTTTGAAATACTAGCCAATTTGTTATTCCAGTTGTAAAAGCTGCCGTGAAATAGAACTTCACAGTCCACAAGAAATTTCCACCTCCTGATCAGAAAAATCCGAGGCCTTGATCCAGCTCCCATAGATCAATGAAGAGACACCCACTGACTTCAGTGAGGGCTGGATCAGGCCCTGAGTGAATAGCTGAGCTCCCTGCAGATCAGCAAGCTTGGGCTTCGTCTGACTGGTGATGAAAGCAAAGTCCACAGCTAAAGACAACCAACCCCCAGTGAGAACACCAGCCCCTGAGGATGCAGTGGCAGTTCAAGCTAAAACATTTGTGAGGCCAGTGACTTTTGCGGTGCCTCCATCTGAAATACCATAGATCTGAGTCTTAGAGATGCTGAGCATTGGTCACCTCTGAAAATCCGGCTCATGTTTTTTCAAATGGTTCACTCTAATTTCAGACACTGGTCGCTGTCTGTAAGCGACTGGTCCAAGGTTGCAGAACCGAGAGAAGAAAAATCTCCTGATTCCCAGCCTGGTATGCTAATGACGATACTATGCTCCCTTTCTGACCAGACGGCTGCCATCTTGACAATCTGATGCAGAGTAGGGTGAAGAATCTATTTGTAATGAGTGAACAGAAATTAAAAAACAATTTCTGTTGGTTTTTAGTCTGTTCTTAAGGGATTACAGTAACATTATTTTAAAATATTGATTCAATGTAAATGATTCAAACACTTAATTTTTATTTAAAAAAATAACGTTGCTTGTTTTCTCCAGGCCTGTTATCACACAGGACTGCTTACTAGGAAACTGCAATAAAATGCACTTCTTGCTGAGAAATCTAAACCATTCAGATTTTTGGAATTAGTGGAACAGTGACAGCAATAGCTAAGCTGTGCTGAACACGTCCTGTTTATAGGTAAATATTGACAAAATACAGTATCTATAAATCACTGAAATTATCTGTTAGAAATGGCAGCATCCCAGTAACTGGTAATCCTCTGAGTCTAGCAAGCAGTGTGTCATGTACCGTATGTAAAGATAGTTATGATCATAAATGGTAGTTTGTATGGCCAGAAAGCTGTGGAATGGGTGCTGTCTGCCTGACTCTCCATTCCATTCAGTCCAATGGATCTACCCGCAGAAGTTGGTTCAATTAAATCAACAGGCGAGTCATATCTTACGTGCATTTAACATGTGCAAATTCAGCTTTGTGCGGTCAGCAAAAACCAAATAACAATTTAAATACTGTACCTGTAGTGCGGGCGATTCCGCTCGCCATTACACTCCATGTCATTTTGACTATACACGATTTTAGCTTTACGCGCTGACAGCGGAATGTAATCCCAGCGTAAGATGACTCTCCTGTATTATATAACCCACCTTATAATGTATAAGTTCTTTAAAGACATTAACTCAAAAGCGTCCCTGAAGTGTTGCTGCAGAGGATGGATAAATCACTGGCTTTGTAAGGCAATTGATTGTAGAGCAGTGGGAGGTGGCTTGCTCACTCTCTCTCTCTCTCCCCCTCTGATCAGGGCTTGTTTTGTTTTGTATTTTTACCAAGAACATTATTATTCATTGTAACCTCTTTATATTGTGAGATGAGTGAGGCATCTGGGCTTTGTAGAGACTTGTTCATCCACACAGAAGCATGTTAGTGGAAGAACTAAGGAGGAGGTGGGGATGGACAGGAAAATGGTCTGTGCAGATTTGTGAGGGATGTTACAGAAGTGTGGACTGCAATTTAAAATCACAAGATTTAATGTACTGCATCAAACCATCTGTCCACCTACTCTGAGATCCATCCTCCTAATCGTCTACAGGAGGGGGGAAAACACCCAAAAGGAAGCAAGCTATTAGCCCAGTAGTGTAAATGTATGGTTCTGGGGAATTCCTTGACTGTTGCAGGCAACCAGTTTAAATTCTTGGGTCTATGATTTGGTTATCACTATTTTACTGTACGTAACTACACAAGGCAAAAGTGATACCATTAACCAGCCTCCCTAACCTCATTACTGATTTTCAGAGTGTAACTTGGGCCTGGTCCCCACTTAGTCCGGACTTCGGACTAAGGTACGCAAATTCAGCTACGTTAATAACGTAGCTGAATTCGAAGTACCTTAGTCCGAACTTACCGCGGTCCAGACGCGGCCGGAAGTCTCCCCCCGTCGACGCCGCGTACTCCTCTCGGCGAGCTGGAGTACCGGCGCCGACTGTGAGCACTTCCGGGATCGATTTATCGCGTCTTAACCAGACGCGATAAATCGATCCCAGAACATCGATGGCGTGCCGCCGGACCAGCCGGTAAGTGAAGACTAGGCCTTGGTGTGTATTTTGTGCTTACTGCTAGCCCAATAAGTGGTGAAATTTGAATAGAAACTGTCCAGAAAGTTGTATAAACACTTTCTTTTAGGCTGTCTAGTGAGAATTGGTCTCTTTAAAAAAATTGCATGTTTTGAGATGGCCTTTTCCTGATACAGAAATTAAATGTAGCTAGATTACAGGTTTGGGAGTATGGGTCTAACAGTATTATTAAAATAGCTAGGATTGGAAGAGCAGTAGGCTCAGATTAAAATTACATCTATTGTGTCTTAATTAGAGCACACAAGATTTTTTTTTTTAATGTTTTGACCATTAGATCAGCATAATACAAATGCAGTAATATACTGTATCCTGGAGGGTGGGGGTGCAGCTATTTTTGTCCTAGGCACTTTGCTATTGAACTAGTGCCTCACTGCATGTGATATACAATTCCAAAGCCTCACATGTAATACATTTTGTATACTGGTGGTTGTAAGCCATCTTCACCAATGAGGATGTGGGACTGTGTACTGCTCATTGCAATATCTTTGGAATTCACCTATTAAAATGGCCTGGAGTCCTCCCAGTTGGTGGCACAAGCTTTGGTGACAGAGATGGCAAAAGCTAACACAGCTTGCGAGCTTGTCACTACGTCGCGGCTAACTTTATTTTGTAGCATTATCTGTGAAGTCCTGTGCCTGTGATTTATCATTGTTGTGTCTAACACTTAGGACATTCTCTGGGGTTTGGTTGCATTGGTATGAGGCAGCTTGCTTTGTCTGAAATTAGACTGGAGAAAGGGATGGAGGCTGTACCTTGGGAAGACTTCATGAAGGTGTTGCCCAAGGCACCTATCAGAGCCACGAAAAGGCTGAGTTGTCTCTGGCCCATAGGCCCACTGGTTGTGTTGCCGATTTTAAATAAGTTATCTCATAAGGACCAAGCACTGGTTTTTTTGTTTTTTTTTTTGAGAGGGGGAGGGAACTCCACTGTAGTTCTTTAAGAACTTCTAATGCATCCATTGTCATATGGGTATGTTAGGAAAAAATCCACCATGGCCTCTTCCACCTCAAGATCAGGAAATAAGTACCTATCTGCCCCCACTAAAATACAGGGCAATTAATAAAAGACCTGAGTTTGTGTATGCATGTAAAATAAATATATAAAATGCAAGAGTTTGTTTTTTTTTTTTCCTAAAAATTGCCAAATGTGAGCTTTGCAAGAGAGAGTGACATTTTTATGAAGAATGCCCACCTCTAGGATTTCAGTGCTGGAGACAGATATCCAGAGCCTTGATCAATTATGAAGATGTAGATGGGGAGAGGATGATTTGTGAGCCTTGACTGTTGACCCTGGGGCCTCCGATCTGAGAGTAGCCATCACTTAAATGTCAAGTCCAGTTAACCTTCTCAAGGCTACTTCCAACTGCATTTTGAAGCAAGATTGACTGACTCATTCTGAAAGGAGCCTGTTGGTGATGGTGGGGAATCTCTTGAATGGGGGGTTCAGAGTGGGGAGAAATGGAAGGGAATCCTTGGGACTTTAAGCTACAAACTGTATTAACTGAGTGAAACCGCAAGCGTTAATAAGATTAGCAAAGAGCTAGCTAGCTTCCTGTTTCTCTGCTGCTGCCTTATTTTTTTTCTTCCCCTTCATTATAACAGAACCCAGCCATAGGATGTTTGTGGTGTGGCCTGGAGCCAGACAAGCCTCTTAGCTCCCTATTAGGCAATAAAACAGCACTTCTCTTTTTTTTTTCCCCATGTTAATTTCCCATCCTTGTATCTTTCCTGCCATGCTGGTAATGGACATGTGACTGATGGGCTATGACTACTGTAAGCAAGCCTTGCCAGGGCTGTTACTGCTGCCTCACACCTCAGTGGTGCATGGACTCAAATTTGTCTTCTGTCGGCCTTGTGTCTTTCCTCGTTTTTTCTTCTTCTCCTGCTTGCCGTCTCCTGTTCTTTCCCTCTCTGTCTCAAACACACACAGATGCCTGGAAGTACTGAGACCTGAATTCAAGAAGATTTTATGATTGCAAACCCAGGTCCTACAATTGTGTTGCACCCCCTTACCTGGAAATATTGCCAAGCATGCTGAAAAACACTGAAATGCAGCTGCCTTCGTGGTGGGAGGCGGCAGCCAACCAGTGACTACAACTTGCTGCATAGCTGGGGTTGGGCAAGCGGAATTCTGGCTGAGATGCCTTCTCTGATTGCACGTTGGTGTCTTCTATCCCTCTAGGGCCTGACTTTTAGAGGTACTGATCATCCACAACTCCCGCTGAAGTCAATGGGAGCTGGAAAACCAGGCCCAGAAATCTCATTCAAAGGGCTTCCTCAATGCATAAGTACAACTCCCATTGGTGTGAGTTTAAGGTGTATGGATAAACACAGTGTGGCATATGGTCATTTACCCAGCTGAGTCTTACAGCTATGAATCCATCTACACAGAGAGAATGCCTCCTGGAAATGCATTCCACTCCAAAGAGTGGGAACTGACACCAAAACCTGCTCTTTCACTGTATTGGAGCCAAGGGACACTGTTCTGAATGGGAGACGCTGGCAGGTTACAAAACCATGTTCTGGTCATTTGTATCATTTTAAGTGCACACTATTGAGGTGTGAGGTCACGTGCATCCGAAGAAGTGGATATTCACCCAAAATAGCTCATGCTTCTATATGTCTGTTAGTCTATAAGGTGCCACAGGATTCTTTGCTGCTTTTACTGTTGAGGTGTGAGACTCTAGTTAACTTGTGTCTTCTCAGATCTGGGAGGTTCATGTAAGTGTCTGGGCTCTAAAAGCCAGCAGCCTCATTTTTTATGAACAACCCTACAAAAACAAACCAATGTGATTAATGAAAAGATGTGGGGGGCGGAGAAGAGATTTCTTTAAGGAAATCATTCAAACTAGTTTGGAAGGCTTCATTGGTCAGTGGAAGGGGGGCTGACTCCTAACAGAATCAGCAATAATTCTAAGTCTGTTTAACTTTGTAATGACTCCAGATTACTATGATGATGGTCACCTACCACCCTGAAATAAAAAGTTTTATAATGTAAAATGGGGTGGCCCATGCATTGATCTTACTCTGCAAGCGCTGTGTTGCGAGCTCCTTGCTGACTTGCCTAACTTGGTGATTATGGGTTCAAAAGCAGCTCAAGTCAGCAGAGTCTGAAACTGGCCAGTGTTTCTCAAACTACTGTACTGTGACCCCTTTCACACAGCAAGCCTCTTGAGTGCGACCCCCCCCCCTTATAAATTAAAAACACTTTTTTATATATTTAACCCCATTACAAATGCTGCAGGCAAAGTGGGATTTGGGATGGAGGCTGACAGCTCGCGACCCCTGATGTAATAACCTCGTGACTCCCTGAGGGGTCCCGACCCCCGGTTTGAGAACCCCTGGGCTAGAAAGCATAATCTCTGCTTTAATTAACTAACTGTACTAAATGATCAGGGTAGATAGGCAGAACTGATTGCTGGGGATGATCAGTGGGCCCATCCTTCACTATAGCATAAGCACATGCTGCTCTTTTGCACTTACTTAATTCCAATTAACGGTGGAACCCTTTTGGAGTAATCTGTATCCAGGCAAAGCAGGGAACCTGTGTGGTAAAACAGCTCAGGAACTTTCATTCTACTTGCCATATAAACAGGTTCACTATTGTGTGAAGTGGGTTCCACAGAGAACACACACATTGCTATCAGATTCTTTTAGTATCAGGCTTAGCTCTCAGAGGGGGTTGATCCAAGACTTGTTGAAAGCCACAGAAAGACACCCAATGCCTCCATGAGATTTGGATCAGGCACCAAGGGTTCTTGCTACTCTTCAGTGAGGTGTAAAGTGTGTTTATTGTAATTACTGCTGTAATATAAGTTGTTGCTAAACCCTTGAATACAGACCTGTGAACTAGTCTCTCAAGATTTCTGGGACATGCAGAGGGATCCAGGTATGGTCTATATGTCCGAACTGTTCACTCTCTTCTTCACTATAGAAAGTGATGTATATGTCACACAGGGTTTCCTGAAATTCTCAGTGCTGTTACCTGTGGCACCTTTATTGGTGTGACTGTACGTCCCAGCAAATGCACAGAGGCAGTTGGTGAGTAACTTCTGCTACTTAATTTGTTATCCCCTAAGAAAGATATAAAACAAAATTGAGTTCCACCGCCACCCCCTAAAAAGCCCCTGTCCCCTTTCAATTGATGATGGTATAGCGAGAAATATTCTCTTAAAATACTTATACCAAGCATGGGTAAATACTTAATTTCCTTAGGGTAATATGCATTGCAGCCAATAACATCTATTTTTTCATCTGGCTTCTTAATACCCTAGTAGGTATCTCCAACTGTACCTTTTTTGCCAGGGAGATAGATGTATATAAGAAGTAGCAATGTCCTACCTGGCTTGGGAGATTTTGATATTCTGTGGAGCAGAGAACAATAGCTAGGCCTGTGTGTGTGTGTGTGTGTGTGCGCACGCACACGTTTCAAGCTACTGGCTTCACTCCTGCTCCAGATCATGGTGGTGGTTTTGTGAGTGGCTGCTGTCTGTACTGTACCTGCACTGTGGATACAGCAAGAACATCAATCTCTCTAGCACCGTTTGTCTGGCACCTTTCACCAGCAACAAGTTCAGTCAGTTGAATTGCCTGGAGGTTGGGGTGAGAAAGGGAAGGAAGAGGGTCTTCTTCTTTATATATTGCTTCATTAATAAGAACCAGTCTGTTTCAAGGTGGCTAACCCATGGACACTAGCTGTTTCCCAAGGGCTTTGTTAGGCCACTGGGGAGCTCAAGCCAGGACTAAAACTGGTTCCAGCTGTGGGGAGCCAACTCTGAATTCACTCTGGGCTGTAGTCCCAACTCCTTGGCTTTCCCGGTCAGAAATCCTCATCACCAGCCTGCACTCCTAACGTGATCAAACTTTTCCCTGCCTGCATTTGAGCTGAGAACAGGTAGTGGAAGTGACTTGGAGGGGTAGGCCACACAGAACAAGGCATCACTGTGTGGTAAGGGGGGCTTACATGCTTCAAATCTTAGTTGTGAGGTAGGCTGACAGCATATATGAGACAATTGGGGATGGAGGGAATGCAGGTGTAAATAGGCCCCACAGAGGAGCAATGTTATTTATTTGTGGTGTTATAGCACCTGTGGGCCTGGGTCGTAGATCACCACTCCATTGTACTAGGCACTGTACAAACACAGAACAAAAAGATAGTCCCTGCCCCCGGGGGCTTACAATCTAAGTATAAGACGAGACAACAGATGAACACAGACAGGGCGGTCCAAGTAAACAAAGAGACAGTACTGATCAGCATGATAGGCAGTGGTCTCTGCACACCAGCAGCCCAACCGTTATCAAGGTGTGTGTGGTGGTGTTTTTTTTTTTTTTTTGGGTAGGCATCATGGCAAAGGAGAGGTTTTTTTGAGAAGGGGTTTGAAAGTGATGAATAATGAGGTGGCTCTGGAGATGTTTACATGGAGTACCTCCCAAACATATTGGGCAGCACTGGGGAGCCTTCTGGGAATTGGAATTTTTTCCCCTTTACTGTGGCTCTGGCACATTGGGTGTTCCTTTCCCCTTCTATTAAATAGGAAAGCTCCATCCTCTCTCATCCTGAGTGGTACAGGACAGAGGAGGTATGTTGCTGGAGCAGGAAAAGCTGTGTGACCATGATCTGCCTCACCCCACAGAAAATGCTTGGCCACAGGTACAGCATGAAGTGGCTCCATGAAACTGCCTGTCTTACCCTCCCGGCTCTGGTAGCATTGCTTCTTGGACCCAGAGGGCTTTGAGTTCAGGCAGCAGCCCATTGGCCCAACCTTCTCGTGGCACTCTGCCTCCAAGGAACGCTCCTTAGGGGAGAAAGGAGAGATGGAATTAACAGGGCCAGAGGCTGCAGGAGGCACCCACTGAGACTAAGCCACACCAGGTTGGAAACTTCTGGGTTAATGACTGATGCTTGAGGCCCTTGCATTATCATTAAAGGTTGCTACTCAAGGGAAAAGACTGCATTTCCACTGTTTCGGATGACATGGCCTTTGGCTCAGGATGCTGTCAGTGTTCATGTCTGGCTAATCAGTCAGAACTAGCAGGCTTGTGTTAAGAGTTTCCAAAATGTTTGTCATTTACAAATCATTACATGCTGTTACATGCTTGTAACAAACTGTTATGAACATGATGGCATGTAGATAACTTGACATGCACACGCCTGTCTACAGCAGACCTTATAGGTCAAATGGTGTACAGGCCTCCCAAATTACAAAGCTAGTGTATGAATAGGAGCCCCCCTGTTCATGCAACCATGCCTCCACCAAAAGTGTAATTTTCATGCAACAATGTATCATTTTGTGACACATTACATTGCACTTCTTGCTGTGCCAGTCTCTGCAAATGCTCTGAGCCTGCCAACTACTGGCAGGCTCTGAAATCTGAAAAGAGAGGTTTCCATTTTAGAACCTTAGCGATTTTCTCCTATTCGTTCTGTAGTGGTTTGTTTCTTTAAGGCTGTTAACTGGCTGTAATCCAATCCAGTCGCTCCCTAGTTACTGTAAGCATTCTATTAATTACAGTAGTAATAATACTTGAAGGCTAATACCATCAATATATGCAGGGCTTGGAAAAACTTCTACCTGACAACTACTATCCAAGGCTGCTGCTAAGAAGGGGGAGGCTGCTGGTTAGCATCTAGTGCGAAGCCCAGAACACCTCCCTTCCAGGCATGTTGTGGGAAGGTGCCTTTGCCACCTCAGGAACCCACCACGAGGATCCACACCTTTTGGCACCATGCTTTGCCAGCTTGTGTCTGGCAAATTCTGGAGTGGTTCATGCCCAACTCCCATTCTGTCTGCTAGAGAAGAAGGTTCTCCCTTCTCTCACCTCAAAGGAGGCATTAAAAGCTACTGTTCCCCTACCCTTACCCCCACATACATCCATCTGCCTGTGGATGGGGGACTCAGTGGGCCATTCTTCATTTCTCCCTTCCCACCCCAAAGGGAAGGGGATACCTGTTTAGTACTGGGCTCTCTGCTCCCTGCTTTGCTTGAAGGGTAAAAGAATAAACGGAGCGGTATGTTGCACCAATGGGCAAGGCAGTTCTTGTCACTAATTTTGACTCTCATTGGTGTGGGGACAATCCCATCCTGTCCCAACACTCCACGTCTTCACAAATGCCATGTGCCAGTTTCCTGCACTCCTCTGTCAGAAATGACACTCTTACTTGCATGAGGCCACAAGGAATCAAAGTCAAAGGAGACAGTGTAAGATGAAGCCAAGTGGCAGCTAGAGATTGATTTTCAGGGTATAAGGTGGTATAATGCCTAGTTTTTGCATGGTAAAAACAATCCCCCCTCCTCCCCCAGTGGGAGTAATTCTCTTGTTGTCATATGAACCTCTTGCGGCCCCCTCCCCCATATAATGTATGCTTTTCCTACTCTTTTTTTTTTTTCTTTTTTCCCCAGTGGGCCTGAGGTGAGGTGATCTCCTTTCTCTGCTGATTCACCCTTCTGCCTAGGGCTCAGAGTTTCCAAGCAGACAAACCCTCCTTGCCTTTGTCTTAAGACTCTTTCTTTTTAGGATCAGTGAGGTGACTAACCCAAAGGCTTTTCCTGCTCTTCTCTCACTTCCCCCACATATTTATCTAGGAGCTTACGTGGCTTCCATCACGGTGGTATCTGTGTGATTCTCATACCATCCTGTATCAAGCATGTTGTGCTACAGACAAGCTAACTCTTGTCTTGTGTAGGAGAGGGACTGAGGAGTGGCATTTGGGAAGCTCAAAAAGCAGAAGGGCGATGCCGGCTGAGGGAGGAAGAAAGTGGATGGGTGTGGAGGGAAAGCTACAGAACCTAAAGGATCTGACATTAAAATACTGGTGTATCTAGCTGCCAACTCTTTCTCTGTTCACAGGCTGGATGTGCCGAATGGTTGAATTGGTCTGTTTTAGTGTGTGTTGGCCTGTGATACAGGATCAGGGAGTGAAAAAGGTATTCAGTCTGGCTTCAGGACAGGGAAAGGAAAAACATATCCCACCACAGAATCTTCAATTTGGTTATGGAGAAACTTATTTTACTGCTTTCACAGACTCCACTCTTGATGTGTGCGGGGCAATAGAGATGTATGCAATTTGAATCATGGCTCTGCCATTTAAAGTGAGGAGGAAAGAAGGAATTTTAAAAGCTGCTGGTGGGAGTTGGCCTGACCCATGCACTGGCTTTTGCCTCTGGAAATGGTCAGACTTTGTTTGAAACCAGGTAACAGACAATCACCTTTGACATCACAGTCCCACAGAGTTGATTGAGTTTTCACTTCAGAGACCCTGATGTCACCGATACACTATGTGGAATGGAGTATGACTCAGACTGTAAAACAAATTTACTGTACAGGCACTGCCTTTGGCACCGAGTCTTGTCATCAGGTAGCGAGGGGGGTTTCTGGAATACAGTTGGCCCCAACACGGGAGTAGGTCTGCCGAGTCCAAAGAGTATCCATGAGACAAAACTAGTTCATGAAACAACCTGGCCTTAAAGGACATTGTCAAAATTTACCTTTAACTTTTTTCCTTACAGCCTTTTATATTGATTACAAATGGAATTTGCTTCCCCATTTTTGGTGCCTGTTTGCATCTTACTTGGCTTGAATCATGAAAGTAGCCCCATCAGTTTCAGTTCCTTATTCTTCTTCTCTAGCACAAGGTGTTTGAGTTTCCATCTGTCTTAGGTACTGATGTGGCCCTGTACAGTATTGGACCACCTCACAATCTTTAATGTGAGGTGAATAAGCGTTATTATCCCTGTGTTACAGGTGGGGAACTGAGGCACAGAGAGATTAAGTGATTTGCCCATGGACATGCAGGAAGTCTGTGGTGGAGCAGAGAATTTAACAGGCACCTCCAGAGTCTTGGACTAGTGTCCCACCACTGACCATCCTAGTCCATTGCTGCAGGGAATAAATTAAATCAAAACTGTCACTGGAGCTAAAAAGCTCACAAACATTTCCAGTCATACTGGGTTTTACAAATCTCCATCTTATTTATTTTTACATCTCTAGTTTGAGCATAAACTCTTGGACAGCATCCCTTTAATATCTTTCATCTAGGGCTATTGAATTGATTTAACCCGTGAGGTTTTTTTCTGATGTCAAATTCTCCTTCCTGCTCTCTTCTCTTCTCTTCCCTTTCCTCACCATTATCAGTGGGAGCTGTGAAGCTAAATTCCTGCTCTCACTGTAAGCTGCTGTTGTTTTCGCTGCTTCCCCATGCTTTGGGTTGAAGTTTGCTGTTCCGCTTAGATTGGCTGCTGGTTCTCATGGTCTGATTACGTTAATAAACTGAGACAATCGTGGAAAGGAAGTACTCAAAAACAGCACTTCTGCTAACAAATTATCAACAGTTATCTTCAGCTTCTTCCTTTTGTAGGCTATTTCACTTGTGCCATTTTTAAAAGTATTTATTCTGAAATCTCCTGTTGGCAATGAATTCTGGCAGCCACTAGCTATCTAAACCTCACCCTGCTTCTGTGTATGGCAGTAACAGACAAGATTGAAATAAGGAAGTTTGTTTACAATCAGATTATGGGAATCTGAGATGGGAATGTAATTTACACAGTGCATGCAAGGAAATGGCTCTTGTGCACAACAAAGTCCTTCACCTAGAACTCTGTGTACAGTACATAACCAAGGATGTCCTCTGTATAAACATTCTTAAGTGGATGTGGAAGGATGGTCTTGAGTCTAAAGCAAAGAGTTAAGAGGTCTTGATTTTATTCCTGGCTCTGCCATGAATTTCCTGTGTGACCGTGGGCAAATCACAATCTTGCTGTGCCTTGGTTTCTTTATCTGTAAAATGAGGACCATTCTTATTTCTAGGCTTTTTCAGATATTACCATAATATCTGAGTGCCTCACAATATCAAGTAAGCCTCCCAACCCCAGTAGTAGGGTTGCCAACTTTGATTGCAGAAAACCAAACACCCCTGCCCTACCCCTTCTCCAAGGTGCCACCACCATTCATTCTATCCCCCCTCCCTTCGTTGCTCGCTCACTCATTTTCACTGGGCTGGGGCAGGGGTTGAGGTGCGGGAGGGGGTGAGGGTTCCAGCTGGGAATGCGGGCTCTGGGGTGGGGGTGGGGATGAGGGATTTGCGGTGCAGGGAGGGGGCTCCAGGCTGGGGCAAGGGGCTGGGGTGAGGGCTCTGGCTGCGGGTGCGGGCTCTGGGGTGGGGCCAGAAATGAGGGATTTGTAGTGTGGGAGGGGGCTCAGGGCTAGGATATGGGAGGAGGTGAGGGGTGCAGGCTCTGTGTGGTGCTTGTCTCAGGCAGCTCCTGGAAGTGGCCGGCATGTCCGGCTTCTGGGTGGAGGGGCCAGAGGGCTCTGCCTGCTGCCTGCGCCTGCAGGCACCGCCCTTGCAGCTCTCATTGGCTGCAGTTCCTAGCCAATGGGAGCTGCGGAGCTGGTGCTCGGGGTGGGGGGCAGTGCACGGAGCCTCCCTGGCTGCCCCTGCACCTAGGAGCCAGAAGGACATGCCTGCTGCTTCCAGGAGCCGTGCGGAGCCAGGGCAGGCAGGAAGCCTACCTTAGCCCTGCTGCGCCACAGACTGGACTTTTAACAGCCTGGTCAGCGGGGCTGACAGAACTGCCAGGATTCCTTTTCGACCAGACATTCTAGACAAAAACTGGATGCTTGGCAGCCCTACCCAGTAGGGTAGATATCAGGTGAGTATTGGCCATAAATATGTACCTACTCACTTCAAAAGTGGATTAAAGCTTAATTAATTGCCATTTGTAAAGCACTTCTGAAATTCTGAGAGAGTCTTACAGATGTATGTGTCTGGTACAGCTCCCCCCTCTGGGACTGTTCATAGGTTTGTTATATAGCATTAAATCGACTGTGGAACTGGTGCAAATTGGTAGTTCTGTAACTAGAAAAAAGCCTTATAAAGAGGGATTAGGTTTGTACTGTGTGATCCCAACTCTGGATAATTTGCCAGGAGACCTCCATAAAGATCCCCTCAAATTGGCAATCTCTTGGTGTCCCCCCCCCCCCCCCCCCCCACTGGCCAAACCTAAGATCTATCAGAAACTCTTGTATCTTATTTTTGATTTAATTTTTGTATATCCAAAATGAAGTCCTCTCCCTTCTTTAGTTTAGCTGGGGAAGGGCTCATTCTGCAGAGTGGTATGTGGAACCACAGACAAATTGCAGATGGGATCTAGCCCTGATATAGCCAAGAGAGATGGAGGGCTGCACCCCATCCCAGGACTCTAATGGCAATTGGTTTTTACTGCTGTACCATCTACTGCCTGGGGGAAAAAAATCTCTCTTCCTCTGTTCAAGCCTTGCCCAGCCATCCTGAATTTTTGCAGATGGGCCCAGTAATTGTGTTACTCTGTATGTGAGAAGAATAAACTCTGCTTTAATGTTCCATTGGTAGGAATATAACAAAGTTTAAACAACCTTTCACTAAGTAATACATCTGAATTCAAGCATGGGAGGCCAGCAATGGGAAGCCTTTGCTGGCTTGAATACTGTTCAACCAGGAACTGCAGACTGGCCATTCCATTAAGGTTCAGCAGGATGCCAATGCTGTCAGGTCTGTAACTTACAGCAAACTGTCTCTATTCAAGTAACTGTCACAGGACGCCGTATTGTGAGCTTAACTCTGACCATGTCATTCCCCTGGGTACTCTACAGACCTGGCCTATAGTTTGAATTTGGCATCCTGCCTTCTTTTGTGGTCCTAACACAGCCTCCTGCATTTTAGAAAAGAGTACTAAAGCTGAGTGTCACAATAACTGCATCTGCTGCGAACCCTGGAGGACTGGGCAAAGGCATTGCTTCTGTTGCCTATGAAGAAGCTTCTGCTAACTCCTTCTGGTCCCACTGGTGATCTTCTGAGCTTAGACCTACACTTGGGTACCAAGTTGGACATTGGCTCATAGCATAACAATTGCATCCATGCAACCTCCATACTTGTTAAGACTGAAGGTTCAAAAATCTGGAGGCTTTATGCAAATGATCTGATATCCTAAATTTGAATATGCACTGCCTTCTTTGCACAAATGGCAGCAAATGTCCTGAATACCATAATTTTAAGAATAATAAGATTGTGGCATGGAATAAACTGTGCATATATCAGAATTACTGTGCTCTGGGCTGGCTCGTGCTTCTGCCTGGGATGGTGTCCAGGTAACTGGTGGTTGATTCCTTACGGCTCTTCCTCAGTTGCTCCTTGACTGGCTGGGTTGGTAGCCCCTGATGCTGGCTGATGCTTGCTCTGGGCTTTGAGGGGGCTATGCTGGTTTCCTGCCATCATTTTGGGGATGCTCTAAGTGGGCTAGCCCCTGGCTGGGTGCACTGCTATGGCAGCCCCTTGTTCCTTGGCAGGTGGAGCTTTGGCCCAGCCTGGCCATGGCTCCCTAGTTACTGCTCGCAGGCCTGTTTGACTGGGGAGATATCTGAACACAGCTCCAAGTCTGTAGCCAAAAGTGCATTGGGGCAGCATGTTCAAGGCTCAGTCTTCTTGGGTTGATCCTAGCAAAAGCCACCTTTACAATAGAGAAGCAACCTGGAGTGTCTCTTGTTCTCCAACTAAGATCTCCTAGGCAGGGGCAGTTCATAAAACTGCTGAAGACAGGAGCTTGCAGGCCAAATCCAGAGACTTAACAGCTCTGGTAACCCTACTGGGGGAGAGAAGGAATAAACTCTAAAGCAGTGGTTCCCAAACTTTAACAACCTGTGAACCCCTTTCACTAAAATGTCAAGTCTCACGAACCCCTTCCTAAAAATGAATTTATCCAGGGATTTTCTCCTTTACCTGAGTATAAATTATAAAAGTAGTGATCTTGGAAATATAAAATTTGTTTTTGACATGCTTATTACACACTATTTATTATTAATTATTATTCATCATTACAGTATTTTATTACATTATGAAAACGGCAACACTCTTCCAAGATCTCACTTTCCTTTCGTAGCTTGTATCATTTTGAATAAGCCTGTTATAAGACAAGGCTCCTATGTTTCATCAAGGAGTATCAGATGTGAAACAGCATGAAGGTATTTAAGAAGACAACTTGAAGAGTTCCTCCTACACAAGCATTCAGGTCTTGAGCAGTCCAGGCAAACAACGCATGTTACAACAAAGCTTAAACTTTATTGTTTTTAAAATTATTATGAAGAACACTAGCTGCCTATTTAATTTTAAAAACAGCAAAAAATATCCACTTCCCTTTCCATTTCTTATAAGGAGTCTTGAAGTTTAAATCTCAGTGTGATAGATATGCTTGCTTTGATCTGCTTAGCTCTTGGAAGTCCAGGGGCTCTGGGCTGCTGGCCCTATGGGGTCCCTATGGACAGCTCTGTCCGCCATTAGGGAATTTTTTCCCGAGAACCCCCTGTAACATTTCGTGAACCCCCAGGGGTTCACGATCCCCAGTTTGGGAACCACTGCTCTAAAGAGTTTAACAATACCTTGCCTTCTTATAGAAATAGACTGGCTAGTTCATGGCCCAGTAAACGCTCTCGTGTGGAAATGGTGACCTTGTTCAACTGCTGCCAATACATAAATGTGGAATGGCCTGCAGCAGGAGGTCTGATACTGAGATAGGATTTTAAGAGTGTGACTAACTCAGAGCATTAACAATTGTAATTAGGCAGGCTAGGTACTGCGCAGTACTTAGTGCTGTGAAGCCTTAGGCTTCCTGGCACAAACTGACTGCTTTATTTAGGAAGGAAAATTTTACCCTCCGTACACAATGCTGTATCGCTGGCTAAGTGCATAGGAAGAAAAAACCCCTCTGAACTGGTGTTGGATACTACAGATAGCAGGGTGGCAGGCTGTACAGTACAATGGAAGGGGGAGGACACATTACCTGGGTCCTATCCTGCTGGTTTGAGGCAATTTGTTTGTTTGCCTACCTTGTGGTGGGTGCTGGCATACAAAATACTTATGACCCCTTTCTGTAACTGTAGGAATTAACATAGGATTTGATGCACTGGATCAGACTTCTGGTATGGCTGGCAGATGCCATGTCTCAGGTGGTGGCAGGTACAGCCTTAGCTATTTTCCACCCAAGAAACCATTTTTGGCATGCATTCCCCTCACCCTCCCTGCCAGTGGCCAGTTGAGACCGAATACACCCCTGTATTCACACCGTACATGCTACTATGATAATCTTTGTACAAAATATGCCTTGTGAGTTATAACTTACACTAGAAACTCACTGGTCAATAATATCATGGTGAAACGTATGTAGCAATATTAAATGTAAAGTTATAAATTCCCCTTGAATTATGTTGGTAGCGCACATTCAAACCCATATAGGCCTGGTTAAGCAGATCTCACTCACACTCACACCAGAGAAGACAAAGGAAACCAGCCCTTGAGACTTTGGGGGCAGATCCTGACTTGTGAATTTGGTCAGCTATGTTGGTGGGAACATGTAAGGATTTCACCCTGAACCACATCTAGTTTAAGTCTTAGCTACTAGGAAGCGTTGTATCTTTATTTCTCTTGTAACCATTTCTGACTTGAATGCCTTAGATTTTAAGTGAGTACAGGTATATCTCTATGTAGTTAAATAAACTTGTTTTATTCTTTAATCAAAACTAATCCTGTGTTGTATTTAAACTGAATTGTTTGGTAGCTCCAATTAAGGTAGCAAACTGTTGTGTATTGACCCCTTACAGGGACAATGGACCTATAATATCTGAACTGTCCAGGAGCGGGCTGGACAGTGCAGAACATGTGCTTTTGGGGAAAATCCGGGAGTGGGAGTGTGTTGGGGTCACCCTGCAAATGGTAACCAAGGCAGGTGGAAGCGAGTGTGACTGGAGTGTTGCTGGCAGGCTGCGCTATACACAGAGAGGTTGTGACCTGCATGCTGTTTGCGTGGGGTGCTACTTATCTATCCTTGTTGCATGAAATCCGTGCCTGTTGCTTTAGAGAAAAGCCACGACCCTTGTGGCTCCTGCTCCCAAAGCACCTAGCCAGTAACCTGCCAGGTATGAGATTTAATTACCCTTATCTTATTTTCTCACTCTTGCACCTTTGCATCTGCACATTATTTGTGTTGTCCTCTAATGTGATGGTGGCTAATGCAGGTCCCTAGGCCTGAGCCAGGGTGGAATATGCCACAGAATAAACAGTCTCTGTGGGGAGCAATTGTGAGTGATGGCTTTATTTGCCCTTCTTTCACATGGCAGTTTTCTTCCAGAGGAGATGGCAAACAGAGGATAATAGACTGGTTGGCATGTACAAATGCTGTTTTGCTACTCCCTGTGCAGTAAGTGCACGTATTATGCAACAAGTTTCTGTTTACTGCATACTTCTCCCGTAATCAGGGTTGGCATCCAAAGCCGGAAACAGATTAGCACTTAGAGCCCCTGAAACAATGTGTGAATTCCATGCTGGTGCTCCCATTAGTCCATACCCTATACTACCAGCTCTATTGCAGAGACCAGCTCCTTTCCCTGTCCTTTTAGAGCAGGGGTGGCCAACCTGTGGCTCCGGAGCCGCATGCATCTCTTCAGAGGTTAATATGCAGCTCCTTACCTAGACGCTGATTCTGGGACTGGGGCTATAGATGTTAATTTTCCAATGAGTTGGGGGGTGCTCACTGCTCAAGCCCCTGCTCTGCACCAAGCCCTGCCCCCACTCCACCTCTTCCCCCAAGCCCCTGCCCCTTCCCCATAGCCAGCCATGCCCTCGCTTGTCCCCCATCCACCCCATAGCATCCTGTGCATGTGAAGCAGCTGATTGCGGGGGGAGAGGGGAGTAGGCGCTGATTGTTGGGGGCTGCCGGCAGGCGGCAGGCTGGGGAGGGGATGGGAGGCTGCTGACGTATTACTGTGGCTCTTTGGCAATGTACTTTGGTAAATTCTGGCTCCTTCTCAGGCTCAGGTTGGCCACCCCTGTCTTAGAGGAAGTAACCAGCACAGTAGAAAATGGATGTTTCTGGAGGCTACTAGGAGCAATAAAATGCTGTGGACCAAATTCGTCCCAGCGGTAAATCTGAAGTCTACTTATGCCAAGAAAGAACTGAAGCCAGTGAGTTACAATGGGAATGAACTTGATCCACATTATCTAGCTCTGTTTCAAAGGTAGTTTTAAGAATTGCTGGCTGAGACTCTATTCTAAGACAACTGCAGAATGAAATACCAATTTGACAGGGATGGTCTGTCTCTCAGAGAAATGGAGGTCTAATGAAGGCAAAGCTACAATGAAGATAAAGTACCCCATAACTGACTAATTTTAAAATATAAAGGATAATCAGAGTCAGTCTGATCTCTTGTGAAGTAGCTGTATCACTGGGGCAGGAGAGCAGTGGAGGAAATCCAGTGGTATCTGTGGGCAAGGTGTGGAGAAGGGTATTACAGGCCCTAAAAACTCCACATAACTACAAGAGGAGGGTGTAGGCTTCACTGTAAAGTCAAACCATTGTGCTTTATTGTATCTAAACTGCTTTGCCTAGGGAGTTGGTTGGCAACAATTACACACACACACACACACACACACACGCACAAAGACAGCCAGCAGAGGTAGGAAACAACTGACTTTAAAAACTGGCATTGGGTGTGGAGGCCCAGTTTTGGGGACCAAGAAGGGCTGAAAGAGAGGTTTGACTTTACAGTGAGGCCTACATCCTCCTCTTGTGTTTTATCTTCATTGTACCTTTGCTTTCATTGGACCCCCATTTTGAAAGGTATGAGCCAATGGGGACAGCTTTTCCCTGCCTTATTAGTTAGTAGAGGTTAGCAAGCTTTCAGAACTGAGGGAGTGGGGAACTGGAGACGGCTTCTGCCGTTAGCACATATTTGAAATCCTCCTCTGTCTGTGTGACTATCGGTTCTATTAAAACTGCCTGTTTTGTTTTGTTCTGTTTGTTTTTAAAGTAAACTAACCAAAGCGTTACAACATCTTGTAAGACATTTAAAATGGTTGGCACACCATCATTTTTCCTATATCAACTTAAGGAATTGGCTCCAGGATTGGCGCCAGGATGACAACATGGGAGTTCCTGGCTTCCATTCCTCTGCTCTGACTACTAACCCATGACACAGTTTATCATACTATACACATTTTTAAAATATAGCGACTTGAAAAGCTGTGTAAATCCAGTGTAATGAAGTAGACCTATACCAGATAAAGTTATTCCAAGAGAAGCACATAACCACATGGGCTTATGGAAACCATCACAAATTCCTGTATTTAACAAATCCATGAAGAATGTTGTGGAGCACTATAAAGCAATCTTAATTTCTTATTGTGAGAAGCTTAGGATGACCTCTATCTTTGGGGTGAATTTGTAGGTCTTCCTAAAAAAGTGGCAAAAAAGCTTCTTAGCGCCACACACCATCGCATCTTTGACTTCCAAATAGTAACTAAAACTTAGTTATCGACTATCTTAATTTTCCCTTCCTTGATAGGTTTTTTCCTCATTCAGCTAGTTTCCCATGTCAGGAAAGCAGCTGACAAAACATAGGAGCTGGATCAGATAACTGATCAATTGAACACACTATCATTTGGATTATCTATTTCTTGTCTCTCTCCTTCTTTTTTTTTTTTTTTAAATACAAGGTGGAATCCAGGGTTTGCTGGTTTTTCTTTTTGTTCTAGTTACACCCACACATGGATATTTCTGCAATAGAAATGCAATTAGGAGTCCACTTGGGTAAAGAACAAAAAAATGAATGACACTGATGAGGAAATACAGCAAGCAGAAGATCTAGAGAGTTTGGGGAGATATGCAAAGTGAGCAAGACCCAACAGCAATACATTTTGCTTGGCACATATTCCAAATTGTTATCTGCTACCAATTGTGGCTGTAAACTGTATCTCAATGTTTTGCTTATTGACTGTTGCCAAGGAGAATCTGCAGGTTAAAGCAAAGTTCAGAATCCATAGTGTATTAAGTTGATGTTGTCTCTAAGTGAGGTGCTCCTTTTCAAACAGATGAGCTGTATTGTGACTTGCTGTTCATTACTGAATGTTTTAGAATATGCTTATATGAATGCTTATGGACTAAGGAGTGTTGAAAACAGCATGGTTGGGTGAAGATTCTGAGCAGCCTTGCATGTATGGTGCCTCTTGTGTTTAGATGTCATTATTTGTACTACATAGCATCTCGTTGTGGTCCTGTAGGGCAGGAGTGCTTTACTCTGCAGTGATTCTTGTGGCTACTCAAGGAGCAGCATTGATGAACTTTGAAAGAAGTCCCATCCAGCCCTTGTTGGCCAAAGAGGCGGTGGTTGGTTTAGTGAACCTCCATAGAGAAATCCTTTGAGGTTGGTCTAAACTAGACACCACTTTCCCCAAATTTCCCACCAGTGCCTTCTCTACTGTAGACAAGGCACCGGTGTTTCTACCACCATGTCATCTAGTCTGGGTCTGGGCAGAGTTAGAGAATGCAGTGACTAAAATGCTAGCACCTTGTCTGTCCCTGTTAGTGCTACAGGTAGGGAAACTTGAGGGGAAAATAAGACTAGAGTAGGCAAGGCTTTAAGTTGCAAGGCAGAAAATGGATACCTGATGGAGAGCAGCATAGTAAAAATTGCATGGATCACTGGAGCGAAAGAACTGAAATATAAAACCGTGAGCTAAGCCAAGCAATAAATTGAAACACTAATTTCACTAAATCTTTCTTCTTCCACATACCTACTCCACCATTTATATTGTAGCCTGAACATGGAACCATTTTTATCACATAGTAGAATGTGTACGACTGTACACATTGAGCCAATTTAGCAATTAAGAGCATGTTTCAGCCTTTAAGAGAGGGAAACAGGGCTATGGCTCATTCATCCATGGAAGACAGGATATAAGGTATTAAGGGAACCTGCATTAAACAACCACTCGGGACGAGCAAACATCATTCTAGTTGAAGGAGCTTCTCTAGCAGTCTTGCAAGTGTAGTGTGAACCTGTGGAGGATCTACTGAGTGACACTTGATGCCACAAAACTAGTGTTATGAAGATGATGGGAACTTGTTTAATTTATTATTAAATTCAGTGGAAACAAAGTTTAAAATAACAAGGAGTACTTGTGGCACCGATGAAGTGGGTTTTAGCCTACGAAAGCTTATGCTCAAATAAATTTGTTAGTCTCTAAGGTGCCACAAGTACTCTTGTTCTTTTTGCTGATATAGACTAACACGGCTACCACTCTGAAAAGTTTAAAATGTAAGTTACATAAAGGAAAACAACCCACTGGTTTCATAGTCCTAGAGTGCGATTTTTATATTCTCTGTGTGGCTATCTGATGTTTGAGTAGGCCCTATAATGGAGTCCTAAATGAGTTAAGTCTCTAATCTAGGGATCAGCCTGAACCAGAGAACTGCAAACCTTTCCTCTGCACCCAGCTCTCAACCTGGAAAATCCAGATCAGCACTTCGTTACTGAGACAGAGCTCCTGTGAAGGCGCTCTTGGAGTGAACAAGAAGCAGCTAGTAGGGAGGGTATTTTGAGTGAGGGGACCTCTTCTCTGGAACTTGCTTTCCCACCTTAGTCTGACAGAGCCTGGGTCTGATGCTTGTTAGGGCCCGATCCCTGAAGAGGTGGGTTGAAAATGGTAAAGAAGATTTTAAGTTTGGTGTGTTGGGATGATTGCAACATGGGCTTTGGCCCTCCTGGATTTAAATGTATGTTTGTAGTTTTGTTTGTGTAGATAATTCTTTCCCTCAGAAATAATCTTGCTTGTTGCAAGTCACCATTGCTCCCAAACAAATCTAGGATCCCTCTTTGTTCAAAGAAAATCTAGGTAAATCCCATTCTGAATTTCTCCTCCTTCCCATCCCCTGGATGGACTAGTAACAGCCCAGCACAACACATGGGAACTCTCCAATGCTGGTGAACTGTCTATACCGGGACTGGTACAAGCATGTAGTGTAGTGGCTACTACTGTAATCACTGTTTTTGCTTTCCTTCTCCACCCTCATCGCTGTACTGACTAGTGTGGTAATGAAACAAAGCCTTTGGAATGTTCCAGGATTCTGCTGGAGGAGGGAGGGCAGCAGTACTGCCAGCATAATTACAGAGGAAACTTGTGCCATGGTTACTAGCTAGCTCTATCCTGCATGCTGTGTTGGATTTGCTGTTCCAAAAAAAAGTTAATCTCGCTCTCAATGCACATACTTTTATGGAACCTGAATAGTGGGAAGTGGGGCCTGTTTAATGATGAGGGAACGGAGACCTTTGTTGATTGGCCTGTCAAATAGTGCAGGCCATCATGGCACGTGGTTGCCAAGATGCAGACAAAGTGTAAATTCAAGGTGCTCTCGGTCTCCTGGACACCAGCTGTGTTGCAGTCAGTTCTCACTTTGGCTTGTGCCTCCTTGGCACTGCTGTCCTCTCTTTATTCCAGCACTGGGCTCTCTGTATGGCAAAGTAGTCTGTAAGAACTAGTGCCGTGCCCCCATCTCTTTCACACGGGTTTAATGGTCTGTTAAAGGTGTGCAACTGCTGAAGAGATATCCAGTGTGCTCGCAACTTTGCTGCCTCCCACCCCAATCAGTAGCAGTGATTCACCTCTGCCAATCTCTTGATGAATATATGCACTGCTTGCTGATTTCCATCTCTCGATGTTCCCTCAGAAGTGGAACTTGACATCATTCTGTTTGTGTGTGATGGCATTAACCATCTGACTTCCTTTGCAGTTATAGGCTTGTATTGGAGGGCAATTTCTTCCGATCTTAAGGGGAAGGTTGCCATGCCTTTGGTATGTGAGAGTTTAGAGCCTTTATTCCCTTTTAGCAAAGTTGCCACTTACTGGAGTTTGGCAGATGGAACAGACTCAGTCATCTGTACTTGGCAGGATGGCATGTGGTACATTGTATCACATCAACAGATCATGTGAAATATCACAATGGAATGGCACTTCTTCAGACCCTGAAACTGAAGTTAAATGTTCACTTCATTCTCTTGCCAATGGGACTCTTGGAGCCAAACTAAGTGTAAAAATGTAATAAGAAAAGCCAAAAAGGAGTTTTGAAGAACAGCTAGCCAAAAACTCAAAAGGTAATACATTTTTTTTTTTAGGTACATCAGAAGCAGGAAGCCTGCTAAACAACCAGTAGGACCCCTGGACAATCAAGATACAAAAGGAGCACTTAAAGACGATAAAAATCATTGCAGAGAAACTAAATGAATTCTTTGCTTCAGTCTTCACAGCTGAGGATGTTAGGGAGATTCCCAAACCTGAGCCATCCTTTGTAGATTAAAAATCTGAGGAATTGTCACAGATTGAAGTGTCACTAGAGGTGGTTTTGGAATTAATTAATAATCTTAACAGTAACAAGTCACTGGGACCAGATGGCATTCACCCAAGAGTTCTGAAAGAATTCAAATATGAAATTGCAGAACTATTAACTATAGTTTGTAACCTGTCCTTTAAATCTGCTTCTGTATCCAATGACTGGAAGATAGCTAATGTAATGCCAGTATTGAAAAAGGGCTCTAGAGGTGATCCCGGCAATTACAGACCGGTAAGTCTAACGTCAGTACCGGGCAAACTAGTTAAAACAATAGTAAAGAATAAAATTGTCAGACACGTAGAAGAACATAAATTGTTGGGCAAAAGTCAACATGGTTTCTGTAAAGGGAAATCATGTCTTACTAATCTATTAGAGTTCTTTGAAGGGGTCAACAAACATGTGGACAAGGGGGATCCAGTGGACTGAGTGTACTTAGATTTCCAGAAAGCCTTTGACAAGGTCCCTCACCAAAGGCTCTTACGTAAATTAAGTTGTTATGGAATGAGAGGGAAGATCCTTTCATGGAGTGAGAACTGGTTAAAAGACAGGGAACAAAGGGTAGAAATAAATGGTAAATTTTCAGAATGGAGGGGGTAACTAGTGGTGTTCCCCAAGGGTCAGTCCTCGGACCAATCCTATTCAACTTAATCATAAATGATCTGGAGAAAGGGGTAAACAGTGAGGTGGCAAAGTTTGCAGATGATACTAAATTGCTCAAGATAGTTAAGACCAAAGCAGACTGTGAAGAACTTCAAAAAGATCTCACAAAACTAAGTGATTGGGCAACAAAATGGCAAATGAAATTTAATGTGGATAAATGTAAAGTACTGCACATGGGGAAAAAATAACCCCAGCTATACATACAATATGATGGGGGGCTAATTTAACTACAACTAATCAGGAAAGAGATCTTGGAATCGTCGTGGATAGTTCTCTGAAGACGTCCACGCAGTGTGCAGCGGCAGTCAAAAAAGCAAACAGGATGTTAGGAATCATTCGAAAAGGGATAGAGAATAAGACAAAGAATATTTTATTATCCTTATAGAAATCCACGGTATGCCCACATCTTGAATACTGCGTACCGATGTGGTCTCCTCATCTCAAAAAAGATATACTGGCATTAGAAAAGGTTCAGAGAAGGGCAACTAAAATGATTAGGGGTTTGGAACAGGTCCCATATGAGGAGAGATTAAAGAGGCTAGGACTTTTCATCTTGGAAAAGAGGAGACTAAGGGGGGATATGATAGACTATATAAAAGCATGAGTGGTGTGGAGAAAGTGAATAAGGAAAAGTTATTTACTTGTTCTCATAATATAAGAACTAGGGGCCACCAAATGAAATTAATGGGCAGCAGGTTTAAAACAAATAAAAGGAGTTTCTTCTTCACACAGTGCACAGTCAACCTGTGGAATTCCTTGCCTGAGGAGGTTGTGAAGGTTAGGACTATAACAGAGTTTAAAAGAGAACTAGATAAATTCATGGAGGTTAATTATATTCATGGCTATTAGCGAGGATGCATAAGGAATGGTGTCCCTAGCCTCTGTTTGTCAGAGGGTGGAGATGGATGGCAGGAGAGAGATCACTTCATTACCTGTTAGGTTCATTCACTCCCTCTAGGACACCTGGCATTGGTCACTGTCAGTAGACCGGATACTGGGCTGGATGGACTTTTGGTCTGACCCAGTATGGCCATTCTTATGAGCCAAGAGGCTTTTTTCCAACTGCAGTTGGGAAGTGTTCAGAACCTCCTAATGCAGCACACAGTTAGGTTGAATAAAGTCTAGCAGCCTTTCTCTGCACTGCACAGAAACTGATCTTGCTTTGAGCAATTCATGGGACTAAAACATCCACCATAAGTGGCACTTACCCCAGGCTTCAGAGGAGAACTATTCTGCAAACAGACTTTTCTCTGCCTCAATGGGAAAGAAATACTCCATTCCCCTGAAACAGTTCAAAGCACCAGTGTGCCACAGTGATTTGACCATGTTTTGGGGCCACTTCCATAGTACACATTCACATTCATAAAGGGAGCCCCTTATCGAGAGTTGACTCATGTAGACTTTTTTAAATATAGCCACTTGATGTAACATTATAGATGTTGAGATAATGCATGCATCTTTAGGAAGCTCACATGGCAATGTGTTGTAGGACTGAGCAACCACCGGGTGACCGGTTTCTTCCCTGGGACTAGACGGACTCAGGGGGAGAGGAGAAGGGAAGGGTTGCAACTGAGACTGCACTGCTTGACTTGCCATCCAATTGGGCCACCACAGTCCTCCCCTGCATTAGGTGGGAACGATGGTAAATCTGGTCCTCCAGTTTGCTAGCTAAGAAAAGTGTTTTCAGCTGCTCAGCTGAGGAGGCTTCCAACAGGCCACTTCACCTTGAAGGGTGCCTTACAGTACATGCTAGCTACATATGCTAAACAATCTGTTCCACCTTGCATTTTGTTGTGATGCTAGGCGTACCTTTCCCAGACCCGAAGAAGAGCTCTGTATGGCTCAAAAGCTCTCTCTCGCCAGTAGTAGTTGGTCCAGTAAAAGATATCACCGTACCCACCTTATTTCTCTGAATGATTCATGCAGTTTGGATGCAGACAGATGGGAGCAGTTTGCGAACACATCTGTTGATTAGTTGGATGATGTGTACTTTGCCTGCCTGCACAAGGCTGTATAGGGAAGATGCTGTTTGGATGGTGAAATCGAAATATTTTCTCTTAATAGCAGTTAGTCCTACCTTTCCATTTTAGTCCTGCCAGGTGCCTTGTCCTTGTCGGTAGTATTGTCCACAATGGTGGCTGCAGCTCCAAAGGCTCTGTAGCCCTGTTTAGCTGTAACGTCTTTTGAAAGTACCCTCAGCTCATATTCTTGGCTGCTGAGCTGTTCACTGAAGTGCAGGTGCCTCTTTGACATCTTGGTGCAGCTTTGGAACCCTCTCCCTTCCCCACAGTGCAATGAATTATCGCCTGGGAGGTGCCTGAGCAGATGCCCTGTGTGGTTCCTTAACCTGAGAGGTGGATGCTAAATGAACAGCTGTGATTGCATACTATCTTCCCCTTGGCCTTTTAGGGTGGGAGACTTCTCTGTGATGACTAGGTTCCTAATCACTCTTAATCGTTGATTCTTAGGTCTCATAAGAGACAGCATGAGGAGAAACAGGACAGTACCTTTTTATCATCATCTTGTACTCAATGACTTGTAGCAGCTAACCGGGCTGGATTAATGCATAGGAATGAGGCATGTGCCAAGGGCCCAAATTCGTGGGAGAGGCCCCTCACCAGCCATACAGTGCACTCACTGCAGCCGGAAACGAGTGTTCTTCCTGCGCAGGGCACTGCTCACCGTGAAACAGGGGTGGCCAGGCTAAATTTGAGTGGCATTGTGATCCCAGGCACCAGATCACAATGCCACTCACTCAGATTTGGAGAGCAGTGGCAGGATGAGCAGCCCGCTCTGGCAGATCCAAAGTATGGCTAGTCCAACTGCGATGAGTATATTGTATGGCAGCTTGTTCATGAAAAGATAGGGGCCCAGAAATGGTATGTTTGCCTAGGGCCCAGAGATGCATTAATCTGGCCCTGGCAGCTGAACAACTTGAACAGGCTGGGCTCTCTCTCTGGATTCTCAGGCTGTAATAGTCACCATTTCCTTTGGGTCTTTTTTGCTCCTCACAGTCACTTTGTGGGTGGGGGTTGCCTTATTCATCCTTCATCTAGGATGGAAAGCTAGGTTATAGCCATCTTGAACAGGTCTGTAGTTTTCTTTACATAGAACAGGCTTATTAAGAAGGAATTTTAGATGTCATTTCAGTTAGATATAATATCGTTGTTGCTGTGTGCTATGAAATGTTTTTATAGTACCCATAAGTGTGCTTGCTGCTTCAAAGAAAACACTCAGTCCTTGAAGAGCTCACAATCTCAATAACGAACATGACAGCTAACACTGAATAAAACAAAAATCAGAGAGTAGGGAAGCACATGGGTCATAGATGTTGTTACTCAGTTCTGGCAAATAATGTGGGTCTTGATCGTTCAAAGGCTTTTTTTTTAATGCAATGTAATACCCCAGAGGTAACTGCACTTGTGCAAGAACTTTTTAAAACGTGTAAAGTTGTGGTGCACAAGGTGAAGGAATTATTCAGTAAACATTTCTATTTGATGTATGGGAGAAAGGGGGCACCTCCCTTAGATGGCTTTGAGGCTTCTGTTGTTGGCAGCAAGTCCACCTGTAGTTAATATACAACCAGAATGTCCACAGAAAACATGGATTTCAGTAGCTGTTGCTTGAACCCTGACAACTTCTTTTTGGAAAAGGGGGGGAGGGGAGGAGTTGTTTTGTGTTGCCTTAAACAGCAAATATAAACCCAACTGCAAGTCCCTTAATGTAAAGCTGACCTTCTTCTAAATCAAATTCTGTATAAACCTTCCCTAGCAAATACTGCAAATGGGATAATGGTCTAGAAACACTGCAGTGGTAATACTGTAAACTGTAATGTCAACCATTGCTGCAGTTTGCTCAGGGTTAATACAAGAGCCTGAACTTAATAATAATAATAATTAATAAAACTGTCCCTCTTGAAATATTGAACAAATGCCACATGATTATACTCTTTTTTTCCCCATGACACTACTAGGTGTTTATAATCCTGGTATCTCAATGGGCCCAAAGAATATGCTAGTGGTAGTGCTTGATTTCTGCTCTTTTCTTTGAGGTTCAGTACTGAATACAGTTCCTCCAGCTGAGGGTGGATCCTTGATTTTATACAATTACATCATAATATTGCTGGTGATAGTTTTCAACCCATTTCTTGAGTCCTGACATCTTGTCTGCCTTTCTGATGGTTGTTGCATGTTAAGCAGAGGAATTGGTAAGCTGTCCATACCGATACCCAGATCTCTCTTCCTGAATGGTCACAGTTAATTTAGAATCCAACAAGATGTATGACTAGTGCAAAATTTTCTTGCAGATGTGCATCACTATGCATTGATCAGCAGTGAATTTCATTTGTCATGGTGTTGCCTAATTACCAAGTTTTGTTAACTGAGGAAGTTCAGTAGGAATTTTCTGGGCTTTACTAATGTAAATAGTGTTGCCACGTGCTGTTCCTGTTCCAGGTCATGAATAAATACACAAGGACCAGTGTCATGCAATGTGTGCCCAAAGTTCCCTACTGTTTAATCTTTTGCCATAATGGAAATTGACCATTTATTCCTCCTCTTGTTTTCTGTCTTATCCAGTTTCCAGTCCAAAAGAAGACATTGCTTGTTTCCCTGAGTACTTGAGTTCTTTGATAATCTCTAGTGAGTCACTTAGTCAAAGGCTCTTCAACACTCCAAGTCAACTGACATCTGGCTCTCACTTATCCACTAACCGGTTGAGGTACCCAGAGCTCTTTGGGGCAATGACTCTTCTCTTCTCTCTCTTCTCTTCCCTCCCCCCCCCCGCCCCATGTTTGATTAGAGCCTAATGCAATGGAGTTCTGTAGTATGAATAATACTATTACAAATGCTACTGCAATATAAATAGCTAATAGTAGTGAGGCACAATTCTCCTTTACAGAATATATTACCATCACATCATGTTTGTTGAGGTGTTTGACTTGCTATGGAAGTAAGGCTTACTGGCTTTTATTTCCCTGGGGTGATCCCTACGGCATGCTGCATTTAAAAAAAAAGTACACCACTTGTTACACTCCCAGCCTCTGGTATGATAGGTGATTGTATACTTTTATTAGAAGCTCAGCTATTTGAGGCCTGGTCTATACTTAAAAGTTAGGTTGACATAGCTACAGTGCTCGGGGTGTGTGGGAAAAATTCACACCCCTCAGCACCATAGCAATGCCAACCTATCCCCTGGTGTAGAAACAGAAGAACACTGCCATTGACCTTGCTACCATTGCTCAGGGAGATGGAGTTCCTACAGTGATGGAAGAACTGTTGTTTTAAGAAGTGCCTGAACTATGGTGCTACAGCAGCATAGCCACAGTACTCTAGCTGTGCCACTGTAGTGCCCGTAGTGTAGACCTGGCCTTAGTTTACACCCAACTGATCTGAAGTAACTTACCTTTTAGTCTAGCACCACTTTTTTTTGATACCTCCATCCCTGGCAGTACTCCATTACCTAAAAGATGATGATTGGGATAGATATCTCCCCAACATCCTCTGTGGTGAAGATGGATGTAATTCAGGCAGATCATGTCTTGCTTTATTAAAACTCTAAGCAATAACTACAGTGGTGAAGTCTCTGCCAGACTTTGGTGGTAACTGGGGTTGCCAACTTTCTAATCCCATGAAACTGAACACCCCTTCCCCACCCCCTTCCCCAAGGCCCCACCACTTCTCTGAGGCACCCCCCCCACTCGCTCCATCCCCCTTCCTCCATCACTCACTCTCCCCCACCCTCACTCTTTCACTGCCCAGGAGGTTGGGGTCCAGGAGGGGGGTGAAGGCTCCGGCTGAGGAGTGGTTTGGGATGCAGGAGGGGACTCAGGGCTGAGGTTGGAAGTGTGTGGGGGGGTGCAGTTGCGGGCTCCGGGAAGGAGTTTGGGTGCAGGAGAGGACTATGGGCTGGGGCAGATGGTTGGGATGCGGGAGGGGGCTCAGGGCTCCAGCTGGGGGTGCATGTTCTGGGGTGGGGCTGGAGATGAAGGGGTTGGGGTGTGGGGGGTCTTTGGAGTGCGGGGTCCCAGCAGCGCATACCATGGCTCCCAGGAAGTGACTGCCAGGCCCCTCTGGTCCCTAGGCACATGGGCAGCCAGGCAAGCTCTGTGCCCGCAGGTGCCGCCCCCACAGCTCTCATTGGTCACGGTTCCCAGCCAATGGGAGCTGTTGAGCAGGCACTTGTGCAGGGGCCGCACGCAGAGCCTCCCTGGTGGCTCATGCGCCTAGGGGCCTCAGGGACCTGGTGGCCACTTCCGGGAGCTGTGCAGAGCTAGGACAGGTAGGGGGAGCCTGCCTTAGCCCCGGGCCCCTGCTGCACCACCGACTGGACTTTTAATGGCCCACTCGGCGGTGCTGACTGGAGCTGCTGGGTTCCCTTTTCGACTGGGCGATCTGATCGAAAACCAGACACTTGGCAACCCTAGTGGTAACAGGCTATGTCTTAATTCTAGGGCTGTCAATTAATTGCAGTTAACTCACGCGATTAACTCAAATTAATTACGGTTAAAAAATTTTGCTGTGGGGAGAGCTGCTGACTTAACGTAAACTTTGGATTTGTTCGGTTCTGTTATAGCACTACGCTTCTGCAACCACAGGCGGGCAATGATAATCTTAGGGCTTGTCTATACAGAGCAGCAATACACACTACAGGGGTGTGATTGCTAAAGTGCATGAATGTGGTGCTCATTAACAGGTCCACGTAAACACTGCTGTAGTGCTTTTTCAAACAATGATATGTTAGAGCACGCTAGCAGGGTCTACACAGACCAATTTAATGCACGTTAATGCAATTGGAAATCATAACCCCATAGGGTGCGTTACCGTATCTTGTAAACAAGCCCTTACACTTAAGAGCTAGTACTCTTGTGGGTATGTCACTAGCTCCATTCGCTGCTAGCGGTGCCTCCTGCTGGCCATCCTGGGGATTAGCTCTGCCAGCTTGTGTTCTCCCTTGGGTGTTGTCTTCATCTGTCATGTCTCCCTCTGCTGCCCTGGTCACTCCAAGAACTGCAGTCTCCTTTTCATGGCTTGGCCCTCAGGCCAGATCACTAAGGTCCTCCTCTTCTGGGGAATTCAGTCTTTTCAGACCTCTTGTCTGTCTGGTGCCTCAAACACCTTTGCCAAGCCCCAGTGGCTATTAGGGGAACCCAGGCTCACCCTCTACACTGGGTTCCAGCCCAGGGACCCTACAACAAGCAGCCACAGTCCTACCTCCTGCTGCTGTTGCCCTGGGCTTCTTCCTACATATCTGGCTTCGCCAGCCTCCAACTCCTTCCACTCATGGAGTGATTGCAGCCTACTTGCTTTCAGCCTTTCCCAGCAGCCCCCCCCCCCCCCCCCCCCGGGCCCTGCAGCCAACTACCTGGCTTTACACAGGCCCTGCCTGTTTCTGCACAGCTGAGCCTGTCCTTAATTAGCTTCCTCCAGCCTAAATCTTCCCTGCATGCAGCCCAATTAGCTGATTGGGCTCACCTGGCTTAATTCAGCTCTTGCAGGGCTAGTGTGGGGAGTCCACCCCATCACAGGGTGTCTTTCTTTCCTGACCTTAAAGATGTTTCCTTTTAGAATTCTGCCAACTTTTGGATCCTCAGTAATTTGCTTGTAAAGCATATCCTATGGTGTGATACCAGCTGGAGTAACCTCTGGGTCAATTAACCTGGGAAGGCTCTTGAACTGTTTCTGACAGTGTATCCAGGTTGACTTGTTGGTCAAAAACACCTAGAGTTTCCCTTTGAGGATCCGTCCTGGTCTATTTTAACAGCAAAACTCTTCCAACAAGGCTCAATTCTTTGTTATCCCTGGGTGAGAATGTATCGGGCTCAAACTGAACTTGGTTCCAGTCTTTTTCCCTCCAAAAATGGATGTGTAATGGGGTAGAGGGGATGTACCTTGAAGTAGAAAACATTAGAAACTTAAAGGTAACCTTTCTAGTTAACGGTAGGGAAGCTTCTTGTCAGATAATATGACCAGGTGTGCAGCTATACCAGCGACCTGTATATTTCTTCTGCATTAGGGCATAAGACCACATGTAAATTGCCCAATAAGTTAATAAGCACTTTAACTATCTAATCTATCTAGTTGGAGCAGTCAGTGTCTCAGGAGAAGCACCATATTCCACCATTCAGGGGAGTGGGGAAGAAGAATCTTTCACCTTCCCTCCCCTGCTAGATTATTCTACTGTGCATTTCTCAATCTCTACCTGCGGGTGTTTTCTTGGCATTCAAGTGACATGCCAATGAAAGTAAGTTTTGAAGGTGTGAAGCAAGCTCTGCTCTCAGCACCAATTAATTTACAGAGTACTAGGTGCTACTCTTCAAGACCTCATGAAGCACACTTGCACCACAAAGATAAATGAAGGTTGTTGTGGGGTCTTAATAGACTCTCAGTACTCAGTTAAGCTTGGGTAAGTTGTGGGGGGGGGGAGAGATGAGTGGTGCAGAGACCCTTTAAGATCTAGGTAATCTTGGCAACAGAGGAGGTGCTCAGTATTTAAATTTAGTGCAGGCAGGGGGAAGAAAATTCCCTCTAGCATCTGGTTTGTATTACAGCTCTCTGCTTCAGAAAAGGGTGTGTTTACACTGAAGAGCTCTGGTGCCTAGCAAGGGGAGCTCTAATGCTGTTAGCTTCTGAGAGCTTCTGTGGCTTGTGGTCAGCCTTGCAACTGCTCCAGTGTCCTTCCATTGTACTCCTTAAATAGTTCCTGTTATCTGCTATCCAACAAGGCTTTGCCATGTGGTGTGGCTTCTTGGTCACGGTTGTTTCTTAACAAACTAGACATAGTTGTCAGTCTCCTAGGTCTGTTTAGGAAAATTGTGCTGGCTGCTTCTCATTCTGCTCAGCCTAGAAATGGGAGGCAAAGAGTCCCTTGCATATGGCTTTATCCGAACATGTCACAAGTGACCTGAGCTTCCCAATGGTGGCTATAAAACTGCTTCATGGTGCAATCTAGTCCTAGCTTCTTCTAATCCTTTGATGGTCACTTCTGCATTGCTCTAAGTCTGTGCTTCAAAGCAGCAATGGGAAGGAGGAGTGAATGAATAAATTTATTGTTGTGGTGAGTGGGTTTATTTTTTTAAAAAAAAGTGTGATTTGTGTTCTTAAAGCAATTTCAATAGAGCCAGGTTTTGAAAAGAAACCTGAACGTTGATATTAGTTGCATCAGGACTCTTAAACAAATTACAGGTAATGTCTTGCAATTGTAACTAGCATAAATATTGCCCTCCACTAAAATCTTGTGTGATCCTCCAACATGTCTCATCAGGAACTGATTGTACTGTAAGCCGTGTATTCTATTAAACTATAGCTGTGGCAGGCCTATTGCTGAGCTCCAGCACTTTCCCTTTGAGTAAGGACTTTAAAAATTCTCGAGAGTTTAAATGTCTTGTTTAGATCCAAGACGAACATTCTTCAAAGCTTCATCATATGCAGGGATAAAATAAAGATGCATTTTAAGTCCTGTATCCGTGACAAACTAATATCTGGTCCGAGGGGTTAGTGATCATTTTGGTGTCAGATATATCTGACCACTAGGAACAAATGCTATACATCCTCTGGGGAAAAGTGGACAATTCCAAATTTGTATTGGAGCATAGCAGGGATTTCCTGAAATTCTTCATAATATGGACGGCCTCCCCAGCTGCTGCTGCTGGACCAAAACTGCTGTTGCCACCTCCAGCCTGGGACCAAGACTCATAACCCAAATAAATTCCTGCCCACAATCTTTGCAGTGTCCCTCACCCCAAAGCTAGGTCTACACTACCGGGGGGAGGAGGAGAGAAGAGGGGGGTCGACCTAAGATATGCAACTTCAGCTACGCGAATAGTGTAGCTGAAGTTGCGTATTTTAGGTCGACTTACCTGGCTGTGAGGACAGCGGCGAGTTGACCGCTGCCGCTCCCCTGTCAACTCCCCTTCCGCCTCTCACTGCGGTGGAGTTCTGGAGTCGACAGCAGAGCGATCGGGGATCGATTTTATCGCGTCTACACTAGACGCGATAAATCGATCCCCGATAGATCGATCACTACCCGCCAGTCCGGAGAAATCAAAAGAGAACTCAAAATCAATTCCCTATGCCCAACTTTTACCTCACTTAAAAACTACTTGCTTTCAAAATCAGACATAAAAATACAAGTGTCACAGCACAGTATTACTGAAATATTGCTTACTGTCTCATTTTTACCATATAGTCATAAAATAAATCAACTGGAATATAAATATTTTATTTACATTTCAGTGTAAGCATATAGAACAATATAAAAAAAGTCATAGTATGACATTTTAGTTTGTACTGACTTCGCTAGTGCTTTTTATATAGCCTGTTGTAAAACTAGGCAAATATCTAGATGAGTTGATGTACTCCCTGGAAGACCTCTGTGTACCCCCAGTATGGGGGTACCTGGTTGAGAGCTACTGGTCCTAAGGAAACCAAACACAAAAGAAAGATTCATCAAGAAAAATGAATGAATCTAAAGATTGAATAGTGGATTAGTTGCTTTTAATAAAGATCTAGGATCTCAAAATTTTTCCAGCTTTCGACCAAATACACGCTTCAGGATTTTTGATTTATTGAAAATAACCCAAGATTTTGACCCCTTTTGGTCGAAAGCTGGAAAAATCTTTTGAGAACTAGGATTCAACATCTAACCTTTCTCAGTTTACATTGCCTACTCTATTTCCAGTCTCCTTTATTTTTTGCAAATTCCTGAACGCTGCCGCCTAAAACAGGCAAATTAAGGAATATACAGATTTATCCCAAGTGTGCCTAGGGCTTAAATCTTATGCTGTCTCCAATACTTTAGCCACTGTAGCTCAAACTCTTCCCTTCCAAACATTCATCAGCTTCCTCTGCTGTCCCCATATGTTGAAATGAACTTCCCCATCCTGATACAGTAACATAGTGTTGATAATCTAGCTAGGGTTAAGCTTGTCATATCTTTGCAAGAGGAAGGAGTGATTGAAAGCAGTGTGGTTTTATAGAACCAAAGCTTGGGCTGGGGAACTCCTAAGCCTGTGTGAGCTAATGTAGGGTTACCATACGTCCTCTTTTTCCCTGACATGTCTGGCTTTTCGGCAGTCAAACCCCCGTCCGGGGGGAATTGCCAAAAAGCGGAACATGTCCGGGAAAATGGCGGCTCTGTTTAAGAGCCCGGCTGCCTGAACGCTACCGGCTTCGGGCAGCCCCGTGCCTGGAGACCCTGCGCCGCCGGAGCCCGGGAGGGGAAGTGCCCGGCTGGGGGCCCAGGGTCTGGAGGCACGGTGCTGCCCGAAGCCGGTAGCTCTCGGGCAGCCCGGCTCTTAAACAGAGCCTCCAGTGGCTGGGGCTCTGTGTAACTGACACTGTGTCAGTTACACACAGCCCCGGCGGCTGGAGGCTCCAGCCCCCGCGGCTCTATTTAAGAGCCGGGCTGCCCCAGCGCTACCGGCTTCGGGCAGCCCCGTGCCTCCAGACCCTGCGCCCCCAGCCGGGCACTTCCCCTCCCGGGCTCCGGCGGCGCAGGGTCTCCAGGCACTGGGCTGCCCGAAGCTGGTAGCGCTGGGGCAGCCCGGCTCTTAAATAGAGCCGCGCCGCCGGGGCTGTGTGTAACTGACACAGTGTCAGTTACACAGAGCCCCAGCCGCTGGAGGCTCTGTTTAAGAGCCGGGCTGCCCGAGAGCTACCGGCTTCGAGCAGCCCCCTTGCCTCCGGACCCTGCGCCCCCAGCTGGGCACTTCCCCTCCCGGGCTCCGGCGGCGCAGGGTCTGGAGGCACGGGGGCTGCCCAAAGCTGGTAGCGCTGGGGCAGCCCGGCTCTTAAACAGAGCCTAAGAGGAGCAGAGCCTCCAGCTGCGGAGGCTCTGCTCCTCTTCGGCTCTGTGTAACTTATACAGTGTAAGTTACGCAGAGCCGCCGGAGCCCAGGAGGGGAAGTGCACGGCTGGGGGCACAGGGTCCGGAGGCATAGGGGCTGCCCAAAGCCCGAGCGCTACCGGCTTCACGGTTTGCTGGGCAGCCTCCAGACCCTGCGCCCCCGGCTGGGCGCTTCCCCTCCCGAGCACCAGCTGCGCTGGGGAAGCGCCGGCTGGGGGCGCACGGTCTGGGGGCTGCCCGGGAAACCGTGATGCTGGTAGCACCGGGGCAGCCCTTTCCCCCTGGCTGGGAGTGGGAGGGAGGAGGGGGCGGAGTTAGGGTGGGGGAAGGGGCGGAGTTGGGGCGGGGCTAGGGGTGGGGAAATGGGCGGGGCCATGGCCCGTGGAGGGTCCTCTTTTTTTATTTATGAGATATGGTAACCCTAGCTAATGGGAACTCCCGCTTTCATGGGGCAATGATGCTGCACAGAGTATTTTATATTAGTGAGAAAACTTCTCCTGGAAAACCACTTTGTCTCCCAGTCCTCCAGATGCACAGAGAATGTTGTTTTGAAGCCTCCAGCTCTTTGAGTTAGAAAAGTAGAAACTTCAAACATTTCCTAAAGGGCTGAACTGATCAATAAAGGCGTTTTCCTTTCAGCTGTTTCTGCAGTGTTTTTCCCCTCTGTTCACAGAGGCTTTCCTGTGATCAAGACTTTATTGCTGGATTAAATGGAGTAGTGCAAATTCTTCCCAATGATCTCTGGCAAAGCATTATCTATATTTACTTTCAAATAATGCAGCAGCGTCTCATAGCTTGTCTGGAACTGAGTCACCAGATTCTTTCAGTCATTTCCTTCCCACCCACCCCCAGCAGATAGGACCTGATCCATATCCCATTGAAATCCAGGGGAACACTCCCATTGACTTCAGTGGCCTTGGAGCAGGTCCACAGGGCATGCTGACAGCACTTCCCAGCTTTTGTAAATAACAGCCACACTAAGGGATGGAGAATATTACATTCAGGCAACTTTTCTAACTAACTTGATTTTTAAATCCAACTAGTTACACCAGTGCAAACCCCTAATGTAGATGTCTCTTATATCAATTTAATATAAATCAGCAAACCTCTCAGCTGACCCCTTTCTCCCATAGAATTCAATGTATTTTAAAGGCCCTAAAACTAAGTGGAAAGGGGTGAGGGCTTTTTTTTATAAAAGGTTTCAGAACTGAATAAGAAGATTTTAAAAATTGTCAATATGAAGCTTTTTAACCTGTAGATGTTCCTTTGTTAAGTTTGGGTCCCTTGTGCTGATGCAGTGTGACTGTGTTACCAAGAAGTGAAACTGGTCAGTTCAGTGGCAGCAAAGGCATGAAAGAAAATCCCCTAGTATTAGTTCAATGCAGGGGTGGGCAAACTATGGCCCGGGGACCACATCCGGCCCTCCAGACGTTTTAATCTGGTCCTTGAGCTCACGCCAGGGAGCGGGGTCTGGGGCTTGCCCACTCCGGTGCTCCAGCTGGGGAGCGGGGTCAGGGGCTTGTCCCACTCTGTGCAGCTCCCAGAATCAGCGGCATGTCCTCCCTGTGGGTCCTACGTGTAGGGATAGCCAGGGGGCTCCTAACGCTGCCCCCACAGCTCCCATTGGCTGGGAACTGCAGCCAATGGGAGCTGCGGGGGCAGCGCCTGCGGACAGGGCAGTGTGCAGAGCCGCCTGACTGTGCCTCCATGTAGGAGCCGGAGAGGGGACATGCTGCTGCTGGGAGCTGCTTGAGGTAAGTGCCACCTGGAGCCTGCCCCCTGACTCCTTCCCGCACCCCTGCCCCAGTCCTGATCCCCCTTCCACCCTCCACACCCCTTGGTCCCAGCCCAGAGCATCCTCCTGCACCCCCCCAACCCCTCATCCCCAGAGCCTGCAACCCCAGCCGGAGCCCTCTCACCCTCCCAGACCCCAACCCCCAATTTTGAGAGCATTATGGCCCGCCATACAATTTCCATATCCAGATGTGGCCCTTGGGCCAAAAAGTTTGCTCACCCCTGGTTCAATGTCTGACATGGCTGTTAGTGAGACTGTTTCCTGCCCTTACAAACTGCATAACGAGTGACAAATAAACTAGATAATTACAGTCAAAATACATAAAATTTGGAGGTGTTTAGTCTCAAAAGTAAAAGAATTTTTAAACAGCTCCCTTTAACAGTCCATTTAACGTGAATCCTTTTCTGTTTAGGTCCCCAGTCTGGGGCCTTGGCTGCTGAGAGGGGACAGTGTACCAGAACAGAGAGTGTGAGCTGAGGGAGGAAAAGGAGAATCAGCCATACTGTCCTCAACTGTATTACATGGAATGAGTCAAAATTGCTTTCATCTCTCTCAAACCGGGCACTGCTGTTTCTCACAAAACAGGATGTCTGAAACATTGAACCACAACAGGCTGGAAAGAACTGCTGTAACTGATCACACACAACTTTTAACTTGCCTCTTCTTTCCTTTTTTTAAATCTCACTTAGGACTATCGGCACTGCATGTGAGCAAACGTTCTGGGCAGGTTTTTACAGGAACTGGAATGGACTGGACTGACCTGGCCAGTGTTTTTCTCTCCTCAGATGCTAACTAACTAGCTTTTTCTTGTGTCGTTTGCTCTGTAATCTGCAGAGGGAGGAAACCCATTCAACCAGGGCAACTTAGTCTAAAGGATTTGACACGAGTCACCTAACGCACAGCTCAGTGTCTGTCAGGGACAGGTTGGCTCAGAATGTAGTATGGCATCATTTACAGGATAGGTGGTGCTAAGGCTTTGTTATAACCTGCTCTTGGACAGTAGGAAGAGTTGCAGGCTTTGGGCTCCCAAGGTGCAAGGTAATAAGGCCAAGCATTGGCAGATATCACCTGTCCCTGCAGTGGGCAATAGGAAATAGCTTACTATCCAATGGCGAGAGTTCTTGCAGCTGTGGACAGCTTAAATCCTGGATATCCTTGCAAGTAGGCTATACGCAATCTGCTAAATAAACCATGGTGGATGGGGGTTCAGATGCTTCCAGCTACTGGCATTCCTGGATTAAACCCGTAAGGTATCCTGGGTAATTGAGAATTGCCACAGATTTGCATCTACCTTATACCGAGGGTGTCTTGTAAACCTGCCACCCAAGGCAGCATTGAGGTTCTGGGGTACAGTTAAAGTATCAAAGTCTAGAATCTGAACATTCCTTTCTTCTTCTTCCTTTTTTTTATTAAACCTCCTTCTCCCAACTCACTGGTGGCATTGTGTGTTTATCACAATGGCTCCATATCCAAGGTACTTAGAACATTTTTACTTGTAACCTAAATTATAGTTGTACAAACTTGGGCCTAAGCCCTTCAAGTTACAACATCTAGGAAGACCTCTGCACCTCTGTAGGGCCCCACTGAAGTCAGTGGGGCTCTGCATGTTATAACATGCAGGATCGGAGTCCTAACCTACATCTTCAATAATAAAGATTTGCAGGTCAAACTAGACCCCCCCCGCCCGGGACGACTGTGAAACCCGGCTGGCTTAGACTATGGTGTATGTCTGACTTGAATTTAGTGATCAATTCTATTCATGCACAAAAAGTAGAGTGAGCTGGATTCTGTTCTCTTAGCTGGGCTGCCATAGCAGAGATAACAAGTAAAAGGTAGCTACCTGTTTTGTTTTAAATCAGGTGTACGCATATGGAGCAGTTCTACTGAGTAAGAAGATTCCTTTTTCACAGTCGCTTCTTGATTAAAACTACATTTTTCATTCTGCCTTTCGATAATTTCTGACATGCCAGTGGGGGGGGGGGGGGGGGCTGAGTAAAGCTACCTCTGAATTCCTTGGGGTTCAGATATGTATTTTACTTTTGAGGCTACATTGTTCTGTTGAGGGGGAGGGATAGCTCAGTGGTTTGAGCATTGGCCTGCTAAACCCAGGGTTGTGAGTTCAATCCTTGAGGGGGCCACTTAGGGATCTGGGGCGAAATCAGTACTTGGTCCTGCTAGTGAAGGCAGGGGGCTGGACTTGATGATCTTTCAAGGTCCCTTCCAGTTCTAGGAGATAGGATATCTCCATACATAAATGTGGTGGATTCCCCCCCTCCAATACTCATTTTATATGTATGCAAAACCTTAATTCCATCCAGATCAATGAAATCTTGTCATTTGGCAATAGATGTGATTATATGTCGGATCAGGGAGTTAATTTTTATTTCCTTCCACAACTGACGAAGGATCATAAAACTCTCTTTCAGACTCTCATTATCTCATGTCTCGATTACTGCACTATCCTCTCTTCAGGTTTTGAAAACTGCAGTCTTATCCCGCTCGTATCCATACAGAATAATGCTGCCAAGATCGTTTTCTTAGCTTGTTACTTTGAGCGTGTCACCCCTCTTCCTCTTTCTTTGCATTTCTTCATTGGCTCTCCTTTCTGGGTTACCTCGAATGTAAGCTACTTATCTTCACTTTCAAGACCCTTCAGGGGCTATCCCCACCCTACCTATCATCAGTCATTCACTATTAAGGTAGACTCCCACGTCCAATATGCCAGAGATGCCTGCTTCCATTGCCCACTTGCTAAATGTTCAACCAAGCACTTTCTCCCATGCTGCTCCTCATGCTTGGGAGGAGCTCCCTATAAACATCCACAAAGCTACCGTATCCTCCTGAATACTCTCCTTTGCCATGATGCTTACAAAAACCTTAGAGAGACAAGGTGGGTGAGGTAATATCTTTTATTGGAAAAACTTCTGTTGATGGGAGAGACAAGCTTTCAAGCCACACCGAGCTTTTCGTCCAGTCGCTACATTGCATATAAAAACCTTAACAGTTTTTACCAGCTGGAGTGTTGAAACTGCAGTCTGTGGTGCTGACCATTATCTCATTGCTTTTCCTTCCTATCATTCTGGTTAGTTTCCTGTTGCCTCTTACTTTTAGACTCTGAGCTCCTTGGGGCAGGGACCATCATTTTTGTTTTGTGTTTGTACAGCACCGAGCACAATGCTTCTAGGCACAACAGCAATACAAATAATTATAATTCATAATAATAATAGATCTGTGGGTCATGCTAACCCAGGAATCACTTTGTCAATTATAACAATTCAAAACCAAGTTAGTCATTAAAATGACTATGCATTTGCACAAAGGAGGAGGCTATTGGGATGTCTGAAGAAAGTTTTTTCCTACAGCTGTGAATCAGTGTTAACATTCTGCATTTTGTTATAGTTGGTATTACAATATGGGCATCTGTAGCCATCTTTTGCCACCTTACAGATGATGTGGTTGATGCTCTTTGTACACCTAAAGAAAGCCACCGCATTCTGCACATGCTAAAGCCTGAAGATCTGGGATTTAGGAAGGTCATAGCAAAGGGAACGGCAATCAGTAAAGACAAGAAGAAGTGAAGGTAAGGGAGAAGAATTCAGCATAGTAGAGCAAAGGTAGTGGGATAAGCAGGGCTCTTGCAGAGGTGGTGATGAACAAATCTACAAACATGGGAGATCTGGAGGGAAAGACTTGAAGGTTACAGTGTCCTCAATAGTTTAGTTTAGTTTTCCTCCTGCAAATTTAGCTGTTGGTTTGAGTCACAGGGGATGAGGATGAAGGATGAATACATAGTAAATCCATTATGCTAAGCCATCAGGAAATCTCTTGGTTGCAGGTATTCCTTCCAGCTCCTTGCTCTTTGTTACCAAGCTGTCAGGCTCAGTGCCAATGACTAGCTCTGATTCTCTTTCTCACTAGAAACTAACTATGGGATCTTGTGGTCCTTTCTCACTGGAAACATAACTATGGGATCTTGTGGTGTGGCTGTGAAAGCTGCCAGGGAGAGACTGCTACCTTCCTGCTACCAGATGGCTGAAGTGAGGTCCTCCAGCTTTGGTTTAAAGAAGGTTTCCCTCCCCATCCCTGCTCATGGTGAGGTGCTCTGGCTCTCAATAACAGAGTGCAGTCCCTGCATTCAGGAAGGGCTAGTATGCTTCAGGTGAGGAAATTAGACTGCTGACTGCTCAGGGTCCCTATTGAGGGGCTGTATTTTTGAGGAAGGTGGGGGTGAGGGGATGGTGAGAGAATAAGCTTCACCAGTGGGAAGAATGTCTTCCTGGTAAGCAGTTCTCTCCTTTAGAAATCAAGAGTATTTCAAGGTCCATCTGCTTAACAGAACAAGGAACTGATAAATTGCTCCAGCCCTGGTGATTGAAAGCAGGCCAACTGTCTAGAGCAGGTGAATGACTCGATTGGCACAGCCTTTTGTGCAAAGCAGCAGGGAGATGGGTTACGCTCTTTTAATTTATTCACTCTCTCTATATTAGCTTTGTGTTTAGAAAGCCCAGAGCGACAACACTACCTATCCTCCCCCAGCAAAATAAGCAGCACAGGAAACACCATAGAAAAGGCAACACCTGCAAGTCCTCTCATGAAATGTGAGGAGACAGAGCTGCTCTAGTTGGCAACATTCTTGATAACAATAAGGGCTTTGACAGAGAGCAGAAATACTCGGAACTGTATGCAAAGTCCACGAGTGTGCTAAAAGCAAAACCAAAGTCTAATAGAACACCAGAGTTATGAACTGAGCAATCAACCACACACCCCATTTGGAATTGGAAGTACGCAATCAGGCAGCAGCAGAGACAACCAGAAAAAAAAAAAAGGCAAATACAGTACATATTAAACGTAAACTACTAAAAGGTTAAGGGGAAAGCAGCATTTTTCTTTTGCATATTAAAGTTTCAAAGCTGTATTGAGTCAATGATCAGCTGTAAACTTTTGAAAGAACCACCATAAAGTTGTTCAGAGTTACGAACATTTCAGAGTTACGGACAACCTCCATTCCTGAGGTGTTTGTAACTCTGAGGCTCTACTATACAGAGCTGCGGCAATACAGCTATGTGTGGGGAACACATCACACATCTTGACCGGTGTATCCTCTGAGTAGACCTTCACTGGAGCCACGTTTAGGCAGCTGCAAGGACACTTCTCAACCCTGCTTAAAGTTTTCACCTTACTGAAAACTTTTGCTGTGATCTCAAGCAAACCAGAATTAAATCCAGTCAGTATGTCGACAGGAGACCTCCAAGGAAAATCCAGAAGGGTGCAGGAAGAGCTGTTGATGACTCAATAGATGACATTCTTCCCTTGGACTCATTACAGAGATCCAGCATGATACAGGCATCTCCTGCAGCAGTGGAGAGATTTAAAATGGAAATTTGGGGAAATTGTGGTCATCCAAGCTGCATGGCTCTTTGTAGTAGTTTTAGTCCTGGTATCTTGGCCAAACCCTAATCTGGGTAGTTGAGTTCTGCCTCCATAAATTAATTTGACTTTTAATTCCTGTCTTTTGATAGCTTGTTGCTATTTTCCACCCAAGAAGAGGCTGCATCTTAGTGCTTAGCAAGTTGATCCCTTTCAATATAGCTTTAAGTACTGTAAAATGTTTTTTGGAACTTGCAAAACATGTAATGCAAGCCGCAACGCTGTGTGATATTGCCTTGTAACATCACTCTGCCTTCAGACAGCCTGCCACACATTTTTATATTTTCTTGTGAGCTGGTGTCTAAGGACAGAAACAATCGCTATTCAAGCCCAAATGAAGAGTTTTGCTAATCAGAATTTCACTTTAAAATAATATTAAGGGCATACTTTTAATGTTCCCAACACAGCCAGTTTTATTATTTAATTTTGCCAGGACTTCCTTCTGCTTCTCAGAGGAAAAGAGTGAGGTGGCAAACCTTTTTGGTGACTTACTAACGTTATTACTGTTCTGGTCATGCAGAAGTAAGCCTGGCCGGTACTTTACCAATCTGAAATGCCATCTGACTCAGTGATTTAATGGCCAATAGAATTAAAATGGCAGCAGCAGATTCTTCCTCTGGCTGCACAACGCTGTAATGGTAATGGAAACACAGGATTCATGAGGCACATATGCTTGGAAGAAGAGCAAATATTTACCATGTATTTATGGAGGCACATAGTGGGTTGTTTTTCTCTCACTACTTTAGTCTGTCATTGGCTAATAAAAGGTACACTCACTTCACAGCATTTTGCAATATCCTGTGGGGAAAACCAGTTCGGCAAGGATCCCAGCTTTTCTTTCCCCTTCCCATCTAATGCATATAAAATTAGATTTTACTGAGCATACATGAGAAACTCCTATGCCAGACTCACGTGAGACTGGTTTATGTGACAGGTGGTTGCTAATTCAGTTTTCACAGTCCCAGAGTATGACTGGATTGCAAGGGATGGGGTCTTCTCCCCTGCCCCCGCCTCTTTGCCAGTAGTGTTGATTTACTGGTAGAAACATCTCATACCTGTGAAATCCCAGGAAAAAACTAGACTCATTCTTGCTCACCTAGACCACTACACTAGCTATGTCTGTCTGGTAAGGGGATGAAGACCGGTGATCCCTGTTTGACAGAGCTGTGGTGGCAGAAGCCGTAGTCTTATAGTGCAGTTTTGCCAGTATAACTGCATCCAGCACTGGTATAATTTGTTCACCTGTGGGGACTGGTACAAAGTGCAGCTTTGCTGGCATTGCTGCATGCACACTAGGAAAGTGTACCGATGGTATAGTGTACCGATGCCTATACCAATAAAGCGCTCCTAGTGTAGACATAGCTCTGGTCTAAATGGGCTTCTGCTTACTCCCTGACTTCCTCATGAGCTGCACAGCTAAGTTCTGGCAGGTCGCTAAGGGCGTGTGTACACCACAGAGCCTTGGTCAGTATAGCTATGCTGACAGAGCTGCCTAGTATAGATGCAGCCTAAGCTGGCAGGAGTTCTGCTGACTTAGCTACACCACCTCCCCAAAAGTTGTCTAGGCTGACAGAAGCACTCTTGTCTTGGGATAGTTGCACCTACACCAGGGGGGTTGCTGTCATAGTTTCACACTCCTAGCTAAAATAGCTATGCCAGCAAATCGTTGTAGTGTAGACCAGGCCTGAGACAAAAGTATATTCAGCAGCAACAGAGGTGTAATTGAGGGAGTTGGTCTCTGGTGAGTTTCTGGGGGTATTGCCTGGACCTGAGAGATGCAAGTGTACATGTGTTTTACACTCTCACCCTCTGTCATTCCTTACACTGCTACCAAATGTCTGAGTGGGAGGATGTCCATAGTATCTGAAGAGGCAGGTTTCAATAGCTATGGCTACGGAAACAGTGCTGAATATGGTTTGCCTTTGTCTACGCTCGCAGCCAAGCAGGGTTCAGCACTGATTCAGCTGTATCTGTCAGAGATAAGGCTAAGATTTTGTCATGGATATTTTTAGTAAAAGTCAGGAATGGGTCACAGGCTTCAGTAAATTTTTGTTTATTGCCCATGACCCACCCCTGACTTTTACTAAAAATAACTGTGACACAATGAGGAGGGAGGACAGTCCAGCACCTACCACTGTTTAGGCTCCAAGGTTTTCCCCCGCTGCCCACGGTGGCTGGGAGCACCCGGGCTGAAGCTGAAAATGTCTCAGAGGTCTCTGGAAGTCTTGGATTCCGTGACAAAATCTTAGCCTTAGTCATGGGGATCTGTAGTCAGAATTGATGCGAAGCCCAGTTTCTGTGCTGTGGCAGGTTAACAGCTGGACAGATATTTAGACAGGTTACAAACAAATCACAAATCTTGCCGGCAACTTAATAGCAAAGCCAGTGCAGTGACTGGACATTATGGGTCACACATGCTACTACAGCAAAAACTATGCACCTCCACAGTGGTCTATTACAGAGCTAGCAAAACAGTGATAAAATGGTTCTGTCTCAAAATCCACTTAATATATTTCTTGATTGATTTTTTTAACTTGGTGACTTATGTAGTCACTGCAATTTTGCTTTCAAAAGATGCTATAAAAATTTAAAGTAGTTTTGTTGCTCAGATCAACTTGCCCTTATTGCTGTGTACAGGGCCGGCTCAGGCACCAGCATAAGAAGCTGGTGCTTGGGGCGGTCAATGGACAGGGGTGGCATGTCCAGGTCTTTGGCGGCGGGCCCTCAGTCCCTCTCGGAGAGAAGGACCGGCTGCTGAAAAATGAAGCGGAGAGCAGCCGCCGAAGTGCCGCCAATCGCCCCTCTCCCCACCCCCTCGCCGCTTGGGGCGGCAAAAAAGCTCGACCCGGCCCTGGCTGTGTATTTAGAAGCACAATAGATATAGAGCAATCATTGAAGATATAGATGTAAAATCTGCAACACAAGCCATGTGCACAATCCAAACTTTCTATAGTGTAGGTCTAGTCTGTGGGAAGCCAGAGCTGCTCTAATGGGTAATTGTGTTGCTTCAAAGCCCTGTGTGAACCAATTTTCTGTCCATTCTTAGTAAACTATTATAGAACCATGAATGAGGGTCTGGATGATTTTAATTTAAACAAAGCCTAATAGTAGCATGGACAGGGCATTATAGTTTGCTGAAGAAGCTAGTGGGTCTTTCTAGGAAATCCCATAATGCACAGCATCACGTCAAGAACCAATGCAAAGTGCCTACTTCCAAACCAGGTAGTAAAAGCAGGCTGTGTTGTGCACTCAAACACACAGGTGCAGCTATTCAAACACGTGGCTCTCCAAACATAAGCGCCAGTGGCTGTGTGAATTGATTTTGTTTTCCAGACATGTATGACATTTACTTCTCAGTGTTGCCCCTACAGCCTTTACTTTGTGGTGAGGGAGGGACTTTGCCCCTAATTCAAGATGTGGCAGTTGAAAATTGTGGGATAGTACCGGGTAGCTATAGTTTGCCCAAGATTTCACACTGCAAAGTACATCTGACCTGGTTTGTAAAGTAGATAGTGTACTGTGTAGTGCACAGAGGATTGACTATCTGAAGGTCTCCCCTCTTCTAAACACAGACTAAATCTTTGTGGAAACTTACTCGGCCTCAAAAGTGTGTGTGTGTGTTAATAACATTACGTTAAATGTAATTTATGACACAAAGAGGGAATTGAGTAGCTTTTGATGGTGATTAACACGGTCTTGTTCTAGCAAAGCTTATGCTCCTTTGAGCTGCTTGCTGCTAGACTTAAATCTCCTAAATGGGAGAGTAGCAAACAGGACTTTCTTGGCTTAGTTACAATGTCTCTGCAGCTATTGTACAACTATGGTGCAGCCTCTGTGCCATGGTGGGAAGTTTATACTCATCAGTAAAAGGAGGGGCTGGGGTGGAAGAAGGATTTAGTAGGACTAGAAAGAATAAAGAGCAGCTGAAAAGGTCAGATAAAGCTGGTATGTCTCAGCAAGAAGATAAAACTGCCTATTTGATTTTATTAATATCTGTCACTTCTATGATTGTGGTGGCATTGACATTTTAGATTGCAAAAATTGCTTGAGGGGGTGAAGTGCATCATGCCTTGTGTGTTTTCCTGTTGCGAAGAGCTCTTAAGCTTTTTGCAGCAATGTCACTTCTGTGTTTTGCCTTGTGCAACATATTGTAGCTGTCACAGCACCTGAACAAGTAACAATGGAAGTCTCTGTCCCAATGGTGCATTCTCTCTTTCAGCACTGGCTCTGAGACTTTGCCACACTCTTTAAGAATCTGACAGTGGATATATTGACTTACGATGGCTTCCCCCTGAATTGCAGGATGTCTCATTAGAGCTGTTGATACAAGAAGTGTGAGATTGGGAAAGGACGATGAGATGAGCAAAGGCCGGACTGACTGACTTTGGAGGATTGGGGTGGAAGTCTGGTGTGTGCGTGCATGTGTGCGTGCGCGCGCATGCGCCAAATTGGTGCTACAGTAATGGCAGGACAGCCAGTTGCCATGAGGAGGATCAGGCCAGGAACTATGACTTGTTAACGGTGCTCATAGTAAATTGGGGGCCTCAAGTAGCCACATGCTTTTCTTGTGCTTCTGGCTGGCGCTAACAAGAGTTGGTACAGTGGAATCTGGTTAGCTTGGGTCTTCCTAGCTGGAGAAGCAGGGGGACTATATAGCTCCCAAAAGGGTGTGTTTGCTTTATACATGTATGAAGTCAGGTCCTTTCCCCAAGGAATTTACAGTGTAACCAGACAACCCAAAGTCAAAGGGTAGAAGGAAGGGACACAATGTAAAGTGACTGAGCAGAGGCTTGCATTGCATTTTGTTTCAGATTTTTATATGTAATATTTTTCTGAAGTAATCTCTCTCTGTTTCTTGAAACGCCTCTTCCTCTCTCAGCAAAGGGACTAGTCCATATGGACTGTGCTTACCTATTTAAGCAGTCTTTCCCCTGTAATCCTTGCTACAAAACTAGTTGAGAGACAACACACCTGGGAGGAGAGTTGAGGAAGAAGTACCCTAGATAATTGGATGTGCAATGTCTGAAGGCCTTGGAGTTGTTGGGGCCGGGGCTCTGGTCACTACTGCCTGCAGCAGCAGTCACTATTACCATTGACTTGCTCTGTAAAAGCAGGTGAGGGCTCCATTAGTAGGTCACAAAATTGAGTCTTCCTGGGTTTAGTGAGGGACAGATGCTCTTCCCTTATCAATGGTTGGTAATGGGTCTACTCCTTCCAAGTGCTCTGTTGCCATATCTTTTGTTAGGAAGAATGTGTGGAAGCAACACACCCATCTCCATAAACTTCTCAATCTAGTCACCTGGAGCCATAGACTGTACCTTGACAGTCAAACACAGGCTGTTGCATTATCCTCATGACATGACTCAGTTTCATTTTAGCCTCTTTGGAAATCCTGACAGGAGTCTGCCCACGTCTATTCTACTTCCAGCATATAGCTACTGTAGGCTGGTTTATCCCATGCCTCTCAGGAGAACATGCTTCTACTTCTGCAGCATGTGAGTAACAATTAAGTCTATACCAAAGCAATATATATCTAATTAGGTGGGATATGGTTAGTTGGGTTCCAAAGAAACTTACTAAGAAAATGAATAGAGTAAATGACTGTCTGCTACCAAGAGGAAGACCTGAATTCATATTCTGTTTACTTCACAAGTGAAATGGCTTAGCTGGTGGACACTTACTCTGCTCCAGTTTTGTAGTGAGGACAATATTTGCTCTCCAAAGAAGAACAGCAAATCCAGAACAGTAGGAGTGTTAATAGTCTTTACTTTTTTATTGTTTTGTAATTTATCTTCTTATCGGACTAGTTACATTGCAATAGGATTCAAAGGCCTCAGTCGAGATGGGGACCCTAGTGTTTAAACAGCACATAGCACATGTGGGAGGAGACCATCCCTGTCCCAAAGGCCTTATAATTAAGCTGCAAAAAGAGGGGGTAACAAACCATAGAAATGAAAAGGGGTGGAGGGAGGCTGAGCGTAATGATGATAAAATCACACATTTATATGGACTAGCTAAGTGCACAACATAATGGTTCTTAATCACTTAGGGATTCTAATGAACACACATCGGCTATTGCCGACTACCCTTCAACCTAGCCACCCTTAGTTGGTTCATAACTTGTAGGTATCACAGAAGTGGGCCTTGAGGAGGGAATTGAAGAGTTGTGGTCTTCAAGGCTGAAATTAAGCTTATAACATAGGTTAAGGTCTCTGGGTCGAGGAGCATGGCTGTGTTTAGGATATTTTTGGTCAAGTGCCATCCATACATATGTATAATGCTGTCTAAATAATAGAGGGGCACCGTCATGGATTTGTGTGGAGGAAGGTACTGGCAGTACCTTTTTGTGCCACTACTATATCCAGTTTAGCAAGATTTTTCTTTTAATCCTTTGAGATTAACAATGTATTTCTTGTTTCCCTTTACCTCCGACTCCTTGTCCCAAAGTGGAGTGAAACAATGTCCTGGCTCTTGCCTTTGTAGACGTCTAGGAAATACACATCTGTCACTTTAGAGGAGTAATTTTAGCCAGTGAATAACTAAATGGGGATTCCAAGACATCTCAGGTTCCATACTCCAAGAATTATTAATGTAGTGCAGAATTGCCAGCTGCCTCACGCCACCTCAGAAAACACAGGTAGTTTTTTTTTGTTTGTTTTTTTTGTTTTGGTCTGGCTGGTCCCAGGGCTGGGCTTGCATGGGAAATGAGGTTGGCTGCTTTCAACAGCCTTTTCCTCTTTCAAAAGCTTTTTTTCCTCCTGACAGGAAGTACAGCTGCTGTAACGGCTGCCAGCTGCTGATGGCTACAGTTAGCTTTGGGGGTGGGGGGGGGGGAGGAGGAGCTGTTTTCTTAACCAAAAAAATTGGAGGGGGTGCATGAGAGATTCTCTATGAAGCGAAGTCAGTAAAAATGGCTTGAGCCAAGGTTGCTAAGATATCTAGCCCTACAGGACAGTAAAATTTCCAGGACCCCACCATCTTACCACATTCTCTCACCCTGGGCCTCTCATCTGCCCATCACACATCTTTCTAACCCTCTACTTCAAGAGTACAGGGTACTTTACCCTGCACAGCATATGTAGCTAATGTAATTGTAAAGTTGCTTTCTATGTACTGAATGTTTTCAATAAAGTGCACCCCACAGTTTGCGAGAATGCTTCCTGTGAGTCACATCAAGATGGCTGCTGTTTGTAAGAGAGTTCAGTGACACTGCATTTATTATTCATCAGCCTGCCCTTTGTAAAATGGTCCAGCGCATCCTCAGACAAGGTGGGTGGGGTAATATTGTTTATTGAACAAACTTCATTTGGTGAGAGAGACAAGCTTTTGAGCTACACCAAATTCTTCTTTAGACCTCAAGTCTGTGTAGCTTGAAAGCATCTCTCTCTCATCAACAGAAGTTGGTCCAATAAAAGATATTACCTCATTCACCTTGTCTTTCTCATATCCTGGGACCAACCCAGCTACAACCACATGGCAAACAGTGCATCCACCTACAGGGCTCCCTACTGTTGCTACATCAGTGCCCTGTGAGGCTGCATGGCAACTTGTGAACTTTTGTAGGACCTGAAGGGTGTGCTGGGAAACTGCTATGGACATCCCAGTACCCTTGGGAATTGTCACTACTTTCTGTATTAAATGAACATGGAGCTCAACCAGGAGGAACTGAGCTGTCAGCTGTTTTCTGACTGAATTTCCAGGCTTTGCAGAGTAAATTCGTGTCAGAACTGGTGTTCTTGGGTATGGTCCATTCTCAAGAAAGGCTTGCAATAGCATTGAAGTGGGCTCAGGTGCCTTCCAACCTCAGAGATGCAGTTATTGTCCATGTGATGTCATTCAATATTCTTTACAAAAATATGCTTATGATACGAATATGACCTAACTGAGATATACTTTATGCAAGATGGCTCATGAGATATCCTTGGAAAGGTTATGATTTACTGAATATGATTGTTCTATTTGTATGCATGTATCACTTCTGTATCTGAAATTAGGAATGTTGATTATGTATCTATATTTCAACTATGTTACTTTGGGTGATGCCCTGTAATGATGCGATGACTCACCCCTGCGGCGCCTCCTGTCAGTCGTCCTGGGAATTAGCCCTTTGACCCAGGAGCGCCCTCTGCAGGCTGGTATCTCTCCTTGCTGCTGGCCCCCGTGTCCCTCCCGGACCCCCATGCCCCTTCTGCCAGTGTTCTGCCCCCTGCAGTACCCTGTGGTCTCTCTGGGTCTCCCCTCCCCACGGAACCACCAACCCCCTATCCCCACCTCACCTCAGTCTTTGGCTACTGCCAGTCACCATCTAGCCCCCACTCACTGGGGCAGACTGCAGTATAATTGCCAGTCATCATTGGCAAGGGGGGTTTGGACCTGCTGCCTCTGCCTACCCTTGGGCTGCCCTGTTGCAACCCCAGTACCTTTTTGGCCCTTAACAAGGCCTGCAGCCTGGGGGTTTTCCAGACCGGAGCTCCCCAGCTTGTCTGGCCTTTCCTCAGCCTTGCTCTACTTTAGATACTTGGTTCAGCTTCCCAGCAGCCAGGCCCTTCTCCCTCTAGAGACAGAGAGAGACTCTCTGCCCTCTTATAAGGGCCAGCTGGGCCCTAATTTGGGCGTGACCCCAGCTGAGGCTGCTTCCCCAATCAGCCTTTCCCCAGCTACAGCCCTCTACAGGGCTGTTTTTAACCCCTCCGGGTAGGAGCGGGGTGATCACCCCACTACATGCCCCCTGCTAATACTTCAGATACAACAATGAAAAAGCCCGGCAGTGCTGATGGCCCATCAGCAAGAGCCAATGGACTGTAAAAGAGCTTAGTCTTCCTGTGAACCTGTGGGTCAGCTTGTGAAGAATGGGTACAGGAGCCCTACAGAGGCATGTGGCCATGTCACCAGATACTAGAACCCATCTTGAATTCTGTACTTTTCCACGAGAAGCTGGGGGCGCAACTAGGAAACAAAGGACTCCCGCCTTATGCAAATCCTATTTAAGTGTGGGGAGTGACTTAATCCAGGTCATCAGTTCTCTCCTGCTACCTCACCCAAGATGACTGCTGGAAACAACTAAGACTGAACTGGGGGAAAGAACTGGACCCAGGCTGGAAGCGCGTCTAGCCTCTGAAGAAGATTATTAGAACCACATTTAGGGTGAGAACTTGCATGTAATCAGTTTCTTTAGTGTATTAAGCTTAGTTTGCGTGCTCTGTTTTATTTTCCTAGTAATCCGCCTTGTTCTGTCTGCTACCTCCTTAACTACTTAAAATACACCTGTTATAGTTAATAAATTTATTTCTGGTTTACAATATAACCCAGTTTGTGATTTCTAACTGCGGGAGAGGGAGGGGGGGGAAGAAGTGTGCATGCCTCTCTCCGCAATGAGGGAGGGGGCGAATTTCATATTATATCTGTGGATCTGTACTCCAAGAGAGGTGGACACCTGAGTGCTGGAGCAAGTCCCTTAAACTGAGTCTTCCCAGAGCTGATCTGCAGCTGGATGTGGCCCTGCCTCTGTGTGTGTTAGAGGAGGTTTTTAAGAGCCTGGCTCAGCAAGACCGGTTAAAGGGGGCCCATGCTGGCAGAACAGATAGACTCAGTGGTATCTCAGCACATCAGGTGGCTTCCCAAGGGGTCCAACCCATCACAGTGGCATAGTTGAGCAGGATAGTGTGCACGGCTTATTGCCCTGAAACACTGGTGGTAGTTTTAAGTGTGGTGGCTAGAGAACAGACAAAGTAGTTACTGGTTTGTTATTTTCTGTTTGCTTATTTTGGGCAAGAGAAGTAGGGACAGAAAAGTATGAAAATGAGTGAAAGTGAAGCTATGAGGAAGTTGGAGCTCTACAGGTTGCAGGTAGAGGAAAAGGGAAAAAATACCCAAGAGACAGACAGAATTAAAACAGATGGAAATTGATGAGCAGAAGTCTGCAGGGTATCCAGTACATAAACCTTGCGGTTTATGTACTGGATACCCTGGTGCTCCCTATCTTGGCACCGGAGCACCAGGGTATCCAGTACATAAACCTCAAGGGGTACTTTTCAATGGTGCTGCAAGCACTTGTGGATCACAAGGGACGTTTCACCAACATCAATGTGGGCTGGCCGGAAAGGGTTCATGACGCTCGTGTCTTCAGGAACACTAATCTGTTTAAACGGCTGCAGCAAGGGACTTACTTCCCGGACCAGAAAATAACCATTGGGGATGTTGAAATGCCAATAGTTATTCTTGGGGACCCAGCCTACCCCTTAATGCCATGGCTCATGAAGCCATACACAGGCAGCCTGGACAGTAGTCAGGAGCTGTTTAACTACAGGCTGAGCAAGTGCATAATGGTGGTAGAATGTGCATTTGGCCGTTTAAAAGGTTGCTGGCGATCGTTACTGACTCGCTCAGACCTCAGCCAAACCAATATCCCCATTGTTATTTCTGCTTGCTGTGTGCTCCACAATCTCTGTGAAAGTAAGGGGGAGACCTTTATGGCGGGGTGGGAGGCTGAGGCAAATCGCCTGGCTGCTGATTACGTGCAGCCAGACACCAGGGCGATTAGAAGAGCACACCAGGAAGCGCTGTGCATCAGAGAAGCTTTGAAAACCAGTTTCATGACTGGCCAGGCTACAGTGTGAAATTTCTGTTTGTTTCTCCTTCATGAAAACCCGCTCCCTTTATTGACTCATTCTCTGTAAGGAACCCACCCTTCCCCTTCCCCTAGCTTGCTTTCAAAGGAAATAAAGTCACTATCGTTTAAAAATCATGTGTTCTTTATTAATTGATTATAAACATAGGGAGAGAACCGACAAGGTAATCTGGGTGAGGTTTGGGAGGAGGATAGGAGGGAAGTAAAAGGCCACTGAAAAAATTCAATATAATGACAGCCTTTTGGTTGGGCTGGCCACTGGGCTGGAGTGGGAGGGTGCACAGAGCTTTCCCTCCCCCCCCCCCCCCCCGTGTTCTTACACGTCTGGGTGAGGAGGATATGGAACATGGTGAGGGGGGAGGGAGGTTATACAGTGGCTGCAGCGGCACTCTGTTATCCTGCTGCCGTTCCTGAAGCTCCACTAGACGCCGGAGCATGTCCGTTTGCTCACGCAGCAGCCCCAGCGTTGCAGCCTGCCACCTCTCATCTCGAGCGTCCCTCATGACCTCACGTTCACTGGCATCTTTCCTAAATTTAGATACCGTGTCCTTCCACTCATTCAAATGAGCTCTTTCATTGCAGGTGCATTCCATTATTTCCGTGAACATCTTGTCTCGCATCCTCTTTCTCCGCCGCCTTATCTGAGAGAGCCTGCGGGACGGAGGAGGGAGGCTTGAAATATTTGCAGCTGCTGGAGGGAGGGTTGAAAAAAAGGAGAGAAGTTTTTAAAATGATACATTTTACAGAACAATGCTTATACTCTTTCATGGTGAACAACACTATTCACATTACATAGCACATGTGATTTCAGTACAAGGTCGCATTTTCCATCTTAATATTGAGTGCCTGTGGCTTTGGTGTTAGAGATCACGGACGCAGGTCCGGGCAACAGAATTCAGCTTGCATGTGGCCATGGTAAGCCATTGTCTTTCGGCTTCTGCGCCCTTCTTTCCCACATACCAAGCAAAGCCCGTTGACTGCTGCGGTTTTCCTGTTAACCTTCAGCAGCAGAAAACAAACTAACCCCCCCCCCCATCCAATTCTCTGGGATGATCGCTGTACCCCTCCCCCCACCGCGTGTCTGGTAACAGGGAAGATCCCTGTTAGCCAAACGTGAAAAGCTCAGGGCCAATTCCACCCCCGCCCCACGCGCTTGGCTAACTGCAGGGAAGGATTTCTTTTCAGCCACAGGCAAACAGCCCAGTAGGAACGGCCACCTCTGTCCCCTTAATTAAATTCCCATATTTCAACCAGGTTACCATGAGCGATATCACTCTCTTGAGGATTACACGGCGAGATAAAGAACGGATGTTGCTTGAATGCCAGCAAACACCAGGACCATACGCTGCCAGGCTTTGTAATGCAATGATACCAGATTACTTGCTGCAAGCATGGCGTGGTCAAGTGTCCTACCATGGAGGACGGAATAAGGCTGCACTGCCCAGAAACCTTGTGGCAAGGCTTTTGGAGTACCTCCAGGAGAGCTTCATGGAGATGTCCCTGGAGGATTTCCGCTCCATCCCCAGACACGTTAACAGACTTTTCCAGTAGCTGTGCTGGCTGCGAATGCATCCCAAGTCCTCAGGGCAAAGTAATTATTAAAAAACGCTTGGTCCCTTCCATGGGGTCATGGTCTTGGATATTGGGTTGGGAGGGTACTTCGGTCAAGCTGAGACAAAGATCCTGGCTGTTGGGGAGAATGGAGTGCTGGGTGCTCCCCGCAAGCTCGTCCTCCTCTTCCCCGTCCACAGAATCCTCAGGTGTAGCTGAGATTGTCCTTGCCTCGGAATCCACGGTCAGAGGTGGGGTAGTGGTGGCAGCCCCCCCTAGAATTGCATGCAGCTCGGTGTAGAAGAGGCATGTCTGCGGCTCTGACCCGGAGCAACCTTTTGCTTCCTTTGTTTTTTGATAGGTTTGTCTGAGCTCCTTGACTTTCACCCGGCACTGATCTGAGTCCCTATTGTGGCCTCTCTCCATCATGCCCTTGGAGATTTTTTCAAAAGTTTTGGCATTTCGTCTTTTCGAACGAAGTTCTGCTAGCACTGAATCCTCTCCCCATATAGCGGTCAGATCGAGTACCTCCCGTATGGTCCATGCTGGTGCTCTTTTTTGATTATCGGCCTGCATGGTTATCTGTGCTGATGAGCTGAGCTATCTGTGGTCACCTGTGCTCTCCACGCTGGGCAAACAGGAAATGAAATTCAAATGTTCGCGTGGCTTTTCCTGTCTACCTGGCCAGTGCATCCGAGTTCAGATAGCTGTCCAGAGCGGTCACAATGGTGCACTGTGGGACAGCTCCCGGAGGCCAATACCATCAAATTGCAGCCACACTAGCCCTAATTCGAAATGACAATATTGATTTTGGCGTTACTCCGCTCGTTGGGGTGGAGTACAGAAATCAATTTAAAGAGACCTTTATTTCGAAAATAAATGTGTGGACGGGTGCAGGGTTAATTCGATTTAACGCTGCTAAATCCGAATTAAAAGTCATAGTGTAGACCAGGCCTATGAAGCAGAGAGGAGATAGGCCACAAGGCCATCCTTTTTAAGATATTGCTCTCACACTTTGAGAGGCTCTGCTCTATGTAGTTTCCATAAGTGTGCAGGCTGTCGTACTTCCTAATGCTTTACTGACGAAGGAAAAAGGTGGGTAAAAGAATGGTCCTCTGGTTCAAACACCCATCTTGGAATAGGTAGACCTGGATTATTTTCCTTTCTGACATATTGTGCGACTGAGCCAAGAGAAGTAAATGGGAGCTGTGAATGCCTAACACTTCTGAAAATCAGTTTCAGGTGTCTCAAGCCGAGCACCCAAAATTAGGGGGCGTTCAGGAGAACGTGACATCCTGGAGCCTTGGATTGAGTAGTTGTTTCTACTAAACTCTTATTAGTATTGTACTCGTACGTGGAAGGGCTTTGCAGGCCCTCTGTGTCTTCAGGTAATGGCTCTAGTGCAGGGTCAATGCATCAAGTGTTGTTCAGTCTAATTGTGGCTTGAAGCTAACCCCCTGTATCCTAGCATCAATTCTTTGGTTCTCAGTATTTCCTTTTTGAACTGTAATATAGCCATTGGGAAGATTGCTAACCACTCTTTTTTTTTTTTTTTCTTTTCTTTTCTTTTCTTTTCTTCTCTTCCCTCCTGTTTCTAGACATTCACAGCATGGTGTAACTCTCACCTCCGCAAGGCCGGCACGCAGATTGACAACATAGAGGAAGATTTCAGGGATGGTCTTAAACTCATGTTACTTCTGGAAGTCATTTCAGGTGAGAGGGGTTTTGTGTGGGTTTAAGTGTCATTAATGTTGCTCACCCAATACTAAATACATGCAGGACAGCATGGGCAGTGATGGTGGAAGCTTTGTCTGTGCCTGTTCCTGATCTGCAGTGTACTGAGAGCGAAGCTCAGGTTTTATGGCCCCTGCCCATTACCCAGTGCTTTTGCTCGTCTCTCTCCACCCCTTCCTGTCAGCAAGGAATTGGGTTGAATTCGCTGAATTGTTTTTGTAAAAACAAGAGCAACCCCCGAGCTAGGGTGACCAGATGTCCCGATTTTTTGGGTCTTTTTCTTATATAGGCTCCTGGTACCCCCCAACCCCCTGTCCTGATTTTTCACATTTGCTGTCTGGTCACCCTACCCCCAGCCCTCCCAGAAATAAGTTGCAACAAAAATCAAAATGTTTTGATACTTTTCAAAACAAAACATTTTATTTGGCCTGAAACTATCTTTTCTCCCTTCCATCACCAAGTTCGGCCACTGAACCAAAAAAATCTGTTTGCACAGGTGGGTGGGTGGTGGTGGTGGTGGAGTGGTATATACAATTTTATATAAAACTGGGGGTTTTATGCTTAGGCTTTCTTTTGATGGGTCCTTCAGCAGGCTTTCAATGCCAGCAATAAGGGCCCTCTGTTTGATTTGCTCCCTTCCCCACTTCTTATATTTACAAATAGAGATGCCTCAGCAGGGACACTCAAACCCTAACTCCCCATCTAGAGTGTCAATTTTTGTGCTCTGCAGAAACTGAGGACACAACAAACCTCGTGTTCCTATCTTTTCCTCAGGCTGCTAGTTTAAGAGGGTTCGGAGTTCAAAATGCTACTGACTTGGAAGTTAGGGATAGGAGTTCCACAGCACATACTCTTTTGTAAGAAAGTAGCTGATGGAGTTATCTGCTTATTTCAATTATTTACCTTTTTAGTGAATCCTTGTTCACATGCAGGGGAGGAGTTGAAGGTGGGGAGGAAATGTGAACCAATGCAAGTATTCAAGTTGTAGATTGCTGAGGCTAAAGGGAAGGTGAGGGGATTGAAAGATGGAGGGAGAATGTGTTAGTTTAACTTAAAAGTAACCAATATGACTTGTAGCTATCACCACCCCTATTTTACATCCTTGTCTCCCGTCAATCATTTGGCTTTGTCCATTTAGGGCAGGGATAGTCAATAGGTGGACTGCGGACTAAATCCAGATGGTCAGACATTTGTGAACAGACCCCAAAATCTTATTGTTATCATTATTGTTACTAGTTTTTTTTTATTATTATTATTTTCTCTGGAGTCTGGACCTTGACTGTACCTTAACCAGGAAATGTGGACCTTGACAAAAAAGAATTGACTATCCCTGGTTTAGGGCAAGGACTGTGGGTTCCCATATATGCTGGAACCTATTCTGAGCACTGTGGCATTCTAAATATTGTAAGTGATCCGGTCTATAGCAGTGTGTTTGAGTGATGCGAGGCAGCAGTCTGCCTCTAACGGCATGTCTACACTGCAGCAGGGTGCTAGTGTGCTAAGAATAGCAGTGTAGCTCGGAGTAGCACGGGTGGAAGCTTAGGCTAGCTGCCCAGGTACGTACCCATTGGGTCAGGCAGCTAGTGCAAGCCACCACCTGTGCTCCCCGCAGCTAGCAGAGCTAGCCTGTCTATGTCTACCCATGCTGGGAAGCATGCTCCCAGCTGCACTGTAGACTTACCTTGAATGCAGCTGGGTGTGGCACGCGCTGCATGTGCTCCAAGCACTCTGCTCTAGAGGTTCAGGCCCTTGATAGTTCCCATAAACACTCATACTTTTTGAGTAAGGGGAGGGTTCCTTTACTAGGACTGCCAGACACCAAAAGGCATGATTACTAAGGCACAGTTACAACAAGACACTAACCCAGCTCCTAGGGGCAATCCAGTACGGGGATATAAAGGGTAGGGTCTCAGTGTTGAGGTGGATCCCAGCCACGATTTTGCATGTAGGCTGATGCCCTGCATATTCTTGCTGCAGTTACTCCTCGTCCCCTGCCAACTGGGTGTGTCTGCCTGGCTCACAGCCTTCCAGTCTCAGCCTGCAGGCTACTGCCTCTGCCTGCTGTCCCTCTTCTTTTACAGCCCTGGCTCTCTCCAGAGCCACCTCTAACCTCCAGCGTGTCCTTCCTCTTCCTGTCCTCAGGATGGTGGAGCTCTCTACTGGCTAGATTTTGAACTGGGTAACAGTGCCCTCCACTGACTAGATCCTTTCCTTTGAGCCCAGCAGGACTGGGAAGAAGGTGCCCCAGTAATGAGACAGCAGGCTCAGTACAATAATAATGGGCCATGGCAGCTCTGCTGAGATCCATGAGCAGATCTGCGCCTCTCCATGTGGTAGTGAGAACTAGGGTGACCAGATAGCAAGTGGGAGGGGGTAATACACACCTAAATCAGGACTGTCCTTATAAAATCGGGACGTCTGGTCACCCTTATCGGAACTGGCCGTGGGGTGGGGTAGAATCCCTGGCAGCACAGCTGCCAGAGAGCAAGAGGGGGGTGCTGCTGGAGGTGCTGTGGTGAGATAGGATTTCTGTGCAGATTGCCCTAGCCTCATATAGACCCACCAGATTGGGGTGCAGAGGGGGCAGGCAGATATGGTTCCCTCTCCAAACAAGGTGATATGGGAAGATTTCCAAAAGGAAAGTCCCTTTCTTTTGCTTTTACGTTAGGAGGTGATGATCTGGCCCTATCACAAGGGTTGCCCTGAAAAACAGCTTTCCCACCATGCATATATTTCCTACTTCATGCATTCCCTTCACTAGCAAGCCCCTTGCTTGCCATGCACCTTTTAAATAGGATGCTGTCAGGCCAAACAAACTTAGTTCCTGTAAAAGAGCTCTCTCTCTCTTCTCCCCCCCCTTCCCTTTACAAAGAAGCTGACCAATGGCATTTTTTTATTAAACAAATTTCATTGTAAGCAGCTTTTAAGCCAACAGTTGCTTGCATTTTTTGGCCCCAAACTACAGGCTTGGCTTGTACATGAGAATCAGAAAGTGGAAGTGACTAGATTATTTTAATTGGCTGAGCGTAGTACAGAAAAGTAGAGCAGCAATGCAATCAGTAGAAAGCCAAGGTGTGTGCGGGGGGGAAACCCAAAACACTTCTCACATGGTTTAGCTCTAACCTATGAGGGGAAAATTTTTACAGGGACACTATCATTTGACACTTTGCTCTGAAATCTAATTTGTTACAAATGTATATCCTAGTCTAATGGAAAGGTCCTCAGTTCTTCAATTTTTTCCACTGCAAAGTTATTTTTAAACAAATAAATATCCCGCTGTAATGTCTGAAACACTGAGAACCTCATACGGAAACTGATTGAAGCCAGCTTCATTTTTGTTTTGCAATGACTTTCATTATGCAAGCTTGGAGAAATGTAAAAAGAAAGCAGCACAGTGTGTCATGTACTTTAGACCAGTGGCTCTCAACTTTTATAGATTACAGTACCCTTTTCTTGATTTGTCTTGTGTACCTCAAGTTTCACCTCACTTAAAAACTACTTAAAAAATCAGACATAAAAATACAAAAGTGTCACAGCACAATAGTACCAAAAAATGCTTACTTTCTCATTTTACCATATAATTATAAATCAATTGAAATATAAATATTGTACTTGCATTTCAGTGCATAGTATATAGACCAGGATAAACAAGTCATTGTCTGTATGAAATTTTAGTTTCTACTGACTTTGCTAGTGCTTTTAAATAAATAAATTAATGGAGATATCCCATCTCCTGGAACTGGAAGGGACCTTGAAAGGTCATCGAGTCCAGCCCCCTGCCTTCACTAGCAGGACCAAGTACTGATTTTGCCCCAGATCCCTAAGTGGCCCCCTCAAGGATTGAACTCACAACCCTGGGTTTAGCAGGCCAATGCTCAAACCACTGAGCTATCCCTCCCCCCTTTTTTTACGTAGCCCGTTGTAAAACTAGCCAAATATCTAGGTGAGTTGGCGTACTCCCAGGGGTACCTGTACCCCTGGTTGAGAACCACTGCAGTAGACTATTAAAAGTGAGATAATTTTTTAAATCTAAACTGGCGGTAGTAATTTAGGTAAAGAAATTTGTTTACGCCGTAGGGTTAAGATGAGTGTCTCTCTTCTTGATTGTCAGGTAAAAAGAATCAGGCCTGCAATAAATAATAGAAACAATTATTATAATTGGGAATAAAATATTTTTTCTCTCTGGCAGAGGGAGGGAATGCCCATTGAAGTAATCTGCTGCTTTTCCCCCTTCACCTTTCCAAACCTTTTTTTAAAGAAACAACACATCTTTCTTCAATGGGGCAGAAGAGTTCATGAAAAAATAATTTCTCTCCCTCCCCCATTAAACCTAGTGATTATTGACACCAGATCCCTGCAGCCACAAGGTTCTGGGAAGGATATCTCTCTCTCTGTCCCTGGCTGGCTGGTGAATGTACCCAGGCAGGAGCCATTCAGCAGACTGGTGGCCTTCCCCACAGTTGTGGCCTAGTCCTCCTCTTTGCAGCCACAGCTCTCTGCTATGCCCCGCCAGGACCCAGCCTTCCCTGCACCTTTTTCCCTGCAGGCATTCAGCGTCACAGCCATGCAGGGGGCCCTCTGCAGCTCTACTGTCACGGCCCTGCTCGCTCACTCACCAGCTGTCCCCAGGCAGGAACTGTTCAACAGCGAGGTAGCTGGGGGCTCATCGTCCTACTTACAGACCTGGCCACAGGTCTCTGCTTTGCTGGGGCAGGATGACCACAGTCTCCCCACACCTTGAGCCCTGGGGTCTTGGGCTTCTCAGCCACATAGGGAGCCACCTGCAGCCCTGCTGTCAGCACTGCCCTAATCCCAATCCCAGTGCTACTCCACAGAACTATAAAAATAGTTACAAATAGAAGAAAAAAACCTCTTAAATAAAAATTGATGATTTTTGTCAAAATTAGAAAAAAATAATCAAATTTTGCCAAGCCCACCTCTGCCACACACAGGCTCCTCACAGAAGAGGAGAAATCCAGGAGATTTTTCCTTCCTGGCGTATGCAGACGTGGTCATTTAGCACCTAGCTGCACAGAGCCTGCAAAAAGATGAGTCTCACACCGTGTCCTAAAAAAGGCGAGGCTTGGGCTCATCTGATCTTTGGCAGCAGTGAGTTCCATGGCAGAGAGGTTTCATGAGAGATTGCCTTGTCCTTCCCGGAGTTCAGATCCTGACCTGGTACATAGGGAAGCAAGTTCTGGGGCACAGACCAGTAACTGTAATGTATGGTTGATAGGTTCTCCAGAACATGCATCAAAGGTTTTGGGGAGTGGCCTAGTCCAATGACTGCCTGAGGTGTGGTAATGGTAATACTCCCCTCCCCTCAGTCTCTTCAAGGGTGCTCTTTGTATTTGCTGTGATTTTGTTGTGGGGAGGGGTCAGCAAAGTGCATCAATTATTAGAATCCCCAGGAAGTGACCAAATAGATCGTGTGCTGTATCTTCACTGCTGAGGGCAAGAAAATGTGTGACTTGGATCAAGTGTTGGGATTATCTTATTAGATCTGCCTACTTGGGCTTTTGGTGGGGAAAGTGGAATGGAGCAGTTCCAAATTTGTTTTATATTTTCTTCCCCCCCTTTCTGGCTAGGTGAACGTTTGGCTAAGCCTGAAAGAGGCAAAATGCGAGTGCACAAAATCTCCAATGTGAACAAGGCCCTGGATTTCATCGCTAGCAAAGGAGTGAAGCTGGTGTCTATTGGAGCAGAAGGTAAGGGAGCCAATACATGCCTCTAATGCTCAAAATCTAGAGGGGGGCAGGTGGTGATGGTGGGTGAACTGGCAGTTCTCTCAGTTTTAGACCCAGTCTTAAATATGCTATTTCCCCCACTCCACACCACATTCTCTCCCCTGCGCACCCCTTCCTCCCCCCAATTACTCTATAGCCTTGTTTATAACCTAGCTCATGCCTCTCTGTGTAAGGCAAGGGTGGGGGACGGGGGGGGGAAGAAACATTTTGGGCCCCTTGATGAAGATTGAAATCCCACTTGCCAATGTGGCTCCAGCGTTGAGGGGTCTGTGCTTTTCTTGCCAGTTTCTTCATACACTTATTCTGACTCTCCTGCTCTGACTCAGTGGCAATGTTTACAGAGGCTATAAATATTTCATGTATGAAAGATGTTGTATAAAATAAAACTGTTCCATGCATATTTGGTATATGGAGTTAACAAGGGGAGCAAGATTAAGAAGTGGGAGAAAAGAGTCCTTCAGCTGAGATTTGAAGAAGTGAAGAGACAAGGAAGCTGTTTTAGACGGTACGGTCTGTGGAGAAGGGGCTTGGTCTAATGGTGGTGAGGTTATGCAGAGGCCAGAGTGGAGTGAATTTTTTTTTAATCACCAATTTTAATCATGATTTAAATCAGCGAGCAGGAAACCTTAATTTAAATATCAGGGGGTAGCCGTGTTAGTCTGTATCTACAAAAACAACAAGGAGTCTGGTGGCACCTTAAAGACTAACAGATTTATTTGGGCATAAGCTTTCGTGGGTAAAAACCTCACTTCTTCGGATGCATAGAGTGAAAGTTACAGATGCAGGCATTATATACTGACACATGGAGTTACTTTGCAAGTGGAGAACCAGTGCTGACAGGGCCAATTCAATCAGGGTGGATGTAGTCCACTCCCAATAATAGATGAGGAGGTGTCAATTCCAGGAGAGGAAAAGCTGCTTCTGTAATGAGCCAGCCACTCCCAGTCCCTATTCAAGCCCAGATTAATGGTGTTAAATTTGCAAATGAATTTTAGTTCTGTTGTTTCTCTTTGAAGTCTGTTTCTGAAGTTTTTTGTTCGATGATAGTGACTTTTAAATCTGTAATAGAATGACCAGGGAGATTGAAGTGTTCACTTACTGGCTTATGTATGTTACCATTCCTGATGTCCGATTTGTGTCCATTTATTCTTTTGCGGAGGGACTGTCCGGTTTGGCCAATGTACATGGCAGAGGGGCATTGCTGGCACATGATTGCATATATAACATTAGTGGACGTGCAGGTGAATGAGCCCTTGATGGTGTGGCTGATGTGGTTGGGTCCTCTGATGGTGTCGCCAGAGTAGATATGGGGACAGAGTAGGCAACGAGGTTTGCTACAGGGATAGGTTCCTGGGTTGGTGTTTCTGTGGTGTGGTGTGTAGTTGCTGGTGAGTATTTGCTTCAGGTTGGGGGGTTGTCTGTAAGCGAGGACTGGCCTGCCTCCCAAGGTCTGTGAGAGTGAGGGATCATTATCCAGGATAGGTTGTAGATCGTGGATAATGCAGTGGAGAGGTTTTAGCTGGGGGCTGTATGTGATGGCCAGTGGTGTTCTGTTATTGTCCTTGTTGGGCCTGTCCTGTAGTAGGTGATTTCTGGGTACCCGTCTTGCTCTGTCAATCCGTTTCCTCACTTCCCCAGGTGCGTATTGTAGTTTTACGAATGCTTGATAAAGATCTTGTAGGTGTTTGTCTCTGTCTGAGGGGTTGGAGCAAATTCGGTTGTATCTTAGGGCTTGGCTGTAGACAATAGATCGTGTGATGTGTCTTGGATGGAAGCTGGAGGCATGTAAGTACGTATAGCGGTCAGTAGGTTTCCGGTATAGGGTGGTGTTTATGTGACCGTCGCTTATTTGCACTGTAGTGTCCAGGAAGTGGATCTCTTGTGTGGACTGGTCCAGGCTGAGGTTGATGGTGGGGTGAAAATTGTTGAAGTCCAGGTGAAATTCTTCAAGGGCCTCCTTTCCGTGGGTCCAGATGATGATGATGATGTCATCAATGTAGCGCAAGTAGAGGAGGGGCACTAGGGGACAAGAGCTGAGGAAGCGTTGTTCTAAGTCAGCCATAAAAATGTTGGCATGCTGTGGGGCCATGCGGGTACCCATAGCAGTGCCACTGACTTGAAGGTATAAGTTGTCCCCAAATCTGACGTGGTTGTGGGTGAGGACAAAGTTACAAAGCTCAGCCACCAGGCGTGCTGTGGCCTCATCAGGGATACTGTTCCTGACAGCTTGTAGTCCATCCTCATGTGGAATATTGGTGTAAAGTGCTTCTACATCCATGGTGGCCAGGATGGTGTTTTCAGGAAGAACACCAATGCATTGTAATTTCCTCAGGAAGTCAATGGTGTCTCGAAGATAGCTGGGAGTGCTGGTAGTGTAGGGTCTGAGGAGAGAGTCCAAATAGCCAGATAATCCTGCTGTAAGAGTGCCAATGCCTGAGATGATGGGGCGTCCAGGGTTTCCAGGTTTATGGATCTTGGGTAACAGATAGAATACCCCTGGTTGGGATTCTAGGGGGGGTGTCCATGTAGATTTGTTCCCGTACTGTAGCTGGGAATTTCTTGAGCAGATGGTGTAGTTTCTTTTGGTATTCCTCAGTGATTCCACACAAATCGGACATCAGGAATGGTAACATACGTGAGCCAGTAAGTGAACACTTCAATCTCCCTGGTCATTCTGTTACAGATTTAAAAGTCACTGTCATTGAACAAAAAAACTTCAGAAACAGACTTCAAAGAGAAACAGCAGAACTAAAGTTCATTTGCAAATTTAATCTGGGCTTGAATAGGGACTGGGAGTGGCTGGCTCATTACAGAAGCAGCTTTTCCTCTCCTGGAATTAACACCTCCTCATCTATTATTGGGAGTGGACTACATCCACCCTGATTGAATTGGCCCTGTGAACACTGGTTCTCCACTTGTGAAGTAACTCCCTGCTCTCCATGTGTCAGTATATAATGCCTGCATCTGTAACTTTCACTCTATGCATCCAAAGAAGTGAGGTTTTTACCCACGAAAGCTTATGCCCAAATAAATCTGTTAGTCTTTAAGGTGCCACCAGACTCCTTGTTGTTTTTGATTTAAATAATCAGTTGTAATTGTGTTTTGCATTTGTACTTTTGTTATTTTCCTAAAGAGAGGCTGATTCTCATTGGTTGGTAACAATTAAAAGGCATTGGTTTGCCACTTAATACAGCCTTTACACTAAATTTGGTGCTTCTTTTTGCTAGTCAGGAAGATACACATTTATTTAAGCAAGTATATAGTTTTACTTATTTATTCAGATTCTTAATGTTTACTTTTTTATTATGTTAGAAAATGAATGATCCATTTCTTCTTTACTTGATGGGGGGGGGGAAACAATTTTTCTCTCTAGTTTTCCCCATTTTTTCATTTTTGTTGCTCTATTGTCTATTTTGCTATATGAAGTAATGCCCTCTGGTTTAATTCCTAAGGCGAGAAGCCAGACTCCTGGGTACATTGCCCAAGACCCTGCAACAAACCTGTTGCAGAACTGGGAAAGTTATTTAGCCCAAATGTCCAGTCACGTGGATGCTCAGTTTGAGTTGTCAAAAGCGTGTTTGTTCTCCACCCCCAGAAGTGCTGAGCACCAGCAGCTCCCTCAAAAAGCTGAACCAGGACATTAGAAATGGGAAAGGTTCAGGAAAGGGCAACAAAAATGATGAAAGGCATAGAACAGCTTCCGTATGAGGAGAGATTAAAAAGATTGGGACCATTCATCTTGGAAAAGAGATGACTAAGGTAGGGGAGTATGATAGAGGTCTATAAAATCATGACTGGTGTGGAGAAAGAGAATAAGGAAGTGTTATTTATTCCTTCACATAAGACAAAGACCTGGGGTCACCCAATGAAATGAATAGGCAGCAGGTTTAAAACAAACAAGAAAAAAATATTTCTCTACACAACACACATTCAACCTGTGGAACTCCTTTCCAGGAGATGTTGTGAAGGCCAAAACTGTAACTGGAGTCAAAAAAAGAGAAGTTCATTGAGGATAGGTCCATCAGTAGCTATTAGCCAAGATGATCAGGGATGCTACCCCATGCTCTAGGCTAGGTATCCCTAGACCTCTGACAGATGCTGGGACTGGATTGCAAGGGATTGGTCACTGGCCCTGTTCTGTTCGTTCCCTCTGAACCACCTGGCATTGGCCACTGTCAGAAGACAGGATACTGGGCTAGATGGACCATTGGTCTGACCCAGTCTGGCCGTTCCTATGTTCTTAGCTCCAAAAATTGGGTCTTAGAGGTTAAAAACTGAGTGGCCAAAAATGGAGGCAATCAAAACAAGAATATATTTTTGAGAACTGTGGCCTTAATCTGTCTTAGTTTTTAGCAATCTGTAAAAATGGGTATAATGTCAATCTCCTGCACTTCAAGGGAGTTTTTGTTCTTATGGCACCCGTCTTCCAAGGATTCTGGAAGACTAGTAGAGCTCTCATACCCGCTCCAGAACTCCATCTGCAGAGGTGTACTCTACTTTACAGTTTCACTCTTTGGGGACTTTGTGACAGTTAAAGCAAGTAACACAGAGACTTTGCAAAGGCACCTCTAAGCCCACACACTTTGCTCATAGACATGACACAGATATACAGATCTATGGAAGAATAAGAAACACACGCACTCAAGTCCCGCCCTCAGTTTCCTCCTGAGAGTCCTTTGGGTGTTAGTGTTTCTCAAAGGGAATCCAGGATCCTTCTGCACCCCCGCCACTCCTCCTGCCAGGTCTTCTCTTCTGGTCTCTCCTTGTTAGTGAGAGTGATTCCTTTTAATAGCAGATTCTAACACCTTGTCTCTTCCCTGGGGTTTTTCCATTCTCTGATCAGACCTTTGAGCTGCAGCTGCCAGCAAGTTGAGTCATCAGCAAATGAAGAGTCTTTGGCCAGTAGTCTCCATTGTTCTGTTAAGGCAAGGTTAATCAATTACTGATGGTATTTAATGACACTTGAATTCAGGGACAGATGCTTAGATGTGTCACCTCCCCCCCCCCCCCCCCTGCCCCCTTAACACAACAGGGATGATGTAATCTAATGTGTCCATCTTTAGTGGAAGACGTATAAGAAAATAGAGTTCATAAAATCATACAGGAATTCATAAGTTCATATAGGCAGTTTCCCAAAACTGCCCCACCCAGATCTCCTCCATTGCCTCCTCCATTGGCTTGGCCACAATTCATCCTTCCTCTTTAGTCGGGCCACTTCCGTAATCTCTTATTTCTTTGAAAGATATCTGCATCCTCCTCCCTTTCTGGTTGGCAGCTAGGTAGCCTTTGTTCCATTTTGTTTGCTTTACCAATAGGGTGAGGATTACAGCTGGCCGAATTACTGCCCCAACCAATATCTGGCTACTGACGCCATCAAGGGAATGGCCTTGGTTATGATAATCAAAAGAGCTGTTCCTGCTGATACTCTGAAGAAATGTGGTGCAGATTAAAACTGTCTGGTACAAGACTGTGGAAACCCTGATTGTCAGAGCCTCTCCTCAGGTTAAGCAGGTGCAGAAAACAAAGATGAATTCAAAACTAGTGTGGGACTAGCTGGCGTACTAACTTTAAATTTTTCCTTGGTCTATATGTGCCCGTGTCTGAATCTGTGGGGAGGCTGGGACTAAGGTAGCAGGGGGTGCTGAAAGTTAGGACTGAGGATTGGCTGATCTCTATTCAGAAAGCTGGTCCATGTTCTTTAACAATAGCACAAGCTATAACCAAGCCTAAATGATCACGGCATGAGCATGAAGGTGTATTTCAGCTAGGCCTCACTAATATAACTATTTATAGTGGTGAGGGAGCACCGCTATACTTAGGGTTGCATCCTGAGATCTGTTTAAAAGTGGACCTAAGACCTCTAAAATTGACATGCTTAGTTAGATTTCTTTGAATGTTTGTGTGCCTTAGGAGGATGCAGAATAGGATTAGTGACCCAAATTTGGAATCGTTTGAGCCAGGGATTCTGGAGATACAAGCCCCTCCCCCCAGTAGCTATTTTTAAAAAAGTTTATTGGTATGTGTTTTTGCACAGGGCTAGTGATCAAACTATCGACAAGCTATGGGTCAAAATGGTCTCAAACTGTTGGTGTTTTACCGAAGGTAGTACATAGCTCTCTCAAAATCTTTGGGTGACCCGAATTGAGAGTGTTATTTCAGATAATGCCCATTTTTACAGCGTGCATGTGCCAATACCAAAAAATGGCTAGAGGGTTTCAATTCCTGCCAATATATATGCTTTAAATTCTACTCCTGTAAGTGCTGTAAAATCTGAAAAGTAACTCTTACTGCTTTGAAATTTGATGTGCCTCATGGGGGCATGGGCTTATTGTTAGTGATCCAAATTTGGGGTAATTTGACCAATGGGTTCCTAAGTTACAGGCTGGGTGCCCCCACCTCCCTGCTCCCCCAGAAAGGTTTCCTTGTGCTACCTTGTACTCTTAAACTGAAAGGCACTAATTACTGGATGAATCACAGACCTCTTGATGGCTGTGAACTCACCCTTCATTTAATATATCTAAGGATAAGTTAATCAGACCCCCACCTAAGATAAAAGGAATTGTAGAAGCAACCTGACATCAGTTACAGTTTTGTGAGTCATGGTGGCAGTTTTGTATTGGGGGAATGTAATCAAAGTGTTGGGGAAAAAATAGACACATGCAAGATTCCTGGGAGGAACGGGATATTGGGGACTGAAGGGTGGGGGAATAGGGGGAGAGCATTTGATAGAATGGGTCAGCAGCATGATTTGGGAGGTGTTCTGAAGACGGCACAAGGTCAATGGGAGAATTACGGCATAGGTAGTTCCTTCACTGAAGTGCCGCTGTAGCATTTTAAGTGTAGACAAGCCCTGTGTTAATGCCAAGTTAAGGTTGCTTGGTGGTAGGTCGTCCCCTTGCAGAACGCTGAGTTGAGTAACACTCAAACTTCTGAAAATCAAGAAGAGCAGAGTTAAGGCATGCTGACTGCACCCGTAGTGTATCCAAATAATTCCCATTGGCTACTGCCAGCTCCAGGGTAACACAGGGACAGTGGTGTGGGCAACCTTTTCTTTTTATGTTAGCTGGAATCCTGTGGGTCAGAGTGAATGGGCTGTAAAAGGAGGTGAAGAGCTTGTACATTTCAGCAGCTGTAGAGTTGTGTGTGTGTGTGTGTTGGTTAACAGAGTATGTTAAGGCATTGCTGAAAGAGGATAGAGTTAAGGTTGAATGGGCTGCCTTAACTGTGCCTATCCTGGTTTTCAGAAATTTGAGTTTTGCTGAACTCAGCATTCTGCACGGGGAGACCAAGCAACCTGAAAAGTACAGTAAAGTAGGTTTTTGCTATTGAATATGTGGTGAGGCTTAGCCCAAACCACTGCAGTTCATAGGCGCCAACTTCCCCTTTGCCCTGTGGGTGCTTGACCCCTCCCCACCCCTGCCCTGCCTCGTCCCACCCATGCACAGTCCTCGCCCCGCCCCCATTCCATCCTCTTCCCCCAAGTCCCTGCCACACCTCTTCTCCGCTGCCTCCCCTAAGTATGCCGTGTCCCCCCTCCCTCTCCTAAGCGCTGCCAAACAGCTGTTAGGTGGCGGGAGGGAGGGGAGGAGCAGGAACATGGCGCGCTGGGGGAAGTGGGGGGAAGAAGGAGGTGAGGAGAGGGGAGCTTGGCTGCCAGTGGGTGCAGAGCACCCACTAAATTTTCCCCGTGGGTGCTCCAGCCACAGAGTCAGCGCCTATGCTGCAATTCATGGAGTAAGAAGATGTAGGTGGTCTAGGTGCTAAGTGAAATGCATATACATCAGCATTAAAAAAGGGCCTCTGCGGTTAATGTCCTTGGTGTGACAGTAACTCTGCCCACTGAAGGGATTATGAGCTTTTCTGGTGCATGTATTTTAATAGCCTAAATTAAGACTTCAAAAAGTCATCACATCAGCAAACTAGAAAATAAAAACCAATGAGGCAGTCAAAATACTACTAACACAGTTCAGGGAAAATAAGCCATAAACCCCTCAGACAGGTGGGACTGAGCTAGGAAATTATCTGAGTAACTTACTATAAAAGGGAGAAAAACTTTGGCCAGGTAAGTGCATTTCTCACCCTAAAACAGTCCCGTCCCCCCTCCCCCCATATCTCAGAGTAAGGCTGCAGTGTGGCATCCAAAGGACCTGATACCCAGGGGCGGGCGTGCGCTCTGTGTGTGTGTATGTGTGTGTGTGTATGTGTGTGTGTGTGTGTGTATATATATATATATATATATAAAATAATTAAACAGTAGTTTATTGCCCATATGTGTCTAGACCTATTTATTAAATTAGACAGACAAAATTGTTTCCCACCCCCTTCCAAAAAAGCAAGCCTAGGAAAATATCCATAGGGAACTGTCAGGTATGGGCGACTGGTGAAAATATTCTTTGGCGAGCGCTGAGCCCCACACTGATTCCTAGCCTGGTGCGCTAGGTGTGGGAGGGAGCAAGCATTGAGAGTGAGCCCACCCTACACTGATTCCTGCCCCACATGGTGGGGAGGAGGAGGCACAGGTTTAGAGATTGAGCCCACCCCGTACTTATTTCCAGCCCTGTGCAGAGGTGAAGTCCTGAGGGTGGGAATCAGCGCGGGGGGGCGGGGGGGGAAAGGGGTGTGTCAGTCTTGGTTTTATCAGACACAAGGCCAATGGTAATATTTTCCATGCTCTTTTTCTTACATTCTAACAAATATTCTCTGGTATTTACAAGCCAAACGTAGCATTGTGCTGGTGCACGTGAACCAGAAAGTGGAATTGACTTCTTTATAAACAATAACAGAGCTGGCTGTGTTTCCTTATCCAAGCTGAATTAAATGCATTGTAAGCAAACAGAATAACCAGTGAAACCTAACCACAGCTTTTACAACTATCTTCAACTATTAATCTCAAGCATCACTATTAACCTTTAAAAATGATTTAATTGGAGGCAGTCTGATCGGGTCACTTGCAATACAGGACAGCTGTAAAAATCTGGGTCAAGGGTGTTGTAGCCAGGGGTGGCTTCCAAATGATTCTCTATCTGACACTAAAAATCTCATTCTGCAGAGGTCTTTCTTTGATGTAATAGAGTCCACATTGGGGATGATATCAGGATTCAGTCAAGCTCAACAGGGCCAACATTAACTCCTCACTACTTGCATTAATGTACTTGCATCTCCAGTGTAGACCGAAAACAATCCATTTCTTAAACATGTGAGGCTTGATTCTTCTTTTGCTTAACCCAGTGTAACTCTGGCTTCAGTGGAGTTGCTCCTGATTTACCTCCATGTAAGAGAGATGCAAATCAAGCGCAAGGAGTGCAACAATATAAAAGGTGCCATCTGAGCAAGATGTCCGCTTAAATCCTGGACAGCGCAGACATGCGGATGACAGACAGCAGAGTAAGGGTTTGTGTCAGTTCATGAGCAAGGGAAAGAGAAAGCGAGGAGATGTCTGCATTTACAAAACAAGGTTATCTTTATGTCCACCTCCTGCCCTCCGCAACTGGGGAACTGGGAGAGCAGGTGAAAGGACTGTGTGGCATGTATTCCCAAATCGCTGATGCCCAGTGACCTGTCCTAAGTATTGATCTGTCCCAGTCCATCAGTAGTAGTGTGCCTCCTATAGACCTCTGCTTGGAGGCTGTTCTATATTTTATTTGTGGCCAGTTAAGATAAATAAAACGTGGGCGTGACCTCAGGGCTCATTGCCTTTAATGTGCCTCATTTTGATCAATGCTGGCATGTTGATGGACACTCGTCAGCAGAGTGGTGTCTATTTAACTTCCTAATTATATCATCTCCTATCCTGCCAATTATCCAGACAGTGGCAAACTGCTTTTCCAGTGGCTGTGCTCTAGCTAGTGACACACACAAATGGCCAGGAGAGAAAATTAATTCTTTTGACCCTGCTTCTTACCACTGAGGTTAGGAGAGGAGAAGAGAGCATGGTACCTAGAACATTATCTAGAGGGTCAGGATTCTTGGATTATGCATATGAAAAGGGTGATGGCATTTCAAACTCCAGATCTCCAGAGCAAGCCAGTCTTATTCCTGAAGAGCGAATATTTGTCAGCCCCTTAATTGGCTGCCAAACAAATGGATGGAGGTGCTGTAATTTTTGCATATCTTGTTAAGAGTGCATGTTGTAATAATGGGAGTCAGATGGAAGCGCATTTACTAGTGCAAAACATTTCCTGCCATTAGCAGCAAAACCTCATCTGTTTTAATCTCACATTCAATATGGGGATAGATCAGTTTAAGTCACATTAATAACATGCGGTTGCGGTTTAGAACAGCCGCTTGGTGTTACTAGCGGAAGCGCGCAAAGAATTTTTGTAGAGCTCACACCTCAGAAGAACGTTACAAAGCATAATCGGGCAGTTGGTTCCACAGCAGGAGGCACTCTCTGATCTGATCATGAGCCCTATAATGTCACATAGAAACTGCTCTCAAACTGTTCAATGTTAGCTGGGCTGATGGGGAGCAAACATCCAGAGTCTTTAATTAAACAGTGTGAGGTTGCCCTAATTGGTTACATTTAACTCCTTTGTAACTTCTGTGGTGTCAAAGTTTCTCATCTGATGAAGTGGGTTTTAGCCCACGCAAGCTTATGCCCAAATAAATGTGTTAGTCTCTATGGTGCCACAAGGACTCCTCGTTGTTTTTTCTCTTTGTAGTGTGGAACCAGCAACTCCCTGCTGCACTGTGAGCTTTGCTCCCCTATATTAGAAGCAGCGATAGTCCGAGAGCCCCACATGAATCCTATAGTGGAATGAACTTGCAGTGTACCTTGGGCAATAGGAACACAGCTGTAGGAGAGTGAATGAGCTAGGGTCAGACAGCTTCATTGGAGTAGGTGTGACCACTGACTTCTTTCAGCAAGCTGGCAAAACATGTACCCAAGGTGCTGGAGGATGTACTTGGGCTCTAGAAGGGAAGGGTGCCTGCCTGCCCGCTCTTTACTCAGAGCAGCAATTATGTAAATTGTATCAGAAAGTCTTTAAAATGGCGATATTAATTACCTACCTCAGGTTATTGGTTGATTTTGTTAGTGTTTGTAAAGCACTTTTAGGATTAAAAAATGCCATAAACTGAACTGGAGTCAACTAAAATAAAAAGCTAGCAGTAGTTTCAGGGCTTAAACCTTCCCTTGTGTCCTCCTGCCAACTCCTGTGATCTTTACAATCTTAGTTAGTTTTTTTCCAAATGTTTCTCTCCTCTTGCTTTGGAAAAACCCACAGAAAATGCTGTCAGATGTACCAGATAAACAAACTGAACACAATAGTGCTATTTTCCTTTATTCTTTCTGAACTGCAGGCATCTCAGGTTGCAGACATCGTTTGTAACAAAAGTACAAAAATACTCAAAGGGAAGTGTGGTTTTTTTTTCTTTAAATTGACTGTGTTCTGGAGCTCTTCAAAATACTAATACCATAGGACTGGAAAAATTTGCTGTAAACTATTTCGTATCCTATTTTTGATTCTTTCCTCAAACTGTGGTATGTAATCTATCACTTAAATAAGCTTCTTTACTAGATGACTGGAGGATAGCTAATGTGATGCCAGAGGTGATCCGGGCAATTACAAGCCAATAAGCCTAACTTCAGTATCAGGTAAATTGGTTGAAACTATAGTAAAGAACAGAATTATCAGATACACAAACAAACAAACTATGCCCCACCAATCTATTAAAATTCTTTTTAGGGGGTCAACAAACATGAGAAGGAGATATTGTGTACTTGGACTTTCAGAAAGCCTTTGAGAAGGTCCCTCACCAAAGGCTCTTAAGCAAATTAAGCAGTCATGATATAAGGGTTGTGAGTTCAATCCTTGAGGGGGCCACTTACAGGGGATCTGGGGCAAAATCGGTATTTGGTCCTGCTAGTGAAGGCAGGGGGCTGGACTCAATAACCTTTCAGGGTCCCTTCCAGTTCTATGAGATAAGTATATCTCCATATATTTATTTATTTAATTTAAAAAATTTAATAAGAGGGAAGGTCCTCTCATGGATCAGTAACTGGATAAAAGACAGGAAACAAAGGGTAGGACTCAATGGTCTATTTTCAGAACCGAGAGAGGTAAATAGTGGTGTCCTCCAGGGGTCTATAGTAGGACCAGTGCTGTTCAACATATTCATAAATTATCTGGAAAAAGGGAGTAAATAGTGAGCTGGCAAAGTTTGCAGATGATACAAAATTAATATATTAGATAGATAGTTAAGTCCCAAGCTGACTGCAAAGAGTTACAAAGGGATCTCACAAAACTGGGTGACTGGGTACCCAAATATCAGATGAAATTCAGTGCTGATAATTGCAAAGTAATGCACATTGGAAAACATAATCCCAACTATACATAGAAAATGATGGAGTCTAATTTGGCTGTTACCACTCAAGAAAAAGATTGTGGCGTCATTGTGGATAGTTCTCTGAAAACATCGTCTCAATGTGCAGCGGCAGTCAGAAAAGCTAATAGAATATTAGGAATCATTAGGAAAGGGATAGATAATAAGACAGAAAATATCATAATGCCTCTATATAAATCCTTAGTACGCCCACACTTGGAATACTGCATGTAGTTCTGGTCACCACATCTTAAAAAAGATATATTAGAAATGGAGACACAGAAGGGCAACAAAAATGAAAAAGGGTATAGAACAACTTCCATATGAGGAGAGATGAATAGGCCTAGTCTTTTTAATCCTGGAAAAGAGATGACGGGGGGGAGGGAGGATGATAGAGGTCTATAAAATCATGACTGGTGTGGAGAAAGTGAATAAGGAAGTGTTATTTACTCCTTCATATAACACAAGAACCAGGGGTCACCCAATGAAATTAATACAAACAAAAGGAAGTACTTCTTCACAGAACGGACAGTCAGCTTGTGGAATTCAATTGCCAGGGGATGTTGTGAAGGCCAAAAGTATAACTGGGTTCAAAAAAGAATTCGATAAGTTCATGGAGGATAGTTCCATCAATGGCTATTAGCCAAGATGGTCAGGGATGCTATCCCCATGTTCTGGGTGTCCCTAGGCCTTTGACTGCCAGATGCTGGGACTGGATGACAGGATGGATTACTTGATGACTGCCCTTTTCTATTCATGCCCTTTGAAGCATTTGCCATTGGCCACTGTCGGAAGACAGGATACTGGGCTAGTTGGACCATTGATCTGACACAGTATGGCTATTCTTGTGTTCCTCCTTTCCCCCAGAAAAAACAACCAACTAATTAAAACAACCCCACAGGAATGTAATTAGCAAGAAAATCTAGCGACAGGCAAACTTGCTTGTGGAAACTGGTCAGGAATGTGAATACAACACATGGTCATGCTCTTTTGTGCTATAACAAAAAGTTCTATGCATATTTTTCTTGAGCAGTGAGAGTCTGCTACTACAAAGATTCCATTCCAGATTGGGATAGTAAAAGTACCATAGTCCATTAGTGTATTGTGAGTGGGGAGATGTGTGGGAAAGAAGGGTGGAGGAGAATGTAACAGCATATCTGTTTTAGGATTTGTCGAAAATTGGGAAATCTCTACCAGTACAAACCCTTATGGAGACATGCTTCATGTTGCAAAACCGGGACTGCATCAAGGAGGTTTATCCTTGTACTTTACAAGGGATTGTCATAACAGCAATGTTGCCAACCTCATGTGTTCAAAAGTCACAAGATTGGCTTGAAATCATGAGCTTTCCAAAATAGTAGATTTGGAGTTCTCTTTATTTGCCTTCTGGTTTTGGAACCTTTAGAGATCATACTTTCCAACTTTTAGCTGAAACCACAAGGGCTTACTTTTTTTTTTTTTTTTTTTTTTTTTTTTTCTCTTTCTTTAAAATGAAAGCCAAGATTCCCATTCAATCCCATGACTCCAGTAGCTGGCTATGAGAAAAAAGCCAAGTATTGTGGGTCTCACTATAAAATCAGGAGAGTTAGCAGCTGCAACCAATGCAAGCCTTGCTTGCACCAGTGTGAGGCAGCTACACAAGGGGTTTGCACAGGGGCAAAAACTAACTCTGCCAGCTCTTTTATTAGCACTCTAGTAGCTTAGGCCCAAAACAACAGGTTTATCTAACCCTTTTCTTTAGAAGTCTTAAATTAGAAAGACCTTTCTAGTCATTTTAAAGTTGATTGTCTCTCAAACATTTCCCATGCAATGCAGGAAATAGCAGTAGAACAAAAAAAGAGAAACAGACTAGTTTAGTTTCATTGTCCAAAAATAGTTGGTGGCATACATTATATGTGATTCTTTCAGTTTTGTAATCTCTAGTACTAGTGACAGAGGCTACGTATCCTAAAGTGGCTTTTTTAAAACGTTGACAATGTTTTCCTCTTAAACTGTATGGAATCTTTTTACCTGTCAAGGGTCAGAGCATTAGAAACAGCTATTTGGTACGTCATTTGTATTATTTGGCACTAATCCACAAGCAATTGCAAACCCTTTCTGAACCGGCTGTTACTCTCCAGAACTTATATCCCAAATTCTAAACTTATTATGTCTCACGCATGCATGGGGTCTGTTTCTAAAGCCCATGAGTTGTCTATCAGTTGCTGATTTGCATTGCAAAAGGGTCCAGTGAGCAATAAAGTACAATCTGTTTCACATCTTAAGTTAATATTCTGCTTGAGTGGAGGATATGTGCCTTTTGCTGCATCTTCAGCTGAGATGTATGCGCTTTGATGGTGACATGCTGTTGATGCATTTTGGCAATTATATATCTGAAAGTAGCCCTACATGGATGCAGTCTGAAGACCTGCACTTACCCAGGAACCAGCCATGTTTCATTTGTAATCTTGGTGGGTATTTGTCCACACCACAACACTAGCTCTTAGGGTTTAGTTACACAGGAAAGATTCACCAGTTACATTGGTATAATTATACTGATATTTTAAACTGCAGTAGTTCTATCAGGTGTGTAACTCCCCTGCGTGGCCACTCTTGTTCTGGGATATGAGTAACTTTTAAGACAAACTTCTTCAGTTGAGCTTAAACAGATTCTAAAGGCTTGTCTACTCTAGAGCCCTGGTCAGTATAGCTATGCTAGCAAAGCCCCTTAGTGGAGATGCAATGTATATGTTGGCCAAAAGAGTTCTGCTAGCTTTCAGCTCCTCAAATGACATTAGCTGTGCTGACAAAGGCGCTTTCCTGTCAACATAGTTGTATTTACACTGTGGCTTTTGCTGACATAGCTATGTCAGCAAGGGGGATTTTTGGACCAGGCTCCAAGTCAGCATAGCTGTGGTGGCTAAACTTTGTAGTGTAGACCAAGCTCTAAATGACATAAGCGAAACCAGAAAAAGGTATTCTTATACTGAAATAAGAGTGTCCACTTGGGAAGTTACACCAGTATAGCTATAGCCATTTGAATCCACTCCTTACCAGATACCGATATAACTTTCCCATGTAGATAGGCCGTTATACTGTCAGCCTCTACTTAAAGACTCAGTAGAAGGATTGAGATATATCAATGGAGCTGTGCAGAGCTCACACATAACATACCAGTGGGTGCTGCAGGTCAAGACTGTGGTGCATTGGCACAGCTGTAGAGGTTGGGGAGAGCCTGCCGGGCAGTATAAATTTAACTTGAGAACCTTACCCTGCTGGAAACGTTCATCAGATGGAAGTCCAGCTCTCAGATCCTTCAAAGATAAAGCTCCCCATGTTTCCTTGGTCAGGCTTCCACTGGTGTTTGCGCACACGACATAATGATTTTGTTTTTTCCTGCAGAAATTGTGGATGGAAATGTTAAAATGACCCTTGGAATGATCTGGACCATCATCCTTCGCTTTGCCATTCAGGATATCTCTGTAGAAGGTAAATCTCAGAGCCTCCATCTGCTGTTCAAGAACAAGTGAAGGTGGCTTTGGTTGGGGGGCAGGTAGCTGTGTTCCTTGCCACAAAGGAGATACCCCTGAAACGGGAACTGAATCAGCAGAGGACATATCCTGGATGACCCAATGGGGCCTGAGATCCAAGCTGCCCTGAACTCTGACCACCCTTGATGGCCAGTTCATGGCTCGATATGGATATTCTGGGAGAAGTCTTCATATCTTGATCCTTGGAGTGTATTTGAAAGGAGTGGGGAAGGAAAGGGGCAAAGGTGAAACCTGGCAATGTGCAGTGGGTCTTGAACTCTAGGACATTTCCTGCTGGCTGATCTATGGTGTTGCATGGAAATGTCGACCCGGACTAGGCAGCTAACTCCAAAATGCCATGTAGACCTACCCTGAGAGAAATAATGGTAACAAATCAGAAACCTACATAAGAGATTCATCCCTAGAAGAAGGAAGTTAAATGAGAATCATAGAATATCAGGGTTGGAAGGGACCTCGGGAGGTCATCTAGTCCAACCCCCTGCTCAAAGCAGGACCAATTCCCAACTGAATCATCCCAGTCAGGGCTTTGTCAAGCCTGACCTTAAAAACCTCTAAGGAAGGAGATTCCACCACCTCCCAGAGCGCCTCACTGCTGTTTCTAACAAAGACACTGGGTCAGAATGAATTGGAAATACTGTTCTACAGCCTATGCAAGGGATCAGAAAATTCCAGGAAAAAATAGGTTAATCCGTGTGTGTCTTTGCTTTCTCTCTAGAGACATCTGCTAAGGAAGGGCTTTTGTTATGGTGTCAGAGGAAGACAGCTCCCTACAAAAATGTGAACATCCAGAATTTCCATATCAGGTAACTTATTTATTTAAAAAAAAAATTGTTTATAGTATTTGGCTTTCTGATCCTCGTATGTTCATAGGGCTCTTAACACTATTCAGCATCTGGCATAAATATCTAGGAAGTTCTGAGACTAGTTCTGATATTATGTAGGTGAAAAGTAGCATCTACTGACTTGCCCGGTGTCCCACAGCAAATCAGTGGCAAAACCCACAACAGGACCCAGTTTCTCTGCTTCCCAGTCCCTTTCTCCAACCAAAAATGCTGCCTTTGTCAAATACTTTGGAGTGTTAGGCCCACTGAAGACATTGTCGGTGTTTGTAGGCTGATTAAGAAATGGTACTTCCCCTGAGTGAAGCTACAAAAAGTTTTAGGATAAATTTCCTAAGCTTGTGTCTATATTAGAAACTTGTATCTATATAGTAATGTTGGTTAGGGAGGTGATTTTTTTGTTTTTTTTTTTTATTTTGTTTGTTTCTTAAATAACATTTCTGTACTGGCAAAAGCACTCGCGTAGGCGAAGTTATACTGGTATAAGAGAGATTTTGCCGTTACTGCTCACTTTGCTTGGGGAGCCTGTTTAAGCTATACCAGCAAAAGCACTTTTTTGCTAGTATAAGCTGAGTCTGTATTAGGAGGGTTTCCTGGCAGAGCTACCCCAGCAAACCTTTTCTAGTGTAGACGTGGTCTAAGTTTGGGATCTTTTAAGCTATGCAAGTATTACCATGGAAGGAGGAGGGAGAAACCCTGCTAGTGGGGGGAGGAGGGGTATAAAGTTAGGTTAAACAAATCCTTACAAAAAGGATAACTGTGTGGAATGATCCTGTCATAGTTGAACTGGGGAGGAGGAGAAATTGACTAGGATTGCCAGTGTTGTTTGTTTTGTTTTTTTCCCTTTTCCTTCACCTTTTGAGTTCTACTAAATAAAAGCCCATCCCTCTCCAAAGGCAAAATATAGATAATCTTTTGTGTTAATCTGACATTACACCGATCAGGGTGAATTGATTTAAATCCTCAAGTGGGAAACCTTAATTTAAAAATCAGTGTTAATTAACTTTTCCATTTGTACTTCAGTTTTGTTTTGTTTTTAAAGAAAGATGAATTATCATTGGTTGATATAACTATTAAAATGTTTTGATTTACAGCTAAACTGAACCTTCACACTAGATTGAGTACATCTTTTTGCTACGTAGTAGGGTACACTGTTGGTATACATTTATTTAAGCAATTATACAACTTAGATATTTTCAGATTCATATTAATTGTACATTGTTAGCATGTTAGAAAATGGTGAATGATGGGAGGAGTTATAAAAATATACATAATTTTGAGAACTGAGCCAATCAGAGCTCAGGAAGGGAGAAGCTATAAAATAGGAGTATGAGACCACCCAGGGGGGCTCAGTGAGTGATCCTGATGAGGTAGATGATGGTGTCTCCTGGAGTCAGAGGCTGGGTCCCAATGCCTATGATGACTTTGTCAGTCTCTGACACCCAGTAGCACAGCCCCAGGACCCCCACAGGATCAAGGATTAATATAGTACATGAGCTATTGTGCCATATTTACAACGCTTGACCTCAAAAGTTGGATGTTCCCCCCCCCCCCCCCCCCGGAATTCTTTCCTTGTATAGAAAAGCAGCCTTTACCCAAAGTTTTTGATAGAGGCTCATGGATTCAGCATATTTATTTTTTATTTAAATGTTTCAAGAGATTATAATAAATTTAGACCTTAACATATTTTGTATTAAATTGAGATTTCATTTTAAACGGGTTTATTTTTAAGATTTTTTTTTAATAATTTAAGTAATACAATAAAAATCCCATTTTTATCCACCCTGCTATTGGTCTAGTTTTTGTCCTCCCTTCTCCCACCATCTTTGGATTCTGTGCCGAGGATCCGGGGGGGGAGGTGCAGAGATGAGGGAGGGCAAACATAGTGCTGATCATAGCCAATAGCGATTGCTCCCCCTCATTCTTGAACTATCCTCTCCTAGAAGATCTTTGGTTTGCATATGAAGACGTTTTTCATCCCTAAGCTCTGCGTCTGCCCTTGAGTGCCTGGGCACTATTTAACAATGAAAGTTCTGTGGTGAGTGAGAATTGGCATTAGGGAGGCGGCAGCACTAAGAACCTGGTCCTACACCAAGTCAGTGGGAGTTTTGGCCACTGACTTCAGTGAGAGCAGGATGGGGGTCTAAAGCAGAGGAGAGCCTTCTCCCCAGTTGAGTACTTACAGAAGTTGCTATAAGCTAATGAGCCCAAAAGTAAAGATCTAGGCTCCCAGAGTTTTGCCCCCACCTGTCATGCCCCTCCATGTGTCTTCCTGATTGAACACTGCTAATTGTGCTGTCTTCCATCTCTTTCGCAGCTGGAAGGATGGCCTTGGCTTCTGTGCCTTGATTCACAGACATCGCCCAGAGCTCATCGACTATGGGAAGCTGCGAAAGGTACTAGCTTAATTTGATTTAAGTTAAGGAGCAGATACCCTGGGTTTGTTGAAATTAAGAGGGACTTGAGTTAGCTTGACAAACCAGGAGGAAAACTTACATTTGCAACTGAAGCTGAACATATCTTGCCTAAAGGAGGAAAGAGGGGAAAAGATCAATAAATTCAGCGTCACTGAAAAAAGCTTTATGAATTGCCTACCTGCCATTCCCTGTTTTCACAATGATTTATTGGCAGATAAGAGGTGGCTGTGGTCTGTAGGAAGTATGGATCACGTTTGCCCAGGCCCAATGTAGCAAAATTTGTTAACTCAGTTATGCCAATTCTTTTATGCTAGCCTTGTGTGCCAATTACATGAACTAGCCAGTCAAGTCAATGTTAGGTCTGGAGCAAAAAGGATGGGGCAGGTTACCTGGCTATGAGGTACCTTTTCACAGAACTAGAGTGAGACAGGCATATATGCATTCTTTGCCATCCCTTGAAGCCTTGTAATGAGCTGCCTCCTTAGTGGTAAGTCATCTTTGCTGTAGTGTTGGGCTCTTCCTAGCACTTGGATTGGCGCATTCAGCAACTGAAAAGTGTTTATAGGAAAGTTTGATTCTACTTTGAAAACCTATTCGATGAAAATGGGATCTTCCTGCTCAAAAGATCAGCTCCCTGGTATATTGGAGGCAGATCGGATGACTTGGTGCCTAAAGAGTGTTTATTGTTTTATATACCTGTTAGCTCTCCTGAGCCAGTGCAGTATGAAAGCGTGAGCTGGATTCTATTCCTGCTTCCGCATTGTCATCAGACCAGTCTACTACACCTCTACCCAATATAACGCGACCCGTTATAACACGAATTCGGATATAACGCGGTAAAGTAGTGCTCCGGGGGGGCGGGGCTGCGCGCTCCGGCGGATCAAAGCAAGTTCAATATAACACTGTTTCACCTATAATGTGGTAAGATTTTTTGGCTCTCGAGGACAGTGTTATATCGGGGTAGAGGTGTAGTTCCAGTTACTTACACCTGTGCTAACTCATTGAAGGAAAAGACACTGCACAGGTGTCGCTGAGGGCAAGAATTTGTGATACTTGGAAACCGAGCGTGTTAGATCTAGAAATCATTGATGATATAAGCATAGAACCCCATTGCTAATGGATCTCGGTTCTTGCAATGGTGGGGGCAAGTGGATGGGACCAGTGTGCAAATAAGTAGAGTGCAAAAGAGTTAATTAAATCAGCTGTCTGTGTGAGACGCTAACTGCACAATGCCTAATACTCCATAGAATCAATAACTTCCGAGGTGTTCACTGTCTTGCAGAGCAGTCAATTGTGTTTTCTATCAGTTTTAGCGTCTTGGGATCAGCACTTGATGAATAAACAGTGGAGCTGGACCCCATCTGTTTACACAAACAGCAGCAACAAAAGAAAACAGGTTAAAGTCAACCACGTTTTCATTTTTTTTTTTCCTATTGGAAAAATAAGGCAGCTAAACAATGGGCCTTTGAAAATGAAAAATCCAGCAGGGAAACCACAGAGTTCCCCTACTAGAAACAAAAGCCAAATCACCCTGCTGTGAGGAAAGGGAAAGGAAATTTGTCTGCTCACGCAGCCTGACAGCTTTTCAGAATAAAAATGAGTGGTTGTCCTGTCCACGTGGTGGGCAAGAACTTGGTCTGGGGAGGGTTTGACAACCCCTGCTCCTCCCTCGTCTTCTGCCCTTCTTGAAGAAGGTTAAAGAGAAACCTTCTAATGAGAGAAACTCATCAGACCTTTTCTACTGCTTCCTGTCCTCTTTCCCATGGTTGTTTTTCCTTTCCTGTGCATTTTTCTCACCACCATTGTTCCTTTGCCTCTTCCCCTTGCTCTTTTTGGCTTTGCCTAGACTAGGATTTAAAGGTGTCCCGTTAGCATGTTGTCTACAGCAAAGGGGTTGGCTGAGGGACACTGTCTTTAACACACGCTGAACTGGTTGAGCTAAAGCCTAGGGAGAGTGTAGCAGGCAGCCTCGCTCCAACTCTACCAGTTTAGCTCATGTTGAAGGCAGCAGGGGGCCTTCTCCACGCTACACTTTTACACCATATCATCTAGGATGTTGCTAACATGGCTCTTTTTAAATCCTAGTCTCGGCAAAGCCATTTCTCCCTCCTCAGATCCTTGCCTTTTGTCTCTTCAGTTCATCTCACTTAGTTTTCTCCACCTGCCCCCTGGAGACTGCTGTTTCCTCCCAGAGTTTGGAGTCTTTCCCCTGGTACTGCTTCATTCCTGCTAGAGCTTTTGGATCAGTGAGGAGGAGGGTAGCAGAATAAAAGACACAGTTTATCATTGTAGATGAAATGAAGGGAATTGGGCATGTTCTGTACAGATATGGCTGAAGGGGGAGACAATTGTCCACATAAAGGAATCTTTGAGATAAACTGGGGATTGCGCACTTTCAGTGAAGCTCAGACTAGTATTATAATGGGCTTAAGAGGCAGCAGGAAAAACTGCCATCTTTGTAATGAAATGTTGACACCTGATGTCCTATTGAGCTGCTTCACTAAAAGCTGCAAAAGGGCTCAGCAGTTCTGGAACACACCTGAGCCTTAATAGGCTTGGATGGCAGCAACTACTTGATATTGCAGCTACCTGTTTTGGACAAGTGATTGCTCTTCAGGGCTCTAGTTAATGATAGGGAAGAGGTTGGGGTGAATTCTCTTGGCACACTGGCATGGGGCAGTTTGTCAGAACGGGAGTTGGGTTTTCCCTTCCCCCATCTCTCCCCTATCTTTAGCCTAATTGCAAACCACATTTCTGATCTCTTCATTCAGCATGAAGATTGAATGATGGCATAATCACTCCTCTAGTACTGTAAGCAGTACATAAACTTGGCCAGTATAAGCTTCATATTGCCACGTTGGATGCTTCCTAATTTGTTTAAGACAACTCCTGAAAACATAAGTCATACTAATTGGATTTCTTTCGGCTTCTGCAGCTCTGACAGATACAGTAAGTGCTCTGTCTCTCCACTCCCACCTCCTTCCTGATTGCTGGTTGATAGAGGAATTTTTGTATTGGTGACACTGCAATAATTACCATGGTAACATCTTGTGATATGGGGACTTCAAGCTTACTGGAGGAGGAGAGACATCTCTGAGTGTGTGAGTCAGGGTTGTAGGGAGGGAGGCGGAACTGTGGGAGAATCTAACATGAATGTCTCCAGTCAGCAAAAGCAGAGTGCACAAGATAGTTTTTATTCTGGCCAGGTTTACCAACGATCACAGTTTAAATAGTGGAATCTTACAAGTAAAATACAGCTTTCTTTAATGTTGGCTCAGACAGACTCTAGCAAGCTGTTCCTCTCTTCTTCCCTCATCTACCTTAAAGCTCATCTGAGGCAATTTGGTGTCAAGGTGCTTCTGCTGGGCCTTACCCCTTTAAACATCAGTCTTGTGTGTTCTTTGGGGTGCACAGCCCTAGAAGGAATTGGAGATGTTAGAGAAAGAGAAGTCTCGGCTTTCATTCTGTGCCAGTCTATCCAGGTTCTCCCATCACACCTGTCGCTGTGGCATATGAGTGCTGTGTTAAACCACATGACTAATATCTGTCACATATTAGTTCTTTCCTTGTTTTTCTCTATCTACGGGAAATCTGTTGCATTTGGATTTAAAATAACAATATGTCTGCGGTGCTATGTGTGTGGTTATATTAGTGAAGGTGAGGTTGAAGAGGTGCATGTTGTGTTTGGAATGGAGAATGGTGAGGTTTAGAGGTGGTTCTTAGAATCTGTGGGAGTTCATTCCACAGTCTTGGACTGGCATATAAGACAGCTCTGTCTCCTGCATGAATGAGCTTCCCCTTTGCAGTAGATGGCTCTGTTGTTCCTGAGAGGTGGACTTGTTGACCATAGTCCTCTTCCTGGATCTTTAGGCAATCATTCAGGTACAAGAGGACTGGATTGTTGAGCATTTTGATGTGAGAGTACAGGGAGCCAGTGTAGCGAGTGAAGGACAGGTATGATGTGCTCACGATGACCGCTGTTGATGTGGAGATGTGCTGCTGTGTCTTGTAGCTCCTGAGGAACGTGCAGGTAGACTGCATTGCTGTAGCCCAGTCAAGAGGTATCACAGGTTTGTATTACTGAAGCCAGGTCATCACCACTTGTCTAGGAGGGGACAGTCTCCTAGCTAGCCAGAGATTGGGTAGTGCACTGCTCATCTCCGGTGCTGTATGAGAACTAATGTAAGCATGGAATACAGGGGCACTCCTAAACTGGACTGACTTGACTAATTATGCATCTTCCAACAGAAGACTGCACCATTGCTATACATTTCTCAAAGCATTTCTCTTTGCCAGCTCACACAGTCTGAGTTTTGCTCAGGTTTAGCTCCCCTGTTCATCCATGAGCTAGTCTTTGTCAAACACTAGGTTGTTTGCTTGCAGTGGCGTGGTCATCAGCTTCGTTCCCTAATAGGCCACTGAATCTTGCATTTTTGTTACCTACAAAATTTATATATGTACGGACTTGTCTCGCTTTGTGTTCAGTTTCGCACCAAACAGGGCTTCCAGTGCTTCCTCTGGGAGAACTTCTACATAGTAGATCTTCCCTTCAGGAAACACTTCCTGATTTTCAGCCAAAAATTTCTTGTTAACTAGGTTCCATTACGCTAAGCTGTACACCTCCTGTGCCAGGCCTAGATTCCTCTCCCTCTTTGGTGTTGGAAGGGTGTAGATGCTGTCTGATATGCAAATGAGTTTGACTTAATATTTCGCTCCTCCTTTTCCTGAAGGAGGTGTTGCTGAGTCTGACCACTCTACAAAACACATGCTCAAACGGGTCTACAGTGAAGTGTATCAGTGCTGGTTTTTGTATTACAAGGCCATTTAAATGCCAAACTGTTTAATGATCACTTATGACTGAGAAATTAGACTGTTAGCGTACATGGTGCTGCTTAATGTATGTGGTGTTTCTGAATAGTAATGGAAATGCCATGTGGGCTAGGGGACAAGTTCGTGATGGAGCCAGCACTTTGGATTTCTGAATTCTCATGCTTTTTCATGCAACAGTCTGGCTGAGAATTTAATGTAGTTTAATGCATGAAAGGCCTTTACTTTTTTCTCTCTCAAGCAATGGGTCTAAGGCTCTGCCTTCATACGGTAAAGGAATGCTGCTATAAATGTTGTTTGGAGTTTGCCAAATTCATGAAACACTGTGTATCAACAGACAGTAGCTGATGTAAGTGTTTTACAAGCACTGACTTACTAGCTGGTCCCAATCCCTGAGGTGAGGTCTTTAGTGAAGCACTGGCTGAACAGGCATGGCTTATCATGGTTTCTCCCCAGTGCAGACTGGAAACAAGAATGTTGCATGCGAATTGTTGTGTCCAGTCCTCTTAACTCCATCCCACAATGCAGTGCTTTGTGGCTGCCTGCAATCTAAAAGCACTGATACAATCACAGTTATGAGTGTACGGTGTCTGGACAAAGCAAAAAGGTGCCATTGAGCAGCATTGATTATTTGTGGCTACGGCTCTCATAATGACAAATGTGACAGCCATCAGTTTCATGCCAGCTGTGTCCATACAATGGTTTCCTCACTTAATGTAGACACATCCCATTTAGATTAATGGACAAACTGTTTTCAGCCTTGCTTGGGGGGAGATTTGTTTTTTTTGGCAGTGGCGGGGAGGAGGAGGGGAGCTTAGGGTTGTCACATTTTGTCAGCCAAATGTCACTTTTTTATTTTAGGCAGGGACCCAAGTGTTATGGAAGCAGGAGGAAGAAATCTCTCTAACTTGTAGCAGGCAGGAAATACCAGGGAAATGCGCAGACTGCATCTCTGTAGTCTAGCAACACTAGAAAATGACCTATTGCTGGCAGTGGTTGTCTACAACAAAAAACAGCACTGCAACTGGCCTCCCTTGCTCCTCCTCATCTGGTGCTGAAAATCATTATCTGCAAATGTAGACAAGGCACTTTAAAACCAGCATAGAAAAAGTGACCAGTAGTAGCATGTTCCACCAGATCTTCACACTTTTTGAAATGGCACTGAATGCATTTTGGTTTGGTCTACACTGATACTTAGACTGTGTTCAGTACTGGGATTCTCCAGATGTGCTATTACAGATGGCCTTCTTGGCTCTGCGTATCTGAATGTATAGGAGTTAGAGATTGAAATGCTTATTGTTAATTGTGATGCACTCCTTTTTAGATGTTGAATGTATTGCCAATAGAGTATTTTTGCCAGCGTCTCTGTGTGTGTCCGTTTCACTGATAAAGTTTGCAGATGACACCCAAACTGGGGGAGTGGTAAATAAAGAAGAGGCTAAGTCAGTTATACAGAGTGATCTAGATTGCTTAGTAAGCTGGGGCACAAGCAAACAATACATGTTTTAATACAACTAAATGAAAACATATACATCTAGAAACGAACAATGTAGGCCATGGTTACACGATGGAGGACTCGATCCTTAAGAGTGGGAGTTAAGGGGCACAGAAAAGCCAAATGTGAAGGATGAAGAAATTCCATGCAGTTTATCTCCTAGCACTGGGGAGAGTCAGGGCTACACCACTCTTGTATTGATGAGAATATGCTGAGAGAGAGTCTTCACACTATCCTGAAAACCTGTTAGAGTATGTGCTAGTTAAACACTACCAACTGCCATATAGACTCTCCACCAATAGAAGCCACTGGTTCCAGTGCCAACAACATAAAAGTTGATCTCTTTGGCAGCTTATTTCATACAAATGGAATGATTTTTGGGAGCATAACCACCATGATTGTGACAGGTTTCGGCTATTGCGATATTTTCATAGAATAAAACTAAATCTCATTTCCATAGGTGTTCGATGCAAAGCTGAATAGTGTGGAGTCCGAGAGTTCTCAGACTGGTTGGGAGGCACTAGATTATTGGTACTAATATTTGAACACTTAATGATTTCTCACAGGGCTTTCTTTTTTGATGATTCCTGCCTTTGGAATTCTAGCCCCTTGTTTGGTCCTTTAAAGTCTAGTTATCGTCATGGTATGGTCAAGGCACACTTACTTTCTTTAGGATTTGACTGACTACCTTTTAAGCTCTGTAACTGAAGTGCATTTTTGCCCTGGCAATAGGTATAATAGAAATTAATAAAAATATGCTCTATGTTTTCAAGGGCTACGTAGTGTCTGGTAAGTAGGGATCTCTTGGATGGAGGTTTAATATGCATACAAAAGACAGGATCTTTACTAAAAAACAAAAAAAGATCTTGTAGAGTAGGGATTTGTTCCAGGTGTCCTGGGAAACTGCTTTTTCTTCCCACTCAACTGTGTGCAATGAACTGTACACCAGTTGGTAACCGTACTCAAGCCCAGAGGTAGCTGCCATCATAGTGTTGCTAGATGTAAATAGTTGGTGAAGCATTTTGAATTTTTTTGGGGGTAAAAAGTGCTGTATAAATGTAAAATACCACGGTTACTATCAATATGACATTACATCTATAGTAGGGCAAATTAGAGCCTTTTAATTAGGCTGTGAGGTATGCATAACTTTTCCTATTGTTGCATCTTTATATCAAGATTGAGTGTCTTTCTAAAATATATGTTCTAACTCAGTGGTTCTCAAACATTGTATTGGTGACCCCTTTCACAAAGCATGCCTCTGAGTGCAGTCTCCCTTATAAATTAAAAACACTTTTTAAAATATTTAACACTATTGTAAATGCTGGAGGCAAAGCAGGGTTTGGAGGCTGACAGCTCACGATCCCCACGTAATAACCTCACGATCCCCAGTATGAGAACCCCTGCTCTAAATCAAGCAGAAGCTATGGGCTTGATGCAGGAGTTATTGGGTGGAATTTTATGACCGGCAGGAGGTGAGACTAGATGATCATAATGGTCTCTTCTGGCCTTAAAAGCTAGGAATCCCCACACTCTTTAGATGCTTTTGTTAAATCTGTTTGCAAAGTTGACTCCTAACCAATCAAATGCATACGCTTGTGATTCCTGTTAATGCCATCAGTCGCATGCAGGGCCGGCTCCAGGCACTAGCCGACCAAGCACGTGCTTGGGGCGGCACCTGGTAAGGGGTGGCCAATCTTGGAGTGGCGGGGGGCGCTCAAGGTTTTTTGTTTGGTGGGGGGGGTTGGTCGGGCAGCGCTGCGGGGGGTTGTTTTTGTTTTGGCAGCTGGGGGGGGGATTCGGCAGTGGCGCTTTGGGGGGGGCGGTGTGGCGGTGCGGCTCGGCGGTGATGGTGTTTAGCAGCGCTTGGCGGGAGGTGTGTGTGGAGGCGGGGGGGGTTGGCGGCGGGGTGGGGGTGGGGGGAGTGTTCAGTGGGGGGCTGGGGGATTCGGGGGGGGGTTCGGCGGCGCTCCGGTGGGGGGGGTTCAGCAGTGCTCCGCTGGGGGGCTTTGGCGGCACTTTGCGGGGTCTGGGGGGTTCAGCGAGGGGGTTCGGCGCTCCGCGGGGGGCTGGCATTTCGGCGTCGCTCCGCAGGGGGCTGGGGGGGTTCGGCGGCGCAGCGCTGGGGGAGTTTGGTGGGGGGGGTTCGGCGGCGCAGTGGAGGGGGGCTGTATGGTAGCACGGTGCTGAGGGGGTGTGTTATGGCAACGCTATGGAAGGCAGCACTCTTTTGTTGTTGTTTTTTTGCTTGGGGCGGCAAAAAAGTTAGAGCCGGCCCTGGTCACATGACTGAGTCCCCAGGCACTGCTTTTAAAATGAACCCATTTATTTAATCTGTTGTGGTGCCTGCTGCGTCAGTGGTTTCATGTATGTATTTCTGTCAATCCAACTGAGTTATCTGAAGCAAATCAAACAATGATGGTCTCTGGTTTCAGAGAAATATTGTTCCTCTTGTTGCAGTTTGATGCTAACACTCTGGCTCTTCCTTTCCTAGGATGATCCTCTTACTAACCTAAACACAGCCTTCGACGTGGCTGAGAAGTATCTGGACATCCCCAAGATGTTGGATGCAGAAGGTAAAGTAGAATCCAATTTTTGTTTTTAATTTTGTTTTTTTCCAAGAGATTCCTTACCTCTTCTAGATGGACATGTATTGTTTCAGATTTTCCTAATCTTGAATGCCCCCTCCATCACCACACCCCAAACAAATAGAATAAAGGTTACAAAAGAAAAATGAATCTCTTGTTCTGTTTCTCTCTTCCTCCGGTACCCTCATTCTCCCATGTCTGCTCTGTAGTTTTTAACCTGGGGCTGATACAGTGGTCAGACACTTAATACTTGGATACATCTATCTGACTGGGGTGGAGCTCCATATTGGACACCAAACTGAATTGTGAACCAACAGCACATTATGTGGTGGCCCTACATATAATGAAGGGGAGAAAACATCAAAACAGACCAACTTCAGTTATTTCCTAAATATTGTCATGGTATCATTGTCCCCATCGTACTGTTCTTGACACATGTTGGCATCCCATCTCTGGCCTATAGCTCCCTATTAATTACAGTAAAGGCTCCAATTTGGGTTGGATCTAGTCTTCAGTTCCCACAGACCAGACTCCTGACTACAAGAGTTTGCTTGTACCTAATTCCAATTTGTCACCTCTATAGTCAGAAGCCTGCACTGTCATTACAACCTTGTGTAAAGGTTTCAATTCTCTTGCCATGAATCTAAAATTTACCTAAGATCTTGGTTTCCCCATATCCTTTCAAGATCTAGATTTAGTGGTTCAAGAGAGAGTCCAGTGCAGAACATACTCTTCCCTCGATCCAGGATTCGTATCCTTGACCCTTTTTTGGTGTAGTTGGTCGCTGCCATTTAAATGAAGCCATTTGCTGAGGATTAGAGGAGGGTGTGGAGAACAAACTTGGCAAGAACAACTCTGCCAGTTTTCTCTAGATTTCTCCAACCCACTCTTACCATGTCTGGTACTGTAAACTGCTTCCCTCTGAACTGCTCAGTAATATTAGGCATGAGAATACAGCACTGACCAGTTCTGGAAGCAAAGGGAGGGATCCACTTTTTCAGAAGTGCCTCTTATAGAAAGTAACTGGTGATCTGAAGGCATTTGGGGCAGCAGGGATTACCTTTTAGAAACATGTAGGGTCCAGTTTGGAAGGCTCCAACTCTCTCGTTTGCACTTCAGACTGCTGGCCAGGTCTTCATTTGTATAGTGGCTGTTTGCCCCAGGACAGCTGACTCTGAAGAGGGAGGCTATGTTCCAGGCTTGGTTTGGGAAGTGAAGACCTGTGAAATAATACATCTCGGTGGTGGGGATACACACAATTAAAACTTGGTTAACTAGCATTTGGACAACTAGCAATTTACTTTGCACACTTTTTTGATGCAGGGTTTCCAGCCCCAGTAACCAGTCATGATTCCTCCCGCCCTTGCCCGCTACTCATTGTTGTGATCCCAAGGAATCGCCATGTTTCTGGGCTGGATTTTATAAGACTGTCTTGTCCAGGTGCTCCCAGAGAAATCTGCCCCAGAAATAACTGAATCTAGTTTTGGGAATGATAGAAACAGATGGTTAAGGCCATGCAGGATTTCTCCTGTTTTGTCAGAGCGGCTCTCCTTCCTAAAGGAATAGAACAAGTGTGTACTTCTGCAGTGTAAATACCGATGGCCTGATCTTCAGAGGTGTGAGGTCCCACCGACAGCAATGGGACTTGGAGCACTTGGCACCTTTGGAAAATCAGGCCATCCATATGTTGGTGTGGTTTGAGGGGCAGGAAAAAACTCACCTCAAGAACTTTTAGGGGATGTAGGAGTTGAATTATGCTAAAACTATAAACACAACAACAGCCTATTGGTGCTTTGTTGGGTTCATCCCACTGATTCAATTGACAGCTCTGCCTTGGCTGGATCCTTCTAGAGAGGGATGAAATGTTCCAACACGAAATGTACTGCAATCCCATTAGGTTTGCCAGAGGCTAGATTACACCTCCTCTTGGGAGTTTTGTTGGTGAGGAAAGGGTTGCTGGGGAGGGTCAGGGAGTCCTGCGCAAAGAGTGTGCAGAGTAGGACTTTCCTGTGATATGTACGTGCCCCACACCAGGTGTCCTGGACCATTCTGGCTCTCCTCCCTTGCTCTTCTCCCATCAGTCGATATGCTCTTAACTTCAGGTTTTTTTTGACAGACATTGTTGGAACTGCCCGCCCTGACGAGAAAGCCATCATGACCTATGTTTCTAGCTTCTACCACGCCTTCTCAGGAGCCCAGAAGGTATCGCAGGATTCCAAGCTCCCTCCACACAGCGCACCTGGTCCTGTTGCTAATGTCCAAACCTTTTTTCTTTCTCTCTCTCCTCTCTAGCTACGGGCATCTTTATATTATTTTTGGTAGAGTTGGCTGTTGGTTCAAAGTGGTGTCCCAAACATAATATTTTGGGGGGCAGGGATTGGGAGAGCATATCCCTACAGTCAGTGTACAGTAAAGCTACAGGGCTGCCGAGTGCGCATTAATCCTGTGGTACTGGGAGCTCTGCCATCAAGATTCCCTCTCAACTAGCTGAGCACCAGCTCCTGTCATACCAGTAGGACTAGAATTGGAAATCAAACCTAAATCTTTAACACACTGTTGGGATGTGTAGGCCACCAAGGTAGGCCACCAAGCTTGCTCAGACACTACAGCATACCATTATCTGAGTTTATTTCTGATGATCCACTTTTTTGCGAGGGTGGGGAATTTTGGTTGGGCAGGAGGCTTCAGAAAGAGCACACATTCACTCGCCCTTATACACATTCACTACACCTGAGCTACAGGATCTGTAAGGCCTTGTGTACACTACAGGGGAAATTCGATCTAAGCTTAGATCTACTTACCGCCGGGTCCACACTACACGATGTTGATGGGAGATGCTCTCCCGTCGACTCCTCCAACTCTTCTCAATCCAGTGGAGTACAGGAATCAACAGGAGAGTGATCTGCAGTCAATTTAGCGGGTCTTCACTAGACCTGGTAAATCAACCACTGTTGCAAGCCTTAATTCTTCCTGATTCTCTTCACTTACTCCTTAGGCATCTATGGAAGTATTTCTTTGACTAACTGAGCCACTGAAGGGATCACCCCAAATACGAACCTACCACTCCTGGCAGAGTTCAGCATAACACCTATTCCTTTTACACAGTGAACTCAGCCCAGATTCAGCTCGGTTTTAAAGAGTTTATTTGACAAACCCTCTGGTGCTGTGGCTCTTGAAATAGAGGGGATCACATATTGCATCTGAGACACCTGCTTTTCCCTTTCTTTCCTCCCTTGTGTCCCCCTCCCCCCCCTTGTGTATGGAGGTTGGACAGGTGTGTCCTCGCTGTATTTTGCCAAGCAATTGCCTGCTGGTGTGTAGTTACTTAAAGAAAATATTGCTAAGTGAGACCTGATAAATCTCCCTCAAAAATCAAACACACTGTAACTGCTTCAGTGCCATAGGATTATGCAGTGCACACTGAAGCAGAGTGGGAAATACTCTGTAAGAAGGCAGTCTGATCTCTGCAATGGCCCGGCCACTTAAGACTCACAAGCCTTTCAAGAGCAGACTCTTAAAATGCTAAAGCAATACATAAATTTTATTCATTCTCATGGCTGGGTCAGGCCCACTGACTGTGGGGCTGTGAAAATATGTAATTTGGAGGTTGACTAGGAACAAGAACTGGATGCTGGGAGGAGAAAGGGGTGGTACCACTTTGATCCACAGAGCCAACCCTGCTGGTCACTTTCTGATCCGAATTCCCAGCTCTCCGCATGGAAATCTATTTGGCCTGTCCTGCAATGCATGATGGGAAGTTTTCTCCCCCTCTCTCACACCACCCATGACTGTTTATTTTATTCTATGTTCTGCTTCTTACTTTATCCTTTCAACCTCTTTTCCTTCTTTGCACAGATATTATAGGCCCGCTAAGGCCGGATGAGAAGGCCATTATGACCTATGTTTCATGTTACTACCACGCCTTCTCAGGTGCGCAGAAGGTGAGACATTACTCCTAACAAAACCCTCCCTTTTCTCTTCCCTGCCCCCCCAACAGTTAAGTCTGAGAAACATCCCAAACCTTTGGTCCATGAACATAGAGGCAGGGAATTCCATGCACTGAGCAGTCTAACTACATACATAGCTGTTCTGGGACGTATGATCTTTAACCTGGCTGAAGAAGTAATATGAGGAAACTATGGATTCAGAAAGTGTTCTTTAAACATACTTCAGCTCTTTCCTTTATGCCTTCTCTGCATCCACTCCCATGTGGTGGACACAAGATTCCTGTCCAGGGTGGGCACAACCCCACTGACCAAGCTAACAGGAAGAAATTGACCTTTGGACTCCATCAATCCTGACTGGATGATGTGTATCTCAAAGCAACAAGCTTAATTTCCACCTTGTCAAGCATAGTCTTGGTCTGAAAGCTGATTAAGATGGGACTGTTGAGGGTCTCATTTTGCAGCTGCCAGATTCCCTCCCTACTGAGCTCGCACTGGGTCAGTGGCCTCTTCCTGGGCAAATTTCCAACGATATGTGAACTACCTAAGAGGAAGTAGCCCATAATTTCCTACCCCTAGACAGTGCTCCCGCTGCGAGTTTCATCCCTAATCAGTCTCTGTTGAACCACCTGAACTTCCCCTCTCTTACCCATGTCTCCTCTCCTGGCTCGTCTCCCTTTTGTTCTTTCCTTCCCACTCATTCACCTCCCTTCACCAAACCAGCTGTTTCTTCCTCCTTCTGTCAGCTTCTTTATCTTCTGCAATATTTTCTTTAGTTCTTTCTCTGCTTTTATTCCAAGCCCCTTTGCCTGGCACTGGGCCTTCCCCCAAAGGAACTGATTAGCGAGCTCCGAGATCCCTGCCTCCTACCAAGCAACAGTTTTCTAAAATGCCAATTTTCTAGTAGCGCTTTTTATAGGAGGAAAGCTCAGTGTACTGTTAAGTGTAGGTGTGCAGTCTCCTCCTCCCCTCCCCCTCCAAGCTCAAGGGGATTCAGACCAGGGGCTTTGGAAATATGGTCCAAAGTTTGAGACTTAGACCCATCTCTTAATTAACATGTTACAAACAGGACACAAATTTCCCTTCTTTCTCACAACTGCTTTCTATAAAGGATGCACAGTCCACATTTTTCCCAAGGGAGAGCCATGCTGGCAGCATACTAAGCACCTCAGGGCTACATGTAATTTATATAAATCAGTGCTGATGGTAGCCAGCATCAGTTTTTATACCAAGATGCTACCCACGGGTTGCAGGTTCCACATGTAAAGAGCTAGTTTGAACCATAAGATTTTTTTTTTAATCAAGCTGGAACATTGCATGCTGGGACCTGCTCTGTTTTATGCAAAATAGGTGCAGCTCTGGTTCCTAGTAAATTGCAAATGTGATACTCCATTTGGACAGTGCTGAAGTAGGTTCACCTACTTGACATATATGGGTTTGGTGGCGGCTTTGCCATGAGGATCCTGGCTAGTAAATTATTTGAAACTCTTCACAGCAGGCTAAGTGGAATACAAGCCAGCTGATGCTTTCCCATAAAGACCATTCTCCCAGAGCCCATGCCAGACTAACCACCAGCCCCAGTATTTTCCAGTTGCCCCACACACAGTTCTTCAGTTTAGGTTGATGGCAAACCTCAAATGTGGGTAGAAGGTGAAAGAACTGGATAGTTTCTGGTGGAGTTAAAGGTGCTGCCCCTCAATCCTATGTTCTTCTCTTCTCCCATCCCACTCCATCCTTTGAAAATATTTGCAGCAGCTCCTGTGCCCATTTTAGCAATTAGTACTGGTGCCAGGGCTTCTATCGATACTGTAAACAGAAACCTTGTCTACTGCCACAATGTCTGAACCAAGTAACTGGAGTAAGAATCAGAGAATTTGTTTCTTCGCTATTAAGGTTTGAATCCCATGTAGTCTAAGTGGCGTATAGGGAGGATTAAGAAAATTGATTAAATTGTCAATTTGCTAGGAACTTAACTATGACTGGAGGATAGGGTGTTGCTCCTTTTTGAAGCTCTCCCAGGGCAAGTCCTACATTTTCCAGTTGTTGAGTGACGAATTTAAAATCCCGGGCTAACACAGAGTGATTACTGAGCATGACTCTCACTAGGTCAAGGAGCACGGAGTGTTTTTAAGCACTGCTGTCTCTTACTTGATTAGGTGACTTACTGTGATGTCGCTCCATTTTTCATTCAGATTTCTCATTACTGCTACCAGCCCTGAAGGGGAGGTCACATGATCAGCTTTCCGCTTCTTTCATTCCCTTATACTGAGTCTTTAAAGGTACAGGGGCCCCAGCCTGACATGACATTTATGTGGATGGCTGCTTTTCCTTTAAATGATTTATATATAAAAATGTGTGTGTATACTTGCTTTGGTTGGTTTGCTTATTTTCTAACTGCTTCTAACTTTCACAACACTAAACTGCATGGGTGTTTAACTACTGGTTGGGTTTAATATGTTTTAATATATTGTAAAACTTGACTTCTGCAGTGAAATTTTCTGAATAACTTCTTGCTATTTTATAAAGTGTTTGTTTGGTATGCAGTGTTCTGGGGTGCTCTTGGGATCATGTGTTAGTCATAGACAGGTGGCCACATCACAGAAACCATTAGGGTCTTAGATCGCTTTATTGACATTCTCAGCAGGGAGACCCAGGGTCGAATGGGCCATGGAGACCACTCCCCTTTCATCCCTAGAGAGGTAGCTCCTCAAGGCCAGGATTGAGACACATGGACAAGATAAAGTGGGCAAAGCTTATGGTGCCACTGCCTGTGTTGTATCTCTTCTGTGGCTAGAATCTTTGGGACTGTCAGTCCAGAACCTTTCAGGAGCAGCAAATTGTCCATAAACATTCCTTTAATAAAGGAACATGTGGTGAGCCGTCTAGACATTACGTAAATTATATCTACATTCCACTCCTTTCCTTAAACATTCTGCTGCTGCCCCTTTCCTGGGAGCATTGTTGGGATTACAAATGGAGATCACATGGAACATTCTGTTGTCTAACCCTAATCACAGCAGGTCAGCACAACATATTGCCTGCAACTCTAGTAGTTGTAGCACCTTGTCTACTGTAATGCTCCTACTGTTACTTGTAGTAACAGGATGATTTAGTGAGAAATCCAGTGTAGGCAGGGCCACAGAGAAACAGGGGTTGGTGTAGGGGAGAGAGAGACTGACTTCCAAACAAGCTAAACATCGGCAATTGGGGATTTTTGTGTTTGGACACCCAAAATGTGGGGGGACTGGAGGAAATCTGCCATCAAACACATGTAAATATACCTCTTTAAAATGGAATCCCTACTGCTTAGTTGGCTGCTGCCACAGCCACATGTGAATAACAGGGTTGGAAAATTAACCCAAAAAAAAAAAAAATCCCCACCACCCTGGCCCTGGGTCCTATAAAGTTTGAGGTGACGTCTCTCTCCCTCAAGTCACATTGGATGTAGGGGCACGGGGTATGTCTTTTTGAGATATCACTTGATATCCTCTCTGTAAAGTCCACCTGGATGGCAAAAATGAGCCTTTGGTACCTGCCAAGAGGAAGTTAAAATCAAAACAAGAGAATGCTTTCTGACATTTTAAACTGTCCTGAGCACTTTTCATTTATATTTTTTACCTAAATGGCTCTTTCCCCTTTAAAGACCATTTCTACATGTTCTTATTAATGTAGCTAATATTTGTATACCCGCTAGCTGGCCTAGTTTAGCTATGGGAGAGATGACTGAACACTGAGCCTCTTCCCAACGACTAAGATCACCAGTTCCTTTGGGACTGTGCGACTTGTACGTCATTTTGGAGCTTATGATTTTTATTGCTATTCTTGCTACCTCGCATCAGCCGCAATAATGAGAGGATTTTTCTCCAATGACATCAGAGGCTGAATAAACAAATATTAAATTCCTTTTAAAAATAGATGTATGTTTAAATGTGTCAGTTATGAGCTCATTAAATGATGGGCTGTTTACTGCTCCAGAATCACATGCACACAACCACTTTTGGTGTCAGTTCCACTTACAGATCTAGAACACCCTGTAACTTACAGAATGTGAAAGCTGTAGAGACACCATATGCACTCACTCCTTGCATTGCTCAACAACAGTTTCCTGTTGGCCACCGGTGAGTGATGTAACGAGTTGGGATTGACTTCCTCTATAGGAAATCCTATCCCAGCTTCCTCAGCCACCTGGAGATACCCACATTGTGGAGGTAGGATGGTGATAGTATCTTTAGGGTTTCGGTGAGAAGAGGCGATAAGTATGATGATGATGGCCTCTAGTGCACTGCTATCTGGGCCAGAAAGAAAATGGCCCTTCAAGTTGTCTGCACAGCAGATGTTGTTCCAAGGACTCTGTCCACTTCTGGAGACGGATCTAACTCTCCTTCGTGGTCACAGGAGCTGTGCAGATACATGGGCTAGTAATGCCCCAAGAACAAGCCTCGTATATATTTCAAGTGTTAAGCACGTGCTCTTGCTAATAATGTGGCACTCCAGGGCAGACTGTTCAGACCTTAGTTTGCAGTTGGGATTTCCATTCCTTGATCCAAGTTTCAATATGTCCAGTCTCCCTGCAGAAAGCCACTGTAATGATGATACCCCATTGCTCAAGAGACTTGATTTGGGGAAGGAGGGAGAGAGATTACGAAACAAATCCCAGTTAGATGGAAGGAGAGCTCACTCTCAGCTGGAAATCCAGATAAATGTAGGTCTGAATAGCTGGTGGGGAAGGAAGGAAAGGTTTCTCCATCCATCAGATATTTCTATGCCTTGAGATGGAATTGCACGTAAAGGATATCAAAGACTGTATATTGTAGGACAGGCTAGAAGATAGCTCAATTGTTAGATAGATTTTGAGGGTAAGGAAAGTACAAACTTAAGTATTTTCTTAGAAATTAGGTAAAGACTCACCCAGAGTCCAGCGTCAGGATCAAATACAAATAAACAGCACTTTCTTAAGGTTAAAAGCATTTAAGGAAGATTCCCCCAGTTTGACACTTGCCATAGTAGTGCCCAGGCATCATAGATCAAATATTGGAGTTGTGACTTTGAGCGTCTGCTTGTGGGGTGGAGAGGATGTCTTAGGCCGCTTATATGAATAATTTCAGAAAAGACCCAGAACTCTGATTGTCCCAGAGCAGATAGGCCTAGACTGCTGCATCAGTTGAGCATGGAGGCTGAATGCATTGCAGAGAGATGGTTTACTGGGGGGGAAAAAATCAGTTATGGTAGAAAGTCAAATAAAAAACTAAGTTTCCTGGACATGCTTTCAGACCAGAGATGGGCTGCTAGAGCCAGTGATGGGAGACTTTACCCTTCCCACAGGTACGTAGCAGGAGGCTAAACCACAAGTTTTGGATTATGGTGTTTTGACACTTTTTCCCCTTCCTGTTTTGTCTCCTGTTTGACAGGCGGAGACAGCAGCCAATCGTATCTGCAAGGTGTTGGCAGTCAATCAGGAGAATGAACAGCTCATGGAAGACTATGAAAAGCTGGCCAGTGACGTAAGTATCCATGTTGCTGTCAATTCCTGGGCAGCGTTGTGTGTATTACATGTATTACTGTAGAGCCTCGGTCCTGGACCAGGACACCGTTGTGCTAGGCTCTGTACAAACACAGCACTGTGTTTTTAAACCTACAGCCAGATCTCTAGTACTGTAGAATATATACCATCCCATGTTTCCTTAGAAAGTGTTTTCTTCCAATAGGTAAATATGAAAGACTCTGAACTATGTCAGGTGTCAAATGTAACATACTTTAAAATGGTGGCCATCCGGAGTGGAACAGCCTTCGGATTCTCAATTTTATTGAAAGAAATCATTGTATTACTAAAACTAAAGAGAAAAAAAGTCATTTTAAGAAAAGATATGCAATATTGTACAACTTTATTGTGTAGTGTCCTTCATGCGTTGAGTTAAGTAAATCATAATGGGGAAGAGAAGTTAATGGTGTAGGCAAGGAAGAAAAAGAGCATTCACTAACATTTGGAAAGCGTCTATATAGGCTAGAAACTGAAGACTGTTCCAGATAGCAGGAGCTGCAGGGGACAAGGCTCACACAAAGACAGTTATGAGACTGCAGAAATGACCATAGGAGGCCTGTGGTAGACAAGTAGAAGAAGCAAATGGGAGAGCAAAGGGATAAGGTCCATAAGCAGGGTTGGAGGAAGACAATAAATAACTGAGTACAAAGAGGACAGTTGTAAAATTGATCCTGAAATGAACTGGGAGCCACCACAGTTGTTTTGGGATGGATGTGATGAGATCCCACTGCATTGTAGGAAAGCATGTGGCAGCTTTCTGCTCCACCCGGAGCTGCCCATTGTTTTATTTCCCTGCTGGCTGCCTAGCAGCTGTTTGCTTTGGAAGACTGTTCTCAGGGCTGTGCTGACTTCAAAGAAGCTAGAGTGGAAAAATGAAAATGGAGGCAGTAACTTCGTTTCTACAGCATAGACCCTTCTGTGTCAGAGAGGGCAAATCAGTTACAACAGTGTAGCCCCAACGGAGCTAAAACACTGACAGGCTTGCAGTATTTTTGAACCAAGCAACTGCCCTGTTAAGGTCTAGCATGATCTGAGAACAGAATTTGGTCTTGATTCTGCAGAACTGAACTATGAATTAACCACATCAAGGCATTCTGTGCTGTAATCGTGTGTAGGATGCCCAGAGGCGCAAGTACGAAAAATCAGGACAGTGTGTGGGGGGTAATAGGCACCTATATAAGAGAGAGCCCCGAATATCGGGACTGTCCCTATAAAATTGGGACATTTGGTCACCCTAATCGTGTGCCTCTGCATGGTAGTCTGTACCGGGTAGATACCATAAGACCATACTTTTACAAAGTGGTTAACAGCCTTTTCTTAAACCAATTCCTTGCCTTTGGCAGAACCCTGCTGGCAACACCCAAACATAAAGTGGACAATCCCTACTAAGTTCTGAGGACACAAGTAGTTTTAACAAAACCTAAACTTGGGGCTTAATTTGTAATGATTTTGCAGCTATTCTGACTCCTCCCTCTCGTCCTTGCTGTTTTCAGTTGCTGGAATGGATCCGCCGCACCATTCCCTGGCTGGAGAATCGGGCGCCCGAGAACACCATGCAAGCCATGCAGCAGAAACTGGAGGACTTCCGGGACTACCGTCGCCTGCACAAGCCCCCCAAGGTCCAGGAGAAGTGCCAACTTGAAATCAATTTCAATACCTTGCAGACCAAGCTGCGGCTCAGCAACAGGCCGGCATTCATGCCTTCAGAGGGGAAAATGGTCTCGGTGAGTGTGATGTGCTAAAAGCACAAAGCATCTGTCTACCCTTCCAAATCAAGCTTACTACTTTAGGCCATATTATTTGTATTACCATAGCGCCTAGGAGCCCTAGTCATGGATGAGGACCCCATTGTGCAAATACAGAAGAAAAAGATGGTCCCTGCCCCAGAGAGTTTACAGTTCTTGAGTAGAAGATGAGACAGACAGGCATGAGAGAAGTGTGGCCATGCCACCCTCATTTTCAATAGGAACCACTGGTCTCTGAATGCAGGACTCCATCCTGATCTAACTGCTTTGATCAGGATGGGATATTGGCTCCCTGGGACCTATTGTCCTCACACAGACTATTCCTGCACATTAAGGTGGGAGTGGCGGTCCAGTCTCTGCTTCTCTGTGTACAAATTAGGTCCGGCCCTCAGGCTCCTGGCTAGCTGACAGTGAAATCTGTGATTGGGTGAACGCTGGGTCCATCTGTTTTTGAGGCCACAAACTAATTTTTTATTGACCTCTTGAAGGAAGTGATCAAAGAGGTTTTTTCGTACTAGGAGGCATGTGACTGCCTCTCATGACATTCATAGATAACGTACTGTGAGTGGAAGTGCTTCACAGAGTGTCTTTTGGGTTCTGTGGTTCTCACCTGCTAAATGCACTCCAACTGGCCAGATCATCAGCCTGCTGCAAATCTACATCTCATGACCATGGAGCCAAAATACAGCCTCCTGTTGCTACAGAGTGATTAGAAGCCTATGGCCCGCTTGGATGAATGCTCAAAGCATGATGCTGAAGAACATTCCCAATCTTCTGAATTAATTCCTTCCTCTCACGCTGCTGTACCTTTTACATCACTGCAGGACATAAACAATGCATGGGGAGGCCTAGAGCAGGCTGAGAAGGGCTATGAGGAATGGCTGTTGAATGAGATCCGAAGGCTAGAGAGGCTGGACCACCTGGCTGAGAAGTTCCGGCAGAAAGCTTCCATTCACGAGTCCTGGACAGATGGTAATGCCAATCCTAATGCTTCCTTCTGAAAGCATTTTGCTTCTGAAAACATGCCATTGCCTATCTGAAGATAGAGTCCTGGGTGTCACGGGAGTGATTGTACTGGTCTTTCACATCTAGATTAGAGCTGAGCAAATAATTGGTTCAATAGTCAAACTGATAATTTTTTGGTTAGTTTTGAATTGAAACTGAATGTATTATTTTTTTTTCTGGGGGGTGGAGAAGGGGAGAGAAAAAAACAGAGAAATGTTAATTTAAATCAAACAAAATACTTTGAATGTCGATCCAAAGGGGTAGTTTCTAAACAAAATGTTGATTTGGATTGACATTTCATTTTGAAAGTGTCACTTTGAAAAGAAAAGTTGAAACAAAATGTTGAAATGTTTCTAAAATATTTTTTTTTTTCAGCTGAAGGTATTTGTTGAATTCAGCCTGAATTTGTGAATGGTTTTGGTGGCCTGAAAAATGCATTTTCAGCTAATTTACTATTTGCCAATAATAATAATAATTAATTAATAAATAAATCATATGGCTCTAATCTATACTAAAGTGGATAGGTCCAAGATTGTAGGAGAGTGCTGCATGTGGAAATGTAGATCAATTGGCAGAGCTGGAGGGAGGTGCTTATTGCAGCTGGCAAAGCTGTTGCTTGGCTCACACCAGTTGTGTGTGTGTGAGACTTTCATGAGCACCAACTCCACTCACATTTTTAAGGAGAAAAAATAATTTGAATGTTAGTATTGAGAAGAGATTCAGGTCTAGGAAAATAATAACATAATGAAGGAGCACCTAAGGACTATATTCAGGGCCCCATTGAATTAAGTCTTCTACAAACAAATAATATAGTCAGAATGGCCACCATATAGAGCATGAGTGTCAGTACATCTCTATCTTCTGAGCTGGAAAACTACTGGTTGGCCTGTGGCAAATATATGCTTTTGGTGTTATGCCTGAAATATATATAAAACCTGCTTCATTACCCTTCCAGAACCTCTCTGGCAGTGTGGTTACGACTATGTTCCATAAAATATATTCTCTAACTAAAATATATTAGTGTGGCCACATTCTGATTATGTAGCCATCTCCCCCTTGTGGCCACATAGACTCATACACTTTAAGGTCAGAAGGGACCATTATGATCTTCAATCTAGTCTGACCTCCTGCACAACACAGGCCACAGAATCTCACCCACCCACTCCTGTAACAAATCCCTGACCTATATCTGAGCTATTGAAGTCCTCAACTTGTGGTTTAAAGACTTCAAGGTGCAGAGACTCCTTCAGCAAGTGACCTGTGCCCCACGCTGCAGAGGAAGGCCGAAAAACCCCCAGGGCCTCTTCCAAGCTAGAGACTTGAATCTGGGTCCTAGTGTGACTGACAGCACTTGGTTGAGAAGCGGTGTTGGCAGTTCACACTTGATACTTACAATCCAAGAGACTCGTCTGAGACTGAAAAGTGTGAATCTCCAAATTGGCCTGTCTTGATTGCAGGAGTGTTCGAAGGGTTACATTTGGAGTAGTGGTGGGTCCACCATTGGAGTGTAAGCTAGTTGGCCTGAGCATGGGCATGAAGAATCCATGCCGATTTATTGGTTTCATTCTCCTGTCCTTTGGCTCCCTCTGTAGGTAAGGAGGTAATGCTGCAGCAGAAGGATTATGAAACTGCTACCCTGTCAGAGATCAAGGCCCTGCTGAAGAAACATGAGGCCTTTGAAAGCGACCTAGCTGCTCACCAGGACCGTGTGGAGCAGATTGCTGCTATTGCACAAGAACTCAAGTACGGCTACTGCCTGCTGCATTTGCCTTTCTAGGAGCTAGAATGGGGACCTTGAAGGCTAATCGGCTTTGCTGTCCTGCCCAGCACAATCATAAAACAATCCCTGTTAAGATTTAGAGTGCAGGAATGTAGGAAAATCCCAATGACACTGTCCTCTGATCAGGGGGCAGGAGGGGTTGAAACACGAGAGAGGTATAGGTTAGGAAACGCTCTCTGTGGGGAAGATTAGTAGTGGTAAGATAGGAGCATATGCTTGATTCTGAAAGGGGGTTCCCACCCTCTTCCACCTCAGTGTGCTGCCATTAACTCTTCCCTAAAGAGCCTGGTCCTCTTCCTGCTCCTGCTGGATTTCAGAACAGTTGCTGTTGCGCTATTGCAGTTTTTCAGGATGAGGAATAGCTTTTTTGGTGGTGGTCGTTGTTGTTTCTATTCTCTTCTTGCTAGCTTAGAAAGGGCAACCAGGAAGCTATCCTATAATCCTTTTCCCTCCCTCTCCTATATCAAGCCCTGCTTCGTCTGCCAGGGAGTAGAGATGGACCCATCAATCACAGATTTGTATGAGATGACTTGTATGATTTCAAGCAGGTGCTGTTGTTAGGTCCCTGGGGCCTATGCAGGTGAATAAGGCTCCACACTTCCAGGAGTCCTGCACCATATGCCTGGCCTGGCAGCTAGAGCCTGGTCTACACTCCTGACTGACTCCAGGGCCAGTGGGTCCCAGCACAGACTGAATTCTCTGACTGCCTTCCCTGGCTCCTGCTTGGAATGCTGCACTTCAGCTCTACTTCCTGGAGGGGGTGATGCAGGGGTCACAAGGGAAGTGGAGCCTCATCAGTTGGGGAAGCTGCGGTGTGTGGTGGCCACAGTTTGAGGGCAGTTTGTAGGCAGGCAAGAGCTGGTCAATAGCATGTGAGGAAGAGAATTAGCTGGGGCTGCATAAGGACCAGCACAACTTGGTGTTGACTCAGTTCTTTAATATTGAAGAATAAGTATCCACCCCATCTTGACCTGAACAGCCTGACTGGGGTAACATCAGCATTTTTGGGGCTGGGGGGCTGTTTTCTTTACAGGATCAGGCTTATTGGATCAGTCCTTCACCAGCAGAGATTTTAGGAATTGCCCCCTTGTCTAATTCAGGAGGTACCTCAGAAGGGGAGGAGGGCCAAGTTACTTCTCAATCCCTTTGAGCGAAGATTAGAACTAAGGCAAGCTAGTCAATAGGAATTAAAGTGATCCTCCACTTCCAGAGTGCATGCTGCATATTAGCCAAGCACCCAAAGTAGTTAAATCTCTGATTGCAGCAGAGAGAGAGATTGGAGAGCCCTGGTCCTGGGATGGAAGAGATCCTCCCCTTTCAAGCTATGTGACATGCAGGAGGGAACAGAGGGCTCAGGGCACATCCCAAAAACCAACCTCAGGATTGGCATCAATTGCTCTTTGTTAGCAGCCTCAGCGAAAAGGGGCTAAGTAACAGAGCATGGATGCTGAGCTCCCTTCCCTTCTGGAGTTATTCTAACAAGTCAAGGTTGAGACCTGTTGGTTGTGTGGTCTGGAGGAAGCCTGCCCTGCTGCTGTCTCCGCTGGGCTTGTTCAGAGGATATAGGAGAGTTTCATTATCCAGCACTTTCAAGTGTTGTATTCACTCAGTAGTCAAGTCAATTATCCTACCTGGCATTCAGGATTCTCTGCTGCATGGCCTGCCTCCTGCCCCACACACTACCCAGGCTGGGTGTCATCAAACTACTCTCTTCCTTTCCTGCTAAGTGCAGGACCAAGAGAGAGATGTGTGTGCTCTTCTCGGTCTCCTCACTTTAACAGAATGAGTATGGACATTGCTGGCATTGCGCTCTAGAGCAGGGGATAAGACAAACCAATCCATGTTTTAATCCTGAGGTTATTTTAAATAAGTTAATGTTCTGTGCACCTCAGCTGCTCCTGTATGTTCCTCATTGCCCAAAGGGTGCCTGCAGCACTCTACATCCATTAGCATGGTTTCTCGCTCTTTGAATTCACAGTGAGGACCTTCTCAGCCCCCTCCCCTATATACAAGAAGTAGGTATTTAGGCAGCATGGTGTTCTGAAGTGGAATGCATTTGGCTTGGCTGTGTACTTGAAAACCACCAACTCCCAACTTGGACTGAAGTCTCAGCTTTTCTCTCCCAGCCCATTTGCCCAAATCTTCCCAACCTGCACCATTAATTGGAAAATAGTCATGGGAAATCAATGGTGGGGTTCTTTTCTATTTTATAATCTCCATGAAGCGGCATTCTGAGTGTGATACACGATACCACTCTGTAACATCATGCGCAATGACTCCAAAGCTGGGTACTGTTGGTTTCTAAGGCTAGGTCTACACTACCCGCCTGAATCGGCGGGTAGAAATCGACCTCTCGGGGATCGATTTATCGCGTCCCGTTGGGACGCGACAATCGATCCCCGAATCGGCGCTCTTACTCCACCAGCGGAGGTGGGAGTAAGCGCCGCCGACAGAAAGCCGCAGAAGTCGATTTTGCCGCCGTCCTCACAGCGGGGTAAGTCGGCTGCGATACGTCGAATTCAGCTACGCAAATTCAGCTACGTGAATAGCGTATCTTAAATCGACTCCCCCCTGTAGTGTAGATGTACCCTAAGTCTCCTCATTACAGGGGGTGAGGGTATGTTGATTACTTCCGTTCTCTGAGATTGATGGGGAATTGTTGATTGTTCCTTCCCTGAGTGTCTTTGTTTAATTTTTCCATTTTTGTTGTTGCTTGTTAGTGAGCTGGATTATTATGACTCACCAAGTGTTAACGCCAGGTGCCAGAAGATATGTGACCAATGGGACAATCTGGGTGCTTTAACCCAGAAACGTAGAGAGGCCTTGGAGGTAAGATATGCTCACTAAGATCAATCTTGAGTCACATTGGCCTGGCGGTCTGGAGGAATCTTGCACTGCTGCTGACTGTGTTGGGCTTGCTCAGGGGATATTGGAGAGTTTTACTCTCCAGGGCTGACTGCCAGCACCATCAAGTGTTACACTCACTCAGGAATCTAGTCTGTTATCTCACTTCCTATTCTATAAGACATTCCCATGGCCCAAGGAGCTTATGATCCAATTTAAACAAAGGCAATGCAATTCAGATAACACAATGCACCGAGGACGATGCAAGTTCAAAACAGGGGTGATACCTATGATCTCTCCTAGATAAATGGTTTTGTGGAAGTCTACCAATGCTTCCTTCCCCCACTGCAGAAAATTGATCATGTGTAACTTGTGCACCCACTGTAACAGAAGCTCGCCAGCCCCATGCTTGCCCATTGTTCCAGAAGAAGGTTGAAACCTTGCAGGTACTTGCCCTTGGGATTACAAGGCCATCCAGCAGAGAGAACCTTTCAGGCCCTCTGTTGTTCCTTGCTTATCAGAAACTTGAAGTTGAAGAGTGTGATTCACACAGCCACATGGTCCCCTCTTTCTCTCTTGCGTCATTTGCTGATGACCTAGAGATAACTTCTAGGACCACTCCATGGTTTCATCAATTCATCAATGGGATGCCATAAATACAGGACAGCCAGCAGCCTCCTTTCCTAGCATGGATTCCCATACCAGCTGCAGTGCACGCTAGCATTAAGCTTCAGATCTTCAAACTATTTCCCAACGTTTGGGTATCCAGACTAGAAAACGAGTGTCATATTTTTACTTCTAGCCTAGCTGTGCCACCAGATTTGGCACCTCTGCATTACGCGAGCTGTTACATTTTCTTGGCATTCCTGTATTTTATAAGTTAGCTCTCTTTTGAAAAGATTATTCTTAAAAAAATAAATACGTAAAAAGAAGAGGGGAAAATCAATCTTGTGTAATGGCATGATTATATAACAGAATGTTATGGTTCATGTAGCTGATTTAAGTATATGCAAATCAAAAATATTTAAGAAGTCGGTCTTTCCAGTTCCAGACCCTAATTTCAGGAACACTTTTAAAGTCACTTCCTTCTGAGAACACTCAGGAGCAGGGCCATGGCAAGGAGTGGGGGAGCAGATAAACACAGGAGGAAGGCCCTGCTTAGCTAATTACAAAGCATGCTGTCCGGTAACTGTTCTCTAATCCTTTCTTCTTTTTGGGAATTCCAGAGGACAGAGAAGCTGCTGGAGACAATTGACCAGCTATACCTGGAATATGCAAAACGAGCCGCCCCTTTCAATAACTGGATGGAGGGGGCCATGGAGGATCTGCAGGACACTTTCATTGTTCATACCATAGAGGAGATCCAGGTATATGCAAGTCTTTCCCCTGAGATGTGTTTGTGTGCAATCAGACAATACTTTTCACTTGATTATGGCAAGTGATGTGCTTATGGTGTTCTGGCACTTCTGCTCTATCTGGTGATCTTTGGGGGGGAAAATTGAGTTTTTCTCAAATTCTTCAGAAGATCTGATCCAAGTGGATATAAGCCAAGTTTACTCCCATCTAACTGGATACCAAGACTTGAATGTGGATTTTTAAAGGAGAAGTGAGGGTCTTGCTTAAAAATTACTGAGAGTCGAGAGGATCATGAATTCTTATCCTAATGAGAGGGCTTAAAGCTACTCTCAGGCCCTGTGTGCTAAACCAACAGTCCCATAATTCCCCACCCCCAGTTCCTCTGCTCCTCTTGTTTCTTTGATGGTTTCTCTAGTCCTGCGCTGGACAGCTACACTGCTGAATATTGTGCTCGCCCCTTTGCTGCTGAGTTACTGTTGAGGGTCAAAGCTTTCAAATCTCCATGACGTCATTGGAGGCAACAACTCATCTCATCTTCCCCTCTCCTCCTGTAAGGCTGTTGTGGAAAAAGCTTATAGTAGCTCCCCATAGTCCTCAGACCTCAGTGTACCAGTTGCCTTTCTGGGTTCTGAAAGGCATTGCTATTTCTCCTGCTTGACTAGCACTTGTGAAGACAGCAGATAGTACATGTATTTGCTTGGATTAGGCTGGCTGAGCTGAAGAAACAGGCTCTTCTTGCTGTTCAGCTGTTGCTTCATGGTAGCAACTGATTTGTTTGCCATCAGGCTAGGAGACTGTCACTTCCAGGTTAGGTCATTGTGGGGCTGTCTGACAGCAACACTGCACATGAGAGAGAATGCATAGAGTGCTGGTGGACTTTTTGGGTGTGGGCTCTGTAGCACTAGCAGTGACCATGAGCTACTGGGTGGAGATGTCATAAATGGTACTGACACAGCATGAGCCCTATTACTGAACTAGAGACCTGCCGTTTGCTAAAGTGCTTCCTTTAGACCAGCGGTTCTCAAACTATGGGTTGGGACCCCAAAGTGGGTCACAACCCCATTTTAATGGGTTTGCCAGATCTGGCATAGCCTTTCTGGGGCCCAAGGCTGAAGCTGAAGCCCAGGGCCAAGCTGAATCCCAAGCCCCATTGCCTGGGCCAAAGCCCACTGTCTGGGGCTGAAGCCCTTCGGCTCAGGCTTCAGTCCCCCCTCCTGGGACTGTATAGTAATTTTTGTTGTTAGAAGGCGGTTGCGGTGCAATGAAGTTTGAGAACCCCGTCCTAGACCAATGAGTTATTTTAACTCTTCCATACTGTAGATCAAATCTGAATAGAGAGTGCATTTTATGAACACCGCCTTCTCCCATTTGTAACTTCATGGACTAAACTCCCCTTCCATTCATACTTGAACTACATTCCTGTGAACACAACAACAGTTGCTTACATAGGAAAGTATTTACTGTGTTTAACTGTGTATAACAGAAGTAGGTTATCAGTCACACGCTCTGCTTTCATTCTTCATTTCCTCTTCCCCCTCTATCCCTGCACCTCTGCTTCCTGGTCCCCTTTGCCACCTCTCCCCCTGCACTTGTTTCCCTGGTCTTTCTCCTCTTTTACAGGCTTCCATGCTCTCTGGAATTACAAACCTAGAAATGGCTGGAAATGAGCCAGTCCCAAGTGACTTGCCAGCTGTCCACAAACTATCAGCAAGTGTTCCCCAGACCACCTTAGATTACAGTTTGGGAATCGCAGCATTAAGAGGAATAGAAAGGACCAGTTGTGGTCATGGAGAAAGTGCCATTTCCAGCTACGGAGCACTTTGCCAATGGGAATTTACCAATTTCTGTGTGCTGGAAGATGTTCACCTAGTTGTGATCCCTGAACAGAGTAGGCCTACTTCTATTGATTCCACTGTAACCGTATTAGATGTGGATCTGGTACAGTCCTACCTGGAAAAAACTAATGGCTATTTGTGCTAGCACTCTGTTAGTCACCCAGCTGCTATAAAGTAACACTAGTAGTCTGATCTCTTTTTTCCAAAGTCATTTAGTGCTCACAACCCTCATTGCAGGGATCAAGCACTCTGGGAAAATCAGCCCACCAGAGTCTACAGCATGATGTATTTGACAGGTTTTGTGATGTTATCTCTGTAGCTAGTCAATATGGGATACAACTAAACACGGCAAAAATAACTTGCCTCATAACTGCCTGCTTTAATCCAACTATGAAGGTCTGAAAAATGTTTGAGTGCCATAAAAGTGGCTTTTACCTGCTGTGGAATGGCCTTTTCTGCACCCTCAGAGATTGATTGCTCTGCTGTAGCGGCAGAGGAGTTTCCAAACTGCACTGTTTTCAGTAACACCTTAACGTGGTGTTTTTGACTAATGCTCTTATCTCTCCTCTGCTTGCGCCTCTGTTTTCCAGGGATTGACCACCGCCCATGAACAGTTCAAGGCCACTTTGCCAGATGCCGACAAGGAGCGACAGGCTATCCTGGGGATCCACAATGAAGTCTCAAAGATTGTCCAGACCTACCATGTCAACATGGCAGGAACCAATCCCTACACTACCATAACCCCACAGGAAATCAATGGCAAATGGGACCACGTGAGTGCTTGTAGCCTTGCACTTTCTCTGTAAGGGAGAAGATGTTCAGCCTATTTTATCACCCCAGGAAGTGAATTATTCCCTTTCTAAATTCTCCTGTCCAATGCACAGTGCTCAACTAGAGACATAGAGTTTAAGGCCAGAAGGGACCACCGGATCATCTAGTTTGCCTTACTGTATATCACAGGCCACCAACATCACCTAGCGCCCACACACTAACCCCAACAACTGAAGTATTACAGCTCACAGACTAAACTATTACAGGTCACAGGCTGAGAATATGAGGGACTGACATGCCCCAGTGCCCAGGGCCCCTGCAATGGCAGTGAAATGATTAAGTGAGATATACCCATATAATTCCAGCAAGTGACCCGCACTCCGTGCTGCAAGGGAAGGTGAAATGCTCCAAGATCACTGCCAGTCTGACCTTGTGGGAAAATTCCTTCCCGACCCCACATATGGTGATCAGTTAGATTCTCAAAAGGTGACAAGACCCACCAGCCAAACACCAGAGAGACCGAATTCTCAGTATCCCCTCAGAGCACAGGCCCTGCTCGTCTCGCATGATTTGTTTCCAGCGCACGTGTTGGGGCTTAGTGTGCTTCAAAGTGCAGGATGTGCAGGTTAAAGAAGAGAACTTGGATCTTTTATTCCCTTCTTGTGCTGATGAAAGACGCTATCCCTAATACCAGTTGTGGTGATGGTCTTTGTGGGCAAATGGCAATTGAATAGAGCCCTTCAACTCATTTAACACAGGCCATCATAGAGTCATGGGATGTTCACTTATTTGGGTTAGGTATAACCTGGGTTATATTTAACATCGTCTGTAGAGAAGACAGGTTTCATGTCCCATTGCTCGTCCCCCAAGCCATCCAGCCCAGGCCAGACGCTTATGACTTCTTATTTGTCCACACCCCATTTCTGAATGCATTGTGTCTGGCTTACCGCGCATGAAACGCATGCTGTGCCTTGGTATGTTTTGCTACAGGTGCGGCAGTTAGTTCCCCGAAGGGATCAAGCCCTGATGGAAGAGCACACACGCCAGCAACAAAATGAACGACTCCGCAAACAGTTTGGTGCACAGGCTAATGTCATTGGACCCTGGATCCAAACCAAGATGGAGGTAGCATCTTAATAATTTTGAAACAATCTTTTTTTCCTCTCCTCCACAATCGCAGCGGGCATTCTGGATTGCCTCTTCCTTCAGCCTTTGGGCAATCCTCTCTTCATGCTTCAATAAGGGAGGCTTTCATGGAAAGTCAATGGATAGCGTGTGCTGAGATTGTCTCTGGCTAATCAGATGCATGGTACTTTTTTCTCCCCGCTCTTTGCAGCAAATACAAAAATGTGGCCTCGAGAAAGGGATGCTGGCACTTGAATATATTCAAAGAGTTTCTCGCTTGCTTTACACAAATACAGCAGAAGTTTATTTTGTATAACCACTTTCATACCATCTGTTTCAAAATGCACTACAAAATAAACACAATTATGTGGTAAAACAGCAGCAGGAAAGAGAATTTTTAAGGGAGAACTTTTTTAGCTAAGATTTGAATTAAGGTAAGTAGAGTTAAAGATAGAAGAGTACAAGAAGGCTAGTGTTGATCGCAGGAGGTGAAAGGGGTGAGGGAGGCTCTTCAAGGAAGACATTTAAGAAGGGAGTCAGTGCTAGATAAGCAGAGATGTGAGGAGAAAAAAGCCACAAGAGAAGGCACACAGAGATAAAGAGCATGAAGTAAGCAGGACAGCAGATACCTGTGAGGAAAGCATCTTGATCTCTCTCCTAGCTGAGGAAAAGAAAAGTGCTGGCCAGCTTATTCCCTGTCCTTTAAATTACTGTTACCATAGACATACTGAGAGGGTTCGCAGAGCAATCAGCCATGCCTTTGTCTTCTATCATCAGATGTTGCCCAACTAGTGATTCCACTTCATTGGATCTCCTCAGTGTAGGTTGCTTGTCTGCCTTGAGGAAACGCCAATGCTGTTACTGATTTTTGGGTCAGTGACCCAAGTGGCACAGTTGGAGGTGGTAACATATAATGCTCCTCTGAGCTCCAACTGTTCCCAGCATCACTGCTTTTCCATCTTCTGTCATCTTCAAATCCCCACCCTTGTCCAAGTACAGAGATGTATCTCTTATGTAGCCTCTTCTACCCCTTTGCTGGCAAGTTTCTGATTTGCACAGAAATGGCTTTATATAAGTCTCCTCATGTCATGTCCCCATGTCTTCTGAAAGCATGAGGTCCTGGCTTTATTAAAACATTTCCCATTGTTTAACTGGTGATGGAGAAGGAGGAGTTGTATGATATGGGGTAACAGTTTGTTTCCAACTTGGCAGGCACCATTACCCTGCACACATGCTAATCCCTAGACCTAGATGATCTTGATAGACATCAAGGGGTAGATTTGTGGAATGATGGCCTTTGAAGTGACCTACTCAGACGTGCACCCACAGTTCATTTTCCAGGTGTAAAATTCAGGTGCAAATTATACCTGCAAAGTGAGAAGATATGCCTCATCCTAGTTGGACGCACAATCAAAGGTCTGATATGTTCATTTTAGAGGTCACACTCAGCAAAGCCTACCTTGTTCTCAAACTTCTTATTTTTCAAGGCTAGTGGGGATCAGTCCTGCAGCATGTGGCTTTACCTCTTCCTAGTGGGAAGAGGCAGAAGGTAAAAGGTAAAGGAGGGTAAACCTCCTCACTCAGTAGTTACCCATGATCAGTTTACTTAAAGGATGGTGTTGATGAGGTTTTCCACAGAGCGCCAAATAGTCTGGTGATTGGGACTTGGCATATGTGACAAAGTGCGAGAGTATAGCATGTGTCTGATGTGGTGAGCACACAAACTGGTTAGGGAGGAAAGGAAATTGCATAACTAGGGCTCCATATCTGTCATAGATGTTGTGGAAATCACTGATTGCGTTACTTTCCAAGACCTCCGTGACTCCTGCAGGGGCCAGGATGGCTGACCCCACCCCCCCCTCCCCAGCCACCCAGAGCCAGCTGCTCAGGTGGCCCCAGGGACAGCCATACCAGCTGCTGCTACGGGGGCCTCGAGCAGCGGTCCCCAGCTGGCCCTAGGTGCCCCCCCACTCCCAGCAGCAGCCTTCCCCCCTTCCCCCCCCAATTTAATCACAGGTATTTTTAGTATAAGTCATGGATGGGTCATGGCCATGAATATTTATTTATTGCCCATGACCTGTCCATGACTTTTACTAAAAATACCCGAGACTAAATCGTAGCCTTACTCATAAGACAGTGAGCCAGAACTTCAGCTGATGTAAACTGGTGTAAATCCACTGACTTCAATAGAGCTACAGTGGTTTGTAACATATGGGGGTCTGACCTCATATGTTTATCTCCTCTCTTTAAAGCCATAAAACTAGATTCTATTCTCTCAGATCTATATGACTTGTTGTTGAAGCATTTCATCCCATACAGGGAATAGGTAGATACTATGTGTGTTGAGGCTTGTCCCTCTAATGGGCCCAACTCCCGTGGGTTTGTTTATGCAGGAGATCGGCCGCATTTCCATAGAGATGCATGGGACCCTGGAGGACCAGCTCAACCACCTGCGGCAGTACGAGAAGAGCATTATTAATTACAAACCAAAGATTGACCAACTGGAGGGAGACCACCAGCAGATTCAGGAGGCACTCATCTTTGACAACAAGCACACCAACTATACCATGGAGGTAAATACCTGGAGAAGCCTTCAGCCTGCTGTGTTTTAGCCCAGGCATACAAAACAACCTAAGCTGTGTTGGCCAGACATAGTTAAGACGAGCATCCCCATATCACCCAGATTCTTTTACAAAACCCTTGGCTAAACTTCGCACTCATGAAAGTGAGGAATTTACAGCATTGCTTTGCCCATGGCGCCCTGCCAGTGCACCTTAGTTCAGACCTGCAGCTCTGTATGCTAATCCAGTTCTGAGTCCTCCCTGAGTATTTGCAACTTCAGCAGGTGGTAGATGGGGACCAGTTAAGAACACCAATGCATCTTCAGTGTTTACCTGACACTTATTAACCTGCTACTTGATAGCTGAATGCCAATCTAATAGCCAGGGTGAAAATACCAGTGATGGTGGTGGTGTGGATACGTTATGCGTTATTTATACTATGATAATACCTAGAGAACGCAACCAGGAACAGGACCTTGCTATGTTAGGGTCTATACAAATATAGCAAGAGACTCTTGCCTTAAACAATTTAACATCTAAATAGACAAGACATACAATGTGTGAGGGGAAAGAATGCAACATACAGGCAGTCCCCACTCTGACTCCCGGAGTTTCAAGGAATAAGACAGCTATGTGTTGTTGTTGTGCTTCATATTTCATTGTAATGTTGCAAATCAACTCCCTAGCTAATGATTTTTTTTTTTTTTTAAATGTTACTTACTACTAGGGCTGGTCAAATAACAGAAGAAAGATAACACCTGAATATATTATGCAATTAACTTTACTGGTATTAGCTGACTAGTATTTGACTAGCTATAGAGCTAGTTGAGTTCCACAAAGTATTTTTGAATAAATTGTTTGACACATACTGGAGAAATTCCCCAAATACTATTCAACCAGCTCTACTCACTAAATTTCTCTCTTTAGCATTGACTTTCCTTTCTTGGCTTCTTTTCACTTTCCTATAATTATTTATGGTGCATCTTTGCTTGAGCTGTCTTCAGTGTTTCCTGATTTCCTTTTCTCTCTCTGTTGAGTTCTCTGCCTCCTCCCCTATATTGTCTCTCTCTCCGTTTCCTCTCTTTATAGCTATTCTGTACTTATTCTATCAATCTTCTCCTTCCACATCCACCCACTCATATATAGACCGGGAAATTGTGCCAGATACTTAATAGCCAGAGGACTACACATACAAATAGCCACAGCCTGATATGAAACATATGGGGTCCATTGTCCAGGGCCAATGCACAGATGAGTGCCCCATCATTTGCCAGACTGCTGGGATCCATACCAGGGTATGATCCCTGAACTCTATTTGGGGGCAGTGAGGGCCTTAATCTTCTGTATCAATCTCTGGCTAGTAGATGTCTCATAAATTTAGAGTCATGGGGTTTAAGGCCAGAAGGAACCACCACCTCATCTAGTCTGGTGGCCTGTGTATCACAGGCCATTTGCACCACCCAGCGTCCACACACTGAACCCACAACTAAAATTAGACCAAAGTATTACGGCTCCTAGGAGGCTAGACTACTATCTGCCACAGGCACAGAATAGGAGGGACCAAGGTGCACCAGCGCCTAGAGTCCCCAACCAGGAACAGTGACTGAGATCCCTGTAATTAGCCAAGTTCCCCCATCATCTGAAAACAGAAGTTTTCTCTCTCTGCTTCCCCCTCTACATCCTGCTGGGTGCTGCAAGAATATGGGGATGGTGAGATGTCTCTGCTAATCCATGCCTTTCACAGACTCCATTCTTTTGCTCCTTCTCCCTAGTTAATAGCGTCAGTGCTGCTGCTGGAAACTCTCCCAAGCAACAGTACACTAAAACTAACCAGATTCGTCAGTTTCACTTTGGCAACAGACTCTGGTCACTTCTCATTACTGTATCTGGCTGTGCTATATAATAGAGGCACTGGAGAAGTGGGTGTCAGACCTAGGAAGATATCTGTGCATCACTTTACACTCAGTTCACATTTGAAACGTTTTCTGCATCATTGAGAGCTAAAAACTTTGGGCTTGATCCTTGTTTACTCTAAGGTTGCTTTACACCACTCTGGCAGAGTAAAGTGACCTTAAAGCTGATGTAATGCCTTAGTGTAGATGAGAATCTGACCTTTAATTTTTTTTTTTAAATGAAGGTTCAGATTTTGAAGAAGTTGATGGCACTTGCCCAGGGTGAGAGAGATGTTTTCTGAGCAAGTGGATTTCCCAGGCCCTGACGATCAGGATCACTTAACTTGTAATGATTAACACAGTCGAACCAAGGGCTCCAGATGCAGACGGTTCCACTTTTTAAAAGAAAAGTCTTGTCCTTTCTTCTTCAGCATATCCGAGTGGGCTGGGAGCAGTTGCTTACAACAATTGCTAGAACCATCAATGAAGTGGAAAATCAGATTCTGACCCGTGATGCCAAAGGAATCAGCCAGGAGCAGATGAATGAATTCCGGGCCTCCTTTAACCATTTTGACAGGGTAAGTCTGTGCCCCCTGGAGCTCAGTGGGCCACCTGCTTCTTCATAGGCTTGGCATAGCATTAGAAACCAAACAGCCGCTGTAGTAGAACTATCCACATAGTAGACTTTTCATTCTTGTGCCTAGAGGACCAGGTCTCGTGAGCCGACAGCCCTGTGGAGATTGTCAGGTAATCCTGTCCACATTAGGCTAGTCTATTTGTCATGCTAAGACAGGAAGTTTGTCTGGAATGCAAGTTTCCTGACTGAGCTAAGACACGGGAAAGTCTGCCAGCATATTTAGAAAATGGATTATTCTCCCCACCTCTTACTCCCCATCCCTCAAGAGGGTTTCCACATAGTGACTGAGTATTGGATTTATAAAACTCTGTAGGCACCCATCCCCTCTCCTCTGGAGGTCCCTCACATAAGTGCTACATACAGTATAACAAAACATAAATAAATACAGAGCCACCAGCAAACACAATAATAAAATAAGCCCGTAATAAACTCAACCATCATCCTGCTAGCAGCTCTCTCACTTGCATCTAGGGGAGATCAGCTGGCGTGCTTCCATGAATCTGAACAGCCACACTGCCACCCAGAGAGAGGCACTCCCAAGTCCAAAACCATTTAGGGTTCTGTAGGTTCCATGCTAACACCTTGAATGCCACCCGTAGACCTACTGGCAATCAATACAGATCCCACAGCACTGGTGCAAACATATGTGCCTGACACTTGCTAAGCCTGTCACAGCATTCTATGCTAGCTTCAGTTTCTGAGTGGTCTCAAGATATATCTCATTACTGCAGTCTAATTTCAAGAAGAAGCCATCTCCAGATGGCCAAATAATGGCCATCCTAACTCCTCTCGCATTGTTGAAGGTGCATTCAGGTAATGACCCCCTCTCTTCTTTCTAGTGTTCCCCAGTGTACCCTGGAAATCTAGGATGTACATTCACATAAACAGGCCTTCCATTTACATACGAGATGCAAGAGAGGGGAGGTTACATTGGTAACATGGAAAATATGGTTGCCTCATCCTCAATTATTTCTTCTGTTGGGAAGCTTTAATACTGATTTAAACACCAAACTGAAGAAGTGGGCTGTAGTCCACGAAAGCTTATGCTCTAATAAATTTGTTAGTCTCTAAGGTGCCACAAGTACTCCTGTTCTTCTTCAAACTGAAAAAGTTGACGCTTTTTTTTTTGAAAGAGGGAGTCAGCTGAAGCTGGCCCCACTCACCTACCCTGAGTTTCCTTCTCCTGCCATTGTGGCATGTCAAAATTATGATGACTGCAGGCAGTGCTGCCTTGCAGCTAAGTTCTGCTTTTCAAAGTGGGATTCTCAATTTTGTGTGTAACTCTTGGTGATGAACACTTCCCACCCCACAGTGTTTGGGGATTCTGAGCCAAAAGAAGTGCAGCTGTTGTGAAATGTTCTGCTGGGCTTTGTGGCTGGCCTCCAGTAGGCTCTCTTGTGAGGAAGTTCATGTTTACCATGGGGTCCTCTCAAAACACAGAGGAAAGGGGGTGTGATAAATGAATATTGTCTCCATCGTTGGTGCATCCCTCTGTGTAATAGCAAAGATAGTTGCTATATAAAGCTAGGGGTGTTATTTTAAGGGTGGAGCACTTCAGAGAGCTCAGCCAGTCACAGCTCTGCTTTCATATACAGAGCTCAGAAATACAAGGGTGGCAGCACTTCCCTGAGCTTCAGCTGTTTTTTCCTGATGTGTTCTTGGGATGCCAGGACTGTTCAGGAGCACACAAGATACTCCGCCAGCTAAGCTTCACGGAAGCATTGCCCGGCATACCTACCCTAGCCTATCCCTTTATTGGGGCATCTGACTTTTGATAGCAAGAACAGTAAGGTGATAATGTTTGCTACCCACTGTGTCTGTCTGCGTCCCTGCACTCTGGGTTACTGTTGAAATGCAGGACTGCTGGCATTACTGGGTAAAAGAATAGCAATTCAGGGACTGATTTGGAAAAAGTAGATTTTAAAGCTTGCTAGTGTTAACAATTCTTGTTCAAACACTGTCAAGATGTGATCAAGTTCTCTGAGAAGCTACTGTTTTGAGAGCATTTTTAGCACATCCTGAAATGTCATTGTGGTATCTAACTTTGTGCACTTTTTATTTTTTTTTCCCCTGTCTTTTTATCTGCATGTCATTCTTTCTCTATCTCTCTCCTCTCCTCATCCACTGCATGGTGCACCTGTTTGTTGTCTTTTCACCTGCTCTTGATCTCCTCTTTACCTCTCTTTTACCTGCCCCACACTACCACCCCCTGGCACTGCATGTCCTGTTGCCTGGCACACTGCATAACCAGGATCACTCCGGCACACTTGGCCCTGAGGAATTCAAAGCCTGCCTCATCAGCTTGGGTTACGATATTGGAAACGATGCACAGGTACTGAATGCTAGTGGTGAATGCAGCGAGATGTTGAACTATGAGGAAATAACAGTTTTCTCCTTTCTTTTCTTTTTTGTTTTAATCCTTCTGTCGTTCTCATGTTTTAACTGTACATGTATCTCTGTTCCATCCCACCTTTTCTCTTTACTTAATGAATTTTCATATCTACCCTTTTTAATTACCTTTGTTTATTGTCTTGGGAGAATTCTTTTTATATCTACCTATTCCATTTACTTGTTTCACTTAACTTTCCCTGTCTTCTTCTCTTTGTGTATTTGTTTCACTTGATATCATCATGCGTCATTCTTTTTTTTAATATTCAATATGTGTCCTATGTAAAAACTATTTCATTTCCAACTGAATCATTGCTTCTTCATGGTTTTTCAAACCACCTTTATTGTGTTGTTTTTCATTGTCCAATAATTCCTGTCCCCTTTTCCCAAATTCATTCTTTGTAATCTCTCCTGTGGGTTCATCTCTTCCTCGACTGGTTTCCATTTTCTCTCTCTTGGTTTCTTCCATCCTTGCATCACTCCATGTAGAAGAAGACTGGCATGATGGATTCTGAAGATTTCAGAGCCTGCCTTATCTCCATGGGTTACAATATGGTAACGTAGAGCCCTCTGTCACTCATGTTCACAATGATTCATATGACCTTCTGCAAAGGGGAAGGGGACACATTTGTAATGAATCAAGGTAAAAGCTACCTTAATTCCTAGGACTCTCAGAAATGGAAACTAAATGTTGAAATGGTTGTGTGTATGTGTGCGTTTAAATCTTTGTCTTACAACTCTAGCTGGAGGGAAGAATGGGAGGGTTATGTCCAATTCTGATCTGTGTAGAGTGAGAATTGATTTGGAAAACTGCATAGCTTATAAACTGGAAGAAGCGATAACACCGCTCGTGTTGCTGTGTTCATTGTTTGCATACAGCAACATGTAACCTCTCCAGCAATAAGTAACAGTAGAATTCCATGAAAGTTTTCATTACAGCCTGAGGAATGAATGAATGCTGTTGCTACAAATAAATATTGAAATAAAACTGTTTATACAGGAAGTGTTTTTCCTAAATTCTCAACGTGTACACACACACACACACACACACACACTACCATTTATAAATAAATCCAACTAAAATTCAGCCTTTAAGCTTCTAGTGCCCAAAAGCGGACTGTCCATTCTAGTCTCATATACTGTGTCCCCCCCACACACCTGGTGTGCTACAAGGGTACTTGCTTCAAGCTTCTTCCTAAGGCCAGTTATGACTCTAGGATCCTGATATCCCTTTGTAAAGCTTTCAGTGGTAATGTGGCAGCAGGTCTTTCAGCAGGTGTTGGTGAGATCAGCTTTTTCCAACCAACCAAAGATACTTAGACTAGAAACAGTGCAATTAGAATTATTTTCTGATAGCTGTCTCCCTTTCCTCTCCTGCCCTATCCCTTCCCACTATGATCAGTGAAATACTCCTTTATTCCACTCCGCTCCTGCCTGTTCATGCAGGCTAGAGTCCTGTTTGTAGCTTTCTCATAGCTTTTTCCTCAGTAAATAGATTAGCGTTCAGGACAACACAGCATTAGGCTGACTTTGTCGACAGAAGAATCATAATGGGGAGAACTTCTGCAGGCAAAACATATTGGTACTAATCTTCTCTAAGAGTAGAAGAGAATCACACAAGAAGTTTAAATAATGCCCTTAATAACTTGCTGCCACAAATGTTAGGCAAAGCAATCTTCCAGTGTAACCTACTTCTCAGCGCAGTATAAATACAAACACCTTTAGTCTGGTGTACAAGGCCACATCAGTTAGCATTTGACCAAATGCTTTAAAGATTGTGTATGTGTGTTACTGTTTCATGTTGATTTGCACTGAGTTGCCTGAAGGTTTCACTCTTGCTCCCAGGCAGAGATTGGGATCTACCTCTTCATCTTCATACAGGGGGAAAAAACGGTACAAGAGATCAGAATAGATGCTCTTAGATACAGAGAAAATTAAGAAGCATAAGGTCTTCGCTTCCATGTCAAAATAATGTACAGTGAAAGAATCCCTGGGTCTAAAGACACTACCCTGGAGATGCTGCTCTGCCAGGCCTCTCCAAAGCATGTAGGTCTCTGATTTCTCGTGCCTTTTTGGTAAGGATGAGCTTAAAACCATTAAGGTCCTAAAGAAGGGCAACAGGTATGATGAGAAGTAAAAGGGAAGTAAGAGATTCCAGAGAAGAAATTAAAGACCAAGGCCAATTTCAAATCTGGCTGCCCAAAATTAGGTTCTGAATCCATGTTTAGGCTCCTAAATAAATTATCTGATTTTCAGAGGGCCCTGTGATATAGAATTGCATCATTCTGTGCATTATAGGGACCTTTATATCTTGAAGCATCCATACTATTAGCCTCTGATGGCGACATGATACTAAACTAGACAGACTACTGCTCTGTTCTGCTTTGACAGCTAATGTAGGGTAGCAGTTTTGTGAGACTAGGATGGCATTGTTCCAGAGCACTGTTGAAAATACCTAACTCCAAAGGGAAAATGAACATTTAAAAAAAAAAAAATCCGCTAGGAAAGCTTGTTGGTGAATGTGTTTGTGAGATTGATTTGAAGTGTCTTCCATAGCTTTATTTTCTTAGCCATGAGACTGGGATCATTTAGAAACATTCCAGTCTCATTATTTCACCTTCCAGATGCCATCATTTGTGCGAACTGGATTTACATTCTGTTCATTCTTACCAATAGTCTGACCTGTTGCTGACTGTCTTGTTATCTAGGGAGAAGCAGAGTTTGCTCGCATCATGAGCATTGTAGATCCCAACCGCTTGGGAGTAGTGACATTCCAGGCCTTCATCGACTTCATGTCCCGGGAAACAGCAGATACTGATACTGCTGACCAGGTCATGGCTTCCTTCAAGATCCTGGCTGGAGACAAGGTAAGTTTAGACTTTCAAAGGGAAACTAATGCTACTTTTACATAAAAAAGAAAACTCTGGCTCAGGAGTGGCCGAACGGATGTGAAGAGACAGGAAGTATAATTCCTCAGAGGTGAACAATGAAACACTCTGCAGTCATGTGTAAATCTCTGCTTCCTGACCAGCTCAGAGGCCAAACGATAGCTCTTACCTTCATGTACCCTGCAGAGATCCTGATTTAGCAAAGCACATTAACACATGCTTAAGTCCCACCGACCTCTACTGAAGTCAGTGGAACTAAGAATATGCTTTAAGTATATAACTGCAATAATATAGAATGGGTTGGCAACCTGTGGCACGCATGCCAAAGGCGGCACGCAAGCTGGTTTTTAATGGCATTCTGCTGCCAACCGGGGTCCTGGCCGCCGGCCCCGCTCAGCTCGCAGCCTGCCTGGATGAACGGAACCCCAGGCCGGCAGCGGGCTGAACCGCTCAGCCCACTGCCAGTCTGGGGTTCCGTCTGCCACCCCCACTGCCGATCTGGGGTTCCATCCACCGGCCCCTGCCAGCTGGTGTCCCTGCTGCTGGCCCCGCTCAACCCGCTGCCAGTCTGGGGATCAGTCCGCTGGCCCTTGTAAATGTAAAATGTATTACTGGCACTGAAACCTTAAATTACAGTAAATAAATGAAGACTTGACACACCACTTCTCAAAGGTTGCTGACCCCTGATATAGAAAATGTCTAACCCAAAAAGTTAATATTAAACAAGAAACCAATGTAGCTAATATTTCAACACAAAAGTGTTTCTTGGAGCCAAAAATGTTTACTACCTTGAAGTAAAAACACATTTCTACAAAAGTTTGAAGTCATGGACAGGAAAGGAACCAATATCAATCACTGATGTCAGCTGATGTTTCTTATACACACAATAACTACAAATTAGCAGAGCAATTACCTTATCTTAACTTAAAAGGTTTGGAGCCATGATACTAAAGTAATTAATCAATAGTTATGGGTTTGGTTGGTTATTTTAAAGTGCATGATTAAATTCAACCAACATAGTACTGATCAACTGTGTTTTGATTAATCTTGAAAAAGATGAATTACTGGACATCTACAAGTTCAATTAGTTTTTCCACATGTGACAATTTACAATGACATGTAAGTGTATGTCTTACATAAATCAATGAAAATCTGATACTGATTGAGGATAACCTCTATCAGTTAACAAATGATTTTCAAATATCCACCTTTTAACCGTATTATTACAAATACTATCGGATAGACTGGAAAACTCCCAGGACCAGGATAGATTATAACTTCTCTAGATTTGGTTAATCAGTGGAATGAATGTACCAACAAATCATATTTTTTTATTTTTCTTGCATAAAATTACTGGCAATTCCTTAAATTAGCTAATGAAATAAATTTAATCTTAATATATGCCAATATTTTCTAATAATTTTGGTGATCTGTTTTGAAATATGACAATATGTAGTGAAAATATTGGAATACCATGTTAACTGAAATCTCAGATTTTAATGAATTATCCTAATTTGAGTACTTTTTTCATGTTTTGCTAATGATTTTACTATAATCTCTACGTATAAACCTCATGTTTCATCCATTTTTTTATTACACATTCTCTCTGATCAGAGTATATCTCCTCTCTCAACAGTTGTGTAGTAAATTCCTAATTATTTCAACAGGATGAAAATTACGATTTAAATAACGTTTTCTGTAGTTTTGTGATCGAGTATTACATTTAAACTTGATTACTGTGTACTTCCAAAAAAGGATAATTATCAATTATTAATTGGTTTTAAATGTTATACTAAAATACTTTTTGATTCACATTGCACTAAGAAGGTAATCCTCCCTCAAACTCCATTCATGAACGTAAAAGCAGAACACTTAATGAACGAATTGGGAAGTCAAAGGACAGAAAATCTGACACCTAAATATCTTTTAGATGCTTCTAAATACAATTGTCCATGAGTCAGTTAGCTACAAAGAACTTGTTGCTTAGCTCATGTTCAACAAACTGCTACCTTATATCCAGAACGTGAATTGGTGATGGGCCAGACTAGCTTCAGTGTGTTTACATTTCCAATAGCCAAACCTAGGAGGTTTACTTCCTTTTGAAAAATGTCCCTAGGAAAGGTGGGACGTAGAAAAAGCAAGGAGAGTGGAGGGAGAAAACTATGGAAAAAACAAAAATTCTTTGGTAGACAATGTTGTCTGCTGCCTGTGCTGATATAATTTACCAGCACCAGTATGAACTAATTCGCTGTCTTGTGGATGCCATCCCTTTTCTGGAGAATGAGTCATTGAGGCCACATTTTGAAGCCTTAAAATCAACTTATAGGGCGTAATAGGGCACCCATCTTTTTAGTGGTTGTTAACGAGGGACTGGAGGTAATGAACAATTTCTGCTTCTTCCCATTCACCTTAAACAAGAACCATACCATCAGCAAGACAGCAGGCAGCCTGACACTGACAACCTACCTGCTCTCCCACACAACCACTCCGGGTCTTCTAGGGCTTTTCTCCCACTATAATCTATCTTTCCATTGCTGGTCCCTGGCCAAATTCCAACTAGGCAGGGTATTGCATTCTGCCTTCCTGTATACCCAATGTGCCTTCAATGGGATACAGTATTCTTAATTTAACTATAGCACAGTTGCCCCACTGCCTCCCTGAGCAGCAGGAAGTGATTTGTAGAGTACTTTCTAAGTAGCACCATTTGCTGGAAAGAATAATTTGCTTTGTCTCTTGTTGTTTTTGCAGAACTACATCACTGTGGATGAATTACGACGGGAACTGCCTCCTGATCAAGCTGAATATTGCATTGCTAGGATGGCACCATACAGTGGGCCTGATGCTGTACCTGGTGCCCTGGACTATATGTCCTTCTCCACAGCACTCTATGGCGAAAGTGACCTTTAACCTCTTCCTTTCTCCCCACAACATACTCCCCACCCCCTCTCCCGTCCAGGCGCACTCTTCTTTCTGTATGCAAAGCTGCCTCTGCTCCGCCTCCTTTTATTTTGTGTCTCCATTTTTGCTTCAGATAACAGATCATGTTTATAAGGGGGGACATTGAAATGACCGTCTACCTTGCCCTTGAAATGACAGTTTACAAAATTATTTTCTGCAAAAAAAAGTTACATTTAAAAATAGACATATTTTATTATAGAAAAACAGGTATTTTTCTCCATCAAATTAAAACAAAGAGAAAATTTAAAAATATTGCACCAAATGTTTTGTGTTGTGACATAGGAAATCGAGCACAGTGTTACATTCCATTCTTCTTTACAAAAATTAAAAAGAACGAGAAAAAAAAAAAAAAAAAAGGCAAGCCACCAGTACTGTTAACTTTTCCATTTGCGTGTGTCTCTTTTATCATGTTTATCTTGGGAGGGGGGGTCAGACACGCAAGTGCATGTGTTTGCTGGTTCACTCATTTCATGAAAATATTTTATGATAAACTTTTGAAATTGCTGTGTTTTCTAGGGAAAAAATAATGTACACAGCTCATGTTTTCATATTTAATTAAAAATTTTCAATATGCCTCCTATGTTTATCAGTGCACAACTTTTTTTTGTTGTTGCTGAGAGTTGTCTGGTTTCAGAATATGAAGCTTGAGAGTTGGTAACTTTGATATATTGCTTGTCACAAACCATATTAAAAATTTCTTGTGATAACAAATCTAGACTTCCTTCATTTGTCTAGTGGATTTGTTTAATTCCATTTAATCAACACCCTGAACACAAGTAGATTCTTTCAAAATCAATTTGATAGCTTTTTTTTTTTAAATCTTCATAATATCTGAGGTTAAATGTTTACCTCCATTTCCTTAGAAGCGTTTCCTTTTGTGTTGAATGATGTTGAAATTTACATAGCTGGTAGATACTTATAAACAGCTTCAAATGAGAAGTCTTATCACTGCAAAATAGCATCTTGAACCATTCCTGATGTCAGCATATTTCTGGGAATAGTGAGTTTTATTTTATTTTATTTTATTACTACAAGATCAGCTCAGAATGAGTGTCTGGAGTTAAATAAACCCAAAGTTTTAAATGGTCTGATTAACATTCCTCCCCCTGTCAAAGCTTAACATCACAAATACTAAGATACTTAATGTTATCACTTCAGTCACCATAGTGTCTTTCATGTTTCTAACATGTTTAAACAAATAAACAAACTGCCCTCTGACAAAACTCTGTACAGGCCTTCTTTATATATCATAAGAAAGCTAAAAAGGGCATTTAACCCCTTCCTATCCCTCCTCACTTTGCAGGTAACCTTTAACCTTCCCTAGTCTTCATCCCTTCTGCAACCTTTTCAGAAACTAAGGAGTTTTCTCCAGTAAAGATTTTTTTCACATGTCTTTTTCAGCATGATCAGATGTCAGGGACTCTAGCACTTACAGCCAGTTGGTTCTTGGACTAATAGATTGCAAGAGTGCAACATTAATTCACACAGTGACAAGGAACACCTGCTACTTTCAGTGCTGTTGCCCAGCAGAGTCAGTTCTGATTTCCTGGGGTTAGGCTGGTTTCTGAGCAAGAATAGACTTTTTTAAATCCTTCAACTGAATACAACTTTATTTTCTTATTCTTAATCTAGTTTGTAACCTGTAGAAAAAATCACTGGGCTGTCATGTAATCCCAACCCCACAAAACCTGCCTACAGTATCTGGGAGAGGGGAGAACAAATTCTGCTGACATGCTTAAAAAATTCTTAAACTACCTGTTGACCTTCCTCTCGCCTTCCAGTGGTGGTAACGTGTCACTAAAGGGTACAGTTGAACACAATTTAGTTACAAGACCACATTGTACTCAGCACAGTTCATCTTGAGCAGCTGAGGGGAACAGAGAGGTTATGTGACTTACCCCAGGTTGCACAGCAACTCAATGTCAGAGCTGGATTAGAACCAAGGTTTCCTAACTGCCAGGCCTGCGCTTTAAACAATTAGACCATACTTCTCCCTACTTAAAACTTTGGAGGACCCTATATAATACACTAGTAATTTTTTAAAACTTGTAGTTGGATCATCATCTTCTTCCCTGGCAAGCTCATCTACGTGACTTGCAATTCACAGCATGTAACTACTATGCTTTGCAGGAAAAGGAAATGTTCTTTTAAAGGACATGCAGTGCAGTTCTTACTAACTGGATTTTTGCTTCAAATTAAAGAAATTCTAGACAAAGAAAGCATACATGCTCTGGGGACTCTTGACTCCTGGAGGTAGGAAAAAAGGAGCCCTTCCTCCTTATTCCACTGTGAATTTTGGGAAGAGAGATTTTAACTTTTCATGGCTATTCAGTCTTATGTACATTGTATGATTGAGTTGGCTACATGTCCCAAACCAGACTAGTTTACTGTACCTAAAATGGAGCCAGAAAACTCTTTGGATTTAGAATGACCCTTTTGGGGGAAATTGCTAATAGTACTTTGCAATGTCCACTCTTACTCTGATCTCAATGTACTTCACAAATGTTAATTTTTTGTTATCTGTCTTGCAGTAGTGCCCACAGACCATGACTCCATTGTGCTAGACACTCTACACTGCTTCACAACACCCTGTGAAGCAGGAAAGTAGTAATATCCATGTTTTACGTAGAGAGAGGTTAGGTGATTTTTCCCAAGATCACTCAGCAAACCAGTGGCAGTGTTGGACCAGTAGCTGTTATACATCAGTCCTGACTCGATTGTGTGCACTAATCACCATACAACACTGCATCCTCTGGGTTAAGATGTTAACATCATTCTCATGCATGCCCTGGTTCTGTGTAGTTAAAAACAGGCTCATATTGGCAACAATGGTAGGTGGTTTGAATTTAAAATCTTAGCTGCATCTACTGTATCTTGGGTTCCCCTTTCAGCTTAGGTGGGTGGTCTTGGGTAGTCTGGCCAGAGCTTACATGTCTGGTTCCCTGTTCTTCTAAACTGCATCTGGTGATATGTCCCTGTTTCAGATTGTGTGCTAAAGGCAAAGCAGTTTGGCCCTGATCCATAAAGATACTTTGATGCCAAAGTCCCAGTTTTAGGCACCACAGCGATCCACAGACCTCCTGTAGGTGTCTAAACTCACTTGGTGCCCAAGTTTTCAGGGTCAAAGTTCCCTCTGTAGGGAAATTTCTGCCTCTAGACATGTCTGGATGCTTATCTCACACCTAAGCCCTAGAGTGATCCATTATCTAGGAAAGAGGCATTTGTCTGCCTAACTCAAATGGGGTGGCCCAATCTGCTAGGTGTGCACAGGCTGCCTACCAGATCAGGTCCCATTCACGGTCTGAGGGAGTACTAGCTACCTTACAACTTTTAGCTCACTTGTTAGAGTACTTGCCAGGAATGTGGGAGACCCAGGCTTAATTTCCCTGCCCCCTCTACCTGAAGAGGAGACAGGATTTGAACAGGGGTCTACTGCCTCTTAAGCCAGTACTCTAACCACAGACCTATGACACATCCTTATGTGGGGCTTATCAATCTCCTACTGAAGATGTTCCACTGTGTATAAATACTTAGTCACTGGAGCAGGGGCACTGGATCCTGGGTCTGGGTCTCCCATTTCCCAGGTGCGTGCTCTAATCACTGAGTCGTTTTTTTTTTCTCTCTCTCTCTGACCCAATGACTCTCTAAGGGCTTGTCTATACTGCTTGCCGGATCGGTGGGCAGCGATCGATCCAGCAGGGATCGATTTATCGTGTCTAGTCTAGACACGATAAATTGACCACCGAGCGCTCTCCCGTTGACTCCGGTACTCCACCAGAGTGAGAAGCGGAAGCGGAGTCGACGAGGGGAGCATCAGCTGTCGACTCACCTCAGTGAAGACACCACGGTGAGTAGATCTAAGTACATCGACTTCAACTACATTATTCACATAGCTGAAGTTGCGTAACTTAGATCAATCCGCCCCCCCCAGTGTAGACCAGGCATAAGTCTCCCATATCCCCGGCAAGTTATAAGGTGGGGAGCACTACCACCTGCAGCTGTTTTCTGGTGGAGTGAGGCAGCAGCTTTTTATTTTAAGCTAATATTTTTAGTTTCCAACAACAAATTAGCAACAGTCAGTAGCCTAACCCTAATGTCAGAATTGATTAAATTAACTGATAGAAATGGTTATTTGTATGAGAATTTTGATCCACAGGTTTTCAAGGCTATGGCTAGTTTTTTTTTTTTCACTCTAGGGGAAAAAAACAATTGGATGTGGTCTCTGCTCACAAAATCTCCTTTTCAAGGGGATTTTCTTCAGTCCTGCCATGCTCAGTAATTTCCAGATGTGAACTGGGATTTTTTTTTTTAAATGACTTTCCAGATAAGTCTCCTAGAATTCAAAAATTTTAATATTGTTGACATCTAGCCATTTGAGATCTTCATACCTGACACGATGTGGGGCTCTCTGATGATAGAGTGACAAGAGATATATTAATACAAGAGACAAGATGAGTGAGGAAGTATCTTTTATTGGACCAACTTCTGTTGGTGAGAGAGAAACAAGCTTCTCTCTCTCATCAAGAGAAGTTGATCCAATAAAAGATACCACCTCCCCTACCTTGTCTCTCATCCTGGGGCCAACCCAGCTACAACAACTCTGCAAACATATGTAGATTGTAACTATTTTTTAGCTGTCAGAACTTAAAATGAAGATTTCCAACAGCTTCCCAAATCGATCTTTTTTTATAATTGGCACACTACTTTAATGGTGCCAGCAGTGTCCTTGTAAGTGAATGAATTTTCCAGGTATTGTGCAATGATAGGAACTCTGTTAGTTGCAGGTTTTTGCGTCTTACTTAAATAGTTCCAATTTCTTTCATAAGCTTTGCTTTCAAACGTGGTGTCCACTGTCATCTCTCATCCTCAAAATTTTAGTTTGCCAAAATGTTCAGTGAAGTTGGCAACATTCAAGTCATTAAACCAAAGGTGGCACATGTGCCTATTGTTGGCCATCGCTAGTGGAGCAGATTTACATCAGAAATGCTGAGTCATAGTACTGAGGTCATTTAAAATGTGGAGGGTTTTTTTTGTTTTTGTTTGGTTACTTGCTTTTTCTTAATTTCAGTCAAAGGCTTTGGTTCATGTGGGTTATGGCATGTTGGGAAATGGAGAGAAGGTTGTATTTAATATTAAGGGCTTATCCACACTGGCAAGTTTTGTCGATGCAACTAATGTCGACAAGGAAAAATCGACAAAAGCAAAGTCGCCAAAGCATGCCTACATTTGCTCCCTCTGTCGACTGATCATGTCCACATTTGGGGTACCTTTGTCAACAGTGAGAGCAATGGACTGTGGGTATGTATCCCACAGTGCCTGGCGACACCATCTGTCGCTAGGTGTTGTGGGAATGCGGAAACGGAGCACGGCACATCCTGGGATGTGCAAAATGTACCATCATGCCCCGCTTTGTGTCCCGCCCCTCCAATGGTTTCTAGCTTCCTTTCGCACCATTTTTCCAACTGTCATTCTTTTGTAGTGCACACCAGCATCTGCCATGAGAGAGGATGGATCCCGCACTTCTCTCCTATGCTCTGCTAGTTGTTGTGAGGACACTGCGCATGGCAGCACAGCTACTCAGAGTTACTCGCAAAGTTAACAGGCTGAATTGCAGGCACCTGAGTGTGATATGGACAGCAGCAATGTATCAGTGCTTTGTGCATTCACAGAGCAGCTGCATACGGTAGACCGTCGCTTTTGGGCTAGGGAAACAAGCACCGATTGGTGGGATCGCATCGTCATGCAGGTGTGGGATGATGACCAGTGGGTACAGAACTTGAGGATGTGTAAAGCAACCTTCAGGAGCTATGTGCTGAGCTGTCCCCCGACCTGCAGCACAAGGACACCAGATTGAGAGCTGCCCTTTTGGTAGAGAAGCGTTTTGCAATCAGTGTGTGGAAGCTGGCAAATCCGGACTGATACCGGTCAGTTGCAAATCAATTTGAAGTAGGAAAGTCCACTGTTGGGGCTGTATTACTCCAAGCATGCAGGGCAATAAATCGCATCCTGCTGCGGAGGACCATGACTCCGGGAAATGTACATGAAATAATGGATGCCTTTGCAGAGATGGGTTTCCCTAACTGTGGCAGGGCGATTGATGGCACACACATTCTAATTTTAGCGCCAGACCACCTTGCCTCTGAATACATCAGTAGGAAGGGATATTTCTCCATGGTGTTGCAGGCGCTTGTGGATCACCAGGGGCGTTTCACGGACATCAATACAGGCTGGTCTGGAAAGGTGTATGATGCACGCATCTTCAGGAACAGTGGCCTGTACAGAAAGCTGCAGGCGGGGACTTTCTTTCCAGACCACAAGGTCACAGTGGGGTTTGTGGAAATGCCCATAGTAATTCTGGGAGACCCGGCTTACCCCTTACAGCCCTGGCTCGTGAAAACTTACACAGGGCACCTGGACAGCAGTAAGGAGCATTTTAACAACAGACTGAGCAGGTGCCAAATGGTATTCAAATGTGCCTTTGGCTGTTTGAAAGCTCGCTGGAGGTGTCTCAGTGGCAGGCTAGACCTTACCAAGGATAATATTCCCGTGGTCATAGCCACGTGCTGCACTTTGCATAATCCGTGTGACTCTAAAGGTGAAATGTTTGCTCAGGTGTGGAGCACTGAGGCAGAGCGTTTGGCTGCACTAGGCTTTTTTTTTTTTCCTGAAAAAAGTCACATTGCAGTGTGTATGCTATCGCTGTTTTGTCGCCAAAAGGTAGTTTTGGGTGACAAAACTTGCCAGTGTAGACAAGCCCTAAATCAGGGGTTCTCAAACTGAGGGTCAGGACCCCTCAGGGGGTTGTGAGGTTATTAAATGGGGGGGGGGGGGTCGCAAGCTGTCAGCCTCCACCCCAAACCCTGCTTTGCCTCCAGCATCTATAATGGTATTAAATATATTAAAAATTGTTTTTAATTTATAAGGGGGGGTCGCACTCAGAGGCTTGCTAGGTGAAAGGGGTCACCAGTACAAAAGTTTGAGACTCCCTACCCTAAATGAATAGAGCAGGAGACAGTAGATGCAATGAATGCTTGCACATTAGAGGGAGCATGGAGAAAGAGGCTAGAAAGAAGACACCTTAGAGTGCTATCTCTAATGAGCTTAGTTTAGAAAAGTGTTTATTCCTCTGTATTGTACCCGTCCAATTTAATCTTACTGACTGATTGCTTATTTCAGTCAAATTACCACACTGAAAGTCCTGAAGAAAGGAGGCTAACTACTTGTAATTGCTGGGAAAGAACCAATTTGAACTAAAATGACTTTTTTAGAAGTCAGAATGCAGGTGTGATTGTTTCAGACAGTAGCAAAAAAATCACTCATGTTGTAGACAATGGAGTGGGACAGCTTTCTCTTGTGGTAGCCAAATATTAAAGCTCAATCCTGTTGAATTAATTGAACTGCCTAAGGGACTCTTGGCTTTCAAAAGAGCTACTGTGATATAAGCCTTAAAATCCATTCCATTAGCTCTAAACTATTAGAAGAAGTTGCCATAATAAACCTAAATTAACAGACCTATGTTGCATGGCCAGTTAACTTCCCTGGATTTTCCCCATCATGCACAAAGGCAGCTAGCTCTGATCTACATCTTTCAAAGACATCCATATTTACTTTTTTGACTGATGCTTTGAGCTTTAATAATGTCCAGATAGGCTTGAATCTCCTCCAGCTAAAACCAAAACTAAAGGAAGACCTGTTAAATGATCTAGTCCAGTGGTTCTCAACCAGGGGTACGCAGAGATCTTCCATGGGGTACATCAACTTATCTAGATAGTTGCCTTATTTTACAACAGGCTACATAAAAAGCACTAGTGAAGTCAGTACAAACTAAAATTTCATACAATGACCTGTTTATGCTGCTCTATATACTGTAATGTAACTATATTTATATTCCAATTGATTTGTTTTATATTTGTATGGTAAAAATGAGAAAATAAGCAATTTTTTCAGTAATGTGCTGTGATTCTTTTATATCTTTGTCTGATTTTGTAAGCAAGTAGTTTTTAAGTAAAGTGAAACTTGGGCGTACCCAAGACAAATCAGACTCCTGAAAGGGATACAGTAGTCTGAAAAGGTTGAGAGCCACTGATCTAGACCATGCCCTGTGAGCCATTGCAGAATGGTTTCCCACAGAATAATCTTCAGTGTTCTCTCCAGTCTGTTATAATGGCTTTGCCCACTTTGAAAACTAAAACCATGATCAAGAAATATTTCCTTACTTATTTTTCTTAGCTTGAACCTCTTGCACCACCCTAAATGATTCCATCCTTGCCATTCGCACCCTCCCAATACTTGGCAACAGCTCACATATTATTGACCACTACGCTGGTCAGTTTGGCCAAACTATAATTAGATCTATTAGCCTCCCCGCCCCTGTAGTACCTGGGGTCTCTAAAATATTAATGAATTTATCCTTACAAATACCCCTGTGAGGCCGAGAGGTAGGAAGTTCTATAGTCTGTGGGGTAGGGAAGTACCAGTTCTCCAAAATTCCAGTCCAGTGCTTTAACCACATGACCATTGTTCTATCATTCTCCATAAACCATTTCCTCCAGCTCCTTAATTTCTGTTATTGCTTTTTGATGAATGACCTTGGCTTTGTTGTACAGGTTTGTCTAAACCCAAGAACTACCTGAAAAAGCTGCTGAGGCACAGGGAGAAACTTGGACAAAACATTTTATCCCTTTATTACTAAGCACATTCAAATGACACTAGTATTGTTTGTCATCCTCTCCTACTGCTTGACTTCATGCAGGGAATAATCTTCTGTCTGGGGCTCTGTGACATTCCCCAAAGGTACCAAGGGTTGTGAGGCACCTCACCACCATCTGCTCTTAGTGTGTGTCTGGCTGCTGTGGATCAGCTCCCTGAAAACACTAGCCTCTGTCAATACAAGACCTTCCAGGCCTCCACAGCCTCTCTCTCTCTCCATACAAGTTAACAATAGATACGCACAACAGCAGAGTCCCCCGTGTTCAGTTTAGTGTCTAGCCCCTTATCCACTGAACACTCAGACACCAGGCCTGTGTTCCCAAACAAACACGGCAGCTTACTTACCTTAGAACATAGCTTCACTGAACATGCAGCACTTAGATATAGTGAAAACAAGAATGTTTATTATAGATTCATAGATTCTAGGACTGGAAGGGACCTCGAGAGGGCATCTAGTCCAGTCCCCTGCCCGCATGGCAGGACCAAATACGGTCTAGACCATCCCTGATAGACATTTATCTAACCTACTCTTAAATATCTCCAGAGATGGAGATTCCACAACCTCCCTAGGCAATTTATTCCAGTGTTTAACTACCCTGACAGGAACTTTTTCTTAATGTCCAACCTAGACCTAGACCTGCAGTTTAAGCCCATTGCTTCTTGTTCTATCCTTAGAGGCTAAGGTGAACAAGTTTTCTCCCTCCTCCTTATGACACCCTTTTAGATACCTGAAAACTGCTATCATGTCCCCTCTGTCTTCTCTTTTCCAAACTAAACAAACCCAATTCTTTCAGCTTTCCTTCATAGGTCATGTTCTAAAGACCTTTAATCATTCTTGTTGCTCTTCTCTGGACCCTTTCCAATTTCTCCACATCTTTCTTGAAATGGGGTACCCAGAACTGGACACAATACTCCAGCTGAGGCCTAACCAGAGCAGAGTAGAGTGGAAGAATGACTTCTCGTGTCTTGCTCACCACACACCTGTTAATACATCCCAGAATCATGTTTGCTTTTTTTGCAACAGCATCACACTGTTGACTCATATTTAGCTTGTGGTCCACTATAACCCCTAGATCCCTTTCTGCTGTACTCCTTCCTAGACAGTCTCTTCCCATTCTGTATGTGTGAAACTGATTTTTTCTTCCTAAGTGGAACACTTTGCATTTGTCTTTGTTAAACTTCATCCTGTTTAACTCAGACCATTTCTCCAATTTGTCCAGATCATTTTTAATCAAAGAACAGAGATTCAAGAGATGAGTAAGAATATTGGGAACAAACAGTTACATACAAAAGACAATTATAACATGCTTTCTAGAGCACAGAAAACCTTCAGTCTGCAGTTAAAGAACAGGTTTCAAGCACTTGCAGACCTTGAAGAAGAGGAGGGAAATGCAGATGAGGAGCTCAACAAGAAGTGGGACAAAGTAACAGCAATGTATAAACAGACCAGTAAAGCCTGTCTAGGCTACAGGCAGAAGAGAAGGAAGGAGTGGATTACACCCAGCACATGGAATGCCTTAGAAACCAGACGAGCCCTGAAGAAAAAAGTTTCAGACACAAAATCCCAGAAGCTAAAGGACAAATACCATGAGCAGTACAGCAAGGCACACAGGAGGTCAAACGCCTTGTGAGAGCAGACAAACGGCATTATATTGATAATCTGGCAACACAAGCAGAGGATGCAGCTGCTCGTGGTGAACAAGGGACAGTCTACAAAATGACGGGGTAAACAGCAGACACCAACAAACACTCTCTTCAGGAACAAACAGGGCTACCTACTAACAACCAAAATAGAACAAGAAATGAGCTGGACAGAGCATTTCAAAGAATTGGTGAACAGGGAGCCACCTAAAGAGGAAGCAAACATCCAGGAGGCAGAAGAAGATCTTGATATCAACACAGACACCCCAACTAAGGAAAAGATCATTCAAGCTATTAAATCCTTAAAAAATGGGAAAGCTCCTGGCAAGGATAACTTGAATGCAGAATTGTGCAAGGTAAATCCTAAATTAGCAGCATCTATCCTGGCCCCCTCTATTTACATCAGTCTAGGAAAGGGGAAAAGTGCCAGATGAGTGGACCACTGGGGGTTATAGTGAAGATACCAAAGAAAGGAACTCTGTGATTGTAATAACTGGCGTGGCATCACACTTTTATCTGTGCCAAGCAAAGTATTGTGTAAGATAATAGTCCAACGTACATCAGAGGCAGTTGATAGCGTTCTCAGAAAAGAGCAAGCTGGTTTTTGGAAAGGGCGTGGATGTACAGACCAGATCTTCACTCTACGAAACACACTAGAACAGTGCTTAGAATGGCAACAGCAACTCTGCATAAATTTCATAGACTTTGAGAAGGCTTTTGATAGCATTCACAGGACCAGCCTATGGCACATTCTGTGCGCATATGGAATTCCTTTCCGTATAATCAACGTCTTCAAAAGCTTCTATTTCAACTTTACATGCAGTGTTGATCACAGTGAGCTCGGTTTTGAAGTCAAAACAGGAGTACGTCAGGGGTGTGTCACGTCTGCAATCCTCTTCAACACTGCCATCAACTGTATAATGCAGCATACAACAGAAGACATGCCAAGAAGCATTAAATGGACACTCTTCTCATTCCTTGAAGACCTGGACTTTGCAGATGATATCACTTTATCACGTACCCAACACCATATACAAGAAAAAACAACTCCACTCAACGCATTCAGCCAGAAAATTGGACTGAAAATCAACTGCAATAAGACAGATATGACCTTTAATATTGCCTCACCATCACCAGTATGGATAGAGGATTATGTTCTCACCAATGTAGAAACATTCACATACTTGGGCAGCACCATCAGCCAGGACATCCAGAACAAAATCAATAAATCCAGGAACACCTTCAGGAGCTAGTGCAGAATTCTGAGAATGAGAAAATATGACATGTCCAAACTGTCTTCATTCCATACAACCTGCCTCAGAAAAATCCTCCACATCTTTTGGCCCAGAACAATCTCAAACCAAGATCTATTGATACAGCGCAGCTAAGAGGATCTAAGCACCATCATTGCCAGGAGGTGTTGGAGATGGATCAGTCATGTGCTTCGGATGGAAACTGATTCCATCACCAAAGTAGCAATAAGATGGACACTTGAAGGCAAACAAAAACGAGACTGTCCAAAAACAACATGGCGAAGAGCTGTGGAAGCCGAGCTAAAAAACCTGGGGCACAGCTGGGGAACCATTGAAAGACTTGCCAGAACCAGACAGGAGTGGAGGAGCTTCGTCACTGCCCTAAACACCAGAGGCATAATAGGAACATGATGATTCTAGAGCATAAACTTAACTAACAAGGCATTCTTCTATTTACTAAAAGAAAATTTACCCCAAGTTCTTCGTTACCCGCACAAAATTTTCTGTTACTCGCACACTCAAGGGCACCCACCTTCACCCAGTTCTTAGGGCTCAAGGCGAAAAGCACCTAAATTTACCCCTCCGTGGGCTCTGGGCAAACACCCTTTCCCTGTGGACTCAGGACTTAATCTTTTGTGGGTTTACAGGGTCTTTTACTAGTGAAAGAGCCTTACACAGTAATATACTACATAACCTTTATTTATTAACAATCACCAAAAACAGACTGCACACGCTACACATACAGTGCTCACCACTCCCAATAAGACAGATGAACTTTTCTTGATGGCCAGTCAGGATCAGGTCCATCTGAGGGACTCCAGTTTCTGCACAGTGTGATGCTGTATCCCATAATGCTTTATGGGAATATGACATAACTGGAATATGTTTTGTGCTGCCTGTGCCATGTAACATATTTTTGTAAAGGTTATGGTCTACTATATCTATTCATCCTATTTGTACACATATAGCATTTTGTACTTGAGGTTAAGAATATTGGCTGTATACTTGCTTGATTTCTAAGTAACCTCTAAGGCATTTGGTCAGCTTCTTTAGGAAGGAATTAGTAAATCCATTGTGGGGATTGCGGTGATGCAAGTGTGCAGGGCCATTACTTGTGTCCTGCTAAAAAGGACTGTGACTCTGGGCAATGTCTGAGAAATAGTGGATGGTTTTGCAGCAATAGGGTTCCCTACCTGTGGTGGAGTGACAGATGGCACGCATATCCCTATTTTGGCACCACACCACCTTGCCACGGAGTACATCAAGAGAAGGGCTACTTTTCTATGGCATTGCAAGTGCTGGTGGATTACCAGGGTCATTTCACCTACATCAACATGAACAGGTCAGGGAAGGCACATGACAAACGCAGGGACTTTTCCAGACCAGAGGATTACCAAAAGGGATGTTGAAATGCCAGTAGTGATCTTGGGAGATCCAGCCTACCCCTGGGTGGGAGACTTTGAAGGACCATGATAACAATGAGCCACAGTAATGTGTGTTGCTCTAGTGTGCTGCACCTGGCATTTTTTTCTTTGTACCCCAGTATGCACCTTGTAATGAGAGCTCTGTATGTGGTAATATAATACTGCAAATGTACCTATTGCTATTATCTGTGAAATGATGCCAACCCCAGCCACCATATCTTGTGAACTAATAAAGATGAATTAAGTTTCCATAAATAGACTTTTATTCTGAACCCATGCAAATAGACATAGTTAAAGCAGAACAAAACTTTATAAATACAGGGACAAGAACCTTTGAAGGGGAAAGAACAGTCACTTCAATTTCACAAACACTCTCCCCCAAGTGGAGTGGTAGGGGTATTGCACAGGCCCCAGATGCCATGTGGATTGGGTGGGAGGGCGTGTAGAGAGGTGCCAAAATGCAGTTCCCTATTGGCTGCAGGGGGAGGCGAGCATGGACCTATTGAGCTTGAAGGTCAGTCAGAGACCAGAGCATGTCTGTTTGCTCCCTGAGAAGTACTATCATCTCTTGCTGTCCGTTTTTCCTGTCCTCACTATCCCTGTCCATTCTGTCCTCAAGTGTAATCCTCCAAGCCCTCTGTTTGGTATCCAAAGCACCAGAGGCTTGCAGGATCTCCTGGAACATGTCTTCCCTTGTCCTCTTCAGACTCCTCCTTACCTGGCTAAGCCACTCCACGGGTGTGGATGGAGAGACCCTCAAGACCGCATTTGCAACTGCAAAAGAAACAATAGATAAACTATTGAGTGCATTCACTCCCCACTTTATCCACACAAGTAACAAGCACTACTTTCTCACTTCTGCTTGGGATTCATAGATCATAGTGGAATTCCCAGCCATGGTGTGGATAGCCGGGGGGGTGGAGGGGACAGCTGGACACTGCGGTGGACCTCACAGGCATAAGTATATGCGGATAGAGCCAGTGAACTGAATATTGGCAGCATTTTCCACAGACAATGGTGTCTTTAGCTGATATCTCACTCCTGAAGATAACAGAAACTGAAAGGGAACAACTCCTGCACGCATCTGGCTGCAGACTGGATCCGTATGCTGCTAGCCTGTGTGCTGCAATGATGCCTGGTGTGGGAAAGTGTCCTACTGTGGCGGAAGAAATAAGGCAGCCTTTTGTCAGAGGATTGCAGACTACCTCCAGGAAAGCTTCCTTGAGATCTCTATGGAGGATTCAAGGGCCATCCCAGTGCACATAAACAATTTGTTTTGCAAGGGCCCCTCTGCCTAACTGTTGGCAAGCAGATAGCAAATCTACCTCTATTGGTTATTTCACTATCTCTTATAGCATGATTAAAAATGAGTAAATGAACAGATGTGTCCTGGCAATATCAAAGCTAACTGCATACTTACCAGAGGTTCCTACCCCTGCATCAAGCTTGCCTCCTCCTCTTCCAACACCTCATCCTCAGGGTTCACTTTGGTGGCCTGTGCCTCCAGCTCCCCTGAAGTATCCACAGGGCCCTTGTGGTGATGGGGGGGGTGTCGCTGCTGAGGATGACATAGAGCTCCTTAGAGAAGCTGCATGTCTGCGGCTCTGCATCAGCGTGACTGTTTGCCTTCCTTGCCTTCTGGTACGCCTACTGCAGCTCCTTGATTTTCATGTGGCTCTGCTGCATGTCCCTCTGGTAGCCCTTCTCCCGCTCCCCTGAGTGATCTGCTCATCAGATCTGACATTTCTATGGCTAGATTGGAGCTGTGCCTGCACAGCCTCTTGTCGCCACAGACCCAGGAGATCCACCACCTCCTCTGTGTACTCCAGGCAGGAGAGCGTTTGCAGCGTGGAGCCCGCAGGGTCAGCTGGGTAGTTGGTATGTGAACATTCTGAGACGAGCAAACAGAAAATGGAATTTAAAATTTGTGGAGCTTTAAAAGGGAGGGTCGTGTTCTTATGTACATGGTTGCCAGGCAGCAGAGTTCAAAACGGTGACCAGAGCAGTTATGATGGGGCACTGTGGGACATCTCCTGGAGGCCACTAAAGTAGACATGAATAATGCAGTGTCCACAGACATTGCATCGACTTAACTACATCGAACTAAGCACTATGCCTCTCGTGGAGATGGAGTTATTACGTTGCAGTAGTGGGCGAGTTACATCAGTGGAAGCAACATAGTAGTGCTTACACAGGTTGATGGAAAAAAAGCAGCTTTGCATCAACCTAACTCTAGAGTGTGTAGACGAGGCCTAGCCGCTGTATTGTTTAATCCTGCTAAGCACATATTATGAGCACTTTGTTTACACTAAGACTCCCACCAGTGATGACCTGCTGAATGATCTTGAGCAAATCACTCCACCTTAGTTTCCCCATCTGTAAAATGGGGATAAAGAGAAAAATACTTGCTGTCCTTTATAAAATAATACTTAACTCCTGCAGATTTCAAAGTCTTATTATTATTAGATTAGGGGTATACTATGAACAGAGGGAAGATTGGTAGGACTATATAGGTACAGCAGCACTCTATTCTGAAAAGAACATAATTTCAGTAAATCATAACTATCCCCTTACAGTGACTTCTGATGCCTTCTTAAGCTCCCTGGGCAGGGCTCTCTTTTCTGTACAGAACTCTTCTCAGCCTTGATTTGTCCTGAATCCTCTTTGAAATGAGTTTCTCCAGCTGTCTCATAGTTTAGGCAATCAAGGAGAAAAGTCCTCTAGTCACAGTGAGATACCCAGTCATCTCCCTATACCCTCACCAGATTCTGCCTCTCCGGCTCTCCCTGTGTCTTCTTTCCTGCCCCATCCCCTTTCCTTTTGTAGCAGAGTAGTGCTGATCTGCCAGGAAGGAGACACAATGAATAGCTCCCCAAAGGTCCAGTTTGGAATTACACCTTCCATGTGAGCTCTACCATTGAAAAACTCACATTATCACAGTTCTATGCATACTCCGAGGCCATGTCTGTACTCTGCATACACCAACACTGGGAACAGGACCTCCTTCTGCCATAGGTATGTGGCGATTATGGTACTAGAGCTGGAAATAGAACCCAGGAGTCCTGACTCCCTGTCTAGTATTTTAAGCACTTGACTACACTAGTGGACAAATGTATCACAAAACCCAAGATATACCTGAGATACATCATTGATATTTTTATCTTCTGGACAGATGACTTAAACGTCCTTATAGATTTCCACCACTACTTCAACAACTACCACCTGTCCATTAAACTCTCTCTGACACACTCCCAGATCAACAATCAACTTCCTGGACATCATGATCAGCTTCACCAACAGAACCCCTATAGACATCTATATAAAATAAACCCACAGATCACTACACCTGCATTCATAGATCCAGTCACCACCCCAAACACACCGAGGATATCTATTCCCTACAGTCAGTAACTAGATACAACAGAATATGCTCCAAGGAGAAAGTCCAGGATATACACCTTAATACACTCAGAACTGCCTTCTTCAAAAAAGGACACTCCGTCGGAGAAGTAGATGGCATCATGGAGCAGGCCACCCTGATACCAGTCAGCTCTGTGGTTTTGGAGAACCAGGGCGCAGTGTCTGGCCTGTCTGACTCATGAGGGGGGACACACACACCCCGGTCTCTGCTTGAACCAAGACCAATCAGAGAAAAGGCTTGTAGGGAGCAATGAAGGGCATTGGGACACACACCTAGAGACCCCTCCTGACAAGGCTGACCAGATTCAGACATCTCCATTTGCATACAGAATGGAGAGCAGAAACAACTCCCCTAGCCTCATCTACATGAAAGATGGGATGGGGATTAGCATACAGAATGAAGAACAGAGAACCAGACTGAACTCTGGGACCAGAAAAGCAGGGAAGCATTGCATCATGGGAATCTCTGCTCCAGATGTTCATGAACCTACACCTGCCCACACCCAGCTCAGCAATTATCAGACCAATTCTAGTAATGAATCCTTGATTGATATCCAAAATACTGAAGCAGCCTAGCTGCACTGTGAGCTCCCTGGAAGAAAACACCACCCGTAGCCAAGAGTGATCAGCTCCTATTGTCTAGCCTAAAGAAAACCCTTGAGTCATCAGTTTACCCATAAACAAATCTAGTGTTCTCCCTTGAACCACTGTTGTTTCTCTACAAACCCCCCTACCTATGTTCAAGTAAGGGTTCTGATGCTTAGATCCAAACTATGCGTCAGTTCCACTGGGACTCCATCTTCTCCTGACTGATTGTGCTGGGGGCTCTGCCTGTCTCCAGCCCTCAGGACCCTGAGCTACCATCATCACCTGGGAAACCCGACCAGTTCAAGCTTCATGGAGTGGGTGAGATTCCCTTTCTTTCTCTCTCTGTTTCCTTTCAACCTTAGGTATTAACCTTTAATAATGTATGTTATGTTGGTTTAGCCCTCCTTGTGTAGTTATCACTATTATTCAATAAATAACTTTTATGGTTATGCTGGTTGCTTCTCTCTCTTGCTCAACTTTTTTGTGTTTTTAGCTTCCCCCATTTACTCTGCAGCAATGCTTCTTTTACCTAAGCTAAAGATCCCTGCAGCACTGAAAATACTGTGGGATTTACTCATCAAGTAGGTTACTACCAGTACAATTGTGATGTGAGAGTGGGGATAGGGATGTGCTGAATCTGGGATACATAAGGGGGGTCAGCTTGAAAGTGCTGCTTGACCCGGCACATTGAGTCCAGGGACATATAAGGAGTCAGCTTGGAAGTGCTGATTGACCCGGTCCACTCAGACTTGCTCTGTTAATGTGTGTGTGTGTGTGTGTGTGTGTGCATCCAGTTCTGGGGCTGGAGGAACCCAGCCCTAGGGAACCTAGGTCCTGCAGGATGGCTTCATTGGGAGGGGACTTGCATAAGGGAGAAGTAGAGCTCCATATGAAAACACACATGACACAAGCAGTACATTGATAGAATTACAGAAACACCCACTCCCACCCCCAGAAGAGTAACCTGAATATATGAGCATACCCCAAAGTAACAGGCAAATCTGGTAACAACCCAAATACCCCAAGAGTACCTTCTTCAATACAGAAATAAAACACCCTCCAAATGCACACCCCTAGTTGTCATCTACCATCCCACTCTGGAACCCATATCATCAAACAACTACAACCCATACTCAATGGGGACCCCATCCTGAAAGAAATCTTTCCTGACCACCCTCTTCTATCCTTCAAACAACCCCCCAACTTTGCCAAGCTCATTGTCAGAAGCAAGCTGCCTACAAACCAGGACACATCAATTCAAAGCAGCACCAGACCCTGCCAGAACAACAGATGCAAATAGACATATCTCCACTGCTTCAATGAGCAATACCCCCCATAACACACCTTTCAAAGTCCTATATATGCCTATCACAACAGGTGGTGTACCTCACCCAGTGCACTAAATAACCCAATAACAACTACATGGGTGAAACTAGACAATCACTATGCTCTCAGGTTTCAGAGTAACAGCCGTGTTAGTCTGTATCCGCAAAAAGAAGAACAGGAGTACTTGTGGCACCTTAGAGACTAACAAATTTATTAGAGCATAAGCTTTCGTGGACTACAGCCCACTTCTTCGGATGCATATACTATGCTCTCAAATGAACTAACACAGGAAAATGATAAAAGACAAAAACACCACCTCACCGTGGGTGAACACTTTTCACAGAGCAATAATCATATAGCTGACCTATCAGTCCTCATCCTCAAAGGAAACCTGCACACCACTTTCAAAAGGCAAGCTTGGGAGCTTAAATTCATAACTTTGCTAAAAATCACTGAAGACACTAAAAATCATGGACTGAATAGAGACTGAATGATTTATAGTTTATTACAACAAACTATAACCCACTAACAACTCCTCCGGCTGCCCCTTCCTCCCCGCATGACAGGATGGGTGGTAACAGGCCACTTCAGTTTGAGTGGTCCCTTGAAATACATGTTAATCATTTATGGTAAACAATCTGTCCATCTTGCATTCAGCTGTGACACTATGAAGCCAGGTCTACCCTATAAACTTAAATCAGTATAAATATGTCCCTCGGGTGTGAAAAATCCACACCCCTGAGCAACGCAGTTATACTAACTTGGTGTAGACAGCTCTATGTCCATGGGAGAGCTTCTCCTATGGACATAGCTACTGCCGCTCATGGAGGTGGGTTAACTACACCTATGGGAGGAGGTCTCCTGTCAGCATAGTAGCATCCTCACTGAAGCACCAGCGCTGCAAAACTGTAAGTATAGACCTGCCTCAAGTACCTTTCCCAGACCTGAAGAGCTCATAGTTCAAAAGCTTCTCTCACCCATGCAAGTTGGGCCTATAAAAGATATTACCTCACCCACCTTATCTCTCCACCCCCCTTATGTCAGGAACGCTTTGCTCCAGATGCTGCCCACTCCCAGGACACCCAAAGCCGAGGGAGCAGCTTGCACCCTTGTCTCAGAGGGTACGTCTGGGCTAGCACAGCCAAGCGTGCTTAACCTGGGCTAGGAACAAACACGGCTCGCTTGCTCCGCCTTGTTTATGCGTCACTTCCACATCAGCCGCCACAGAAGGAACACGACCAGCAGAGGCAACTCCGAGGCTCCAGCGCGCAGCTCCGATTCGCATCGGTCCTACAACTCCCAGCGTGCAGTGCGCCGGCCGTTCCGCAGCGGCACGGCCAGGCGGCTGTTGGGGCGGGGCAAGACGGCGCGTTGCGTAGTGGGAAGTGTAGTCCGGCGGCGGCGCGCCAATAGCAGGGTTCTGTGGTTGCCTCCTTCCTCTCGGGACTGGCGCCGCCATATTGCGGCGGAGGAGAGAGGCACCGTGCGCTGCGCTCCTAGGGTCTGGCTGGACCCAGCGGCCCCCACGGGTGAATATCTTCTCCCCGCGAACCTGAGGAAGCCGGGAAAGGGGCGGTGGGGAGGGGATGGATTGGGGGGGGGAGAAGGGATTTGGGAGGGAACCGGAGGTCACGGACGGGGCTAGTTGGGGGGGAGGGGCGGTACCTGATCCGTGTGTTGCGAAGTTGCGCAAACGGAGCGACTCGCGAGCCCCGGCGTGACGCACCGAGAAGCCCGTGCGGCCTATGCCACCTTGGGCACGAGAGACCTGCCCCTCCCCCGCCTCGTGCTTCCCGCCCAGCGCCACCGGCCCTACCTGCCTCGCTCGGACCCGCCCAGGAGCCGCCCCTCGCCGTTGCTGTTGTGCTCCCACAGCCCTTCCCGCGGGTTCTGCTCCCCGGCGGGGCTAGATGGTTGTTCCTTCTCTCTCTGGTTCTTACTTGCTAAGCACATCGCAACGCCCCATTTCCCTGAGCCTGCTGTGCGGGGCCTGCTCTCAGGTGCTCTCTAAGTCAGGCCCGTGGCGATCTGTTTGGGGTTTTTTTGCCTCTTTGTGTGTTAATAAGTAAGTTTGGTCTGTTTGGTTTTTATCTGTAGCTGGGAAACACTGATCTTTGATGTTTCAGTACTTCATCTATTCACTCTTCAAGAAATAGCAGTACCTGCCCTATTTCAGCTTATTAACCTCTTTCACCATGTTACATAGCAAGTATGTAAAGGTGGCACAAGGCAATCTCCAGTCCTAGGCATCACTCTCCCTCCCCGGATGTCACTCCAATTCGGACTTGGCCTGGCCTCTCCTCCCATCATGACAGAGGGGTGGTTGGCTGGGCCACATTTGAGCAAATGGCCTTGGGTATGCAGGGGTCACAGCGCAGCTCAATTTTGGCCCAACCACCATTTTATCGTGACTAGGGCAAGGCATGGGCTAATATGCCAGCCTAAACTGCTGCCCAGAAATCTGCCACTCCAAGCAGCTGCCTAGCTTGCCTATAGCTAGAAAGGCCTCTGCAAGTATATACCAAAACTCTGTACTAAGAGGAATGCAAATACACAAATAAGAAATATCTAAACAATTAAAACTCACCATATTCACTTGTTCATATAAGATCTTATGATTTTCTGTTGCCGAGTTTTAAAAAAAAAGACATACCTTGTTATCAGAAAGTTACTACCTAATGTTAGTAGAGACAAAGCCAGGTTGATGTCTGGGAGTTAGTAGTTTTCTGTGGAAGTTGTTGTTTAAGATGACTGGCAAAGTTGAAAACTTTCTACTGTAAGCCAGAGCCATCTAAGGGAGAGGAGGAGTATGCAAGGAAATGTACCAGCAAGGGACTGAAAGCAGGGCAAAGATGCCTGGTAATAGCAATCTGTGGGTCTGTCTTCCCTTTCACCTGTTGAAAGGTTGGTGAGATTGGAAGTGCTCATTGTCCTGTTTTCCATTCTCAAGAGGGTGAGAGAGGGCCCCTTCCACTCCTGGTTTATAATTCCTGACTGCTATCTCCCTTTGTGTATATGGCTGAACATATATGGAATCCTTGGAGGCAAGACTCAAGCCTTTTCTTTAGCATAGATGTGTATGGGAGGGATGTTTTGTTTACCTGTTTGAGGTTTGTTGTCTTGTGTAAATGTTTTAGTTTAAAAACTTCCAGGTACAGAAATAAATAGTTAATAAACAATTGTGACTATTATGAAGGTTTTCTGCCCATTCCAGAGAAGGATGGGCAAAGACCGTTCCAAGCGAGAATGGGCCTTGATACTGCAATAACCCTAGCGCAGGCAAACCTCTGTCACTCCGTTTAGACATTGTTTGGTCTATCTAGGCACATTTCACTGTTAATCTGTTTTATTTATTTTTTTTAATTTTGGTTGATCAGATTTCTTAATATTCCTAGTTCTGAGTCAAGAAGTGTATTTTGGACATTTGAAAAAAGTAAATGCCATTTAATTTAAAATTCAAAAAATTGAATCCTTCTCTTCCTTTAAATCTTTCCTTATAAACGTGCTGCTTGTTGAAGCCTGTCAGTGCTACTCTATGTGAGATGTAAGTGGTAAATTACATTAACATAAAAAAAATTACATCTGAATTGTCCTTAGATTTCACCCCTCAATGCTCATTTGGTATATTGTCCAAATGGTATTATCTGTCTACTTTAGGGCCTAGTTCTGTAACATTTTCATATACAAAAAGGTTACAGCATAGAAACCCTGGTATTTCAAGGTCCTCAGGGCAGAGACTGTCTGTTTTTATGATGTTGAGAATATTGGTGCAAAATAATCTCGGGTTAAAGCTTACACAGTCACCTAAATTTAAACAGCAACAGAGGGTCCTGCGGCACCTTTAGTCTTAAAGGTGCCGCAGGACCCTCTGTTGCTTTTTACAGATTCAGACTAACACGGCTACCCCTCTGAAATTTAAACAGATGCATCTATACTTTATTATTAAAAATAGAAATGATGATGTTCTGAACAAAGTTGTTTGGATTGTTAAAGCAGGAGGAGAATGGCCTGGAGAGAGAATTCATTCTTACGGAACTCCACAAGTGAAAGGTCTAGTGGTAGTAGTGATGAAAATGCACTTCATAAAGCTTTTTCTGGAAGGTGTCTCAAATTAGATACCCAAAATCACTAGTCAGTTTTGAAAATCTTGGTCCCTAATGTTAGACCTCCATTCTGCCACTATTCAAATAGTTATCTCATGATGAGAAATCACATCTCACTCTGTGTGGTCTGGTAGAATGCTGCTCACAGCAAAATGCTTGCATCCTTTTTTAAAGATGAAAATGCTTTATTGATATTTGGACTCATTTGAGCAAAGTGTAACCTTAAGTACTGTGATCTTCAGAAGGAAGTAATACTAACTGGGTTAAGAGTTATAAAATATGTCTTTCACATGATACGTCATATAACTGTAATGTGGCCATGCTGTAAAATGCACCTTTGGGTTCCATGTTTGCATCAATGACTTCTATATCCATTTTGTTTAGTTTACAAATAGAAAGCTGTTTCTTCTCATTACTAATCCTGAGTTTGAAATTCACTTGGGCTTTTTTCCGAGATCCATATTATCCTCCATAATAAAGACTCTGCAGTTGGAACTTGGTTAACAATTCTGTTAATGATGTATGAGCCCGTTTATACTTTAGATCACTACCCAATAGCTGGGTTGGCTCCAAAGGAACAAAAACAGTAAACAAAAAAGCCCTTCTTTTCAGAAAAGTAACCAAACATGATTCTGCATACACAGAAGGTGGAGATCTACTGAGTAACAGGGTTCCTTTTTGGTCACTTCAGATCATATCCACTGTTCAAAGAGGAGATAAAATTGGTATAACATTGTCTGATCAGTGAACTATGCAGCCATTTAAATACATAATTGATGCTGTATGTCCAGTGCCCTTGCAATATTTTATATACAAAATATGTGAAAACTTTGTAGTTTATTAGTGTGTTGCATTTCACAGTCTGTACTAGTTGGATCTGATGCCCCTGAACAGAAAACTAGTCCCTTGTTTCTCAGTATCAGAAGAGCACTTCTCCAACAGTGAATAATCTTACTCTGTAGTTAGTTTTCACATTTCTGTGATGCCCACGTGCATTGTCTGATGCTGAAATGATTCCTTTATCAAAGGGCAGATATCAAGAAATATTTTTTATACTTTAAAAAACAACCTAAGAGTTCTTCCATGTACATTCTACTTAAGACTGTAATAAAGGACTTCTCTCACTATAAAGAGGAATCATATTTCTAACATGCTTTGGATTTTGTTGTCTTGAGTATCTAATTTGGCCAGTGACCAGGATTTCTGGGGCTTCATTTAGAAATGACTCTGATTAAGCTATTTTTAGTTAATGATGAATAATGCTAATTAAACTACTGTTTTACAGTTTCACCTTTAAACTAAAATGAGTGGCTGTCGTGTCTTCGTTGGACGTTTGAGCCCACATGCCCGGGAGCGGGATGTGGAGAAGTTCTTCAAAGGATATGGACATATACGTGAAATCAATCTGAAAAATGGTTTTGGGTTTGTGGTAAGTGTATCCTCATGCTTCCTCTTTTATGCGATTACAGGCTCAGTTAGCTTACTAGCAGGGAGGGGACATCACTTAGGGAAGAAATGTTTGAAACTGTAACAGTTCCAATGGTGAAATGGAAAGTGCTTGTGCTTTAACTTGCTTTTCATATGAGCTTAATTCAGATTTTTCCCACTCAAGGTTGAACAAAAACTAACGGCAATTTTGTCCATGTTTCCTTTTAAAACTTGATGAAATCTTGGCTCTGAATTCAGTGGGAGTTTTGCCATTACCTTCAATGGGAATCACGATGTCACCTCTTATTTTTGAGGACACTTAACTACCCTGTAACAATTCACTCAAGTGTAAAACTCAGTTGACTTTTGTCCTGGGGGAAAAGATTGGGTTTTAAAAGAAATTGAAAGAAAAAAAGCTTATACTGCAGTTTTTACATTATTTTAGTGCTTCCCGGTATCTTTGGCCAGTTCTCTAAAGCAGTGATACTTAGATCTCAGTGTTTCAGTAGCCAAATTAGCAATCAACGTTACCCAATAGAACAGTGGTCCCCAATGCAGTGCCCGCGGGTGCCATGGCGCCCACCGGGGCATCTATGTGCGCCCACCTACAGACAAGGGAGCAAGCAGACGCTGAAATGCCACCGAGAAGCGGCAATGTCAAGAAGCGTCGCCGCCGAAATGCCGCTGAGAAGCAGCGGCATTTCGGCAGCGACGCCTCTTGATGACGCTGCTTTTCAGCGGTGGCGCTTCTTGGCGTTGCCGCTTTTCGGTGGCATTTCGGCAGTGGCGCTTTCCAGTGGTTGCTTTTTCGGCGTCCGCAGTCCTCAGCGGCATTTCGGTAGCTAGTCGTCCAGTGCCCGCCACACTGAAAGGTTGGGGACCACTGCAATAGAGCCACAGTACTGTGAATTCATTGTTTCGTTTACTATAGTACTATATATTCATATTTAAACAGTATGATGGTATATATTTAGGTTTTATATATATTATTCTCACAGTGAAATGACTGACCAAGTGTTAAGCAATTGTAGTTGATAAAATAATATAATAAAAGCATCCTGATTGGTTAATAGCTTATATTGGTTAATAAATAAATCACACAATTTTTTAATATCACGTGCTGCAAAGAGCTGCAGGAGACACATTAAAGAGCCGCTTGTGGCTCGCGAGCCTCAGTCTGAGTATCACTGCTCTAAAGAATGGCTTGGTGCCAGTTGTTGCCAAAAACGGTTTCAAAAGAAAAATACTTTTAAAACTCCACAAATGAATGGAATTCAGTAGTTGTTGCACTCCCTCTTCAATAGCCATCAAGCCACTAGCAAATTATAAAATTTAGCTCTAATAGCACTTTTCATCAGGGATCTTAAAGCACTTTCATGTACTAACAAAAGCCTCAATATTCTCTGTTAAATAATATTCCCATTTTACATACTGGTGAACTGAGTAACTGAGATTAAGTGACTTGGATGAAGTCACACAGCAAGTCTGTAGTAGAGCTATGAATAGAATCCATAACACCCGACTCTTGGTTTTCTGCTTTAACCATTAAGGGCCAGATTCCGATATCCTTACTCATTGTATAGCATCTTAATGTGTGAGTGATTTCAGTGGGACTATTCATGATGTAAGGTGCTAAGTAGTGTGAGTAAGGAGTTCATATTGTTTCTAAATTATTTTCTTCCATGAGATGTTCAGTCATTTTAGCTATTGTTATGAAAGCCGATTTTGTGGTGTTAAGCATTCAAAATGCAAGTGCTGCTGATCTTGCTTTCTGCTGTGGTGTCAATGAGCAATGCAACAGGAGGTACTAAAGAGCTAAAGCACTCTTAATTCTGTTAAAACATGTTTCTTTGTGTATTTATTGCTTAAGTACAAGACAAAAGGGCTGATTTATCATTTTAGAGATCATTTTTTTTTTTAAGATTACATTTTATAGAATACTGTAAAGAAAGAGGATAAAGACACAGTTTTTCAAACCATAGTGACCTAAAGTTAGGTACCTAAATAAGTGGCCTGGTATTTGTTTCTGAAACTCTGCGCACCTACAACTCTAACTGAAGTCAATAGGAGATGTGGGTGCTAAGCACTGCTGAAACTCAGGAACATTCTTATTTAGATACCCAACTCCAGGGAAACTTTAAAATATTGGCCTAAGTGAATTCCCCAAGGTAATCTGTGGCCTGGTCCCCACTAACCCCCCACTTCGGACTAAGGTACGCAAATTCAGCTACATTAATAACGTAGCTGAATTCTAAGTACCTTAGTCCGAATTTACCGCGGGTCCAGACGCGGCAGGGAGGCTCCCCCGTCGATGGCGAGCACTTCCGGGATCGATCCCAGAACATCGATTGCCTGCCGCCGGACCCTCCGGTAAGTGTAGACAGACGTACCCTGTGACAAGTTTATGAATAGGAACCCAATCCTATACCCTAATCCCAATATTATCCTTCCTCCTCTGATAAGAATACATAGAATAAGGGACTTGTTGGCTCATAACATATCCATATAAAGGATCTGATGCTCTTCTTGGGACTAACTCACTGTAATCAATGGAGATACATTAGTGTAAATGAGAAGGAGAATAATTCTCAGAGTAAAAGTCCATAAATGTTCATCAGTTTTCACTGTGTTCTGCTTTAAGGATATAAACCTGCTAGTTGATGCTTGCTGCACTGTGTAGCTCTTAAATATAAACAAATTTTTAAGAGGATATGGAAAAGAATACTCTAGTGGGAAATGTGATTGTATCATTATAAATCTCTGATGCTTATTCCTGTTTCTTTTCTAGGAGTTTGAAGACCATAGAGATGCTGATGATGCAGTTTATGAACTGAATGGTAAAGAACTGTGCAATGAAAGGTAAACTTCAAATATGTTTTTTCTAAAGCACTAAATAGGTTTTATACCCCAAATATGATGCACTAGGCTCTGCTCCAACATCTGGTTCGGGTGGATCCCTGACGGATCTCCATGTATGTGGAGGGGTCTGTTAGCATATCCTGATGCAGGACTGGGGGCCTTAGTTTATATTGTGGCATAGAATTCAACTGGGTTTTTTGGACAGAGATGTTAAGAATTTGTGTTTTCCCTCCAATATATGTTATATGTCTCTTCCCCAAATAAACAGTTGCAATCTTACCAGAAATGTCAAATCCATTCATTTCACTCTTCTCCTCATTAGTCCATCTGTCACTTCCGGAAATTGATCAGAACCTCTTAGCATATGTATGACTTATAAAAGTGCCAAACAGTCATTGTACATAAGAAACCAATAAGTTACTTAATGAGCTAAAAACCAACTTCCATATTTATCTTAAACCATCAGTGTGGTCCTTTTCTTTTCACAACCTGATGCTGTTTATAGACTCTTGTTCTTCCTTTCTGACCATTAAATCTAAACAGCAGACCTGTAGTAAATTTCATGGAAACATTGAGTTTTGGATGCTTATGAAATATCTGCCATTGATTTTGCTATGCTGCATCAAATAAAAACTAAGGGCAGGACCTCTCTTGATTCTGCATGTGTACTTCCTATTGCAAAGGATTGAAGTGACTTAAGTAGTTACGGATTTTTTCCCTTACGTTTAAGGGTTACAATTGAACATGCCAGGGCACGAAGAGGGGGAGGCAGAGGCAGATTTCCACAACGGTTCAATTATTACCAGTCACGTAGCAGTGGACCTAGGTGAGTGATTTGGTCTCAATTTACTGCATATAAAATAACTGGGGATTCACTGTGCTTTTAAAACATTGTTTTTTCTTCTTCCTGTTGGTAGAGATAGGGGGAGCTCCACATCCTTACATACCATTGGAGAACCCAGTACTGACACCCCTGTATCTTGTAGCCATTATTTTTCTGGCTGAGGAGGACAAGATGGGACACCTTTGAGCCATTCAGTGCTGCTCCTTAATTGACTCGAGGAATTTGCTGTTAGCAACTTGAGTGGTCCCTCTGTACCCCACTGCTACTGAACAAACACTACTGTGCTTGCACTCTGTACTGGCCTGTGTGATGCTGAGTACTAACACTGTGCCACTGGGTTGGTCCGTTCTTTTTTAGGCTTTTTCCTAACATAACTAGGTAGCTAATTACAGATGTCAAGTCAGTATAATGACTTCGTTTGAAACTAATAGAAAATCTTAAGTGTTAATTGACGTTGTCTGAAACTGCCAGTACAAAGTTGCATGAGTCAGCAAGGAAGGAAGTCATAAATACTTCCCAGTATGTATCTATCCCAAAACCTTTTGTGATTCATATTGGAAAACCAACTCTTTATTTTTAAAAATATTTAATAAAACCCTGGCAAGTTTATTAATTTTTTAATATTAAGATCATGTGTTTCTCAACTGGGGCATCTCTCTAGCTAAGCGATGTGTCATGGGTTTAATATTACTGTACAGCATTGGTTCTCCAACATAAATTCTGTGAACTATTTTACTTGAAAGTTCCTCTCGTGGATCATCTAACCTACCAAGCTTCCAAATTTCCCATTGTCTGGTTCTAAAAAGTTTAATTCAGGAAACACTGGGATGGGGTCTCATAAATCATGGTAAGCACCACTGTTGTAGGAACAGAGTGGTAGCATACACAGCCATCAGTATAAAAATACAAAAAGGCAAAAGTTGCTGACTGAAAAGAAAGTGACCCCCTAAAGGACAATCTCCGTCCATGGATGGAATTTAAAAACCGTTACAGTACAGAACGTGTATCTACTACATATGCTGGATATACAGTATGTGTGAAAAAGTATTACTTTGAATTATTTAATAAGATAGTGTTCTCCTTATGTATTTTGATAATGGATTTTCGTAAATGATACATTTTGCATAGTTAAATGACACAGCACCACTTTGTTTTTTACTTTAAATTGTTATTTCTAAAGTAAACCATTTGAACTGATGTATTCTGTAGTAGAATTAGTAACTGTGGACTATGCAGTGTAGTTTTTGAAAGAAGGATAAACGTTTCACTGAAATATAATTCTTAACCTCTCTGAAGTTGTTTCAGAGGCAGAGTTCCTCCCAACCACAAACCAGTAAAATCTGGGGCATCTAATTTGCATATGCAAGTATGCTAATTAGATTCTTTTTTCTTTAGCGACAGTGACCTTGATGCGGTAGGATTGATCCGAGGTCCAGGCTAAAAGTGAACTTTTAAAGTAGGAAGTGTGATTGAAGGTCGTGGGCATCTGACGTTGTGGCCATGTTCATGACGTCAGACACCCGGTGCCAGACAGGAAGAGACTACCGTTTGAAATAATGAAAAAATGGGACTCAGCCTGCCAGTTTTGGGACTCTGGGACTTCTGTTTAAATGCTCTGAAGATCTGGATGTTCTGAAAAAAATTGGGACACTTTGAGGTATGCGCTGAAATCAAATTACCTATGCTTCAGTGTACAAATCAGTACACACTATTAGGGTTACATTTTATGGGATGAGGCGTGGAGTAGAAAGAACCATAACACTGAGTGATTCCAGCATCTAGATGAACAACTTAACTTAAGGTGTGGCCCCAATGATGTGTGTTAATTTTCTATCGTACAATTTTTTCATAACAGTAAGAAGGGTTTTTGTGCCAGGGCAAGTAAAATTTTACACACATGCATGCACACAAACACTAGACAGTTCTCTGTATTAATGTCATTTCATATGCACCTCGTGTGAGAGTAAAAGGACAGACTAGGAAGCAATGACAATTGGTTTATCTATCCAAAACTGAGAATGCATGAACGGTGTCATTGGGTGTACTTAGAACTACAATAAGCACCCAAGTCTGTTTCATTTGAAAAATATAACTAAATACAAGGGTGCCCACAGTAGCAGTACAACCTCTTTGAATTGTGATTCTGTGAGACATAAATTGGAAGGGATGAAAAAAATGTTCTAAGTCGTCTGATTGGCTTAAATTGCTATCAATGCTTTGTAACTCTTGATAGCCTTTACCAGAAACAGTTGAGTGGAAGAACAGTCAGGTGGAAAACATTTATCTTCTCACTGTACTGTTCTTGTTCTCCCACTATTCTGATAGAAGTCCAACATAACACCATTAACAAAACTGTACATTGTCTCTTCAAAAGCCAATGTGCTTTTTCCAAACTCCCCAAGGGTTCTCAAACCTTCTAATAGAGTTGTTGGGATTGGGAGCACTAATTGTCTGTTAGGGACTTCCTCTCCCACTCTCCCCCCCCTCTCCATCCCCCATAACTCTCGATCAGACCTTTTCTTGTTCTTTTTTTTATACAAATAGATACATATTTTAAACCAAGCTTTATACTTAGCTTCTTTAAAACAAACAAACGTTTAATCAGTATTCATTTAAAACTACTATATAATAATTCCTTTCAGTAACGTTTCATGGCATGAACATTTCTTTTATTCACAATCAAAGTGCCACTGCCACTTGTATGCAACCAGTTGGCTTCATGTTGTGTTTCTTGAAGTCAGAATATTCTGACCATAAGAAACTGCCATAGGGGCACATTGGCATATCCAGATACTATCAAGTGCTTGGGAATTGAGAACCATTGGCCTAAATTGTCTTCAGATGTGTGCATGTGTCTCTTTGACTTCAAAAGGCAGAATTTAGCCCCTTGTCAGCAAGGAAGTAATTACACCTTCAGTGGGAGTAGCCTCCAGAAGCAATATAACCAAAGCCATTAGAGTACTTAGATTATACTTTTTTGTCTGAACTAATTTAATGAAAATAAATTAGTCTTCAGTAGATCTGAAAATGTCATCTATATTGACTGCCTAGGTGTAAAGTTCTTCCATCGAAATACCAATTTATTGCTAACGTCGGCACTTCCACTCTTATAATGGGTATATGCTTTTAAATATAGCAAAGAGCTAACCAGGGAGAATCTAATCGGCACTCCCTCTGTAAGGAAAATAATTAGTATTTAACTCCATCAGCAAACTGTCAGAACACATGAGTTTGTGTATAAGAGTTTTAAATACTCTGCTTTGGGGAAATGTATTTTATTATCTCTGAATTCTTATAGCTGGTATGGACCTCCTGTTCGTACTGAACACAGAATTATAGTTGAAAACCTTTCTTCACGGATCAGCTGGCAGGTGAGTTAGATTTCAATCTTTTTTTTTTTTTTATCTTTAATACATGATTTTATTCAGAGCATTTTATTTTCCTGCCCTTTAAGGAGGCAGTTTGCAATCTAATCTTGTATTAAAGCCATAATAAATATTTAATTTTTATTAAAAGTAAAAAAAGTGCTTGAATTATATACTCCAACACTTAGGAGTAACTAATTTTCAAAACTACAAATAGGTATCATAGTTGACATTTTGTAGTTGGGAAGCTAGTGGTTTTTGCTTAGTTATGATTTTCAGCTGGTGATACTTTGGATTATCTTTTAATTTGGGGTTACATTGTAACATCTAAATCATTAATCAGTTTACTAGGATGGAATATTTGAGATTTCAACACCTTTGAATTTACATTTTTGTTCTGATTGAAACTTGTAGTCTTTTTTTTTTTAATTGTGCTAAACATTTTTTTGAGGTGGAGCGTGATTGAGAAGAATCCATTAATACTGCATGACTAAAGCAAATTCCAAGAAAGCCACTTAGACATAGTGTACTTACTGCAGGGGTTCAGATAAACTCTTTTTAAAATTCTTTTTAAAGCTATATCACTGCATTTGTGATGTCTACAACTTTTTCTAATCCTTAGCTAGCTTATAAAGAATGACCACATGATCACTGTTTTTATATTAATGTGTGTGTTTTTCTAATATACCCATTATAAGGAATTAACTTTTCTTTGTGGGCTTCGCAACAGCAATATCTATTGCTAAGCCCATGCTACTTACAAAAAATAGAATCAACAAGTGAGGTTTATTTTATTTTTTTAAAAGACACTACATTAATGAACATAGATGGATTTTTTTTGTATATTGAAGAGACGGACATGGATAGATTGTGTTAGTTTAAGGCTCTGGTTCCTGCAACAAGATCTGCAAGGGCAAACATTCTGTGCCTGTCTGCAGTTTCACTGATGTTAATGGTGCTTCACAAGGGTCCACCCATGTGGATCCAGTGGCAGAATTAGGACTTAAGTTTGCAAAGCTATGTGCCATCCTTTCATATGGAAAGCACAATATTTGATTATATGATTCTATTATTAAATAATAAAACTCTGATCAGTTTTAAACTTGATTGAGCAGACAAGTGGACTTCATCTAAATCCCTCTAGTATATACTACACCACTACTCTGTATATGAAGCTCTAAAAATCACTGATCTTGTAGGGGTAACATTGAGGGAGGGGTAAAAGCTATAATGGAGTCTTGAGGAAAGCAATAATTTAATGGAGCTATTTATGTTAAAATTAATTCACAGCTTGGAAATTGGATCTTGCAATAATTTTTACTTTTGAATATTTGTAATGGCTTTATTTCTACTAACTACATATTAGATTTACATCTTCTTAATTCAGATTCACCATAATAAATCTTTTGTGGTTACCTGAGCATGTGAACATATCCATACCTAAAAGTTTGTAGTAAAATTTCTTGAATGCTTAATATGAAAGTTGAGAATATTCTGGCACATTTTGGAAGTGCTAAGTACATTAGTGCTAATGTAAGCACTCCTGACCAGCTTTGCACTTTGTAGACTTAGTGTGAAATTACTGTGAATCTTGGCACTGGTCCATTAGAGATGATTTAAGGAGGACAATGTGCCATTTCTTTAAATTTGTGGAAGTATACAATTAAAGTAGTGTGACAAATTATAGCAAAACTGTTTTAAAAGACAATTGCTTCTCTCTAAAATGTTACAATTTAAAGTAAAATTCCCTGTACAAATGTAGTTTAATTTTGCAGCCATAATACATCAGAATTTGCTAACTATTAAACATTAAAAAGTAGTATACTATTAATATGATTGATGAGACTAGAAATATGATAGTCACTAAAATACTGGATTCTAGCTTATCCTAGGACAAATTCTGGTCTTCATCTCCCTTTGAGAAATTAGCTATCTTGAATGAAATAGATACAATACCTTGTTTTCAAAACTTGTAGGCATCTGGATGTGTAGCTCCCCAAAATTTGAGACAGGACTATATTTGTCTGCTTTTAAAGCCAGCACCTTCAGATGTGAGAAATAGTTAAAATGTGTGTCCACATCACATACCCCCCACCCCCCGTTCTATGGCTCCATGTGTGTTTAAAGCCAAACAACCAGTAATTTTAATTACCTGTGCCTATAACAGTGCAAATTTGTTACAACTGGCTTCCCGTCAACACTACTAGTTCTCCCAAAAAATAAAGGATAGTTGAAGTTGATAGTTGATCTGATAATAGATCTGTGATTGCTAAAAGAAAAGTAAAAGCCATGTCTTCTTAGGACAATATTAATGTAAGTTTATTCTTTTTCACAATTTTCTGTTTTTTTTTTTTAAATACATTGTCTATTAAATTTTTAATTGCTGAGGATCACAATGATACATTTTTGTGAGTGAGGTGAAACCAAACATTAACCCTCATGAATTGTCAGATTTTTATTTATTTATTTATTTACTTATTTATTTATTGAGATTAGTGTAGGTAGTTTTAAGACCTTCTGTTGGTTGAAAGAGAGCAGCGTCCTAAACTTCGTATATTTATACAAACTTATTTCTTCTCTCTTCAAATAATATTGTTAGTGTCTTAATCGTGTCTTCTTGTTCTGTTACACAACTTTTTATGGATGTGATCCTTAGCAAATCAGAGTTTAAATATTAGGCATTTATTTGGATGGCTCAAAATTTTAGAACCTAAAACAACTTAATAAATTAGAATGCAAGTCTGTGTGATTGCCTTACTTAATTTCTTTTTCTTAGCAGCACTTCTAAATTAGAGCATTTTGTTCTAGATCAAGAAAAACTTTGATTTATTAATAACAAATGTATAGTTTTAAATTTGTTGGGTGAAATCCTCGCCCCACTGAAGTCCATGGCAAAACTCCCATTGACTTCAGTAAGTTCAGGATTTCACCCTTTATCTCTGAATTACTGTACTTGTGTTTAGTTTGCAGTAATGGTTTTTAAATGTGGCTATGGATCATATATTAAATGTGATAACTGAATGAGATTATTTGGGTTTTTAAGCATTTTAAACAAGAAAAAGTATTCACTATTTTGCAGCCTAATGTGTAATTCAGATGCTCACTTTTAGAACTAAATTGTTGAGCTTTATTAAGCATTAAATTGAGTCTTCCGTATGCTGTAGCAAATGTTCTAAAGTTTATTTCTTAGCTTTTTGTTTGTATTTTTTTCTCAAACATATTTCTAACCAAGTGCATTTTGAACCTCTTTTAACAGCCTTGCTTTGGGTTAACCCTCGTTTCTCTTGTGTGGAGGAGAGAGAGCCCAAGAGTTTGGGGTTTCTAGTGGCTGAAATTCTAGGGCTTGGCCTGTTCTGAATTTTCCTTTTGGTTCCTATGACACTCCTGTTTTGGCGATCTAGATCTTGGTTTGTCCAGGTTTGAGCTCGATTTGGCTAGCACAGGTCAGCCGCAGGTTCTGTATCCACTTCCGGATGTTGTCAAGTATTTTCAGGGTCTCTGATACATCCCCCTGAAGCGTATTGCTATGAGCCATTCCTCTGCCCTTCTCATGTAAGGGAGTTCCTCTTGGCCAGCTAGGTATTGGACAAGCGACTGTTTACTTAAGGTACCTGCTTATATCATCTGACCACTTGTGGTATGTTGCGGTAAGTAGCCTTGGGCTATAAAATGCGCAATATTATTTGGAGAATATATTGTTTTTAAGTTTTGCAAATAACGTCTAAATATAATTGTACTTATCTTTTTAATCACCTGTAACGTTATTTGTTCACTTCGTTTTATCACATTGTGGGGCAAGTAAACATGCTATAGTGTATGTTCAGTCTCTGTTGAAATTAAATACAAGTATCTCTTTTGAAATAACACTGAGGTTGTGACACAGACTGGTGAAAGCCAGAAAAATCAGAGTTAAGACAGTTTCTACTCTTGTAACTCTGAATATTCTGCCGTTTGTCAGTTTGTTACAATCTTAGCATTAATTAAACATAGACATTTTGCATTTAATTTTTGTGTGTGTGTAGCTTTAAGTGGGGGTGGAGGAGAATATGCATGTAGGCAATTTTAAATATGCAAGATTCTCATTTAAATGAGGTTTTCCAAAATAGCCTTTATGGTCAGTTGTAAAAGTTTGCATTTAATATCATATAACTCCTTATCTGGTATAGTTACAATGTTAATTAATGCTTTAATTGCTGCACCATGTTTTCATAAGAGCTGCTTTTGGGATATGGGCTTAATTTAAAAGCAATAATTTGTTTCTATTATTGTAATTCTTACTAAGTAGGCTGAGTTTCAAAAGAAGTCTAAATGCAAAAATTGTAACCTGTCTAACAGAGAACTTTACTTTTTTGACTTGCAGATAGCTTGTTAGTGTATTTCATGTTTAAGCTGAACTGTAATTTTTACTGCAGGACTTGAAAGATGTCATGAGAAAGGCAGGAGAGGTGACCTATGTGGATGCGCACAGAAACAACAGGAATGAAGGGTAAATCCATATTTGTGTATAAATCTGGGCAATACCAGGATAATGATGATCCAATCTTCCTGCTATTTCAAAGTGTAAAAATCACCATACTTAGAGCTAAGGTACTGTTCTTGTTCACGAATTTCCTTTTAGGGAACTTTTGTACAAATTTTGACTGTCCATAAACATTTGCTAAGGGACTTGTTGGGGGTAGCTCAGGGAAAAGGAAGCATGGCTAGAACATTACTGTTCTCTGGTGAATCTCCACTCCCAGAATAACTCCTTGAGGCCCATTGCAGACAGGTGCAGCTTAAAGCAGCCCTGATAACATGTTTGGGGGAAGAGAAGTGTAAATGAGGCCAGCTAAAGAATATTTACTGCTAAAGTTCTAAGGAGGGGGCAGACTTAGCTCATTTGTATTCCTTCTTTCCTGAAAAGTTTAAGCCATATCTTGAAATCCTTCAGAATTTTGCCCAAATAAGGAATGAAGGGCAGGCAGATGGTCAGGTGTGCCATACATTGTCATAGCGCCATTGACTCCCAACTGATGTACAGCAGCCGAGATCTGCCCCCAAGTGATGACTTCAGGAGTTTGCCCTTTATCATTTAAGATGGATGTGGGCATTAGTGGTGGTTAGGATTGTTTTGTCAATGTCAGTCCAGTTACTAATCAAGCTAGAAAATCAATTTTAAGGAATTAAAACCTGAGCATATAGATTTAAAAAAACAAACCACCCACTCTAATGAATACAAAATCTTTTTTTTTCTCTGCTTTCCTCCATTGTCCCCCATAACTTAATTTTTGTGACTTCCCGATGATCCATAGTGTTGTGGAGTTTGCATCATATGATGATATGAAGAGTGCATTGGACAAGTTGGATGGCACTGAGCTCAATGGGCGCAAAATTAAATTAATTGAAGATCGCAAATCACACAGGTATGTCGCCTGACCTGGCAGTTCTGTAGGTTGGTATCAGCACTGCCGAGAACTGTGCCAAGTTGTTGTAGTATTTAACTCCTTTGCTGTACCACAGTACAAAACCAGTTCCCAGCAGTAGATGTACTATAAAGGGTTTCAAACAAAATGTTAATTCAGAAAAGATGGATTTTTAGTGCTAATTTGAGTTTTATTTGCCATCTTTTTGGTGGAGAGACGATTTTATAAAGAATAAAACCTGATGTTTCTCTAAATGGGCAAAATGAAAGACGTTCCATCCAAAATTTGGCCCACGTTAAAATGGTTATAATTTGAAAATTTCCTCCAAATCTTTTCAGATTCTTTCCATTATTCAGTCTTCAGGAATTTTGCTAAACTGCCTTTCTGGTGAGACCCAGTAAAAAGCAACTAATTTAATGTATGTTTTTAAAGCTGTTCTGACATTTACATTTTTAAAAGTAATAAAAACGTATGTTAACTTCAGCTCCATCATAATCTATACAAAGATCTGTCTTGTTAAATGGAAAAAGATTGACAGCAGAACAAGGGATGTAATTTTCAAATCTTTGAGCTTGCAGAGCTCTTGTGATACTCAGCGACATGTTAACATCTTACTGGGGGCCCAAGGATTGTACCTAATTTACATATGCTTTTATAGGGGGGGAAAATGACTAGTGTGATCTTGTGCTTGCATTTTTCTTGATAGATGAGTATAAATTGCTTACATACCCCAAGTTTTAGTTGATGAGGATCTTACAAATGATGGGGAGTAAAAAAGAAACTCAATACCTGAAGTGACTGAATGTTTTGCGCAGTGCTTTGAGTTCTGTAGATGGAAATGTTATGGGTGCAAAGTAGCTTTTTCCAAAATAGTTAACATCCATTAAAATTCTTAATTTAAAAATACTCCAGAGTAAGACCTTTAATGTTTTTTCCCAGAAGCAGGTCTCGTTCAAGAAGCTACTCAAGATCTCGCAGCAAGTCCAAGTCTGCAAGATCTTCCAGGTCAACCAGTAGGTCTCGCTCTCGCAGTCGTACACCTGACAAAAAATACTCTCAGAAGAGCCACCACTCTAGCGTGCAGCCTTCGTCTCCATCTCCCCGTTCCTCCAAGAAAAAATCTCGTTCTCGGTCGAGCTCTGCTGAGAGCCGTAGTTAGTGTATTCCAAAAGATGTGCCAGTGTGTTTAATTTCCGAGTCATATTTCCCTAAAAGCTTGAGACAAATTACAAACAAGGGGGGGAGGGGGGAAGAGTTAACATGATGAGGGGCTAACCACCTTTTTCATTACCAAAATGCATGTCATCAAATAGGCTGCAGCACATATAACAGGCCTTCTCTGTCTCTCTGAGGAGTGAAGTTGTGTGAGGGGGAGGGGGGAGGTGGTGGTGGGGGGGGTTGCCAATTAATAATACAATATTTTGTTTTGTCAGTAAATAATATTTCTCGCCTAGTTGCACCATGTACACATAATGTTAGGTTTCAGGTTGAGGCCATACATTGCATTTTTTTCAGAACAGCATATTTGTATTAGCTTTTGTTGATATTGAATCTATAGAACCTGAAGTGTAGATTTTATTCATTAGTCAGACTCCTATGGCTGTATTTCTTTTTTGTAAGTAGATAACTGAATTCTTTTAGTGGCTTAATATTTGGTTCACCCCCATTGCTGGGCTAAACGAGCTATTGAATTCCAGCTTTAAGAGGTCTCAGATAACATTTGCAGTATATAGGTGTCCTTTAGTACTTGTCAGCATATTACTGCCTGTTAGGTAGTGAGTGAATCAATATGTTAACCCCTTGGTGAAGGAGTCAGAATTTCCTGTTACAGTGGGACATACCATGACCAAATGACACAGGATTATCAGGATTTTCTTCCAGTTAGTGAGACTTTCAGTAGGATGGTGTAGGAAAGAGTGAGGAGGCCCTCATTTGACAGATGAATCCATTAGAAATTGCATCAGATACACAAGTCTCTCTATGTATTTCCCAGGTTTTAATATGTTTATAAAGGTAGCATAGCTTTCATATTCACAACAAGAATATGATGCTAAATACCATGAACACGTGTGACTAGCGAAAATCAAAATGGCTGATGAAGGGGAAGTTTATTTTAGAACATGACAGCAGCAAAAATTCCCAGTAAAAGTTTAGTTAAGGTTATGACAGGAAAATTTGGTAATGTCTAAGAGTAAAGAGAGGGTATCTTCTTTAAATTTACTGAATGTGCAATAGTTTTGATTAATAGGTATTTCTACTGCAAATAGTATTGTACGTTCTTTTAGTTTATTGTGATTAGTATTTTTCTGGCTTTTGAATAGTTAGAAGAAGGGGAATCTTGTTGGAAAAAGTTTGTAAATCAAACCCCAAGGCATACTTATGTTAAATGTACCAATCTTAGAACAATAAACAAGTGTCTTTACCTGCTTAGCTCACTGAGTGGAGGAGTTTGTCACCTTAGTGCTGGTACTGATCATTTTGTAAAGCCTTTGTGAGGCTTTTGTTCTGTCACAAATTATTTGCTTTTATAAAAACATACGTTCTCATGAAAGCTAACAACACACAAACTAGAAACAGAAACTGCTACATTTTTGTCATTAGACCCTTTGTGATGTGAGAAAAGTAGGCCTTAGGGTTTTACTGTCATGGCCATCTGATGGCTTGTTCAATAGCCTATGTGAAATGAGTTAAAGGCAAATGGCAGTCTAAGTATGATTCTTAGCCATGTCCAATGACTACCAGTCTCAGCAGAAAGACCAATAACTGAATTACCCCATCACCCCAGCAGGGGGTCCCACCGTAAGGACTGAAGTACGTTTTCTGGAAAGAGTGGGGGAAACTTGCCTTGCCTATGCTATTTGACAGCGCACAGTCAACTTGTGGAACTCCTTACCTGAGGAGGTTGTGAAGGCTAGGACTATAACAGCGTTTAAAAGAGAACTGGATAAATTCTTAGAGGTTAAGTCCATTAATGGCTATTAGCCACGATGGGTAAGGAATGGTGTCCCTAGACTCTGTTTGTCAGAGGGTGCAGATGGATGGCAGGAGAGAAATCACTTGATCATTACCTGTTAGGTTCACTCCCTCTGGGGCACCTGGCATTGGCCACTGTTGGTAGACAGGATACTGGGCTAGATGGACCTTTGGTCTGACCCAGTACGGCCGTTCTTATGTTCTTATGTATTTCTGCTCTGTGGATACATGTCCTCTGTCTTCAAGGTTGGCACCTTTCATAAGCATAACTATTGCTTCTAATCTTGTTTGTGGACTCTGGGCTTGTAAGGGCTCAGTGTGCTTTTAATACATTAGCACTTCACTCAGGTGTAGGGAACAAATGTAGATCACTTAACAAGCAAAACAGAGTTTCATAGTCTGAGCTGAGCCCCTAAGCAGTTCATATTGTGACACCAGCATGCAACAGAAGAGACCCAGGACTTCGAAAAGTAAAATGGTCAAATGTGTCAGAGCTATGTGGGAAACCTTAAAAAGTGCTTGCCCTGGCCATGTTTGACTCTGTTGTTTTCTATCAGTCTCATTCTTTTGTAAACACTAACTTCATCCCCATCTTTAAAAATAAAATGTTAGTGTTAATATTACTTCAGTTCATGCAAGACAAGCACAAGCTCTATTTGCGCACACTTAACCCTTTTCCTGGCCTAGTTCCTATATGGTAGGTAAATATAATATGAAATATGTCTTTCCAAGCCTCTGACCATGCCACGTTAGGCTTGCACCTGAATTAAATATTGAGTTAAAACTAAAGTTCACCCTTAATTCTTGTTATCAATAATTTTTTTGATCCTTGACCCACACTAGGTTTCTTCTCTCAAAATTTCCCACTATTGATTGCTACCAGTGGTAGCAACAGTAAGAAATATTGGGTGGGGGAGAATCCTATATGGACAAACCTATAAATAGGCTTCAGGGTCCCCGTGTAGTGTTTGCAGCCCCGAATACATAAAGACCATGTTTCTATAATTTTGAGTCCAAGGCTTGGTCTACCCACAGATTTTGTACCTATATAACTATTTTGGTTAGAGGTAGCATAACTTAAAAAAAAAAAAAAAAAAAAAAAAGTTACACCAATGCAATTCTTAGTGTGGACACAGCTATAACAATATAATTATGTACAGTTATATTCATATCAATGTAATTGCATCGACACTGGAGGGTTTATACCACTTTATACTGATGGCTGACTGGAGAACTAATAGGATTGCAAACCTCAGCTGTGGGTACCATTAAAGTGTAAACTAATTACATGAGACGGAATGTGGGGGTTTTAAATTCAGACTGTTTTATACTTTGTTGTGGGGAGTAGGGTTAAAGGTGATCTGGAATGAGTTGTTAAAAATGGGTATTTTGCCCCTTTACGATGCATAAAGGACTGGAAGGTATTTTGGGGGAGTGGAAGGGTTATCTTTAGAAATACTAGGAATATCACATCTCATTTTCTGTTTCTTCTGGAAGATTAATGGGCCCTAACTGTGGATTTGGAATTGAAGGGGAAGTGTGGAATCTTTAACAAACTTCCTTTCTCAAGTTTGTGTTAAATGTTTGAAAAACAAAAGAATTCAGTCATCTGACTAAAAGGCTCTTCCAGCTCTGAATTGCTCAGATTTCACTGTTACGTAGTCCTAATTCCAACAGTCTCTAGTCTCCATCAACATCCAAGATAGGCAATCCCATTATTCAGTCTCAATTGAGCCTGCAGTGTCAAAAGCCTTCCCAAAGCTATGGGCAGGATCCAGGAACAAAGGTGGTATCTGCACCAGTTCTCTCTCAATGGTTTGTTTCCACATCTTCCCCCAAGGATGGAGAAGGAGAGAGAGAGTCATCCAGAGAGGAAGGATGTTCTGGTGGTTAGGGTGCTAGCTTGTGATTTGGGCGATCGGGTTCATTTCCTAGCTTCACTGCAGAATCCTTATGTGATATTGGCAATTCACTTACTCTCTCTGCCTCAATTCTTCTACTGTAAAATTAGGCTAATGGCAGTTTCCTACAATAAAATAATAAATACAATAAAAATGGTGAGTCACTCAAATATTACAGTAAGATGGGCCATATAACTACTGTAGGTGGGTAGATGGAGCCAAAAGGCAGAATGTGACTGGGGGAGGAGGCGGGGGGGGTCTGGGAAAGGATTTAGGAAGGTGTGAGTTTCAGAATAAAAACAAATAATACAGATGCCTCAAACTATCCAATGGCATGTTACCTGCATTGTAATACAGAATTTGAGGTAGAGTGGCCCCATTCCATTCCCCACTGAGTTTCCATCTCCTATCTGCTCCATGCTTTATGGAAGTTTCCTATGGAATTTAGCAGTGTGATTTTTGAAGCCAATCTATAGAATTCTGTAGCAGTGCTATGATTCTCTAATAAATGCTATAGGCCCTAAATCATCTGTGTAGGGCCCTATTTGACAGAGCCCTAGTAGCATCAGCCCTATTAAGTTATAGAGCACTCTTTCATAAGGGCAGCATTTTGAAGGCTATAGGTTACCATCTCCATGATCTGCAGTTCAGTCATGGGACTAATTTCCACAAACCTCAGATTAGACTTCCTTCCCACTTGATTCCTCTTTCTCCAGGGGCAAGGGCATCCCCCCCCCTATTACAGTCCCAGACAGAACTGCTCTCCCCAGTAGCAATTACTGACATCTGCCACAGTAAGGCAGGAAGCTGCAGCATGCATCTTGATGCCAACAGCAGGAATCCAGCCTCAGCATAAACTCACAGAGAGTCTTTCTCCAGCCTCCTTAATATCTGAGGTCATTGGGTAATCTGGCAGGGTCTGGGGGCATTGGCAAGGTTGAGCGGTTTGGTCAGAAACTTCCACGTGGTGCTGCAACTTACTGTTCCTTCTATGACTAAAGCAAGTTCAGAAGCCCCTGACCATCACAGTGTTCTGCAAACCCTCTGAGCTTATTAATTGGCTTGCAGGCGGGGCTGGCTAGTCCTCAGGAACAGCTGAAGGGCTCAATCTTGACCAGCACATCAACCCATGGGTCTGGGTTTCCCGTCTCCCCCTGTTGCAGCTTGTCCAGCTCAGGTCTCCTGTACCTGGAAAATCCAGGAGGAAGGGGGAAACAACCATGTTCAAGGGGTATAGCACCATACTGATCAACATATCTCACACACCCATGCCTTCCTCCTATTCTTGGTCTGATATCCCCATTTTGGTCTCAGGCAGTCAATATACAGGCTGGTCAATATAATCTTCTCCAGTCCCACCTTCCCTTTGTTCCCTACTCAGTGAATTAAGATTCAGAATCACTAAGGTCTATTTGGAGAGGACAGCAGCTAAAACAGAGAGAGATGCAGATTGGAACTGCAGCGATTGCCTGAATTAAGAACGCCTGAGTGGGGCAAGCTCCAGACCCCACTCCCCAGCAGGAACTCGAGGAACAGCTTAAAACAACTGGTGGACCGGATTTTGCCCACCCCTGGATTAGTGTCTGTCTAGAGCCATCTAGTGGAGTATGACTGTACTTGCAATCACTTCCTTTGGAGTGATGACATGGAAGGAATTTAATTTTCATAGACTAATGTGGAAAACTCACTTTCAAGAACAAAGATGAAACAACAGCATCAATCAGCATATTAGAGTGTCAAAAATAGGGGCCAAAAGTTATCACTGCATCTTGAATCAGTGTTTTCAGGGAATGGACATTCACTCTTTCCCCACCCATATGTTCTAGTGATGTACAGCAGTGGTCTCCAAACTTTTTTGATCGCGCACCCCTAACAGTAAAAAAATTTTGAGCATGCACTCCCTGCCACGCCAAAGCTAAAAAAAACAAAAACAAAAGCTCCTTGGACTCCCGCCCGAATTGCCAAAGCAAAAAAGAAAAAAAGCACTCCTCCTGCCACACACGCCTGAGGATCCTCTTGCACACCCCCAGGGGTGCGTGCACCCTACTTTGGAGACCACTGATGTACAGAAAGGAAGACATCTTTATTACCTCTGAGACGTAACACTGACGTTTTAATCTGGGTGCTAGTGGCAGCAACTCCATGTGAGGTGGCAATCTGTGACAGCCATTTATGGTCCTGAGTACCTTTTCTGAATTGGACATAGTTGTGTTGCTGGCAGTGCATTTAGAAGTATACAGAGAGAGAGGATGGTAGGTGGCCAAGCCATTTTAAATATTGCCTCCTGCAGCTGCCCTTACTGAACCATCAATGGGACTCTGGGTCACACAATGTCTGAAGATATTTGTATCCATTAGACAAAGACAATGCATTTCTACAGGGATGGAGTATCTTTTTGTTCCTTCAGGACTTCTTTCCAAATTTGTGTCCACAGTAAACAAGAAAAGGAGGGTAAATAGGAGCTTTGGATTTACCTTCACTAAACCAAAAATTATTTTATATCCCTAAGACTATCTATTAACAAGTTCTTCTAAGATTCATTGAAATCTATTTCAGCCCTTCCTCTGAAAAATGTCACTTTAATTTCAAGGTTTATAAAATGTATGTGTCCAATTAGAAACAGACAAGAATTTGTCCTATTTTTCTCATTCCTACAAAGAACATCACTGCCCTTTACGGGCTCCAAAATGTGCTCATATTCCTGCTCTGAGCCCTCTGCCTCCCCAGTCCCCAGAGGCCAACACTTAGGGTATGTCCACACTGTAATCACAGAGTGTGATTGCAGCTTATGTAGACATACCCACTGTGACACACTATACCCCAAAACAACACCCTGGCATCCCCATATTTACCATGGTGATACGATTATGATATGTTTTACACAAAGTATGCCTTGTGAGGTATCACTCTAAAAGTCGTGATCTGTTGAACATTAATATCCTGTTGGATTGTATGTGCTATCATTGTATGTGGAGTTACGAAGTTTTGCTATGTGTATGTTACTGAAATATGTTGTGAAGCTGGAAACACCCTCAACTAGGTACAACAGTGAAGAAGCCAGACTGTGTTGATGGCCCATTAAGGGGAATCCACACTACCAAGGACTATCACAGGATCTGTGTACAATGAAGACTTCTCAGAGGTAGCATGAAAACAATGGACACTGCTTGACACATAGCAAAAGATTTTTCCAGCAAGCTGGAGGAACCTGTAAAGGAGGAGGTGACATCATCATTTGGCCTCTTTCTCTCCCCTTCCCCCCCCCAGCAACTCAAGATCTGGGAACGTGTCTGGAGGACAAAGACTGAGCTGGGTAGGTGATCCCAGGCTGGAAAGGAAGATCCCAGCCTGTGTAGGAAGGAATTATACCATCAAGGTGAGACACTGATTGATTCAAATCCTGTCTAGTTTATAGAACTCAGATTGCGATTTTACTTTTATTTCTTAGGTAACAACTTTGTACGCTTACTACTTACAATCACTTGAAATCTTTCTTTCTGTAGTTAGTTAATCTGTTTTATATTTTACCTAAAACAATGTGTTGCTTGAAGTGCTTGGGGAATCTGCTCAGTGTACAAAAGCTGGTGCATGTCCACTTTCCTTTGTAGAAGTGGCGGACCGGGTAATAGATTTACACTGGTCCGGCTTCTGACCAGGGCAAGACGATACAGCTCTGGGGTCCTAGGCTGGGGAGCTGGGAGAATTGGCTGGAGTCTCTCTATTATTGGTTCATGAGTGGCTAGGAGAAGCATTCATGTAATTCAGCTGGGTGTGTCCCTGCTTGTAGATGTCTGTGCAAGCGCAGGACCTGGAGGGGTTTGCAGCTTGTCACAGCATCACAGTGTGAAAGGGAGCCCAGGCTGGTGAAACAGAGGGCTCAGCAATACCCCAGTTCCAGGTTGCACCCTTGGGAATCCATAACACCCACATTAACTTTAATCTAGCTAGCTTGGGTACTGAAGCAACAATGCTGTAGCAACACAGGTTTCAGTGTGGCCTGTAGAAGCCCACCCGTGACCCTGGGTAATTACTTGGGTGGCTGGCTCACACTGAAGCTGTGCTGCTGTGGCTTCACCACTCCGAGACCTGTGCTAGCTAAATAAAAACTAGCTCAGGTATGTCTACCTGAACTGCAATTATACCCCGTGATTGCTGTGTAGACATACCCTTAGACTGGCTTCTGCAGCAGGCAATGGGACCTTATAGTTCACGAGCCAGTAAACTCTAAACCTCACTTTGACCTGAACTGAAATTAAATTCTGATCACTGTTGACCTTGATGCGTAGTAAAGTCACCTATTTCATTTTGTCTGACAATCATTCTGCTCAACACTATGGCAATAACACTGTAATGAACTGTTGGTTAGTAGCATGGCCTTCTACCACTCAACTGTGTGTCATAGACTATAATGCTGTGATGCACCTGCAAAGCAAGGGACTACAACTCCCATCTGCCCCCTCCCCACAGCACTTTGCCCAGGCCAGGTAAGGGGAAGGGTCGTGAACCAGGAAGTGAGTGGGCTCTGTTTTGGGAGCAGTGGCTGCATGGCAAGGAGGAGCTGAAGGGGAGCTGAAGAGCTGCACAGCAGCAGTAGGGAGCTGGAGAGAAGCCCCAGGAACTGTGGGCAAAGCTGCATGGGGAATAGGCTGTGACTGCCAGACATTACAGCTTGGGTGCAGGTCTATGTAGGACTTTTGGGGTGGTAACAGCAGGTGGGCAGGGAACCAGTGCAACAGGGCCCCAAAGAGAGACACTAGCTGAGCCTTGCCTGGAAACCCACGAGGGTTGCTTGAATAGAGACTGGACTGGAAAGGACAGAGTCCACAGAGCCCTAACTCTCAGATGTGGTGCTCCAGGGATTCAAACAAGAATTGCTGTTGCTCACTTTGAACTGCAGCTAGGGTAACTGCAATCTTTCCCTTTCCTGCCCCAGTAATTACAATGGTAATACACTGGCAGAATTTTTCAGCTAGCTGAAGTGATAAAGGACTGTGCTTTTTGGAGCAAGAAGCTCTCTGTTCTGTTGGCTCTCGCTGCTGCCATAATGTTCTGAGAGACCACAGAGCGTTACGTAGTTTCTCTGTGGCTTCAGGTATGTTGCAATGACTTAAGCGTCATTTCATTTCAGGCATGTTTCCTCCTCCCTCACCCTTTTTGTCATTCTTTGTTTTGAGACTGAAGGCTCTGTGTAAGGTACCTGAGGGCACAATTCCCTTCCTGTCAACCCTGCAGTCAGTTTCTCCTCCTCCCGCTGTGATTACAGATCTACAGGAGAGCTGGTCCTCTTTCACCCAGGGGCGATTTACCAGGAACGTAACACTGATTGGAGCAGTTACACCAAAGGGAAGGCTGCAGTTAGAGATGGTGGCACAATCAGTGCACCATACACATGTCAATGTAATGGATGGGACAGAGCGGATATACCGACTCCAGACAACAGAACTATTCAGTCACCACAAAGAGGCAGCATTGAGAGTGAAGTGAAAGGGTTAGTTAGCCTGTGGCCCGAAATATAAACTAGGGCAAATTATATGCTGTAGTGAAATGCTAGGTAATAGCAGCTGGGTATATCTGGATATGCTCAAGCTGTCTAAAGGACAATCACTACTATTGATTTGCAGGGCTTAGGAGAATGAGCTAGTGATAAGGAAAGAGAGAGAGTAAGGTGAAACCCACTCTTCAGGAGTAATGAAGAGTTTTAAATAAAAGGATAAGCGTTTCATAGGAATTGAATAACGATTTTGTATCATGTAATGGCTGCTTACCACAAACACTATCAAATCTTTTTCCTTGTTCTCTCCTTTGTTAGTCAAAATAAGTTGTCCCATATTGGATTTTAGCCGGGTTGGGCCTGAACTGCAACCTGAGATCTGGATTCGGATCCAAGTGTTGTCCCAATGTAGGAGAGTGTTTTGAGAGCAGTTCAAGATAAAAGAGCAAATTAGGAAAAGGGTGCGTGTGGGGGAGCGAAAGACAACCGATGGTAGCTTTGAGCCTCTTCTCCAGTGCCTGCTGGGGTGGGCAGTGTTAGACGTGTAACCCACACACCTTCTGGGTGTGGTGTTCTGTCCCATCTAGTGGCACCAAGACCACTTAGAGAGAGAGATTAATTAGTCTGCTCTACAGCCTTAGCTAAGGGCCATATGGCTTTTAGCTCATGCAGTACAGGCTCATGCACTTAGCTCCAGAGGTCCCAGGTTTGAAGAACAAGCCCTGCTCTCTGTGCCTTTGTGTGCACACAGACAAAAGGTGGAGGAAGTGCATAGTTAGAGACTCCGAGGTGGGAGACTGAGTTCAGACCAAGCCCAACAGTCACATTTATGCTGGCTCCTTTGCATGCCCTTCAATATACAGCCAGTGCTCCCTGGTGGGAGGGCGACGATTTTGCTCTTTCCAGGTATAGGACCCACTCAATTTTGGGTGCCTCAGTTTTTAAGTACCCAATTTGAGCCATCTTGCGCCCCATTTTTAAAAGTGCTGAGCACCCACAGCTCTAACTGAAGTCAGTAAGTTCTGTGGGTGCTCAGCGCCTCTGAAAAGGAGACTTATAATGTGGGGCACCCCAAAATGCAGGCACCTCAAATCGGTTTTGACAGTTTTGGCCAGACTCAGGGTTTTAGATTGAGCCCATGGGAGATCAGGAGAGAAGGGAGTAGGGGGCATTGCTGCTGGTGCTGTGCAGGTAATGTTGGAAATACAGGAGTTCCACTTCCACCTACTGAAATCAACAAGAGCTGGGGGAAAGGAAGTTGTTTGAAGACATCCATGCAATGGTGAGGATTGCAGCAGGCATTGGCACTTCACTGATACAGAATGAAATGGGGAAGGAAAGTGAGAGGCAGAAGAAATACTAAGGGGAAGAGGCTGAATTTGCTGAAGGCTTTGCATTTCACAGCTATGGTTAAGAGTTATTCCTTGAACTATAGTGGCAAGGACTGGTGCTTTGGTGCCAAAGGCCTTGGGCCCAGTTCCCACTGAAAGCCGTGATTTCTCTGATTTTCAAAGGAGCCTCGGAAGGTAAGATGCCCAACTCCCACTGAAACTCAGTGGCATGTGGGCACCTTAGAACAACCCAGCCTTTGTGGCCACAGTTTCCAAAGGGCTCAACATGCTGGGTGCACCTCGGGTATTGAGCGCTTTTGAAAATCTGGCCACGGTGGGAGCTGTGGAATGCTGAGCACTTTTAAAAATCTGGCTCTCCTTGAGGGGACAAAGTGGGAGTTGAGCACATTTGAAAATCTGCCCTAATTGTGAGTGCTGAGAGCTTGAAAATCTGCTTTTGAGCTCTTTTCACACCCGGCCCTATACATTTGTGGCCATGGATGCATGCTGTGCTTCAGAGGAGCCAGGGTTAAACCCTACACCCACGTACTCTCTAGTTCAAAGTGTTTGTTTTTGTCATATTTGGCTTCTTTCTTTCCTAAGGTTTAGTCCAGAAAAACTTCAGATGCCATATCTCAAAGACATGTCCCTCTCCTTGTTTTCCACATAGCTGTTATTTCCAATGAATGTGTAATTAAAAAGCTGTGTGATCAAAATTCTAGCCTCTTATCTGTTAAAATGTTTCCTGAACTCCTTTCCTCTAACTGCCAAGGCCATTTCTAACAAAATCCAGGAATCACTTCTGACCACATTTATTGGTCTTCCGGGCTTGCTAGAATGATTCTGCCTTTCTTTCTGCAGACTCCCTACCCACATCCCACCTTCTTCTGCATTCATTTGCTTTTCCCTCTCGTAAGATCTATATTGGGACATTTTAAAAGCCATATCTAGTCATAGTGCAAAAAACATGTCTCAGTTATTCAAATGGCTGACAGCTCCTTTCCCCACCCCCACCCCAAGGTCCTCACATTGCATACCATATCCTCTAACAGTAGCTGATATTTAGAAAGCAACTTTCATACAAAGACTCCAAATTTCTCAACAAACTTCACAAACGATGGGTCAGTTGACCTGACGTAGCTGGATAAGCCCACTGAAATCTCTAAGCCCTGGGCTGTGCTGCCCCCTATGCTGCCCTTCTCAACACTAGAACATTTTGCCAACACCACCTGTGATAGCAATGGTGGGAGGGGGAGCCCTAGTATACAGGCAGTTGGATCTTGGAGAAATGCATGTTGTTAGTCGTAGTGCAGCTCTGTAGGGAAACTTTGCGCAGAAACTAGTAAAAGTTTGTTCTCTCCCCGAGTTTCTCTGACTATCGCATATACCCACATAAAGTGGACAAAAATATTACATGGTGTCAAAAACACTAACAAGGAAGGGGGATTTCTGACAGGTTGGAGGATGGGGCTAATCTGGACTCACTTCAGCCTAGTGTCATGGCCTGGTGCTGTCTCCCAGAAACCCTTCCTTTTCTTTACACAGCATCCCCTGGTAACTCCCAGATAACCCTGATGTGTTTAATACTTTTGGACTACCAATGTCTTAAGGATTGAGGAAAGGCAGTTGTGGGTGGAGAGCTCTATCGGGGTGTATGACCCAGCATGGGACTGCAAGTCAGACCTGCTCTGATCAGTCTGTAGTTCTGCCACTCCTGAGATCTTGGGCAAGTCGCTTAACCTCTACAGTTCAGCTTCCCCCTCTGCACAATGGTGTTAATAATACAGAAAGGAGTGGTGTGAGGGGCAATTATTAATGCCTGGAAAGTGCTTTGAGAGACTCTGCTGATGGGCACATTAGAGCCATGTATTATTGTTACTAGTTCTCCAACCCATCATTCTAAAATTCTCTCTTTGTACATGGAAAGGGAATGAAGCTGTTCCCCTTTTACCTGGCATCGCAGTCTGATTTTGCTTGGGGGAGCCCTGCTCATGCATGGTAAGGGCTAGTCTGTGATACCTGGGACATTTAATAGAGCACAATTAATCCTCATTTTAAGGAGCTCGTAGGGCACTACCCCAATCGCTAACCTGTCATCCGTGAGTTCTGTGAAAGGGTCATCCCTAAAGAAAACATACCTGCTACCTATCATAGCCAGCAGATGGTGCTGCCACACTGCATTGCACAAGTGAGCGTTTTATGACAGATGACTTTTAGAACAGTGATCATGACTCAAACCCTCTTCTCTGTAGGAAAAGTCTGCATAGGGGTCTGGAAACTCTTGCACAGGGTCCTGCACATACTCCTCTGAAGGAAGCAGGAGGGTTGCCTCCCAAAATCAGCAGAGATGTATGCAGTTCTTGAAGACTCTGCTAGGAGCACAGGCTGTGTGTGCAGAGGTCCTGTACTCACATGCAGATTCCCAGTTCCCATACCCTCCCTCTGGCTCCCTGGCAAAATGGCTCCTTTGGAGTCAGTCTCTCATTGGCATCTGTCTCTGGAGTCCCCCCTGTGATGTCTTCCGCTCAGCTGTGCAGGTCAATGTTGTGGGGAATCCCAGCAGGGTTGATGTGCATCTGTCCCCCAGCCCAGTCTCTACCCAAGTGCAGACTCTCAGCCCTGCAGAGGAAGAGGGTTACAATTTCATAAAGGCCTCTACTTCTCTCCTCTGTGGCCACAGGCAGGGGATCTCTAGTGCTTTCATTTGCACAAAGAGATTGAGGAGATGATTTGGGATCTAGATACTTAAATTACACATTTAAACCACAAAGCAATCACCCAGGAAGCCTTTTATTGGCTTTCATTGAGGGAGAGAGCAATTAGCAGGACTTGTAAGTAGAAAAAGCTACACAGGCTTCACCTCTGAATTAGAGTAAGCAATCAACATATCTGAAGGGGAGCCAGCCCCAAACTAACCACACAACTAGCCAGGAAAAGGGAGCAAGTGTGGCATCCCTGTCCTGTCTGGGCTGTATATCTGGTCCGGCTCATCCCAATGGTGTGATTACAGATTTATTGTTGCCACTCTTCTAAAGCAATTTTCAAAATGATCTGAGCCCCCTCGTTTCATGTGCCAAATAAACTCAAGGTAGAAAAAGTCACAGTAATATGAGGGAGCTAGATAAATAGCCATACAATAGAAGGGAACAGCTGTTTAAATAGCCAGTCTGAAGAAGAATGAATGTGGGCTCAGCAGAGCATCCAGGTAGATTTAATGAAACCTAGAGCCTCATCTGTACTATGACTTTCCTTACCTGTTTTTCAGCAGCATTGCAGTGTAGATTGCGAGCTGGTGTTTTTACCACCATGTCACCTAACCCTGTTCTGCGCAGGTTTCCCTACATGGTGCTGACAACATCTGCCTCCTATTGGTAGCAGCACCCTTGATGAAAAATGGGTAAGGAATTTCCTAGTGTACCAGGCCCTAGGAAGGGGCAGCCATTGAGATCCACTAGTGTCCGGTTGAATTCGAGCAGATTTCATTGTTTGAGTGGCAGTCACTCCCTTTCCCCTGTTCTTGAGAGGTGTTAAGGCACAGGCCTGGTGAGGAGATCCTAACGCTGCAAGATTCCCTCAGAGAAGCCGGGGAACAGGGTCCAAGAGGTAATGTAGAAAAGCCAGCTCCAATTATGTCTGCTTTGAGCTCTCCAGAGACAGAACCTGGCTCTGTATGGTTTTCAGGCTGTGCCTCAAAACCCCATTCATGGGGACAGGAATCCCTCACCTGCAGAGGAAGTTCATCTCAGGGAGTTTCCAGCATGATGTTCTCTCCTGGAAGATTTTTCCTTGAGACAGTTGCTCTGGGTCTTTTGTGGGTACCTGTAGTAGTGGAGTAGAACCTGCCAGTCATTGCTGCACTACAGCATTGTTCCTGCAGCAGACCTCTCTGTAATATTTGCCAGGTGGGTCTGATGGCTAAGAGGCTTCAGGAAATATCTTTTGGCTTGGTTGGGGAAATGCTTTTGCTGCCTAGATGTTGGGCCTGCTGATTGGGCATCTTGGGACTACTTGGCCTATCTTTGATCAAGTGCCTGATTCTCTCTTGCTTACACCAGTTTTACAGCAGTGTAACCTCACTGACTTTAATAATTTCTCCTGATTTATCCTGGTGTAAGTGGGAGCAGCATCAGGCCCCTGGAGCTGCTGCTCCAAGTATAATGTGAGGTGTTCCTTCTCTAGGGCTGGACTCTCAGTTTCTAGGGCTCTAGGCATGAGCAGCTGGACTCCCAAGTTGCTGGAGAAGAGGATCAGGCCAAGAGCTGCCAGTATCTCTGCTCCTGAGGTTGAGGTGGTGAGTTGCTTCCTCCTCTTCTGGTCCTTTTGTTGTAGAAGGAAATAAGGCCAGGGCCTGTGAGTTGCACATGACACAGGGTATGTCTACACTATGGGATTACTCCAAATTTACAGAATTCGATTTTTGGTAACTGATTTTATAAAGTCGAGTATATGCGGCTACTAAGCACATTAATTCGGCGGTGTGCGTCCATGTACCGAGGCTAGCGTTGACTTCTGGAGTGTTGCACTGTGGGTAGCTATCCCATAGTTCCCGCAGTCTCCTCCGCCCATTGGAATTCTGGGTTGAGATCCCAATGCCTGATGGGGCCAAAAACATTGTCGCAGGTGGTTCTGAGTACATTCTCCCTCTTCCTCCGGGAAAGCAACGACAGACAACCATTTTGCGCCTTTTTTCCTGGGTGAACAGTGCAGACGCCATACCACGGCAAGCATGGAGCCCGGTCAGCTCAAGACAGCAGTCATGAACATTGTAAACACCTCGCACGTTCTCGTGCAGTTTATGCTGAACCAGACTCTGCAAAACCAGGTGAGGAGGAGTAGACTATGGCAGCGTGGCGGCAAGAGTGATGAGGACATGGACATGGACTTCTATCAAACCGCGGGCCCCGGCGCTTTGGAGATCATGCTGTTAATGGGGCAGGTTATAGCCGTGGAACGCTGATTCTGGGCCCTGGAAACAAGTACAGACTGGTGGGACTGCATAGTGTTGCAGGTGTGGGACGATTCCCAGTGGCTGCGAAACTTTCGCATGCATAAGGGCACTTTCATGGAACTTTGTGACTTGCTTTCCCCTGCCCTGAATACCAAGATGAGCGCAGCCCTCACAGTTGAGAAGCGAGTGGCGATAGCCCTGTGGAAGCTTGCAATGCCAGACAGCTACCGGTCAGTCGGGAATCAATTTGGAGTTGGCAAATCTACTGTGGGGGCTGCTATGATGCAAGTAGACAAAGCAGTCACTGAGCTGCTGCTACCAAAGGTAGTGACTCTGGGAAATGTGCAAGTCATAGTGGATGGCTTTGCTGCAATGGGATTCCCTAACTGTGGTGGGGCGATAGATGAGAACTCATATCCCTATCTTGGCACCAGAGCACCAGGGTACCCAGTACATAAACTGCAAAGGGTACTTTTCAATGCTGCTGCAAGCACTGGTGGATCACAAGGGACGTTTCACCAATATCAACGTGGGATGGCCAGGAAAGGTTCATGACGCTCACGTCTTCAGGAATACTACTCTGTTTAAATGGCTGCAGCAAGGGATTTACTTCCCAGACCAGAAAATAACCATTGGAGATGTTGAAATGCCTATAGATATCCTTGGGGACCCAGCCTACCCCTTAATGTCATGGCTCATGTAGCCATACACAGGCAGCCTGGACAGTAGTCAGGAGCTGTTCAACTACAGGCTGAGCAAGTTCAGAATGGTAATAGAATGTGCATTTGGACGTTTAAAGGATCGCTGGCGCACATTACTGACTCGCTCAGATCTCAGCCAAACCAATATTCCCATTGTTATTGCTGCTTGCTGTGTGCTCCACAATCTCTGTGAGAGTAAGGGGGAGACCTTTATGGCGGGGTGGGAGGCTGAGGCAAATTGCCTGGCCACTGATTACATGCAGCCAGACACCAGGACGATTAGAAGAGCACACCAGGAAGCGCTGCGCATCAGAGAAGCTTTGAAAACCAGTTTCATGACTGGCCAGGCTACGGTGTGAAAGTTCTGTTTGTTGAAAACCCGCACCCTTGATTGATTGTAAGCAAACCACCCTCCCCCTTTCGATTACAGCTTGCTTTCAAAGGAAATAAAGTCACAATCATTTAAAAATAATGTATTCTTTATTAATTGATTATAAACATAGGGAAAGAACTGACAAGGTAGCCTGGGTGGGGGTTGGGAGAAGAATAGGAGGGAAAGAAAAGGCCCCCAAAAAGTTCAAAGTAATGACAGCCTTTTGCTTGGGCAGTCCACTGGGGTGGAGTGGGAGAGTGCATGGAGCCTCCCCCCCCCCACGTTCTTACACGTCTGGGTGAGGAGTCTATGGAACATGGTGAGGGAGGTTATACAGCAGCTGCAGCGGCGCTCTGTGATGCTGCTGCCGTTCCTGAAGCTCCACCAGACGCCGGAGCATGTCCGTTTGATCACGCAGCAGCCCCAGCGTTGCAGCCTGCCACCTGTCATCTCAAGTGTCCCTCATGGCCTCACGTTCACTGGCATCTTTCCTGTACTTTGATACCGTGAACTTCCACTCATTCAGATGAGCTCTTTCATTGCGGGTGGATTCCATGATTTCAGAGAACATTTCGTCTCGCGTCCTTTTTTTTCGCCGCCTTATGTGAGATAACCTTCGGGACGGAGGAGGGAGGCGTGAAATTTGCAGCTGCGGGAGGGAGGGAAAAAAGGTAGAGATGTATTTAAAAAGATACATTTTACAGAACAATGCTTATACTCTTTCACGGTAAACAACACTATTCACATTACATAGCACATGTGATTTTGGTACAAGGTCGCATTTTGCATCTTAATATTGAGTGCCTGTGGCTTTGGTGTTAGAGAGCACAGACGCAGGTCCGGACAACAGAATTCAGCTTGCATGCGGCCATGGTAAGCCATTGTCTTTCGGCTTCTGTAGCCTTCAGAAAAGCAGCGCCCTCCTTTCCCACATACCAAGCAAAGTCCGTTGAGTGCTGCGGTTTTCTTGTTAACGTGCAGCAGCAGAAACCAAACTAACCCCTTCCCCCATCCAATTCTCTGGGATGATCGCTTTATCCCTCCCCCCCACCGCATGGCTGGTATCAGGGAAGATCCCAGCTAGCCAAACGTGAAAAGTTCAGCGCCAATCCCCCATCACCCCCCCGCGCTTGGCTAACTGCAGGGAAGGATTTCTTTTCAGCCACAGGCAAACAGCCCAGTAGGAACGGCCACCTCTGTCCCCTTAATTAAATTCCCGTATTTCAACCAGGTTACCATGAGCGATATCACTCTGAGGATAACACAGCGAGATAAAGAACGGATGTTGCTTGAATGCCAGCAAACACCGGGACCATACGCTGCCAGGCTTTATCATGCAATGATACCAGATTACTTGCTACTAGCATGGCGTGGTCAAGTGTCCTACCATGGAGGACGGAATAAGGCAGCACTGTCCAGAAACCTTCTGCAAAGGCTTTTGGAGTACCTCCAGGAGAGCTTCATGGAGATGTCCCTGGAGGATTTCCGCTCCATCCCCAGACACGTTAACAGACTTTTCCAGTAGCTGTACTGGCTGCGAATGCATCCCAAGTCCTCAGGGCAAATTAATCATTAAAAAATGCTTGCTTTTAAACCATGTTTTATATTTACAAAGATACACTCATCGGAGGGTCCCTTCCATGGCTTCATTGTCTGGGGGTTGGGAGGGTACTTCAGTCAGGCTGAGAAAAAGATCCTGGCTGTTGGGGAGAACGGAGTGCTGTGTGCTGTCCGCAAGCTCGTCCTCCTCCTCCTCATCTTCCCCGTCCACAGAATCCTCAGGCATGGTTGAGATTACCCCCTCCTCGGAATTCACGGTCAGAGGTGGGGTAGTGGTGGCGGCCCCCCCTCGAATTGCATGCAGTTCAGCGTAGAAGCGGCATGTCTGTGGCTCTGCCCCGGACCTTCTGTTTGCTTCCTTGGTTTTCTGGTACACTTGTCTGAGCTCCTTAACTTTCACGCGGCACTGTAGTGAGTCCCTATTGTGGCCTCTCTCCATCATGCCCTTGGAGATTTTTTCAAATGTTTTGGCATTTTGTCTTTTGGAACGTAGTTCTGCTAGCATAGAATCCTCTCCCCATATAGCAATAAGATCCAGTACCTCCCATACGGTCCATGCTGGTGCTCTTTTTCGATTCTTGGACTGCATGGTTACCTGTGCTGATGAGCTCTGTGTGGTCACCTGTGCTCTCCACGCTGGAGAAACAGGAAATGAAATTCAAAAGTTTGCGGGGCTTTTCCTGTCTACCTGGCCAGTGCATCCGAGTTCAGATTGCTGTCCAAAGCGGTCACAATGGTGCACTGTGGGATAGCTCACGGAGGCCAATACTGTCGAATTTCAGCCACACTAACCCTAATTCAAAATGGCAATGTTGATTTCAGTGCTACTCCCCTCGTCGGGAAGGAGTACAGAAATCAATTTTAAGAACCCTTTATTTCGAAGTAAATGGCTTCATTGTGTGGACAGGTGCAGGGTTAATTTGATTTAACGCTGCTAAATTTGAACTAAACTCATAGTGTAGACCAGGCCACAGTATCCCAGCTGTTCTCTTGCTCTGCTTGTGCTTAAGTCTGGCCCTATTCTTCCCACCAGGAGCTCAGCACATGCTCCCTTGATTTACAACGTTCCCAGTACTTGCTGGCCCATGGAACGGACAGGGGTAGTTCCCTGTGGTTCTGTATGTGTGCATGGATTTGAAATGTGAAAAAAATGGTTAGTTTAATTGGTCTCCCCCAACTGTGTCTTCACCATTTAGCTTTGGGGAGCTCATTAGCACTAACACCTCTCAGAAGTTCCCTTCCCCGTTCCTGAAAGTGTCACCTCCCATGTGACAGAAAACATGAAAATCCTGGTGCTTTAGTGCCAGAAATCCTGACTTGCTACCAATAAAATTACCACACACATTGCTCTCCAGTGAGATCAGCACAGTGGGCAAGTGGCAACATGCAGTATGTTTCCAGTAGTCCTTTGACCACTATACGTACCTACATTCCTCCAGCTTCCATCCAAGACACATCACACAATCCATTGTCTACAGCCAAGCCCTAAGATACAACCGAATTTGCTCCAACCCCTCAGACAGAGGCAAACACCTACAAGATCTTTATCAAGCATTCGTTAAGCTACAATACGCACCTGGGGAAGTGAGGAAACGGATTGACAGAGCAAGACGGGTACCCAGAAATCACCTACTACAGGACAGGCCCAACAAGAACAATAACAGAACACCACTGGCCATCACATACAGCCCCCAGCTAAAACCTCTCCACTGCATTATCCACGATCTACAACCTATCCTGGATAATGATCCCTCACTCTCACAGACCTTGGGAGGCAGGCCAGTCCTCGCTTACAGACAACCCCCCAACCTGAAGCAAATACTCACCAGCAACTACACACCACACCACAGAAACACCAACCCAGGAACCAATCCCTGTAGCAAACCTCGTTGCCTACTCTGTCCCCATATCTACTCTGGCGACACCATCAGAGGACCCAACCACATCAGCCACACCATCAAGGGCTCATTCACCTGCACATCCACTAATGTTATATATGCAATCATGTGCCAGCAATGCCCCTCTGCCATGTACATTGGCCAAACCGGACAGTCCCTCCGCAAAAGAATAAATGGACACAAATCGGACATCAGGAATGGTAACATACATAAGCCAGTAAGTGAACACTTCAATCTCCCTGGTCATTCTATTACAGATTTAAAAGTCACTATCTTTGAACAAAAAAACTTCAGAAACAGACTTCAAAGAGAAACAACAGAACTAAAATTCATTTGCAAATTTAACACCATTAATCTGGGCTTGAATAGGGACTGGGAGTGGCTGGCTCATTACAGAAGCAGCTTTTCCTCTCCTGGAATTGACACCTCCTCATCTATTATTGGGATTGGACTACATCCACCCTGATTGAATTGGCCCTGTCCACACTGGTTCTCCACTTGCAAAGTAACTCCCTGCTCTCCATGTGTCAGTATATAATGCCTGCATCTGTAACTTTCACTCTATGCATCTGAAGAAGTGAGGTTTTTATCCACAAAAGCTTATGCCCAAATAAATCTGTTAGTCTTTAAGGTGCCACCAGACTCCTTGTTGTTTTAGTCGTCCTTTGAGATGCCCTTGGATGATGCATGTAAACTCATCTCCTCAAGAGTGTTCCTCACAAAAGACTTGATGCTCCTCAACCCTGAACTGGAAACCCCTAGCGTTCCAGTCCTGAGCTATCATGCAGCTCTGCCAATGCATTCCAGTGCTGGCTTTTCCCTCCTCTTGCTATTCCAATCCTACATTGCCTGCAGCTTTGCTAATATACCTCAATCCTGACATGTAAGATCCATGCCACTCTGGTTCTGGCCCTCTCTCTCCAGCCACTCTGCCAGCTCACTGCGTTTCAGTCTTGCCCTATGGATCTCCTCCTCTATTAAAGCTGAAGAAACTTTCCAAATAGTGTTTACTTTCCATCACTGATGCTGTTTTCTTTTCTTCTTTCACTCAGCTTGGACAGCGAAATGGGTCTCACTTGCACTTCCTAGATCTCCTGTATGAGGTGCCAAGCTGTTAGATTTGAGTTAAAGCACCCAACGTTTCAAGGCCGGGGTAACATTTTCAAAAGCACCTAACTGACTTACGAGCCTAAATCCCACTGACTTTCAGTGAGATTTAGGCTGCTAAATACTTCTGTCCCACTTTCAAAAGAGACTTAAGTGCTTTTGAAGCTGCTATCCTAAATCACAATTATTTAAAAAGCAAACCTCCTTTTCATTTACTTAGGGTTACCATATTTCAGCAAGCAAAAAAGAGGACGGGAGGAGCCCCGCCCTAGCCCCGCCCCTGCCCCTCCCACTTCCTGCCCCCCCAGAACCCCCAACCCTCCCCCCGTTCCTTGTCCCCTGACTGCCCCCTCCTGGGACCCCTGCCCCTAACTGCCCCCCAGGACTCCACTCCCTATCTAAGCCTCCCTGCCTCTTGTCCCCTGACTGCCCCAACCCTTATCCACACCCCCACCCCCAGACAGACCCCTGGGACTCCCACGCCCCATCCAACCACTCCCCACCCCCTGACAGCCCCCCCCCAGAACTCCCAACCCATCTAAACCCCTCTGCTCCCTGTCCCCTGACTGCTCCGATCCCTCTCCGCACTCCTGCCCCCTGACAGCCCCCCCGAGAACTCCCAACCCATCTAAACCCCTCTGCTCCCTGTCCCCTGACTGCTCCGATCCCTCTCCCCACTCCTGCCCCCTGACAGCCCCCCCCAGAACTCCCAGCTCCCCACCCCCCCGCTCCTTGTCCCCTGACTGCCCCCTCCTGGGACCCCTGCTCCTAACTGCCCTCCAGAACCCCACCCCCTACCTAAGACTCCCTGTTCCTTGTCCCCTAACTGCCCCCTCCTAAGACCCCCCCCAACTGCCCCCCAGGACCCTACCCCCTACCTGTACCCTGACTGCCCAAAACTTTCTCCACTTCCCCCCAAAAGCCCCCCCCCCCCCCCGTTTCTTGACTGCCCCCTCCAGAACCTCCCTGGCCCCCTTACCCTGCTGCTCAGAACAGGGTGTTGGGTTCTGTGCGAGCTGAGCCGGACACATGGCTGCGCTCCCCAGCACAACAAAACCCGGTCCCTGGCCCTGCACAGTGCTGCTGGACCGGGCTGCAGGGGAGAGCTGCCGGCTCAGAATGCAGGGCGGATCCGGCTCCTCTACAGCTGCTCCAGAGTCCGGCCCGGGACTTTCCTGCAGCCCTCCCAGCTGCTCGCTCTGCTCTGCCGGGGGAGCGGGGGAATCCCGGACATTTTGAGTGTTTTACAAATTCCCCCCGGACGCTATTTTTAGAACAAAAAGGAGGACATGTCCGGGTAAATCCGGACGAATGGTAACCCTAATTTACTTAAACAACATTCTTGAAAAGATTTCTGTTGGTTAGGTTTTGTAAAAGCTGTTGTTGTTGTTACCCTCTAGTGTTTTTAGTTTCTTATTAGCGGAAGCTGTATTTTGGGCCTAAACCACACATCACTGTTGCTTTAAGACACGAGTGCTGTGCGTAATACACCAGGAGGGCTGGGGGGAAATGGCAGTGTAGTGGAGTAGATTGCATTTCAAAGCTCCTGACGTTATTTATAAAAAGGAAGCTGCTGCACTGCAAAGCTGGGGCATAAGGCAAGTGAGCAACAAGGAAAGGACAGGGCCTGCAGGAGGCAAAAGCTGTGCGTTGTGTCTCAGGGCCAGGACGGAAGGGTTGCGGGGGCGGAGGGGGCAGCCCTATTTTTAGACACATCTGCAGAACTCTGCTCTGTTGTCATGAAATAGCTGTTTCCGATGTAAGCGTGCCTGCTTTAGTTCAGGCCTGCTTTCAATTTAACTTCTAATTCTTTTGTCTTGAGTAAAAGGGAGAGCACTCCCATGAGCCCCTTGGGCAGGGCAATACCAGGGGCAAGAGACTCCTAGTTAGGGAGAATGGACCGTGTCGAGGCCTCCACTTTCACCTTCATGGCTGAGGAACTGCAAAAGTGCAACTGGTGCTGAGATTGGAGGCCTAGAGGATAGGGGACATGATGGGGTGCTTTATAATACAGCCTGTGTAGGGCAGAGGTCAGGGTGTGCTTAAACCAACCTCAGGCCCTCTGCAAAGCCATTTGATTGGGCCTCTCAGGCTGCAGGACCCAAAATTCCATATACAACCCCCCCCCTCCCCCTCCATGCTCCACTTCAAACTGCTCTGCCTTGCTAGCTGGGGTGGGTGTGGGGATGGGGAGATTAGATAATGCATCCACAAGCAGTATGTAGGACTATGGAGGGCTTTTTGGTAGCAGTGAGTAACCCATATCTGCTTCCCTATGATGCTCAAGCTGTTATCCCTGCAGAGTTCTCAGTCAGCCTGAAGTAGCTCCTGCACCACACACAGAAATACTGGGGGAAGACAAGTACTAAATAAAAACGCACACTGGGAGAACATGGTTAGACAATAGCAATGCAGAAGAGGATCTAGGAGTGGAAAGTGAATGACAGATTAAATGTGATCTCCCAGTACACAGGGCTGTACTAACAAAAGCAAAGCCCAGATTCCACTCTCCATACTGAGAGATGGGACCAGATCCGGGGCGGGGGGGCAGGGGACGGAAGAGGTGGCTGATTTGCATGGTACCTTTGTACTTCTCTGATCCTGCTGCACCTCTGGGCTGGGCTAGTCCCCTGTTCTATGTAGAGAAGACTGAGGGCTGCTCTTGTTTATGCCATTTGGGCACAAGGAACCAATATTGCAGCAAAAGATCAATATGGTGCTGGGGCATTCCAATCATAGCCCCTTTCCACTATTGACGGCAGTGTGGGGGAGTGGCACGAGGATCCCCATTGGCTGGGATGGTCCTCCATCAGAGATTAGGCTGGCTGTAGGGCCAGATTTGACTGGTAGAGCAACACAAAGCCTCTGCCCCACACTTCGTCTCACCAAAATCACACATTAAAAAAAAAAAAAAAATCTCTGCACAACAGGGGAAGGAGAGAGATTGTCTTGTGGTCACTTTTTAATATATTTGTAAAGCACTGTGATACCACCGCAGTGGATATTATCTATGAATGCCAATTAGGAAACAGATGAAGTATATTCTATTTATGTCCATAGGCATTTTCAGGTATATTATTTTGGCCTCTAGAGGGCACCCATACTATTCCATGAATATAATCAAAATACCGAGAATTGCATAGAAAACTTTAAATCCAGCCTTCCATTCTATCTTTAAGAGTTTGCTAGTTCATCCCTACAGCTACATGCCATCAATATTTCATGAAAAACAAACTGGGTTTGCTTCCCCCCCCCCCCCAAAAAAAAAACCACTAATAAGCACATAGAAATAAGGATTTCCCTATCTTTTGGCTCCATATTTACCCATAAATGAGAATGAATGATGATATGAATATATGAGTTTCCAATGATAAAAAGCAGTGTTTGCAATGGTCAGCCTGATAGTTCCTGTGGCACAGATTTAGGGAGTAGTCCGTAAATGAGTTGGCTGTCCCCAGGTGCCTCTTGTGTCTGGGGGTGCCTCTGTACTGCCTTATTCTTTAGATACCCTCTTCCACGTCCTTTTAAACAGACTCCTTTGCTCTCTCACATACCCCACTTCCCCTTTGACTGGGCCAGTGAGGACACTCACTGTGTGGCTCGCTATCTTCATCCATCCTGGCCAGAAAGGCCGCATTCTGATGGTTCTTGCCAGAACGATGCTCTATATGAAAATGAAAGAACTGCAAGGTGAGGTACTAACGGGTAACCGGGCATGTGAATCTTTCATTGTCTGAAGCCATCAGAGTGCCGAGTGGTCAGGAATGAGAAGAAAGAGAGTCCCAAACAAATAATATTGCAAGACTTTCACTGGCCAGACTCCTCCTTGAGGATCAAATACCAGGTTTCACGGTCCAGGAGTTTCCTACTCATATACAAGATAGGATGTTCCTGACCATGGAACTTCTGTGAGTGCCGCTCCCAGGGGCTGGTGTGAGACATCTGTGTGTAAAACAAATTCATGGCAAAAATCAGGGCTACACAGTACTGGTTTGTTACAAAGAATCCATTTAATTTCTCAGAATGCCTGATCATACTGGAAAAAGAACAGGAGTACTTGTACTTAGAGACTAACAAATTTATTAATTTATTAGATGCATCAGAGGAAGTGGGCTGTAGTCCACAAAAGCTTATGCTCTAATAAATTTGTTAGTCTCTAAGGTGCCACAAGTACTCCTGTTCTTTTTGCGGATACAGACTAACACGGCTGCTACTCTGAAAATTGATCATACTGGGGAGACCTACTGACCTGCCAAAGAGCTGTTTTTTTGTTTTTGTTTTTAAAATGAGATCACTAAGGGGAGCTACAAGAGAGGCAAACTTGGGTACAAATTCCCTACAATACCCTGCCAGCCCAAGCAATGCCTAAACTTGATTTTTTGTTTTCAGATGGGTAAGTTAGCTGGGGCTTCCACTTTGCCAACCAAGGGTAATGTACTTACCAGTTTCCCACCAGATACCCTAAGTATGTGGGTAGGTGCCATATGTAAACAAGTTGGCTGCCCCCAGGTGCCCCTTCAGGGCCAGGATGTCTCTGTGCTGCCCTGCTCTGTATCCTCCCTCTTGCATGTCCTTTTAAACAGACTCCACATGCTTGCTCATCCAGTCACCACCTTTATTGGGTCTCGGTTCATTCAGACAAATGAACTGAAAAAGCAAAACTCAAAGTCCCAAAAGGCTGTCCCAGGGCCTGGCCCTTACCTCAGAGCCTGGGTGAGCGAGGAGGTTCCTTCACCAGGGCCTTTTATCTGTTCTTAGGAGGTGCTCCCTTATGGGGTTTGGCTTTCAACTATCCTGCTCAGAGGTGATTCCCTTACAGACTTCCCAGAATCAGCTCCCCTCTTCAAGAGATACTACACCTCTCTTATAAGGAACCAGTTGCTTGAGGTTCCCTCCCCACACCAGATGTTTCTGGTTGACTCATTTAACAAGCCTGCTCCAGGCTTCTAGTCTCCTGCAGGCAGTTCCCTCACTCCCTTTGCTCTCTCACACAGCCCTATTGGGTAAAGTTAAGTACATGCCTAAATCTTCATGGAATCTTTCCTGCTAACAGTGTTCCACAATTAGGTAGATAAAATCATTTAGCTTTAAGCGAATAAGACTTCAACAGAAGTAAATGCACACTTTGCTCAAGGTGCTTGTAATGTAAATTTCCCTGCAATTCTTCTTATTTTTTTTTTTAATTATACCTAATAGACCAAAGGTTCCCTGTCTGTGGTTTATGGATGCTGTAATTTAGGATCCAAATGTAGATTTGCAAACCTTTTTTAAAGTGTGTGTATGGGGGAAAGGGGAATTCCGCTAAATCTCAGAATGTTTAGAAATGTTTTTATGATCTCTTTCTATATTTAAAATGAAAGAGAGCAGGCTCTGGGGGGAGTGATGTAAACATTCGCCTGCAGTGTTGTAAATGCTAACAGAAATGATCATGAGAACCACAGTGAAGTTGACTATGGGCAGGAAATGAGGCTATTGATCTAATTTACTCCTAAGGTACTTATGTGGGCCACATTACTGTAGTATCTGAGTGCCTCACAGTCCTTAATATATTCATCCTCACAACACCTCTGTGAGGTAAGGAACCCTGTTTTAGAGATGGGGCACTGAGACACAGAGAGATTAAGGACCACATTTTTAAAGGTATTTAGATGCCTAAAAATGCAGATAGGTGCTTTGTGGGATGTATGATTCTGACTCATTGATTCATAGATTCCAAAGCCAGAAGAGACCATTGTGATCACCTAGACTGAGCTCCTCTATAACAGACCATAAAACTTCCCCAACATAATTCCTAGAGCAGAAATACATCCAATCTTGATTTATAAATTGCCAGTGATGGAGAATCAACCATGACTCTTGGTAAATTGTTACAATGATTAATTACCCTCACTGTTAACATTTTACACCTTATTTCCAGCTTGTCTAGCTTCAAATTCCAGCCATTGGATAGATTGAAGAGCCCATTATTAAATATTTGTTCCCTGTGTAGATACAGATAGACTGTAATCAAGTCACCCCTTAACCTTCTCTTTTTTTAAGCTAAACAGATAGATTCAATGTAATCGTTCTCAGGGCTCTTCTTTAAACCCTCTCCAATTTATCAACATCCTTCTTGAATTGTGGACACCAGAACTGGACACAGTATTCCAGCACTGGTCATACCAGTGCCAAATATAGAGGTAGAATAACCTTTCTATGCCTACTCAAGAGTCCCCTATTTATGCATCCAAGGATTACATTAGCCCCTTTGGCCATAGCAGTGCATTGGTAGCTCATGTTCAGCTGATTATCCACCTCGACCACCAAATCTCTCATAGTCATTGCTTCCCAGGATAGCGTCCCTCATCGTGTAAGTATCAGCTGCTCCATTATTTTGCTGGGGATTGATGTCAGACTGACAGACCTGTAATTTTCCAGATTAACCTGTTTATCCTTTTTAAATATTGGCCCAATATTAGCTTTCATCCAGTCTTCTGGAACTTCCCCACGGTAAAGACATCTTGAAAAGCAACACTAACAGTTCAGTGAGAGGCAACTCTTCTAAAACTCTTGGATGCAAGTTATCTGGACCTGTTGATTTAAAACTGTCTAACTTTAGTAGCTGCTGTTTAACATCCTCCTGAGATACTAGTGGAATGGAAAGAAAGTTATCATATGATGTGACTACACCGTTTTCTGCCCCCCGCCTCCCAATACAGAACATTTATTGAACATGTCTGCCTTTTCTGCATTATTATTGTTAATTATACCATTTCCATCTAGTAATGGACCAATACCATTGTTAGGACTCTTTTTGTCCCTATTATAACTCTGCTGGCCATAGATTTTGCCTTGTGCCTCTTTGCTTCCCTTATCAATTTTCTACAATTCCTAGCTTCTGATTTATATTCATTACTATCAACTTCCCTTATCTTCCATTTGTTTATATGTTTTTTAAATTTTTTATGACTGCCTTCACTTCCCCTCTAAATCAAGTTGGTTTTTAATCAATATGGCCACCTTTTTTTGGTTGTGGCTTTTTATGCATCTAGTAAAACATTCTTAAACAATCCCCAATTATCATTCACATTTCCTCTGATTAAATTTTTCCTCTCAGTGCATTTGGATCATAATTGTGTTTTCAGCTTTGTGAACTTGCCCTTTTAAAGCACCAAGTATATATATCACTGGTTTGGACTTTATTCTGTTTGCACATTATAAGTGTGATCCAGTCTTGACCAGTTGTATCTACGTTACCATTAATTTTTAGTTCTGTGATCAGTTCCTCTTTATCTGTCAAGATGAAGTCTAATATATAATTCCCTTGAGTTGGATGCAACAATGGGAGTTAGGTACTTAGGCTCTTTTGAAAATCCCACTGGGCACATATCTGCATCTTTAGATGCCTTTAAAAATCTGGCACTATGTGACTGGTCCAAGGTCACACAGGGAGTCTGTGACAGAGGAGAAAATTGAATCTTTGTCTGTCTAGTCCCAGTTGTCTGCCCTAACCACTGGACCATCCTTCCTCTCTTGAACTGACCTACCAACTGTCACAGTCCAAAGTGAGCAAAGTGCACAAAGCAAGCAAACAGCGTCAATGGGAAAAAGTAAACATGATTTTTAAATTGATAACCTCGGAAGTTGATAACAGAAGGGATTTTTGTTTAGCCTGTGATTTTATCTTGACAGTGCACCTTTAAAACTACAAGCACTAAACTGGAACATTTCATGGAAAGCCTGTACATTTGGACAAAAACAGCTTATAACTTTTAAAATCAGTTTGATTTCCATAGTGAACAAGGCTGTGGATCGCCTGTCGTTTGATACGCCGATCCCAAGGGGATGAGCACAGTATATGTGCTTAGATAGAATGGGTGCACTTCCTACTGCTGGACAAGTTTGGGGGGTGAAGTGGATGAATATGGATGGAATACAGAAAACAGTTTTTTCATTTTAGGAAAACACAAAAAAGAGTATGAGTAATTTAAGGCCTGATTGAAAGTCCATTTAAGTCAATGGGAACCTTTGTGTTCATTTCAATGGGTATTGGATCAGGCCCAAGAAGAACAGGTTATTATCTCCTTCACTTACTATCTGCAGCCACACCCCACACTGCACATGATTCAGGTTTGAGCCTGATCAGTATTTGGCTGGGAGGAAAAAGTTAAAAAACAGATGCTTGTAGCAAGTGGTACTGATGACTCTTCCATCTGAGCCAGTGTCCCAAAATCAGTGTGAGGAACAGGCTGCTACCGGAGGGGTTTGCCATCCTCTGAATGAGACTGTAGTCTTGACCACAGGGCTCGTTCAATCAAATCTAGGTCCCTTTGGAAAGCCACTCAATTGGGATTCCCTTCTGTAAGAACCAATAGGCAGCATGTGACCTCTGTCTGACCTGTCCTAAACTGCTCTCCCATGTCAGCTGGGGGACTTCAGCCTCCCCAAGGTAGAGGGGAGCAACAAAATGGTTTCAATTCAGTGCAACCAACTGCTCAATATACAGTGGTGGTCAAAAAAGTAACCCAAAAGCCTTAGGTTATATAAAGAACAGGACAGAAAATACCACTGAGAATATTCTAATGCCATGATGAAAACTAAATTAAGGCTGAGAGTTAGGAAAGAGCATTCAGTAGCTAGGGTGTTAACCTGGGATTTGGGAAAATCGGGTTCACTTCCCCATTCTGCTACAGACTTCCTGTGTGAGCGTGGGCCAGTCCCATATGACAGGTTTTCAGAAGATCTCTGCACCCAGCACAATGAGGTCTTTTTTTTAAGTGCCTTCATAACTGGTGAGTTATTTTGAAAATCTGGACTTAAGTCTGTGCCTAAATTTCCCCATCTGCGAAATGGGGATAACAACACCTACCTACCTGTCGGGGAGGTTGTGAGGAAAATACATTCATTAAAGATTGTGAGGTGCTCAGATACGATAGTAACGGAAGCCACATAAGTACCTAAGGCAGAACATATGCATTAGTAAGGGTAAAACACATCACAAGGAGGAAGTAATTGTCTCCAAACCAAGCATTACAAATCCAGGAAATTCAAAGTTAAGGTAAAACTTAAAAGAAGTCCAAACATATTAGGGCATGGAAATACACACTTAGGACACCCAAACACCCTTAACTCTGCCTTATAGTGATGCTATACCATAGTCATATAATTATAATTAATGCATAATAGCGTTTGTGGTCCCAGATTATATTAATTTTTAAGGACACATTTTTTAGTTCGTTTTGTGACTATGGCAGCTCCATGGTGACCTGGGCCATTTTGCATTGTGTGTAATTACATTTTGCCTCCCTAAACTTCCTATGCAGATGTATCTGGCTACATTAGCAAGGAGCCACGCCTGAGGTGATGGCAAGCGGGAAGATCAGGACAATGCACTGAGGGGCGGGTGGGGAACTGTGAGGAGGAGTTGAAGGGGACTGGGACAGGGAGCTGGGAAGTGGGGATGGAGGACTGAGACAAGCAGCCAAGGGGTTGGGAAGAACTGGGATTGGGATGAGGAGCCAAAGGGGGTGGGAGAGGAGACTCAAAAGGGGGCATGAACAGGATGGAAAGGCCAGTGGTAGATGGGGTCAGGCTTGGGAGAGACAGCAGAAGAAGAGACTGTGTCCATTAGAGTAAACTCCCCTCAGAACTTGGAATAGAACTCAGAGATTCCTGAGCTTCACCTTTCCTCTGCTGTTAGCAAATAGCTGTGAAAATGTATGCCTCCTCCTCTTCTAATGGCTGGTGCAAATAGTGGATGACAGCCTACTACTTCTATCAATCAGCTACTCTGTCAGCTCCAGGGGCAGAGGTGTGTGCTGTGGGTCTAAAGGTTCCAAAACTGATGATGATGAACCACGTGGCTGTCCGTATGATGCAATATGATGGAATTTCTGCTTTTCCAGTTTGCTGTTTTTAAAAGCTAGCAAATTGTACATGAGAACCTGTATTAAATTAACATTATTCAGGTTGCAAAGCTAAACACTTGACAGTTAGGAAAAGTGTGAATTACAGTTTGCCTGTACAACCTTAATTCAGACCCTCTGTGCTTATGCATTATGATACTGTCTTTAATTACATGATCATATACTATATTTTCCACAGGAGCCTGGCCTCATTCTGTGCACAGTATGGATGGTGCTCAGGGAATGAATTAGTGCTGAGTAGTAATGAGACTGTTGTCTATAGGACTCCTGCTTCATTTGTTGCAGAAGTTGGACGGTGTGGTGAATGAGGCAGGAGATGGGAGGAAGAGAAGAGATGGTCTTATAGTTTAGGCAGTCAAATGTTGCCCTAGAGAATTGGATTCTCTCTCTACCTCTGCCACAGAGTTTCTGTGTGATGGTGGGCAAGTCACTTAAATCAAACTTTTCCCAGGTGGCCACTACTAGTGTTTTCCTCATTCTCTGTGTACTCAACTTGAGACACAAGGGGACTGATTTGCAACTGAACTCAATGGGAGCTGTGCTGTGAACATATAAAGAGCTACATAATGCTAAATTATCTGAAAAATCAGATCCTAGGTGTCTCAAATTGGGCACCACAAATTAGTGAACATCTTTGACAGTAATGTCTCTGTGCCTCAGTTTCCCATGTGCAAAATCAGGATAATAACAGCCCTCATCTCATGAGGAGGTTGTGAAGAAAAATATCATTAATGGCTGTGAAGCACACAGATATCTTAGTGATGATGAATGCCATAGAAAAGCCTGTGATGAAATTAATACTTCTGTATTCAGAGCAGGGTTTGAATAGTGTGTAGTGAGCAGTAAATAAGAGTTGGATCCACACATTGAATGAGGAGGATAAAACAAAATATTACAGAAGAACATAAGAATGGCCATACTGGGTCAGACCCATGGTCCGTCCTAGCCCAGTATCCTGTCTTCCGACAGTGATCAGTGCCAGATGCTTCTGATGGAATGAACAGAGCAGGGCAATTGAGTGATCCATTCTCTGTTGTCCAGTGCCAGCTTCTGGCAGTCAGGGGTTTAGGGACACCCAGAGTTGGGGTTGCATCCCTGACCATCTTGGTTAATAGCCATTGATAGACCTATCCTCCATGAACTTATCTAATTCTTTTTTTAACACAGTTATACTTTTGGCCTTCACAACATCCCTTGGCAATGAATTCCACAGGTTAACACTGTGTTATGTGAAGTACTGCTTCACCCATGTTTATTTTAAAATTGCTGCCTATTAATTTCATTGGGTGACCCCTGATTCTTGTATATTGATTAGCTGCTCATTAAGTGAGCACCTTCTGTCTTGTGCACTGAATGAGGCAGGGTCCTCTGGAAAAAATAGTGCGTGATCATGTATGCATATGCACAAAGGGGACCATTTAAAGTTGCATGGGCAACCTTAATTCTGGCACTGCCTAACTTCTGAGTGCTTGACTTTACAACCGAAACAACCTTTTCATGTCATTTTTGGTATGTAATAGTATATACACTATTCTTATAATTATGGATATACATAACAAAGAGGCAAATCCCTTCTTTAAATGCAAAGCTCAACTTCACTGTAACTACGGCACTACAACCAGCACCTACGCAATACAAATATAACTACTGCTGACACTATTTTCCTGTTGGTTGAGAGGGGTGAGGTGGTGGATACCAATGTTATTTTTACCTAGGGTACCCGGAACACCTAAGTCTGGCCATGAATTCTTTTCACATTGGATAACAGCCTTGCTCTGTATCCGCTTCTCTATGTACCAGTCAGTATGGTCGCTTACAGTGGAGGTGTTGTGACTGAGATCAGAAGAGGCCCAGGTAGGCTGTAGGAAAGTGCTTTTGCTGTAGAGCTAACAAAGCACAATTACTAGCTTCAGTCCACAGAGCCATGTAAACATTACCCACAATTCCCCCTATTGACTCTCGTCACAAGCCTCCACCAGAGCACTGGCCTCCTGCTCCCTACACCAACAGTCACGAGCTCAGACTAAGAGACAGGTGCCAAATGTGGCTTGTATCTTTGTGCAGAAGGCCTGCCAGAGGTCGCCTCGTGCCTCCTTAAGCAAACAGGGATCCTCGCCAGTTGATAAATCATTTACAGGGACAAGTAAGAAGCGAGGAACTAGATTAACCAGGTCACTGGGTGTCCCGAGGGAATGACGTGTCAGTGGAGCTGAAACAGCAGATCCATAGCTGCAGTCGGCAGGCTTCTCATGCGTTGACTACAATACATAGAAGTCCCTAGAATCAGAGATGTTAGAGTTGGAGAAAAACATTTGCTCATCCTGTCCATCTTCTAGTCCATGCAATTATTCCCTCTTTTACATTTTCTAGGGTATTGTGCAATCTAGTTTTAAATGTCTCAAGCTACAGGCTTTCCATCCACCTTGATACATCTCACCATCAGGAAGTTTCTCCTAAAGTTCTGCTAGTTCTGGAAGGCAGAGAGTTACTCCAAAGACAATGAGAAAAGAAAAATCACTGATGGCCTAGACTTGGATTGATTGGCTCATCTGGCTTTTCTGTTGTTAAAGAAATTTGCAAAACATGAATATATCCAGATGGACAATATTATAATATGAGTTGTGTGAATGCATTGCAATTTATGAGTCACATCCATTTTACACCAACATAATTCCATTGACATCAAGGAGTAGAAGGACAGTCCAGTGCTTAAAGCATTAGCATGGAATTTGTGAAACCTGGGTTCATTTCCCTACTCTGTCACAGGCTTCCTGTGTGATCTTGGGCAGTCTCTTACTCCTTCTGGACCTCAGTTTCCCATCTGTAAAATGGGTATAATAGTACTTCTCTACCTCACATAGCTGTTACAAGGCTACATACACTAAGGATTGTGATGTGCTCAGATAATACTGTAATGGGGACCAGATAAGTACCATAGATAGAAAGGTACTGATTTACTTTGGTGAAAAGATGAATCAGGCTCAGTATCTTTTTAGAGAATTTCCAGTGGTGAGAAAGAAGGGGATGGAAATCAAGCTCTTTGTCTTTGGCATTGCTGCTGTCTATAAACCACTGCACTGTGTCCTCTCTTCACTTCAATCATTCCTCTGCCCTCAAGTAAGCTATTTTCCTTTGGGCAGGTCATTTCACCTCGCTGTGCTTCATTTTCCTTGCCTATAAAATAGACATGATTCCGGTCTACTTCAATGGATTAATTCATCTTTGTAAAGTGCTTTGAGAGCCGTGGAGGAAGGATAATGCCTTGTGTACTCTGCAACAAGCTGGACCTATGTTCCGCTCACACATGGAATCTGTGGCTCTCCGCCGCAAACTGGAAATTCTGCACCAGCTTCAGGAACTTTTTTTTTTTAAAGGTGCTTATTGAATTCAATATGACAATGAGCAGTGCAGTCAGTCCCCTATCCTGTGTCATTAATTTTGATATGAAATTCAATTTATTTTCCTGTCTCCCTATGTTTGCAACGTGCCCAGAGTTTCAGTATTGACAAAGCTGAACTGCATTATAGAAGTTGTCAGCCAGGAAGATGGAGATTTTGGCAGCTGGGTTGCGTTTTTTTTAGCATCTTTGGGATTGTGGGTAAGTAAATTAGCTGCATAATGATGTTTACATCCTCATCATTAGGTTTCAGAGTTCACTGCTCATTTAGATGAATGTGTGCAGCAGAACATCTCGGCCATGTACCGGGAAGACAACACTGTTTACACTCTGTTCACATTTGAACAGTTTCCATCATAACCATAATAGCAACAATGTAATTTTTAGAAATGAAAGCTTAGATTCTAGAGCAAAACTCTTTGGCACAGGGGATTCTTTGATGGCATCCTGTAGTCACAGAATCCCAGAATACACAGGGCCCTGACTACAATTGCAATGTGGTTTTGTCTATAGGGATCCTGTGGGAGTATGCGATAGTGGCAAGGAATTACCTATTTTTTTAAAAAATCCCTTTTTTGTTTTTTACTCCCTGTTGTTTGTCTCCTGGAATCCTGAACCTGGAATATGTGTTCTCACACACTTTATTTCCTCCATCTTGGGCACTGTGCTTTGTAATTGCAGCACTGGTTATGGACATGGACTTTCGTTTAGTGATTTGTTTTGGTAGGGTTGTTCATGAGCACTGTGTGGACTACTATGTTGTTGTAAGGTAGTTCACAAGTGTTGTGCTACACACACTAGCTTGGATGTGAGCATCTTTAGTTGTTTGTTTTGTTGAGTGAATATAGCACCGAGGCATGAAAAACACTTTAAAAGAATGAGATGAACTTTAGAAATGGATCTAAGAGAAAAGGTGTAGGTCACATTATGTGCCTTGACCATGTCCCTTTAATTGTTGTCAGACACTAGCCAGATGACCTGTTAAACCCCTTGCCCCTTGCACTATGGAAGGATAAGGGCAGGTAAAGTCCAGTAACATTTTAACTATGAGATTAACTCTACTCCAGTTCAACAACAGAGACTCTGCTGTTCTTTTGGATGAAAGGTGCTGACTAGAGTATCTGCCATACGCCGTCCCACACTCCCCCTAGTACCAGCTGCAGTCCCTCCAGCTTTGCGGCAGTCAGGCAGTACTAGCCTACTCCCCCGCCCTAGTTGGTGGCTACCTTGTGAGGATCCAGTTTAATGCTCAGCTTTGATTGGATGTTTATACTCCACAGGAGAAGCCCCAGCAGTCTGCCACTGTGCCTCTGCTGAGCCTCTTAAGGTTTCAGATGCAATCTGGCCAGAGTTAAGGCCATCTGTGGATGAATATAATTTAGATTACACTTGTTCTCCAAGTCAGTCTCTTCCACATTACTAATGGAGCTATAAGATTTCCCTACTCCCCATTTTTCTCCAATTGCAGACCTTCCCCTCTCCCTCCCCCACATCACCACTCCAAAGCACACTCTGCAGCTGAGAAGGTGTGGATGGGCACTCTGTGAAACAGTCAATACAGCTCTTGAATTGTCTGTATGCTGTGGCTGTGTACTGAGGGACTTGCATGGCAAGTATCATGCCTTCCTCAGGCCTCCAAATGCTTTCTGAGGGCCTGATCGATCCTGCACTCCTTTAAATCAGTGGGAGTTTTGCCATTGCTTTCAATGGCTGCAGAATCAGGCCCTATGGGCCTGATGCAAAGCTGACTGAAATCTATGGGATTCTTTCCACTGATTTCATTGTAGGTTTTGGTTCAGGCCCTACATCTTTGACTATTAGCGGTAAATATGCCCACTAGATAGGGTGGGATCTGAGTTACCACAGAGAATTCTTTCCTGGGTGTCTGGTTGGTGAGTCTTACCCACATGCTCAGGGTTTAACTGATTGCCATATTTGGGATCAGGAAAGAATTTTTCTCCAGGACAGATTGGCAGAGGCCCTGGGGGGTTTCGCCTTTCTCTGCAGCATGGGGCACAGGTCACTTGCTGAAGGATTCTCTGCACCTTGAAGTCTTTAAACCACAAGTTGAGGACTTCAATAGCTCAGACATAGGTCAGGGATTTGTTACAGGAGTGGGTGGGTGAGATTCTGTGGCCTGCATTGTGCAGGAGGTCAGACTAGAAGATCATAATGGTGCCTTCTGACCTTAAAGTCTATGAGATGTAGCCACCCTACAAATCAACCCAATGAATGGACCCAGATCTGCAAAGGTTAAAATTTAAGAGCATAACAGACCTTAATGGGAACTTTATAAAAAAGTTGTATAGAAAGTTACTTATTGGGACGTGTTATGAACCTCATTACAGTGGCATCTTGTTAGTGCATGAGAACCACACAATGAGACTGGCTGGATTCACAGACTGACTCTGACTAATCTGACTAGCCTACAATGAGTTCAAGATGACAGAAATCATGAACAATGTAAACAGCATGAAAATCAAATTAGGTGGATACAAGTGTTTTTAATGTTTTAGCTCTATACTCGGGTGGGATGACGATAATACAAGTAAAAGGCTAAAAAACATATGACCTAAATGTTCAGCAGTGCCAGTGACTAGTAATTTTAACAATCAATTCTTGGGTGTTTAACTTGAGTCTCCTTAACAAGTCCTGATTTTTAGAAAGTGATAAGTACCCAAAATCACTAGGCCCTTTTGAAAATGTAGGCCACAATTTTTCAGTTTGACAGTGTTCTTTGGAGCAAATTCCATAGGACATAGAAACATCTTCCATAACCTCATGAATCTACATTTCTGATCTCAGTCTTTTGCATCAGGATTATATAGGAGAAAAGTCAATTTAGGTCTAAAATGGGGGCAATAGAAAGGTAGAGGGGAAAAACATGAGGGGGCAGGTTTTTTAGGTGGCCAGCTACAGCTCAGTTGAACCAAATTGTGTCTTGGTCCAAGTTGGCATGGCTTATGGGTGCAGCATTACTGATTTCCAGGGTTCTGTCCTGCATCCTGCAAGGTACTGAGAGAGTCCTGCATTTATTTAGGCATAGTGACATCATGAAACCATAACAATGTCTCATGACATGATGACACTGTCACCTTGTATTAGCACAACATTGTGATGTCAAGCTGTTAACACTGATGTATCATTACATGATTATTGCTCCACAGGACAAGCAGGTAGCCATCATATGGGGCTGGCATCACTTTCATAGAACGTTCTGGGAGGAAATGTGGACTAATGGTCAGAGCAGGAGATTGGGAGCCAAGAGCCTAGATTCTGTTCCTGGCTCTGCCACTTACATGTTGTGTAACCTTGGGCAGTCACTTAACCTATCTGTATCTCAGGTTTTCCATCTATAAAATGGGGATAATAATATTACCCTTACTTACAGAGGGGTTTGTGAGGCTTAATTAATGTTTACAAAGCACTTTGAGAGGGCTGAATGGGAGGACTTCAGTACAGAATTCTGCTCTACTAAAAAGAATCCATAAGGTAGTCTCATCAACTTCAGTGGGGCCAGGATTTCACCCAGAGTCTTTAATGTCATTTCACTGTGCGGACTCCACCAAATTCCTCAGCTAGATATGTTCCTGAAAATACTTACTTCAAAGTTAGTAGTTGTAAATGAAAGTACTTGAGAAAATTCCTCAGGAGAGAAACAGAGAAGACTTAAGACTATATTACCTGATAAATTGATGCACTCCCCATTAAAGGGAAAGCAAGTTCTCTTTTTTCTTTTTAAGAGAAGAAGAATAAATGAGCTGTGACCAAACAATTTAAACATGGCACTGAGAGCTTGGGTTTCACATCCTCAATGGGAAACAGAACAGAGAAGTGAATCCCCTTGAAATAAAAGTGAAGTTAATAATTGGATGGCTTTAGCTGCTTGCCACATCCTGTGTATGCTGATCATTCTGTTTATAGCTGACAGTCTCTCTAGAATCTTCTTTACCAATTTAACTCTTTACTAAGCCACATGCTACTAACTGTGCTACATAAACACCAAGAAAAAAAATCCATCCTGCCCCACTCTTCCAGGACCACAATATTTTAAGTAATGGTCTCTTTCCCACACACACACCCCTCTTGCATAGGCTCTCTCGCACACATACACATACACCACTCCTTGCATAATCTAGCACTCACTCACACTCTCATACATACACACAGACACCCATCCACAAAACGCAAACACCTTGTTATAAGCCAACCAGAGAGAAAGTAAGAGTTCCACAAATGGAAATTGACCATAATTTTATACAGTTGAAGCACGCGAGTTGGGTATAACCTCATTATTGTTCCATAGTGTTATTATCTCAGCAGAGTTTCTCCCTGTGACCGGCCTGGGGGTCGGAGAGCTTGGCTTCAGCTTGATTTGGTGTATTGAAAGGATTTTCATTGACCACAACAGCTATTTTTATTGGCTTAATTTCTTTTTGCTTTTCAACTTCTGATGCCTTGCTGGTTTTTTATTATTATTATTATGAGTATGACACCCTAGGTGACCATAGCATTTTTTTCTGTTAGTAACAGGTTTACTCATCTTAATAGTTTTCACACAGGAAGGCTCAGCTATCCATCCATCCTTCATAATGAATTTCTATTCTTTAACCATTTGATTTGCACTGATAACTAGGCAGTGTTATTTTGGAAATAGCTGCAACAAGACACATTTATCACTGCTGCTGGGTGAAGTTTTTTGACAAACTTTTTTTGTCAAAATATGCAGATTCAGGTCAACTGAAACATTTTGTGAATTTGTGCTGATGTTAGCAAATTGTTTTGGTTTAAAAAAGATTTTTTTGGGAAATGTCAAAATGAACTGTTTTGACATTTCCAAAACTAAATGTTTAGATTTGTTGGGCTAGATTCACAAGGGGATTTAGGTACCATTCACAAAACTGAGGCAGAAGAGGAAAAGGTGGTAGAGATGCCCCTCATGGAATATCAGGGTTGGAAGGGACCTTAGGAGGTCATCTAGTCCAACCTGCTGTTCAAAGCAAGACCAATCTCCAGGCAGATTTTTGCCACAGATCCTTAAATGGCCCCCTTAAGGATTGAACTCACAATGCTGGGTTTAGCAGGCCAATGCTCAAACCACTGAGCTATCCCTCCCCCCTTCCTAATACCCCTTACCCCATTGGTTAGGACACTCACCTGGGATGTCTGCGACCCTGTAGACCCAGGCTGTTCCAATGCCTGTTGGAATGCCTGTTCCAATGAATATTGAATTATTTATACAAAATGGAGCAGCTTCAACAGGAGAGACTGAGAGATCCCAGAAAAGCCAGTAGCCAGGTGGATGAACCTGGATCCAGGGCCGGTGCTACCATTAAGGCGAACTAGGTGGTTGCCTAGGGCGCCAAGAATTGGGGGCGCTAAAAAGCGGTGCCACCAATTTTTTTTTTACAGCGTTCCTTCCCGAGTGCGCGGTCGTCGCCCCACTTCTCCCGCCTCCCAGGCTGTGGTGGGGAGGTGCCGCACGGCTCCCCGGGCCGGGGTGGTGGGGAGCTGCCGCGGGGGTGCCTCAGGGTGTGGGGGGGGAGTTGCCACAGGTCTCCCCACCCCAGCTCACCTCTGCTACGCCCCCCTCCCCAAGCATGCCGTCACTGCTCCACTTCTCCCGTCTCCCAGGCTTGCGGTGCCAATCAGCTGTTTGGCACCACAAGCCTGGGAGGGGAGGAGAATTAGAGTGGGGGCGGCGTGCTCGGGGAGGAGGCGGAGCAGAGGTGAGCTGGGGTGGGGAGCTGCCGCACGACTCCCCGGGGGGAGAGGTGCCTCAGGGCAGAGAGAGAGGGAGCTGCCACGGGGGGCGGGTGCCTCAGGGCGGGGGGCTGCCGCAGGGCTGGAGGGGAGTGCAAGGTGGAAGTTTCGCCTAGGACGCGAAACTTCCTTGCACTGGCCCTTCCTTGCACTGGCCCCACATCCCAGGTGACTACCCTAACCAGTGGGCTATTGCCATAAAGGAGGCAGCCCCACCTTTTCATTCTCCTTGGTTCTGTGAATCTCACCCATAATTTCCTTTTATTTTAAAAAATGGCTAAAAATGCCCAAAATTGAAACAAAACATTTTGTTTAACACTAAAGGATTTTTTCCCCCCAACTTTTCGATTTAGGGTTCACCCAAATAGAGTTTCCCTCACACACACATACCCCAGAACTGCCAGCAAACCGAAAAATCAATTAGTCACCCAGCACACCACTATTCATCACCACCATACCTGGAGTTTGTGTTTGCTTAAGCCATCAAGGGCACGAAAGGTGAATGAGATGTTCATCTTTGACCCACAGTTCATGCTATCTCTGAACTTGTAAAGAGCAGCACACTTCCTCCATCCTGATCACTGCTGCTGTATGATCATCTAACTGCTGCTGAGGTTCCAACACTATCTACCGATTGGAAGTTTGGTGACAATCAGCAGGCACGCTGTCTTAGTAAACGGAACTTTATGTGACTGTGTGAATTTAAGGGCTGGATCTACAGGCCAGGAGATAGAACTGCTCTATCCAAAATAGCATGAGTGGCTTAAAAATCAAGCAATTTTAAAATATAATAAATTTGGATTCTTTCTATATTGGCCTTTTGGGTTGTGCATCTCCAGGGGATACATTTTCAAGCTTTCCTCTGCAACCAGAGCAGCTAAAAAAATTTTTTTTAAATGAAAACCGAGAGTCTCACATAATCACATGACTCCCAGGGCTGGGTCTTTAAGAAAAACAGCAAATATTGTGAGATTCACATTAAAAATGTGAGATCTGGCTTTCCTTCCCATGCAGCAACAGCACTAACTGCTTTCACCAGGCAGCCTAAAAAAATAAATTATATTTATACATCTTTCTATTTATACAACATCTTTCAACTTTACAAAGCAGAGACATAGTACAGAGGAAATACCCTACCAATGAAATGCAGCTCACAGAGCGATGCAGCACAGCAGCTGCTTAGTGGCATCCCATAAAACTACACAACCGATTAGGACAGCAAGCGGAGAATGCTGTGTCCAGTTGAAAGTGCTGTGACTATTTAGGTAGCAGATAGTAATGCCCTAAGTTGGAATTTAGCTAGGACTCTAGGGCTAATATTTCTACTCTTGTGAAAAGTATGAATAGATTTTTTAAATAGCAAGTGGTCAGAACCTCAGTTTTATTTCCCATCCAAAATACTGTCCCTCCAGCAGCACTGCACCCCTGGCACGCTGCTAAGCCTGTCTCAGTATCGATTAAGAGGGAGGAACGTCATCTACTGACTCACCAGCACCACTGCAACACTCTGGATTTTCTTTGTAAGGGGGTGAGCTCTCCAATCTTAGTACTGAAAAATTCAGCCTGGCTTATCTTGTAAGGTTTGTGAACTACTCTTCTGAGTCAACTTCAAAGATTGTATCACCTAATAATCAACTACTAAGAAGGAAGTTTTTTCCCTCCTCCCACTTATCCTGACTTTGCTTTGACCTGCTTATCAGTTATATACCACAGATATTTAAGTCTCTAATTAATTCATCTGTTAGCTCATCAAATTCACATGACTTGGCTTTATTATATAGGGCTGTAACATGCTGATCAATAGTCTCACCTGGCAGCCAGTTTGTAGAAAAATGTGTTTTTCCCTAGTGACTTTCTTGTGTGGATCAAAGTATGCTTGAAACTTTTGAATGCTATTATCTAGCAATTTGCAGCCTCTTTCATGCTCCCACTGGAATGTATAGTAGCTGTCCAATGTCTCTGGGCCTTCCGTGTGTTGCAGTGTGAAGGACTTCACCCTCTCCAATTTTTCTGCAATGTCACTCACTTCCAGGAAAATGTAGAAGCTCTGCAACCACCTCCTCCATTTCCCAGCCAGGCTCCCTTTTGGAATAAAGGATTCAGGTAGACTAATTTGCTCCATTTGAGGTTTTAGTATCTGCTGATTTCCGGGGCTAGAGGTATACCAACCACAAGATCTGATGTGTGCTGCGGTGTATTCATTTATCACAGATGCCAGTCTTCATGGCAGAGTTCAGTTTGCTTTCCCTGTAAAGCCCATTCTCCAGCTCAATCTAGTCTCCACAAATTCAGCATTTCTATTTTGTACCTGTGCCTACCGAACACACAAAAATATAGTGAAGTCTGGCAGCATTTAGATTATAGCAGACTAACTTACTTATATATTTATCTCTCTTTCTTATTACATGGGTTTTATCTTACAATATGCTGCAGTGCCTATTGTTTCTCTATAGTACTGTTCAGACTCTATGGAGTTCAGATATGATATTAATGGGCACAGTCTAAATGCCGATGGTAGAGATCTGAGAGCACTGAGTTAGACATTGCTAGCACAGTAATTGTGTTAGGTGAATGTGGCAATTACTGTAATCCAATCAATTAATCTCACACCACCTGGAACAATACTGAGAGACAGAATGTTAATCAGAACACCTGCTTTACCTTCAACCTTTTTTTTTTTTTTCTTTCTCAAAAAGTGCCTCTGAATCTTTATCTTCCCCTTGGACAGTTTAAAGTTGGGTAGTAAAATGGAACATCCAGACAGCACTATTAGTTATATTTATTGTTTTAGATGCTTCTGTCATTGTGCTTCTCCCTTATACTAAGTAGTACTTGACTTCTATACCTCCCCTCACCATCCTAGTCATCTTTGACTTAAGCCTATGCATCTCTGTTTTGTTGTGTTGTCTTTCTCTGGGCCTTCTCTGTTTCTACTCTGTCCTTTCTGAGATGATGTGACATACAAGAAGTGACTATGTACTTATACCGTGTTATAATATTTTCCATATTGATCTTTAGCTCCTTCTTAATTCAGGCTTACTATCTTATCCCTTTTACTAACCACTCTTGTGTTTTGAGTAAATGGTTTCATTGCCCTGTCGACACAATGAGACCTAGATCTTTCTCTTGAAATGTTAACCACTAATTTGGAGCATACCGGGTGTTTAGATGAGTGCTTTAGATGATTTCTTCCAAAATGTATTATCTTGCATTTGCCTGTTGAACTTTATCTAGCATCCCGGAGTCCAATCTCCTAGTTTTGTTAGGATTTTCTAGTGTCCCACAATCCTCATGAGCCTTGACTAACTTGCAGCTGCAATAAATAATTTAGCATTGTCAGCAAATGTTGCTGCCTTGCCCGTTTCCATTATGTTAATACTATTTTCATCCTCTTCCCCTGCATTAGCCTCTTTCGATGTAGAAATAAATGGCCAGTTTTCCAGTTCTTTTCTTCCTCTTTCAGACACAGTTTTTAATCCATGACAAAGCTTCCCCTGTCATCCTCTCATTACCAAGTTTCCTTATTAGACTCTTGGGAAGATCTTTATCAAGAAGTCTTTTGAAACTGCATTTATTGCAGTCCCTGCTTTTTCTTGATCAGCTATTTTAGTAACTTGGAGAAGTCAACTGATTAGAGAGACATGATTCAGCCTTACAAAAAGCTACAAAATCTTACTCATTTTGTTCAGCTGTTTTATGATTTTGCTCAGTTGTTTTTCTCAAAACAAAGGTCAGGGTTAGGAGGTCTATACATTCTGCTATCTGCATTAGCTCCTTTTTGAAGATTGGCACCTTCCACTTTTCATATCATATACAATATCAGAGCTAGACATTTTGTAAGGCTACTCACCACGGGTTTCAGCCTGCACCATTGGAGTCAATGGGAGTTTTGACTTTGATTTCAGGGTGAGTGGAAGCAAGTTTGTATAGCATTTCCTCTTGAACATCTGTTATGATGGTGCCTCAACCATTTACCTCAGGAGTCTAGTCTACTGCCCAATTGCTCTTGAGTTTGAGGGAAAAGTAATTTTTAATCCATGTTTTTTTTTAAATGTAGATTTACTAACTTCTTTATAATAGAAATAGTGCTCTCTAGTCATTGGAGAGGAATGGGGTTCAGGACACCTGGGTTCTTTTCCTTGTTCAGAGAAGGCATGTAGAGTGCTAATTACAGCAGGGGATTGAGACACCGGAAGTGTGGACTCTATCTCTGGCTCTGCCCTGGATTTGCTGTGTGGTCATGAGCATGTTACTTAATCTCTTTGTGGCTCAGTTTCCCAATCTACCTATAAATTGTTATATAGGGATTTAAGAGATGATTGGTCAAAGCATTAAAGAAGTACCACTGATTATTAAACTTTAACAGCAGGTTTTTCAAAAGTGTTCAATGTTGTCTTAGCTCTTCCCCCGTTGGTGTCAATGGCAATTTTACCATTGACTGCTGTGGGAGCAGAGTTAGGTCAATGGTGGATGGTCTGGAAGCTCCATCAGGGTATGTCTTCACTAGCAACATTAAAGTGCTGCCGTGGCAGCCGTGGCAGCACTTTAACATGGCTGTGTAGTCGTGGCACCAATGCTGGGAGAGAACCCACCCCCATGACGGTAGTAGCTCCCAGCGCTGGTGCACTGTCTACACTGCCACTTTACAGCGCTGAAATTTGCAGTGCTCGGGGAGGGGGGTGTTTTTTCACCCTCCTGAGCGAGGAAGTTGCAGCACTGTGAAGTGGCAGTGTAGACAAAGCCTAAATATATAAGTTTACTATATCAAACGCCTCCCTGAAACCCAGGTTCTTTCCATTATATTCCCTATACCTAATGAATCAGTAATTATGTTGAAGAAAACTATTATTTCTTTGGCATGACCTATATAAAACCAAATTGTCATGCACATAGTTGGTGTTATGCCAGGGTTCTGTGCCCTGTGTAATATTGTCTTGCATACGTAACCCTTGTTTAAATCTCAGATCAAAACAAATCAAGCCACGTTGTTTGTCAGTTATTAGACATCTTTCTCCCAAATAGTCACACAGCCTTCATTAGCATAACAATAATTATTATTACATAGTGCCTTATTATATGCTTGAGAATAGTTAGCACATTTGCCTTTTCCCACACATTAGTAGCTTCTCCTGACTCTCATGATTCACCGGTGCTTATTTCTCAATGTCCCTCGAGTTCTTTTAAAATTCCCAGCTGCATTTCATCAAGGCTTGCAGATTAATACATTACTAATAGAATTTTTGGTTTGTACTGCAGCAATGCCCAAAGGCCCTGGGCAGGATTGGGACCTCATTGGGCTAGGTGATGTGCAAACACATAGTAAGACATGGACCCTGCCCCCCAGGAGTTTAATAAATATTTAGTTTAGTCTAGTAATGTGATTTGGAGCCTTTCCAGGCTGACAGTTCAAATCCAGCCCCAGTGACTGAAATTTATTACCATCTGGTGGTTATTTATTGGCTTAAGTGAAATGGGTTGAGGATCTCAAGCACTGTATCATGATCAGTGGAACTGGAGTTAGAAGGCCTATGTTCTGGGTGTGGGGGGCCTTTATTGATGGGATACCAGTGGAACAGGGAATGCAGGAAGTTAGGCTGGAAGCAACCTAGCCATGTGGACAGAGCAGTTCACAGAGTTTCATGAAGTTTTATGTGTTCAATTTAATCTGCATTCGTCACCATTCTTTGGTAATGAAAACAAACAGGCTCCCAATGGATGAGGGTCACATCACAAAACCACCACCACAATTAGCAATAATTGACATCCTTTGTGGTCAATCTTAACCTGGCCCAGTATTCCAGATGAGGGATTACCATTGGCTCTTTTGTTATCTGCAGCGGCGGCTCCAGGCACCAGCACTCCAAGCGGGTGCCTGGGCAGCAAGCCATGGGGGCGGTGCCCTGCCGGTCCCTACGAGGGCAGCAGTCAGGCAGCCTTCGGCGGCATGCCTGCGGGAGGTCCACCGGTCCCGTTGATTCAGCGGCAATTTGGTGGCGGGTACGCCAAAGCCGTGGGACCTGCGGACCTCCCACAGGCATGCCACCGAAGGCAGCCTGCCTGCCGTGCTTGGGGCGGCAAAAAACCTAGAGCCGCCCCTGGTTATCTGCCCCAGTTCTAATCTCTTTGAACCACTTCTGTGATACAAAGGGAAGGGAAAATCCCTGTATCTACCCAATGGTCAGAGGAGCCAGTGTAGCAAGTCCTCTTACAGCTCCTGATGTAGGAGGTGTGTCAGAAACATGGCTGGAGCATGGTGCACTCCAGTAATCCCCAAATGGCATAAATTAACACTTGCCATCCTGTGGGGAAAGTATGTGATCATGTATTTTAATACTGCATCAAAATGCACAGGCATGAGGTTCATCAGAAGAGACCAGACTTGAACTTGGCTCCCTGCCCACTGCACCCTGCCCCAAGCTAAAAGGCATTTTGATGGGATGGGCAGGAAAGCAAGCTGACTGGCTGGTGCAAACACCTCACTGAGGCTTAGAAGCATATGCAGTGCAATGGGACTGTTCAGAAAACTATGGAACAAGTTCAGAATAAGTTCCATCATGGATATGCAATTTCCCCCCCCCCCCCCCCAAAAGGATTATAAATTGGCAAAATCTGGATGGATTTGCAAGCAGGTAGAAAAAGGCAGCACCCTGACCTCAGTGCTACATCCCTGCCAAGAAGCAAGATCTCACCCCAAACCCTGGAGGCACTCGAGTTGTTTCAAACAAATAACAACAAAAAACCTAGACAAATATTTAACATTGGCAAAAATTCATTAGCACATTCAACCTCCGGCAAAGACCAAGCATGGAAAATTGAATGGGTCAAAATTTGTCAGACACAATTGGAATTGCACCAATGTAACTGAGCAGATATTGGCAAATAGTGACTGAATTGCTTTATATTCCTCCTGGCTGGGAGGTTCTATACAAATCTAAATAATTTAGATTTGTATAGAACAACATCCATGGGTTTATAAATCTGGAGTGAGATTTTGGAAAGAAGTCTGGAATTTGTGCTGTCTTCTGTGTACCGCACCTTTAAGTTTCTGGGAGGCCCTCCATTTTGGGGAGCAGTTTCTGTTCAGATTTGCAGCAGGTGCCACTTGCTCTCTCATAAATGACTTTACTGTCATTCTTTCTTGGGTTGTTGTATTTTTCCATTGATCTAAAATAAAAGTCATGTATCTGAGAGTCTTTGACTGCCCTTTGTGCAGTGAACAAAACAAAGGTAGCTCCAATCAGGCTAGGTTGAAGCTAAACTATTAAAATGGCTTTTCCTTTTCTAATGTGGCTGTTACGCTCTGCAACACAGCCCAGATCCTCGGCTTCAGCCAGTGAGCACAGAGCAAAGCTAACAAAGTCGGGGGGGGGGACTTCTTTTGTGTGCCAGGCCAATTCTCAGACACAACCTACAGCAGCTTGAAAGTTGATACTGGCTGCCAACGGCAAGGGTAGATAGTGTGGCTGGGAGTTCCTGGGGCATAGGGAAGCTGTGATGGCTGTGGTGGGGGATAGTGGTGTAGGAGTCACTATGCCAGCTTTATGCCATTAGATTCCCCCTATGTGTGGGTGCTCTAACCCTGGCTAGCTAGGCTGGCTCTAAGGCCATAATTCACCAATGGTGCAACATCAATCTGCATCGGAGAAATTGTTCCCACACCTTCATATGGTTGCACTGTTTCTTTTACTAAACTGGCCTACTTTCTATGTTGTTATGAATATTAAAAACATTTATATGGCCTAATTAACTTGCTAGCATTTTGCAAACAGTGATAAGACCTGCTCCCTCCCTTGAAGAGTTTACACTCTAAGCTAGACAGAACAAACACAAAATAAGACACAGGACAAAAGTACAAGCAATGGGGTGGGTGGTATTAATAAAAAGAAGAAAGAAGGAATTGTTTTGAAAATGTAGGTTTTGAAGAGCTGAGAGGGTGGCTACGAGATGAGGCTACATGGCCTATTACAGACAAACAGCCTCATTCACTGCAGTTATGTACACCAGTGCAAAGTGCATGTAAACTGCTACCAAATCAGAATGGTAAAGATTTCTACACCCACTTTGTACTCATGTAAACAGCTACAACAGGATGCAAGACAATGGTGAACCTGGCCTATAGGGGGCAGTATAGTAGAAGGCACAAAGCCAGAAAAAAATGAAGGCAAGTATGCTGAAAACAGTGGAAAAGTAAGAGCAGAGCTGTAAGGCCAAGATGACATCTGGAGCACATTTATTTTACACAGATGGGCAGCAGGGGCTCCAGACACAGATTTTAACTCTTTTCTTGTATCACCCACTGTTTTTCCATTGCTGTGCAGTTAGTGCCTGCTTTTCCCTCTCTCCAGCATGTTTGGATCCCTCCTCACAGCTACTTAACATGGCAATGTATTGGCCACAAGAAAATTAATCATAGAAAGCAAACGTAAGTATAGGCTCAGTGTCCTGTTATGTGGAAATACGTTAATGGCATTAATATTTCCTGGAAATTATAACTTATGTCCATTAAGTTTCCTTACTCGATAGCCTGCCAAAATGACACTTCTGCATTTTCTACTGCACTATCTTGTCAATGCCACCAGTGCTAAGTTTGTCACAGGTTATTCAAATAATTTTGATCTTTTCTGCAGAGAGCAAATTCTATCCTCACCTCCTGCCTCTCCTCCTCCCGGCCCCCCCGCCAAATGGATTCAAGTATCTGAGCTACTAAGAAACTGTGAAACCCTCTTGTGACTAGCAAACTGAGATCCTAAAACCCAGAAATGATTAGCAAAGATGTCATGTAATTTATCTCATGCTGGATGTTCTTTATGTTATTTACAGGTGTAAAGTCAGGAGGATTAAGAGCTTTTAATATTTGCCTGGTACTGGAGCTTCCAACTCCTGCAAAAATAATGCTGTTGGCGACTTGGGTTTCCTGCTACCGCAAAGTACACACACACACACTCTCTCTCTCTCTTTTATAAATGTTTACACACCCAAGCTGCCAGGAATCGCAATCCCATCGCTTCCTACCACGTCCACGCACTTTCCTGTATCTTTGGGAGTTTGTTTTCTTACCAAGCAGCTGCAAATATACCTTTTTGCTTTTGACCAGAAGGCTAGGCATTTCCCAAGGAGCCAGCAGTGCCCGGCAGAGGGTGTTCCTAAAAGCAATGGTTTCCAACTTAGGCCATTCATACCTCCCAATGGATACACAGAAGTGTTACATATAGGGAACACAAGACCAAAATAACAGATTTAAAAAAAACAAACAAACCTCAAGGGCGCATAAGGGGAAAAAACAGAAAGAGGCATGCCTGGACTCACCTATTCATGCACAATATTTGTAAAGGCTGCTGAAGAACTGGTTCATGGAATGGGGAAAATGTGTAAAAAGACATTGGGGGTACATGAGACTAAAAGAAATCTACCTTTACCCATTCCCCAAAACACACAAAAATAGCGCTGTGCCCCAGAAGATATTAATACTCCAGTGAACCAGCTGAAACAGATATAGGAAGATTACTCTGCCTGTTTAAACTCAGTGTACACTAAAGCATTACGACTAAGAAGCCACGTTCATTACACAGGAAACCCCTATTTTCAAGGGTTTATAACCGTCTCAGCTGAGAACAGGTGCCTCTGGTAATTTTGGTATTTCTGCAGAAAACCAAATCTCTCCATGGTTGTAAGAATTAGAAAATCACAGACTCTGCATGCTCCAAATCCTGAATCTTTATTTGGTTTAAACTTGGCCCTTAGGCTAACCACTCATTATAGTCACTGGGAGTTAATCAGAGTAAGGACTAAGGATTTTTCTCTATCTTTTAACAATGTACTGAGGCATGCAATTCTTGCAGGTCCATCTGAGGCAAGCACGTTGAAATAAAGTGTTCACTGGTTATGAGACCAGTTAGAGATCAGTTTAAAGTTCCCTGTGCTGGAGTCTTTGTCCCCGGCCCAAACAATATGACAGTACATGTCCAATTCCAATTTTGCAAACTGTGGTTTTCTGCATTGAAATCTGAAAAAAAGTGCACAAAATTGGAAATTAACAGCCATTTGCAATATATGCTGCGCCCCTTGAAGACAATGATAAAACTCCCATTGATGTCATCACGTCCCATGAAAAGATAACGGTAATACAGGAGCGAGGCCACCAGACCTGGTGGAGCCTTTGAGATTCCAACTTTAACTATTAGGGATTATTAGGAGGAGACGTAGTGGAGGAGGTGGGGGAGTAATTATCCCACATCTGCCTAATGCGGGGTTTCTCATCCTTTCCTCCGAAGCATCTTGTACTGACCACTAGCAGACACAGGATACTAGACTATAGGGACCATAGGTCTGATCCACTCTGGCAATTTCCATGTTCCTCTATGTGCATGTGGACTGGATAAGACTCATCTCCCCCGCTTTTTAAAACCATGTCACTGGAGGAGCTTGGCCAATAAAGAGTGAAGGGAGGCCCAGTCAACCGGTTGGCTGGTGCCTGAATCTGCTGATTAAGGCTTATGTGATGGCACTCCAGAAGCAGAACCTACAAAAGAGGCCTACAGATGGCTGCAGAAGAGGCTCAACAAATTTGGCAGCCTGATTGCTGACCCCAAGTCCATTTGCATGATCTAAGCTGCAGAGTAGGTGCACTGCACTGAAGATCTACAGTGCGAACCCCAGAGAGAGAGACATTCAGATAAAGACACCCATGTGTTTACTCAAGTGTGTGGTCTTTTTCTTTCTTTTTAGAAACCAAAAGTCACAATTAAACTCACTGCAAAAATGTGATTGTAATGTTATATTTGAGAATGGACATATCTGATTTTTCAGCCCCCAGAGAGGCGTGCATAGGTGCACAACAAATTCCCATTGTGTGTGTGCATGTGGCGAGTCTGGCTTATATTTATCCAGGCACGTGCTCAAAGGAGGGATTTGCTTGCGCACAAATCCAGACATGCCTCGTGGCTGAAAGTCAGGCTCTTACAGCCTAAATCCAGATTCCATCAAAATTCTCACTGGACATCAGTGCAACCAGCATTTGACCCTAAATGCACAGAAGTTTTGAAACAGAAAGCTACAGTTACCATAGTAAGTATATGTATATCCTATTGCATACATTTGATATAAGGCACAAAATATGTGCAATAATACTAAATATAACATATATACAATGTGGTGAGTTGATTGATATGCGGCATGTAACAGAGAGTCCAATCCTGCATTCCTTGTGCACCCAAAACTCACATTCAAATCCGTGTGGGTTGGGTGTGCAAAGAATGCAGGATTGTGCCCACAGTGGCACACCCTCCACTCTCGTCCTGAGATATTTGAGTAATCGGAGTTGCTCTGTATAAAGTACAGGAGACCAGATTCAATGAAAAAGCCAGGCTCCAAGTAAGTCAGTCATGAAATAGTTATCTGTACTGGCTTCCTCATTTGGACTTGGTAACCCTTGGAAAGTCCCTGGAATGACGTTTCCAACCTAACAATTAAAAAGGGTTTAATTATACAGAGGCTCAGAGCTCTGGGAACAAGCACCATCCACAGAGCCAGTAAACAACTGCAGAAAATAACATGTTCAAGCTGCTCTCTCTGCTGGTTGTTTCTCAATTCTGGCAAAAAACAAAACAAAAATGAATCTAGAAAGAGAAAGAAAATTAGCGGAACTAGTGTTCTAGCCTTAAATAAAGAATAAAAAAAGGAATCTGGAAGGGACCGACTCTGTGGGTGTTTGCTCTCGATTTGTTATTTTGGCTGTTCTTGGATATCGAAGGAGGGGAAAGCCAGGAAGACAAGTTTAAAGCCCAGTTCCTGAGACTGAAGCGAACAGAAGAGGAAGTGGGAACAGGGATCATTTGTTTTAAGTTTTAAATGTGCTTTTAGCTGGGCTTGCATTCTGGACTCTGCAGTGAGGGTTTCAGTTCTCCTTGGAAGTCTGGGCTACATGAGGAAGCAGAATCATCAGTACAATAGTGAGATGCATTTTAAGGAGGAGTTTATAGTTCAAGTCTCAGTCTGGATGGATTAATAACAGGGGGCCAAATCCCACAGTCTTTCCTCTGGCAACACTCTCACTCCCACTTACTTCAGTGAGAGTGTTGCCTGAGTAAGGACTGCGGGTTTTGACCCAACAAGTTTCACATTTAAGGAGCCCCAGGTTAGACGCCTTGAAACATAAGCTTGTTACAAAGAAACCTCTCCCCGCTCCTTCCATCACTATCAGTATACATAATTCTTTGTGTACTAAAATCTGGAACTGATTATTTGGTAAGAAACTTTACTCCTCCCCGCGCCCTTCAGCTTTATTATTTCAAATTGCTAAAAAGTGCCCTTTGGGGACTAGGGGAAGAGTGGAGGGCAAAGGCAGAAATTAGCAAACACCACTTTAAGGACTAAACACATATTTTAATGATTTAAATTAATATGTATGTGAGTTATTTCCTTTAGCAGAGCCTGCCAGGTTTCAATAAAAATTGGAAAAAAAGCCGTAAGACTAAGGGGGTGGGAGATGTGAATCAACTTGAAGACAGTCAGCCTGCAAAAATGCAAAGACAGCAGCAATGTTAAAAATGGATTCAATCAATTTAAATCAGAGTAGACAAATCCAAGCCAGCCCAAACTGGAAATAACTTTTTATAGTTGTGAAATGCAATGCACAGCTCAGCAGCAGCCCTTAAAGCTTAAACAAGTAAAGTCTAAAGTTTGTGTGCACTCTGATGTTTTATTTTACATAGATTAAATAAGTCCCTGTTAAAATTTGTCAGGAAGAGGAGAGTCAGAGGGATTCATACTCTAATTTTGCCTTTCTAAAGAAACGTGCTTATAATTAGGTGACCTAATTATATTGCAATGGAAAATGCACTTAACACACACATTGTTTCATAACAGATCGAGGAGTTAAAAGTGTTGTGGAATAAACATCTGAGGGCTGGAGTGGGTGACACTTACTGTAAAAAGGACGAGGAGGTGATGAAGGACAAATGGAAATATGTAGGAAAGAAATTAAGAGTTTAATATTTCCATTCAGTCTAGTCTTCCATTTCAGAACTTCAGAGGGGAAACTGATCAGCTTTTGCAAACGTGTTGCTTTCCTGATGCAAAGAGCAGATAAACAAGTTTACGGGTTGTTTTTTTAAAAGTCAGTCTGTCATGTTTCAATCCATGTGCCCCGCTCCTTTGTCATCCCGCCAAAAGAAAAAAATTAATAACAAGAGTGAAATGAAACCTAGATGGACTGAAAAACCATCTGTTACATTCAAAGAGGGGAAGGGAGGGGAGCACAGAATGCAACGGGTACTCATGCAGAAAGCGCACCCCGTGCAAACACACGAAATAGTACTCCAGCTTTCGATCAAGCAAAGAGGGGAAATCAAGAGGGCCTCGTTTTTTGTCAGTGTCACTTGCTATCTGATGGCAGAGACCATTTTAAATAAAAATCTGCCAATGTGTTGCTAAGCAGCTGAAAACTGGGTCCCTACTTTACTGGGGAAATAGATCTCCTTGGGAGAGGGGGAAACCTCCAACACATAAGCATGCAACTGGTGTCCAGCAGAAAGGAAAGAGTTTCACTCGAAAAAAGTAAACGTTACTACCTAGCTCACAGAATCAATATCCTGCAAACAAACACAAACAGCCCTTCCTCTTTAGTTTCACGGTAATTACAGCTGGGAGAAAGGAAGATGAGTCTTGCAAAGATCAGCTTTGTTTTGTTCGTCTGCTACCCCGAACCCGACCACAACTACGCATCTACTCTTGCGCGCACACCCTGCCTGCCTTTACAAAAGGCTAAAGTTGCCGTTTCTTTCCTGCACACGAGAAAGAAAGCGGGGAAACTACCTGGGGGGCGGGGGATCTGGGCACTCTTGGAGCCTGCTGCAAAGACACAGCTCCCGCCCGGGCCGTTTTGCAAAAGTTCAGTGCAAGCTGAGCTGGGGGAGGGGGGGGGGCAGTAGCCCAAAGTGGGTGCAGCAAATGATGTCACCACCCATTGCATAATTCCAGCACTCACAAAGGAGCGCGGGCCCTTCCCCCGCCTTCTAATCACAACCAAGTTGTACATGCACGTCGGGGAGGGGGAGGGGAGCTTTGAAAAACTTTCCTCCTCGTACCAGGAGCCCAGCGCAGGCTCCGAACGGGCTTTGCCCCCCTCCTTCCTCTTGAAAGTTTTCTCGGGCCCGACCGGCGGGGTGAGTCAATCGCGCTGTCAATCATCTGCCTCCTCCTCCTCCTTCCCCGGCTGGCAATGGGCCGCGAGCTCCTCCCCGGGCCGGGCTGGGAGCTTGCAAACTTTATAAATTGAGTTTAGGCAAAGCGGCGGGGGAAAGCGAGCGGCCGGCCGGAGGCAGAGCGAGGCGTGGCGGCAGAGCAGGGGGGAAGGACTCGGAGCAGGGCGCTGGAGGCTGTGCCTTACTTCCCACACTGCGATCCCTTGCGCCGGGCTAGTGCTGCTCTGCCGCCCTCCTGCCCCCCTGCGATCGCCCAACATGTCCACGGCTCTGGTGTCCCCGACCATCTTCGACCTGAGCGAAGTTCTGTGCAAGGTAAAGGGGCTCGCCTGGGCGGCGCGCTCGGGGCTGATCGGTCCCCTCTGCCCGTGTAGCTTTAGGGAATGGAGCTTTTTTTTTTTGTTCTTTAACTAAAGTTCGGTGCCTGTTTGGACTAAACTTTGTCGCCAGCCCTCCCTGGCGCTCGCCTCGTGCTGCGAGGGGAGGTTGTGTTGCCTCGATCGTAAGTCAGTTGCTGCTTGCCGTAAAATTATTCTGGTCTTCTCCCTCATTAGATGATTGTGGCTGGTTTGTTTCACCTCTTTCCTGCCCGTCGGGCTGGCTTTCCTGCCTTTCATTGCCCCTAGGAAGGACTAAGCAAACTTGCTAAATGTTTTGAGTGCCTTTCCGGGGCTGTGGTTTGTTTTGTTTTTGTTTTTTCTTTTCTTTTCTGCAAATAGTCTTCTGGAGCTCAATGAAATTGTAAAGAGAACTCGTTAATGTGGCCAAACTGTTTGTGAGTTGTTCCCTTTTTCACTGTCTCCTCTTTCTCCTCCCAAGCAGACCTCCAGGGGGGGAATTTTTTCTAATGTGTTAATCGCTGCATTTTGCGAAGATGTGTGTGTTTAACGATTTCGGGTATGAAATCCCAAGAATCCAAGTAGTTTTGTTAAACTTGTTAAGGACGTTTCCCTTCTCTCTGAGTTCTGTGCTTTTGAACTGAGATGATTCTAAAAGTATTGGAAATGTAAAACTTCCTTTTGTGTGTGTGCATATGCGTGTGTCAAAGCTACCTCTGGCTTCATAGAGCTGTTTGACATGGGGAGTTGGTAGAAGGAATCTTAACGTGTTAGAAAGCTTTTTCTTCCGAGTTGCTGCTCGGCCACTTTTAATTGCTTAAGTTTTAGGCTGCTGTAACACGCCTGGTCTTGTTGCTATGATTTTTCCAAGTTAGTTCTGCTTCTGCTCCTACAGCTGCAAATTTACTTTGGGGGCAAAACGATCTGGTGATGAGGTTCCTTTAATAACCTTTGCAGGCCAGTGTGCTGCACTCACAGCTGCTTCCATTCACTCAATGCAGTTTTACTTTTCTTATTTTCCCTCCTCCCCTTCAGATCAGCTTTGTTCCCTCCCACCCCCCGTGGATTTATCCTTTGTTTAGCAAAATTCTGTCTAAAGACACTTTTTCTTAATTTATAACAGAGCTGGTTTAAAAAGGGAAACAAAAGCAGAGTTGTCTACCCTCAATAAACTGATAGTCAAGAAAGTACTTTTCCTCCTACTCCTTAGATTTTTCCATGTTTTGAAATGATCAGTGTAGAATGATTACAAATAGAAATTCTATACTGACTCAGTTTTGCCTCTTTACTTAAGAGTTGACAATGAAGCTGCTCTACTAAAACAGGGCTAGGAGTGTCATTTTCAACGAATGTGAACAAGAGCTGTGCCTCCCCTTTAAAAAAAAATTTTTTTTAAATCTGAGCAAGTGAAGAGCTTTAAAAAAGCTCCACTTTTCCAAGTAACTGTAGCAAACCTGTGTAACTTTTCTCCCCACAAGAGCATTTTTAATATTTAAAACTGAGTTTGCAGATGAAGTAACTGGTTCCTGATCCCTTCCAGACTTTCCTTGCAGCCCAAAGGCTAATTGCAAAGGAATCCTCTTGTGGTTAGGGGTGAAGACTGGTCTGGATCAGATGAAATGCTATTGCTGTGCTGGAGGAGCAAGAGAAATGGGATTAATTTAGATCAGTAATTAGTGCATTTCTAAAAAGTCTCATGCCCCCACCCATTTGTCTCACACATACGCCCTGTCCCTCAAGCAGGACTGTCCCACATAATGCTTCTGTACTTTTCTGTAGTGCAGAAAATCTACAATCCTCAAAAGGCTTTGACAATAGTCCCTGACACTAGAGGGGTCTGTGAACAGGGTGGAATAATTCAAAAGAGGAGAGAGATGACAGGAAGTACTGGCTCTTGGGTCTGGAAGGAGTCCTGAACCTGGGGGAGATGTGGCTGTGGGACCGCAGGTGGAGCGGGGTGAGCAGTTGCTTGCGGGAGGGGAGGACTGTGTAACTCTGGAAGGAAGAATAGTGGGTTTGCCTCTTGCAGGCAGCACTAGGTGTGGGTAGGTGGGGCACCCAAGTTATTGCCTCTGGCGGGGGAGGTTATATGTATTGCAGGGTCACTGTGTGGGTAGGCTGGGCACCTGGTCATTGCCTGGGGAAATGGGTGCCCTGTAACAGGATGATTTGCTGTCCTACGAGGTGGGATATTAGAAGCAGGGTTATTTTGCAGAGAGATGGGGCTAGTGAAGATAAAGGCTAGGTTTGATATGGTGGGGCTGGATGTGGTCACCTTGTTGACTGATGAGTTGCATTGGGAATAGGCTGCAGGAGGGAGCTGGAGCAGGCTGGGTGACTAACTGTCTCTTGTTTTTCTCTCCACAGAGTAACAAGATGTTGAACTACAGCCCTTCAGGTGTTGGAGGGTGTCTGTTGGATAGGAAGGCAGTGGGCACCCCAGCTGGCGGGGGTTTCCCCAGGAGGCACTCTGTCACCTTGCCCAACTCCAAGTTTCACCAGAACCAGCTCCTAAGCAGCCTCAAGGGGGAGCCGACCCCTGTGCTGGGTCCCAGGGAAAGCCGTTTTCGGGACCGCTCCTTCTCCGAAGGTGGCGAGCGCCTGCTGCAGCAGAAGCAGCCCGGGGGACAAATCAACTCGAGCCGCTACAAGACAGAGCTGTGCCGCCCCTTCGAGGAGAACGGTGCCTGCAAATACGGTGACAAGTGCCAGTTTGCCCACGGCATCCATGAGCTGCGGAGCCTAACCCGCCACCCCAAGTACAAGACGGAGCTGTGTCGCACTTTCCACACCATCGGTTTCTGCCCTTATGGGCCTCGTTGTCACTTCATCCACAATGCTGAGGAGCGCCGTGCTGTGGCTGGGGGCCGGGACCCCACCATCGCCGACAGACCCCGCCTCCAACACAGCTTCAGCTTTGCTGGCTTCCCCAGTGTCACTGCCAATGGGCTGCTGGACAGCCCCACCTCAGTCACCCCACCACCCATGCTGAGCGCTGATGACCACCTGGGCTCGCCCACATTGCCAGATTGTGCCAGCAATCCCTTCACCTTCTCCAGCCAGGAGCTGGCCACTCTCTTTGCCCCCAGCATAGGGGTGCAGGTGACCAGTGGGGGTTCACCCACTGCTTTCCTCTTCAGGCCCATGTCTGAGTCCCCCAACATGTTTGACTCACCCCCCAGTCCTCAGGACTCCCTCTCTGATCAGGAAGGCTATCTGAGCAGCTCCAGCAGCAGCCACAGTGGCTCAGATTCACCCATCCTGGATAACTCGAGACGTCTTCCCATCTTCAGCAGACTCTCCATCTCTGATGACTAAACTGGGGTTTCCTCTTGCCCTCCTCCCACCTTTATTACAATGTTAAGCTGAATCCCCCTCCTTATTGCCCCCCAATCTAAGGGTTAGATGTTAACATAAAGGCTGTCCACTTGCCTGTAGCCAACTCACTGGCTTAGACCTTAAGTGCCAAATTACAATAAAAAGCAATAACCGTTTACAAAATTAGTGCCTTTGAACATTTTCACTGTGACTGTATTACCTCTCTGGCTGCAGAGGGCACCAGCAGCCTCCTTTAAAGCTCTGTGCACTTCCAGATGTGCAGGGAATATCCAGAACCAACTGCTCCCTCCACTGGCCACAATAATGCATTGTTCCTTCTCCCCTCCTTTCCTATTGGCCAGTTTCTGCTAGACTTAGGGCATGTGGACAGCGGTTAACATCCAACCCTTTTCCCCTTTAAAGACTAATCTTGCCTGGGGTCTGCTCAGGTCTGCAGGAAGAAAAGCTGAGGATGGACAAAGATTGTAACATGAGTGGGACTTGTGATTGGGGGAAAAAGCCAGATGGACTATGAAAGACTTGATTTTGGTGCTAAAAGTTCCCCATGTATACATGTGACATCTTTACAAACAATAAATAAAACTAGAGGGGGTGGGCAAATGGAATTCATTCCACACACGCAAGTTCCGTGTATTCCAAGTTCCAGTAGACATAGCTTTAATGGTTTTGCTCTAGAGTACATTAGATCTATCTTAGAGCACTCACGCCAAGCTTTTTATTATTTTTTTTCTGGGTTTTTAATTTTGTATAACTTTTCAGAAATTGGAGAGCAAATTTTGCTTGTCACTGCACAACAATATAAAAAAAGCTTATTTAACTTATCAAAACGTATTTATTGCCGAAACCTATGCTTTTTGTTAATTTTGTTCATATTTATCGGGATGATGAATCCATAGAATATATTCTTTTATGTTTAAATTATGATCTTCCATATTAATCTTAAGATTGTGAAGTGTCTTTTTTTCCTTTTTTCCCCCACAGTTTAATATATTATACTACAATGACATTTTTGTAACTTTACACTTTTTTGGTTATTTTATTTTAAAAAATGAAAAATTAATTTAAAAAAATGCAAAAACTGTGTTTGGATTATTTATTTTAGAATTTCCCCCCTTTTTTTGTTGGACTGCAAATTGAGTTAATGTGCTCCTTTGCCTTTTCTCTTCTTCTTCCTCCTCCTCCTCTCTCTCCCCTCCTAGGTCATACACACCTGGGCTTTAGAATGTATGTGTATAAGCTCTGTTGTGAGACAGTATGGAAGGAAGACATTTTACTTCCTTTTTTTTTTTTGATAGCTTCTTAAAGGAGACAAAAGCCTTTGGCTTAAAGTGCCTATTTGAAGACATTCCAAATGCAGTTTGTCTTTGCCTTTCTGTATTCCAAGTTTGGAGTTTTCCTTGTTGAGATGAACGGGACTGGCACAAAGAAAACAATGAATGTAATTTTTTCCCCCCTGTTACTGTTCACTACATTGCTTTTTTTCCTCTTTGTGAGTTTATTTAAAAGAATCTCTTTTGTAACGACTGTTTGCAGTTTAAATCAATAAACCCCAAGTTTTTTCAAGAAACTGACAGTGAAATTGGTTTTTCTTGCAAAAACGAGATGCTGGTTTTTTTTTAAGATAGCCACTCAAATGTAGAATACTTCCTCCTCCCAACCCACAGTCTGCACAGGGGGTTTTGATACACCATCTCTCCTTCTCGGAGATGAGAATATGCTGATCAGCTTAAACAAGCAAATGGGTGTGTAGTTCCTTGTAAGAAGATGCATGCAGTGGCTTATTCGATCAGGCTTTGTTGATCTTCATGTTTACACTGGGATCTTCCTCTTGTCTTAATTTTCAAAGTCACTCAGGCTTTTCCCACAAACTTCCTCTCCTGATATTTGTATCTGGATCTCCTGGACTGGCTTCCACTCCTGCTGTAAGGAGAGTATGAGCTATGTTTTGAACTAGACTCTGGTAAACTGAAGTTTCTGATTAAATTATTCTAATTTCTTTCAGATTTCAGGGTTTGTACATTAGTAACTGTTCTAGTTAGGCTTTTAGAGGGACTACATATTTTACAAGGTGAAAGAACACTCAACCAAAAGCAGTTGAGTCAAAATGCATAAATCTCATCCCACATCATAGCCAAACCCTCACCTGCTCCTTCAATGCAAAATTTCACTGGCGCTTCCAGGGACTGCTGAAAGTGTATTGTCTTGGCACTTTCTCCCTGGTGATGCTTACAGTGTAACTCTTGTACTCAGACTTGCTTGAGGCTCCCCTACCCATCTGAACATGTTTCAGCATCTTTCCAAGTAGTTGGGGGTGGGAAAACATACGAAACCAACAACCATCTATGCTATGTCTCTTGCCCCATCTCAAGGAAGTTCAGGAGAAAATCTTTCCAGACTTTCTGTAGAACAACATCTTCCTAACAGGCCCTGGGGTATCCTGCAGGTTCTATGCTAAACTTCCACCTGTGATATTGGAGGCCCTTTGGACCTAGCATTTCTACAGTGCAGTTTGGCAGAAACATAGGGCCAATTTAAGAGGTAAAAGTGGAGTGGGAGGTGGCTGCTAGAGAAATGGGTTACATTGGATCATATAAAAGCCATATGGAATTTTATCCAGCAGAACTTCACAACTGGTAAGCAGTACATGCTGCCCATGAGGGAAGAGCTCCAGGCACAACCACCATGCTGTTACTAATGTTTGACAAATGTCCTTCAAATGTATTGCACAGGCTGCAGCAATCTGCTTATATTTGCACATTCTCGCTTACTCAAAACTGTTCAAGCCTGAAAGACTATGGTATCTACCATAAGGTTTTTGTTTAAAAAAAATAAATGCTCTGAGTGCCAAAGGATTCTTTGGCATATTCCAGAGTGTGAGCATGGAGCTGGAAACTGCTCCCCATTCTAGAGTTCTTTGAATGAATGTGCTTTGCCCTGTTAATAATTGATGAAGGAAATAGCTGTGCTACTTGCATGTTGCTCTCTGAGGAATAATTAGGATGCTGTGCTAAAAGCAGACCTTTGCGCATAGTACTTGTGTGGTTCCCCTGGTGGTGCAGTGGCCTAGTGTGCCAGCCTTTGGAGACAGGCCACCATTTGTCTTTGGATGGTTCATTCTTTCTTTCTTGATGACACACACCTTTGCCAGTAGGTTTTTATGGCAGTGTTTTGCAATAGTTAAATAGACTAAACTTGAGCCCTGGGTGGATGAAGGAGGAAACACTCTAACCTCTCAGAACAGGCCACAATACACATTTATTTAGTATGACCTCTTTAATATTGGGAGTCTCCTGGTCTCTAACCCCAGTTACTTTGATTTAGGCCTGGCTATAGCATAGCAGCTATCTTAAGGGTGCTGCTATTCTCCTGTCAGTGGATGAAGCTCAATTATCCATATTGATTCTTCTAGATGGCAGCTGACAACTCTAAAACTTAATCATGAGATGTTGGTGATGTCATCAGATATTAGGAACATTAAATTGAGTCATCAAGTGGCTTCATTGCTCCTTTTGTGAGAAGTGCTGGAGGATAGTCTTGGGCAATTGCTCATCTGATCTAAGGGACCTTGTCCAGTATTTCCTTCTGTTGCCTCTCTTCAATTAGTATATGGGGTTGTTAAGGTGGGTAGTGAGGAAGTATGGGCAACAGTGTCTTCAGTATGCTAATAGCCCCTTCAATCTCTTCTGACTTGTTCAGTGTTCTAACGTGCAAACTGATGCATGGATTAGAGCCAGCTGCCCAAGACTCCGTACAGATAAGATGAAGAATGCTTACAGGTTGAGGGGAAACAAACTAGATGGCAGAGCTTACCTCAGCAACCCAGACTGATGGGGCTTGCCTGCTGTTCACTTCTAAGATTCTCCACTCAGGCCTCTTCATGGTTCTGCAGTCGCTACTTGAAGTTTAAGTAGTTGCTGTTCCAAAGATTGCTGCTTGTCGTCTCTGCTTGACAAGAAGATTGCATCCATTTCTTTCTGCCCCAGGCCTCACTTGTTCCCTACCTTTGTTGCGTTGAGGTTAATGTCTATAATGCTCTTGACCTTCAAACCATCTAGAAATTGCAGCTAGTTCAGAATAAAGCAGCCTGCTTGCTGAGCAGTGAAACTTCTTTCCATGATCTGCATGGGCTACCTGATGTCTGGCATGTTAGGGGCCGTTTTTGATCTGCAAAGTTCTACATGGTTTAGGCCCAACCTATTTGAGTGACTGCCTCTCCCACTCTGTGATGGGATGGCAGTTGTAATAGCTGAGGCACTCTAGCTTGTAGTTACTTGGAATAACCAAGATGGAGCTCTGAAATGCTTTCCTCTCCCCATTCCCTGGCATGTTGGCCTGACAGTCACCGAATCCAACCTCTCTGGCAAAACCTGCAAAGTGACTCACCTATTTGCCCAAACTTCTCTGGATGTGAGGCATGCAGCGTGAGGTGGGTTCTTTATGGGGGTGGGAAACAGGTCTCTCTGCTGTCTAATTTTTTGATGTGCTGGGTTTAGTCTGTTTTAAATAGATGTGAAGTGCCTGGAGTATGAAAGGGGAGTGATAAAGCAAAATACATTTAAAAACAATATCCTACAAACTCTTGTTTCTCTTCCTGCTATGATTTTGCTCTGTCAGTGTAGTTAAGAGATGGATAAAAAGAAGAAAACTGTCTCCAGCTGTGATTTAAGAACTGTGGAAGTGAAACAGGAACGTTGTTACAAGCTCCTCAAGCACCTGGACTGTCTGTACAGTGCCTACCACAGTGGAACTCTGGTCTATGAACAGGGCCCCTAGCTGCTACCACAATATACACAGAGAATGCAATGAGCTGCCCAGGCAAAGCTGTCTTAAAAAGCAGAGTGAGCATGTGCAAAAGGACATGTAGGCAGGGCTGGCTCCAGGCACCAGCTTGGCAAGGCCACTCTGGACAGGGGCGGCAGGTCCAGCTATTCGGCGGCAATTCGGCGGACAGTCCCTCACTCCCACTAGGAGCAAAGGACCTCCTGCTGAATTGCTGCCGCCAGGGCCGGCTTTAGCAAAAGCGGGGCCCGATTCCTGGGGGCATGGCTTACCGCAAGCCCCGCCCCCAGGAATCGAGCTGCGCTCTGGCCAGAGCTCCAGCCAGGATCGTGGGGCTTGGGTCTGGCCCGGAGCCGCTGAGCTGGGGGGCCGGGCCTGAGCTGAACCCAAGCCGGACCCGAGCCGAGCCAGGGGGCCGGACACGGGCCGGGCCAGGGGGCCAAGCTGGGGGGCTGGGCCAGGCCAAGGGAGCCGGGCCCAAGCCGAGCCGCAGGGGCCGGGACGGAGCCGAGCCAAGCCAAGCAGGCTGGGCCGGGGCCGGAGGTGCTCGGCCGGGGACGGACTGGGCCGCACCTCCCCGGAGCGCTTCTTATGTCCCCCTCCCACACCTCTGACTCGGCTTACCAGGTGCTGCCTGCCCACCCCTGCTGCTTTTCAGACTTCCCGTGAACCTCTGATTCGCAGGAAGCAGGGATGGGGGAGGAGCAGGGGGCGGAGCATGCAGGGGAGGGGAGGAGGGGGAAGTGAGCTGGGGGTGGGGTGGGGAGCTGTGGCACGGGCCCCTCTTAGCACGGGGCCCAATTCAGCTGAATCGGCTGAATCTGCCTAAAGCCAGCCCTGGCCGCCGCAGATCGCAATCGCGGCTTTTTTTTTTTTTTTTTTTGTGGCTGCTTGGGGCGGCCAAAACCCTGGAGCCGGCCCTGCATGTAGGAGGTTGCTGCTAGATGATGGGGCTGGGTAGAGCAAATCCATGCAACACTTGATAAACACAGGTTGGAGCAGGGATCGTGCCTTCTTATGTTCACAGAGTACTAACTAACGGTGGGTGCTACAAGCAACAATGAACTGGCTCTCCAGAAATGCCTCAAGAACTGGGGGAGTGGTGTGAGGAGGGTCCGAGGTGGGAAGAGTATCCAGAGCATTTGAGTCTGAGTCTGGAATGCTGGGGGTTGGGGAAGCTATAAAGAGAGGAGCTACAACAGTGTAAGAAGATGGGATTTCCAACATTGATGTGAAGGAGTGGTGTTGCCGAAGTGTGGGTGGGTGGACAGACAGATGTGTGAGGAGAGGGAGTCCAGAGCACAAGACGATGATGAGGTTACAAACCATGGAAGCCAATGGAAGGGCTGAGTAGAGATGAAGTTGTGCTTGGGAAGGCTCCTCGTGCCCAAAGAACCATGTCTGTTTTTGAGAGCTGCAGGAAATGGAAAGCCAGACTTGTTCAAGACAATGTGGGTCAGGGACAGGTCACAGAGGTTGAAAAATGGTCTGAGTAACAGCAGCAGCTAAAGTTATAAGCAGTGAAAAGATGAGTGAAATGAAAAGTAGATGAAAAACAACTGAGGGCCAAGAATAGAGTCTTGTTAGGACACCACAGCACAGAGATCTGGGGCCAGAGGAGGAACCTATACTGGAGCAAGTTTGGTAAGAACAGAGCCAGAATGGGAGGGGAAGTGCAGGAATCATTGCATTGATTGGGGGTCTAAGTGTAGGGGGAAGGAGTGCTCCATGATGCCAAAGGCTGCACTGAGGTAAGGGAAGGAGGAATTGAGACAGCTCCTGTCTTTCATCAAGAAATGGGAGTTCAGGTAGGCACCCTAGTAACACGAGAATCCTGTCAGCAGAGATTTGGGAATAGTGTTTCATGAACTCATGGAACTACACTTAGAACTTTGAAAAGTTCCAGTTTAATCCAGCTCATTAGAAGATGATCCTGTCCAGTGGTGTACATTGTCCTTTGTTCTGAGACTCTGTGGCTCCATGTCTGCTTTTTGCAAAGCCTGTACTTTTTTTCTAGAAAATGTCCAATTAAAAAAAGTTCTTTAAAACACCCTAAATCAATACCTGCTGTGCTATGACTAAGCCCCTCAGGCAGCACTGTAGCTAATTTATAACCTCCCCTTCTGAATGAAGGGGGGTTCTACTGGAAACAGACACATTAAGCCTAGGCAAGGGCACTGAGGAACACAATTCTGCAGTAAACCAGGGAGGAAATGGGAATGTGGGTGGGTGGCTGCCAGGTGTGACAGTTTCTTATGTTTCCTCAGGGGTAGACCAGAACTCCTGTTTGGTTAGCACAGCTTTCTGCGCTGGGTAGGGTTTATTATACTGCAAATGTTTGGAATTCTATGTCTTAATTTTCCAAAGATTTTTAATTTTGTTTTGTTATTACCATTCTCTCAGCCTCTTCTCGGTGACATGGTTTAATCAAAACTGTGCTGCTTTATGGGGATGCAAAGGATGAGCTTGGAGCCCTCATTCCTTCTGCAAATTAATCTTTTTACCGTTTTATTTTTATGTCCTCCTCCACCCACCCACCACTACCACTTGCTCAACACATGGAAGTGAAACTTCTCCATTTAACGTTCTCCAGGCTTTATAACTGTCTGGGTAGCACATGGCTGCCAGCTACACAACTGTCAGAGCCTGTAAGGTGGTGTTTCCCTCCCAGTTTCTAAATGGATGTTGGTATGTTGTAAAAAGAAGAATGGGAACCAGTGGAAACAAATTTATATTTCTCTATATTTTCAAATCCTATTGCCCCTCTTTGATGGCATCAGGGGCAAAAATGCTTTGAGACTGGAATGCCCACCGTCTTAACACTGGGCTTTCAACAGCCCACCGTCCTAGATGTGAGAGTCATGTGGAAGTTTAGCCATGTGTCTTGCCATCTCTCTGGAGTATTATCTCCTGCATGGAAAAGGAGGTCGATACAAGTGGGCAGGAGTTGTAGTAACACAGATGGATACATTATACTGCCCAGGTAGAACTAATACTTAGCACTTCTCTAGGTTTCTTTCACATGTGGATCTGGAAGCATTTCACTAAGATACTGAGCATTTCTTAAGGTAGGCAAATATCACTGTACCTATTTCATAGATGGGGAAACTCAACTACAAAGCAGTTAAATCAAGTGACTTGATGAAAGTTCCACAGTCTGTCAGCAGAAGAGCTAGGAAAAGAATTTAGGACTTCTGACTTCTACCTTTCTGTTTTAATCTTTAGATCACAGCTAATATTTCATGAACAGATGCCAATGTTGATTCACAGGTCAAGGATGTGGAATGCAAGAAATAGAAATGCCAGTACTGCTTAGGTCTGTAGTCACAGGCCCTGAAAGAGAGACTAGAGTACATGGAATAAAAGCAAGCAAAGTTATTTTTAAATGCTTTTGATATATGTGCTTTTAAGGAATTTCTTGGAAGATATGCTTGGAAGACATCAGCATTTACCCTCCTATTGACTGGGGAGAGTGAGACTCCACTGCAGTCCCAGCTTTCAGTTAAGGAGGCTATACGAATCCTGGTTTCGGCATGACTGCAGTCATGTGACCATGGAATGTCATGTTCATATGCAACAATGGAGTAGTCATGTCATTTAAGAAGTGCAGTAGTTCTCTGAAAAATTACTGTAAAAAACAGTACAAGAAGTTTCCATTCTCATTTTCTCTCATCACCTCCAGATGTGGTGATATTCAGGTTGCAAATCAAGCTTTTTTTTCTGCCAGCCCTAAAAATTCATCCTGGATCTAAAAGTAAAGACTGACTCCAACTTGCTCCCTCTTACCTATGCTAGCCCAGCATGTCTAACAGCAGTAGAAAAACAGTAAAAACTTTTTTTCACTAAGTTCGGCCAATAGTCAGCTGAGCACACACAGGGAACAGATCTGTCGAACGAGATATCTGCCATTGTTACAGTCACTTTTCTGACAATAACAGCACTTTAAGGTGGGTGTGAACAGCTGGAAAAATTGTCTTTTTAAAAATCAAAGAAACAATTTGTGATCACTTTAAAACAGGCAGTTGGAGGAGTGAACCTAGTGATGGAAATGGGAGGCAGGAGGCCTGCTGGGTTATCATATCATTAGGGTTGGCAAGGACTTCTAGTGAGTCATCTAGACCATCCCTCTGACTACAGCAGGATTGATTTCATTATCCCTAAACCACCTCGGATTCAGATAGCTGTCTAGAGTTAATCTTGAATGCTTCCACTGCTGACAAGCTCACAGAATTCCCTCAGCGGCGTGTTCCATTGCTCAAACTGTCCTAATGTTTACATATTTATCCTAATATTTACCTTAAACTACAGCAGGATAAATTCAAGTCCATTTATTTCTTGCCCTGTCCTTTTTGGCTAATCAAAATAGAACACCCCCTCTTGATAACATCTCTTTACATCCCTAACCCGGGTTGAGAAGAGCAGAATAACTGCCAAGATGGAGATAGACACTATCTTTCTACAATACAACCAGATACAGCATTTAACCTTTTTCACAGCATCACATTGCTGACTTTTCTTCAGTTTGTCATCTCCTGAGGCCCGTGACACTTCTCTGTAGCACTCCTGCCTAGCCATATCGTGTTTGTGTGAGGATTATTCCTTTACTGAATTTCATTTCTCTTTCCACTCTATTAAGAGCCGGCTCTGATTGTACTACTGTCCTTCAAAGTATTTGGAAGCCTTCAAGCAGCCCACTGGCTGAAGGTTTGGATAATGTACTGTGGCAGTGGATAATACTTGATGCTTCAGTGTAAGTTGCACCCCTGAGCCCCATAGCACCTGGTCACTTGTACAATCCTCCTCCTGAAGGAAAAAAAATACTTCTTGTCTCTGGGAAGCTTAAACCCTGAACATAAGAGCCAGTTTAGTCCCTCTTACCATGAATTGCATAGTTATAACTGTTCATAATGGTCATAAAATTATCCCGCCTTTTAAAAAATTCACCCATAGTATTGGACTTGTGACCTTCCCTATCAGCTCAGTTCCAAAGGGTGACTATACACTATGTAAAGACATAGTACCTTTTGTTTGCTCTGAGTGTACTGCCCTTTAGATTTATCGACCGACCCTTTTGGTCTCATATTATTGGCTAGAGTAAGACACAGGGATGTTTCACTTTTCGCTGTGTCCTTCATAATTTTGAATACGCCAATCAAGTCTCCTTTGCCATTTCACCTTTTCATCCCAAATAATCCTAGTTTATATAATCTCTCGTCAAATGGCAATCCCACCTAGAACTCTAACAACTTTATTGCTCTTCTATGGATATTTTTTAACCTCTTCTACACCCTCCTCAAAGTGAAGCAACCAAAATTAAACACACATAGTTCCAAAAGAGTTCAACATAACTGTCAGAACATTTTAAATCACTTTCAATGCAGCCAGGAGTACCATCTAATTTTTTAGCAGCTTCTCTGCACTGGACAGGCTGCTTCATTCAACTATTCATGAAGCTCAAGATTTTCAAACCTGAGTTATTAAAATTAGACTCCTAAATTCAAATTTAGGTTCACAGGAATTGCTATACTAGGTCAGACCCACAGTCCATCTAGTTCAGAATCCTGTCTCTGACCGTGGCCAGATAGCAACTGTACATAGATTTGTAAATAATGTTTATACTTCATAGCTTTTATATTAGTATAGTTTAGTTAGTATAGCTTGTTTTTCCCCATCCTGGGGACTCCCTACCTGTAGTCTGGGATTGTGCCCAGAGTCCCAAGGTTCAAGAATCATAGGTCCTGCCTTTGCTCCTTCTCCGTGAGTGATGATCACCAACACTGCATCTACTGCTGGGGTGAGATGCATATCTCTGCAAAGTGAAGTATTTGTTGCTCATTTCTATCAAAAACTGACAACGCTCATGAGCTTTGTCTAAGGAAACACCTTATGCTGAAAGCTATGAGGCCCTACTCCAATTTGGGCCAGGCAGACCCTCTTGTACATTGGGCCTCAACAGATGAGTGGCGCGTCTCCGAGCATGTGCTTAGGAACAGAGACTGCAGCTCCTAAACCTAAGGACTCTTCCTCCAGGGCTTCCTATGAGAGTAGAGTCCACTCTCATGGTCACAAGGCCAGATCCCTGTTCAGGACTGTCTACAAGAGAGGCAATCCCTACCGCTCATCCCTACAGCCCATCAAGGTTGGGTAAGTTCTCGCACAGGAATTCTAACAGGCCAGCACCGCTGGAAACCCTCAGGCTGTAGGATAAAGTGTGCAAGAAGAAAGATCCACTGGTTCCATTGGTGACTCCAGTTCCGAAACACAAGGACTGTTATCCACTGGTTCTGTCTAGGAGTGTGGGTCTGGAATCACCAGCTCACTCATCCAAGGACTGCACTAGCCCCCAAGAAACATTGGTTACGACCATCAAAACCCTCTGAACATCAGGATATATGGAGACATATACAACAGCACAGGGTATTTTCCTCCCTTACCCACAGTCTCCTACCTTGTATGGCCCGGCCCTCCTGCAGGCAATTACACTGGAGGTCAATACTACTTCAGTGTCTCAGGAACCATCTCATCTCTAACTGTCGAGCAGGAGTGATCCAGTACCAAAGGCCCCACCATTGGAAGGGGAACAGTTTTCGGACTCGGACTAGTCAGATGTTCTGGCCACTCCTCCATCTCTTCAGAGAGAGCTGAGCCCTGACAGGCAGTCGAGGAGATCGGGACGCTACCATCTGGATGCAGGTGGAGAGTCCGGGGCTCCCCACAGTGGCCTGGGCTCGCTGGGTGGCTCTTACCACTGCCTGGCTCTGGCTTCTGGCCTGGCTGGGGGCAGGGCCTCGGGGGGAACAGGAGGAGCAGGGGTGGGGCCATTGAGAGGGGCTGGGCCTCGTGGCAAGGGGGAACTAAAGCCCACCTCAGCCCAAGGGCCGGCTCCAGGCACCAGCTTGGCAAGCAGGTGCTTGGGGCGGCCACTCCAGAGAGGGGCGGCAGGTCCAACTATTCGGCGTCAATTCGGTGGACGGTCCCTCACTCCCGCTCGGAGCGAAGGACCTTCTGCCGAATTGCCACTTCAGATTGTGATCACGGCTTTTTTTTTTTTTTTTGGCTGCTAGGGGCGGCCAAAACACTGGAGCCGGCCCTGCTCAGCCACCACCAAGAAGAGGCTGGTGCAGCCAGCCGGGGCTGCTGGTGCCGCTTCACGCCTGCCCAAGACATGCAGTTGGGGGGAGCAACGTGACCTCCCTGCCCCCCAAACTATGCCCATGTTAAAAAGTGGATAGGCATGCACCCCCGCCCCCAGCTCATGGATATTTTGCAACCTGCAGCCCCAAGGAAGGTGGTGCTTCCAGTTAATAAACCCATCATGCTGGATAGATTGACATATTTCAGCATCCTGTGCCCCACACCTAAAAGAGCAGAGAGATGCTATTTTGTCCCTACCAAGAGGGAGCTGAATTTCTTTATCTCCAACCCCATCCCCAACTCTCTGGTGGTACAGGCAGCTACGGAGAGGGCTAGGTCACAACATCAAGGGACCATCCCACTGTCAAGGGCTCAAAGAGGTTGGACCTCCTGGGGAGAAAGGTCTTTTCTTCTACAGGCCTGCAATTCCGTGTCACTATCAGGCCCTGTTAGCGAAATATGATTTTAACAACTATTCCAGGTTGGCAGACTTTAAGGACAAATTTCCCTCTGAGGACAGAGCCCAATATCAGTCCTTCATAGGAGAGGGCAAGTTAGTGGCAAGAATGGCCCTCCAGGCTGCAGTGTCTGCAGCAAATATGGCATCCAGAGGCCTGGCCACTGGTATAGTCATGAGGAGGGATTCTTGGTTATGGTCTTCACATTTCCCCAGAGAGGTCCAGAATACCATATAGTCAAATCTCTTCAATGAGAAAATGGATGGGTCCCTACACTCATTAAAGGACTTTAGATCGACTCTACACTCTCTGGAGATTTATACTATGGGTCTGAAGAGAGAACACCAGAGACAAGCCAATAGACCAAGGCCACCCTGTCCTCGAGTGTTCTACCCCCAGCATCCAGCCACGCCTCCCCAGAAATGTCAGAGGGCCAGAGGCCTTGATTCTTGGCCCCTTCTACCACCATGACCTCTACTCATTCCCAGCCACCTGCAAAGGGCTGTTTTTGCCTCTCATTTTAGATCCGCCTTCTACCACAGATGCCACCACCTCTTCCCCCATTATATTCAGAGACCATCCCGCAGTCTTCACCCACAATTGGGACTTGATCATGACAGACAGTTGGGTCTTGGATATTATCCATCAAGAATACTCCATGCAGTTCTTCTCCCTTCCCCCTTCAGGGACCACTCTCACAAGGTGAGTCTTCATCAAGAGGTGGACTCCTTCCTACAACAAGTGGCAGTAGAGCACATCTCACCTCAGTATCAAAGGTGGGGGTTCTAGTCCCAGTATTTCCTAGTCCTCCAAAAAGATGGAGGATGGCTACCCATTCTGGACCTTCAACAACTAACCATCTTTATTTGAAAGTCGAAATTCAGGCTGCTTACATTAGCATCGATAATTCCCTCCCTATGGGAGGAGATGTGGTTTGTGGCTCATGAAGGATGCATACTTTCATGTAAACATACCTCTTTCCCACAGAAGGTTTCTGCACTTATGGTGGGCCAAGAATATTTTAGTTCAGAGTCCTTCCCTTTGGGCTAGCAACAGCACCCAGAGTGTTTACAAAACTTTTCTCTGTGGTGCCAGCCCAAATGAGATATCAGAGTTACACAGATTTCCCATATCTGGACAATTGGCTTTCAGTAGGTCACTCATGCCAAGAGTGGTGATGGATTTTCTGCTCCATCTTCTAGCAACTCTGGACATCTGCCTAAACAAAGAAAAGTTTATTTTATCACCCACACAGAAAATAAACTTAATCGGCGTGACACTGGACTCTGTTTCCGTGAAAGCTTTCCTTCCCACAGAAAGATTTCAGTTAATGAGCAGCCTAATAGCCCGGACTACTTGCAGACCAAGAACTACAGTCAGAATGTGTCTTTTAGACCAATGGCTGTGTGCACTTGTGAGATGCTGTTTGCCAAGCTTATTTATGATGTCTGCAGGCCTTCCTCTGGTCTGTCTACACTCCAAAGACCACATCAAGTTCAGCGTGTCTGTTCCCACCAGAGTCATCGCCTCTCTTGCCTGGTGGTTCAACCTGGAGAGCGTGAGAGTGGGTGTTCCCTTCAACACTCCTATCCCCACTGCCATCATCACTTCCCTTCTGGGTTGGGGTGCTCACCTGAACAACCACACTGCACGAGGCACATGGACACCACGAGAGGCAGGTTGCACATCAATATAGTAGAACTGAGAGCAGTTCCACCTGGCTTGCAGAGCCATTCTCCTACTTATACATTTACACCATATCAGAGTGATGTCAGACAACATTACCACAGTCTTTTACATAAACAAACAGGGGAGAGCAAGATCTCTTCCCCTTTGTCTCGAAGCAGTCATGCTTTGGAACTGGTGCATCCAGAACCACATCACTATCCAACCTCCCAGGTGCTCAGTACTCGTTAGCAGACAACCTGAGCAGGCACTTCTTTGTGGACCACAAATAGGAGGTTCGGTTCACAACTCTGTTCTGAGAGAAATATTCACTCGGTGTACACCTCAATGAGAACTCTTTGCATCCCAAATGAACAGAAAACTTCACCTGTACTGCTCCAGAGGAGCTATGGGCTATGGCTCCCAGGGCAATGTTCTCCTGTTGTCATGGATAAATGATCTCAGATATGTCTTTCCTTCCACTCCTCTGCTACCATGACAGAAAGATCTGTCATGCCAGGGCCAGAGTCATTCTCCTAGCACTCAGTTGGTCCACACACTTTTGGATACCAAAGCTCCTGAAAATTTCAGCCTACCCAATTAGAATCCACTCCTTCTCAGACCTCCTAACTCAGGAGGGGGGCAGAATCAGATAACCCAATCCAGACTCACTCCATCTCATGGCCTGGTGTTTGGATGAGCATTGGAAGTAGAGCACTCCTGTTTGGCACCTATTCAGGCTATCCTTACCCAAAGTATTCAACTGAGACTTGCTACCTAGCTAAATGTAGATGTTTCTCTACCTAGGTGCAGCATAATCAACCTTCTTCAGGGACTGCAGCTATTTCAGTTGTTTTAGATTATCTCCTGTCTCTAAAAAACTCACATCTTTCCAATAGCTCACTGTGGGTCCATCTTGCAGTGATTAGTACCTCCGTCCCTCTGGTAGACATATGTTCTGTTTTCACCCATCCAACTACAGTAAGATTCATAAGGGGCCTAGTCAAGACCTTTACACCAGTGGACAAACCTACACCTCAATGGGACCTCAATCTCATCCTGTCAACACTCACCAGACCACCATTGGAACAATTGGTGACAGGCTGCATGTCCCACCTGTCCATGAAAGTTGCAATCACTTCAGCCAGGAAAGTGAGAGAGTTGCGAGCCCCCATAGCAGATGCTCCTTATATGTTTTTTCACAGGGAAAAGGTGTCATTTTGCCTCCATTCTGAGTTCCTCCCCAAAGTTATTTCTGAATTCCATTTCAACCAAAATATCCATTTACCTGTCCTTTTCCCGAAACCCCATGCTTCTGCCAAAGAAAAAATACTTCATTTCCTCGATGTCAGATGTGCCCTGGTGTTTTACCTGCAAAGGGCCAAACCTATCAGAAAATCACCAAGACTTTTTCTCGCCATAACAGAAAGATCACAAGATCAAGCAATATCCTCTTAGAGAATCTCTTAGTGGTTTTCTGGGTGCATCACTGAGATTAGCACACTGACCTTCTCCTGATGGAGTCAGGGCACACTCCATGAGGCCACAAGCTGCCTATAAAGCATCCCTACAGGACATTCCAATACTAGACACATGCAGAGCAACCACCTGGAGCTCCAGCCTCATGTTCACTAGATTCACTAGTGAACTTGCTAGTTCAGGCCTCTGCTGTGGATGCAGCAGTGGGAACTGCAGTACTGCAAGAATCTTTGCTGCTGGCTTCCTCGCACCCTGCTCCAGTCTGAGCACTGCTTGTCAGTCACCTACGTGTGGAATACACATAAGGACCAGCACTTGAAGAAGAAATGGAAGTTACTTTGAGATGTGTGGTCCCTATCTGTATTCCACTACCTGCTCTCTGTCCCCTCTGCTTCGATCATATTGGAGTCACAATATGGAAAGGTGTCAGTGCACACTGCCTCTTATTCCTTAGGTCGGGAGCGCGAGGTGATCTACTGCACTTTGCGGGCCAATGGACACTGCTTGTTAGAATTTCTGGACTCAGGCACATACCATGCATGCTTGCCCATGTGTGGAATACACATAGAGACCACACATCTCGAAGAACCTTCAGTTACTGGTAAATAACCTCCATTTCAGAGGCCACTGGCATTCTTACCAATGTTCATTATCTTACATTTCTTCAAGTTAAATGCATTCGGCTGTTGTGCTGCCCAATTTTCCAAAGTGTTTAAATCTTTGCAGAATGCCTCACAAGCCTCCATCATCTACCACCCTAACTTAAAATGTGCTCTGAAAAGTGACTCTGTAAACAGGGCATCTTGAGAGTCTAGGTTTGTCTCTCAATCGCTACAGATCAGCTCTGTGTAGTTTACAAGTAAAATGGCTTTTTCTAACCATCAGTCCAGCAAACTCAACCTGGAATCTGAAAGTTGAGCTGGATTTTTTTATGAATCCTGCCTCACTAATAATAAAAATTCCGCAGTCAGGACCCAGCTAAAAATTCTGTTGACAGAGGCAAAATGAGACTCTTGAGCTAGCCAGAGTAAAAAAAGTAAAATCTTATTTTGTTGTTACTAAAAATAGCAGCTATGACTCTGACTACCCATAAGGAGCAGATGTGTTGAATAAAAGGTGTCAGCCAACTAGGATGAAGGTGGTCTAGCATAGTGGGCCAGAGCAGGCATCAGAACCAAGGACTAGAGCTAGAGTCAGTAGTCAGAAGCTGGAGTCATTGGTCAAGTTGGAGGGCAGGAACTGGAGTGAGCAGTGTATCAGGCAGGGAGAGTTCAAGGCAGGGGCAGGACAGAGGCAAGGCTCGGGGCAGGCCAGGAGTAGCAGGAACAAGGTAGCTCGGGGTGAACATGAGCATTGAGCAGCCAGCAAGATCCTGCTGCTGCTGACTTAAGCGCTGGCGTGCTGGCCCCTCCAGCCAATTAGGTGGCATGGCTAATCAGGCAGCCTGCTGTTGGCCAGCTGTACTAATGAAGCTGCCTGGAGATTAGCTCTGCTGCAGGCCCTGATTCCTGACAGAGTGGAACCACACTTTAATATTACCAGCAACTTGCACCCACTGTCTGCCTCTTCCTCCATATGTAAAATAATATTGATCTTTATACCAGTCCCTGGGACATCCACTGACAGCTTTTGACTCTGAGGAGTAGCTGTTAACTCTGTTTACTATTAGTTAACTGGCCTTTAATGCATGAAAAACTTTGCCCCTTGACCTGTGATTATTTATTTTCTGTTATAGTAGTTTATAAGAGACCTTTTTCAAAACGTGTTTGAAAATTCATGGGACCACAGTCTGTTTATTGGGTCACCCTTATCTGCTCTTTCAGTGGCCTTTCTAATGCAGACTATGGCTGTATTCTCACATGCAAAATGATTAGCAATTGAAACCACTTGGTGTGATAGAACTTTAACCCAGCACCCCAGAAGGGGTTAAGGTGAGAACATGGAAAGTGAGGGACAGAAATGAGTGCAGGCAGCATGTGGGCCCAAGCACAAAGTGTGTGTCGTGCTTGCTCTGTGGTAGCTCAGCTGACAGGAAGTTGCAGACATCTGCTGAAGAGAGAAAGCCCCCACCCCCCACCCCTGATCAGCAAGTTCTGCAGGAGGCAGAATAGAGACGATTCAGTTTAGTTATCTTATTATAGAGACTGCTTAGGAGGAGTGGGAGGAACAAATAGTGTCCATTTTCTGAAGCTAATTTAAATCACCATTGTCAATCGCAGAGCAAGCCACGATGGATCCATCTCTGGGTGCGCCAAAGTCTGGCCACATCTGCTTAGGATTTCACAAACAGAGAACAGACCCTGCGTTAAAGCTGGGAGAATATGCTGAGGTAATGTATTCCTGGGCTACTGCCCTAAACTTCCTGGGCTACTGCCCTAAACTTCCACAGCAAACTACTGGCAAACAATAATCAGACAAAAAGAACAGGAGTTCTTGTGGCACCTTAGAGACTAACAAATTTATTAGAGCATAAGCTTTCGTGGACTACAGCCCACTTCTTCGGAAGTGGGCTGTAGTCCACGAAAGCTTATGCTCTAATAAATTTGTTAGTCTCTAAGGTGCCACAAGTACTCCTGTTCTTTTTGCGGATACAGACTAACACGGCTGCTACTCTGAAAATAATCAGACACTCACTCTCTTTTCCTAATAGTGTTTTTATTTCCCCTGCTTCTCTCCTATCCTCCAATGTACCTAGCAGGTATTCTCAGCCCAAGAAAGGACAAAATCTATTATCATCTCTGCTCCTGTTAATCCATCTCCATTAGCTGTTCTCATTCTTACTGTAGGGCAAAGACCTTTCCTGTCCATCCACCCACGTTGTCCAGTCTCAGCTCACTGCAGGCCCTTCAACACTGTTCTCTTGTTCATCCATCTATAGCAGCTATTTGTAGCCCTGCTGCTGGGACAGGTCTCTCCATCATTGCTTCTGCCCATTCATCCATCTCCACCATTCTCAGCCCCACTGCAGAGCAAAAGCCGGTTTGGGGGTGTTGCTCTTCCTGCCCATCCAGTTGAAGGGTTTTTCTGGAATTTCAGCAGCTTGGACAATGCTAGTTGGGCTGGGTGCAACATTTAGATAACTGTGTCTTTGCTCACCATCACCATGGTTAAGGCTGCTAGGGACAAATGTTCCTATTGGCATCACACATGGGTCCTTTGTCAGAATTGCTGCCACAAACTGTATGACTCTAAAGTGGTGTCCAGCGTCTGAGTGGCCTCCTTTTCCTGCCCTCACTCCTCAAAATAACAGCTTCCTGGGGGAAGAGACTGAGTGGTGTGCTATACCAAAAGATTTCTCCTGTATCCCTCTGGTTCCTCCTCAGACACTACGTGGATTTATACTTTTGGAACCAAATCTTGCCTAGAGACTAAGCCCAAGGCCCTTGCCTGGTGTGCCTGTAGGTACCACCGCTGCTAGCATTCGAGGTATGTGTGCATTTCTTGTGGCAGGAATACCCAGCCTTTGGGTAGTAGAGGATGCACATCAAGCTCTTTTATCTCATAACATGCCTGCTGATCACCTAGCTCAGATGCACATGCAGTAGTGGAGTTTGGATCCTGTCCTTCATTTTCATCTGGGCCTCAATACTAAACATGGCTATTTCAGTTAACCCACCCTATCATTCCTTCTTCTTCTTAACTGGCCCAATTCACTCTGCCCATCAACCCCAGATCATGGCCACCCGAGCCAACTCTCCCCCATAAAAGCACACAGATTAACAAAATTTTCCAAGAAAACTGTACATGGAACTTTTAATTTCTTAGGGCCAAATGCTGCAATTCTCAGCTGTAAGCTGGAAATGCTGTAGGACAATAAAATGTCTTTTGACATGTCTATAGACAGCATCAGACACACCAGTGATGCTGTAATAGTCAGTTACAGATAAATCGCATTAAGTTGGAGCTAAGGTAGTGATCACGTATCAATAACTTAAGGCTAAAAAAAAAAATTACAAGAATGTTGTAGTCATCACTCATCCGCAAAGAAACAAACAAACAGCTTTAATAAACTCCAAACATTAGAAATCCAGGAAACTCAGAGTCAGGATTGAATTTAAAAGAATGTCAAACATGGATGCATGGAAATACATAGTTTAGGTCCCGGTACCCCTTAATTCTGCACCTGACTGATGGCAGCCTCTGCCCTTGCCTTCTATGTTCCTTCTATACCTAGGGGCTGATCTTACGCATGTGAGTTTGCAGGATCAGGCATTGTACGATGTGTTATTTTTTAATCAATTACCTGTTCTAATTTCAAAGACTAAGGTTGAGGTCATCGTGTTTGGAAAAGTCACTGTATTGCCTATCCCACTTCCCTTCTTCAATTTTCTCACAAGGTCTCTAAGAAGCATGTAGTCTTAGGCGAAATCTACATTTGGAGAGGACATTGCACTTGTACAGCTTGTACTGACAGGCATATGAGACACTAATTGTAAGCGTGAAGTTTTGTCACCACATTAACCTTTGCTCTTTTCATGTAAGTGGAATAATTCCCTAGCTGGGCCTAGCAGGTTCGTACATATAAACACATTAGCACTATATTTACTGATAGTTGTTTAACTGTTGTCACATGGAGCCTTAATGAAGAATGGGCAATAGTACAAATTCTTTTTTTTTTTTTCCTATACCCAGCAAATAAAAAGGCCAGAGTTGGCACAATCACTGAATATGTAGGAGTTAGGAATTCTGGTATTTGTGGTCACTCATTAGATCAGACTTTGTTATGAAAGGATAAGGGTCTCAGGGTTTGTGGGCCCGATTCTCTCCTGTGTCTGAACTCCATTCGGCACAGTGAAGCGGGGGGGGGGGGGGGGGAGAGGCATCAAAATGCAAAATGTAAACAAACACTATGAAGGGCAAAAAGTAAATTGGGGTCTAAAATTATTATATTTATTATTATTTATTTATTTGTATTATTGTAGTGCCTAGGAGCCCTAGTCATGGATTGGGACCCCATTGTGCTAGGTGCTGTACAAATACAGAAAACAAAATTACCTTCCCTGCTTCAAAACACTTACAATCTAAGTCAGTGGTCCCCAAACTGTGGGGCATGCCCCACTAAGGGGGCCCGGAGGAACGTTCAGGGAGGCAGGGAGGAGGGAGTGCCACCCTGCCCCACTCTGGCCCCAGCTCTGCTCTGGCCCCAGCCTCAGCCTCGGCTGCGGCTCCACTCCTGGCCCCAGCCCCACCCCCAGCTGTGGCCCCAGACTTGGTCCCTGGCTCCCAGCTCGGTTGTGGCTCCAAACCCAGCCACGGCCATGGCTGCTGGCCCCAGCTGTGGCCTGACCATGGCTCCACTCCCAGTCCCGGCCCCAGAACTGCCCCCAGCCTTGGCCCCTGGTTTCTGACCCAGCCATGGCTCTGGTCCCAGCCTCAGCCCCCTATCCACCCCCAACCCCGGAGCCATGGCCCCACTCCAGTCCTGGCTCCTGATCATGGCTCCCGGGGGTAGGAGGATGAGGCCAAGGGAAAGGGGAGACCACTGATTTAAGTAGAAACATTATGTCTTACCTATCAAAGGTGTTGTTTATTAGTAAAGGAGGTAAGAGCATTTTAGAAGAAAGATTTTGAGCTGAAGTGTCCCTTTAAAATTGTACTTTTATTAGCAGTTCTTTACTTTTTCACTGTCAGATGGATCACTACATCTTGAACACGGAGGGCCAGATTCTCCACTCCAGTGGCATGAAGAGGCCAGAAAGCACAGTGTAATCCCTGGCAGGGGAGAATCCCTGAGTGGCATGTAGCTACCATAGCCCTCTCCTATGCTACCTTCCCCCAGTCCCTAGTGTAGGGGATATGGTGAGGCAGAAGGGATTGGCTAGAGTGCCACTGTACTCCAGTGATTTCCCAAGTAGGGCACTGGCCCAATGGGGCCACAGCCAGCTGCCAAAGCGTACAGCAGCCCCAAGATTGCTCTAAAGTACTCGGGGGATGGGGATGGTGTAGAACCAGCCTTATGATTAGGGACCCACAAATGATTCTTCCCTCAGCTTCTTCAGGTGCTTACAGGGAGGTGAGAATTGGGCCACTAGAACCCAATCCAGCTCCCAGTAAAATCAATGTTACAATTCCTATTTAATTCAGCTGTGCAGAATTGGGCCTTGAGTTACTGTTATCATTCATCTCTGCTGAAGAAATAAAACATAATATTCACTATTAAGTCCAAAACAGGAGTACTGTAATGAGTTGCAAGTCAAGACTGAGGAGCAGAGCTATGTGAAAGCCTGGGGACTTGAATAGCAATTGGTGCTGCAGGCTGGGCCTGAGAAGCTGTGGTGGCGTTGTATGTATGCCCAGTTTTGACTAAAAAATGGTACTTCAGGAGTGATGTAACGTGGCAGGGGGTGTCTTAGTGCTTGAAAACCAGGGGGTGCTCCATATCAGCTCTGAGTGCCTTTGGGCTGGGCTGTACAGACATGTGCAAGCCAAATATCATGGGTGCCACAGAATTTAAATAGCAGAAGGTGCTGCGGACTTTTATTGTGGTACACCAGCAGAGTTGTCGGGGGAACCTTGCGACACTATAGCTAGCACTAGACAGTTGTACCAGTCCCCGGTTTCATCCACTGGGTAGAATACTAGAGAAGAAGAGGAAAGAGAGACAGCAAGTGAGAGTAGGAAAAGAGACAGAAAAAGACCTCCAAACATATTTTGGTGAAAGGGCTGGATTTTGAAACACTTGTGATCATGTCTGGCCTTTAAACTAGTCAGTAATCTTTCATGTGTGCTAAATGCGTCAGAGAATGTCACTGCAATACCTGTGAAATATAGCTAGCCTCAGCAAAGGTACTGTATCAGAAACTCAATATTTCCTTGGCCACTTCATACACAGGGCCGGCTCTAATTTTTTTGCCGCCCCAAGCAAAAAAAAAAAAAAAAAAAAAAAAAAGGGCAGCGCCGCTCCGCCAAAACAACCCCCTCCAAAGTACCGCCCTGCCCCACCGAAACAACCCCCCTGAGCGCCACCCTGCCCCACCGAAACAACCCCCCTGAGCGCCACCCTGCCCCGCCAAAACAACCCCCCCCAGCGCCACGCCGCCAAAACAACCCCACCCCGGAGCGCTGCCCTGCCTCGCCGAAACAACTTCCCCCGAGCGCCGCCCTGCCCTGCTGAAACAACCCCTCCCCCCCAGCGCTGCCCTGCCCCGGCGCAACAACCCCCCCCCCCGAGCGCTGCCCTGCCCCGCCGAAACAACCCCCCCGAGTGCCGCCCTGCCCTGCCGAAACACTCCCCCCAACACTGCGCCGCCGAAACAACCCCCCTGAGCGCCGCCCTGCCCTGCTGAAACAAACAAACAAAAAAAACCTCGAGCGCCGCCCTGCCGAACCAAAACAAAAAAACCCGACTGCCGCTCTGCCACCCGAAGATTGGTCGCCCCTTACAAGGTGTCGCCCCAAGCATGTGCTTGGTCGGCTGGTGCCTGGAGCCGGCCCTGTTCATACATGATAATATGGTTAAACCCCTATGCCTGGCCATAACACACATCTTATCAGCCCTAGCTGATGAGAACAGCAGCCATCAAGAGACCAAACTGACATCATCCATAAATTCCCTAGTTTAGGGTAGAGCCTGAAGTATCTTCCTATGCCAGCAGCCATGCCTGACTGGGTTGAACGGGCTGTACTGAACTTTCAGGCAATTTGCTAGAGGAGGAGAAATAATAAGAATTAGCCAAGGTGGCTTTTTTTGTTTCCTATGTTTTCTGCCATTTGGCAAATGACCACAGAGCAGGTGGAGGTGGCTTGAGTCCTTTCCAATTAAAAAAGGTCTGATTTCTTTATAGCTGCATAGAGAAAAACTCTTGTTTTACTTGGCTGAAGGAGGGGAGAAAAAGTACTGCTTGAGATTTGACAAAATGCTCAGATCCAAAATTCCCCCAAGTTCACAGGGTCTGGGTTCTGGGGTTTAGGTTCAAAGACAGAAGCTAGTTGCCAAATACAGCTCTGGATCCAAATCCCAACTTCCCAAGGTTAGGTATGGATGGTTGGGACGGTAGGGGAGTTAGTTAGTTCAGGGTCATTTCTAACTGCAAGGCACAGAAGTCCTTGTCAATCAGTGTGTTTAACTGCAGTATTGGTTCCTGTGGACAAACCTAGCAGCTGGCTCTGGCTGGTTTTGTCTAATTTAATCTGGGGTGAATTTTAGGGCTCAGGGAAATGAGAAACTGGATACAGCAATAAAGAGTGCAGGCCTTTGGTGTACGAGGTTCTCCAGATAGTTCTGTGACTTGCTCTTCTTATCATAGGCTCCCCAAAATAGCTTTGCTATGATGCATTTCAGTCTAGACATGCAACACCCCAACTATTCTAGTCCTGGATATTCTCTGGAAAGAGACTGCCAGTCATGTTATGTTGTGTTGCAGTTTTGTGACTGAGACAAAAGGACACCATATTAGATCCAATTCATTTTTACTTGTGCTCTACCTGCTTAAGCTTCTGAAGGCTTCCATAAAACTAATAATACTGTTAAAAAAATAATTGATTAAAAAATACTTAAGTAGAATTTGAAAGTTCAAGGCAAACATTAATATGGAGATACAGTCCAACTTTTGCGCTGAACATACTCATTAATCAGGCTATAGAGAGAGGATAATTAAGCACAGAAATGCATTTTAATTGACCTTTTACAAATATTTTCCCCCTCTGTGAAATCTTCTTGATTCTTTCTGTTCACCAAAGAGATACCCAGAATGCATCATTCTGTGCCAGATCACAAATATCATAGGCTGCAATGAGACTTTTGGGAATTGTGATATTGCAGTCTGGGATCGCTTCAGGGAGCCAGCAAGAACAAAGAGGATTCCCCCAGATGGAAAAATAATTTTTGAAAGGTGGATTAAAACTGATTGCTATGTTGAATGCCCTTCACTCCCCATCCCCAACCTAATCTGGTCCCTTGGGACATTCAGCACAAAAATCTGCATTTAAATCAATTTTAATCATTGCACTTCACCTTGGAATTCAGGCCATCATCTGAAAGGCCAGAGGAGTAATCTACTAACTCTGAACTCCTCGAGGGAGGCATCCACTCCCCCACTTCAGTGAAAACATACTGCAGTAATGACTGGTGAACCCTGACTATACACATAGCTTCTCAGCCACTCCCCCAACTCTGCCTGTCTCCAACAGAAGTGTAGACAGTTTGATTGGACAGGCAGAATAAGAGAGGAGGCTATTTAAAACCAGCCCAGCATATATGTAATGGTTTCGTTGGTTTTTGTTTGTTTGTTTGTTTGTTTGTTTTTACAGTATGTGCCTAGAATGATTTTGCAGCCTCTGCAGATGAAAATTGCTTGACCCATGTCCACTTTTTCAGAGAATGAATGAACTAAAGTTCAGCACTGTTTTTGACTGTCACATCCATGGTTTTGATGTAACCCATTCCAATGTGTGTGAGATTTCTCTACCAACTTGCAAACATCACCAGCCTCCAAGAGGACTAAGCAAAGCTAGAACCTACAGGGGCAACTGATGAGCCAGAGACTAAGGATCTTACTCTGCTCTGCCTAGCACCTTGTGTAGTCATTTGTACCTGCACAAAGTCAATGCAAAGTGGATATAAAACACAACCAAGCAGAATTAACCATTAACCAGTGGTAGCATTTCTCATCTACTTGGCTTGCACCTTCCTCATGTGTAACTGCCTGCATAAGGTGCTAGGCAGTGGAGTATCAGGCCATAAGTAGCTAGAGCTTTTAGGCGATGTGCAGGTAGGCCCCAAAAAAGTTCGGTGCAGAGCTTCTGTGAGGCTGACAGGAACAAAAAGCAGTGTCTTCATTGCCTAGCCCTTTGTCAGTTTATGGCAAAAAGGGCCCAGACTCAATGGACTGGCTGAGCTGTGCTTGGTGCAAATCCAGAGGGAGTTCAGCAAGGTGACTTTGAGCCTTATTTCTGGCTCCCTAAGCTGGCAGCCAGCACACATAATGGTCCTTCACACATTTTAAAGCAGCCTCAGGGCAATTCTATTTTACAGCAGCTATCTATGGCCCAAAGTGGCCTTACAGTAGCTGGAGATCAAGTGCACTTAGTGGTAGGTCCCCAACCAGATGCATTTTTCCCTGGACATATCCCCTATGGGAGGGACAGGTAGTATAACAGCTGCTTCCCTGGCCCTATGCAGACTGGAGATTGCCCTACACTGGGGGAATCCCAGGTAGCTAGTTCAGCTTCTGGTTGCCACCTCTGAGGTACAAAAAAAGCCAGACATCCAGGATGATCCTGACCCCATAAAACTGGACAGCTGTCAGTGTGTACTGAACCCCCCAGAGATTTACCAGGACAGCTAGTTCTAAAAAGGGACAATCCTGGGAAAACCTGGATAGGCACTCCTAGTTAAGCTGGGTTTGTGCACATCTGTTTTGTGCCCTCAGAACCATGCAGATGATTCTGACCCAGAGAGTTCAAAGTTCCGTTGGGGTGTACTGCAAATTCACTGCTGCCTTGCACCGAGACGGATGTGTTTCTTATTCTGTGTGGAACCTGACCTAGGTGTAACCAGCAGTAAGAAGCCAGTGTGCTGTGGGGAGGGGAGGCTTAACGGAAGCTTTAGTAAACAATGTGACTAATTTCAAAAGTCCTCACCTAAGAATGCTCTCCAAAATACTCCACTAAGAGACCGTGGTATCCCTCTGCCTACTTGCGCTAGTTCTAGAGTGCTTCCTGTTGTAGGAGCAGGAGTGGCGCCAGGGTTTTTGGCGCCCTAGGCGGGGGTCCTTCTGCGCTCCCGGTCGTCGTCGGCAATTCTGTGGCGGGGGGAGGGGGAGTCCTTCCGCGCTTCCAGTCTTCGGGGCACTTCGGCGGCGGGTCCTGGAGCGAGTGAAGGACCTGCCGCAGAATTGCTGCTGAAGACCCAGAGCGCGGAAGGACCCCCCGCCACCGAATTGCCGCCTCCCCAAATCCTGGTGCCCTAGGCGACCGCCTAGGTTGCCTAAATGGAAGCACTGGCCCCGTGTAGGAGCAGCAGTGATCTGTATGCTATGTATAACCTGTATGCTCAAAAAGTCTATTACACTTCCCCCCGCCCTTTGAATACCTGTGAAGTGGCTTTCCTCCACCCCCCCTCCTGGAATGCTTGTGAGATGAATGGGCTGCTTAAACAGCTGGAAGATCAGAGGAGCTCCCAGGTAAATAAGGTGTCTGGGACTCTAATTAGGCAGCAATCACACACCCAACACATGGACACTGCAGGGACACTGGCTGAGTTGGAGTGTGACCAACCAAATGCTGCCAAGTCATCTCTAGTCACAGGCCATGAGGAGCAGGTCCTTAAAAGGGGAAGGGGCCATGTGCTTGGGATTGCACTCACAAGCTTGTACCTCCCGTGAAAGCCCTTCGCCCAGACTGCCTGGCCAGTGGTTCGCTGCGTTGCATTCCATCGTGCCTCGGGAAGACTTACCTTCATCACACCATCCATTGCTGCGCTGTGGGACACTTACCTTGAAGGATCCTGACATCTCCAGTGCCATGCCTGTCCTGGGAGTGTGAATATGCGAGTGTGAGTGTGACCCTCCCCCCCTCTTCTTTTGAGTTTAGCTATCAGTATAATAAACATGGTGCTTTCTGCCAAACTCTGGTGGGTCATTAGTCCTCCCTAAGCTTACTAGCTGGCCCAATTTCGGGCAACACTTCCCATGTTTGTATCTAAGCGACGATACATTAGTTGGTTTGGCGCTTACTGTTGCTGTTCCCCAAGCCTGGATGACTCAAGCGATTGGTAAGATATTAGAGAGCTTTTCACCTCTAGAGCCAGGCTCCAATCCTGCCCAAGTATATTGAGGCTGTTCAGTGACCCTTGTAAAGTGGTGGTGATGTCTAGGGCCTGGTCTACATGAAAATTAAGTCAGCTTAACTACATCACTCAGGTGTGAAAAATCCACACCCCTGAGCTGTGTAATTAAGCCAGCCTAATCTCCAGTGTAGCCAGTGCCAGGTTGATGGAAAAATTCTTCTGTGGACCTAGCTACTGCCTCTCTGGGAGATGGATTACCTACGCCGATGGGAGAAGTGTCCCATTGGTATAGGTAGTGTCTACACTGAAGTGCTACAGCGGTGCCGCTGCAGTGTTTTACGTGTAGACATACTCTTAGTGTCCACATCACAATACTCCCCTTGACAATCACTGGTAATTGACCTCTTGCTGACTGTCTCAGCAGAGAAGCCAAGGAATGAATGGGTCATGAAGATTCAATTCCTCTTTCACCACGGAGGTGGCTCTTCAGGTCCAGATGGTAAGGGTGGAGGAGGGAAGCTTGCACTGCTGCTTCACATGCTGTACATATTCTGTAGACAAAGGACATCGGTCCTCAGGGATGTCAACCCAGTATCTTTCCCCAGCACTAAATGTATGAAATGGTGATACAGTGAAAGAACATTGTTAATATAGTAAAGTGGTCATGATAGGGTTAACTAGATTACCCAGAGCATTATGGGATGGAGACATGCTCTATCCTTCCCTTACTTCATATTTAATCAGGGGATATTTTTCTGCAACGCTCTGTTGTGATGCAGCTGAACAAAGCAGCAAGTTTCCAGCCTGCAGTCCAGCGTGTTAAATGTTTTTTGTTGAACTGAGCGATCTCTTTGCAAAAGTCCAGGCTGCTAGACATAACTAGTAACCTACCTAAAAAGGAAGGCCTTAGTTTCAGATTCCCCTGAGGCTATTCCTGCAATTAAAAAAAAAAAAACCCTGAATTAAATTAAATTTTTGTAAAAAGGTATTTCTCTGGCACCTACACTGCTGAACTGGTAGAAGGTCGCGTAAAACAGAATTCTTGCCCCAACCTCATCCCTTCACCACAGAAGAACAGCCCATCTCATTCCCTTTTGTTAGCATCATATGGATGAGAAAGTAAACACATTCTTAGGGTATGTCTTCACTGGCAATGTTAAAGCGTTGCCATGGCAGCGCTTTAATGTGGCTTGTGTAGTCGTGGCATAGCACTGTGACAGAACTCTAAAAAACCCTCCTCCATGAGGGGAATAGCTCACTGTCTACACTGGCACTTTACAGCGCTGAAACTTGCAGCGCTCAGGGGGGTGTTTTTTCACACACCCTGAGCGAGAAAGTTGCACCGCTATAAAGTGCTAGTGTAGACAAGCCCTAGATAAGGCCCTCTGGACAGAATCAGCTTTACATGTTGGCAGGATACTGACCAAGCAAGTGGCTTGCCTCCCTACCTCCGCTCTCCCTGTGAGTATCATTGCCAGTCTCACTGGTGAGGGCACCACAATATATATCTCCCCAGAAATTTTGCCTTTGGGTGCTGCTTTCCCTTCAGGTTCCTGTTAGGACATTTGCTAGTGAGAGTTTTGGTAAAATGTGAGTTGCTGTGTCTTAGATTGATATGGATCTATTTATTGCAGACCTCTAGATCTCTTGACTGATTGTTAAATGCTTCAGTGCTGCATTCTGTCATAAAGAAGAACAGGAGTACTTGTGGCACCTTAGAGACTAACAAATTTATTAGAGCATAAGCTTTCGTGGACTACAGCCCACTTCTTCGGATGCATATAGAATGGAACATATATTGAGGAGATATATATACACACATACAGAGAGCATAAACAGGTGGGAGTTGTCTTACCAACTCTGAGAGGCCAATTAATTAAGAGAAAAAAAACCTTTGAAGTGATAATCAAGCTAGCCCAGTACAGACAGTTTGATATATACTGCATTCTGTCATAGTCTCTGTGGAAGAATATGGTGGTATCCTCTGAAGTACCAATTTATCACTGGAACTTACTGCATATGATGCAGCACCAGAGGGGAGTTTTTGCCTCATGTACCTGGTAGGTTTGGCTGCATTGATGCAGTTAAATTAAACAAACAATAGAAGATACAATAGGAAGGACTGAGGTCTCCCACATGCCTAATGACTCCCTCCAGGTAAGCACAGGAAGCAGACAAATGATGGGCAGTAGACTGTGGATACTCCCACCTGATCTTAATGGATGGTCACTGCTCAGTGCTCTTAAAACAAGGGAGAAGCCACTGACAGTTTTCACTAATGGAATATGCCTATTGGTGATCAGTTTAGCGCTGGGCACATGAGGAGAAGTCAATGTGGTTATGTAACTAAGCCCATCTGTAATGTGAGAGACTGTTGATATCATAGTAACTGTCCATTTCCCCCCTGAATCCCAGTGCTGTGTATGCTGCTAGTACAGCGCCACAGGAGGGGCCAGAGAAATTCTTTTGCATGATAAAGTCAAAGCTCTCTCCCACCCCAGGAGCATTCCCTCAAACCCAAACTCTCCAACGCTGTTTTGCAAGCAGCAACCTCACTGTGCTACACCACAGCTAGAAGGCCCTGGGGATAACAGGAGAGGAGGTGAGAGGAATAAAGGTGGTGGGTGGAGCTCAGTGCTGTCTCTTGGTGCCCTTCAGCCAGTTGGCAGGAGAGAGGCTCATCCAAAGTGTGTTCTGTTTGCCAGAGAAGACACTTGGTACGTCAGTGCCAGGTGGGGCCTGGCAGCAAAGTACAAACACTTGCCTGCTGCAGCACGCTCTGTTCCCACAAGTTAATCTCACCCTCCTTCCCTTACAGCTCTGCATCACAAAGCCACGGAGGCTGTCGAGAACTGCATGTCCTGGGTGTTATTAACCACACTTCCCCTGTTGGTTTACTTTGTTTCTGTGCTGGAACGGAGGCTGGCGGTGCTGGAGGTGGGGGAGGGGGTTGTGGCGCTGACTAACACACTACAGCTTTGGGCAGGTGAGGCAGCTTTGCTGGCTCAGCATTCAACATGCTGTTTCTTTATGTCTAGTCTAAGGGCTTGTCTACACTTAAAAGGCTGCAGGGGCGCAGCTGTACTGATGCAACTGCACTGCTGTCACGCTTCAGTGAAGACGCTGCCTACGCCAACAGGAGGGCTTCTCCTGTCAGTGTAGGTACTCCATCTCCCTGAGAGGCAGTAGCTAGGTCAACAGGAGAAGCCCGTCTGTCAACATAGCCCTGTCTACACCTGGAGTTAGGTCAGTATAACTGTGTCACTCAGGGGTGTGGATTATACCAACATAAACTGCTAGTGTAGACCAAGGCTAAGCTGGAGCTATTCAAGAGGAATTTGACGCTTCTTTACCATACATTGGTACTGATATACCAGAAAAGACAAACTATCCACATCGTTTAGGGTCTCCTGCCTCCAAAAGTGGCCAATGCTGGGTTCTTCCCAGGAGGATTGTAAACCTCCACAGAGTTGTATAATATTATCCCATATGGAGGGCTGAGAAAACAAACTTTGCATCAAGTTTTTTTCCAGATTAAATTATTGTTTATACAGTATAGTGAATTACAGCCTGCCATTTAATTGGCTGAGATGGTCATGGGATGTAAAAGTTTTTCAGAATTGCCCTCCCATAGGGTATTAGCCATGCTTCTGTAATCTCCAGATCAGACTGCTGCAATCGGGTTACACTTTAAAACCATCTGGAGAGGTTGCAGGACTCTGGAACTCATTTCCCACACCCCCTTTGGGCCAAAATGGCCCACAGTTGGTCACCTTCTGGGCAAGCTGCAGAAGATAAATATCTGAGAGGGTTTTTGAGGAGGGCTGTGGGCGTGCTTCCCAGAACAGTGAAGGGGTGGAAAGGAGTTTCTGGAGGTGTCTGGCTAGCTGGGGTCCTGTTGAATTGAAATGCTGCTGAGATTTAATTGTATTGTTAAAGGTACCTAGAGCCTTGGGTAGCCTTTTTTTTTTTTTTAGTTAGTTAGTTAAAATAGAAATAAATAAATTAATACATACATATATATCTAGTCTGTTAGAACTACTGACTGGCTCATCATAAGCTGAGACAAGAGCACATGAATAGTGGTGTGGTGTAGTGGTTAGCATAAAGGCGTAGCCATGAGCTCTATTCCACATTGTGCAACTGACCTCTATTCCCACTCTGTACAATGGGGGAAGTGATGCTCCCCCTCTGCAAAGCACATGGAGATCCTTACTTGAAAGGAGTACACCTCTACCCCGATATAACGCGACCCGATATAACACAAATTTGGATATAATGCAGTAAAGCAGCGCTCTGGGGGGGGCAGGGCTGCACACTCCGGCAGATCAAAGCAAGTTCGATATAACATGGTTTCACCTATAACGTGGTAAGATTTTTTGGTTCCTAAGGACAGCGTTATATCGGGGTAGAGGTGTAATAGAACCTCAAAACATGGTATTTATTAACTATTACTATTGATTAGCTAACTCATCACATTAGCTAACCTTCAGGAGAGAATATCTTTGATGCAAAAAGGCCTTCTACAGTATCTAAGGTAAAGTTACATCACACTTCTGCTGCATTTTAGGCATCAGTTAAATTATAGGAAATTCTAGAAAAAATAAGGATATAAAATTATTTTTAAAACCTTCCAGAAGCAGCTGGAGATACCCAAGAATACAGAGAGGAAAAGCTAAATTTGGTTGCCAGCTGACTAGATCAAGAGACTATTAAAATAGCTATTAACTCATGAGCAAATCTACTGCTTTTTGTTAACAGTAACCACAGTAACTACATTTTGGGTGACATTCATCCCAGGGCAAAGGAGCAGCAAAAGGACTATGCATCACTCATGTCTTACTTAAGCCTTATCTTTGGTGCTTAAATGGGACCTAACTATTGCATAGACCTTGGGCTGGCCCTCTACACAGGTGTGAATCTCATGTCTAGTGCACTGGTTTGCATTTAGCAGCAGTTACCTACCAGTGCATTGAAGCAGATTACAACTGTCTTGGCTGGGTCTGTGCACGTTGGCAGTTTGAGGAGAGTACGTCCATTTAAGAAAAGCTACATTTGAAAATGAGAGTGCGGGGGGTGGGGGGGGGAGGAGGGAAGGGGATCATTTTCAATATGTTAGTCCAAGATGGCTACCAGCATTTCTCCTGCAGCTGGGCTATTGTCTGTAACAGGAACATGTGACTCCGAATTTCAATATAACTGCAAAATGTTTTTGAGAAATGAGAGAGAATTTTAAAGACGGTGCTGAATGCCTTAATAAAAAAAAAAAGCCTGAAATAACAAGGAGTGTTTGGCACATAACTGACTGTAAACTTACCATTTTTAGAATTTCAGGAGCTGCAAAGATGCACTGACCCTGCACAGGCACCTCAGTCCATGCCTACAGTACAACCTGCTACTCCAGTCCTGAACCCACACAGCTCTGCCAGAACACTTTAATACTGATCTACAGCATCTCCTGTTATTCTGATCTTTGGTCTCCTCCATATTTCTGCCAATGCAGCTCTGTTTTCACTCTCTCTACCCCCTCTTATTCCAGTCCTGGGTCCCCATCCTGTACTGCTAATGCATGGACATCAGTCATGATCATGATCTTCAGCATCCTCTAGAAACTGATAATCATTCTATTTACTGGTTTTGTGATCTTAAACCAGGTTTGAACTCAGCTCTCCAGAGGTGAAAGCGTAATACAGAGCATGCCAACCAATCCTGTCCCTACCCTAACAATATTTTAATCACAAAATCCAACCTCAAAACCCACAGCATTTTCAGTTACTGTATTTCATCACCACACAACTGAAAACAACTTTTTTTAAACCACCCTTGTTTTTTTTGCATGTGAATCATAAACCATGGAACTTAACAGATGGAAAAGACCTTGACACAAATCCTCTCTCACTTACACTAGTGTAAATCTGGAGTAATTCCACTTACTTCAGTAGTATTGTTCCAAATACACACCAGTATAAACAGAGCAGAATTTGGCCTGTAAGGCATTAGAGATCAGCTAGTGTCCATTCAAAAGGAGTAGTACAGGTCTGTTAGCTACAGAATATTCTTTTGCTCAGTTTATTTTTAAATGTTCTAAGTGACCGAGTTTTCATCTCTTCCTCAGAAGTCTATTCTGCTGCCTAATAATAGATTTCATAATTAGGGTTTCTTTCCTGAAATTCATCCTAAATTTTCCTTTGTTTGGTTTTATCTTGTTATTCCTAGCCATGCCCCTTGGTTCACCCTAAGTAACATATAATAATAATATTTTGTTCTTCAGTAGATCTGTGGGTCTCAAAGGGCTTAGCAAACATTAATTAATACGACCTCACAAGCATCCTGGGAAGTGGGGGAATATTGTTCTATATTATTATCTGTTTTATTGATGGGAAACCTGAGACACAGAGAGGTTAACTTCATGCAGGAAGACTGCAGCAGAGCCAAGAAAGGGATCTTGATCTTCTAACTGCCAGTCTGAAGCTATAACCGCATGACCATCCTTCCTCCCATGGTGTTCACTCCCTTGTGGAATCACTGGACATTTCACAACCTAACAAAATAAATATTTACTGCTCCCAGCCTCACTGGTGTCTGGCTACAGCAATGCTAGGACAATAGGTGATGTCCAGGGAACGTACTTGGTGTTTGAATTGATTAAGGGGCTGGAAGACTGAAAAGTAAGGACTGGATGTGACCTGGTGTAAATCTGAGATTTAAATCTAGATTTAAATCGGTGTGACTAAAAGCAGAATTTGGGCCTAAGAGCCTGAATCTCCTCTCACTTATGCTTGTATAAAATAGAAGTATCTCCCCAGAAGTAAATGCAATTACACCAATGTAAAACCAGTGTATGAGAGAGGCAAAACAGGCTCTTGATTATGGCTGTGAAAGTGAAGGAAGGTGAAAGGGGGCCTTCCTTCCTTTGCACTTCGTACCAGGGCCAGGAAGAGGCCCTGGTCCCTGCTAACACCCACTAGGCACCAGCAGGGGCAGACAGCAGGGCCATATTCCCCACTCCTTTACTCCGAACCATTGGGGAGCACATGCAGTACCCTGCTAAGGGTGTTGCAGTGGGTGTGTTCCCCCTGTGAACGGGGGAGCTCCCAGACACATTTTCCCTTCCTGAAGTGCATCTCCAGGAGGTCCCCCAGGGCGGTGCAGCTCTAGCACAGGACTATGCCCATATGGTACATATCAAGCATTCAGTGTGGCTTGATTGTCATTCCCATGTTTGGGAGCTTAGGATGGGCACATGGTTTGTGAAGTGTAAGATTTTGTGAACCTTCCTATTTGGGGTTTTGCAAAATTAGAGTTCACAAAACCCTTTTCCTCTTGCAAAGTAAACCCACGTTTTTCTCAAGGCTGACTCACTGTTAAAACATAATGTTTTTCTAGCTAAAGGGAAGTCTGCACTATGTGTTAGAGATAAAACACCCTCCTCAAAACCATGCTGGTGTTGTACATATGGTATATATGCTCCATTTGTTTGTTTATTAGAATCTCTCGCCTTGTCTCTCTCTCCCTCTTTCCAAGCCTAGTGATGTTTTGTACTCACCACATTCACAGCTCCTTTTTCTTACCCTTCTTTTCCTGATGAATTAGTTCTCTCTGCCCATTTCATCATCATTTCCCCTACCTGGAATGCAAACCCAGTAACATTTGCATTCAAGTCCAACTTTCAAATCCACAGTAGAAGAGGGGGTTCAAAACAAACTCACCAATCCTTAATTTACAAACACAAAGAAGTTGATGGAATTGTTTTGCATTGTACAAGAGAATAGAATTAGGTGAGATGAGAGTAAATTAAACAAAGAAAATATTAGATTGAATAGCAGAAAACATCGTTGCTGAGTTTTGTTAGGCTGGGGAATAATTAGTTTCTCAAGGGAAGTGGTTGAACTCTGTCACATGGTATTTTAAAACTAGACAGGTGTTTTGCTCTTTAATGTATTATAGTGACAATCCTGCACTGTCTCCCCAGACAAGAGACTAGGTGATTCAAGTAGGTCTTTGTCATTATAATTTGCATGATTGTTTACTCAGTAGGAGGTAACCCACAGAGATAGAGAAGAAGATGATCTCAAAGATGGGTCAGAAGTTTGCTGAACATGGAAAAAAAGTTGCTTGTAAGGTTGGTATGAAGGAAGATTCCATGAAATACACGCAGAACAGAAACAAACAAACCAATGAGGTCAAGTAGAGTTTTGGTTTAAAAGCAGGCCTAGTTTGGTTTAGTTCATTACCAGATGGGAGCTTTCCTCCAGATTCTATATGAATGATACTTTTTAAAAAATGCTTTAAAAATATCATTTGAGTTTAATATGAAAAACACAGCAGTGGAGGAAGTGCACATAGATTTACTCAAGTGTCCTGTGGGCAAAGTTAGACAAGGTTGCTGGACAGGAGGTCTGCCCTTGGAAGAATAGTCCACAGTCTAATAGAGCAGAAGTTTACCCTGAAGAAAATGACCTTGTGGTTAAGGCACTGGACTAGGACTCAGGAGATCTGGATTCAGTTCCTGTCTCTACCACAAAATTCTGTGAGACCTTGGGCAACTCCTAGGGTAAGATTCTCACCTTGCTCTGTCCCCTATATACAAAAGGGCTGGAGCAACATAGAGGCCCTAACTGCTCCATATCTGACTGGGGGAGGATTTCCCAGGCACTGTAGAAGACAGCTGTCATGGGCCTTCAGGCTGTCTAAGTTAAACCAAGAGCCTCTTTGGGTAGAGCCCAAAGAGGCACAGCACAGAGTCTCACCTTAATCTTTCTGTGCCTCAGTCCCCCAACAGTAAAACGAGGATACTTCCTCTCTCCCATCTTGTCTTAAATTGAGATTGTAAGCTCTTTGGGACAGGGATGAGCAATGCCGAACGTAATGGTCTCTGATCTTGGTTGGGGCCTCTAGGTGCTATTGTAATACAAGTAGGAATAAGTCTACATTAATAATAATAAAGTAAGTTCAGCACAGGCCGAAGGGCTCAATTATGCCAAACACCAAAGTGGGGAGAAGCAGCAGCACATCCCACTGCTTGGAAATAGTGAAGGAATAAGAGCCTCCTGGAAACATGTGTTCTGGAAAGGACTTACTTCATTTAATCACTCCTCACCCCAGCGGCAGGGCTCTGGCTAAAGTTTCTCTAAGATGTGTTTGTAAAATCCGAGCCTCGTTTGTTCGTTTATTTTAGAGCCTGGTAACTGATGGCCCCATTTTTACCCATAGACCCACCTTGCATAGAAGTGCCTATTATCTATTAACCTTCCCCTGGTTGTATTTATTGTCTGTACTGTTTGGCTGGCAGGATCTGTGGGGTAGAGACCAATTCTTTCTGTGTATTTTGTTCAGTGCTGAGTATACTGACCGTGATTAACAAATAACAATAAGAACAGGTACTGTAAAGGCAAAGCAAGTTTCCTTTTACAAAACTGCCCCTGGGACTTGGGGGCTAATATCTCTATTTGAACGATAAATGTAAATTGTGGTGTATATGTTATGCATGAAAAGGCTAAGTCATTTAAGCGTACCACTTAGAGTGACCAGATGTCCTGATTTTGGGTCTTTTTCTTATATAAGCTCCTATTACCCCCCACCTGCTGTCCCGATTTTTCACATTTGCTGTCTGGTCACCCTAGTACCGCTTCCACTAGTAGCTAGCAACAATTTACTGGTCTCAGCACAGGCCCAGTGCTGCTCCCACTGAAGTCAATGGGACTCTGGTCTTTGACTTCACTCGGAGCAGGCTTTGGCCTGTTATGATCAGCCAAGGAGATATTTGTCTAATGATGGTATTGCTTTTAACTGCCTGTGCAATCTTAATCCAGCTCCTTTGTGAGTATGCATTCTGACTGGTCACATACTATTTGTTCCACAAGACACTTCCCTCATTCAGTGCACAGGATGCACAGTAAATGAAGCAGAGGGTTGCAAGATCAGAAAGGATATTCTCTTGTCTTTAATGTACTGGACTGAGACCCAGGAGAGCAGGGTTCCATTCTGGGCTCTGCAAACTGCAAACTTCCTGCTGTTGCTGGGCAAGACTGTATCATAACACGTGCATGCAAGGGGGCTGAATTTCACCAGCAACATGAGTTATAGTATATTCTGAATACAAGAGCTTGACTTTTTAACTTTCATGTTCTTTTAATGTAGCTGTATGTATGTCTAGTCAGTCTGTGCCTAAAGCCGTCACTGCTTTAGGCACAGTCTGACTAGACAGTCTCTTTGGGCACCACACTACAGGAGGTGTTAAAATCTCTTGGCCTGGCTGCAGTATTAGTTAAAACAGAAGGTTCCATCCCCCTCTGCTCAGAGCACACAGGACCCAGCCCCTCTGCTTCCAGGTCAGAAAACTGTCATTCTTGCCACCTAACTGCATCAGTCATTACAGCTCAATTATTTAGTGGTGTGATATCTTAATATGCTAGGCAAGCAACACCAACAAACAGCATGACGCAATATTTTGGCTTGGCACACAGAGATATTAAGAACTTCCAAAAAACAAATACTTTGTGATAGAAAAGGAGCAAACATTTCATCAAAAAGGAAGAACAGGAGTACTTGTGGCACCTTAGAGACTAACAAATTTATTAGAGCATAAGCTTTCGTGGACTACAGCCCACTTCTTCGGATGCATATAGAATGGAACATATATTGAGGAGATATATATACACACATACAGAGAGCATAAACAGGTGGGAGTTGTCTTACCAACTCTGAGAGGCCAATTAATTAAGAGAAAAAAACTTTTGAAGTGATAATCAAGCTAGCCCATCAAAAGCAGCTCAGTCTTCAATGTGCAGTTTTACTCTAAAATGTGAAAAAAAAGCAATCATTCTGCTCAGCGTATCTGCTCCTTAGGCCTGATTTGCCTCTCACAATGGTGTAAATCAGGAGTAGCCCCAATGAAGTCAGTGGAGTTACACTGGCATAAAACTAGTGTCAGTGAAAGGCGAAGCAGGTGTGTATTCAGGCACAGCTGCTGAGCTTACTGACAAAAACAAGGTCTTACAACTGTTTACTCCTATAAGCCCTGCTGAGCCAACACAGCCCTGGGCTGTGAGCTGGACCCGTTTTTCCCAGTACATAGCGAGAGACTAGAGCTGATTGCATTTTCCATCAAAAAAAGTTTCAAAGAAAGATTCCCAGTTTTTGCAGACTAGGAATGTTCCACAGGACAATTTTGATCTTGCTGATTTTTTTTTTATTATTTTTGTGGGGAAAATCAACATGGAATATTTTATTTCTGGTTGCACAGACTCAGACTGAAATATTTCAGTTTGCTGAACAGAATCTAAATGTTTCATGTTAGGTCGATTCAACATTAATCTGTGTCTGCTTGAGCTGCTGCCTCATGGGAGTTGAAGTTCAGATGCATTATTATCCCCATTCTATTCTGTGGGCCAGCCTCCTGAGTGGACTCCATCTCCCATGGTGCACTGTGGTGGTTCAACCAGAAGGAAGTCAGTAGCACTTTGGGCTGGAAGTTAATGGGTCTAAGTTTCATGCAGGGACTTGATCTCACACCCAGTGCTGACACAGCAGTGTAGTACCGTGAGTGTACTTAACACTGTGTGATGTCAAACCAGTGGCTACTCCACAGATATAGAAAGCTGGGTGTATTCCGTTGTTGAGTGCACAATAGTTCTGTATAGTCACTGCACTTCTGGTTTCTAACTCATTGCTTTTGGATCTCTGAAATTATGAGAACTGCTTATAAATAATCCACATTTCCCTGTGGACACGTGGCCTTCACAGAGCAGCTCCAGCGTGATCCATGCCTCATCCATCTCAGTTAGTCACATCTTGGAAGCAAATAATGAAAGAGAAAAGTAACATGAGATGAGGAAGAAAGAAAAGTAATACCCATGGAGCTTGGCTGAAGACTCACATCCCCCATGTGAAGAACCAGGCAGCAGACTTCCAGTATTCCAGATGATGTAATGTTAATTTAAAGGCAGCGCACACCTCTGCCTCTGTGTGCTGATGAGCAGAGCAGGCAGGGGCAAGTATACACCCAGTCAGTTCCAAGGCCTCTAGCTAGAAATGGACCTCTGTGTATATACATGGCAGTAACCACAAACTGTATCTGTCTGTTCAGTGCCGCAAAGGAACGTTTTACTTTTTGAAATCAAATAATTCCATTTTGCCTGTGGGCTGTGAGGAAATAGGAGAAGATGGAAGCAGGAGTCAGCTTGTTCTTCATGGAGGAAGTGGCTTAAATTTTGTAACAGTAATATTACATATTACATCTTCTGAATGGAATATAAAACCTAGACCCTGAGCCCTTGTGATCATTTAAAATTTTCACAAGAGTAGTGGAGTTCCCCCTGTTGTTTTGTCCAAATTCCAACACATGTAATTATATTATACCCCTCTAAATTCCCTCTAAAATTTCAGTCTGATAGAAAATTATTCACTTCCTGTCCTCACCTGTTTGATAGTGTTGCTGTTTTGCAGTTGCATATGTGCATCCGAAGAAGTGGGCTGTAGTCCACGAAAGCTTATGCTCTAATAAATTTGTTAGTCTCTAAGGTGCCACAAGTACTCCTGTTCTTCTTTTTGCGGATACAGACTAACACGGCTGCTACTCTGAAACCTGTCTGTATATTGTAGCAGTAGCAACCACTATAACTGGAGTGCAATGTCCAACATAATGCCCCTTATTCAGTTAACTTTCTTATCAGCCATGTTTGAGAGTAAAATATATACATATGTTCCATATGAATGGATGGTAGTGACTCCTGCTTAATTCACATACATTCACATATATCCAGTGACTGGGGATGAATTTGGCTAATGCCACGTAGGAGCTAAATGGTGTTTAACCAAGTTAAATATGCTGTAGATTTGCCTGGGATCATGGGAGCCTTCCTAGCTTGGGGGGAACCAAACTAGAGGGCTCCCTCAAGAAGAATTTCAGGAGCCTCCAGGGTGGGATGGGTGCTTCACTCACAGCTGTGCTCAGCCTCACCTAGTCCAGGGAGCTTCTGGGTTTGATGTCATCTCCAACTTCAAGGCTGGAGGCTGCAAGATGAGAAGATATTTACATGCAGGGCGGGGAGTAAATAGCAGAAAAGGGAAGGATGGGAAAAGAGAAAGCATTGACTAATGAACACTGCTGCAGATGCATTTCCATATAAAAGCTGAATACAGGAGACAGCCAACAGAGAAGCTCTCCCATTTTCTGAAGTGCTGGAGGGACTGGCTGCCTTATTTACATAAGCTCTTGTGTAAACATCACAATCACCTCTGACAGGGGTGCAGGTTTATCTTGGTCTGGGATCAATGGAAACGATTTTTAACCCATAGCATTGTCTTAGGTTGCCCAATTCACATATAAACATAATGGCATATTTGTGGTGTAATGATCCCCAGGGCTAGGAAGCTGCCAGAATTGCTATTTCTCCAAGCTACAGTAAGAAAGGCCATGCTGTAACAGTTACCACAAAATATTTTAAAGTTATTTAAATATTTTAGCCTTGACTAATTTTCTAGGGGACTATTGCTTCCTGTCCCTGCCCAGCATTTGGGGACCGAAAGCAAAGCCTTTTCCATTGGGAGCCTGTAACTCTGGAATGTTCTCTCCCTCCACAGACAGGGCATATTAGCAAGTGCAGTTCTGCTTGGAAAAGTGGTTCTGTTAAAACACTTATGGCAAAGTCCCATAAAAAGTCGGAGATATGAAATCAATGGAATGCTACAGACACTTAATAGGATTCTATAGAAATTACTCTTGAAAGTGATAGGATTGAATAGATTCTCAGTGATTCTCAAACTTTTTTACTGGTGGCCCCTTTCACATAGAAAGACTCTGAGTGCGACCCACTTTATAAATTAAAAACACTTTTTTATATATTTAACACCACTATAAATGTTGGAGGCAAAGCAGGGTTTGTGGTGGAGGCTGACAGCTCGCAATCCTCCATGTAATAACCTCGTGACCCCCTGAGGGGTCCCGACCCCCAGTTTGAGAACCCCTGGAATAGAGAATCATACCAATTCTAGAGGTTTTATGAAATCTCCCACAAAATTCTGTATACTGTCTACAGTGAGGTTGCACAAGTGTAGCTGATAGGAATTTAGTAAATGACTTCAATGATGATGTTCAAGAAAGAATAGACTGCAGCTCACTCTCTCTGCTGATTTGGCTCTGCAAGGCTAATGGGAGTAAAAAACAGTAAAAACTGCCTTTTGTCACTAATGTCAACAGGTCTGAGTGTAAATATGCACCAGGAGCAGATGTTTTGAGTGAGATGGTGCCATTTTTCAATACTATATATTAAAAGTAAAACCGCACTTTCAGGGTGAGGGTCAAGACATTCTTGTTTCCTTTTTAGTGGCATTTTGTTTGAGAAGTAATTTTAAATGTTGATAATTACAGCATGTTTGGGGGAATGGATGGTTATCATAGTGTCATAGACATTACTGATGGAAAAGAACTAATTCGTCATCTAACCCTGAAAGGTGAACTGTCAGGCTGGAGAGAGGTTACTAGTGGAGTTCCTCAAGGATCAGTCTTGGGCCTAGTTATTTAAGATTTTCATTAATGACCTTGGTACAAAAAGGGTACTCTAAAATTTGCAGATGACACAAAGATGGGCGGTATTGCCAATACGGAGGAGGACCCAAATATCATAAAAGAAAATTTGGACAACCTTGAAAACTGGAGTAATAGAAATTGGATGAAATTTAATAAGTCCATGACCTTGCACGTTGCCCTAGGGATTAACAGCAAAAATTTTTGCTGTAAATTGGGGATGTATCAGTTGGAAGCGAGAGAGGAAGAGACAGACCTGGGGTATTGATCAATCACAGGATGAGTATGAGCCATCAATGTGATGTGGCCATGAAAAAGGCTAATGCAATCCTAGGATGCATCAGGCGAGGTATTTCCAGAAGAGATAGGGAAGTGTTATTACCATTATACAAGGAACTGGTGAGACCTCATCTGGATTATTATGTGCAATTCTAATCTCCCATGTTTAAGACAGATGAATTCAAATGGGAACAGGTGCAGAGAACGGCTACTAAGGTGATCAGAGGAATGGAGACCCTATCTTAGGAGAAGCGGCTTAAGGAGCCTGGACTGTTTAACCTAACCGAACAAAGGCTGAGAGGAGTTACATTTGCTCTGTTTAAATACATCAGAGCGATAAACACCAGGGAGGGAGAGGAATTATTTAATGGCCAGTGTTGATACAAGAACAAATGGATATAAACTGGCCATCAATAAGTTTAGGCTTGAAATTAGACAAAGGTTTCTAACCGTCGGAGAAGTGAAGTTCTGGAACAGCCTTCCAGGGGGAGCAGTGGGGGCAAAAAAACTAACTTGTTTCAAGACTGAGCTTGATGAGTTTATGGAGGGAATGGTATGATGAGATTGTCTACAGTTGCATATGGCCCATCCACAACAGCTACTAGTAAATATCTCCAGTGGCCTGAGATGGGACACTAGGTGGGGATGACTCTGCGTTACTACAGAAAATTCTTTCCCAGGTGTCTGGATGGTGGGTTTTGCCCACATGTTCATAATCTAACTAATCACCATATTTGGGATCAGGAAGGAATTTCCCCCCAAGACAGATTGTCAGAGACCCTGGTGGTGGGTGGGTGGGTGGGTGTGTGTTTCTCAGCAATGTGGGACATGGGTCACTTGCTCTTCTGAACTAGAGTAAATGGTGGATTCTCTGTAACACGAGGACTTGAGTAACCCAGCCAGTGGTTCTGGGCCTATTACGTGAGTGAGGTTCTGTGGTCTGCAACATGCAGGTCGGACTAGATGATCTTGATGGTCTCTTCTGGCCTTAAATTCTATGAATCTAACGCTTCCTCCCACGTCGGTGACATATTGTTCCCTACATTGTAGTTCCTAGAAGAGGTGCAGTCCCATTTAGACAGAGACTAGAAATCAGGCTGTACTGGGTTCTGGCCCTGTTCTCTGACACTGATGTCCTCTGGTCTTTAAGCAAGACACTTGATCTGTCTGCTCCAGTATTCCATCTGTGTAAGGGAGATCATAAAACTTACCTACCTACCCAGGCTTGTTGAGAGGAATAATTGGGGATTGTCTACAAATATTTGCAAGTTTAACATGTATAACATCTAAAAGTTCCATAGTTCACTTTGAGCTACCTGCTTTAAAGTGGGAGTAGATCAAAGTGCACTAGGGAACTTTTAGCGTGCGGCAGCAGAGTCCACACAAACATGTAGTTGTGTGGTAGATTAGTCTGGGGTACATTTGCACCCCCACCCTCTTGCTGCAAACTAAATGTTCATGTAGACAAGCCCTTAGATAGTATTTGTAAAGTACATTGAAGTGCTTAGCCTTCACCTTAATCTAGCTGACTTTTAAATGTCTGCTCTTGTGTTTTGCTCCTGGGCCAGCATTAGATTGTGATCACATGCACGTACAGAAAGCTATTGCCAATTCAGGAGCAATTTAGCTCAATGAGAAACCTGTCCCAGATATGCTAGTTGCATTCAACTCACTTTTTTATTTAATGCTTTCAACATTTAATGCCCTAAACAACTATGGGCCTGAGCCAAATCCCTGGTTCCAAATTCCCCTGAAATGCATGTAAAATGCTACTGTTCTGATTGGGCAGCATTTTGCAATCTCTTTGCACAGACGTAAATGACTATATAAGGTGAAACACGTGGAGAGCCAGACCTACTGTGCTGGGCTCCCGGGCCAAGTGGGCTCCAAAAAAGAAAGAGAGAAGTGTCCTTTCTATTGCCATTCTTTTGCTAGCTGACAACACTGATGTTATGAGGCAAGACTGGCCTCAGTAGTGCATCCACTCCTGGTAACTACATGAGGTACCCAGATGGGCACAAAACCTGCCCTCTGCCCACTCCTCCACCAATTTGGGAACACCATCATCTCTCTTCGGTCACTGACAGCCATGACTGTGGAATGCAGTGATACCAAATAGAGGAGGCCCAAGAAACAAGCATGAAAAAGGTTTAGCTGGACCAGGCTGGAAATCACAGTTTTACACACCTGACTTGTGGGGTAACACCAGAACTCGAGCTGGTAGGGAAATAGTTAAGTTTAGGTATGCACTTGAAACCCATGTGCTTTCTGGGGGCATAAATGTGACACCACCCAAAAATTATTTCCCTCCAGCACAAAGAGATGTTTCTTCCCAGCCTTTGATTTTTCTGCACCTGGGTCCCAAAAATTTCTTCCTTTCAAACTACTGTTCCACCAGACTTTTTTCTCCCCTTCTCCCACCACATCCAGTTGTGTTAGTATGTAGAAACTTGGTTTCACTGCTGTGTTGTACCCCTTCAATCCATTGGTTCCAGCCTTGATCTGCCCCTGGTGCTTTATAGTGAAGTGCAAAAGGACTGGATTAGAAATGGACATAGATCAAATCTCCAATCTGAACTCCCCACTCCACCTGCAAATTGGTCCCTCTATAACCATCCCTCTGCACCCAGTCTGGACACACTCAACATTTAGGGCCAAATTGTGACTTGCAGGATGCACCCACACAGGGGAGTATGGGTTTATAAGGCACTCCCTTATTCTCCTGCAGTGTCACAGTCAGGAGCGGTGCCAGGGTTTTTGCGCCCTAGGCGGGGGTCCTTCCATGCTCCCGATTGTCGTCGGCAATTCGGCGGCAGGGGGGTCCTTTTGCGCTCCCGATATTTGGGGCACTTCGGCGGCAGGTCCCGGAGCGCGGAAGAACCCCCCGCCGCCAAATTGTCGCCAAGGGCGGCAAAATGCCACCCCCCCAAATCCTGGCACCCTAGGCGACTGCCTAGGTCACCTAAATGGAAGTGCCAGCCCTGGTCACAGTGTGTGTGTGTGTGTGTGTGTGTGTGTGTGTGTGTGTGTGTGTGTGTGTGTGTGTGTGTGTGAGAGAGAGAGAGAGAATATGTATGTGTGAGAGAGAGCAGTCTCCATAGGACACTATTCCTCTCCTATGCCTCGAGTTGACTCTGTCCCCCTCCTCCCAGTATTCCAGCCTGCACAGTAAAGGGCTCGTGCAGATTACTTCTGAAGAAAGAGGGCATCAGGGACCAAACTGGGACTCTCATATAATACTGTCCCAGATTCGCTCCTGGGGCAGCACACCCATGTGTGGCCCTTTCTCAGGGCTTGTGGTAACACCATGCTCTAGCGCTTAGGGAAGTTTGGACACTAACTTCCGCTGGGGCTCATCCCTAGGGTTGCTGTTCAGTTTGGATAAGCACTAGAAATTGTGATGCTTCTAAAAACGTACCCACATTATCTAACCCTCTTGAGTTTGCAAAACTGGGCTGGAAATCTCAGGAACATGCTGTTTCTCAACATTTCTGGTACTTCCTGGTCAGGCCAGAAATATCACAAGAAAAACTTCTCTTTAAGCACTCTCACTTCCACTTACAGACAGAACCAATAAGTGCAGCGGCAGCAAGAAAATGAACCAAGGGTCGGGGGGGCGGGACATAGCAGAATGTCTTCAAAATGTCACAAAAGATGTAGATGTTGAGGTCAAGGTTGACTTAAAGTGGGCAGGCTCTGACACCTATCTGGTGTGAACGGAGATTTCATTCCACTAGTGATCACTACACTGGGCAGTAATTGATCCCAGAGAGATTTCAAGGTGGAGACTGCCCGTCTCTGCAGAGAGGCCTAAGATTGAATGGGCCATGGAGCCTGAACTCCTCTTTCCATCCTAGAGCTGCTGCCTGTAGGGTAGAGTTGAGGCACATGGCAGAATGGGGGAGGCGGAAGCTTTCACTGCCCCAGTCTACATTCTTCCTGTATATCAGTCTCCAGCCTTTCTCACCAGCAGTAACTTCACTTGTACACAAAGACTTTAAAAAACTGGCTTGGCCTGAGTTGTAAACCCAGGTTTTGGGGGAGGGGAATTTTCTTTCAGCAAAACTACATTACCTATCCCTGGTGCTTTCTCTGCCCCAGCTAAAGTGTTGTTCTCACCCATTTCTTTCTCTGCAGCTAATTAGTAGGTCCCAGCCAGCACGCTGTCCGGAGTTGGTAGCTCCCTTAATCTCTCTGTTGCTAGGGCACGCCGACATGCACCAGTGGTACTAGGTCCAGCGTGATGTGGGGGATTGTGGAAAGAAAGCGCTGATCAAACAGAGTCTGATTAAAAAAAAAAAAAGCCAGCCCTTTTTGGTGAGGCTGTAAAGTTCACAATGGGGAAAAGCCCCTGGTGAATGATAAGGCCTAAAGGAGCTTGTTAAATTGAGGCAAGCTGAGCTGACTTATCTTATCCTCCCCCCCAGCACGGAAGGCTCTTTTATCAAAGTGGGGGAGCAGGATCACTCCTTGATTAAACGCTTTGTACAAAAAAGTAATTATTTTCCTGAGGGTTTTCTGTAAATCGTCCGTTTAAACATTTTTGAAAAAGTGAGTCGAAATCCTGGTGAAAGATACCAGATTGACAGCACTGGAGACTGCAGGCCTTGGGTTTACCTCCCGGAAAGGAATTAACAGTCAGAGTTACCATAACCCTTCACCAGTACTTGCCAACCGAGCCAGCCAGTTTCCCAGGAAAAATAACAGCAATATAAAAAAATTAACTAAACTATTTGAACTGCAGTGAAGTTTAGGGTCAAGTCTGAATTCAAAAGCAAAAGTTTCAGGTTTTGGGGCGAGTGTTTCTTATTATTTTGACCTAGTTCATCCATCTATAATTTCACTCAGGTTTAAGGCGGTGAAACGATCTGTGCATTAAAAGAGGGTGCTGCCTAGGGCAAGGGGCCATTAAAAGAGGGCCCTAAGGCAAGAAGACAGTCAGAGAGCACCTCCCACTCTGGCATGTACTCCCCAGAAGAATTCTGAAACCAGAAGAATTCTGTTGCCCTTTGCTAGAATAGGAGTACTTGTGGCACCTTAGAGACTAACAAATTTATTAGAGCATAAGCTTTCGTGGACTACAGCCCACTTCTTCGGATGCATATAGAATGGAACATATATTGAGGAGATATATATACACACATGCAGAGAGCATGAACAGGTGGGAGTTGTCTTACCAACTCTGAGAGGCCAATTAAGTAAGAGAAAAAAGAGTGGCTGTAGTCCACGAAAGCTTATGCTCTAATAAATTTGTTAGTCTCCAAGGTGCCACAAGTACTCCTGTTCTTTTTGCGGATACAGACTAACACGGCTGCTACTCTGAAACCTTTGCTAGAATGTCTCCAAGGACTCCTGCCGCTGTGCAGCATCCTCTCCCTTCCTGCCCCCAATGGAGCCTGTGGTGGTTTAAAAGCCACCATATCGCCCTTATTAAAAAGAAATCCATTAATGTAAGTAGTTACATTAACATTCCCTGCGCAGTGCCCTCCTCCCTTAATACTTCCACCCCTGCCAAGAATTCCATTCTCAAGTCAAACTGTGCAGCCACCCAACCATTTGGGCAGGTGAGACACACAGACATCTGGTGCCACAAGTACTCCTGTTCTTTTTACAGACATCTGGCTTCTCCTAGGATGTATATACAGTTATTTATCTCACACAGATGTTTTTTAAAAAAAAAGAAGAACAGGAGTACTTGTGGCACCTTAGAGACTAACAAATTGTTAGTCTCTAAGGTGCCACAGGTACTCCTGTTCTTCTTTTTGCGGATACAGACTAACACGGCTGCTACTCTGAAACCTGGGTTTTTTTTTAGTTTTTTAATGTACAAATCCTTTTTGGTTAAATCCTTGCCCCTCCCACTTTGTGTAGTTCCTCCTCCACCATAGGAACAAGCAGGGTCCCTAGTTGCATTAAGAGGAGAGCATTTTCCACATGGCAGCCCAGCCTGAGAACAGAGCCTTACTGTTTGAGCTCTTTCAGGTATCAGAAGATCCTTCTGCAGGCTGGTGTAAGACAATCCTTTCTCGCTGAGGGCTTTTCCTCTGAAGACGGATCAGGTGTTCTAAAAAGCAAGCCATCGGCTCTTAATTCTTTCTGACTTGGGCCAAGTCTACACTACAAACTTTTGTCAGCATAGCTATGTCAGTCAGGGGTGTGATTTGTGACTAACATAGAAGCAGACCCACTGTATGTGAGGTTTGATCCCTTGTGTCCATTTGTAAGCAGTGTCTATTCCTGATGCAGTGGCAGGTTGCTATACAGTGCAAAGCCATCTCTGCTTTCTTCCAAGCATAGTCTTTCTTCATCACTTTTTGATGACAAGTCTTTTGTGATTCCTGCGATCCTGAGAAAATATCTTTCATGCACTCCCTCGCATTTCAGACGAGGCTGAGAGGCACTTTATACCACAATCTCTCTTGGTAAATTGGTTGCACAATCACTCCTCTCTAGGTTTCATATGTGCATTGTGCCTCCCAGTTTCCACTTATAGTTTGTAATCACTGCTTCTGTATTTGGGGAGAGTCTGCCATAGGATGACGCATTTCATTGTGGTATGGAGGCTACTAGTGTGATAATTCTGTAGGGATTAGTAGCAATCTAGTTTGTTGCTGTTTTTTATTTCTTTTTCTCAGTGACTTGGTATTTTTGGTGCTGGTCTAGCATTTCAAGCACTTTTCAGCTGTAGGCAGGGCTGTTTGCCTCACTTATTGGCAGTTTACAGTTGTTGGGCCTGAAGAGGAACAATGATGCCTAGAAGTGGAACACGTTTTTGTTCAGATTTAGTTTTTGCTCTACTAGTGCTTAGTGGCAGAGGGAACATTTGTGGCTTTGGTTGGAATGGCACCAGGGGGGTACCTGCTCTGCAGCCATTGTTGTTGCTAGAATTCCTGGGCAGAACAGCCTTGTCTACACTAGAAAGAGTTTGCTGGCAAATCCTCCCAGCAGAGACACAGCTTATACCAGCAAAAGAGTGCTTTTGCTGATCTAGCTGATATCAGTTCCCCAAATGAAATAAACTCTGGGACTTTTTGCTGGTATAATTGTGGCTACACTAGGGCTTTTTTCAGCACAGCTTTGTTGATTAGGGGTTGATTTTTTTCGCACTCCTAACTGACACAGCTGTGACAGCAAAACTTTTAACTGTAGGCCAAGCCATAGTAGAGTTCTGCTGGGGTTTTATTCCAATCAGAGTAATCATCTGTTAAAGTTGGGCCTCAGGCTTCACTTTAGTAGAATAGTGTTTGATTGTATTTTCCAATAGCTTTAGCAGGAGTTTTATTGGGGGTGGGGGGTTGTATTGCGTTATGACAGAAGGCACATGCACACCCAGTGTTCACTAGCAAACATAAGTGGAGGTGAGAGCTCTTTGCCTAAAATATATTTTTATTGTAGAGCAAACAAAAGTACCAGCTTTTTGTCTTTGTTGGCAGCTAGTGTCCAGCAGGCAGCCCATGTAGGGGCATCTGGAATCAGAAACAGCTAATGCCACTTCAAGCAACATTGCCACCAGTTTGGCTTAACAGTGAAATCCTTGCTGACCTTAAACGCAAAAAAGAAGCTTACAAGAAGTGGAAGATTGGACAAATGACCAGGGAGGAGTATAAAAATATTGCTCAGGCATGCAGGAGTGAAATCAGGAAGGCCAAATCACACTTGGAGTTACAGCTAGCGAGAGATGTTAAGAGTAACAAGAAGGGTTTCTTCAGGTATGTTAGCAACAAGAAGAAAGTCAAGGAAAGTGTGGGCCCCTTACTGAATGAGGGAGGCAACCTAGTGACCGAGGATGTGGAAAAAGCTAATGTACTGAATGATTTTTTTGCCTCTGTCTTCACGAACAAGGTCAGCTCTCAGACTGCTGCACTGGGCAGCACAGTATGGGGAGAAGGTGACCAGCCCTCTGTGGAGAAAGAAGTGGTTCGGGACTATTTAGAAAAACTGGACGAGCACAAGTCCATGGGGCCGGATGCGCTGCATCCGAGGGTGCTAAAGGAGTTGGCGGATGTGACTGCAGAGCCATTGGCCATTATCTTTGAAAACTCATGGCGATCGGGGGAGGTCCCGGATGACTGGAAAAAGGCTAATGTAGTGCCCATCTTTAAAAAAGGGAAGAAGAAGGATCTGAGGAACTACAGGCCAGTCAGCCTCACCTCATTCATTGGAAAAATCATGGAGCAGGTCCTCAAGGAATCAATTCTGAAGCACTTAGAGGAGAGGAAAGTGATCAGGAACAGTCAGCATGGATTCACCAAGGGCAAGTCATGCCTGACTAACCTAATTGCCTTCTATGAAGAGATAACTGGGTCTGTGGATGAGGGGAAAGCAGTGGATATGTTATTCCTTGACTTTAGCAAAGCTTTTGATACAGTCTCCCACAGTATTCTTGCCAGCAAGTTAAAGAAGTATGGGCTGGATGAATGGACTATAAGGTGGATAGAAAGCTGGCTAGATCGTTGGGCTCAATGGGTAGTGATCAACGGCTCCACGTCTAGTTGGCAGCTGGTTTCAAGTGGAGTGCCCCAGGGATCGGTCCTGGGGCCGGTTTTGTTCAATATTTTCATTAATGATCTGGAGGATGGCGTGGACTGCATTCTCAGCAAGTTTGCAGATGACACTAAACTGGGAGGAGTGGTAGATACGCTGGAGGGTAGGGACAGGATACAGAGAGACTTAGACAAATTAGAGGATTGGGCCAAAAGAAACCTGATGAGGTTCAACAAGGATAAGTGCAGAGTCCTGCACTTAGGATGGAAGAATCCCATCCACTGTTACAGACTAGGGACCGAATGGCTAGACAGCAGTTCTGCAGAAAAGGACCTAGGGGTTACAGTGGACGAGAAGCTGGATATGAGTCGACAGTGTGCCCTTGTTGCCAAGAAGGCTAACGGCATTTTGGGCTGTATAAGTAGAGGCATTGCCAGCAGATCAAGGGACATGATCGTTCCCCTCTATTCGACATTGGTGAGGCCTCATCTGGAGTACTGTGTCCAGTTTTGGGCCCCACACTACAAGAAGGATGTGGAAAAATTGGAGCGAGTCCAGCGGAGGGCAACAAAATGATTAGGGGGCTGGAGCACATGACTTATGAGGAGAGGCTGAGGGAACTGGGATTGTTTAGTTAGCAGAAGAGAAGAATGAGGGGGGATTTGATAGCTGCTTTCAACTACCTGAAAGGGGGTTCCAAAGAGGATGGATCTAGACTGTTCTCAGTGGTACCTGATGACAGAACAAGGAGTAATGATCTCAAGTTGCAGTTGGGGAGGTTTAGGTTGGATCTTAGGAAAAACTTTTTCACTAGGAGGGTGGTGAAGCACTGGAATGGGTTATCTAGGGAGGTGGTGGAATCTCCTTCCTTAGAGGTTTTTAAGATCAGGCTTGACAAAGCCCTGGCTGGGATGATTTAGTTGGGAATTGGTCCTGCTTTGAGCAGGGGGTTGGACTAGATGACCTCCTGAGGTCCCTTCCAACCCTGATATTCTATGATTCTATGATACTTCTCCTTGGATTTCCAAGTGGCAATCTGGGGAGTCAGCAGGCCTCAGAGTACTTATTGTACCATGGAGCATCGATCCCAGTAGAAGCGCTTCCATGGAGTTTCAGGGAAGGGGCGGCACTAATCTTCCCTTTCTTACATCCTACTCTGCAGCCTTGAGGCTTTTGTGCTTTGTTCACACACAAGCAGAGGCGATGGTCTGGTTCTATATTCATTTTCACTTCCAGCTCCTACCATGATACATGGCCATGTGTCCCACACACTGCTGACCTTTTGGATGAAAAAGCTCGCTCTCATTATCCATAGGATACCCACTTATTTGAATGTCATGAAGGACACAATAATCATACTGCAACCTCATTATGCTGAAGCATGATATCAGGCCACTCAGAACCCTGAGCCTCTGGCTTCCTGAAGGAGTGCTCTCTCCAGCTGATCTGCAGCTGTGTTCTGTACTCCATCCTTAATCTGGTAGCCTTCTCATTAAGGTCAAGAAAAATATAGCCAGAATGAGGATTTCAGGATTTGTGATACCTAGCGGAGTAGCAGGCAGGCACCTAAATAAATGTTCTGATATTCAAAAGTACTGAGTACCCAATAGCTCCTACTGACTTCAGTATCTTAGTTGATGTCCATGAGAGTTGTTGTGTGCTCAGCACTTTAGAACAACCAGAGAAGAAGCTGTCCCCAGGGAATCCCTCCCAGTTTTATTCTGAACCCAGTATGTACTGGAACAGGATTTTGGAAGTTAATGGCCCAATCTTGCTCTCATGGCAGTCAATAGCAACATTCCCACAAATGTCAATGATACACAATTGGATCTTTAGTGAATCCTGGGCTGTGTAAGCTGGGGAATATCAAGTAGGAGTAGGAGTACAGAGGTATTGCTTCTGTAGATGACATTAGTGAGACTATTACTGAAATACTCTGCCCATTTCTGGTATCTGCACTTTAAAAAGAATGTTGAACAATTGACACGGGCTCAGAAAAAAGCTATGAGAATAACTTGAGGTCTGGAAAACCTGTGTTATAGTGAGACACTAAAGAAGCTCAGCCTAGTTAGTTTATCCAAGAGAGGGTTCGGAGGTGACTTGATCCTGGTCTGTCAGTACCTATCTGAGGAAGAGATTTTTTGTAGTAGATGGCTCTTTAATCTAGGAAAAGCATAATAAAACCTAGTGTTGGAAGCTGAAGCTAGACAAAAGCAGTCTAAAAATAAGGCACACATTTTTTTAAAGTAATTAGCCATTGGAACAATGTACTTATGGGTGCGGTGGATTCTCCATCACTTGAAGTCTTTGAATCAAGACTGAATATCTTTCTAAAAGATAAGCTATGGCTCAACCAGAAGTTCTGACTTTGATGCAGTAATTGCTGTGTGAAATTCTATGGTCTGTGTTCAGCAGGAGGTAAGACTAGCTGGAGCAGCTGCCGTGGGGCCTGGGATTGTGCCAGGGAGCAGGGACCAGGATCCAGAGGTGCTGGAACAGGCCCAGGAGTGGGCCAGGGAGACTCAGAGGTGCTGGAACAGGCCTGGGAGCAGGTAGGAACCCCCAAGACCCTCCTTCCAAACCCAGAGACAGCTCCTCCCCGGCCAAGTGTCAGTACCTCCCTTGCTATCCCACTGCCTCTCCCCAAATACCATACTATTTAGCTCACTAGCTTGTTTTCAAGAGGTGTCAATAACTGCGGCCACATGTTGCAATCTTTGGGTTCACTGGGCATGGTCACTCTTTGACCCAGATGAATGAAAATTTAAGAACATTCCTGTGTCTCTGTCATCATAGCATCTGTAATTGAAATGACTGACACTGCAAAAGACACAGGAATTCTAAGAAGAAAAGAAATTGAATGGGAAGGAAGAAGACTCATAGCTAGGCAAAGAGCTAGGTACTTCTGCTTTTCCTCTGAGAATCCACTCCTGGCGGCATGCTGATGTTACAGCAGTTAACCCGAAGTGAATCATGCCTGATTGTAAGGAACTGCAGTACCCTCTCAAATTCACTTCCTCCTTGGCAACAGAAACTTAATGTCTACATATCTCACAGGCTCATCAGATTCTTTAAAAAGAACACCATTGTGATATCATCACAGCAATGAAATACAGATTTGCTGTTGTAGCTGTGAATTACAACAGCCAGGCCCGGCTCTAGGTTTTTTGCTGCCCCAAGCAAACAAATTTTGGCTGCCCCCCGCCCCAGCCCTGGGCTCCTTGCCGCCCCCCCCTGCCGCCCCAGCCCTGGGCTCTCACCCCCCCAACCGCACCCCCCTGCCTCCCCAGCCCTGGGCTCCCCCCCCACACACACACACCCTGCCGCCCCAGCTCTGGGTTCCCCCTACCCCCCCACCATTACCCCACACACACACCTCCTGCTGCCCCAGCCCTGGGCTCACCCACCCCCCCATCTGCACCCTCCTTCCGCCGCAGCCCTGGGTCACTGGTAACTCGCTCCCAGGGCAGGTCATTCAGCAAGAATTTTAGATATGCACAGAACACAGACAGGATTGGTTCCCATATGGTTACAGAACTGCAGTAAAGTGGAACAATTTTCAGCTTGTGTGATTGGAGGATATCTGGATGCATATTATAAGACTGTCCTACATAAATGAGGAAAAGTTGAGGTCCCTTTATTATTCTTTTGTTCCACTATTTCTTTCTATGGGGAATTTGCCAATGCAATATCACTGTCTTCCTTTTAAACAAACAAACAAAAAAAAGGCAATGGCTGTTGAAAATAGCAATTCCAGTCCTAATAACCACTGGGAAGCATTTCTTGCTCAATTTTAACCTACCTTTTCTACAGCAATTTACAGTGGATCAGTATATTTGATTTGGGAGAAATGAAGTAACAGCCGCCCAAACTGAGCTTGAGCACTCCTGAATTTTGAGGTGTTCAAATCTGGAAGGCAGGTGCTGGTGCTGGTGCTGGGGCGGGGCGGGGCGGGGCGGGGCGGGGGGGGGACTGTGGCTCCGCAGGGGAGCACGGCAGCATGTATGCAGCGTGTCTGGCGCTGCGCGAAGCCAGACACGCTGGTCTGAGTGGCACGGTAAGGGGTCTGGGGGGTTGGAGAAGGGGTAGAAGGTTCCGGGGGGGCAATCAAGGGACATGGAGCGGGGGGGTTGGATGGGGCGGAGGTTCGGGGGGGCAGTCAGGGGCAGGGAGAAGGGGGGGTTAGATTGGTCAGGGGTTTCGGGGGGGCAGTCAGGGGACAGGAAGCAGTTGGGTAGGCATGGGAGTCCCAGGGGTTTGTCAGGGGACAGGTAGGGGGTGGGGTCCTAGGGGGAAAGTTAGGGGGGTCTCCGGAGGGGGCAGTTGGGGACAAGGACCAGTGGGACTTAGATAGGGGGTGGGGTCCTGGGGGGCAGTTGGGATAGGGGGCCCAGGAGGGGGTGATCAGGGGACAGGGAGCAGGGGGGTTGGATGGCTTGGGGTTTCTGTGGGGAGCAGGAGTGGGGCTACCCTCCCTCCCCATGGAGTGTCCTATTGTTTGAATCTTAAAATATGGAATCCCTACTCACAGTGCAGCTCTCCATTCATAGCAGGCTGCAGCATGAGGTCTCAGCTTCCTCACTCCCTCCCCCTCTTTCCTGTTGGTAGTGGCCAAGGGAATGCTGGGAAATGTAGTTCTTTCCCTGCTCCAGGGCTGGCTCTATAGGCAGGGAGCTAACCAAGGAACTACAGCTCCCAGGGCCCCCTGTTGATTCTCAGCTCCCATGCTGGATCCCTGCCGCCCCTGCAAATGGGCTGCCCCAAGCACGTGCTTGCTTTGCTGGTGCCTAGAGCCGCCCCTGACAACAGCATCTTCATTAGTAAGCAGTAGGCTACTGGTAGCTCTGTGCAGCTAGAGAAAATGTGATAGAGTAAGAAGTGCTAGGATTTCTATTGGCGTGAGTTTAGGATGACTATGCCACTCATGAAAAGTGGAGCCATAAATGATTTAAGCTGAGCTCCCCAAACACATAAAACCAAACAATGCTCCCAATTCCACCAACATCCATTTTGCACTGTTGGCCAGCTGAGAAGGGAGTCAGCAACAGTGAATCCAAGGAAAAAGCCAGAAGAAAAATTATCTGAACACTCCTGAACTTCAGGATGTCTGAAATCCGTATCTGGGTTAGAATGCTGTGAAGGACTATGTGTTAAACAGATACTGACCAGCAGAGGTGGATGTTAATAGACTAGTCACATATGTAGCCAAACAGTGAGTGAGAGGGTAGAAACAAAGGGTCTGATTCTGATCTTCCTTATGCTGGTGGAATTACCCCCAATTAACACTGAACTCAGAGGAGTTATACTGGTGTAAAAATGGTGCAAACTCAGGATCAGGTCCCCTTTCTTTTGGGAGAAGCAGAAGGTTCAAATCTAATACCATAGGTTCCAACAAAACAACAGCAATACTGAAGAAAGAAGCAACAGCTTCTATCATGGAATGGCTACTGAAGGAACCAAGGCTGGTGGTTGTGGAGCATTTGCAGTTTCCCTGTTTGAATGAAGACAAATGAATGAAGGCTACTCCTTCCATAAGGAATTGCAAGCTGCTGTTTGTTCTGGGGAAGAGAGGTTTGAATGGCAGGGGAAGGTACCAAGGGGTCAGTTGTAAGCACATCCCTGCTTTTTGGTGGTGTAGAACTATACTGCCAAAGGAAAGTAAGGCTAATCTTAGATTTCATTTTTTTTAAAAAGTGTCTGGCCCTTTCTGTTGTGGAGATACGCTATTGTAATCTTGAAAAAGTAAATCAATGTGAACCAGTCCCTAGTGTTGAAAGTTTGCCACTGTGATTAGTTCCAAAATTCAGATGTTACCTACAGTCTCCCACACAGCCATCTAGGGCTGGTCTCTGTGGCCCATGTAATCCAGGGAGGTGCTTCCTTCTATTTTGGTAGGGACCCCAGATCAATTTGTGGCTGTGGGGTATGGAGACAGGCAGTTGCTGACGGTGCTAAGACTACCGCAGGCTCTTTCCTAGCCACTGGCAAATAGAAAAATGAGTAGCTGTGCTGTTCTATATCTGAATTTTCTGCCAGGTCGTTTGGTGCAGATCTTGTTATTGCTCTTTTTGCAAGTCTTTTAAAGCAGTTTAATTTGAGTTCCACGCACAATCTGAGGGAAAACCAGTGCCCCACATGGAAAAGGGCACAAGCAAGAGGGACAGAAATGTTATTTTTCAGCTTCTAAAGACAGTTTTTACAAACAACAGAATAAAAATAGAAAAAAATGAAGCCCATTTAAAAGCGGTGGCTGACCGAGCCTCCCTTGAAAAAGAAGCAGAACGCAAACAGTGAAACGCTGAAGCCTGTTGATTCTGCGTCATAATTTATTGCAGGTTCCAAATTGTGAAACCTCTCAGCAATGTGGGACAGATGTTATGGCAAGGAAAATAAAACAAACAGACAACACGATGGGAAATGTAGAGGAGATGAAATGACACCATGTTGTAATCCCATTGGGAAAACTGCAGACAGTTTTCCAAGATACTGTACTGGTGAGCAATTATGAGGCTAAACAAGTCATATAAATAAGGCCACTAGAGGTCTGTAATCAATTCTGCGCAGTGTCTGCAGTGAAGCGTGAGTCCCAAGTGCATAGGAGGAGGAGGGGGATATTTCTGGCCCACTGTTTTATAAATGAGTCCTTCAATATTCTGTTCAGAGCTGTGTGTGTAACAAATGTACACAAGTGGAGTTTTTATAGCACCCACTCCCGTTCCTATGGCAGTAGATCAAGGGTAATAACAATACCATAGTTAATTAATTCAGTAGAAGGAATTCCCACTTGCAAAGGTCTTAACCCAGCAGCAGAGGGAAGGTGTCAATCACAAGGGGAGAGGTGCCATAGCTTCAGTTTACATTTGTTTTTCTTCACTCAGGAGGCAAAGAGGGGAGATAAAAAGTAAATGTCAGCTACAGCTACCCTGTTTCCCCGAAAATAAGACAGTGTCTTATATTAATTTTTGCTCCCAAAGATGCGCTAGGTCTTATTTTCAGGGGATGTCTTATTTTTCAGAAATGAAAAATGCCTTATTATCGGTGGATGCCTTATTATCGGGGAGGTCTTATTATCGGGGGGATGCCTTATATTACAACGAGAGGCAAAACTGTAAGTAGGCCTTATTTTCGGAGGATGTCTTATTTTCGGGGAAACAGGGTAGTGATGAGTGAACCTCAGAAAGCCGGGCATTTGGCTAAACAGCCAAAGTTTGGCTGCACATATGAACCACCCAGTTCTGGAAAACTGGGCTGACAGTTTGCGAGGATCAGCTCTCTTGGTAGATTCACCATACTTCCTGATTCCGCTCAGGACGGAAGTGCCACGAGAACAGCCTACCACAGAATTCAGAACTTCCACTCCCCTGTCACAACCAGAAGGCAAAGGCTGCTGCACAAAGAATGAAAAAATGAAGGGAACATTTCAGGGCTTGGATTCAGTTAGCGTTCTGATGGAAAGTTCAGGGCAGGTCTTATTTTGTCTGAACTGTTTTTCCCTTCTCTGGCTACAACCAATACCTCATAGGAGCAGAGGGGAATGAAATCACTGGGAAGATCCAAAAACTATTCAGCAGTGACCAAAAAAAAAATAAAAAAAAATCCTTGTACGGAATGGACAGGAAAAATAGCCAAATGCCTTTTTGGAGGCAGCGTGTTCGAGTGGCCAGAGCAAGAGACTGGGCATCAGGGCTCCTGTGTTTTGTTCAGCTCTGTCACTGACTCATGTGATCTTGGTTGAGTTGCTTAGCCACTCAGCCTCAGTTTAGTGCTCTGTAAAATGTGAATGGTACTTCACTGGGTTTGATGAGGTTTCATTAATCACTGCTATGTAGAGTGACCAGACAGCAAATGTGAAAAATTGGGACGGGGGTTGGGGGTAATAGGAGCCTATATAAGAAAAAGACCCAAAAATCGGGACTGTCCCTATAAAATCGGGACATCTGGTCACCCTACTGCTATGAAGTGTTGTGAGAACCCAAATTTGCATTTTTATGTCACACAGAGGCCTGGTTATTTGACAAGTGACAGCATCAGAGAAGACCTTTCCTTTAAAATGCTTTCTACTTTCACCACACCAGTAATCTTGGAAGGCAGAGGAGACCAAGGAGTTAAGAACTGTTTGTGAGTGAAACGCTTACAGCTCTAGGGGAGGCGGAGGAGAAGGGGGAAGTTTGTTTTCTTTACTTGATCTGTTCCACTTTAGTCATCTTTGACCTTGATGGATATCTAGAAATGGCAGATGTCTACGGGGGCCATTAGGAAAGGAAAGAGGAAAAAACGGAAACTTGCTTACATATCTGTCATAAATCTATTGCACACGTATGGGAAATATATAGAAACATGAGCAAGCACTGTTTATGAAGCAAAATATTATGTGATTCTGCAGAGTTCAGATGAATTACAGTAATTTCATGTCATCATAGGGACATCTGTTTATAAAATATAGAGGGTGAAATTCTGGCTCCATTGAAGTCAATGGCAAAACTCCCATTGACTTCAACGAGGACAGGATTTCACTTATATCATTTACCCTGTTTCTTTACCTCTGCAACTAACTACACCTCAGAGTATTAAAGCGGAAATCACTTTACAAATCACATTCCCTTTTTGCTCTGTATGTTTTTTGTTTGCTTTTCACATGCTTCTCATCTAGCTTGGCTTTACACTTTCCCCTGCATTGGGAAACCATTTTTAAGACAGGGGCCTTGAAAGTGGTTTCTGCAAACATGGTTATACCAGCCCATGTTAACAGAGCAGAACTTTGCCAAAGCTATTATTAAAAAACATTTTCCAACCACTGGCCAACCTTGGCCCTGGTGTACGGAACTGCAATTCTACTGACTTTAATGGTGTTGCAGCTCCTTACACCAGGGCTGAAGCTGCCTTCATGTCACTTGACACTGCAGCAGGGATTTTTGATCAGGCAAGATGGATTCAAGCTAAGAGCTAAAATTCCGCTCTTGCAAAATGCTGACACTTCTACCACACTTTCAAAATAGGCACTACCTTGTTTGGAGAACTAACTAAAAATGGCTTGTTCCTATGGTCTTGTCCATACTAGGTGGCATATCCATGTTTACAGAAAACCTTTTAAAAATCCACTGTTTAAAAATTATTTCCTAACATGGGACATAATGTAGGGTAGCCTGGGGTTTATCTCTCCTTTCAGCGCCACAGGCTGTCCCTTCTTTGGTCTCTAAGTATCACCTTCCAGCTGCTTGCCATAGAAATTTCAGCCTCCAACATTCCAACTGCTTCTTAAAAGGGCTCTTCACCTTATATTTTCTTACTGTGCACAAATATTGAATCACTGGAAAAGCTGTATGCGACTTTGCTGTAGTGCCTCCCACAACACCTCCCCCCCCACAACTTCCTATTCACACACACACACACACCATACATTCCTTGCACACGGGCCCACTCAGAAGCACGCATTTTAAAACACACATACACTGTCTCGCCTTATGTGAGTTTCCACTGAAAGAGGAAGGCAAGAAAGTATGAGCCATTGCTACAGGAAGAACACATTCTGCCTACAGATTGGAAAGAAGAAGTGCTGCAGTTTGTGAAAAAGAACTCTGATTTGGGCTTTAAAGAAGCCTTTACACTGGTGTATTCAACTTCTGCATTTACTGAAAGGGTCCATGCTGAGCTGCCAGAACACAGGCAGACGTGGAAATATGTCAGGCCTGCTCCTCTTACCATTTAAAATCAGTGGCAAAACTCAATTGACATCAATATTGGGCTTATCATATCTAAGCTGTACTACATAATTTTTAATTTCCTTTGGAGGGGGGAGCTACAGTTTTCATGGCATCTAGCAGGCATCCAGCCCTTTTGCTAACACACTGCTAGATAGAGCTTTTAAAATTATATGTGTATCACTTCCCTCTGCTGAACTGTATGGGAAGAGACCCGGCAAACACTTGGTCAGTTCGCATTAGCATGAGCATGCTCAGCAGAGCACTCATGCTTATTTGAATAGGGTCAAGATTCTGTGGCAGTTGGAGGCAGGCAGTAACTGTCAGTCAGGAGATGCCTCCAGGACTATGTGTGAGGCGAAGTGCACGGTTGACATTAGCGATGAGAAAGATGGCTTTAGTGGTTTGGGTTTTTTGCTACCCTGTTGCCTCTTGCTCCCATTGCTGTCATTGCAACACATTCTGTTAGAATAGATACCTTCAGCCCTCGCAACACTACAAAAGTTATTGGTGTGTCCAACTAAAGTTCAAAATGCCCCCAGACAAAAAACGTTATCAATCTGGAGTTAATTAAGACTGAAAGTACGTATCCGTGATCTGAGAAATGCCTTTGAACGTTAAGAAGCAAGCAGCCTCCCATTTGCCGTTTTTTGTGGTGGAGTACTGAAAATGTGTTTCTGAAAACACGGGCTTTATCACTGGATTCATGTGCACATGTTGCCAGTACTAAGTGTGACCTATTTCATGTAAGTGTTAGTTTCATGACCTGGGAGGTTGTGGACTCATACTAGCTTTTTGTTTAATGACACTTTGATAATATAAAATCATAGCACCCGCTCCCGTGAGCTGCTGAGCAGGCCGTTAAGAAGGAGGAACGGGGAATGATTGCCGTCCGGTGCCATTTGTCTAGTCAGGAATTTGTTAAATACATTTTTTTTCCCTGTGGACTTAATATGACCTTAACGAAGTATGTAGTTGGCATAATCATTGCATGAGCAAGATTAAAGCATTCTTGTTTTTGTGGTCACTGATAAGAGGGAACTGTTGTGGAGGGATAATGAAGTACAAGCAAGTTTGTCAGGGGATCACAGTGAAGGGCAGAGTTAAGGCAGAGTGAGTACCTAAACTGTGAATAATCATAATTCTAAATGATTGGGTTTAAATTTCATTGAACTCTTGACTCCTTGGGGGCAGCAGTAGCGTGGCGTGGAGTTCTGATTGTTTTTTGCTAACTGCAATGTTCTAGTAATTATTTTTACCTGTAAATATCTACTCTATTCTCAGGCAAACCTTCACATTCACGAAGATTTTTTGCGTCTTGAAATCTACTTCGACTACATCATTGGCATCAAGCATTGCAACTCCAATACCAGCCCTGCTTCCTATCCAGAGATTCGCAGGGAATGAGGATCAGACCGTTCAATGCACACAAAACTTTCCAGAAGGGTAAGTTATTACAAAAATCATCCAACAGTAGGGCTAAATTCTGCTCATGCAACTGTGTTGGGCCTGAACCTTGTTTGCTTTTGAGAAAAGCCCAATGCAGCTCAGGAGGGAATGGTGTAAAAGTGACTTTAAGGAATTTTTGTATGCTCCTGATCCTGGGTCAGCTGTGAACTGGGCAGGTTTCTAGGTATAAATTAGAACTGCCTTCATGACACTGTAAGATAGTCCACTGCCAATGGCCTCAAAGAGCTATTACAGTAGCTGCGGATCAGGCACCTACCCCCTCCCCCACATCACGAACCTCAATCACAGGGAGGAAGGTGATATTGGCCATCTCTATGCCAGCTCTGTGCCACCGGAGGATCCCCTACACTGGGGTGATCTTCCTGTGGCTGGCTATGCTGCCTTTAGGGTCACATTGCATTGAAGGTATGGCACAAAACAGTCCAAATGCAGAAGAGAATCTGAGTCATTGACTTCAATGGGGTTGCACTGGATATATGCAGAATTTGCCTTATAATCCATACACAGGAAAGACGCAGAAATGATTGGCTGTATATCCAGGGCATTATCTGTAGTGGAGGAGATTTGTCTCCAAAGGTGACTGAAGAACTCGGTCACACTGTTCCTGCCCAAACAGAAAGTTCCCCTCCATCATGGACGTGCCTTGTATTCACAGCATCTGTCCAGGACTAAAGACATCTTTCCAAACAGGTTCTGGAAGGTGGGCAGAGAAGTTATGTGATGGCCATAGCCATACATGCTGGCCAAAACCATTTCTTTGAATAGAAATGTGGCAGGAGAGAGCCCTTGGTGTTCTACCAAACTACAGAAGTGAATAGCATTATAGAGTTCTGCTAGAGAGGTTGGTCAATGGGACCAGGAGAACCAGATGATGGAAAATCCCCACCCCCTAAAAGTCATTAACATCTGGTTTGGGATCATCCAGATGATATGAACTTTCATGTATCTTTTCTTCAGGGTTGGCTCAGAAAATTCTCTCCAGGCAGATTAGCTAATGAATTGCTCAGCCCTTCTCTAAAAATGCAAAAGGGTGATTTCCTTTACCCCTTCCTCCCCTTCATTTTGTCATTGTTCGTTCTCCCTACATCCTCTAGGACTTCCTACCTGGCTGTCAATGCCATTATGTATTGATCACCAGTGGACAGGGCATGGCTTCACTATGGGTTCCCTTTCCCTGTGCATTCTACCAGCTACAGTATATGGCTGTCCCACAATCCTCCCAACTCAGTTTCTTTGTGCTCATCATGCCATGTTGAAGGCTCAAGCCTGGTTCTGCTGCCAGCACCTCATTGTCCCAGCTCAAGATTACCCCTCAGGGCCAGGCAGTGACTCTCCGCATTTCTGACACCTCCCAGCAGAAGCTGAGAGCGAATCCCATCATTTATTTTGGAGGCCTCTGTTAATCCTATCCACCCTCTCTCCCCTTGATTTACAGAATCGCAGCTGCTTCCAACTTGCGATAGCAGGATGGCCTCTGGGTGACCCCGGATTAGTGTAAATATTTTGCTTTTATTGGAAGGAAATGTGACATACATTTGGGATGGAAGTTATCCAGAGACTGCAGACTTGGGAGCCAAGCCTCTGGGAAGCACACGCAGTGGTGGTCTCAAGGTATTTTACTGCCGAATGCTTTAGAATTCCCATCCCCCCTTTCGCCCCATAGAAGGGCTGTTTTTAGAGTCAGAAGGATTTGCCTTTCAGTGATCGCATGGTTGCAGTTCAAGGTTAGCCCAACAGTGTCCCTTCCTCTCAGATACAGAAGACAGGAGGCCACTTTGCATTTGTGTACCAGTCAGTATTCTATGCTTCTTAGAGGAAACTGGTGCATACAGAGATACACCAGATTTCCATGGCTAAGGTATCGATTACTGTGGAGAATGAGGAACTAGCACTAGAAGACAGTGTAGTATACGGGAATGAGATGGGATTAGGAGCCCATAAGGCCTAACCTCTTCAAATCTTGGGTCTGCCCCTGACTTGTTGTGTGGCCTTGGGCAAGTCACTGTATATGCACTATGGGTGGGATTTTCAAAAATACCTAAGTGATTTAGGAGCACAAGTCCCACTGAAAGTCAGTTAGGTGCTTTTAAGATCCCCACCCTACAGCTATAACTATTTAGGAGGACCCATGTGCAAGAGAGCTGCCCCCAACCTGGGAATACCAGAGTTAAAGTTATAATGTAGCTGGTACCTATTCAGTTTAAAATCCCGGCTAGACCAAGGCTTTAACCAGGTGACAGGGACACCATTACACATGTTTACAATACTGCTTTTAACATGGTCAGGGAACAACTATATTGTAACAGGGGCCAGTGACTCGGTGATAGTTTGGTGTTGATAGGGCCTGTAGTTCTCTTCCTTAGTGTCCTGATCTATTAGGTATGTATAATAATAGTATAGCCCTTACAAGGATACAGTATGGAGTAGAAAGTTAATGTTTGTGCAGCACTTGGAATAAGACACATATTAATACGATGATAGTATTTCAAAGTGCATTGGGTACAGTTAAATAAATCTTCCCTATCTGCATGTAACCCTGATGAGTGATGGATCTTGCTTGTAATGCATGATTACCAGAGAGTTGTGTCTGCTTATTCAGCTTCTCTTAGGCTTGGTCTAAACTACAAACTTTGGTCAGTATAAATTATACTGGTTTAGTTATACTGACCTAACCCCCGGTGTGAACAGCACTATGTTGATGCGAGGGCTTCTTCCATCAACATAACTACCGTCTCTTGGAGAGGTGGAATACCTGTGTCAAAAGGAGAAGCTCTCCTGCCGGTGTAGCTACAGCAGCACAGTTGCACCAGTGCAGCTGCGCCGCTGCAGTGCTGTAAGTGTAGAAAGCCCCTAGTCATGTAATGAGGTGGCAAAACCCCACAGCCCATCTTGGGACCTCAGGGCACCAGAGTCTAACAAATATTACAGTATCTATAAATGAGCAATTGGCAGAAGATTGTTTGTGATTGGTACCCAGAAGTTCATAATTTGTGCCAAACCAATAGAATTTGTAAACCTGGTCTAGATCTCACCTTCATCATCTCTTCTTAGGGTATTTCAGTACTTCCCAGACAACAAGACTGTTCATAGAGAAAGTTTGTGTGTGTGTTAGGTCTACCTATCCCTATTCTGAATTAAAGACACAACAGTGGATAATTTCAAATTGAACGTCAGTGGTTCAGCCCCCTGTCAAGGCCTAAAAAGAAACAGACCTGTTTACAGGACAACAGACTTCATGCACTAAAGCCAGGGCTTAACAAAATGTGCAGTGATGCACGGACATGCTGTGAAACTGTGGAGACGTGCATTGACTTTTTAGGAGTATATGCAATGAAAGTTAAACAATCCCTGACATTCTTGGTCTTGCTGCCTAGAATCAGCACTTCATTTTCTATTACGAGCAGTGACAGTCTAAACAGTTTTGTAGGCAGCCACTGACTGTATCATACTGAATCCTTATGGCAGTCCTTAGAAATGAATTTGTCAAAGGAATTAACCCATTCCCAACCTCCAGAGCACTGCCAGATGAAATGCAACAGGAAAGTGAGGCAATAAAACAACCGCTCTGAGAAATGGACATTTTCATCAGTGAAGACATGTTAAAAAAGTAAATGCCCTGTGTGCGGAGGATTTGGTCTGTCATCCACAACCCAGGTCCCATAGAACTCTCCTACATAGGTGGTTTACTTGGGCTGTTTTATGGGGCCAGGATTTGGCCAATGGAATATAGAGAGATGGGCATGCACTGAGCAATACTTAATACACATTTAATACAAATTTGCATCTTGACAGGAGGTTAGACTAGACCCTTGTGGTCCCTTCTAATCCTGTGCGTCTATGATTCTACCTGATAAGGTAAGAACTAGTAAGCTGTTAGGATCAACTCACATGTCTACCAAACCAAACCAAGAAATTGTGGCCATACTATTGAGCTGTGCTCTCGTCTTAGCTCTTATATATTAAACCAAGTTAGGCCTACGCAACACTCAGGTGGGAAACTACAAAAGAAAATCCAGCTTGTTGTCGTGGCAGTAAGTGATTCAGCTGCTGCCATTCTTCCCTCTGGGTTAGTACTAAACCAGTAGCCCAGCATGATTCTAGGGGCTGCTGCAGGTGCCATGTTCTGTGCATCTCTGGTCCTGAATACTAATGATCTTTAAAGATCACTTGGCACTTTTTACAAGACTAGGTGCATTAGTCCCATTATCACGAATGTCTTGGTCAAATTCAAACGTGTGTAATTACAGTTTGACAACTTAAATTTTCCTTGAAATGTTGATTGTATGTAATAGTCTTCTTCTCTTTTATCTTTCCTCTCTACATCAGGTATTTCTAAGGGGTCTATAGCTGTAGCAGCTAAGCACCTCTCCTAAACTGTTACATAGCATTGATTTCAATTGTTAGCTTTAAAATATATATTCAAATTCAAAATGGATAAAAGGAAATACTTTTTCACATGATGAATATTTAGACTGCAGAACTCATTGCCACATGAAGTTGTTGAAGCCAAAAATTTAGTAGGATTCAGAAAAGGACTGGACATATATTGGATATTAAGAATATCCAGACTTATCATAAGTACTGATAGAATTTTGGAAAGGATATTAAACCTCATTCTTCTGGGATTAAGCCAGTCTCTAACTATTAGAGACCAGGATGAGATCTAATATGTAGGGCAGATTATCCCACATCTGTCTACTGCAGAGTTCTTACACCTTCCTCTGAAGCATCTAGTGCTGACCACTGTCAGAGACAGGAGACTGAACTAGACAGACCTGGTAAGGCAATTCCTGTGTTCCTGTGCCACATTCCATCCCAGAGGTGGCTGCACTTCAGTGGTCAGTGAAGTGATTCTTATCTGCAAACAGCTCAGTGAGAAAAAGCACTAGGTTAATTATGCCATGGACTGTAACAAAATTATAAAGCCATGAAGGCATTATAGCTACTGAAATCAACTTCTGATGTTGGACCCCTGTGGAAAGGACTGACAGCCACCACAGATACAGTTAGTTAGTTATTAGTTCATTACCTCAGTGAGAACAACAGCTGATGGGAAGTTAGTGTCCCACTCCAACCCTGTATTTAAGGAGGTTAATTTAATTCTGTTGGGCTTCTTTTGTGTTGCAGAGCAGTTGGACAATAACCCACTTTCTCAACAGCTGCAGGTATATGGGGCCTGATTTTACATACGCTGGTTTTACTCTGATGTAACTCCATTGACTTTAATGCAGTTACTCCTGGTTTACATTACTGTGAGAGGAGAATAAGGCCCAGGGTACCTAAGTGACACATCCTACTAGCCAAAGGAGTTGTGATTTTGTCAGACAATGAAGGAACAAAAGGATTTTAATTATTTGGGGAGGAATTATAACACAAACAGTGTAGTTGCTGTGTCTCAGGATCTTAGAGAGACAAGGTGGGTGAGGTAATATCTTTTAGTGGACCAACTTTGTTGGTGAGAGAGACAAGCTTTTGAGCTCTGTGTGGCTCAAAAGCGTGGCTCTCTTACCAACAGAAGTTGTTCCACTAAAAGATATTACCTCACCAACCTTGTCTCACAAAGAGAAACTGCAGTCTGCTGGGGGATGCAAGGATAGAGCTATTTCACTGCAGTACTGAAAAAGTAGTGCTACTTCTGAGTAAACTTTGCTGCTGTTCTTACTATTTTTATCTAACCTTGATCAAATCAATGACAGGAACGGTTGGCATGTGCATTTTGTACATTAAAAATAGACTAGCAAAGATTGTCCGGAGTCTGTGTTCATTTGGTTCTCTTGCACTTCTGGAGTCCAAATATGCCCCGACCAGTTAAAAGCTAGGAGGATGTTTATATGATTGCAAATTAGTGATGAGATTGAGCCACCAAGTTGAGATCCAGAACTAAACTTTCCCAATATTCAAAGGTGTTTGGATTGGGGGGGGGGGGGGGAAAGGAGAGGCGGGTTGGTTCTGAACATTGTAGAGGCAAGGGTCAGCTGTGAAATGCAGTTCTGGACCTCACATTCCCGAGTTCACATCCATCTCTGTTATAAATGTCTCTGGTACAGTGAAAAGAAGAACAGGAGTACTTGTGGCACCTTAGAGACTAACAAATTTATTAGAGCATAAGCTTTCGTGGACTACAGCCCACTTCTTCGGATGCATATAGAGAAGTGGGCTGTAGTCCACGAAAGCTTATGCTCTAATAAATTTGTTAGTCTCTAAGGTGCCACAAGTACTCCTGTTCTTCTTTTTGCGGATACAGACTAACACGGCTGTTACTCTGAAATCTGGTACAGTGGAGGATTAACTTTCTTTGCACCAAGGTTTTCCCTTTCCAGGTTCACATCTGATGCAGGGGACAAGGGGAAATGTTCACACACTGAATGGGCCTAGCCTGTGAGACAGAACACATGAAATAATGAATGAGGAGGAAACATACCACAGACTCAGAAGGATATTTGCAGGAGGGCAGCTGGAAGGGCTCCCTCCTTCCATTCTATCTGTTTATCAACAGGATATAGATACTTAAAGACTGTGCCCCTCCCGAAACCCTGATTTTCCTTTGCAGAATAATAAGCAAACAGGTCTTAGCCTGCTGCCTGCAGGGAAATGGATTTGTTATGGAAGGAGCGCCCTGCACTAAAACAACAAATAGAAGAATGGCTGTGTTTGTTTTTCTGTGTGCTGGAGGTGAAGGTGCAGCCAGAGTGGGGCTACTTTCACATCCTCTCCAATTGATAGAGGGCAGGGGACAGGCTCAGAAACACACACACAACAATGCGTGCAGGCTTGGGATATCTAAAACTTTGGTCTCTGGTCCATATCAACATGCACACCCAATGTGTGCTGCATGCTGGCCAAATGGGAGTTATAGAACTCCCAGATGTGCAGGCCCCCCTCTCCTCAGGTAACCTCATAGCATGACTTGAAGGACTGAGAGGAGGATTATGGACTAGAGTGCTTCTCCTCCTCCCTTCAGCCTATACCCACAGCAGGTGACAAGCCAACAACATTGCAATTGTACTGCCTGTTTCTCACTAATTCAGGGTGGGAAAGGAGGATGACTTATCCAGAGATGTCCCCCCATTGCTACATCCCGAAGACAGGAGGTTAGGTAAAAGTAACTACAATTCTGAGCCAATGCAACATCCTACAGAATGGCTCTGCAGAGGTAATCTCATGGAGGAGGATGTATCTTTATCCTTCCCTGTATAGATGCATTCACCTCACCCATATATACATATACATTTCTACCCCAATATAACGCGACCCGATATAACACAAATTCGGATATAACGTGGTAAAGCAATGCTCCGGGGTGGGGGTGGGGGGCCTGCACACTCTGGTGGATCAAAACAAGTTCGATATAACGCAGTTTCACCTATAATGTGGTAAGATTTTTTGGCTCCCGAGGCTCGATATAACTTTGGCTCCCAAAGTTATATCGAGATAGATGTGTAATTTGTACAGCTACATACACTCAGCCACATATGCTCCCATGCATGCCTACTTAATGCACACATACTACTAGAGTACACACCTGCAGACATCTACTCCCTTGCTTAAACACCGGATATACACATACAGTATTTCTACTCCCATACATACCTAGTACACACATGCAGACATGTACTCCTCTCCATCCATAGCTAGAATCCATATAATTAGATATGTATGCTCCGATGCAGACCCACCTAATACACATGCTCACACCTATCTACACCAATGCATAAGCTTCTATATACCCAACATGTTCACACATGCTCAGACATATGCAAACATAAAGCCATTTTGCTGCACCAGTCTATAATGTATTTCCTTAAACAGCTGAACCTTGAAACCTGCAGGCTGGTTTCCCATGGTTACTCTGATGCACAGGTTTCTTCTGCCCCTTCCTAGTAAGGAATGCTACAAGTATTTGAACAACTGGGATGAACTGATCTATGTAGATCCCCATCTAGGCATCAGACCTCCCCGAGCAGGAGACTGGAGGAGGGAGAGCCGCCCTCTTTGAAATGGGGATTATTTCACATTTCAGTGTGATGAGTAATCCCATGCTAAAATGTGCAGTGAGTTATTTATAGTGGGATGGTAGTGTGGAGGGGTGGCCTATGGGGTACCTGAGAGGGGCTGTGGTTGATAGCCACCCTCTCAATAAGATGTGCACAACTAGATCTTCTGGGATCAATAGAAAGATTCCAATTACAAAAAGGAGACATCTTAAAATAACCTGTTTTGCCCAACAAGTGTTTTCTAAAATTAGGACTGGGGAGGCCCTGTGATGATGGGACAGGAACATTCCCCAGCAGATGGTGGGAGAGGCTCTTTCAGCATCTACTATTAGGAGATTATCAATTTTTTTTCCTTTTTAAAAACTGGCCTTTCCACTCAGATCACATCACTATAGACCATGATTATGACTCCAAATGTGCCTATGCTCAGTTGAAGCTTATTCCGAATTTTGAAATGCTGTGACTCTGATCCGAGCCAACCCAGCCGCCTGCATTTATCTTTGGTCGGTGCTGCAGCAATAATTCCCTTTGGAACATTTTAGAATGTCTTACCACTCTGGGTGCCTGTTTATTCCTCACAACCCAATCCAACTCCTATTAACCTTAATGGAAAGTTTCCTGTTGACTTCAATGGGAGTTGGATGTGGCCCTTCATTGATTGGCTTGCTTTGGTGACATATGCAGACTACATTTGTTTAGCATATCTGATGTGTTCAATTTTAATGTTTAGCATAGTGGTCTCCGGTATAGGAGACAGTGATCTCAATATTAAAAAGAGATTCAGATATTCCTTTATCTCCTGCTGCCTAGTGATGTTTTTCAAATTAATTTATAAAATTTTTATGAGCTTCTTTGTTTCAGTTCTCACCACATTTTCAGTCCAATTACTCTGCCTTTTAATACAGCATTGAGTCTTTCCAATAGCGATTTTGTTTAACATTTTCCCACATATAGTGGTTTTGTACCAGTACCTTCTACCACTAGTCTACCTATTTCCTGGTAGAAGTCATTGCTAAATACGTCTCAGGATTCATAGAGAAAGAGTAAACCAAAGGTAAAAGAAATAATTGAAGTGCCTGATGAAAAATGGCGAACAAACCTTCCCAATTATAAAGGCATACTACATTGCAACCCAAGTAAAGTTTAGAAACATGGATAACCACAATGCCATTGTTAGTCAATTGTCAGAGCAACCATACCATAAAATTCTGCTTACCAACAAATATTATAATGCCTTTGCTGATGGGGATTTGCCCACCACTCAAGTGTTGTCAATTTATATGAATTATTTTATTTATATTATGGCAATGCCCAGAGGTTCCACTCACACTGCATCCAATCCATTGTGCTAGGTGCTGTTTGAACAAGTAGGAAGACAGGTCATGGATCAAGGAGCTCACAATCCAAGCTCAGTGAAATCCCTTGAGAGCGAGGCATGGCTGTACCAGGTTTGTAGTGAAGCAGTGTGGCTACATTGACACACTTCGTTCACAGCATAGGATGTGCACTATCCATTTACTAGGGCAGGATATAGGCATATACCAGATCCAGTTGGTGGCATGGAAAGTGTGTGTATATTGGAGACACAATATCAGTTCCATTTGGAAGCATGCAGACTGTGCATATACTGGAGATATAACAGGTACATTAGTCAGCAATTACATGGTTAAACATTTCTTCTCTTCTCCTGCCCTGAGTCTATTCAATAGCAGAACTTTATTTTAACAACCTTGCTATGATTAAATATGCTGCCAATGATATGATAATATCTTCTGCAGAATTGCCTCACCAGTTCTACATGGCAGCATACAGGCTCACAAGAACAAAGCGAGTCTTTTGTTTGGGTTGTCCAAGACACACCTAGAGATGAAGATGGCTACCCTGGTGTGTATCACAATCCACTGGCAGTTGAGTCTCCCCCTTTTTTGCCTAGATGAACTGGGAGTCCCTAGGTAGACACAATCTGAAATGGACAGAAAATATGCTGTCAACAAAAAGTGGAGAGTCCATGCTATGTCTTCAATGACTGCTTGAGGTCACATTCAGGCCTGAAATCTGAATCTACTTCCATTACACTGAACCTCAGCAACTGAAAGATCAAAATATCATTAAGCTGTCTGAACCAGTTCTAAAGGGGATTGATTTCGGTGACTGCCTCACAGCCTGTTGTGGCTCCCAAAATGTGTTTCTGGCTATAGCAGTACACACATCATCCGTTATGCATTTCTGGATATCTACGTGCTTGAGCCTTTTCTAACCACTGACAGATGAAACCTTTTCTAACCTCAAGGGGATGATTTCTGGCCTGGACTTTCATGCAAAGCTGCAAAAATCTTAACAGTCCTGAACTTATCTGGAGTAATTAGAATGGCGTGAGCAGATTTTCAGCTGCAAATTTTACATTAGACATTTAACCATAGTCATCAATCATTTTTAGTGTGATCAGAACTGCTAGGCATTTACACAAATGATGCAGGTATCTGATATGTGTTTTTGCAGAGGCAAATGTAGATCACAAAACTAGTGAAACACTTACTTCAGTCTTCCATCAAATAACAATAGTACAGTTCTTCAGTGCTTTTCAGCCTGAAGGATCCCAGTGAACTTTAGACGTTAAACATACAAACTATTGGTCTGCAACAAGAGCCACTGCTGAAATGCAGCCAGCTCTGGAGCAAAACACAGTACCTCTTTAATGGTGCACAGCAACAGTGCCTAACAATTTAGAACAAGAATACTATATATGATTGAAACTGCAAGTCAGTTTTAGGTAGATAAAATGCAATTAACTGAACTTGAATTTGTCCAGTTTACCAGTGGGCAAATGAAATTTTTAATGACCACAAATGATCAGCACCTTAGTTTTGATTTCATTGGAAAGTGATACCCCCATCAACACAGCGCCCCGCCTCCCCCAATATGCTGGGGGCACTGGTGGAGTAATTACTTGCAAGGTAAGCATGCCAACTACTAAATCATCAACACTACCTTCTCTCTTCACTGCAGAGTTAACTTGGCATTGCCCCTAACCTGGCTTTCTCTCTCACCCTCCCCCCCCCTTACATGAGTGCAAGGCCTCACTGAGGTTTTGGGGGGCCCAGTGCAAAATCTGAAACTGAGGACCCCACTCCCTACCCGCACTCTTCCAAATAAAATTATCGCTGAGGGGAGATGGCTCTGTGTGTGTGTGTGTTGGTGTGTGAGCCCAGACTGCAATCACCCTGCAGCGGCTGCTCCTGTCCTGTAGGTCTGGGCCCAGCTCCTGCTCCAGGCATTGCGAAGTGGCGTGTAGGGGCACAATGCCACTCAGGTTTGGCCCATCATGATGGAGGGCTCCTGGCAAAATTTCAGTGAATGGCACTGCGACCCAGTGTGTGGAGGCACAGCTTCACTCAGTTTGGGAATCCCTCTCAAATGGCCTAGGGCAGGGGTTCTCAAACTTCATTGCACCGCTACCCCCTTTTAACAACAAAAATTACTACACAGCCCCAGGAGGGGGGACCAGAGCCTGAGCCCATAAGAGTCCCACTGCCCCGGGTGGGAGGGAGGTGAGGGGAGAAGACAAAGTCTGAGCCCCACTACCCTGGGTGGGGAGGCCAAAGCCGAAGCACTTCAGCCCTAGGCAGGGGGCCTGTAACCTGAGCCCCACCACCCAGGGATGAAGCTCTCGGCTTCAACTTTGGCTCTGGGCCCCAGCAAGTCTAAGCCAGCTCTGGTCACCCCATTAAAATGGGGTTGAGACCCACTTTGTGGTCCCAACCCACAGTTTGAGAACTGCTGGCCTAGTGCAAACTGCCTCTTTAGCCACACCCTCTGGGTGGCCCTGCTCTGAAGTGGTGATGCTTTACACCTGAGCAAGCTGGCCGGTGCTGGGTTATAGGCTAAACCCAGAGTACTGCTTGCACTCGACCTGATATCCAGCCCACTTTGCAGTGAGGATACAAATGCTACACCACTAAAGTGCAGCTAGCCCTCCGTTGCCTTCCCACAATTCCCCCCACCCCATGTGCCTAGAAGGACAGACAAGTTCTCCCACAATTCAATAGGAAAGCCATAGAATGGCTCAGCTTACTGCAGCACTAGAAACCCTGGGATCTGACACCCAGAAGTGCCAGTGCCTCACACGAGTGAATGCAGCACTAATGTGGGTGCAGTCGGGTGGACACACTCAAATATGGCTTTTCAGTGTGGCCACTGACTGCCAAGAGAGGCCAACTTGGGTACTCAGACCCAGATGCCAGTCACCCTAGTTAGCTCTGCAATGAAGACATACCCAAAGAGATACTTACCTCTCTCCAACATGCCACGTAGTGGCCTAATCCAATCCTGCTTGGGACAGGATAGTGGTAAGTCTGCAGGGAGCAAGGCAGAATAGTTGGATCATTGCCAGTGTATATATGTGCAAATGCATGTGCTCAGTATTATTTGACATTGCTTACAAATAGATTGTTATTCATAACTGTACACAAAATCAAAAGTGGCTGCCACTCTGTGAGCAGATAGCAGTACGGTATCTTACAATGACTGTTTTCCCCCAGACACACCAGAGTGTGTGTGTGTGTGTGTTGGGTTGGGTTGGGGAGGGGGGGTGTCTTACCATACCGGAAATGACAGCTCTTGAACTGACAGAGAAATATTGCATGTGTTCTCAGTAAAAAAGTTTAAAACGATAGAGCACATATAGTTTACTTATTCTTCTTGGCCAAGAGCCCCCACTGGAGTTGAAAAACATGGACTTTGTCTGCTTGTTTATTCACTTTGTTAAAATAAATGCCTGACTAAATGTCAAGCAATTTCCTTAAGACAATTTTTTCTTGAAACTATTTTTTTAACCTCTTGATTTTTCTGGTCAGGATGATGGGAACCATCCATTTCCCTGCACCCCTTATCGAGGGAAAGTGCCTCCACTCTGATGTTCTCAGTGATTCGTGTGTGTGTGTGTGTGACTCTTTCTGATGCCAATGGATTAAGTACAAAGTGTGCATTGCATTTATGAATGATTTGTTCCCTTTGAACAGCCAGGCAGCCATTTGTCTACTGCCAACTGTCACAGACAGTCTGCCATTGCTATGTTGGGTCATTCCTAGTGATTGGTCATTAGAATTCACTCTGACTAATTGGTGGCTGTTTCCCCCTCAGACAGACTAGCAGTGTTGGGTGATTACAACTCAGTGCATAAACATCGATTCTTTTAATATTCCCTTTGCTCACTGGGAGAAGTCACTCCTGTGTTATTTACATGAGGGTTTTGCTGGGAGGGACAGGATTTTCCAAGTCTCAGACATGTGCTGAGTTTGAAAATTTCAGTTGAAGCAAGCTAGAGTCACTCACATTTCAAATATTAAAAAAAAATCACAAGTACAGCTACCATAATTAAAGTTGGACAAGTTGGTTTTAACTGTCTACATTTGGCTTTAAGCAGTCTTTGTTAGAGCTATTTTTAGGCATGGATGAAGGGTAGAATTGTGAGATTTTTTTTATAAAAATTGTATTTAAATAGAGAAAAAGGAATTCATACTCAAACAAGAAGTCACCATCTTGACAGTCTGTGACAAAGAAAACACATTTGAAAAGCAGAGCCCTCCAAAAGTAATGTAAGTTCTGTTATTTACTTGAAATTTTTATTTTAGTGAGGTTGGGGAGAGTGACTGAACAGACTAAACACAAAAGAAAACATAATTTACCTTGCAACTTTGAGAGTCAATTGTCTGGCATGGCCTTTAAACTTGTAACCACAAACATGAATGTACACTTGTGTACTCATAAAACTGGGTTCACAGTTCGAACATCCAATTAGTCAAACTGCAGGTGCAAATGTGGGTTTTGCACCTAGCACTGGGTTCATGTGCCATATACAGAGGCCAGCTGAACATCTGGTCATGAACATCACCGCCAGTCCCATTCATTCTGCTTAGGAGTGAAAGTAGCATAGAAGACATACTGGTACTGGACCCGGCTCCGGGCCTCCAAAAGGAGCGGTGCCTCAGGCAGAAGGGGTGGGGTTGGGGGTCAGCATCCCCCAGCCATCCCATCCATGCTGCCTGACCTGCGCTGCCCGGGGCTCCAGCGGCAATTTAAAAGGGTCCAGGGCTCTGGCTGCAGCAGCGCTTTAATGTCTGCTGCATACGGACTGATACCGGTGGCCACTTCTTACCGGTACACCATAACAGCCTACTTTCACCCCTGATTCTGCTGCAGTTCTGCACTTCCTGTGCCACAGAGTCTTACTGGAATGGTGTTTCTGCTGGGAAACTTCTGTTTTCCATGTACATTATTTAGTAACCATTCCCTTTAAGGAATCCAGTCATTGCCAGCCCCTCATCCAAGCCTTTCCAAACCCACACCTCTTCTGTGTAGCCTCGCCCTGTTAATCCTCCAAAATATTGAAGTGTGTGTCGGGGGAGAGATATTAGATTATCTTCTGGTCACAATGTGTATTACATCTGAACTCTGAGGTGTAATTTGTTACTTAAAACGTCTGGGGCAAGGACTGTATCTTCTTTGTTGATTATGTAACTTACGGTGGTGAATTATAATGAAGATTAATTTTAGTGGCTATGGGGAGTTTTCCTTTTCAGATAAGGTGTTAATTAGTTATTTAAAGACCTTTATGTGGCTATGAATTAGAATTGGCCTTATTGTGCAGGTGAAGAGTTGAAGGGAAACAATGCAGTTTTGGAAACACCAATTTGGTCTTTCAGGACCTTATACAGAATTGTTAGAGATGCGCTGCTTTCAAAGCCTGCTCTATGGCTGGCATTTAGACCTTGGAACGTAGCTCAAGTGAGTTGGCATTGAGGGGCTGAGTGATTACTTTCGTAACACCTTGCTCCCTCCAAAGTTTTCCTGGGACTGGATCAGGAAAACATTGCAGTGGATTCAAGAGATGAAGAAAGAAAAAAAGGTCAATAGAAAAAGCTTAAACTCTAGCACATAACATGGCCCGTGACTGAGCTGGCTGTTCAATGACTGCAGATGTCTTTGGGAAGCAGCGGCTCTGGCGACCTTGGACTTCTATGGAATGGAGCGAGAATGCCAGCAATGTGCATGGGGCTTAGGGATGCGGATGAAAGGGAAAAAACGACATGATGAATGAAGTAAGACGTATGCATGCAATTTGTGAATGACTTTTCCCCTTTGCTTAACCTGCCAACTCACGCTCTACAACAGTATCCTATGATTAAGAAGGCTGATGCCATTCAGCTTCCAACTCTGCTTGCCAATTGTCCATGGTGACATTTGCCACCCTGGAGTAACTCACTGCACATTGCTTGGTTTCTGCAGATGGTTCTGCAATACAGAAGAAAGGATAGGGCATTAGGTGTTTCATAACAATGAAAAGACAGTAGCGCTTCAACATCCTCAGGACTGGTAATGTGACATCAAGCCTCTTAAAAACTACCACAACAAGAACATAAAACAGCAGTCTGATTGTAATAAGCAGAATAAGGCAATGTTCTGTTTGGCAGTACGCCACCACCTTTGGTGTGACAAGTTATTGTACTTGTTGGGAAACTTATGTTCCATTTTGAATCCATTTTGAAGCACTTGGAGGAGAGGAAGGTGATCAGGAACAGTCAACATGGATTCACCAAGGGCAAGTTATGCCTGACCAACCTGATTGCCTTCTATGATGAGATAACTGGCTTTGGAATATGGGGAAAGCGGTGGACGTGATATACCTTGACTTTAGCAAAGCTTTTGATACAGTCTCCCACAGTATTCTTGCAGCAAGTTAAAGAAGTATGGATTGGATGAATGGCCTATAAGGTGGATAGAAAACTGGCTAGATTATCGGGATCAGTGGGTAGTGATCAATGGCTCAATATCTAGTTGACAGCCGGTATCAAGCGGAGTGCCCCAGGGGTTGGTCCTGGAGCCGATTTTGTTCAGCATCTTAATTAATGATCCGGATAATGGGATGGATTGCACACTCAGAAAGTTCACAGATGACACTAAGATGGGGGGGGGGGGGGGGAAGAGGTAGATATGCTGTAGGGATAGGGTCCAGAGTGACCTAGACAAATTGGAGGATTGGGCCAAAAGAAATCTGATGAGGTTCAACAAATACAAGTGCAGAGTCCTGCACTTAGGACGGAAGAATCTCATGCACTGCTACAAGCTGGGGACCAACTGGCTAAGTGGCAGTTCTGCAGAAAAGGACCTGGGGATTGAAGTGGACGAGAAGCTAGATATGAGTCAACAGTGTGCCCTTGTTGCCAAGAAGGCTAATGGCATATTGGGCTGCATTAGTAGGAGCGTTGCCAGCAGATCAGGGAAAGTGATTATTCCCCTCTATTCAGCACTGGTGAGGCCACATCTATAGTATTGCGTCCAGTTTTGGGCCCCCCACTACAGAAAGGATGTGGACAAATTGGAGCAAGTACAGCGGAGGGCAATGAAAATGATTAGGGGGCTGAGGCACATGATTTATGAGGAGAGGCTGAGGAAACTGGGCTTATGTAGTCTGCAGAAGAGAAGAGTGAGGGGGGATTTGATAGCAGCCTTCAACTACCTGAAGGCGGGTTCCAAAGAAGCTGGAGCTAGGCTGTTCAGAGATGTCAGATGACAGAACAAGGAACAATGGTCTCAAGTTGCAGTGGGGGAGGTCTAGGTTGGATATTAGGAAAAGCTATTTCACTAGGAGGGTGGTGAAGCACTGGAATGGGTGAGGTGGTGAAATCTCTATCCTTAGAGATTTTTAAGGCCCAGCTTGACAAAGCCTTGGCTGGGATGATTTAGTTGGGGTTGGTCCTGCTTTGAGCAGGGAGGTTGGACTAGATGACCACCTGAGGTATCTTCCAACCCTAATCTTCTATGATTCTATAATTCTATGTCTTGTGTAATAAAAGGATCCAACATGATTAGGTCTTGAATACAGTAGTGTGGGGACAGCTTTTTAAATGAGACATTTCACTCTTGGCCTACCTGCATATGTGATGGGGAAAACTAATGGTCATCAATTAAGGAACCTAGGATCAATTTGTGATGTTGCACTCTATATGATTTTATAAATATATGCTAATGAGTGAATATAATGTAACTGGAATATGCTTCATGCAAAAGGTCTCTTGTAAGGTATCATTACAAAGCTTATAATCTACTGAGTATGGTCATCCTATGTGTATACATGTATCACTCTTGTATCTAAAACTAGAAATATGAAATATAACTCTGAGGGCCTATTGTAATTATGCAAAGTGTGGGTCATTAATGGTGGGTTGGACTCTTGATGGCTGCCATCAACCAGGACACTTGATTGTGGATGGCTCTGTTTGCAGGCAGGCCTTCCTGTGAGTCAGGCTGGGAGGAATGAAGGCTTGGGGTCATACAGTGACATGTGATCATGTCACCTGAACTGAAATCCATCTTTAACCTAGTGCTTTTCCATTGAGAAAAGTGGGGGGAGGGGAAAACCAGCGGGACAAAGGATTCCCACCTTATGCAAATGATATATAAAGGGGAGGAACAGAACAAAGAGGAGAGAGGCGCCATCATGAAGAATCCCCTAGCTACCACCTGAGCTGGAACAAGAACTGTACCGGAGAATGAATTGTGCCCAGGCCTGGAAGGTGTCCAGTCTGAGGAAAAAACTTACCAAAGCATCTCTAAGGGTGAGATTATCCGTATTTAGTTTGATTAGACATAGATTTGCATGTTTTGTTTTATTTTGCTTGGTGACTTACTTTGTTCTGTCTGTTACTACTTGGAACCACTTAAATCCTATTTTCTGTATTTAATAAAAATCACTTACTACTTATTAATTAACCAAGAGTATGTATTAATACTTGGGCGGGGGGGGAGACAAATAGCTGTGCCTCTCTCTATCAGTGTTATAGAGGGCGAACAATTCATGAGTTTGCCCTGTATAAGCTTTATACAGGGTAAAACGGATTTATTTGGGTTTAGACCACATTGGGAGTTGGGCATCTGAGTGTTAAAGACAAGAACACTTCTGTAAGCTGCTTTCAGGTAAGCCTACAGCTGTTAGGGGATAGGCTAGCGAGTCTGGCTCAAACCAGGCAGGGCACTGAAGTCCTAAGCTGACAGGGCAGGAAAGCAGGGGCAGAAGTAGTCTTGGCACATCAGGTGGCAGTTCCCAAGGGGGGTTCTGAAATCCAACCCATCACACAATTATCTAGAGGTTGGTGCAGTGTCAGAAGGCAAAAGTCACATACTGAAATAATATAGGTCTTGAGGGCATGTAGTGGAAGTAAATGTTGACCATTCCAAATGTCAAATCTTGGGGGGATTCATTCATTGATTCATAGATTCCAAGGCCAGACGGGACCATGGTGGTCATCTAGTTTGGCCTTCATAAAACAGGCCTCAGAATTTCCCGCAAAATAATGCCTGGAGCATGGGTGGGCAAACTACACCCCGCGGGCCAGAGCTATTTTAAGCTGGCCTGCGAGCTCCCGCTGGGGAGCGCGGTCTGGGGCTTTCCCCACTCCAGCACTCCAGCCAGGGCGCAGGGTCGGGGTGGAGGCGCACCACGTGGCTCCCAGAAGCCATGGCATGGCCCCGCTCCGCACCTCCGCATAGGAGCTGGAGATGGGACATGCTGCTGCTTCCGGGAGCTGCTTGAGGTAAGCGTCACTGGGAGCCTGCACCCCTGAGCCTCACCCCACACCCCAAACTCCTGCCACAGCCCTGATCACAGGGGAGAGGGATAGCTCAGTGGTTTGAGCATTGGCCTGCTAAACCCAGGGTTGTGAGTTCAATCCTTGAGGGGGCCACTTAGGGATCTGGGGCAAAATCAGTACTTGGTCCAATTAGTGAAGGCAGGAGGCTGGACTCAATGACCTTTTGGGGTCCCTTCCAGTTCTAGGAGATAGGATATCTCTATTTGTTGTTATCCCCCTCCCGCCCTCCAAACCCCTCAATCTGAGACCAGAGCACCCTCCTGCACCCCAAACATTCTTTGTTTTTGATGTATACCTTTACATTTAACCATATTAAAACAGGTATTGTTTGCTTACACCCAGTTTACCAAGCGATCCAGATTGCTCTAAATCAGTGCTATGTCCTCTTAAGCCCCCTGATTTTTGTGTCATCTGTAACCATTATCAGTGATGGGAGCAGGGCATTTGCCATTGAGAAGCATGACTCTACAATTCTTCACACTACCCTATAGAATCATCTTTTATCATCCTCCAGGGCTAAGGCGTTAGGGGCAGGTCTGGATGTGTGTGTTCTGCTGGCTTCCTTAACTGAAGTGGTTGTTGACAATGTCGGATAGACACCAGCGCTTTGACCAGCTAGCCTCCTGCTCCCACACTTTCCTTGCAACAGTGAGAGTGCATATTCACATAAGACATTAGCACACTAGTAAATGAAATCAGCTCAGTGTAAGGCAATGACTGGCTGACAACTACGCAGGATTCCTAGCCTCATTTTGCATTGGTGCCATTTATTTCTTCTCCTTGGCTGTCAGACTTTTTATTTATTAGGACTGGATTTCCTGGTGCCTGCAGCAGCCCCTGGTTTATTCTCCAAATCACGTTGAGTCTGTCCTGTACATTTGTTATCCCTCTTACTTAGGTGCTGTTAGCAAATTTGGTCACTGGTGAGGTTACACTAGGAACACCTAACAAAAAAGAGACTCATTGATGGATTTCAATGCTTGTGCTGCAGCTCAGCCAGTCAGAAGCATACAGAGAGCCCCAGTTGGCATAGAAGGAAGCTCTGCATAAGGAATTGCTTATACACAAATTACACTTTCTAGGATGGCAGGAAACCCTCTTGTTTCCATTGCACATTCTTCACCATTGGGAGGCTCTGTGCACTATATAGATGTGCTCTGTAGCCCACTGTTTGTGAACCACTGCTTTCCGGTAAACCAGGGATTCTTACTTTTCGTCGTAGTGTGGGGCATGTATTGGTAGAGCAATTGCCTTTTGGACCTCCCTTCCCATTTGTGATTGTCTCAACCACTTCCTTGCCTGTTTGTGGTCATATAACATCCCTGTGGTAAATGCAGCAATTGCTTATATGGAAAGTAATATTGGGCAAACATTTATGTCGCTTAGCTTCTTTGAATGTGATTTAGTAGCTGGAAGAAAGGCGGAGGAGCCAGCACTATGCAATTAGCCAGATCACTGCACACTGCCAGTAAGCAGCTCACAGACCAGTTTGGGAAACATTCTTGTGTGTGTTTGGGCAGAGATGAAGGGCCTAATTGGCCATGATCCTGCAGCTTACATGGTCATTTATGCCAGCACAAATGCAGTCAAGCACTGCCATTCTGATTTGGTAGAATTTTACACAGCCATGGTGCCAGGTAGCAGAGAATGAGGCCTGGTGTGGGGCTGCTGGTTCTGCTTCCACTGGAGTAATAATAGATTAGTGTGGGCTACCCTATTTTTCCATAGCTTTCTTTAGAGTCGGTTAAAGTTTTGGGGCCTGGGTGCTAACTAATGAATGTTAGTGGCTAAGCTTGCACAGGCCTTTCACCCAATTTGCTGGCATTGCGCTGTCTTTGTGTAGTGCAATAATTTTTGAATGCCACAGCCGCTCAATGCCAAAATTTCAGGGAATGTTCTAAGCATATGTGGTCAAAACTATACTGTTTTTTGGGGGCGGAGGAGGAGGGGCAACTAGAAAACCAAAAGAGGGAGGGTGGTAATAGGGGACTCATGATGCCCAGCTCTTTAGCACTGTCACAGCTTCAAGCACCTCTGCCAATGCATCAAACTAGTTGATGACACCCATTAATGCCTTCCAGCTCCATAATACACCATTTAATCTCTGCCTATCCTCCCAACACAGTTTAACATGTTGACACCTTTATTGCCTTATCTCCTAGAGAGTGGGCAGGACAGGGGAATGGGGGGCATACATACAGCCCCTGGCATGAAGGGGCAATGGGGGAGGTGGGTCACAGAGCTCCCCTGTCATGAGGCAGAGAATGGGAGACCGTGGAATGGGTGGGGTGGTGGGGAGGGAGAATAGGGGGCACACAGAACCCATGGGGGGATTATAGGGGGGTCCTGGTATGAGGGCACACAGAGCCCCTGATATGAGGAGGATGGTGGGAATGGAGGGACACACAGAGCCACTGGCATAGTAAGAGAGGACGAGGGACCCAGTATGGGGGGAGGGGGACTGAGGGGCACACAGAATCCCTAGCAGAGGAGGTGGGGGGGCACACAGAGCCCAGGTATGAGTGAGGAGCAGTGGTGGATTTAGTGTTAGTGGAGCCCTGTGCGCAGCTTCATTTTCAGGACATTTTCTCTTATCTCCCCCCATCCCATTTTTCTTCCTCCTCCTCCTACATTATAAGTAATAGGAAGTAAATGAAAATAAAGTGAGGTACGTTGATTGTTTTTGTAGTCTAACTTTTTTTTCACAGGCCACTTGAAAATTGCTGAGGGTCTCGGCAGACCACTTAATGATCTTTCCAAATGTTGTTTGTACCGTTAGCTAACTATTGTAAAGTGCTTTTGATAAGAGCACTTTATAAAAAAGAAAAAAAAGCTTTCCTCGGTCCACCTGAATGGAGTTCTCGGACCACAGTTTGAGAACTTCTGGTCTAGATAAAAGCTTGTATTTGCATTACGCTAACGTGAAAAATGTGTAAAAATAAAAAGTATAGATGACACATGAATGGAATAATAAAAATTAACTTCCTCTGAAGAAACTTATTCAATTTGAAAAAAAAAAAAAGTTTATTCAGATAGCTTTTTTTCTACACTTTTTCTTTACAAAATCGTCAATTAAGTCATCGTAAGTAATATTTTGTAAAGAGGCACTTTCAATTGTCAATATTGCCAAACTTGTCAAATGTTCCTGACTCATCGTATTTTGCAACTAATTTTTAACTCGTTTCAATAAAAAAAAAAAAGAACTTTCACCAGAAGGATTTGTGACAGGTATTGTTAAAAATATTTTCAGAATGGTTTCTACATTTGGAAAGGTTGCCCGCAAACCATCACGTACAAGTCTATACAAATCAACTGGTGATCTCAAAGTACAGAACTCATCATTTTCGATAAAATGAATGAAATGTTTCACTTCATCTTCAAAAAGATTTGTGTCTATGTCCTCTCGATAGACTTCACTTAATTTCTTACTGTAGTAGCTTTTAGCATTTTTGTCCATACTTCTGTCAAAAAACACTAAAAATAAAACATTTTTCTTTAGAGATTCACCTCAACTCTGCAATTGCACTATTATTGTGTCACAAATAACATTGACGGTCTCAACGATGATTTTTTTCCCTTTTAAATTGATTTCATTGTATCTAGTTTCATCGAAAAATAACTTCCTGCTTTTTTTACACTTCTCATCAGATATATCAGAGGAACCTATATTTCTGTTAATGTTAGTGCCTCTGCTTTTCCTGAGCTATAGTCATTTCAAACTTCCATGACAAAACTTTTAACTGAGGCTAACAATTGTGCAGCAGTCAATAAATTTGTATCAATCTTTTGTAGCGATTTGCTGATGGCATTAATTCTTTGACGTAAATGGTTCCACAAAAGAGTAAAAACAGCAATACCGTACTTTTCAAATTTTTCTGCTAAGGATTTTGCTTCAGTTTTCGCACACGGTTTTTCATAATTTGATGTGACTATGTCTAATAAGGTTTCCTTTATATCATCATAGCTCATTTTCAAAACCAAAACAGCACCTACACAAGTAGACCATCTGATGTCACAATTCTTTTGACTGTCAAATGTTTTTTAATTGCCTGCTCCAGATGTGATTGTAGCATATTCCACCACTGCATGGAATCTGAAAAAAAGGCATACACATTTTGAATGAAGTCAAAAAAATGTGTAGCTCCCTCACAAGATTCGGCTGCAGCATTGCAGATTAAATTTAAGGAATGGCTTGAACATGGTATGAATAAAACAGAGGGGCTTGCATTGTTCAATCTTGCCTGTAGACCTGAATATTTTCCTGCCATATTTGCTGCATTATCAAAGCTCTGCGCACGACCATTTTTGATGTCCAAATCTAAATTTGCAATGATTTCCAAAACAGTTGTCTCTAGACATTCAGAAGTATGGGATTTTAGCGGGACAAAACAAATAAATAGCTCTATAACGTCACCATTGCCGGTCACCTATCTTAAAATTAATGTTAATTGGTCTACATGACTCACATCTGGTGTTAAATCGACTATTATGGAATAGTACTTGGCATCCTTTACTTCATCAGTGAATTGGTTTCTGAGCCACTCTGCCATTATAGTGATGAATTCATCGTCGGTTTGGTGCATTAAAAAGTTGGTCTTTCCTGAGTCACAATACTGATAATTTTTCAAATGTTCTTTGAGAAAATCGTCAAATTCACTAAGATATTCAAGGCAAGTTAAAAAATTACCTTTTTGATTTGACAATGATGACTCATCATGTCCTCTTAGAGGTAGTCCCAAAGAAGACAGCAGTTTGACCGTGGCAACAACACGTCTCAGCACTTTCCTCCATTAAGAACACTCCTTTTCAAACTGAGCTGATTTGACAATGATGACTCAATGATCATGACCATTGCAACAACACATCTCAGCACTTTCTTCCAATAAGAACACTCCTTTTCAAACTAAGCTGATAACACAGAATTAATTATTCCAGATAATTTACACCTTTGAATGAACTTACACATAGCATTAATACGAGCTTTGGAAGTTTCGTGATCAGCAATATGGCTTGCAACATTTCTCCAATTAGAGTACCCGTCGACGAATGTTTGTTTTCCTTTACTATGATCAGGGAATAATTTGCAAACATAACAGTAGACTGCCTTAGTTGTTTCCGAAAAAAATCAACCAAATTCTCATGTCTGTCGTCCCATTTTTATTTATCCTCAGAAAATGGAACTCATGAAGACCTATACATTGCTTTCATCCTGCAACCTCATACTCTTTTCTCAAATTTTCCATATTACCTACATTTTTCGGTTTATTTACTAAGAAATATTCTACCATAGCCAATGAAACAGATTTTGGCCATAATGCAATGTCTTCAGGATAGGTTTCTTCCCTTACTTCAACAACATTACCAATATTTGTTAGTTCCATTGTCACCTCAGCGTTGGCTTGTTCAACTTTTGCAGTCATTGTGGTATCCCCACAACTCAGCAAGTGATCAGCTAATTCAAATGTTTCCTTGCCCATACTTTTTGATGCATGTCCACTATTCAATACTTCAAGCTTTTTAATATAAGATGACAAACTGTCTTTTGCTTAGCTTCGGCTTCTTGCCTCGCCTTCATTTTTTTGCGTTTTTGACTGCCAGGCTCATAGTGTTGCTTCATTATTGCTAAAAAACTGACCTTGAGTTTAGGCAGATTAAAAAATGTCTGAAAGAGCAGGGGTGTAGCCACGAGTGGGCCTGGGTGAGCCATGGATCACCCAATTAGGTTTAATGCAGTTAATCCTGCATTTTTATCAGGCTCTCTAAAAACGGGATTTTTACCAATTCCATACTAGTGACAAATCACAGGCATTGTTGCAATGTGCGGGGGAGGGTGCTTTTGTTCAATTGGCTAACTGGTCAAGCAGACAGACTTTGATTGGCAAATGACCATTTCCCTTAGTTGCTGCTATGTTATTGCCGAGACAGCGAAAAAATGGCAAAGCAAAATTCTTTGCTAGACTATTTAAAAAAAACAAGTTTGGAGCACAGTTCGCAGAATGCAGAAAGCCTGGACTGCTTCACGACTTGCAGTGCTTATTAAATTCAGTCATTTGTCAGATTTGTCCTGCACTTTGGGGCGCCCTGTTGTTGGGGGCCCTGTGCCACAGCATGGTTTGTTTCACGGTAAATCTGCCACTGGTGAGGAGGGGGGGTGGGGGTTGCAGGGAGGGAATTCCTGAAATATAGGGGGAGGGTGGCACACAGCGAGCTTGTGGGAGGTAATGGAGCGGTGTAAGGAGTCCTCGTTGTGTGCAATGCGCTTGGCCTATCAAAGTCACAAAGTGTGCAGCCCCCTAGTTACGGGCCAGCTGAGCAGCCAGGTTCCTGGAATGCATGTGTGAGGTGGATTATTTTACTGTAAAAGGTGCGATGCAATCCATGCCATATCCCTTTTGGGCTATGAGCCTGTCTGCTGCTGTTGGCGTTGGGCAGTAGCTAGGTGGTACAGCAGAGTCAGGCATGCTTCCTTTTGAATCTGTGTTGAAGCAATGCCCAAGCACATTAATAGGGGGCACTATTCTGATGTCATTCAGATGAGATGAAAATCAGAGGCACTCACTAGTTGTGGTTATTACAGAGCCCAGTGCATTACCAGCAAGAGTTGGTTTGTTAATCCCAGCATCCTGGCCAAATTTCAGCTCTGCTATTTATATCCTTCCTATGTAAAATTGTCCCTGTAGCTGCATTTGTATATAGACATCTTCCCTTCTTGTCTTCAACAGCTGTGTAGCGTTGCTAGGCACTGTTAAGTGGCTGCCATGTTCCACCTCAGACCTGGCTACATTTCAGTGATGGACGAAGTGATCGCTGTGAAAAGAATTTTCAAAGCACTTTGGATCCTTTACAGTGGAAGGTGCTATGGAAATGTACAAACAGGCCATTATCTTAACTGGGGCATGACGTCACAAAGAGGAAAAGGACATTAGCAGGTCAGAGGCCTGGGGGGCGTAGTGGGACATAGAAGAAACAGGAGGAAGCTGTCCTTGAGTGATCTAATTTTCTCTCACTCTCTTTCCTCGACAAGTACTGGAATGAACTGATACGTGCTGGTTTGGCTCCGGACTGGCCTCAGAAGTTGTTTGTACAGTGTGAGAAGCCTTCAAAAAGTCACTTTAACTCAGTATGTGCCCTTTTGCATATCTGATTACAGAGCAGTTTGGATAGGGGAGGAAAAGAGAAAAGAAATCAGTTCAGGCCTTTTGAACTACAAACCTGTCGTCCCTTTCACGCAATTAATCATGTTGATGCTCTTTTTTTGCTCACCTATAGTGGAAATAAATCTGTTCAACTGTCAATTAATTTCTTAGAGAGAACCTGACCCAATTAGTGAAGGAAGTGGCTGGTGGATTTTACTATTGTCCTTAGAGAGGAGAAAGAGAATGGCTGCACCAGTCTAGTTGCAAGATTCATAGCATGGGATGCAGCAGGAATTGAGTGCATGTGTTTGCAGGGCCATGGAATCACAGGAGTAGGAACAGAAGAGACTTATTGGTTCATCTGGTTAATTTCCTTGCAAAAGCAGGCTTCTCTGGCAATATGGGCTTGGTTGTGACATTTATGCCACAGCTCTGTCTGTGCGGTGGTGGTGCAGAACTGACCAGGCCCAGCAGAAACACTGGTGAGATTGTGCCTCAGATTGCTCTCACTGGTGCACCCTAGGAGCCAGTGCAGATAGGGATAGAGCTCTGACCATGGCTCCCCACCATTCATTTTTGTCATCTTAATCCCAAGGGGGAGCAGTAGTCAGCAGGTCTCTGTGCTTCCCAGGGGATGAACAAGGAGTGCAGGGGCTGTTATTCAGGGTGTGCTGAGGCCATCACATCACAGAAGGGGAAGCGATGTTAGAGAGACAAGGGGGGGTGAAGTAATATCTTTTATTCACACCCCTTGTCTCGCTAAGAGCCTGTGAACAACACAACTACAACATCACTGCATACAATAATGTTCATAAAACACTCTAGCTCCTTAGATATATTAAAAAGCTTAGTGCCTCCCCCCCCCCCAAATCATAATGTTCCTATAATACAGGACAAATCAGCTAAACAATTCTTGCATTTCAACATTTAAAAAATATGTACTCCCCTCTTCTACCTCCCCCCCAAAACAACAAAGCATTTTAAGCCTAAACAGACCCTGGCTGTTTCTTGGCGACCTGAATGCTTCTTGATGGAATTTTCCCTGCCCTTCAGCCTTTTGTAGTTCTGAAAGGTCCTGGACTCAGGCATGTGACTGTAAGAGCCAGAGCCAGCGCTAGACATAAGCAGACTAAGCAATTGCTTAGGACCCTGAGCAGCTCAAGGGGGGGCCCCCTATTCACTTTTTATTATGTGTTTTGTGTGTGTGTGTGTGGGGGGGGGGGGAATATTCCTGCTTAGGGCCCCCCATGGGCTAACACCGCCTCCGGTAAGAGCAGAAAACACTTCTGCGTCTGAATGCGCTACCAAACATTTATAAGCTACTCAGGTGAAATGGGTACATACTAGCCCAGCGGGACCTTATTAAAAAGCGGCCGTGGCAGATAACATCGTCAAGCTGAAAATCTCTCCTTTGGTTTAAAAATAAAAAAGCCTCCTCAAAGTACCAAACAGTAACACAACAGCCAGGGAGTTTCTCTTCCCCAAGAAGCATTTTGGAAATTTTATGAAGTGGCCTATTGAAATGGAATAACACGCTTGGCAACTGTAGCAACGGCTACTTCCAGAGAGAGGAGTGTGTGTGTATGCAGAGCACTCATTTCCAGGTTGCTCTCCCAACTTACTCAGTAAGAAGGAAGATTATTTTCTGTGCCCCATCCCATGCTTAGCCTCTGCTGAGACTGCCAACATGAGTGTCAATAAGTGACACATGTCATGGCGTTTTTGAGATGCAAGCAATTGTCCACTAGGAACTGGGTTGAGGCTATTGGCAGTGGAGGATTACCGCACAGGCTTATGGGGCCGGGCCTAGGGGTCCCCGCTGCGGCCCTGGGGATGGAGGAGCTCTCGCTGTCCGCCGCAGCCAGAGCTTCTCTGGCCTTGTGGCTGCAGCAGGGGGTGGCGGAAAGAAGCAAGTGGGGGACAGGGCTGCGGAGGAAGAGGTGGAATGGGAGTAGGGTTCATGGGGTGGAGTGGGGCAGGGCTGTGAGTAGAATGGGGCAGGGCCACGGGGAAGGGGAAGAATGGGGTAGGGCCATGGGCGGGGGTGCAGGCAGAAGGGATGGAGCAGCAGGTGGAAGGGGTAGGGGAAGGCCACAGTTCCGGCATCAGACCCCACCCCCCGTCACTTGCTCTGGCCCAGGGCCCCAGGAGACCTTAATCCGCCTCTGCTATTGGCTCATTTCACAAAGAGCACCCAACAGCCATCAAATGGTAATGACTTTCACTCACTATCAACGTTGGCTGAAGTGGAATGGCCATAAAGGGAAAACCTCTCTTCATCCATGTAGCATTTTTCTGGATTCCTCATTTTGCATTTCATCATATGGTTTCCTCTTTTTGATCAATGCATGGTGTGTTCAATGTCATGCCAGAGGGAGCAAAGCAGAGCACTCTGAAAAATAGTGGCCCCCATCCAATACCAGACAATATCACGTCTGTTTTTTGTCCCAGTAGGGGACAAACCACCCCAAAAGTGGGCTGTCTGGGTGAAAATCAGATGAGTGACCTCCCTAGTTGTGGAGAGATAGGTCTGGTTTGTGCTTGCAGAGAATTAGGAGCCAGGAACTTGTAATCCCAGCTCAGACCATGTCTACGGTGCAGCACCACAGCTACAATGCCGCAGCTGTGCCGCTGTAGTGAAAACACTTCCTACATTGACAGAAGGGCTTTCACCATTGCTGTAATAAATCCATCTCTCCAAGAGGAGGTAGCTAGGTCAATGGAAGAATTCTTCCATCAACCAACTGCTCTATCTACAGTGCGGGTTAGATTGCTCTAACCATGTCGCACAGACTCCAAAAGCTTTTACTTCCCTGAGTGCTGTAGCTAGGTCAACCTAAATTTTAGGTGTAGACCAGGTGTGATCTTGAACAGGTCAAGTTTTCTGATTCTGTTTTTCCACTTGTAAAATGGGTAACAATTACTTTCCTTCCTTGCAGTGGTGTTGTGAGGATTAGTGAATGTTTTGAAGATGGAAAAAGCTGAACAGTGGACATACACACTAATCTTCTAGAATTCAGCCACGAGAAGGATGAGACTGCAATCATTGCTACATTTTCTCCCTCAACCTTGAATTGCTATAAGCTTACGATTAGATTTCACTGTGATACACAACAGGCTAAGATTATTCTAAAGTACATCATAGACACAAGAACCACTGAACTGCTGTACTTTAGTCAAGCCAACTGGTGGGTTCAACATTTCCCTGGAGATTTTGAACTGACATTTTAGGACTAACTGAATTCTCCTCTCACTCTTGGAAGTGGGTCTTCCAGGTCAGGAAGCCCATTGGCAAGGCCGTAGTAAGATGGGGATGTAAGTGCTGCCACAGCCTGAGCTGTACCTATTTTAGAGCACCAATCTGGCATCTTTCTTCAGCATGTCACCTAAATTAACCAGAACTAACACAGAATTTTTATATCACTAAATATAATATGGCTACTCATGTACAAAGAACAAGAACCACACTCAAAGTCACCCTGTTCAGAGGTAAAAGAAGAAGCAATTCCACAAACTGTTTCATAGAAATTTAAAGAAATCACATTTGGCAAAATATCTGTGTCATGCTTCTCTCCAGCTGAGACACGTTCTTCTTCATATGGGTTGTGCTAGCTTGAGGGTCTCAGCAGTGGAACTGGGGAAGCCATCTTTCAAGATATTGGTCCTCACTCTTATGGCCTGCAGTACAGGACTGGAGTCTTCCCAGCTGGCATCTGGATAGTCCTTTCCATCTGAAACACACAATGAAGAAGGCCAATGAATCACTGTATGCACTTGGATCATGACCGAATGGTAGCATTTCACCTAGTGCTGAGACAAGACATATTGTGTGCTTCAGCCAATCAGAAATCTGGTTTACCCATGAAAGCAAAGCACATTAGACTTTTCAGTATAAGCCAGTTTCTGACTGGCTGAAGCTTAATTTACTTAATTGATTTTTAACTTTTAATCAGTGAATAATGATAATGTCTCCAGCAGCCTGATTGGCTGTCCTGGGGCCTTGCAGTCACCAGATTGTTTGGCTTGGAACAGCATATGCAAAAGTACTGTAGGTCTAGCTGCTTTTTCTAGTTTGTCTGATTGGCTTTTTCAGAGTTTATGATGCTCCTCACAGAGGCAAACTCCCACACTGGGCATCAAGGTGACGGGGTCAAACTGCCCCTATAAACCAAATCTTAGCCTGATCCAATCCCTTCAATCATTCTTCATTAGCTCACACTAAAGACCAGCTCCTAAGCTGGTGTAAACTGGCATATCTTCATTGAAGTCAATGAAGCTATGCCAATTTGCACGTGCTGAGGAACTGGCCCTATGTGTATCAGTCAAGATCCACATTTAGGCTGTCCTTGCAGAGACCTTCTGCTGATAAGGATGTAACCCAATCCACTCATCTACCCAATTTCCATATTACAGGTTATAGTCTAAAGGTAAAAGTGCTTTTAAAAAAATGTACAAGGGTTAGATGGGACCTCCAGGGCTTGCAAATTATTTTCCAACTTTTAATCAAACTGCTGTGAATACAGACCAAGTATTGTTGCTCACCAGTACTTTCAGTGTTTCATCCCCCTTGAAACAGGAACAATGGGCACGTTAATAAATGGATTGATGGACTTGTCTAAATGTAATTTCCATAAGTATCTCTATATCGTCTACTGAAATGCAATGAAATATCTAACTTCTCGCAGAACATACTCCCCACAGAATCATTATCCCTAATGCCTCCTCACCCACCTGGAGTCAGCTAGGGGGATTCCTCCCACTCCCTCTCTCTCTCCAGTGATAAAGTACATCAGTGTCCCAGAATCCTTTGTCCAGATCATGCCAATAGCCAGAACATCTCATGGCTTGTCTATCAGATCAATCTATATACGTGCTGGTCACCATAGCATCTAGGCACTAAATACATCAGTAAGCAAAATGGACTCTGCTTTTGTCATCCTAGGATATCCCTCTGCACTGGTATCCAGATCCAAAGTTTTACATTAGACTTTACTTTGAAGACTAATGATTAGATTTTAAACAGTGGAGATGAATTTATATAGGCAATGAAGGCTGTCTGCTTTCCATCCTATGCCCCCTTCAAAATCCATGGGGCTGAGAGCTATCTGCGACTGCCTTCCCAGCAAGACAGTGCTGATTCATAGCCTATCTGAACGGTCTCTGTCAAACAGTATGGGGTACTCTTTCCTCTCTGGAGAACACTCTGCCCTTATTCACAGGGTGGTTGAATCTCTGCAGAGTTCACCTCCTTTCTCCCCTAGGGAGCTACAGTTTGCTGCTTCTGCTCTTAATTGGGGTCTTGGAAAACTAGATTTCCACACAGGAATCTTTGTGGCCAATTAGGACTTTGCCTCATGTACTTGGCTAAAACTTCCACTCCCCTCAGTGTTCTGCCTGGCTGCTGCCCCACACCTCGGACTCAATTCCATTTCAGCGGTGCTAGACGTATATAGTGTGTGAAGTGCTTGAAGAGTAAACATGCTATATAAATGTAGAGATGTTATATTATTATAATTAACTACAGCATGTAGCAGATGCACTGTTGTCTGTTGGGAAGAGATAACCATAATGAGAGTACTCTTTAAGATCATCTTGATCTATGCTGTAGGCAGATGTAGAGGTGAGATAATGAACTGAAAGAGCACCCAGCAATTATCAGAACCAAAATATCCCAGGTAATAATGAATCACCAGTCAGAGCACGTCCTCCTGTTTGACAGAGGAATTAGACTGAAAAGACCTGTTTGCTGCCAGTAATTGCACTGCAAGTTGCCATAGTCCTAGGCAAATATGTACTTCTGATCATTTAGACAAACTCCATTGTAGGATAGAAAAGTACAGCTCCCTCAAGGACCCTGCAGAACAGTCAACACCTGCATGGGCCAATCACTATTGTTCGCTATCAAAGCTTTGAAGAAAGTCAATAAAGCTGAGTGAAAGGAGGTAGGTAAAAGGCAAGTTGATGGACTGAAAGGGGCCATGATAATACCAGCATTAGCAGAGGTGTTCAGAAGGGACAATGTGCCAGGTAGGAAAGAAGTCCTTTCTTATGGTTTATATGGAGTTTTGAAGTGAAGAGACTCTCCACCTCTCTCTCCCGTCTAATGCTGTCTTTCTCCTCTCTCAGTCTGCCTGATGTTGTGTGATACCCATATTAAGACTCAGTCTACACTAGAAAAGGTTTGCTGGTATAACTATCCACAGCAAACCCTTCTAGTGTAGATGCAGTTTACACCAGCAAATAAGTGGTTTTGCCAGTAGATCCGTATAAGCTCTACCACAAAAGCACTTTTTTGTCAGTATAACTGAGTAGTCTACACTAGAGCTGTTGCCAGTATAGAAATGTCATTAAAAAATTACACTTCTGACCAACGTCACTATACCGGCAAAATATTTTAGTGGCAACCCAGCCTAAGACACTTGTAATGAGTCCTCTGCAAATGCACAGAGTCCTTTGCACGGCTTCATGGGATGTGCCTCAGGAATCAGTGCAGTGGTTTATGGACCATTTCTAGCTTTAGAAAGGACTGGTTGCAAATGACTCAGCAAATTTAGAGAGAGAAGATGGGTGATGTAATATATTGTATTGGATCAACTTCTGCTGGTGAAAGAGACAAGCTTTTGAGCTTGCACCGAGCTCTTCTTCAGGTCTGGTAAAAGTACTCAGCCCTGGTCTACACTACAGAGTTATGTTGAGGCAAGGCAGCTTACATCAATCTAATTCTGTAAGCATCTACACTCAAATGTTGCTCCTGCTGATGTAACTCGCCTGATGTAACTGACTTAACTCCACCTCTGCGAGAGGTGTAGCACTTAGGTAGGTCAATGTAGTTAAGTCGATGCAGTGTCAGTGTAGACACTGCATTGCTTACATTGACTGTTACTGGCTTTCAGAAGCCATCCCACAATGCCCCATGCTGACAATTAAATCGGTGCACGTGCTCCTAATGAGGACACAAGGAGCGTAATGTGGACATGTAAAAGCGATTTAATTACTGTGGCGGCTGTACATTGTCATAATTTAGGCCGACATAATTTTGTAGTGTAGACAGACCCTCAGTGTCACAGCTAAATACAATATGGAACGGATTATTTAGCATAAGTGGTTAACACATATTGTAAGAGACCATACAAGGTAAAGTGGCCAGTTCACCCATATGCAGACATAGTACCAAAAGGGGAGGGGGGATAGTGGGTTAAAGATAGTTGTAATAAGTCATAAATCCAGTATCTGTATTAAATCCATGATTTTTAGAGTCCAGTAAAGTTATGAATTTAAGCTCCCAGGCTCAGTCTTTTGAAGGTGTTGTGCAGGGTTCCTTTGAGGATGAGGACCTAGAGATCAGACATGGAGTGACCACTTTTTGAAAAGTATTTGCCCATGGATAATATGATGTTACTGACTTTTATCATTTTTCTGTGTGAGTTCATATGAGAGTGTAGTGATTTCCTGGTTTCACCCACCTAGTTGTTATTGAGGGCATCTGATGCACTGGATGAGGCTCACCACATGTGATAGGCATGTGTACGACCCATGGATCTTGAAATGTGTTTTGCATCTGTTGTTCTGGCAGGGTCCAGTGCCGCTTTGAGTTGGCGTGTCCTGGTCTGTGGGGAGCTTGCTTCTGCTGATGAGCTTGGCAAAGTTGGGTTGTTTGAAGGCCAGAAATTTAGCTGTGACGTACTGAGTACATTTTCCAGACCTGAAGAAGAGCTCTGTGCAAGTGCAAAAGCTTGTCTCTCTCACAAACAGACGTTGGTCCAATGAAAGATATTACCTCACCCACCTTTTCTCTCTAAAACCCTGGGACCAACATGGCTCCAACAACACTGAAATTTACTGCAACAGCAGGCTGTGGAAGGGAACAGAAGTCTTACAGGATTGTGGCCTCCCTCTCCCTTTCCCCAAAGACAGCTGCTAACAACTCCTTAACAACTGCTACTCTAAGCCATTCTACTTCATGTTCTTGGCCCATTTACAAGTTACAGCATTGAAACCCAATAAAATAACAAGAATTTTGCAGGAAAAAGTTAATTTTTCCATTGATAAACTTCCCTAGTAACTGGTAACACACTGATGTCTGTCTCTGCAAGAAAGGGGCTGGAGAAGTACTATTTTTCTTAATGAACTTGTATCAACATCTCAGCAATGCCATTAAAGAAAACATTAATAACTTGTAATTTTACACAAATCAACTTCCTCTTGGTCCTGGGTATTATATCTCAACTAGGATAGTCCAGTAAAGGATGGTTTTTCTGTCTCCATCTTTCTGGTGATTTGCTCCGAAGGGCCAAAAAAATTAGAAGAGTTTTGGAACTAGGTTTAACAACACTCAGAACTTTTAGAGTGACATACTTCGGAATGTCATGTATAATTCATTTCAAATGTTGCAGAAAAATTCTGCCTCAGCCCCAGACTTAACCTACCATTTTGAAACTGCTATGACTTCTTTGTGACTTCCATAAGCATCCACTCTCTGCCAAACTGGTTTTCTAATGGAAACTCAGTTGCAACTTTAACTGTGGAGTGAGTACTACTATTCCATAATCACACGTTTTCAAAGTGTGGCATACTTTTAGAAGCAACGCTGGCTTTCACAGCAATCGATAGTAGAGATAGGGAGCTGTTATTTCTATGGGAATATAATTATCAAAGTGTATATCCTGGTGTGGGAGAGACTGATGCTATGTGTAATCATTCGGAGTTCCATATAGCTGTGACCTGGAAAAGGTAGAATCTGTTTCAGGGATTTTTACTTTGTCTCCATGGTTCAGCTGGTTTAACCGGACTGAATGATTACAGGACAAGGGTATGACTACATAACCCCCCCTTGGAGCTACAGGCAATTGCAGGGTTATCTGTTGTGTATGCAAAGCAACTTTAGTTTAAGATTGTCTGGGTGAGGTCTTCGGGAATTTCCCTACTTTATGTAATCTATTGCTGCTTCTCAGCTTCCTCTATTAGCATGGCTAGGAGGCAAAAGAGCAAGCACAGCCCTGCTGGTATTTCTCAAATTCTCAGAAAGCAATGATGATGATTGCTCAGCGACCTACAACAATCTTGCAGCTTTCAGAACATCATCCCATTCCAGTTGGATAACACCTGGAAATGAGGAGGGTTTGGCAGCTGGAGGGAGTGGGACCGAGGATGGGATGTGCTGGGATACTGCAGAAGAGCTTGGCAGCCAGGAAAATATGTACATGCCAGCCCCCAAATACAACTTTGCCAAAGCATTTCAACCCTGACCTGCACACCACCTGTTCTTAGCATTCCAGATCCCCACACAGTTCTGTCACTACACCTCAAGCATGACCTGCAGTGTCTTTCTGGTTCCAGCCCTGGACTTCTTCTGAACAAATTTAAAATTTGTATTAAAGTTAATGTTTAAAATGAAATATACACGAGTTAAGAGGCAAGGTACTATACATCTGGGGTCAGGCTTGGGTTATGGGGGGTTAAAGGTATCGTTTGCAAGGATGAGAAGATACATACATATCGCATAACCTGCATAGATCCAGATTGGGGTGCAAGGGTTTTTAAAGTTTCAGTGGATAGGTGGGCTCAGGTACGCCACCCATGGAATGAATAAGGAGTCCAAGTCAGTATCGGTGTAGCAGATAAGTATATGGGTGGGGTGCGTCCTTTGGTCCGTCAGGGAAGGAAGTGGGTTATTTCCCTGGTCGGTGGTCTCGGTTACTCAATGTGGTATTGACGGTGTCCTGTGATGTGTTCCGTATAAATGTCTCTGGGCCACCTGATGGTGTCGGACACCATGAGCTGTCTCATGAGCTGAAGTGACAATGGACATTCACAAATCCAGGCTTGGATGAAAACAAAGCCACTTTCATTTGTAATCCAAACTAGATGAAATCCTGCAATCAGTGTCTATTAAACTGGTAGACTGGACAACATTAAACTTTAGTGTTAAAGTCCCCAATGGAACATAAGTAATTCCAACAGCCACACAGATTGTTAGAAACAAGGCACCATTACTGAAAATTGCATTTAAATGTAAATGAAGCAAGCAAGGGAAGCATCATGCCACTGATTGGGAGGGAAGTCTCTGCACTGCATGGGTAAGACTACAGCTGACATACTGTGTTCAGTTCTGGACAACTCACTACCAAGAAGATGCAGGCAAACTGGAGGAAATTCAGAAAATGATCAGGAGGCTGGAAGAACTGACTCAGTCTGTTTAAAACTCTTCTTTTTTTTGCCTTTATTCATGCCTGTTTAATGCCAATGCATAACAAGCACGTGGCAGACAGGATATCTTTATTAAATAGCCAACACACTGCACTTTCAGTGAAGATATGAAAGGTCTGTATAAACTTCAGTGAGGGCTCCCTACAGGTTCTCCAAAAAAAGCCAAGGGAAATTAACCCTGACAAGGAAGGCAGTATAGCCCAGTGGATAGGGCATTGGCCTGGGACTGAGAAGCTCTGTGTTCAATTTCTGGCTGTCCTACTGGCCTGCTGGGTGACATTAGGCCAGTCATGTCACCGCTCTGTGCCTCAGTTTCCCCATCTATAAAATGGGGATAATGATACTGCCCTCCTTTGATAAGTGCTTTGAGCTCTACTGATGAGAAGCACTATGCATTATTATTCCTAGTATTTCTAAGGTAAAAAACAAAGAAAGACCAAAAGCAACCTCCCAGGCCTTCTTCAATTGTTAAAAAAAAATTGTTCAAAAGAAAGGGCACACAGATAATTACAAAAATAAAATTAAATCCTTGGTGGGTCACCTTCAAGTAGGAGTAGCAGGGGGGTTAAATTAAGAAAAGGCTGGCTCTCAGGAAAACCTCCTGATGGTGAAATGAGTTGTTAGACTGTTGAATAGTCTCCCAGTTGAGACGCCTGTTGTTTGAAACATTTAAAACTAAACTGTTCAAAGCACTAGCAATTACAGTGTAAGGAACAATCTTGAGCTAGCCTGGGAAGGAGGAGGGCACTGGATGGCCTAGTAGATTTTATTCATCTTTAATTTCTATGATTCTAAGAGAGCTCTTGGTCTTTTGGCTAAGAGTAGCTCTACTCTCTGTTCTAATCAACTGGATACCTGTAATGCCTCTACCAGGTAGGCGATATTGTGATCTTGCAGGTGGATGGACCTAGGCCAGGTCTACACTATAGACCTATATTGGTATAACTATGTCACTCAGGGGTGTGAAAAATCCACACCCCTGAGTGACATAGTCATACCTACTCCCCTCTTCCCTCCCCCCGCCCGCCCATGTAGATGGAACTAAGCTGATGGGAGAACTTCTCCTGTCAACCTAGCTACCACCTCTCGGGGTACGTGAAGACAAGCTCTGAATGATTTCTAAGTCTTTTCCATCCCTAATTTCTATAATCTAAAACTCGTGGTTTGCCTAGAAACATACCATGATTTTATTGGGACCCTAATGAAAGATCATGATGTAAACAGCGTCATAAGACAGAGAGCGGATAATGAAACTTTATATGCTTTAGGTCAGATTTGCCAAGATGGGAACTGGGAGTAGTTTGGGGGAATCTTAGGCCTTGTCTATACTAGACTAATCTGCAAACATTTTGCACTGTTGCTAACACTAGTTCAGCTCCACTGATGATAGCAGTGGTGGGAGTCCTAGTGTAGACAATGCTCCTGAGCCCACCTTATCCTTTAAACCTGCACTGAAATCCAAACTTTGGGTCTTGCCATTATTTATTGCCAGTGTTTTGGGTCACTGTGTGGGGGCAGAAGGAAGGGAATAGCAACGTAAAAAAGCACTTTAGGATTAGACCTTTTTTCTTCATCTCTTCTTTGCCTCTAGTGTTTGTTGATGTCTAAAAATGATTATGAGCTGATTAGGATGGTGCTTGTGTGCTACAGCTCTGTCTTAGGCCTTGTCTACATTACCACTTATAGTGCTGAAACTTTCTTCGCTCAGAGGTGTGAAACCCCCCCCCCCCAAGTGATGCAAGTTTCAGTGCTGTAAAGTGGCAGTGTAGATATGTAGTGCTCCAGTGCTAGGAGCTGCGCTCCCAGTGCTGGCAGCGATTCCCCTCGTGGGGGTGGTTTTATTACAGTGCTGGAAGAGCTCTCTCTCAGTGCTGGAGCCGTGACCACACAGCCACGTTAAAGTGCTGCAGGGGCAGTGCTTTAACATCAGCTGTGTAGACATACCCTTATTCGCTTCTCTTTCTGCATCTATACAGGACTTCAAACCACCTTTGAAAGGCTCCCAGCCCTCATTACTTTAATTTGCATGGTTAGCAGCAATAAGGAAGAAAAGGCCCAAACATGTCAAGTATTGGGTCTGTGCCACCAATTCCAAGTTGTGGGGTGGGGAGGGTAAAGGGAAGAGAGAGAGATAGAGACCCTTGGGGCAGGATGAGCTCTTAGTGTTCATGTTTTATCTTATCTTTTACATACTCAGAAAAGAATGTAAGGGCTTGGCAAGGCTTACAGTTACAGTGGAGTACAAGGGAACACACTTTACCCTGTACCTGCTAAAATAAGGATTAATGTTCTCTGGACACTGAACCTCCCCTCCACCCTACACAGAAATGCCCTTACGAATGAATCGCCAATAGAGAAATGAACATGTTACCAAGAATCATGTAAGTTACGACAGAAAATACCTATAAGATCGCAACTAGTCTCTTTCCCCGCACCAGGGGCCCGTGCAGTATCATTCCTTACAGTATATTTTCCCAGGCTTTGCTCATCTTAGATTTAAAGAAAAGAGAATTCTACAGTACAATTGACCTCATCATCCATTACATTTTCTCATTATTCTGCCTACATTTTCTCTTAATTAGACCTAATTATTTCTAGTAAGAAGAAATTTCTAGGGACCCAAATTTGATATGCAACAGGAAACTAAAGTGGCAAAAGAACACACCTGGTAAATGAAGACAGGCAATGAACCAAAATGTCTTGAAGCAGCTGAGCTCTTGGATTCACAGACTGCTTAGAGGGCAAGGGCCTGCTGTAGGAAGAACTGTATGGTGCAATAAGATTATGAATTTAACAGGACTGTACCCTGTAAAAAATGGGGGAAAGTAGAGATTTGCTGGCTTAAGCAAATCATGGCATGAGTGGGTGTGACTCATTCTGGGCTAGTGCTGTTGATGACAGGTACCCTAACAGTAAGAGTAACCAAAGTATTTCATATATGTGATCCAGTCCAAAAGCACTGATGTGTAGAAATCAACCGTTTGCCTTCCTGATTAAAGAGATGCATCAGAAGCTCTTCAGAGATGAGTTGATGGGCACTTCAGAAAACCCTGACGTAACTGTAGTTATGTTATTCCTGCAGCTAATAGCTGTTTGGGATGTCCTGTTTGCATCTATAACATCTAATAGTGAAAATCCATGTTACAATCACAACAAGGCTCCATCTATACTAGGAAAATTTTTAAAAATACACACTGGTATAACTACATTGATGCAGTTAAATAAATGCTCTAATAAATTTGTTAGTCTCTAAGGTGCCACAAGTACTCCTGTTCTTTTTGCGGCAGACTAACACGGCTGCTACTCTGAAACCTTACATGAGTGTGAATCCCTAATGTAGATGTGCTGCCCTCATACAAAACCAGGTTTAGGCAGGTATGACTTGCTCGGCTAAGTTAGCAGAGCAAACCACAATGGTAAGTGCCATGCTTTACACTGGCACAGTGTGTCTACATTAGGGATTTGTAGATGCAGCATTCTTAGAAGGTGATTGCAATTCTCTCTATATATACACATCAGTATAACACTGGCATACAGCACATACCTTTGGAATACTGTCAGGTCAAAGCTGGTCCCAGATTCTTTTTAAAACAACCCTAATTCCAACTGAAATGTTTCCATTACTTTTTTTTTTTTAAAACAGACTGGCAGTGGGAACAGGTTGGTTTTGTTTGCTTTTTCACAAATAAACATTCCCCTAAAGGGTTCACCACAACCCAAACCTTCCTGCTCTGTGCTAGAGCTTGAGAGTCAGAGAGTAAAAATGAATAATCTATTTTCAAGTTTCAGAGTAACAGCCGTGTTAGTCTGTATCCGCAAAAAGAAGAACAGGAGTACTTGTGGCACCTTAGAGACTAACAAATTTATTAGAGCATAAGCTTTCGTGGACTACAGCCCACTTCTTCGGATGCATATAGAATGGAACATATAATGAGGAGATATATATACACACATACAGAGAGCATAAACAGGTGGGAGTTGTCTTACTAACTCTGAGAGGCCAATTAATTAAGAGAAAAAAAAAAAAAAAAAACTTTTGAAGTGATAATCAAGCTAGCCGAGTACAGACAGTGTGATAAGAAGTGTGAGAGTACTTACAAGGGGAGATAGTCAACGTTTGTAATGGCTCAGCCATTCCCAGTCCTTATTCAAACCGGAGTTAATTGTGTCTAGTTTGCATATCAATTCTAGCTCTGCAGTCTCTCTTTGGAGTCTGTTTTTGAAGTTTTTCTGTTGTAATATAGCCACCCGCAGGTCTGTCACTGAATGACCAGACAGGTTAAAGTGTTCTCCCACTGGTTTTTGAGTATTTTGATTCCTGATGTCAGATTTGTGTCCATTAATTCTTTTGCGTAGAGACTGTCCGGTTTGGCCAATGTACATGGCAGAGGGGCATTGCTGGCACATGATGGCATAGATCACATTGGTAGATGTGCAGGTGAACGAGCCCCTGATGGTATGGCTGATGTGATTAGGTCCTATGATGATGTCACTTGAATAGATATGTGGACAGAGTTGGCATCGGGGTTTGTTACAAGGATAGGTTCCTGGGTTAGTGGTTTTGTTCAGTGATGTGTGGTTGCTGGTGAGTATTTGCTTTAGGTTGGGGGGTTGTCTGTAAGCGAGGACAGGTCTGTCTCCCAAGATCTGTGAGAGTAAAGGATCATCTTTCAGGATAGGTTGTAGATCTCTGATGATGCGCTGGAGAGGTTTTAGTTGGGGGCTGAAGGTGACAGCTAGTGGTGTTCTGTTATTTTCTTTGTTGGGCCTGTCTTGTAGGAGGTGACTTCTGGGTACTCGTCTGGCTCTGTCAATCTGTTTTTTCACTTCAGCAGGTGGGTATTGTAGTTTTAAGAATGCTTGATAGAGATCTTGTAGGTGCTTGTCTCTATCCGAGGGATTGGAGCAAATGCGGTTATATCTTAGAGCTTGGCTGTAGACAATGGATCGTGTGGTGTGTCCTGGATGGAAGCTGGAGGCATGTAGGTAAGTGTAGCGGTCAGTAGGTTTCCGGTATAGGGTGGTATTGATGTGACCATCGCTTATTAGCACAGTAGTGTCCAGGAAATGGACCGCTTGTGTGGATTGATCTAGGCTGAGGTTGATGGTGGGATGGAAATTATTGAAATCATGGTGAAATTCCTCAAGGGCTTCTTTTCCATGGGTCCAGATGATGAAGATGTCATCAATGTAGCGCAAGTAGAGTAGGGGCGTTAGGGGACGAGAGCTAAGGAAGCGTTGTTCTAAGTCAGCCATAAAAATGTTGGCATATTGTGGGGCCATGCGGGTACCCATAGCAGTGCCGCTGACTTGAAGGTATATATTGTCCCCAAATGTGAAATAGTTGTGGGTGAGGACAAAATCACAAAGTTCAGCCACCAGGTTAGCTGTGACATTATCAGGGATACTGTTCCTGATAGCTTGTAGTCCATCTTTGTGTGGAATATTGGTGTAGAGGGCTTCTACGTCCATAGTGGCCAGGATGGTGTTTTCTGGAAGATCACCGATGGATTGTAGTTTCCTCAGGAAGTCAGTGGTGTCTCGAAGATAGCTGGGAGTGCTGGTAGCGTAGGGTCTTAGGACAGAGTCTACATAACCAGACAAGCCTGATGTTAGGGTGCCAATGCCTGAGATGATGGGGCGTCCAGGATATCCAGGTTTATGGATCTTGGGTAGCAAATAGAATACCCCTGGTCGGGGTTCTAGGCATGTGTCTGTACGGATTTGTTCCTGTGCTTTGTCAGGGAGTTTTTTTAGCAGATGGTGTAGTTTCTTTAGGTAATCTTCAGTGGGATCAGAGGATAATGGCCTGTAGAATGTGGTGTTAGAGAGCTGTCTAGCAGCCTCCTGGTCATATTCCAATTTATTCATGATGACGACAGCACCTCCTTTGTCAGCCTTTTTGATTATGATGTCAGGGTTGTTTCTGAGGCTGTAGATGGCGTTGTGTTCAGCATGGCTGAGGTTATGTGGCAAGTGATGTTGCTTTTCCACAATTTCAGCCTTTGCACGTCGACGGAAGCAATCTATGTAGAAATCCAGTCTGTTGTTTCGACCGTCCGGAGGAGTCCATGCAGAATCCTTTTTTTTGTAGTGCTGGTAGGGAGGATTCTGTGGGTTAGTATGCTGTTCAGAGGTATGTTGGAAATATTCTTTGAGTCGGAGACGTCGAAAGTAGGATTCTAGGTCACCGCAGAACTGTATCATATTCATGGGTCTGGAGGGACAAAAGGAGAGGCCCCGAGATAGGACAGACTCTTCTGCTGGGCTAAGAGTATAGCTGGAAAGATTAACAATATTGCTGGGTGGGTTAAGGGAGCTACTGTTGTGGCTGCTTGTGGCATGTAGCAGTTTAGATAGTTTAGTGTCCTTTTTCCTTTGTAGAGAGGCAAAGTTTGTCTTGTAAATGGCTTGTCTAGTTTTTGTAAAGTCTATCCATGAGGAAGTTTGTGTGGAAGGTTGGTTTCTTATGAGAGTATCCAGTTCTGAGAGCTCATTCTTAATCTTTCCCTGTTTGCTGTATAGGATGCTGATCAGGTGGTTTCGCAGTTTCACTGACCAAGCAGACCGAAATGCAAAAATGTGGGGGGGGGGGGGGAGAGAAACAGCACAAAGGGTGAAGAGAAAAAGGGATTTTGAAAAGCTCAGTACAGTGTAATCATAACGGAGTTACTGGTAACATGGACAAGAAAAACTGATTTTGAGCCTGTATTCCTTTAAAATTAATTTTCATGAGAAATATTGTCTTAGGAACCATCTACACTTCAACACTGTAAACAGACCTATTGCATGGATAATTTTCTTCCATGCTCCTTGCCTCTTACCTTACATGCAAGAGAAGCAGGAGGGGGTGGGAAATTGGAAGAAATCCTCCTCACTGCTTTCAAAGTTAGAAAATATTTTGGAATTGGGGAAAATCATGCAGACAAATCCCTCATTCTTGGGACAGGACAGTTTTAAAGCTATTTAGACAGCAACAGGGTGACTCTGTTCAAAACATCTCAATAGCTTCTTTTCTAAAGAAAGGGGAATTTGCCTCCAGTGTACTGCTCATCTCTTGGGTCAAGTCCATAGAAACAAACAGAAAGCACCACAAGAAAGACAGAGACAGAAAGTGACAGAAGCTAAGGGGCAAATTCTTCCCTAATGTAACTCTATCAACTTCAGTGGAATTACATTAAGGATGAATTTCACCCTGAGTAGCAATTACATGCAGATGTGTGTGAGTATACACACACACTTGCTGGATCTCCCTGGAAGACTCACATACAGATAATACTAGAGTGAAAAAATTCTGAGTGAAGGCCTGTCTGAAAAGGGTTGTATATATAGACTGATCCAGTGACACATTAGCCTAGCAACTGCACCACAGGGTTTCTGAAAACAGTAAACAGGAAATGGTTAAGTAAGAGCAGGTGGAGCATGCTGACTGCAAGAGCAAAGCAGGAAATGGCTGAGTGTCTGAATGGATGCAAAAGAATGCTCTCCCTCTCAGCCCTGGGGCAGTTGCAATCCACCCACTCCTCTTCCATCCAGGACCCTTATCTCCAGGAGCCCCGAAGTCATAAAGTTTTGAAGGCTGCAAACACCTTTTGCCTGAGTAATCTGGCCTCCTCAGAATTTCAGAACCAGCCACTGGGAGTATTGCAAGGAGCTACCTGGAAGGGGAAAGAAAAGAGAGATCCACCTACTGCACAAGTGATAAGTCAGAAACGCCCAGTGAGTGTCAGAGACTGCAGATGTGAGGAGCTAGAATGGCATCTCTGGATAGGGCCTCAGGTGCTGTGGTCCCAAATGTATTTAACATAACAATGAATTAGAGAGAACCATTTCTGTAGCCCCTTTCATTCCACAGCACTTACTTTAGCAGTCAGGCTCACTCACTACTGAAATGCAGTTTCCTCTGGGGTAGAACACAGCAGCTGTTCAATAACTCACAGCAACATCACACAACAGTTGGGAAAGGAAGTGAAGAAGTATATAAGAATTCTTTCAACCCCTTCCATTCCCTCCTCTTACTCACAGCGTCTTTTGTGCTAATTCCAGCCAAGTTGCTGGCATCCGTTGTCAGGTGAAAGGAGCTGTGTGTCTGTAAAGCCATGTCTACACTAAGGGTGCTATAGTGGTATAGCTGTGGTGCTGTAACTATGCCACTGTAACCCTGCAGCAGAGATGTAGACTAGTGTAACAGTGTAACTAGTGTCACAGCGCACCATTACTGAAAAATAGCTTACTTTCTAATTTTTACCATATAATTATAAAATAAATCAATTAGAATATAAATATTGTACTTACATTTCAGCGTATAGTATACAGAGCAGTATAAACAAATAATTGTCTATGGAATTTTAGTTTGTACTGACTTCACTAGTGCTTTTTATTTGCCTAGTTTTACAATAGGCTACATATCTAGATGAGCTGGTGTACCCCTTGGAAGACCTCTCAGTACCCCTAGGGGTACACATACCCCTGGTTGAGAACCACTGCTCTAATTGTTACACTGGGAAAACTTTTAAGTGTAGATCAGTCCTTACTGTGTGTTAAAGGTGACAATGCTTTGTCTACACTAGTCTTTTCAAACATGTTAGTTAGTATGTGCAACCTAATCCCTTCTAACATCAACCCCTTAAATCATAGTCTAGAAAAGGCTTCTGGGACCAGGTTCAAATCTAGCTCAGCCTGCTCAGTCTCCAGTGGGCAGCAGTCCATAGCACAAAGCACCACTCGGCACTTATACCCATGCTGTACCCGTTCCTGCGTTGTGGATAAACAGAGAAGTTTGGTCTCCAGCAATGTCAATCTGGCGCCTTTCAATGCAGCCCCTCCTTCAGGGGGGTCTGACTGGCACCTTTCATAGGCACTACATTCATTTAACCAATGCTAGAACATGGGAAGACCCAGACTCAGCCCATCAGATTTAGCTTGACTGTATGGCACTTTTGGGGACTCAAAACTTGACAATGACCATTGTAAAAAATTGTATAGGAACAGTCTGATTCTGGGGAACAAAGAGAGGTTAATTGAGTTTTTGCTAATTGAACTGAAATAAGACAAAATGTGTCTCCGCTGCTTCCTGTCCATTTCTTGCTTCCCACCACCCTTACCTACCTCCTTTCTCTCTTATTCTTTTACACTTTGGTTGTCAAGAAAAATTACAGGAATGAGGGTCCCTGACATAATTACAGTTTGCTGGGGAAAATCACAGCCTGCAGCAGTAATTCCTCTAGCACTGGAGACAAACACATGATGCCGCTCAGAGCTAATCACTATATTTTCACTAGGCCCTGAGTCTAATCTGTCATCAGCTGAGAGGCTACTGACTCCAGCCACACACTTGAATCTGAGCTCCTTGATCTACCCCCCTATTCAGGAAAAAGGCAGTGTCAGAGGGATGGTTTGTTTCTATCCATTTCTTGACCCCTCCGTCTCAGTGATATAACTTCAATGCATTGCTTATCTCTACTCTGTGCCTAGCATCAGGCCCACTCAAAAGCATGCTAGAAGGAGCTCAAGTGGCTGTTTTCATCTTACATGCAGAGGTGGGACTGGTATAGAGTGGTAGTGATTGCATTGCAGAACTATAATTTGGGCTGAGATAAGTTAAAGGAGATTCTTAATGAGAATGTCTTGTACCTCCAACCTCCCAATACAGTTGGTTCCCAGCCCCCTGTGCTTGATAGGAAGTCTTCGTGTTTTATTTGCATTATAACCTGTTTCTATAACTGAAAACAACAAGAGAATGCAGAAATCCAAATGTCTAAACAGAGTGACAGAGAGGCAGGTGGGCACAAAGCAGGAAAGTGGGAAGCCAGGTAGAAGGAGAAAGAGATGGTGGCAACTGGCTACATAAAGAAAAAGTTGCTGGTAGAGACTATACAGTTCAGCAAGGATGGGACAAATCCACTCATTTCAGATTTGCTAAATATAAAATACTCTTCTGAATGGTATTCAACGAATGTAGGGTCTGCTTCTTGGGTTTGGTATGGTGGTGCAAATGGACTATAAAGCTGTGGATCTGGTCTTCTGGAACTCACACTGAAATAGGTGGGAATCACCAAGTGGCCCAGAGTCAAGGCCTTTGAGTCGGAATCCTCATGGGTCACAAGAGGGAAGTGGGTATGACTATTTCCAAGCCATGTCATTGTGCAGTAAGGGCATGAGTGAGAAGATTTATCTACTTTTCATATTGGTGCCCATCACCATAGCATCTCTGTAGCCTACTTGTACTACAAAGTACATATGCTGCACTAGGAGAGATTGACTATAAGGGTTGTGTTGTGCTGGGAAAGGTAGTGGGAAGAAACAAGGAGAGAGTTTTATGTCATCAGATCTGGTATCAGGAGACAACTCATTTAAAATGGCTGCCACCATGCAGCGGTGGCCATTGCAAGTACTTGGTGTTTGTGTCAGTTCTATTTTGGAGGGTTGTACATGGTATATATGTACAGACTGAATTCAAATCTGATATTCATCTCATCTGTACAGTAAGTTTCTATATGGTAACTTTTGTGCCTCTGTATTATGCCATGCTTCTCTCAATGAGAGGGGGAACAGAGAGCATAAGGTGGTATCTTGGGGAGAGTGACTCTCATAGGCAGGACACAATAAGGTATGGAGATACACTAGAACAGGGATTGGCAACCTTTGGCACGCGGCCCGCCAGGGTAAACACCCTGGCGGGCCGGGCCGGTTTGTTTACCTGCGGGAAACAGCGCAGGCCGAGGGACGTGCTGGCCACGGCTTCCCGCAGCCCCCATTGGCCTAGAGCGGCGAACTGCGAGCTGTGGGAGCTGCAATCGGCCGAACCTGCGGACGCAGCAGATAAACAAACCGGCCTGCCCCGCCAGGGTGCTTACCTTGGCGGGCCACGTGCCAAAGGTTGCCGATCCCTGCACTAGAATAAAAGAAAGATTAACATGGATTTACAGCCAACAGTTTATGCACCCATGAGGGCTAGGGTGAGGCAAAGGTGAGCAGGGGTGAACCTTATGGTGAGGGAAGAGTGGGAGGTGTCAGTAATGAAAGTTGGGGTAAGGAAACTTTGACTAGAATTTAATGTCAATCAGGGGCTAACATAGAAAGGAGGCTTTATGGTGAAATTCAAAGACAGGAAGTGACTAAGTAGCTGGGGGGGGGGGAATTCAAGGTAGATTGGGTCGGTCTTGAAGAAACTATATTGGCTCTGAAGGGCTGACAGAGTTTGTTTTTTGTCTCTAAACTAAACAAATCTGACTGTGAAGACACAAGCAGATGGCAATCACAGGCTGTTGAATCCTAAACCACACCCACACAGAACAGATACTGTATGTGCACTACCATGGGACTGGTTTTACAGTCACTTTTTGATTCTAACACATCTCTAAATAGTCTGCTGTTGTGACTGATTGGGATTTCTTTGTGATATCTTAGGAACAATGTACTAGCTAACAGAAGTTGTTATAAACTCTCACGTGGGTAGCTACTGATCAGATTCTGGATAGTGTGGGGACAGATGCAGATGTGATGGAATGACTCCTGGGAGTGGGAAGTGTAATACTTCTCACTCTACATAAGACGGTATAACAAAGTTTTATGGTTGGCTCCAACTACCAGGGTGCCTTTGAACATTAGGTAAAACTAGGCTTGGCATGAAGGCCCTTCCCTCCCCATGGAATTTTTTTGACCTTAAAGGCAGTTGATATTTCTATTTCCAAATTAAGACCTAAAAATTGTCCCCAATGATCCAAAAAAACCTGAAACATCTTCTGTGCACAGACACCTTTAATTAACTTTAGAGTGAGACTGGTTAATGTTATTCCTTCTTTCTCCCATTCAGGATGCATAGATCCATTAAAATTATGGCATTAATGCAGACTTTACTGAAGATGTACTTTCTATCAAAACCTGTATCAAAATTTGAGAACTTAAGTTTGCCAGCAAGTGCATTGGCCAGGAGGCAGTGGATGGGGGAAGTGGCAGACAACCCATGCAGTAAAGTCCTTTTCATTCCTAAATGTGATGAGTCTTTGATTCCATGGTTTTGTTTATATCAAGGGCAGTTTGAGGACAACAGCCACCTTGTACTTTTGTACCTGCTCAGACAACCCCAGATTGTGCTTGTGCACTGGGTTAGTTCAATGTGTGTCTATTCCATCTTCAAAGGGGTTTTCGGATGTAGGGGCTAAGGAAGGGTGAGAACTGCAAAAGCTAACCCTATTCTCATTAAATCTTTGTCCTTGCTGGGGCAAGCATGCAAGCGGAGAGAATAGAGGATATGCATGAGCAGCTGAGCATCTGTGACCTCATGACCTTTGAGTGCTGTATTCTGGGAAATGTATTCTTCAATTGATATGCTTTTTTATTCATTTGTCTTTTCCTGGCTCCTTCTGTGACACACTTGTATTTTCTTTGGTGCTCCTGTGTTGTGATTTCAAGAAAACACAGCTCTCTCTGTGTTGAGCATTCAGACAAAAGCTTTAATTAAATGTTTGGAAATAGCCCACAGTAATGTATGGGATAGGGAAAGCAAACAGAATCATGTTCGTTCCTTTCCCGCCATCCTTTCTCAGCCCTGCTGTGGGGTGAAGGCCTCTGCAGCAGTGCTTCTGTTCACCCATCTCAGCTATTCTCAAACCATTGCAAGGTGAACACAGTAGGACTGGGAGGAGCGTGATAACTGTTCCACACTCATAGCATATTGATACTATTGTGCACTTGGATACCTGTTAAACATTCAAGCATTTTGTCCCACTTGCAGTCTTGGAGAATATTTCCTTTATGACCGTAAGCCAAATCCCAATGTCCTTACTTAGACAAAATGGGAACAGAGCTGCACAAATTAGTCATACCTGAGAGTAGAATCCAGAGAAAAGGCAGGATCGTAGGGAGTGCCGGAGAAGAGGAGAAGGGCAGGGGCTGATGCTTACTGAGCCGTCTCTGTGTTAGGCCCTTCAAAGGGGGTCTGATCCAACGCTCACTGAAGTCAGTGGAAAGACTCGCAGTGACATTATTGGGCTTTGGATCAGGGTCTTGATGGGAATCTTTAAGGTACTCTTAATGAAGGGCTCTACCACTGGGCCCCCTATTGCAGTATAGACCTTTATTTTTAAATCTGCAGCGGGAGAAAAGGCTTCTTAAAGTTCATTTAGTTTTTGATGGTGGTGGGAAGTCAGAGAGGGAGATGTTTCAATGAGTGTGGAGAAGATGATAGATAGGTTAAAGCGAGGAAAGAATGCATCTCCCTTCTTTATCCATAGCTTTATATTCCTATCCATCATTGCTAATAACTCAGGTTGGGACTACCCTTGACCTGTTGGAATGAGGTTATGGATGCAAAGATGCACACTACGCAGTGATAACATGTCAAGAATGGGCTAGTTTGGGTGTGATTTTTTGTTTTTGTTTTTTTTGCTCATACTGTCATAAGGGAGAATTCTGCTCCCATTTTAACAAGAGCTGGCATGAGCTAATGCAGCCGCTCTGATTTTGTTTTACTTCACTTTTTAAATGTTTCTGGGCACAGATTAACTTGCTTTGTTCAGTATTTATTACTGCTTCATCTTCCTTGAAATGGTAGCTGCAGGCCCTCTGATGAATGGATTGGCAGGTTGTCTAGTTTCGCTGGTGCTTTTGTATCCTCTGCTAAAATGCTGTTGTGTAACTTCTTAAACTAAATACCCCACAGCAAATCCCAAAACGTATTCCTCTTCCTGCTGTAGTAACAGAAGAGGGAGAATAGTTATTTCCTTCTGTTCCACAAGTGGAAGTACACCAGTATCATAAAAGTTGTGCGCAATCTGATCATTGTACTTTTTCTCTCCAGGAGGCTGAGTTTTCATGGAGGCTGTTACATTGTGCAGTGACTTTCATTGTACGGGTACCAAAAAATCATTAGCCGTCTCAATGGTACTACTCATGGAACTACTCCGTGAGGATGACAGCATTGTAAAAGCCCTACTCCCACCAACCCTCAATATCATGGGGGCAGGCACTATGAATGGTTCCTTGCTTCCCCAAGTCTGTGTGTTCTATTTCCCGGAAAGTCACCTTATTATCTGCCTTCAAATCCCTTCTCAAAACTCTCCTTTGCCATGATGACTGATTGCAAAAAAACTGACAATGATGAGGCTGCTGGTGTGCAGAGACTATTGCCTATCATGCTGACTAATACTGTCTCATTGTTTATTTCTACTACCCTGTCTGTATTCATCTTATCTTATACTTAGATTGTAAACTCTTTTTGTTCTGTGTTTGTACAGCATCTCGCACAAGGGTGCTGCTCCATAACTAGGGCTCCTAGATGCTACGGTAAGACAAATAAATAATAATAATAATTTCCTCTTTTTGATTTGACTGATCATCAGGTGAAACACAAGGTTCAGTCCCTGAGACCAGACCTGTCTCCTCCAATAAAATTGTAGGCACTCAAACCAATGTGTTTCAGAAATGGTCTCCACAGTGTTTTCCAGGGAGTGGAAGAGTTGAGGTGTGCACAAAGAGAAAAAAATTATGTATTTAAAAAGTTCTTTTACCTAGTTTGTCCTATAATTTTAATAGGCTGCCTTGCGGGAGGAAGCGTTTACACCAAAGAGACAAGAGAATGTGTGTATACAGTATTTGTGCATATAGGATGCGTGTACATGCTATGTATGTTCCTTATGAGCTCCATTTACATAGAGTAGAAAACAGAGGAAGGAAAAAATAAAATAAACTAGGTCTCAAATAATCTGGAGGGAGAGATTGAGAGACAGGGGCCACAGTGACTGTGAGGAAAATGTCAAAAGTTAATCCCTGGTATAATACACTGGAGGCCAAATTCATGTGGTCAGAGGAGCTGTTCTTAGAAGATTTATGTGTTTTTTTTCTCTGAACTTTAAGGTAGACAACAACCAGTGACTGCTGCATTCCTCACAACCCCCTCGCACAATCCACTGCTGCCTTTCCAAACTGCTCTCTCATTATCCAATAGTACATTTTTTCCACAGCATTAGGTGCTTGTTTTTACATGCTTGCAGCAGTACGAGGCTGGGTTTTTTTAAAGTAACTATAAAAACACCTGCATTTTATTAAGGCTCAGGAGCTGCATTTAACCCTCTCCATTTTCACAGATGTGTTGCCGTTAGTCAAGTTAACCCTTTGCCAGTCATATTTGCTCTGGAAGTGAAATTCTTGAAGCCTGCACATAATCTGACTTTATGTGGCAATCCTACACTGATTCTGGAGGAAAGGAACTCCAGTTCTGAGGCCTCTCTGCAGCTGCCAATCTACATCAAGTAGCTTGTAGGATCACCCCCCAAATCCCCCATTCAGTTTCCTATCCTCCTCTCCATATGGGCATATCGAATGGTGTGGGGCCTGTCTTTAAGGTGGAAGGGGTGCAGAACATCCAGTGCCTAGCTGCAACCTTAGTGCCCTCTTCACTACAGTGCTCCTGTGCGTCAGTGGTGCTGGAACGCTTTTTATAGTGGGGGTGCTGAAAGCCAGCAAAACTATCCCCAAACTTTTTACCTCCACCCCCCCTTTTCCCGAGCTGAGGCCGGGAGCAGGGTGGTGTCTCCAGGAGGGGTAAGGGGTCTGGGACCCCGTGTGCACAGCCAGGAACTGAATCCCGGGCGTGGGGCCGGCAGCTGGGACCCTGCGTGCATAGCCGGCACCCTGCATAAAACCAGGGAGTGCTGCAGCACCCCCCACACTCCTACTTCTAGTGCCTATGGTAGTGGTTCTATCAAAAAGTCCTCTGCCAGCATATGGCTCTCAGCAGTATGGAATTTTCTTTCCAACCACTCCTAGTTCAAGAGGGAGAGTTCCCAATGTTATCACAGAAAGTGAAACAATAAAATGGGAAAACTCTAATGGCTCTCCCCATTTCCTGTCTCGCAGTTTAAAGGATGTGATGATTGAAAACTTAAGATTTAAGACCCTCTTGAAGTTTTTATTTCATCTAGTTCTATTCTGAGTTGTATAAGAGCTATCAGACTCTAGTGTCCTTAAGTAATTTGGTTGTGCCCTTTTCCTCCCCACCCACTATAAAAATTATGTCTTCATATCTTTGAAATGCCACTATGTTTGGTTGTGCATTGGCAGGTGTGGATTGTGATGTGTTTGATATCCATGAAAGAAATGTCCAGCTATTAGACATTTCTAGGCAATAGTTTCCTTCCTTTAGGGTCGCTGATTAGCCACTCATAGATTGGTCTGATGAAGCACTGTTTCAAACTTGTGTTTCACTGATTGTGTGTTTTCACTTGATATGGTGGCTGGAGAATTGCATGTCTAGAGTTTCGGAAACCATTTTAATGACAACACTAGCGCTCTTGCTCATGGAGCTAATAATAATAATAATAATAATCATAATACTTAATTTTGTAGGGCCTGATTCAGTAAATTTGTTGAGAATCATTCCATTGTCTTTAATGGGAGTTGGAACAGAACAATATAGCAAGTTTTATCCACAGATCTCAAAGCATGTCAGTATTAGGATCATCCTTATTTTACAGATGGGAAAACTGAGGCATATAGATGTGAAGTAACTTGTCAAATTTCACATAGTAGACCAATTGCAGGGCTGGGAAGGTCCCAAGAGTCCAAATCCACTGCCCACCATGCTGCTTCCTCAGTTGATTTAGCTTCTCAATAAAGCACTTATTTGTCTAATTCACCTCTATGTACATCACATAACCACTACATTAACACAGCATTGACTGCTGCTCACTATACCAGCGGTGATTATTTCACTGATGGAGAGAGAGAGCGAGAGAGCGGTCTGGTACTTTGAGTGAGGGGTTAGGAGTCTTGAGTCCTAATTCTGCTTCTGCCACTATTTGACCTTGAGGACATCACTTAATTTCTCCATGTGTCAGTTTCCCCATTTGTAAAATTGGGAAGGTAATTCTTGCCAGCCTCACGGTTGAGTTAGGAGACCACATATTTCCTGTGTGACTTTGGGCAAGTCACTTAGCTGCTCAGTGCCTCAGTTCCCCATTTGTAAAATGGGGGATAATAGCGCTTCCCTACCTCATAGGGGTATTGTGAAGATAAATACATTAAGGTGAGATACTCAGATACTATAGTGAGGGGAGCCACATAAGTACCTAAGATAAATAGGTAGGTCAGAAGATAGGCAGAATTAGTTATTGTTTATCTGCTGATTTGAAAATGCTAAGTATTAATTTCATACTCTTACTATACTTGATTCTGGTATATTAGGTTATTAGAGTTATTTGAACCTTATAAGTACATATAAAAAACATAAGGAAAAAAGAGATTCACACATCACACTGCATAAAAAACGGAAAATTTACAAAGTTTACACTGCACTAGCAAACTGGTGATTTATGTTAATTCACACATGGAGCCAAATATTAAAAAATGTGCACCTAAACTGTGCCAACAAAATACACATACATATCCACTGTGAGGGTGAAAAGGCCATTTGCCCTCACAAAACAAGTCATTACAGATGTAAATACCTGTTAGAATGAGCATACGGCCTCTTTTAGAGTTTGCTCACAGAAAAGTTGAGAGTGCAGATTTTGCAGGGACAATTTAAATGGGGAATTTTCTATATTTGGGCCATGATTCGTAAGTGGCTCATTTTCAGTGCACTATAAATATGTACAAATGAAAATTTTAAATCACTTTACAAAAGGTATGTAAACAACCTTTCAATGTTCCTTTAAAAGTAAATCTGTATAAATCTGACATTCAGTTGAGTTTATACAATTTTACTGGCTGAGAAAGCTGTTTACATCACATTTACTTGTAAACTGTGGTTTGGAAACATTACACATCTGAGATACCAAATTGGAGGATTATATAACATTACCACTAATTTACACACTAATGTAAATTTCATTCCTCATGCAGTGTATGAAGTTGTGTTATTACACATTTTAAGTTACAATGATCAACTCCATGTTTATACAGCCACCGAAACAGATTTTTTCCCCCTTCACAGTCATTTTCAAAGGATCACCTAGTCAGACCTACAGCCAGGGATATAAGCCACTGGCTGGCATAGGTCTTTAAGTAGGCTCATGGTATTTTTCGTAGGTGGCCTGTATAATGTGGGCTTTATCATTCTGACGTTATATTTGTTGAGAAATGAGGAACTCTCTTTGCAAACACCGGGAAGAATGCAACATTTTAGGCATTCGTTTCTTCATGGGCTTTGTGAATACATCTTCCTGACACGGGTATCACATAGCTAGAGCCAGTACCTTTTAAATCACAGAATCTAGCAATGAAAAAGCCTTACAGTATTAGATCTAGTCTCTTTCTCAATATTACACGAGTGTTCCCTATTGTAAGTCTGCTAGTGTTTTGTCTAATTTTGAATGTCTCAAGAGATCATGCTTCCATCACTTCCTTTGGAACATTATTCCACACTTTAATGGCACTAAATGTCAGCAAGTTTTCCTTTCCTTAATCTGATGCCATTACTCTTATGCCACTTAACCGCTTCTCTTAAAATATGTTCACAGGAATGCTCTACTGTTTAATTAAAATCCATGAAGTGAAACTGTGGTCTCATTGCAATCTCTACTAACCACCAGCTGGACTCTTCTTTCAATTTTCCCTTAGAAAAATACTTGCACTTCTACCTTTCATGAAAAGACCCCAATGTTCTTTAGAAGCATTAATTAATTAAGACTCACACCACCATTATAAGTTAGGTATTAAAGGTGCATTTTTCATATGGCTAAACTGAGTTATGGAGAACCCGATATATGGCTCAAACAGAGTGAGTCAGTGGCAGCAGCTGGAAACAGAATGCAGGAGTCCTGATGCCCAGTCCCTGCTGTAAATATATATCCTGGAAACATCAGACCTGTCTCATGTGGAACATGCTTTGGCCCAGATCTGCTTTGCACTGCTCACATTCTTGAAAAGTGACTAAAGAGCATTCAGTTAATTAAAAGAGAAAGAAAATCTGAAAAGTTGTGTCTGTTTCGTCTTCATTTTCCCCTTTGAGGCTGACTTAAAAAAATTACAAAAGATATTGGCAGGCTCAAATCAACTAAAATAGGGGAAAAACCAACCAGCATATCTTGAGTGATTACTCAACTGGGGTCCTTTGACAGGAAATGCAGCTGTGTGACTAATATGCCTGACTTTCTCTTGGCTTCCTTCCCCCTTCCAAGTTCTTGTTTACTGCCTGCCCTGGACACGGACACATGCACACGCACACAAGGTCTTTGCAAGAGGCAAAGGCAGTAAATCTTACAAAGATTGAAGGCTGCATAGCTCTCTCCCATCTATTCTTTTCAACCTTCCAGGCTCCTGACTCACACCACATCTTCCCTTGCTCTGCTCAGCACGTGTCCAGCAGATCTCTCTTCTTGGGTGCGGGAAAGGAGTATGCGAAGCACATTTACAACATTTAACTCTGGAATTCATAAAGGAAGGGCTAATTCCAGTAAAGAATCCAGGGGCCTCCTCAGATTCTTGCTTTTTCTAAAAAAAATGGCCATTGTGCACTCATAATCCATGATGACTTTGCTGTAAGCACAAGCTCTTGTGAGACATGAGACTCTGCACCCATGAAAAAGGGAACATGTAGCTTTAAATGTTGTTTAAATTTGGTCTGGGTTGGAAATCTGCATTATTGGGCTTCCTAGGTAACTAGAGATGGGTCAGAAACTGAACTGTAGATCAGAACCCTCTTGAACCTTAGGGGGAGGTTAGATATAGATCACAACTTCCCAACAGGCCCTTATCTTTGTAACATGCTGAACTAACATCCCGGCCACTCTCTAACAGTAAATTATGAGCATGCTTTGATGCTCAAGGGTAAACAAGTGGGATCTTGCTGTTTCACAGAGACAGAAAGGAGAGCTGCACGTGTTAAAGGACTGCAGCATTAGGCCCTGTAAAGGGTGGAGCCATGTAATGGAGAGCGTGTGTGAAGTAACTCAGTCTGCCTGCTTGACATGCCCCTTTCGAACTCCAGTGAACTATTTCTGGACACTTTCCTCACTTGTATGGGACATTGCTGAAAGGCAGCACTGTTGTGCATGGCACTTTACATGCAGATAAGAGAAGAACTGGTGTAATCCTAACCCCACTGAAATCAATGGGAGTTTTGCCACTGACTTCAGTGGGGCCAGGATTTTACCCAAGGGCTCTTTCTGCTTGCCTTTCTCATGAGAATTGCTCCCATTGACTTTACTGGGTGTCCTATGGCAGCCCTTGACCAGGGCACCCTCCTGCATCAAGCTGCAGCACTAACAATGTGCCTGCCTCAGTTTCCCCTTCAGTGGCTCCCTAAAAATAGTCCAAATGGTCTTTCTGAGTATAAATAGATCTTGCAGGGTTCATTTATTACAGCAGAAAGTGCTGTGCATATAAACCATAACAAATCAACCCCCCAGAGAGTCCATCAACTATGGGCGGCGGGTATCATAGGCTGGGAGAGGCTGTGCCAACCCAAACAGCCTGGAGTGGCCATGCCCATGCTCTGCCCTCAGTCCCCCTCTTGTTATTCCCAGGGGCCGGACGGCTTGTCGCGGGGACTTGAGGCGGCTGGCCCTGGGACCGCGCTGCCCTGCTACCTGGTGCTGGGGGCGCTGCTGTCGCACTGCAGCGCTAGGGCCCACTGTGGGGGTGCCCTCAGATCCTGGGGGGGGGGGGGCTAACAGGGAGGAGGAGGGGCAGGGCCTCAGGCAGAAGGGGAGGGGCTGGGGGCTTGCCTCCCCCAGCGGCCGGATCACCGACTGCCTATGCCATCAACGTACAGCTCCAACATCCCTCACCACACTCACCTCCCATGTACTATTCCAGCGTCCCTCACCCCAGCCTTCAGTTCTCTCTGGCCCTCCAGCTCAAAGAGCCAGCAGGCATCTCCCTCTTCTGCCTTCTCTGGCTCAGGAAGATGAACAAGCCTGCCTGTCCCTCTACTGGCTTCCTGGCAACTCCGCCCTCTTACCAGGGAGGGCCTGCAGAGCCTTCTGCTCACTGCAGGGGAAAACAAACGAAAGCACAAGAGGACCTGCTCTTGAGAGAGCAGTCATTCCAAGGAAGCCAGAACATTCATATTGTTTCTGCCCTTGTGCTCTCAGGAGACAGGGTTCGCCATAGGCGCCGACCATAGGGAAAAGTAAGTGACTGCTCAGCACCCCCCGCCAGCCAAGCTCTCCTCACCCGGGCTGACGGGGGGGGGGGGGGGGGCGGGGGGGCGAGGAAGCCGGTACAAATTACCGGGGCCCAGCAGTCCAGAAGGGGGCCTGGCTTCTCCCCCCCTCCCCCCCCATCAGCCCTGTTTAGCTGGTCCACCCTTGCTAGGGAGCCTGAAAATTTTTTTTCACCGGGGCCCAAACTCACCCCAACCCCCTGTCCCAGCCTGGAGCCCCCTCCCACACTCCAAAACCTTCAGCCCGGAGCCCCCTCCTCAGGGGTGAAAGTAACTTACAGGACTTATGGGTACTGCCGGAGTCCTGAGGGGAGCATGGCCTCAACAGGAAGAGGCAGGGCCTCTCAAGATTTAAAGGCCCTGGGGCACCGGCTATGGCTGGGAGCCCCAGGGCCTTTAAATCAACCCGGGGCTCCCAGCTGCAGAGGTGGGTGGGAGCCCCCAGGGCTCAGGGGCAAATTAAAGGGCCCTTTAAATCCTGGCCCCAGCCCAGCCGCCGGAGCTGTGGGCAGGATTTAAAGGGCTCTGGGCTCCCACAGCTGCAGGAGCTCCGAACCCTTGAAATCGCGGCCCCAGCCCAGGCGCCGAGCTGCTTGGGCAATAAATATTCCTGCTTGGAGCTGCTCTGTGCACAGGCCCTGCTCAGCACCGATTCGGGGCCTTGGCCGGCCTGGGACCCCTCCCTGGAAAGGGTGAGCATGGTGGCACCCCGCAGCGATGCAGCCTCTGGCCAAGGCCAGCAGCTCACGCTGCCTGCAGGGAAGTGGGGACTCTGCAGGCTGCACTTGGTGGGCACAGCTTGGGCAGCTCAGTCCTTGGGCAAGGCAGCCTGACCCCCATGCCAGGCCCCGCTCATGCCGGCACAAGCAGGGCCAAGCCCTCGCGCTGGAAGCAGAAAAGCCCAGCCCAGAGCTCCCCTGGTTCCCCCTCAGGAATGGACAAGCTCCTGGGCTTTGGACTCTGCTCCCTGCTCCTGTGTGGGCTCTGGGGTCCTGCCCCGGCGCTCCCCAAGCAGTGACTGCTCAAGTCCTGGGCCAGCCTCTGGCCCTGCCACCAGCCAGGCTGCCCCACGGCAGCTGCCTCCCTTGGGTGAATCGGACTCCCCCACACTGGAGGGGCTCGGAGCGGCCTGGGAAGGAAACGTGCTGGGGCAAAGAGGTAGGGTTACCATACGTCCGGATTTTCCCGGACATGTCCGGCTTTTTGGGCTCCAAATCCCCGTCCGGGGGGAAAGCCCAAAAAGCTGGACATGTCCGGGAAAATCGGGGGGGCCGGGCCGGGGGCCGGGCCGAGGGCTTGGGGGCCGGGACGGGCTGGCGGAGCGGGGCCGGACCAGGCCGGGGGCTCCGGGGCCGGCCGGCGGTGCGGTGCCTGGCTCGGGGGCTCCGGCGGGGCCGGGCCGGGGGCTCGGGAACTCCGGCGGGGGCTCCGGCGGGGCCGGGCCCGGGGCTCGGGGGCTCCGGCGGGGGCTCGGGGGCTCCGGCGGGGCCGGGCCGGGGGCTCGGGGGCTCCGGCGGGGGCTCGGGGGCTCCGGCGGGGCCGGGCCGGGGGCTCCGGGGCTCCGGCAGTACCAGGCCGGGCCGGGGGCTTGGGGGCCAGGCTGGCGGGGCCGGGGGCCGGGCTGGGGACCGGCAGTGCGGGCGGGCCGGGAGTGGTCGGCCGGGGGTTGGGCCCGGGGCCGGCACCCCAGGGCCGGGGCCAGCCTGGGCCGCGCCTCCTCCCCCCACACTCCCCCTTACCTGCTTCAGGCTTCCCGCGACTCAAATGTTCGCGGGAAGCAGGGGAGGGGGCGGAGACTTTGGGGAGGGGGCGGAGTTGGGGGAGTTGGGGCGGGAGCGGGGCTGGGGGCGGGGGCGGGCCCGTGGAGTGTCCTCCTTTGGGAGGCACAAAATATGGTAACCCTAAAAGAGGGGCTGCTCAGCCCTGATTGGGGGGCTCTGGCTGCCCCTGGACAGAGTGGGGGTAGGGTGTTCCAAGAGCCGGTTACACCCCAAAGGGACCGTTCAGTCACTGAGCCGGACCCCCACCTAGTCCAGGGCAGAGCCCCTGGGAGCCCCATGTCCAGCTCACAAGGGCTGCTAGCGCTCGGCGAGCCCCTCGGGGTACAAGCCTCTGGCTGGGGGAGCCGGCCCGGGGGCAAAGCCGCTCTCTGACTGCGTCTGCCCTGAGCTCCCTGCGCCCCCTGCTAGCCGCTGCTCCCTGGGGCGCTGACAGACCGGGACCAAGCAGCCCTTCCCCAGACATGCTGCCCAGCCCAGTCCCGCCTGCCCAAGCCTCGGCTCCCCACAGAGCGCTGTCCCAAGCCCCTGCCATGTTCTCACCCTCTCCTGGGCGCATGGGCCCCAGCCTGGCTGCCAGAGCTGTGGGCGGGATTTAAAGGGCTCTGGGCTCCCCACAGCGGCGGGAGCTCCAAGCCCTTTAAATCCCGGCCTGAGCCCGGGCACCGAGCTGCAGGCAGGATTTAAAAGGCTCTGGGCTCCCCGCAGCAGCTCTGAGCCCTTTAAATCCCGGCCCCAGCCCAGCCGCCGGAGCTGCGGGCAGGAGCCCAGAGCCCTTTAAATCCCGGCCGCGGAAGTCAGTGCGGTCCGGCAGGGAATACTAGCTCTTGCCGGTACGCCGTACCATACGGTTCCGGCTTACTTTCACCTCTGCCCCTCCTACACTCCAAACCCCTCATCTCCGGCCCCAGCCCGGAGCCCACACCCCCAACTGGAGCCCTCACCCCCTCTCACACCCCAACTCCCTACCCCAGCCCGATGAAAATAAATGAGTGAGCCAGTGTGGGGGAGAGCAAGTGGGGGTGTGGCCTCAGGGGCGGGGCAAGGGTGTTTGGTTTTCTGTAAATGGAAAGTTGGCAACCTTAGGTGTCTCCTTTCAGATTGTGTTGGAACATGGCAGACTGTTTTCAGAAAGGCCAGCAGAATAAAAAACCTAGGATGAAAACCATTACAATGCACACTAAGTATGCCCATTTTCACAAAGTACTCATGTTCCACTTCTCTCTGACTGGTTAATATGTGGCTGCCAGCATTTTGGCTACATTAACATGGTTTTGAACTTGGGTGCATGAGTTTCTAGTGCATGTTAGTTAAGTAGCAGTTTCCATGTGCTGCTGTCTATTGGACAGTAGAGAGAGTGTTTCTAGGACTTCAGACGCACTCGGCTTTCATTTTCTACTACCACACATGCTCTTCCCTAAAACGTCTCTCCACATCTTTAACTTTAACTAAAGAAGTGCAAGCAGAAGTAACCTGCATGTTAACACCTCCAAATTTCTCCCCTATGATATCTGAGAAGGACTTCGAGACTATTTGTTGATTTGCCCTCTTTAAAACCCCAATTACTCAATTATGCAGAAGTAAAATGACTCTCTGTGTTGCCCTGTGGTTAAAGTGGGGAATCAGGACTGTTGGAGACAATTTTAGCTCTCGTGCATATGTTGCTTTGGCCAGGAATTGAACCCATGTCTCCTGTGTGGGTGTGACGTTGCGCAGTCTATATGGTTTTATAAAAACATAATAAGAAGTGAATATAATGTAACTGGAATAGTTTTATAAAAATATGATAAATGAATATAATGTAACTGGAATATGCTTCATGCAAAAGGTCTCTTGTAAGGTATCATTACAAAGTTTATAATCTACTGAGTGTGATCATCCTATTTATACAAATAGGATGGAATCTTGATGACTCCCATTAACCAGGACCATTGTCTGCAGATGGCTGTGTTTACCTGTTAGTCTTCCTGTATATGTGTGTGCTGGCAAGTGGGTAATGAAGTCTTGCAGTGACATGTGATCATGTCACCTGACCTGGAATCCATCTTTAACCTGGGTGCTTTTCAAGTGAGGGGGGAGTGAAAACCCAGAGGGACAAAGGGTTCCCACCTTATGCAAAAGATATATAAAAGGGTGGAAGAGAACAGAGGGGGAGAGGAGCCATCATGAAGAATCCCCTAGCTATCACCTGAGCTGCAACAAGAGCTGTACCAGGGGAAAGAATTGTGCCCAGTCCTAGAAGATGTCCAGTCTGAGAAAAAACTTACTGAAGTATCTCTGAGGGTGAGATTATCTGTATACAGTTTGATTAGACATAGATTTGTGTATTTTATTTTACTTGGTGACTTACTTTGTTCTGTCTGTTACTACTTGGAACCACTTAAACCCCACTTTCTGTATTTAATAAAATCACTTTCTACTTTGTAATTAGAGTATGTATTAATACTTGGGGGAGCAAACAGCTGTGCATATCTCTCTATCAGTGTTATAGAGGGTGGACAATTTATGAGTTTGCCCTGCATAAGCTTTATACAGGGTAAAATGGATTTATTTGGGTTTAGACTCCATTGGGAGTTGGGCATCTGAGTGCTAAAGACAAGCACACTTCTGTGAGCTGTTTTCAGGTAAACTTGCAGCTTTGGGGCAAGTGATTCAGACCCTGGGTCTGTGTCTGGAGCCAGATGGGAGTGTCTGGCTCAGCAAGACAGGGTGCTGGAGTCCTGAGCTGGCAGGGAAAACAGAAGCAGGGGTAGTCTTTGCACATCGGGTGGCAACTCCCAAGGGGGTTTCTGTGATCCAACCCGTCACAGTGGGAAGCAAGAATTTTACCACTGAGCCACCAATGCTCTGATTTTAGTTTGACTGCAACTGCATTGAAATCAACAGTTGCACCAGGCCTAAATTAGGTATCATACCTTGCCATGTCACTGACGTGCTGTTTGAACTTGTGAGAGTTATTTACCTTCTCTGAGACAAATGCATCCTTGCTGTGACTCCACTCAGTTACATAGGGGATGAGTGGTCTTCTGTACCTCAGTTTCCCCATCTGTAGCATGGGAATAGTAATAGCCACTTCACGGGGAGTTGTCAGTGTTCATTAATGTTTTTGAAGACCTTTGAGATCCTTGGATGAAAGGTGCAATATTAGTGCAAAGTAGTCTAGGCTATTCCTTCCTTTTTTAGTGACTCCCCCTTGCCGCTGGTACTGTACCCTCACATTCCTGAATTAAGCTTGCTCGAGGGATTTTATTCCACTTTAGTTTAAAATCATTGTTTGCTTCCTTAGAAAAGATGCTGGAATGCACCTTTAAATATAGCAAATCTCAAATATTCAGATAGCTGGGGCCCGAGGCAGTTGCAATTACCTTCACCTGACCCTCCTCCCCAGACCTCTAGTACATATAGGGAGGAAGGTTAGAAGTGTTTTATACATGGATGTTTTGGAATTTTTTAATATATATCTATAAAAAGCCTTCTAGCTATATTGATCGCTAAACATATTTCAGCATATAGAATAATTTTGCAGATTAGGTGTCCTAGACTATGGAAATAATTGCACTTGGATTGTGCTATTGTAGGTTTACAGTGGAGGGGTACAAAAGAGAATTTTTGAGTTCATTACAAAAAGGCATGGTCCAGAGCTCGGAGCACAAGAGAATTCTCTGGGAGCAGAAAATTCCTGAGTTCTAAACCCAGATACCTCAGTGGCCTTGGGAAAACAAGCCCTCTCATTTTCCTTATCTGTAAAATGGAAATACCGATACTCTCCTGTTTCACAGAGGTTTTGTTATAATTAGTTCCTCAATGTTTCTAAAAGGTTTTGCCCGAGCTAAGTATTAATTGTTATGCGTTTTGCTATTTCATTGCAAATGGGAAGAGATAGGGTGCTCTGGAGTTCCTGATGTGCTATTCTGTGCAGTTAGCAAGAGCTAATACTCCTTTCTGGTAACCTTTGTGCTAGTTAATTATATTGCATAAGCAGAATTCATGCACAGACCTCCCCGGCTGCTACCTTACAGTTATAGAATGGAGGATGGGGGGGTTGGAAAGCAGGTAACAGCTATGCAAATAAAAGTGAGGAAACTGCAGTTGGAAGCTTTGGAATATACGTGTTCTATACAAGCGCTGTCTGCCTGCTTACTCAGAGCAGCTTTGCGTCTCTGTGACAGTGCTCCTCATTCACAATGTAGTGTCCACGGTACAACTCCTCAGCTTCACAAATGGAGAAGACCTTAAAGCACATGCAAGACATGGTGGCCACGCATGCACTGTAGCTCTTGAATTTCCCTCTCCCTTTCAGTGAAACGTGGTGACAGAAAGCCACCACCCAGTAAAGGCCTCATGAAATGATCAGATGAAGAACCAGGTTGTGAAGAGTGGCAGATGCTGGAAAATATTGCAGTGAATGATCATTTTCACTAGGACAAAGTATATTGGGCCTCATTCACAGTAGTCCTAATGGTGGCTTTGTGCTGGGGAATTTCCCTGGTGTACCAAGTCCCCGGCAGATATACAGTTGGCATAGCTGACTCTATGTCACCCTCCATAGACGTTCCTGGGGCAGAAGACTGGGGGCATTCCTGGGAAGAAAGGAGGCACTACTTGGATATTCTTACACCCCCATGTAATCCCAGATACCAAGATGGGCCATAAGGGCAGTTGGCAGCTGAGTAAGGCTGGGCAACCCCATAGTTGCTGTAATAGGTGCTGAGGGTTGAACTGACTTCTAGAAGCTTCAGCACAGGAGAGGTGTAAAGCCACTTCTGTCCTTTCCTCAGTTCTTGTGCCAAGCTCATTTTAAGTGCAGGGATAAGTTTGGCACATTGCCTCTAGGATTCATCAATCCAGGAACTACTTCCCATGAGGCAAACCAGGTCTGCTAGTTATGGATGGTCAGAGTTGGCAGTAGCGACCCCGTCCACCCACACAATCAAAGTTAGATTATTACAGTAATTCAGCAACAAAAACATCAGCATGTGTTGCCAAGTTGGATAAAGCACAAGGTGCTATCATCTTGATGTGGCAAGAGTTCTTTCCAGGAAAGGCATTTGCACCTGGCCCAACTGGAAATCTACTGGGCAGAAGATTCTTCTTCTATATTTTTGTTCTATCACGATGGACGTGGTCTTGCCATTTTAAGGCTAAGAACTGTGAGGTTCACCCGCACGTACTCAAACGCCCAAGAGGCCAAGGCTACGAGTTCCTCAAAGAGGTCAGTTTTTATATAGTAAAGCAAACAGTTGGTCTAATCAAGTGTTTTTTTTCTAAGGCTCTTGGCATCTGGCCCTGTTATTTGCAATCTTTAATTTGTACTGTGGCTTCCTTTTCCCTACTGCATTCTCACTCAGCTGCAGAAATGTTCCATTTTCCCACATGCTTACCTCTTGACTCTTCCTCTTTATGGAGTGCATCACTCATTTCAAACCAAAATGTACCTCTCCCACACAAAATTGCTGTTACCTCACTGTTTATTCCTGTAAATTACTACCATCAGAAATGCAAAAGCCTGAAAACAAGGTTATGGAAAAAAGTAAGGGCCAAATTCATCTCTGGTGGAAACTCACTGCCATTAGGAGAGTTACCCCCAGGGATGAATTTCACCTTATAGTTCATTTCTATAAAAGTATCTGTCATTTTGAGCCCTCTCTTGTGTTATTTGTTTGGTTGCAGCCCGGACTGGGTGTTTTTGTCACATTTCAAGAAAGGGTCTGTGGGACATTTGTGGTGCGGAAGGATTGAGAGTTATATATGCCATCCACAGTCTGGCCCTATGTTAAAGCAAACCAACTCCCACAATACGGGGGCAGAGTCAAATAAAGTCACTGTCTTGGGGTGGTTTTTTTTTTTTTTTTTTTTTTTCCCTTATCCAAAGCAAAAGAGGGAAGATTATAGCACTTCTCAGAGTTAAAACAGCTCCACAATTCAGAGCATTTATTCCTTTCATAATTGCTAAGGAACAACAGATGAAGCCAAAATATAAATAAACTTTTCAATTAAAATCATAGCAAAATCAAATAGCCATATAGTATTAACTTGCTAACACGATAGAAACAGGATGGTTCAAGGATTCGTAATGAGATATGAACTCCTGCTTCTAGGCCAAGTCTGAATGCAGCCCGAGTTGATAATGACTAAAAATCAGCATGCAGTAGCTAGTTGGCAGCCTCTGTGAAATGAGTGGGTGGTCTCAGTCCAGTTCCCAACAGACAGGTGTCCATACCACAACTGGCACTAACTGCTCCCCTTGGCAGTTTCTGCAAAAAAGCCATGGATTGAACAGGCTGAGCCAAACATGGTGGGAAGCTTAGACAATTACAGTGTATCTTGTACCTGTTCTGTGGCGAAGCAAAAGACTGTTTCCCAGAGCTGACAGCCAATTCAGTACTTTCACCAGCACTAAATTCGCTACTGAAGAAAATCGTTTTTGAGGCTTTCTTAAACCTTGTCTTAGTGTGGAAACTATCTTACGATAGACATTGGGACAGATCCTCAGCTGGTGCAAGTCAGCATAGCTCCACTGAAGCCAATGGAGCTTTGCAGATTTGCACCAGCTAAGGATTTGGCTGGTTGTCTTCTGGAGCCACCCCCTCTCCTGTTTGCAATCACAAGCCCAAATGTTGAGAAGCTGGCAGAAATGAAGTATGTACAATGTTCATGTGCAAAAGTGCTAACAAATGTCTCCTCACTGTATGTAAACTGGAATACAGCCGTTATTAGAACTATGCTACAATAAAACAAGTTGGGTGAGTCAACCAGCAGTGCTTCTAATCTCCACTGGCTGCCTTTCCGGTCCCTAGGCTCCCCATCTATTTTTATCTCTCCTTGTTTTTAATATACTTTTTGGTTGACAAGCAATAAATCTAAGGATCTCTGGTCTCCTGTGCATGCTCTTGCCAGCAGGCTATTCAGAAATTAGAGCCTACCAGACAGGAATTAGGATACAGACCACTGGGCTTGGGATTCAGACTGAAGGAACAGCGTGGCACCAAGGTGGTTGGTTTGCTGACTGCAAGGAGCATGACAGTAATTGCAGTTTTCAGGACTATGGCACAGGCTGCAGGAACTTGGCACTAAGTGCAAAAGTGTTTCAAGAACTCCAGGAGCACAGCATTGCCTGGAGGTGCATAGCACAGGCTGCAGGAATGTGATAGTCTGACAGCGCATGGTGTAGCCTTGCAGGAATATGGCATTGATTTTCAGTCTACAGGAGTGGCTGCAACCTTCAGAACACAACACAGTCTAAAGGAGACTAACACTTTCCTCCAACTCCCTTACTCCCGATACATGTCCTGGGGCATAGGCTCTTCATTTCTCGTATGTCCAGCCTGGATAGCATTTTAGCTCAGAAGTGAGAACCAAAATGCTAGGAGGTTTGCAGGGAGCAGCTGGATATAAACATTTACTGTAGGATATGGATCAGATTCTCCAGGCATCTGCTGGGATTTAGCATGTATCTTTGGATAGCCCCGTGCTTTAGGTATGGCAGTCCTATCCCATCTCCAGTCAGTTTGTGAGTGGTGACTTACTAGGGCTTGCTTCACTCAACTCCTATTTTAGCTTCTGTTTTAGGTGTGCTAAGAAAAGAGGACTGAACAAAGGGAAGGTGCGTGGTGTGCAGCACTCTTGCTGAACTGGACACTGATATGGATTCTTTATGCTTCTTTGAAGAATCCTTCAGTAGGATGAACAGCGTGAGGTAGGAGGAGGGATGGGCCCCGTTCCCTGCAACCCCCAAAACTTTTCTTTTACAGATATTTCAAGATAAAAATAGGATGCTTTGCTACTTGTGTGTCAATAAATCAAACTAAATAAAAAGGGGGTTTTGAAAGCCTGAGAGGCTTTGTAGGGAAGAAAACAAAAGGTTGGCTTGTGCTGAAACTCACACAAACTTCTTGGTTCTGCAAACATGGGGGGCAGGAAATCTCATGAGAGCAATTTTTCATGCAGCATTTTGGTGCGCCTGGGCCCTGGTTGAACCTGGAGTTCAGAAGCAGTTGCTAACATGAACTAAAAGTAAATTATTTTTTCAGACCAAATTCATCGTGATAACACGTAGCATTCACGTTAGGCTTTACATGTGTGGAGTAGGAAATGCTTTTCCAAAGAAGGGAAGCAGCACATTAGCCCCATTTTCCCTCTCTGTAACTGAGACACAGAGCTTAAGATGTGATTTGCTCAAGGTCCCATAAGGAGTCAGTGTTAGAGTTGAGACTAGAGGCTGACTGACACTGGAACACTTCACCACCCCCTTTTTTTTGGGTTCAGTTCAAATTTTTCCTGCAAGTTTGTGTGGGGCTTTTTATTTAAGCTGAATCCATTTGCTCTGTCCTACAGTGTATGTGTTATCCACTACACAGTGCAGCTCTCGAAGGTTTATAGACAGGCATGACCTGTCCTCAGGATCATTGATCAGGAGTTGTTCTGACAATGTAAGGCTTTTTATCTTCTGTTTCATTGGTTGGGTGTGCTGGCATTTTGCTGGGAAACGTGTGGGTGAAGCTCTTGAATCAGGCAGAACATTCCTGCTTCACTGTGCTCATGTATCGGAGTAGCAGCCGTGTTAGTCTGTATCCCCAAAAAGAACAGGAGTACTTGTGGCACCTTAGAGGCTAACAAATTTATTTGAGCATAAGCTTCCGTGGGCTACAGCCCACTTCTTCGGATGCATTGAATGGAACCTATATTGAGGATATATATATATATATATATATATATACACACATACAGAGAGCATGAAAAGGTGGGAGTTGTCTTACCAAATCTGAGAGGCCAATTAAGTAAGGAAAAGGTTTTTTTCTCTTACTTAATTGGCCTCTCAGATTTGGTAAGACAACTCCCACCTTTTCATGCTCTCTGTATGTGTATATATATATATATATATATATATATATATATCCTCAATATAGGTTCCATTCAATGCATCCGAAGAAGTGGGCTGTAGCCCACGGAAGCTTATGCTCAAATAAATTTGTTAGTCTCTACGGTGCCACAAGTACTCCTGTTCTTTGTGCTCATGTAGTTGAATTAGGTTGCTAATATAGCAGCTGTTATTTTTCTAATTTATCTCCAGACTCTCTAAATACTTTCACTACAAACACACGCATCACTAGTTACCTGAAGTTCTTACATGGCAGGAAACATCTGTTTATCCAGTACTGAGATGGGCTGGAGTATTACACTGGATAGGAACTACTGAGATATTATGCTAGCACACAGCAGGCTCTCTCATTTCAGGCCTACATGCTTCAGGGAGCAAGGGAGAAGGGGATAGGGTTTTAATTTCAGACCTTCACTTTCTAGGTGCCCCCAAAGGGCATACATATTTCCTACATAAAGTTCAGTCTGTTTGCAATTAAGCCTCTCTGCTTATTTCCGGATAGATTAACAACAACAAAATCAGCTTAATCTTGGACATTTTGAGATAAACAAGGCCACTGTTTCCTGGGGTATAAAAATACTGATCACGTTTATGGATTTTGGAAGGCTGAATTTGCCTTGCGAACTTTTCATGTTGAACAAATGTTAAGTTACAAAGAGATAAGAAACAGCTGGGTCTCCATTTTTAGAACTGAAGAGTTTTCAAAGAGATTATCTTTTCGTTTAAATTTCAAGTGAATTTAGTGCTGATGAAAAGTGCCAGATGGTAAGTCCTAGAGACGGACATCCTCTGTTCATAGAGAAGTGGTATGGGAAGGGTAGTAACAGTGCAAACCTTCCCCCCTCAACTCACACCAACAAGGAATCAACTCTAAAGGTGAGTGGGTAAATTCAGTTTCCATTATAGTTCAGTCCTAGGTCTTTCTGTTGAGGGCCAGCACGGGTGTCCACTGCATGTAAAATGCGAGTCTGGTTTTCATGATGTGGATGCCTATTCTTTAGGAACTTGACTGAATCAATTCATTTTACAGTGGGGTCTAAATCGCCATCAGCTCTGCCAACAACTTTAAGTCACTACCTCCCTGGGTAAGATGCAAATTGGTGAGCTACACGTGATAGTTTCTGCCTCCCATTATCACTCCCTGAACTGCTCAAGCCCTTCCTCGTTTGCAGGGATTATCCAGACTATAACTCTACAATAATTCCCATACTCTCATGTTGATTACACAGCTGTGATATGGAGTTTAACCAACACGGCTTGTTAGTTTGAGGATAGTAGGCACTTTGCTAAAGATCATTGAATCTTTAGGACTAAATTGTAAATCTGGAGTAATTTAGCTGAAGTCTGTAGAATAAAGCGAGAGTAAACAAGAGAAGAATCAGGGCTGTAGGCCAGATCCTCAGCTTCTTTAAATTACTGTAGTTCTACAGAAGTCAATGAAATTACCTGAGGATCTGGCTCTTAATCTCTAACTACAGGCTTTTGCAGGAGATCACTTGCTAAAAATCATGTGGAAAAATGTGCGTATAGTTTGTAAGCCAGTACAAACACTTTCAGGAGCAGTACATTTTTCAAAGCACAGCTTCCAGGCAAAATTAAAATAAGCCATTGTAAAATTCATGGGACATCTCTGGTTTCCCAGGTAAGGGATTGTTCAATGGAAGGTTTGACAGCTGGGAGACAGTGATTCCGGCAGATTTTGAAGTTGGAAGGGAAGATTGCATACCAGGGTGCAGGAGATTTAAGCAGGTGTGTTTGTGGACTGGGCACTTGCTTGACAGGAGCCAGGGCTGGAATAGCAGGGATTCTGCAGGTCAGGATTAAGATGCATTAGTAGAGCTGTGTGTGTGGGAGCCCAGGCTTAGAAGAGGATTGCAGGTTGAACTGGTAGAGCTACACAGGAGAAGCTTGTACAAAGCCTAGCCACAGTCTGCCTGGCTCTGGCTGGTGCATTAGTCACTCACTGTGTGAGCAATGAATTCTCCTTCCCACCCCAAATTTGGAAAAATATTCAAACCGGTGATGCAGGGAGAGAAGATTAGGGTGCATCCGCTATCCTTGCAGACAAATGGACACCTTTACCATTGAATAATGCATTCCTTGGGACAGTTACAGGGCTGTTAAAGAGGGAAGGGAAGATGGAGTAAAAAATACAGTTTATATATAAACAAGATAAAAATGAAGTGGCATATGCCACCAAGCTCTGCTGTTCTGCCCTTTGTAGAAAGCAGGATTGTGGTACATGGGAGTAAGAGTGGAGTGGGTGTGGGGGAAAGGCTGCTTGTTGTCCACTCCATACCTCCCATGAAGATAGGAAGATTACTCCATGACAGCATGGCTTCTCTTGGCTGCATGAAGAGCAGGGCTCAATCCTGCAATCCTTGCTGAAAAGAGTAGTTCCATGGAAGTCAATGAGACTATTCAAATAAGGACTAGTCGTGGGAAGTCAGGATTGCAGGACTGGCTCCTCATTTGGGTGGAATAACGCCCAACCCAGGAAGCAGTCCTTACCCCCTTAGCTACTCTGCCGAGGGCCTAACAAAGGCTCTGTTGTGCTGCATAGAAAAGAGCCATATATAGATCTCAGAAAATAATGAGGGCTCTTGGAAAAACAGGTCAAGAAGTGATTTTTAAAAATATGTTCTTGGAAACAGATGATGCTCTTGACCCCCTTTGGCTCTCAGCCATGCAAAGAGCAACTTGAAGAGGCTGGGGTCCCTCCCCTCGCCCTTACAGAATGACATGAATCCATAAATCTGTCATATGGAGAGAGTCAGGTCTCTGAGCTCTAGTCTTCAAAGGCAGCACATTTCCAAGAGATTTGTTTAAAAAAAAAAAAAAAAAAAAAAAAAGCCTGCCCGTGCTTCGAACATGATTTCACAACAATTACAGTACCAGGCAGGGAGAACCCTACCTACCTGGCCTACCACTTTGGCCTGAAGCCAGACTATCTTGGGCTGTGAACTTTCCAGTTCTCACAACTAAACAGGGTCAGGCCAGGTACTTGGCTGGGAGAATTCCACAGAAAATGAAGGTGCAGCAGGAAGTGGTACTGATGACTCAGCCGGGGACTATCTTGAGCTTGTTTCGCCAGAAGAGATTTGAGAAACATTCTCTAGTAGACAAAGGATAGTACATTTCTAACTCTGGATCTCTGCTGAAAATACTAACGGGGACAAATTGGGTGGGGTAGATGATGGTCAGAACACCTGACTTAAGAATTAGAGAGACCACCAACTCATTTCACAGTGTCCACAAAACAACCATCAGCTGGTAACAACTTTCATTCACTATCAACTGGAGCTGGACAGGTGATCAAGTGGTGAAAAATTCCATATGCCATTATCAGTCCTCAAGACAAACTAACTAGAAGAAGCATAAAACTGCAAAGGAAAAGTTTGCATCCTTTGAGGCTCTTTTGATTTCAACAGAGCTTCTTGCAGGGAGCACTGCTTGAATGTGTGTGGGTGTCTCAGCTTTACAGGACTCCAATGATTTCAGTCGGACTTTTGTGGAAATCGTCAGAGGAAGGTAAAAGGGGATTGCTGCTGCCCCTTTCCACTCCACTCGCACCTTTGTGTGAGGTACATCTCCCTCTGGCTCCTGACCATTGCCCTGAGAGATGGGGCTGTGATGGGAGGTATCTCCCCTATCTGGCTCCCGACTTGGCCCAGACAGGACACAGCAAATGAGGGAATGGGCAACCCTGATCCTTCCCCCCCTAGCCTCCAGTCTCCCAGCTTCCCACCCCTCCTCACTTCTTCTCTCTGGTCCAAGACCCACCTTCCTTAATCCCCTCTGCTACCACTCATCCCTATTTATTCCCCTTGTCCTAATTCTCCACTTTTCCTGCCACAGCCCCAAATCCTCTTCCCCCCACTCTTCTGCACCAATGCCCTCTCACCTTCCTGCACTCTCCCAACCGCCCCAACATACACCCAGCACAGCTCCGCCTCCAAAGTCCCCACACATTCCCCCCTCTCTGTTCTGCCCCCACCCTCCACCAAAAAATTAAAATAATCTGAAAGGATATGAGCGGGTCATGTTGGGGGGTGGGGATGTGTATCAGTTCGAGCAAATGACCCAGCAACTTGCTTTCCTTTGATCACATTCATTTCCATTGTTCAGGAAGCCTCATTACATTATCCTCACTGCCTACTAGACTCATCTTCCCTCTATTTAGATGTGTTTTCAAGGAAATTAGTATCGATTAAAGTTAAATCAGAATCTGCATGTGGATTTTAGAGCACTTTAAAATGTCATTCTTAAAACAGAAATTTTGGCCTCATGACAAAACTTCCAAAAGGAGCCTCTGCAGAGTGCAGGCAGAGAGCAAGGAACATGCACAACACGCATTCTCTGAATGGCCACAGTATGTCGCCTTGAGCCACCCTACTGCCTGGAAACCCTCTTGCTTCAACAGAGTCCTAGTTTTGCTGCCATGTACATTTCTGTCCTTTAGGCACATCAGTCTGGCATGTGCTGACCTTGAGTCACAAACTTTACCCTTATTTTTTTCAATATTTATTCTCCCAAGTGAGAGTGAGTGCTGTGCAATAGCTGAGATAAACCCTGACTGGCTGCGATCAGTTTGGGGAGGATCAGTGCTATAGTTTGAGCCCCAGGTATGCACAAAATGTCAGATGAATGAGATTTGTAAAATGCTTTATGGGAGGGAGCTGTATTTCATGAACCCCTAGCTCAGATGAGCCCAAATTTGGACCACTGACACTCCACGCCCAGAAGGCACAGCAAATTTCAAGAAAATCCAAGTTAGCATGTAGATTTTAGAGCACTTAGAATAGTTCACCTTTAAACAGAAAGCAACACTCAATCTTAACTATAGAAGACCGGGCACTACTACAATCAACCTGAGTTTTTATTCATGATATATGTTATGTTTTTGGTAGCAACAAAGGTGTCTTAGTAATGCATTTTCCTTTTAAAAGTGGGAAATCACTGCATAGGTGGGAAGCCCAGATATTTTCAATGGAACAGTGTGTTTAGGGTTAAGAAAGATACCCTGTAACTATGATTGTCCTTAAGTCAACAACCTCACAAAACAAGAGCTCAAAATATATTTCTTCATATTTTTGCATGCTAGACTTAAGAGTAAAATTTTGTTACCCCCACCCCCACTCCATACAAACACAAAATTAAAACTCTTTCCCCACTTCCTAGCAAGGATTTGAGGTCAAATTGTGGCCAGTCCTCAAATGAGTGTGCAAGAAACCTTCCCCCTTTACACCTCTCTTGAAAGGGAATAACCTCAACTGCAGCCCCACACTCTCTTATCCCTGTTCCCGTAAAAAGCATCAATTACATACAAATGCCTATGCATCAAAACTCCCTCCATTCTGTATTCTTACTCCCTCACAAACCATCAGTTCTATCCATAATACATGATATTTCAAATTCTTAATCCTTCCACTCTCACCACCTCTGGCTCACTACCTCTCGGCCCCCCAGGATTTGAGGAAGGGTTAATGAGTTGCTACATCCCAAATCTAACGGACTCATTCTATATAATGTATGTGTGAGTGCATGAGACATCTTTAGGTTCCCACCCAAGCCTCCTGTTGCTGAAGTGGAGCCCACATGCTTGACTCTTTCATCATCCACAGCAATTGGTTTGTACCAGTTTTTTTTTTTTAATCTGTTGTTTTCAAGGCTCTTTTCACAAGGAAATGGGCTAGAAACTCACTCTTGTTTAATATGAAAGTTGAACTTCTCTTTCATTGGACCAAAGGAGCTTGTGTAAACACCCTCCAGATCATAAGCGCCTCCAGTTGTCAAAGTCTCATCAGGTTCCTTCTGGACTCATGGCATTACTTGACACTCAAACAGCAGCAATAGCCAAAAATACCTTTTCCAACTGTTAGCTGGTTGGAAGACTGCTGTTTCCTTGCAGATAGACATATAGACACAGTGATTCATGCTTTCTTCACCTCCAAATTATACCACTGCAATATACTCTAGATGGAATTGACTGTGAAAGCCATGTCGAAGCTTCAGTTGATCCAAATTGTGGCAGCCTGAACCATGTGACATCACACCACACCAGTGCTCAGGACCCCACATTGGTCCCCAAGCAATTCCATATGTTCTCCAAGGTCCTACAGCTAATTTTTAAAGGCTGCAATGAGATAAACCAGGCTGTCTCAGAGATGACCACTCTGATCCATTGAGACAACTGCATTCAATAGAGATGATGTGGCTGCCAGAGTCCATGGTGAAATTCTCAGGTGCTGGACATTCTCAGTGGCAGGCTCTCAGCTATGGAGTGCCCTATCTCTAGAGATCAGGATACACCCAAGTCTTGCTATCCTTAGACACATCTCTTCCTGAAGGACCTCTCTCAGTAACAATGGATGGCACAGCCTCTCCTGGAGACAAACAAGAGCAGTTCTATTTAGAAAAATATGTCAATGATGGAGGGTTGAGGACTTGGTCTTATCAGCCAGTTTTGTTACTATTCTTAATTTGTACATATGGCATCTAGATACTGTGACGATGGGTGCATAAAAATGCCTAGACAAAGACAGATGGCTTGAATGTATACGTTATATTAAGCTGTTCATGATTTTGCAGCTGGCACTGCTCCTCATAGTAGTGGAAGCAGCTCTTTTAAATTTCAGAAAGGGATCAAACCGCAGTCAAGTATTTCAAGCTGTATTTCTCCCGCATGATCCCTCCCTTCCTCCCCTCCCCCAGTCATGAACATTCTTTGCTTCTTTGTTTATATTGTAGAAAACATCTGTTAGTGTATCTGCTCAAGGTGAAAGATTTTGGCAAACAACTATTTTTCATTGCTCGGCTTCAAGGGAAAATACGAAGAGGGCTCCTCCCACCCCACTGAAGGGTAAGGGAAATTAGATCTGAATGCAGAGAGGCCAGGCCAAATAGACTGTTGCCTCACCTGCCTCATTATGGGAAAATGGGATTGTTTTCCGAGTGGAGTGCACTATCTTGCAGGGACTGCAGGGGTGTGGCTAGGAGTAACGGAATTAATTAACATAAAGGGCAATTTAGATGACTATCAGAAACATCCTCTGGACAGCGAGCTGTGTTAGGCTGGGCATAATCTTCCATGGGAAATGGCAAAAGCCCCATCACTTGGGACATTTAAAACTACACTGGGGACAACACTAAAAAAAAATGGTACAACAGGACAACCCTGCACTAGCAGGAGATGGATTTGATGATAAGGTAGGTCTTTTCTATGTTTAGCTTCTATGATGCTACACAGGATTGGGGTTCCTTAGAGAGAGAAGAGCTGGTTTATTATGATTACTGGTTTATATATTGCCTCAAGCATTAAAGTACTTTACAGATCTATAGGTCATAATGCATAAGCAGGATCTGTAGTTTTCCCTGGCAAGCAGTCATTAATTTCTGTGCTAGGGTTCAGTGGAATCTGCAGCACTCAGTAACCCAGACACCATCAGTTGCTCTAACTTTCTGCGATCAGCTGCAGAAAGAGGGAAGAAGAGATGGAACCATTTCTGGATCCACTGCTGTTGATGGGGGATTCTGTGGATGGTCCCAGATTCCAAGCTTACTTCCATAGCCTGGAACTGGCCCCGTGGATAGGGACTCCTTCATTCATCACTGAATTGCAGCCACCTCTCAGGTGGAATGTGGTAGCTGTTTACAGCACACAGAAATGCTACATGGTAGTTTAGGCTAGGGAGTGAGGAAGAATAGCAGGTTTAATGATTTACAGGAAACCTGAGCAAGAAAGCTCAGCGTCCCTAAACACTAGATTTTAAAAAAATAAATTAAAAGGCCAAAGCAGAACTCAAGTTCAAATCTAGACTTCACTCCCCTCCCACAGCCATTACATTCCTCTCCACTGTCCAATTGACCTCAGAATGGACAACTTTCAAATACAACAAAGCTCAGCTTTTGCCATAGATGATATTCTGCTGGACTAATCAGGCACGTATCCCCCAAATTAGAGCCAAACTAGTGTGTTACAAAATCTCCTAGTTGAACGGAGAAAGAGATTAAACACCTGGGATCTATTTGAGAGCTGTCACCAGAACTGGCATAACAGATCACTGACAGGCAGAGCTTCAATGTAATGGGAGCAGGACATGTGGCAGTACATATATCCAGCTGCCCATATGATCCTCCTCCCTTCTCTGTCTGCCCTTCTCCCTCACCTGGAGAGGTTTGGAATTCAAACAACATCCTCAAATGCTGCTAATGCTACCAAATTATAAAAAGAGCACTCGTCTCAAAAGACAAAAAATCAGCTCCCTTCCCAATATCACAGCTGTCCCCTCCTCCCCACCATGTGTTCTTGAAATCTGGGGCTGTTCCAAATACTAAATGCACTGGAAAGCATATCCTTGGGCCAGCTGTGATCTGATCATGAAACACTGGCTGTCGATGAATCAGAAACCAACTGATAGGCAGGCAAACAATGTTTGCCTTGTTACAGCCTCAGCGATCATCATTCTCAGCCCCCCTTCTTTCCCCATCAAACCAGCTTGCACAATGCTGGGGAGGGATTACATAATATGCCCTGAGTGATCCTTTCCCTCCAACCCTGCTCTGAACTGCAGCTATCTTCTGTTTTGAACGACACGCTGTGTTGTGAAATACATGGTGTAGGGGTTGTTATAACTTCTTTGGAGGTAGAAGAACAGCAAACCAGTCATTGATGCTGATATTTACAAGCTGCTATAGGAGAGGCCTGGCAGCAGCACCTGGAACCACTGTTACTTCTGGAGTCCCAAGGACTTGGAAGCCTCCCGGGAAGCTGGTTTCCATCAGCTCAGCAGAGTACTCAGCACATCGAGAAGGTGCACAACTCCTGGAAATCAGACGCTATCTGGCCGCAGAATTCTGCTGTTGTTTTTAGATATTCTGCATTGTGTCACTAAATAATTATTATTGAAATAACTGAATGCATCCAGCCACACCCCTCTGTTATTCCCATCAGGCCTCACAAGCCAAGCAGGGCTGGGCCAATTCTTGGGACCAGATGCTGCAAGAACTGGGGTTAGTGGTTCAACAGGAGTCATGCTTCTGAGACAATAATGAATCATTGGTTTTAGGAGGCAGGAGATACTGTCCTCTGGGTGAGATTGAGGCCCTCACCACTTATAGTCAATATAAACCCATATGCAATTTACAAAATATTATGACAGAATTTAACCCTGTGGTCCTGACCAAGTACCAGTATTATTAGTATTTATTATTTGTATTGTGGTAGCATACAGAGGGCCCCCATCCTTGGGGCCCCAATGAGTTAAGCACTGTGCGTGCGCCCACACACACAATGAAAAGTCAGTCCCTAGTACATTCTGCCAACCTAAATTCCCCCCTGCAATTTTGATTAGATACAAGATTCTTTACTTCCTGTCCTAAACAGCTACCACACTGCAGTGCAGAGGTGACTGCTCTTCAGTGATGGATAAAATAATCCCAATATATTTTTTGTTCTGAGTATTAGTGTAAATCTGTAAATCACTTTGGGATCCTTTGTGATGAAAAAATACTATAGATGCATGGAATTCATTAATGAATGATAACAAAAATAATAGATTTATACTGTGCCTTTGGCAAGCTCAAGCTACTTTACAGGGTAGAAGTATTAAATACTCTGTACAAGGTTCACTTCACTCAGTATCAAAGTAGTCACTTGACTGGTGGGAGACATTCTAATGGTACGGACCCCATCACACAACAGCTATGGGGCAGGAAGTGAAGAAGGATATTTCTGTTCATGAGATTTCCAGCCCAATACTGCTGATCTGGTTGTTGGGATAAGCTTCAAATAAGCCTTCAAACTGTGGGAGACTGATCCAAAATGAACCTACTGCTATAGTTCAAGCCTGTATAAGTGTTTCTATTCTAATTCCCATTTTCAGTCTGAAACTTTCATATTGTGTGCTGAAATATTTGAGACTTAGGCCCAGATCCTCCAGTCTGTACGAGAGGCAGTAGGAGTAAGATCTGCCTACATGGATCAGATTGCAAGATTTGGACTTAAATTATTAAACCACACACTGTAAGGAGACAAAAACTTAGCTAAAATATCTACATCAGTAAAGATATACTGTACCATTATGACAACGAACTTGTGTCGGTAACCAAGGAGCAAAATACCCCTACAAGATGCTACATGAATGAGAAGAATACATACTTAAGTAGCCTCCATTCCGCAAAGAGAACTACTGTTCTTTTCTCATTGCACTGAATCCAGCCCACTAACTTTCTTTTGAATAATTTTGTGCATGTGTGTAAGTGCATGTGCGTGCACGCGCGTGCGCGAGAGAATTAGCTTGGAATGTTTCAAGGATGTATGCCAAGGTCTCAGCATCTGGAAAACAGACATGAGGACTATATTTAGTGCACAGTGACTTGCAATAATTTGTGCAAAAAAGCAAATTTGAAGCTGGCAGTGTTAGGCATGTAAAGAAATTATAATGGAAAAAAAAAGAACTACCAGCCTGGCAAAGGAATAAATAAAACCAAGGGTGACATGTTGTTATAAGGGCTGCTGGAGAGAGAGTCACGGTATAGACTTAGCAGACATATTTATAAACACTCTACAGATAATGCATAGTTCAGTATAAATACCACCCTAAAAAGAATGTACAAAGCATTCCAAGCACAGAACAGTTAGCGCATTGATCTGTGATGCACATGTATTTCTCCTTTATCTGGCAGAAATTGCCTAAATATGTTCCTTCACTCAGACATGAGAAACTTTTTCCATAAAGTATCCGCATCTGCAGGGATTCTGCATGGGAATATTATACAGAGCTGAGAATGCTTTGGAAATACTTTGTTATGTATATATTACCGTGCACTCTCCTGGGCATACTTATAAATAGATTACTAATGAAGTTACAGACTGCCTTTTATAGAGACATATTCAAGATGAAAATGGCATAAATATTTTCTAAAGTCCTTACCAATGGTACTTGTAAAATCCTAAATAATTAAAACAGAGAATTTTAAAATCAAGTTCTCATTTCCACCACTTATGCAGTTTGTTTACTTTTCATGCTTCACTGAACTTGGACAGGATACCTACATAAGTCAGTTTCATCATCCCATTTCTAGTCAGTTTCACTTTCCAGTTCTCTGGTCCCTGTCTCCAACACTGAATGGAAAAGTTTAAATAAAAAATGAAAACTTTTTTCACTGGACAGAAAAAAGTCATTAAATAATACTTATTCCTTTGGGTTTTCTGTGAAACTCATTGTCTACAACAACAATTCTCATTTACACTAAGGCAGTGTAAAAGAATAGTAAATTGGAAGTAAATTACATTACATTAAATTACATTATAGCCACAACAGTATAAATAAGAATCAGACCCACAAAATCTAATGACCAATCTAGGGTTCAAATTAAGCTAAGTGACCCTGTCATTTATGTAATTTACACCAGTATAAATGCTTCCACCCTATAACTGCATTGCACAGGTATAAGTGACTGCTCAAGGTACAAGGCAGCAGAGAATCAGGCGTGGTAAATGTAGAGTAGTGTGATACCTTCTTGAACACCAGTGAAAATGAAAAGTGTTGCCTCTGAAGTGCAGGTGAGTACAGCGGCCAGTTAGTAGTAGGGCAAGAAGAACGTAGCAGCTTTAGCCTGTAGTAATTCTATGGGTGGCATACCCAAGATCATTTATTCAGTGATGCTTTAAAACTCCCACACCCCAATTTGGGTCCATGCTGGTTATGTAATATGTATGTATCTTGGGAACCTATAAACCAATACTTGTAATCTCCCATAACTCAACCCTGACCTCAGATGTACAGTACCTTCCTTCTTAAACATTAGCTTTAATAAAATTATCAAAATATTTTTTCCCAAATGTCCATTCGGTTTGTCAGCTTTTTCTGTTGTGTATTCTTATGAGATGGTAAGTGTGGAAATGGAGCAGAGACTGGCACTGTCCATCTGGCTTCCATACCAGTTTAAAATTTGGAGGAACTTGAATATTCACCTATTTACCCGAATTTGATATTTGCATTCTATTTTCTTTAAATGTTTTTATATGAATTTCAAGCTGGGGAAAGGTGCCCGACTGACACCTCTGAACATGGACGCCTTCTGTTTATGCATAGAACAAATACTGCTTAGGCAGCAGCATTACACATGCTGCCCTGCCAATGCCCTCAGCCCTGACCTGGAGGCCTGCCTCTAGGACTGAAAGGGGAGGTCTATTTCCATGGCCCATTTAATTCTTGGCTTCTCTGCTGAGTCTGCCAACCAGACTACCAGCATATGTGATGTGCATGTATATTTGCTAGGAAGTGAAGTGAGACCAAACCAACCCACTTCACAGAAGCCACAAAACAGTAGCTAAGGTACATGTCTTGTGTTATGCTGCCAATGATCTGAAATGCCCCCAACACACACATCTAACACACACAGGGATGGTGAACAGATGGAGAAAAATAGGCAAAAGATAACAAGAGGTCTATCTTTAGAGCTATAAATATCCTGAAGCAATGGGGATGGGGTGCAGGAATTAGGGTAGTGCCTCTACCTCAGTGTTTGTAAGGGACCAGGGCAGCACATGGGACTCCCCAGCCAAGGGGAGAACCATGCCCGATAAGAAAAGGACGGGACTAGGACAGTTGCTGGGCCTTACAAGCAGATGGAGAGCTTGGGACAATGCCTATACTGAAGCAGGCGAGGGGGATGTTAGGAACAGTCACCACGCTGCACAGTAGATACGGGGATTAGGTCAGGGACTAAGGCCCAGTAGGAAGGTAGACGAATTGGGGCAGTGTGTAAGTCTGTAACCCCTGTGGGAAGAGTGAGGAACTGGAGTCATGGAAGTGACTGGCATGGTGCCCAGCCCACAGAAGCTAAAGAGTGAATGGGTTAATGTCTTGCTCTACTAGGGAAACTCTTTACCGCTCCAGAGACTGAAGTCCCAAAAGCTTCTGTTTTCTTTCCATATTAGTGTCTCTGTCTTGAAGCTCTTTAAAGACAACATAGCCCACTCCCCTCCCCACTGCTTCTCTCAGTGGGCTGGCAGAGACAAGCTGACTGGGGTGGGGAGATGAGGGGGCTCTAATCCAAAACTCCAAAGTAAATCAGACCCAAACTTCAAGTATTGTAAATTAAAGCTGCTAAAGAGAGGAACAATTACGACTGAGTTGATTTCTGGCATCACATCCTTCTTGTTTTAACCTCTGAGGTACTGTTAGAACCAGGACTCCTGTCTGAAAATAGTCTGCTGAAGTCAGCAGAAGATGAGGATTTACTGTAATCAGTGCCGCAACATTCGTCAGTGAGTCAGGCTCGCTCCCAAACTGTTTCCTAAGAGATGTATCCAGCCTCAGCTGGGTGCTCTTTGTAGTTCTGGCAGAGGTCAGCTCTGTCTCTTAGCACACTTAGTTGAAAGCCACAAATCAGAGCAGCAAATTTAGTCTAAACAATTCTCTGTACTGTTCCAGAAGCAATTAAGAGCATTTTGCTTTGTATACTTCATCCAGGTGTGAGTGAGCAAATAGTACCCGCAGACAGCAGCCAGAGCATGGTGACAAGGACAAAACCCCCTTTGCTGGGGAGGAGGTAAAAGCCCCATTGCTTGGGATACTCAAGACAGTGCTGGCCAAAAAAACACTAGAGAATGCACTGTATGGAATAATCCTATATTGAGCACCAGGAAGCATCTTGCAGTAGGCTCTAGCAGGGTTGCTCCAACTCTAACTCTTATGAATTAGGCAGCCTCTTTATTATGGGTCTGACCTCCACTTCTCTACTTCACTTAAAATCCAAACTTGTAGCAAAATAATTTGTTCAGCCATCACGTCAATGGCCTGATGGAATGGAAGGAAGGTATGTGGAAGAAGCACAATCCCCAATTAGCATAGCATCTCAGTAAAGTACGAACAACATGAAGGACAGAAATAAGAGAAGAGGAGTCTAAGTCACCTTTGTAAAGTGAACCATCTCATTTTAACATAACTTTTCTGGATAAATAACCTTTGGTTGTCCCCACACTCAAATGTTTAGATCAGAAGTTCTCAAACAGTGGTCCGCGAGCTCCATTCAGGTGGTCTGTGGATAGCTCCTTCTAAGAATGAAGAGCCACCCACCTAATTAGTGGAGCTGCACAGGCGTGGCTCCATTAATTTGGTGCGTGGATCCTGGAGAAGACACACATGTAAGGTGAGGCTGTGGCCTTGGGTGGAATAGGGATTAAGTGGGAGGGGGCAGTAGGGTGACAAGAGGGGGAAGGGGGAATTTGGGACGTGCAGGGCTGTGGTGGCCAGAGAAAGAGGCGACTTTCCCCAGCTCCAGGGCTGCAGCTGCCAGGGAGAGACCCCCCCTCCTTCCCAGCCTCAGCTCTGTCAGGCACTCACCGGCAGCTGCGGGAAGTGGAGTAATTTGCCCCACTCCACCAGCTCCCAGCCACAGCGCTCCGCTTCCCACCGCCGGTGAGTGCGGGGAGGTTGGGGAAAGGATGCCTCCCGCACTCACCTGCGGCGGGAAGCGGAGCGACGCAGCCCCAGCCTGCTCTACTTTCCTTGCCCCGGCCCCAGCCGTGTCGCTGGGGGTGGGAGGGGCGCGTGTTGGGGAAAGGTCCCACACTCACCTGCAGCGGGAAGTGGAGAGCCGTGGCTGGGAGCTGGCGGAGTGGAGCGGGTTGGGGCTGGGCAGCTCATGAGTGCGGGTGTGTGTGTGTTCCCTTCCCCCAAGCCCCCTCCCCCGAGCGACATGGCTGGGGCCGGGGTGAGGGAAGTGGAGCAGGCTGCTCCCAGCCCCCCACTAATCCCCCGGGCCACTCTGGGACTGCAGGGCCCCCAAAATTGCCCCACCCTACAGCTCCTGCCTCCTAGATTCTGGGGGGAGGGGGGGGAAGCACCTGACCCCTTGGCCCTGGCCCGACACACTTAACACACTGTATATTGGGTCATGTTATATCAGGGTAGAGGTGTAATTACAAGAAATAGACAATAGTAAAACTGCATCTATTACCATCAAAGTTCAATGGCAACAGCACTATGAATTCCACACACGCTCCGCAAATGAGTGGTGACAGTAGTACTATGGTTGGCATGCTGCTGGACTTTCAAATAAGAAAACCACCATTGCAACTCTATGCATCCGAAGAAGTGAGGTTTTTACTCACGAAAGCTTATGCCCTAATAAATCTGTTAGTCTTTAAGGTGCCACCAGACTCCTTGTTACCATTGCAACTGGCACTAACTGTACACATGGGCCAAGAACCGAGCAGCTCACATGTCTGTATGTGTTTTCTTTGGGCCAGGGATGAGGCACTTTATGGATTATCCTCTGGCTACTTGGCACCTTCAGGTCATCATTGACACCTTTGCAAAGTCCCACCATGCTGGTCTGGGAGCCCTTTACACAGGTATAAACAAATACAAGATGGAAGAGAATGGAAAATCAGGCTGGTGGTTGGGGCCTTGTGGGGAAGCCTGCACTGCTAAGTCTCTTCCTGTTCTATAGCTAGTGGACATTAGTCTTCAGATCAATTAAACTGCCTCTTTCATATGCCACATGTTCCCTAAAAAACAAACAAACAAAAAAAAAAAACACAACAACCCTCAGAAAGCAACTATGTTTAGTTAGTGCTGGCCAGAAAAGCAGAGCTGGAGAACCCCTGCTTTGGAACAGCTAGAACCTTCTGTATAGTAGCACACTTACCTCTTGCCAACCAAGGGTGTCAACAACACACACAGGTGCTGGCCATGATTTAACTGTCATGTTAACCATGGTTTCTCAAATGGTGCTGAACAGAGTTTGTTCTGTTAAACCCCAACCCTGATCCTAACCACCCCTCACCACTGCCTTATATCTGTGCCAGTTGCTGATATCCATCGTCTGTAATAGGTAATTTTCCTAATGTAGAGAAGACTTTGGTGAATTTAAAGAGAATTACTTTACCTCAGAGACAGGACAACTTTACATCCTAAATATGGCTCATTTGTCCTTACTGACAGCCCCAGGCATTTCTATTCTAGTAGGGATAAATGGGAAGAAAAACAGAAACCCATCTACATGCACCCACCCCACTGACACCAGACAGTGTGTCTGAACAACTCATGCCTCTTCTGAAGGACCAAATTCTAAACTTTTGCGAGTGATTTTTTTAGAGACTAAAAGAGTGAGGTGAATGTGGGGCCCTGGTATTAGTAAGGCTAAAAAGCAGCTTGCTGCAGCTGGGTTATATTTAGAGTGTCGGAGACATTAATCTAGCATGTTTAAAAAAAATGTTCTTCCTTTATTGTGTGTCCCACGTAAATAGCATGTATCCCTCACCCCTGTCCTCAGAAGGGTTTGTTTTTTCCAGCTATTTGGCATGCCATGCTCTGAGTACACGAGTCTGAATGCCTGCAAACAATCTGTCCTAGGCAGGCTGGGACACTGAACAGGGCGTCCTTCTGTGTATTTTACAGGGGAAACTCCCCTAGCCTTGTTGCATCATCCTAAAACTGCAGTCAGATTCCCTAAAACACAGAGGACCAAACTATGGGCCACGTTCATCCCTGGGAGTTACACCAGTGAAGAAGATTGGCCCCATTTTTTTTGTTAGTAGCACATCATCAACTTCTGGACAGTGATGGGACTGTCAAGAATACGGTGATAATGAAATAGCTAAGATTATTTATAGTAATTTAAGTGGGCTCAAATTCTCCACTCTGCCTGAGCTCCACTATGATGGAGTTGGAGGATGGCAGGGAGCTAGTTGTAGCTCTTGGACCCTTAGTGGCCCAGCACTGGTCCAAATTAGGATAACAGAGAAGCAGGGACCTTATGTCAGTGGAGGTTAGAGCACACTGAGCTCTGCTCCCTCCCTTCTGCTGGGGGAGGAGTGGGCAGCTGGTGGTTCATGTTCACCTATGCAGGAGGAATTCCTCACTAGCTATCTCTGGCTGCTTTAAGACCATTTTATGCTTTTATAATGGCCTTAGTGGACTGGAGAATCCCATCCCAATGTTTTTATTCAGCTAACAAATGTTAGATTTTTATGTCAAGAAATTGAAATATTTTATCATATTATACTTGAATTGACCCACAAACAATGATTAAGGCCTTTTGCCACTGGAAAGCAGGATTCATACCTGTCGGAGGTCACAACTGAAATGAGATTAACAGGGTTCACGCTGGTCCTTAGCTCTAATCACAAAATCACTACAGAACGTGACATAATTTAGCACCATTTGCAGTTTCCCCTCAAGAGAGACCCAGGATTGGGTAGCAGGGGCTGCTACTAGCTCAACCACTGCACCTCAGAGTTGGGTATGTGGGATTCCAGACAGAAATAGCAGAGGGGATGCAGGTCAGGACTGAGGTGCACTGGCTAAATGGTGTGGGGACCCAGAACTGAAAGAACAGGAGGGAGCTGCAGCTTGGTATTAAAGCAGCAGTAGCAGAGCTGTGAGAGGAGGAAGTTTGCACAGTATCTGCAAAGGTTGTGGCTGGCTACAGCCAACACTCTCAATCTTTTGCTTTCCTGCATGCCAGACATCTAAACATGTTGAGAAAAACAAGAAGCAAAACAATAGGTGACTGTAGTGTGAATAATAAAGGCCTGACTTCCCTCTTGGAACTTGACTGCTGTTCATAAACTGCTCCAGCTGCGCTCTCACGGTTTGGGATGTCAGCAGAGCTCCTCAAGTGAATTACAGCCTTCTATTCATTTTGGGGCCATCTACTGTATCCTTTTATATGCTGTATTGTAAATGCCAGGGGGTTGTTATATTGTAAGGATACTGTTATCCTTTCCCTTCTACAGAGCTGGGATCTGTAATGGTGTGATTCCATTTATGGTTTTTTTTAATGTTTTAAAATTAGTGTCATGTTGGTGGGAGGCGCTTGGCTTGACAGCTCTGCAGACCAAAGTCCTCTGTTTATTCCAAGAGCAGGTACAGCACAGGCAGCATATACACCCCCGCTCCCAGAATGCCCCTATCCAGCTCTGAAGGGATTACTGGCAGACTAGATCTTTTCCATTAATGTAACAGAAAGATAGTGTGGCTATAAATAATTGACTCAAAGGCAAAGGGCCAAGTTCATCCTTGGGGCAACTCCACTGACTTCAGTGGAGTTACCTTAAAGATTAATTTGGCCCTGTATATTCAAACGAAGTGGATCTCTTTGTTCATGCCAGGCTCGCTCCATGCCTGACAAATCCCATGCTAATCAGACTTAATTCACTGCATATTTTGCTTCTTTAACGTTAATGTGAGAAGCTTAATAAGGGGTTTCCTATACTTTGGCTATAAGGGTATCCGTTGCAGGTTGTTGTTTTTTTTAAAATGTGAAACACTTTATTTTATGTCTAAACAACAACAAAAAGAGCCAGGTTGTGGCTGCCTCTTGTGTTGGCACGTAAGCCACCTTCTCCACCTAGCAGTGCCAGCTAGGGCACAGCAACAACTGCAATTCCATGTACAGTAACTCCTCACTTACCATTCTCCTGCTTAATGTTGTTTCGAAGTTACATCACTGCTCCATTAGGGAACATACTCGTTTAAAGTTGTGCAATGCTCCCTTAGAACGTCATTTGGCTGACTTTACAATGGAACATTGTACAAGTTCCTCTTTTCCACCTCCTCCCTTCCTCCCAGTGCTTCCCCTGCCGCCAAACAGCTGTTTGGCAGGACTTTCTGGGAGGAGGGAGCAAGCGGGGAAGCTGCCCCCCCCCAGACAGGCAGGGCCACCTGGAATGCAGGGGCTTTAGGGGCTGCAGGGCCCTGGGCTAAGGGGGCCCCGGCCTGCAGCTCTAAAGCTCCTTTCGGAATGCGGCCCTGCGAGCACGGGCTGGAGGACTCAGGAGGAGCTGCGCAGCCAGCGGCCGGAGAGAAGCGGCGCTTTCCCCTTCAAAGCTGTTGATCACCCCCCTCACTTGGTTGGAGCTGCTTCCAGTTAAGAATCCAAACAGGCTCTACCTATCACTCTGAAATCAGTGGCTAACTCTCTGGTCTCGAGTTCTGCTCCAACTATATTTTGGGAAACTAAACACATTTGTTTAATTTCTCCCAAACATCCCATCTGAATACCACCAGCCCTGTCCAGCCCAATGAATACCATGAAAATGCCTTAGTCTAGCCCCTCATCCCTATATACAGTTGGTCTTCAACATATACCCATGTTCTGCTTGGTTTAATAGCCTCTTTTGGTTAAAACCTCTGTGGGCTCCTTTGGTTTGTGCCAGGTTGAGTCCTGCCCTGAGATGAGACCTTCCCTTATGAGAGCCAAATCTATGTGTACCTACAGCTGTAAATGGGGCCAGGTGGAACATTTCCCTTCAGGCCTATTTTAAACTTTTTCCCTGCCAGACTGTATGTAAGAGTACATGCACTCCATCACAGGATGGCTTAGTGGCAAATACCTAGACTGCCTGGAATCACAAATACAAATCCCAGGTGGTAACCTCAGTCTCTACTCTTCCTCAGAACGATAAACAAAGTTTTATGGAGACCTTAAAAACCAAGATCATGTCTGCTGGGTGTGGACATTTTTTTTTTTTTGGAGTAGAGATCTGTTCAATTTCCTTTAGTGGACACATGACCTTGTCCCAATGCTATGCAGTGAGATGTTTGCCTGCTGGTTGCTGCCCTCCAACTCACTGGATCTTGTTTGGGACACTTTCTGGGATTCACCGAGATGAAATGTACAATAGAAAGGCAAGGTCCTGAGGAAAAAACAATGGTTTTGTGGTTAAGGCACAGGACTGAGACTCAAGACATGCAGGTTCAATTCCTGACTCTGCTACAGACATCCTGTGTGACCTAGGGCAAGCCTCTCTCTGCCTCCATTCCCCATCTGTAAAATGGGGATAACAGCACTTCCCTACCACACAGGGGTATCGTGAAGATACGTTCATTAATGTTGGAAGGTGCTCAGATACTACGGTGAGGGGAGCCACAGAAGATAGGGGAAGCCGCAGTATCAGTGTCTCCCCAGCCACTCTTTGTCCTGGGAAAGTAGATTCTTCCTTCTCAGGCTCCCCCCGCCCCACAATCATATATTTAAGTTGTGTGCTAGATAGGATTATTTGGGCCAATGAGCTTTAGCAGTGAATAGGGCCTCATCTCTATGCTACTGTAAACTTCATTCAGTGGTTTGGAAATCATGGATTTTTATTTTAATCATTAAACAAAAGCATAGTGGTTCACCTTGAAGTGGTCCATATTAAATCATTTTGGCCCAATATTTAGCTTTTGCTTAAAAGAGGGAGTTCGAAGTCTAACAGGACTAGAAATGTTTGCATGTAAAATGAAAAAAGTTGCATGAAAACAGGCTTGTTTTACAATTCATTTAAACCTTCTGCTGCAGTGTTGAGTTTCCGACATAAAAACCCTGGGCGAGGCTCAGGAAGAAGCAGAAAGTGAAGCAGACTAGAAACAGAAAAGGAAACAGAGTAGAGCTGCATGAATAACTGATTTTTGTGTTCAGTGGCAGTTCGGGGGAGGGCAAGAGATAAGTGTTCCAGGTCACCCAAAAGCTAAATTGAAAACTCTAGAGAAAAAAAAATTTTTTGGGATCAAGTGAAATATTTTTTAGTTTGACCTGACATAAATGGTCATGGTGCTGTCCCTTTGCCACCCTGTGGTTAGAGCATGCAACTGGGCTGTGGGCAAATGAAGTTCAAATCCCTCCCTCCTCTGGAACAGGGACTTGAGCCCAGGTCTTCCCCTCTCCCACATAAGTGCACTTACATCCCCTTAAACCTAATAGCTCAACTTCTCCTTTTTCTGAATGACACCTAAATTCCCTTGTGAATCTAGCCTGAAAAAAAAGTAAAAAAGTTTTGTTTCATAAGTGTGGAAACAGTTTGTTCTGACATTTCCAAAAACTTTTCTTCCCGACAAAAACAAACAATTTGCCCAAAATCAACAAATTCACTAAGTATTTTGATCAACCCAAATCTGCATTTTTTCTTCCAGCTCTAAAACTAAGCAGTCTATGTTCTATATGAGTTAGTCACAAAAAGTGAGTTGTCACCCATGGGCTAAGCATCTCAGATTTTCTTCTTTCCTCTTTGCTCACAGTATTGCTTATTTCATTCACCCAGAAGAGGCAGAGCCTCTTTTCATAGGCTTTTTAGAACTTTTCAGGAAACACCATTAACTTCAGGTTTATCCAGAAAGTCTCAGCTGTAGTAATTAGAAGTGCACCTCCTGATCAGAGGTACCAGATTTAGGTCCAACAAGGAGACTATTTCATGATCTTAATGACATTAGCAATTTTCATAGTGAATGATCCCAAAGCCATATAGGATCACTCGCCCATACTGAAGTGCAGCCATCGTTTGAGTGGAACGCAGCAGCAATTGAATGGGTACAGTAATGCTACACCCAAAAGCAAGTGAAATATTTCAAACTACAGGAGAAATCTGGACAGGACAGTCACCCAAATCAGAATGTGGTCAGTATACACTCTAAAAAGCAAATAGTGCACTGGCATTTTTAATGAATGCACATGGTCAAGACCCTGGTTTAAACATCTCATCTGAAAGACAGGAGTGCTGTGCTGCTGGAGGTTCCAACGCCTTCCTGGGTATTGGCTCAATCCTGAACCAAAGGGAAGATCACCACCAACTCCTCTTCCTGTAGCACGTAGCTGTTCCCAGGAAAACTATTTATTTTCAAGGCTCAGGGTTGCATAGCTATCAATATTGGACAAGATCACAGTCAGAGATGGTACGAGTGCAACAAGTTTCAACAAAGGTATTCCTTGCAAGAAGAATGCACTTTAAATTATTTGCCTTGCCTTGGCTCAACAATGACTACACCCATCTTGGCGCATACTCAAGAATGGAGCTGCCATGTTAGGAACCAAACTTGGCTCCTCGCTCCAACGTTATTTTCTTTGGCTTTGAAGTGTATCAAGGTGGATGCCAGGGGTTATAGAAACAGGGAGATGGAAGAGTCAATGAGAGGACCTGCCTGAGAGGCAAAGAAATGGGAGATACCAACATGCCACCAGTCCGTCCCCACCCAATCTGCCCACAACGTGCTGTTGCACAGACTTTGCAGCAAAGCTGGAGGATTTGGCACTGACATGGTGTGGAATAGTCAGCAGATATTTAAAACAGAGCCAAGAGAACAAAGAAGAGCTTTGTAGTGCAAGGCAACACTGAAAACCGTGTGCCCCAGCCAGCCCCCTTGCATGGAGTGTTCGCTAGAGTACATTCCTCTCATTCAATTACATGACAGTTTTATATACCAGGTACACGGGGAATTTTTATTAACCCCTTCACTGCTGTAGGATAAGTCCTGAAGGAACATCAGAGACACAAGAAGTGGGGGCTCATTTCTGCCCTCTATTACACCCACACTACTCAGTTGCAATCAAAGGGACCGTGCATGTTTAGTGGACACCAGAATTTGGCCACATTTAAGAAAAAGTGGTCTATGATGCTAACAACTGAGATAATTAAACATTAATAGATTTTTAAAATCTAATGTACTTTTCACAACTGATGTTTATTTGCTGCATTTTACTGGTCTTAGGCAGCGACACTAGATGAGCTGTGTTTTGTTTTTGGGGAGGGCAGGGGGGGGAGAAAGGATCATTTAATTTCCTCCTCCATAACCTAAAATGCAGAACCTACAAATTCAGTATGTAGCGCCCCCCCCCCCCCCAGTTACCTCCTTTAGCACCAATCTCCTTACAGATTTTGATGTACAGGCCTGGGTTCTTCTGAATGCCACCCACTCAGTAAGTGTAACTTTTCTTCCCATATCAATTTATTTGGCGGTGCCTCCACCCCTTGCTCCTTCCTGGCAGGGTCACCAGGGCAGCTTGGGAGGAAAATTCTAAACACAGGATAGCCCCCCTTACTTGCCAGATAGTTGGAGACTTCCAAGAAATAATAAACACAGTCATTACATTGAACAGGAGATAAACATAACATAACAGGGTAAAATACTATTCTCAGGGTCACCAAGAGGATAATACCCATGAATTTCCCCACTCACGTGACCTGCTATAGCAAATGTAAAATTAGTGTACTGTTGGTACACATATCTTGTAGGGGCCCTTGATGACCTGTGACTACAACATCTTCTGTGAAGCAGTTAGCAATGGGGCTGTTCAGTACAGCCCAAAAGACTCACAAGCAGGATAAGGTGCTAAATCCCTAGGCAGATTTAATAGGCAGCAGATAACAAAATGCCCAAACACTTACTCCTTGGCTTGAGGACACAGTTCAGGGAGTAAGGGGTCTCCCACACTATTGGGGGAGGGATAGCTCAGTGGTTTGAGCATTGGCCTGCTAAACCCAGGGTTGTGCGTTCAATCCTTGAGGGGGCCACTTAGGGATCTGGGGCAAAAATCAGTACTTGGTCCTGCTAGTGAAGGCAGGGGGCTGGACCAGATGACCTTTCAAGGTCCCTTCCAGTTCTAGGAGATAGGATATCTCCATTAATAATTTTTTTGATGAGTAGCTAGCTAAAAGATGGTGCACTCACAACTCTGTGACCGATCCTCAAGTTCAGAGATGGCTCTGGATGCTTCAGACACCACAGAGGGGCTGGTGTCAGACATCCTCTTCATGCAGGCATCAGGCTGTACCAGGATTTCCCCTCACCACAAAGGGGTGCAGGGCTCAGAGTGAAGATTACAAAACACTATACTAAAATCCAAACTTTAGTCTCTCACCCCAGTGCTCAGAGCAGGCAGGCAGCCAGCCCTGGACTAGCAGCCAGAACAGTGGTGCCCGATCTCACTTAGAGAGCTGTAGGGCTAAACTCAGCCTGGCTTGGGGAAGTTTTCCCAACAAAACTTTACAAACTGGGAGTTACCCTGGAGAGGGAGAGGGCCAAGCTGAGGGATCTTGCTTTTAGGTTAAAAAAAAAAAAAAAAAAAAAAAAAAAAAAGAACTAGGTAAGTTCATGGAGAATAAGTCCATCAATGGCTATTAGCCATGGTGGGCGGGAATGGTGTCCCTAGCCTCTGTTTGCCAAAAGCTGGGAATGGGCAACAGGGGATGAATCACTTGATTGCCTGTTCTGTTCATTCCCTCTGGGGCACCTGGCATTGGTCACTGTCAGAAGACAGGCTACTGGGCTAGATGGACTTTGGTCTGATCCAGTATGGCCGTTTTTATGTTCTAGGTCCCCAGAGGCCAGTTCTCAGGGGAGGAACCCTGCATGCAAGCCTAGGAGTCACCAGTCCCCAACACAGCCAGTCCTGCCCTTTCCCTGGCTGGCTCCAGACTGCTCCAAAATGGCTTCTCCCCCCTCCTGAGCTCCTAGGGAAGGGCATCTCTCTCTATTGGTTGCCAAGCAGGCACTGAGTCAACCCTTGGCTTCCCCGCCATACCAGAGACAGTGTGCCTCTCCCTGAGCTACCAATGCACAGAGCCCCAGGAATCTAGGTAAGTTCCTTGGGGGAGGGGGAGGTTTACAAGTATATCCAGCATTTGATCCCCTGTTAAAGCACAGGAGTGGAGTCCAGGAGACCTGGGTTCTGTGCCCACCAGTGGGTTAGTTATAGGACTTTGGGCAAGTCACTACATTTCTCTGTGCCTCGGTTTCCTTATCTGTAAAATGGGGATAATACCACCATCCTTTGTAAGGTACTTTGAGATCTATGGATGAAGAGTGAGTAATAAGAGGTAGGTGATATTATTATATATTGAAATCAATGGGATTTCTCAGGTATCTGAAGTGAAGTACATGCAGTTTCTTTGCAGGACTGAGCCCTAATGCTGTAAAATACTTTGGATCATTGAATGGCAGTTTAAGTAAAGTATTATTGTTCTTCCTGATGCATTAACCCATAAACAATGGTAAATTTCTAACCCATTATGTTGATAAAAATAGTAAAATTTTAATTACTACAGTTCATTATAGTGTCTTTCATAAACATTTTACAAAGCAGAAATTCTTAGCACCTGTATGTAGCGTTTCTATGTTCCAAGCACTGGATGGAACAATATCTAATTAGCCTCCTAAGAGCGCTGTGAGGTAGATAAGTAGGAAGTATTTCCATATTTAACATATGGAGAAATGTATCATAGGCAGAGAGGTGAAGGCCTCTGTGTCAGAGACAGGATTAGAAATCAGGAATTCTTGATTCCTATTCCCATGCTGAAACAACCTAAACAAAGCTTATCTCCTTGACAGAAAATATATGACTAGGGCCAATATTTGAAGTCAGATGGAGAGAGAAACTGGAAGGCTGTTGGTGAGTGCTTGTAGAGGGAGAGAGAAGGCTGGTGTTAGACAGAGTGTACTGTGGTGGTAGTAAAGAGCCATTGTGGTAGGCTTTTGCAAGCCATTGGAGGGCAATTTTGAACTGGATCCTGAAATGAATGGGGAGCAGGTGGAGGTGCTTGAGAATAGGCATGGAAGTAGTCCAGCTTCTTTGTACACATGAACTGTCAGGCACTTGCTGGAATATTCCACACGTTAGACACTGTATGGAGTGAGAGTCTGGTTGTCTGAAGATTCCAGAGGAAAATGGAGCTGGAACCAGTGGCAAACAAGCTTTTTGACCACAGGTTTCTGGCCTCAGAGCTCAGTAGACTCAGGATTTACCCCTTTATGAATAATTTTGCTGGTAATGCTAACTAGTACTAATACTAAATAGTGCAGGCTTTTCTCTCTAAAAAGGGCCAAATGTTTATTAGCCAATCTTTTCTTGCAGGGGTTTTGGGTCCAATTCATCATTTCCCTGCATCTTGTGCAATCATTTAGCCTAGTAAAATTGGATGTAAAAGCTACCAGATAAGGCTATATGATTTATACCCACTTTCATAGATTCCAGGGCCAGAAGGGACAATTGTGATCATCTAGTCTGACCTCCTGTAGAAGACAGAACTTCCTCAAAATAATTCCTACAGCTTGAAGAAAAATTTTTCCAATCAATTTAAAAGTTGTCAGTGGTGGAGAATCTTGGTTGATGGGCTAACAATTGGAACACTCTCACTGTTAAAAATGTACGCCTTATTTCCAGTCTGAATTTGTCTAGTTTCAACTTCCAGCCCTTGGATCATGTTACACTTTTCTCTGCTAGACTGAGGAGCCCATTATCAAATATTTGTTCCCCTGTAGTTACTTATAGACTATAACCAAGTCACCCTTTGCTTTGTTAACCTAAATAGATTGAGCTCCTTGAGTCTACTATAAGGCATGTTTTCTAATCCTTTAATCATTATCGTGGCTCTTCTGAGCCCTACACAATTTTTTTTTAACATCCTTCTTGAATTGTTGACATCAGAATTGGGCACAGGATTCCAGCAGTGGTCATACCAGTGACCAATACAGAGGTAAAATAAATCTTGAGTAGGAGTAGAAGAGTTATGCGTGCATGGACTGCATTAGCCCTTTTAGCTAGTGATGCACTGGGAGCTTCTATTCAGCGGATTATCCACTCCAATTTTTCCCCCCCAGAGTTGCATCTTTCCAGGATAGAGTCCCCCATGGTGTAAGTATGGCCTACATTCTTTGTTCCTAGATGTACATGTTTACATTTAGCAGATTTAAAATGCATTGTTTGATTGCACCCAGTTTACCAGGTGATCCAGAGAGCTCTGTATTAGTGACTGGTCCTCATTATTTACCACTCCCCTAATTTTTGTATAATCAGTGATGATTTTATGTTTGCTTTCAGGTCACTGATTTAAAAAAAAAAAAAAGTGTTAGTAGTATAGGCAGTGGCAGATTAATAATTTTGCCGCCCCTAGGCTGGGAAATAATTGCTGCCCTGGCCCCGCCCCAACTCCGCCCCTTCCCCGCCCCCATTCCAACCCCCTCCCCAACTCCGCCCCCTCCCTTCCCCTATTGGCTCCCTTCCCCAAATCCCCGTCCCTGGCCCCGCCTCTTCCCCCAGCACGCGGCATTCCCCCTCCTCCCCCCGCCCCGCGAAACAGCTGTTTCGCAGCACAAGCGCGGGGAGGGGGGAGAAACAGGATTCAGTGGTGCGCTTGCAGAGGAGGTGGAGGTGAGCTGGAGCAGGGGGGCGGGGCACGGAGGGGAGCTTCCGCCCCTGCAAATTTGTCGGCCTAGGCAATAATACGGCGCTGAGTATAGGGCCAAGAACAGATCCTTGCTGGATTCCCCTAGAAACACACCCACTCAATGATTCCCTTTGCATTTTGAGACTTATCAGTTAGCCATTTTTTAAAATCCATTTAATATGTGCCATATTAATTTTATAGCTAATTATAGTTGTTTATTTTTAAATCAAAATATGGTACCAAGTCAAAGGACTTACAGAAGGCCAAGTATATTACCTTTATCAACCAAACTTGTAATCTATTTAAAAAATAATAGATCAGTTAGACAGGTTCTGTTTTCCTTGAACCCATCTTGATTGGCATTCATTATATTACCCACCTTTATTTATTAATATGGAGTCCCATATCAGTTGTTCCACTATCTTGCCCAGGATTGATGTCAGATTGACAGATCTGGGTCATCCTATTTACCCTTTTAAAATATTGGCACATAGCTTTTTTCCAGTCTTCTGGAACTTCAGTGTTCCAAGACTTATTGAAAAGGGACATCAATGATCCAGCAAGCTCCTCAACCAGCTCTTTTACAACTCTTGGATAGAAGTTATCTGGACCTGCTGATTTAAAAATGTCTGACTTTTGTAGCTACCGTTTAATATCCTCCTGAAATACTAGTAGAATGGAAAGAGTGTTATAATCATATGATGGATTAGATCTGTTTTTTCCACAAATACAGACCAGAAAATATTTACTGAACACATCTGCCTTTTTTTTGCATTATTATGGATAATTCTACTAGTTCCGTAGGGTAATGGATCAATACCATTGTGAGGATTCTTTTGGTCCTAATATACATACTTAAACTCCTTATTGTCTTTAACTTTGCTGGCCACAGATTTCTCCTTGTGGCCCCTTGACTTCCCTTATCAATTTTCTATAATTCCTAGTTTCTAATTTATATCCATCACTAGCAACTTCCCTTTTTCAAAATTTTTTATGTATTTTGTTTTACAGCTACTTTCACTTCCCCTGTAAACAAGGTTGGCTTTTAACCAATATGGTCTTTGCCCTCAACTTTAGAGGTGTAAATCACTACACAGACTGCAAGGCACCATGGTATCAGGCCCTCTTCATTTACGAAGTCCCCTCTAAAGCTAGCTTGTTGAACACCAACTCTCTGCCTTGTGAGGAGTTCTGAAGTTAGACCTGCTGCTTATTCATCATCCTGAGCTTGTGCCATCACACTCATCTCCAAAGCCAGATACCAAATATCAGAAGCAGACAATGATGATGTCAGGTGAAGAGCAAGCAAGAACTTTGCATGAACACTCAGAGAGATAGACAGATCTTGTTTCCAAGCTAATGCTGCCAGCAATAAAGAGTGAGTACAGCAGAAAGTGTGATACATTTACAAAATTGTCTCTAAAAAGAGTGGTTTTCTGAGTTTTCCCACAAACCACTGATAGTGCTCTAAAAGTTTATTAGCTGTGAGATCCTTACAGAGACATCACAAGGGAATGCTTTTTAAAAAATGATACAAGGGGTCTTTTCTTTGGATGAAACATAAGAATCCATATGGAAAAGTCATGCTGCATAAAAATGTATTGTACAGACAAGCCCCCACCATTGCTTATTCCTCTTAATTTTCCTCTTTCTGCTGCTGTGTAACTGGATTATCTCCTGTACATAACTTTATAAATTCCCAAACTGAAGTATTATCCATTTTTTGTAAGTCTGTTCAATACCTATACTTTTTAAGAGAGGCATGATCTAGCACTCATACTACTCAGTAGCAATAATAATGAAACAGCGCTGTTTTGGCTTAAAGATCTGTCAGGGTAAACGGAAAGGCCCCTGAGTTGCATCATATCCCATCTCTTGAGCCAATCCCAGAGGACGATGGTGGGAAGTTGCTCTCTGCCATGGAAACTCTCATTTGTAGAGCTCCAAAGGGCTCAGTTTCCAACTTGGGCTTTCCAGGAGGCTTTGGTCCCTTCCTGACAGATGAGGATCTGGCCATAGTGATCCGAGTCCTGAGCTTTCATGACCTCCAGACTGGATTACTGTAATGCACTGTACATGGGAAGACCTGAAGAGTCTCCAGTTGGTCCTACATGCAGCAGCTCACCTATTAAATAACGAGTCATTGTGACCACTTTACCCCGGCACTACTAACTCCCCATAAAACACCCAATCACATAAAAACCTAATTCTGATTTTCAAAGCTTTCAGTGGGATGGATCTGAAGTATCTCATGGACTGGGCCAGGGGACAGAGCTTCAGCACTCCCCTAGACAAATTTACTGTCTTCAGAACACTTCCACCCACCCTTTTGCAATGGTTCTCCACAATAATTAACATAAAAACACGACTGCTCAGTCTATTGCCCAGTAGAAAAGGGGAGAGGTCAGAGGAGAGATCATCAATGTTGATTACTATAATGTGCTCTATACCACCATAATGAGGGTAGAATAGACAGACAAAAGAAAAAAAAAGAGGAAAAATGACACTTGTTGAATTTTGACACATTGAACTGCCTTCACGTGGCAACAGAATATTTTCTCAATCACTTTCCATTTGGCAAGCATTGATTCCTCCACCCCCACGTTTCAACTGGAGCTGAAATTAACATACATAGCAGTTTTCCCTAAACATCAACAACTTATGTAACACTGGATCCTGCCAAGACATCTCGGGTTTGAGCATTAACAAACCCTGAAATAGGGTTTGTTAGTTAATGGCTGGAGCAGACTCAGCAGAGGGAGCATAAAACATTACAGCTTTGAGGGCTTTATACAAGTGATGGCTAACAGCTCCTCCACCCCTTGCCAATGGAGTAATGGAACAGCAGGTAAATTCTGTACAAAACACTTATTTAGAACCCATAGGTGGGGGGAAAAACCTTTTGAACTAATCAAGCTATTGCTCCTCCAGGTTGAGAAGAAAGAGAGAGATTGTTATTGTTATTTCTATTTTTAAATACTTTGGAGATGCTCAGATACCATGGTGATGGGGGCCATATAAGTACCCAGTGAGAGAGGAATTTTTCCATCAGATAACTTTAAAGTAGGTAGTCTCGACTTTAAAACGTGACAGTATGCTTTTAGACAAAATTTGAGGAACTTTCCAAATCAGTCATTAAAAAGCATGAGGAACAGTGAAATAGTAAACAAGACTTTCAGGCTACTTTCCTAGCCAATACTGGGCTTAATGCAGAAAGATGCCCATGTGCTACTCTCACTGACTTAGACATTGGACACAGCCAATTTATATTATCCCTTTGACCCCAATCACACAGATTTAGCCTCTGATTTCAAAGGAATCTTGGAGGAAATCTCTCTGATTTTGAAGTATCAAATAAACGTTACCATACAAAGATTAAAAAAAGTCTTTTAAAGGTTTTAAGCTCACTGAATTTACTGATTCATACAGCATCTGGTTCTGCCACAAACTTACAGTGCTTCAGTTTTCCTCATCTGTAAAATGTGTTTAATGATATTTACCTACCTTATGGGGAAATTGTGAGGTTTTAATTGATGTTTCTAAAGTGCTCCAAGAACTTTAAGTGGAAGGCACTTTAGAAGGGAAAGTGTTGTTAATATGAAGCCTTGGTGAAAATGAAAAGGCATGTTGGAACATTCAGAGGATTAATTTAAGATTAACTGGATGGCACAGGTGCACAAGATTCCTTTTTCTCTTCCTCATTCTTCTACTAATGAGTATTTTTGTTAAGAGTTTGCATAAGGAGGGTGAAATCTTATGTTATCTTGTCAATTTCATCTTGACAAAAGCACCTTTGTAAATGTGTTGGTATCAATTTCCCAGGTAAAAAAAGGAAAAACCACCTCACACATCCTATGAGAGATAAAGCAATGATCCCAAGTCACAGTAAAGCTGGAAAATAGGCTGAGAGAAAAGTAAAATGAAAAGTCAACCCTGAGACAATCCAAAAGATTTCTGCCCAGTTTGAAGATGCTGGGATTCCCACAGGGTTCCTCCATCTGATTGTCACTCCCATGCTATCACTGAATGTATATTGCACTTTTCAGATGAGAATTGTAACATGTTTTATAGATATTAATTAACTACACTTCACACACACCCTGTAGGATAGTCTCATTTTGCAGCTAGAGAAACCAAAGCTCAGAGGAGTTATTGACTTGCTCAGGGCCACAAAACAGAATGCAGATCATGCTCCTTTACATGAAGTAAAGGAGGGGTTCTCAACCTTTTTCTTTCTGGGGCCTCCCTGACATGCTATAAAAACCTCTATGGCCCACCTGCACCACAACTGTTTTTCTACATGTAAAAGTAAGGGCTGGTTAAGGGGTAGCAACAGGGCAATTGACTGGGGCTTCCCACTACAGGGGGCCTTGTGAAGCTAAGTTCCTCAGGCTTCTGCTCAGGCCCCAGGCTGCAGTCCCGCATGGTGGGCTTTTTGCCCTGGGCCCCAACGAGTCTAACACCAACCATGCTTGGTGGCCCCCCTGAAACTTGCTCACAGCCTTCCAGGGGACCCTGGACCCCTGGTTGAGAACCACTGAAGTAAAGGACCCAGGTTTATGATCTAAAGACAAGTTTAAAAAAAATTAAAAATCCATTCATCCAATCAAGCATTTTCTGACATTTTCCTTGTTTTCAAACAAGAGTTTCCTACCCCTGCTTGATCTCACTATGAAATTGGAATGCTGCATCTCTAATCCACATTGTGACTTCCATGGCAACATATTGCAGGTCACAAACACAGAAGAATTTCATCTGACTGCAAGATCATGCAGGAGGGAGGAGAGGATGGGCAATTAACTTATTCTTATTCTAAAATATCTTCAACACAACATAGGCAACAGATGATGCTATTTACTTTGCCACAGATTTTGGGCACATCGTACATTAGAGGCACACTATTACCCATCACCCACTAGTATAATAATGATACGTTGCCCTTCTATCGAAGGATCTTGAAGTGCTTTACAAACATTAATGAACAAAGTGATTTGCCCAGGGTCAGGAAATGAGTCAACGACAGGCCCAGAACAGAACCCAGGCATCCTGACTTCCAGTTTTATGGTTAAACCAGTCAAAAATGCTTTTCTCAATTCTCAAGATACTTTTAAGGTCTTACAAAAACATGTGGGGCGGTTGGTGTTTGCCCCTTCCCTTCTGGCTGCTGGGAGGGGACGTGGTTCCTCCTGTTAAGTGTCTTTCTGTATGGGAGAAGAAAAGGGCTAGGGGGAGCCACACCCCCTTGTTTTTGTAGATGGGAAGAAGGACAAGTCTCTCTTTTTTTCTTGTTTTGGGCTAACTTTCCTGTGATCAAACAGACAAAGCAGAAAAAGCTCCTGAGATAGGTGTTCTGCTCACTCTGCCTGTAACTGGAACTTTGCTCAGGATCCTTTACACAGGAACCTGGCTGCAAGCAGTTTGCAAAATGTTAATAGAGTCCAGCAGTCCGAACACAATTAAAGATTTGCCAGTTGTGCTGCTGTATACTTGTTTTAAGCCTGCCAAAAAGCGACAGTCCCTCCAGCAAAGACTCCTTCCGCTTTCACATAAAGCAGAGCTTGATATTGCTTTTCAGACATCTAAGAAATGCCAGGGCTGCGAACAAGTGATCTAAGCCTCCTTTATCCTCGCTCCAAAGTGCGATGATAAAGAGGTGAGACTTGCGTGGTTGGCTGCTATCTCCAGTCACACCTCACTACTAATCCCAGTGATGAAACAAGGCACGCCTTGGATCTGAAATCCTGCTCAGGTCTGTATCCAACCTACTGTACAGAACACATGCCATACCCTGATCCTGTTGCAAAGGATGAAGAACAGAAATTCAACAGAGCAAGCAAGCATTTGATGTAACAGATTCCACTCTGATGTGACGTGGAGCCCACAAAGTCCAGTGAGAGAATCCTGCAGTTTTGCATATCTGTAGTGTTTCTCCTCAGAGGATCTCTTTATTTCCATTAATTAATTGAGCCTCACACCACCACTTCAAAGTATAAAACAGTCCTCATTTTACACCTGGTGAGAGACACAGTAAGTTAAATTGGCCAAGCTCCCACCAAATGTCAAAGGTAGTAGTGAAAGCAGGACTGGGGACTCCTGGAGAATCCTAGCAGATTCTCGTTCAATATCTAAATGCTAGCTTGGCTGGTCTGGCCCAGCAGAAATGACAGGGGAAAGAGAGTTTCTCGAGTTTAGAGTATTTGTTAACTATACCTGGCTGAAATAGGGCTGGCCAGTGGGGAGTGCTCTGCACTTCCAGATTCAATTCCTGGGCCTAGTTTCTCACTCCCCAGCTGGCAGGGTCCTAGTGCTGCAGTGGTCACATGCTCAGGGGAAAAGAATTTGCAAAACCAAAACAGGCCCATCAAGTCTGTCTTAAGCAGAAGCCAATGCTTTGTGCTTTAGAGGAAGGCAAACAAAACAAAAAAACAGAAGCCCCACCATAATGCTCCCAGCCTACTGTGCAGTAACCAAGGAAGCAACACCTTATGTTATTTACAGCAAACTCTTCTGGCTGATGAGGAAGAGGTGGTGACAAACTCTAATGGAAACAACAAGGAGTCCGGTGGCACCTTAAAGACTAACAGATTTATTTGGGCATAAGCTTTCTTGGGGGGGGGGGGGGGGGGGGAGGACTCATTTTTTCAGATACATGCATGCATGCATTCCATGCATCTGAAGAAGTGAGGTTTTTTACCCACGAAAGCTTATGCCCAAATAAATCTGTTAGTCTTTAAGGTGCCACCGGACTCCTTGGTTTTGTGGATACAGACTAACACGGCTACCCCCGATACTAAACTCTAATGGGAATCCTGCTTCCAGTCCTCCTTTTGGGAAGGATGGTAAATGTGACAGATTAGAGGTTATTAAAATCAGGGAAGAGATGAGGGGATACCCCCAAGGATTGAGAGAGGGCCCCTCGGGGAGTAATGAGATGAGACAAGTGTCCAAGATAAATTCCTGCTCATCTGTTTCTGAAAGGCACCCTTTCTGCTCTGTCCAATCCCCCCGCCCCCCAACGCAGACTACAGTTATGTCAGATACAGTTTTCTTAATCAGCATTGTGCAGCAGCTGAGTTGGTCTGTGGGGAGGGCAAAGAGCCCAGGGAGAGTTCAGCACAGAGAGGGTTAAAGAGCCTTCCCTCTGCCACTTCAGCTTGGCGCCCAGAATATAGATTACTCCCTTCAACAATAGCAAGTCATTATTGGGGAGTGGGAGGAGGAGGAGGGTATTTTTTTCTTTCGTCTGCAGAGCTGAGGGCCTTCTCTTTCAGAAAGCACAGCAGGAATAATCCAGCAAGGTCAGAGGAAGGGTCAGGGGTCAGCAGGCAGGACAGGTCAACACTAGGCACTCTGAGCAGGTGGGTGCGGGTGAAAGGTCTGTTTCAGTCTCCAACAAACCCCCGTTAGAAACTTAAGATGCACTTTGGGAGCAAGTTGGATCACAGTAACCTGGAGTAGCAGGCAGGAGACGCTTCTGTCCCATGGTTCCCAAGTGTAGGAGTGGGGGGAGCGGGGGAGAATAGGAGGACAAAATGCATTATGTTGACTGGTTTGCTTGTGTTTTGTTCTGTGTGTGATGGACAAGTCCAAATGCATTGGGAAGAAATGGAAACGTGCTGGCTTCTTCTGTAGCGAGGGCTGTATATGTAAGAATTGTGTTTAGATAAGCAGAGGGGAGACCCGGAATGAATGACACAATGAAGGGAAAATGGGCAAACTAAAGGGAAATCTCATTTCTAGAATTTAACCCACAAACATGTTTTTCCAATCCAGGAGAAAGAACAATGCACAGCAATTAGAGAAAGGGACTGGCAGTCAGTCAGGTCTCTTCAGTTCTATTCCCAGCTCTGCCACAGATTTACTCAGCTTGATTCTTTGTTCTTACACAAATGTCATTCATGATTAACTCTACTGAAGTCAACTGAGTCACACCACTGTAAAACTGCCACAAAAAGAGGAGAATTAGGCCCAATTTCCCCATCTGTAAAATGGAGATAATACTTCCAGTAATAGAGTTGAAAGTACCTCCCCATGACTGCTGAGTCAAGGCAGGAGTTGGTGAACCTGTGTGGAGAGGAGTTTGGTTTAGATTAGTCTGGGAACAAGAGGGCCAGAAAGAACTACAGAGTCCTGCCTGCATCTAGAAACTTCAAAAAATAATCCCTTTTAAATCTTTACAACAGTCCAGTTTCTTCTCCACCACGAAAGACATTACACTTCCTTACCTGTCATTAAATTCTCTCTCTCCTGACCTTCACCTCTACCCCGATATAAACGTGACCCGATACAACACGAATTTGGATACAACGCGGTAAAGCAGTGCTCCCGGGAGAGCGGGGCTGCGCACTCCAGCGGATCAAAGCAAGTTCGATATAACGCGGTTTCACCTATAACGCGGTAAGATTTTTTGGCTCTGGAGGACAGCGTTATATCAGGGTAGAGGTGTATCACAGGAGTTGAATTTTCAAGGTTACAACATTCAACTGGTTTGAAGTTGAGCAAAGTGAGCTTGCCCAACCCATTATAGGGCTTCAGTCCTTCTACACCTACATTCCCACAAAACAAAACAATTAAGAGGTATGCACACACACACACACACACACACACACACACACAGAGAAAACTCCAGGTGTCTTATCTTAAAAGCACACACTTCTGAGCCTGCCAGAGGAGAGAACAGAACAGAGGATTTGCCATACCAGATCAGGTCTAATATTCTGTCTCTAGCAGTTCAGAAAGAGATTTTGTTTAAAAAACAAAACAAAAAAGGCAGCACAATGGGGATAGAAGGAGAGATTCCTTCCGCCTTTGACACCAACACAGCCAACTCTTATACCCGGAACCTTTCTCCCACAAATGTAGGCCTCCTTTTCTCCCATCTGATCTCACTTATCTTGCCATGGTTTCTGGCCAGTAACTGGGAAACAAAGTTGAATCTAGCAGTAGGCAAAAACTGATGTTTGGCTCTGGAACCAAACTTTCTTAAAAAAGTTTAGGATTGTTTGAATCAGGCGTTTTGGTTTAACTCATTAGTGAGATAAGTAGTCAGATGCAAAGTCTGGATCCAGATCTACACTTCCCAGAATTCAAAGATTTAGATCTTTGGTTCAGGTTCATCTCTGGTAGAGTGTGTGGGGAGGTGGGAATCACACACACAAAACAGGGAAGAAAAGGAAGAGACACCCTGCAACAAAGCTCTAACTCTCAAGAGATGGTCCCATCTCCAGTTTCAAAATACTTCCCCTACTTGTGACTACATAGAGTCTGGTTATGAAGGAACTAATCCCACGTATGAAAGGCAGGGGGATGGGGAGAGAGAGAAAGAAAGACTTTATTCCTGTTACAGATCATGTACTGAGTCTCTCCTTATCATATTTGGCTTCCGAACAGAGACTTTCCTCTTCCTCCTCCCCACAAATCATCAGACCTGAGACTAACCCTTTTGAAAGGGAAGAGAGCTGATTGTCATCTCTGGACCAAAGTTAGAAGAGGAAAACACCTGGTGCTAAATTCTACTGCACAGGCACAGCTCCATTTTCATGCATGAATGGCTTGGATTTGAAGCCAGTGTGTTTTTTAATTACTTCTCTGCATAATTCATGGGCTTTTTGTTGAAACTGGGTCACAACGTTACCTTTTCCTCCTTGCTGGGATTATTTGCTGTGTTGGTTTGTATTGCGCGCACACATACACACACACACACAGGGACTAGAGTTGTAAAATGTTACTAGCTTTGGCTCAAATCTCTTTTGGCAGTTTCTTCACTTGAAGAGCTGAAGCATTTTGTGTGGTGGTAGGGATGCTGAGCTGCCACAGAGCTGCTCCAGTCCTCACAACTGACAGGATAACAGAGCTGCTCTGTCCCTCACCACCACAGGGACATCCCTTTCAGAAATCAGAGCTGCCCCATTCGACACAGCAAGGACACTGAGCTCCTCTCTCTTGAGCAGCCACAGGGACGCAAATCTGCCCTGTCCCTTGCTACCATGCACAGAATCCTTACAGCTTTCCTGCCTTTGGAATAGTTCTGGATTCGCAACAGCAAATGTAATGGCTTCCCCTCCCCTTCACTTTTCCCCACCAGCTCCCTCACAAATACCTCTGCTCTTTTGCTATAACTAAAAAAGGAAGAATTTAGCAAGACAAAGAGAAAGATACTGACACACAGGAAGGCCATAAAGAATTTGCTAAGCTCTGGAGTCCTCAGCCCGTTGGGATTCCTGAGAAGTAGTTCTGTTCCGGTACACAGCCTGACTCTGATCTCAGAGAAAAGATTTTTTTTAACATGTCAATACAAGGTCCCCACCCATTTCCACATGAGCAGCCTTTCTGTCCAGCCCCTATTTATTACCCTGACTGGACATGGTTCGGTGTGCACTTAGATTGAAGTTACTCAGCCTCTTAAACCAACGCTGAAAGAAAAAGAAAAACAAAGGAGTAATTTCCGTTTCCACTATGCTGTCCCTTTCTACAGAGTTTGAACTCATCAGCCATTTAATTGCCCGAGCTGAAGAGGGGCTGCTCTCTTGTCCCTGACCTTGGGTATAAACTCCAGTCTCGTCACCCCCCTTAGAACATTCTGTGTCTGGACTCCTGCCCTCTTACCCTCGGACTGGTTACAATATGCTCCTAACAGAACTGAGTGAAGGGCTCAGGTTACAACTGGAAACTCAACAGCTGATCAAAGCTCTTCACAGTCCAGGGGAAGAGATAGGGGCCAACTAGGACTGCCATCACATTTTATTTCAATAACACCACATTTAATTGGTTCAAACCCAAAAACCTTATGGCTCCAGAAATTTCTATATGGGAATACAGCCTGATAACCAAACAAGATTTAAGAACCGGGGTAAAAATAACTCCTTCCAAACCTCCCTGCAACCGATAATGAGCCATGGAAGTACATTGGTGTATATTAATAATACTAACACCCAGCTCTTCATCTTTAGATATAAGTGCTTTACAAAGGAGGGCTGTATCATTATCCCTGTTTTACAGATGTGTAAACTGAGGCACAACAGGGCAAAGTGACTTGCCCTTCTGGGTGACATTGGGTAATAACAGAACCGGGAACAGAACCCAGATCTCCTGAAACCCTGTCCAGTGCCCTATCCACTAGGCTATACTCTCTGCCTGTTGAAATACAAAGAATTCCACAGTCCCGGGTGTTCTGTGTACAGTCCCATAACCCCTCCCTCTTGGGATTATATAATGCAGAGGGGTCAGCAGTTCCAGGCCCACTGAATGAAGTTGCTGCAGATCATCCTAAATTAGAATCATAGAATATCCGGGTTGGAAGGGACCTCAGGAGGTCGTCTAGTCCAATCCCCTGCTCAAAGCAGGACCAATCCCCAGACAGATTTTTACCCCAGATCCCTAAATGGCCCCCTCAAGGATTGAACTCACAATCCTGGGTTTAACAGGCCAATGCTCAAACCACTGAGCTAATTAGTACACCTCTACCTCGATATAACGCTGTCCTCGTGAGCCAAAAAAAAAAAAAAAAAATCTTACCGCGTTATATAGAACTTGCTTTGATCCACTGGAGCGCGCAGCTCATATCGGGTCACGTTATAACGAGGTAGAGGGGTAATGGCTTTAAATACTAAATGCACTCAGAGCAAGTTCATCCTACAGGGGTCAAACTGTGCACTGCAGGGTCCCGCAGAGGTGGCAGAAAGAACTCTCTGTTGCTGGCACTGAAGCAACTCCACTGCTGGTAGTGAAGTGAAGTGCCAGCAGCCATCAGTTTTTTGTTTTTTTAAAAATCAGCATGCAATTCAGACTTGCTTTGCACATGTCTAGATGACACAGCAGCTAAAACCAGCAGCTGCCTAGAGCCTTGCCTGCATTAGAGCTGCCACCATTTGTGTCACCAGTGGCATTGCCACTATATTAGTATCAAAGAACTGTTTTTCAGAAAAAAAGGTAATGTAGCCAGAGCTTGTATGCTGTGTGAAGTAGTCTCTTTGCATTCCTGCAGTTTTAACCTTGTTTAAAGCTGACACTAGCTTCTGCTCCTGCCTCATCAGTTAGCAGATGAATGGCCTGGAACCAGTTTTTTAAATTAATTTCTTGGGCATGTAATTCTGGGTGTCACAGGAAGTACAAGAAAAGGTTTGCTTTGGACTGCCAGGGTGCACAACAGTCTGCTACTCCTGGTTTATTTTGTTTTCATAGGTTTCCTTCTATAGTCCCTCACTTCTGCTCTGTTAGTGTGCATCTCTTTCCATTTCTGCCTCTCTCCCCCTCCCTGCATTGGTGTGTGTCTCATTGGCAGGTCTGTGGCCACTATTTTATTGTAGATTTGTCCCTGACTAGATGGGCTGCATATCCTAATTTATTATAGTGCTGATCCTGATTCCTCTCCCAAAGACCATTGTATTTCATTTGCAAATACAAAGTATTACTTGGACTTTGCAAACAGATACGATAGTTTGGCATAGGTGGGTTTTGGAAACACCAGCCCTCCTGCCCTTGAACTCTTTTTCTGTGTTCACCATTTGCAGACTCCATTCCCATTGCCGAAGTGCTGCAGAAGCTGCCTGTCCATTTGCTTTCCTTGGCATCAGCAGCTCAGGCACAGCATGTTCATTTGGGAAGCTGTAAGCTGGGGTCAGGGAAAACTGCTGGCCCCATTTGGCTGTACAGACATTGGCAATTGCTGTTACAAGTCAGGCTCGGCCCCCTAGAGCAGGCAGCAGACGTGCAGAATTGAAAAAACTCAAAATATTTTTGGTGCATTTGCACTTATCAAATATCACATCCTAAAACCAAAAATTTGTGTAGGATCCCTTCCAAAAAGAAGGGGATTTCAAAAGCAAACTCAACCCTACCCTCACGGCAGACAGAATTTCCGGCCCTTTTTGAGAAGTCTCCATGCATCCCCCCAAATTCTATTTCTCCTCTTCTTCCCCTCTCTCTCTCCCGCCTCACACAGTCCTGCCAGAAGCAGGGGGGGAGGGGTAGAGGGGAAGAGAGAGAAGAAGAGTAAAAGGTAAATTTCTGGGTACAATTAAAAGCCACAAAATGTCCTCCATACATATGCTCTGTAGTTCCACTGCAGATATATGGAGATGTGTGAAACTGGGCAGTTAGTGATTCTAGCAACATATGAACTACAGTTCAGGGTCTGAGGTGGGTGTGGGCCAAGCTGAGGTTTTCCAGAGTGCCTTACCAGATGGGTTACAGGAGAATACATCTCTAGAGGCCTAGAAAGGTGGAGTCTGAAGCAAAGTTCAGGGAACATTCTCCTTCTCCAACACACAGTAATTAACATGGTGTTAAACATGATTTTGCCCTCAGTGGACTTGTCTGAGCTAGAAGATTTTATTATGTTAGAATACACATTAACTAATGTGACTAATAGATTGGGACTAACTTAGAGCACCCTCCTCTTGTCAGACCAAGCTTTATTCTGCTGGGCCAGCTACTCACTCCCTTCAATTCCTTAAGAAGCAATCATCAGCTGAGTAATTTCTATAACTGAGCCTTCCTAAACACAAACCCGCCTTTTACAGATTCTTACTTCAAAGTCTATGCAAGCATAACAGTCCCTTCCCCAAATCAGTCTTTTGCACCAGTAATTCCCATAGCAAGATTTTCTAGCCCTTACCTCATAACCTCAGGGCTCCCCCAAACAATTTTCCTCTTGTCCATTTGGTTTTCTGGAGCAGTTCTTCTCAGCTGTAACTCCAGTGACAATCCATTTGAAGCACTTGCACTTCCCGGAATCCCCTCCACCTGGTGTAGTCCCCTCCCCGTCATTCCTGCTGGCCTCTTTTCTATGGGTCAGCTAATTAAGGTCCACCTCTCTCCTCAGGTGCAGGGGGAGGTGGGCTAATCAGGCAGCCAGGCCAGCTCCAGGCCTCTGACTGCGGAGGAATATGATCCCTTACTCCTTCACAGTGATCTTAAATATAACTCAGCACACAGTATAGACAGGGACTACAGTACTGTGTTTAAAACCACAGCACCTGGTCATGGTTAACTACAAGGACTGTCATGTTTAAAACCATGTCAGATCGCTGTGGTTATCCCAAATGTTAAGGAGACTAGCTGACACCATTTTAAGTGAGACTATACTTCTCTACACTGAGTGCTTAGCATACTGTTAGTTAACACATGTTCTAACATAATGTAGTATGTCAGGTTGGATAACTCCAGACAAGTTTAAACATGTACTGACTGGTTAACACTATCCTCTCTAGAGATAATCATGACCAGGCTAATATGTTTTTAAACACGATTATCACTGGCCACAGTAAAGACAAAGTAGTATTTAACACTGTGTTAGTTCATAGGTATTGCATATGTCTTCACTGCAGAGCTCATGCAAGATATCTACACTCACGTTACTTCTCTCAAAGTTAGCCTAGCTCAAGTGCAAGAGGCCACACTGCAAAATAACACTAGAGTTGCTGTGTCTTCACTTGAGCTGCATTCATCTGTTTATGGCACAGAGACTTTTGGGAGCATATCCCAGGGTTATTTGCACTGCAATAAGGTAGGAAATTTTGGGAGAACTTTTCTGAGATGAACTTGGGTGCCTAGCGTAAGCCTCCATCAGTGTCACAATGTCCACACAGCTATTTTTAGCAAGCTAGCATGTGCTCTGCTACCACAAGTCTATTTACCCAGTCTGGCAGGCAGCTGCAGCGTAGACATACCCTTAGTTAATACATTTTCTAACATGATTTCTCCCAGTATAGACAATGCCTCATATGAGGTCACAGAAGAGTAGGGATTTTAGTCCTGGGACTTTTTGCTGGAAATGCCAATAAAAAAGACAATTGTAGAATCAGAGAAATGTAGGGCTGGAATGAACCTTGAGAGGTCATCAAGTTCAGACCCCCATGCTGAGGCAGGACCAAGTATACCTAGACAATCTCTGACAGGTGTTTTTCTGACCTGTTCTTTAAAACATCCAATGACAGCGATTTCCATAACCTCCCTTGCTAACCTATTCCAGAACTTAACTTATAGCTAGAAAGTTTTTTCTAATATCTAATCTAAATCTCCCTCGCTGCAGATTAAACCCATTTCTTCTTGTCCTACCTTCAGCAGACATGGAAAACAAATGATTACTGTCCTCTTTATAACAGCCCTTAATATATTTGAATACTCATCAGGTCTCCCCTCGTCTTCTTCTCTCAAGACTAAATGAGCCTTTCTTAACCTTTTCTCATCAGTCAGGGTTTCTAAACCTTTTTATCATTTTTGTTGCCTTCCTCTGGACTCTTCCAAGTCTATGCACATCTTTTCCTTGAAGTGTGGCACCCTACCCCAGCTCAACCTGCCCATTACCTCCTGTGTCTTACATATGACATTCCTATTAATACACCCAAGAATGATGTTAGCCTTTTTTCCAGCTGCATCACATTGTTGACTCATATTCAATTTGTGATCCATTAAACCCCCCAGATACTTTTCAGGAGTACTGCTGCCTACCCAGTTATCCCCATTTTGTAGTTGTGCCTCTGACTTTTCCTTTCTAAATGTAGTACTTTGCACTTTTCTTATTGAAATCTTGTTGATTTCAGACCAATTCTATAATTTATCAAGGTCATTTTGAATGTCCTCCAAGGTCCTTGCAGTGACTCCCAATTTGAGGTCATCTGCAAATTTTATGAGCATATTCTCCACTCTATTATTAGTCATGAAATTTGCCATCATTTCATCTGAGGCACCTGCTAACTTCTTCAATTTTGTATTTTTGCAAAATTCAGTGAAATGGTTATTTTTATATTCAGAACTTCACTTGGGCATGCTTTCCCTGACTAGTCACCTTCACTTGAAAATGACTCAATTTCCATTCAAAAAAATCTGAAGAAAAAATTCATGAAATTTTAGTTTACCGATATTAAGACAGTGTTTGCATCTGTAATAAAATGCAGCCCTATGCTCCCTCCCAGTTAAAATACTTTCACTGCAAACATTTCAGACACTTCTTGATACCACATAGGGGACAGTGTCACTTAATTAATGTTTAGATAGTGCTTTCAGATACTTGGATAAAGGAGGTGATTTGATGTGAAAAACAAACAATAATAATCAATGCCCTACATATTGTCTCCAGCAGGTTCTATAGGATCAAGGAATCTGGCCATTGAAGGATTGTCAATCTGGCAAGGGACTATGGGATCAAGTGGCTGTGGGATACAGCCACACCAGTGCAATTTCTCTCTCTGCAGAAGCCTCTGGCAGGCAAAACTCCAGAGATCGGCACAATCCAGCATATTTCCTCTGTCTGGGGAACACTGGATCCACTGATCTGCCCCCACCCACGTGCTTGCCCTCTGTACAGGAGCCCTGTGGTCTTTGGAGATCTGGCCTTGATAATGCTTTCAGCTGCAATGGGCTGTAGAGAAGCTAAGGAAAAATGAAGAAAAAAATCTGCAGATGAAAGTCTGAGGCTGTGTTTTCCTTTCCAAAGCACTGCCACATTCCTATAAGCCTGTGGCTTCCTGCATCCTGCTGGAGTTTTTCTTTCCCTTCTTTTTTTCTTAAATCTTTTCTGTGATATCTTAAGAGGAAAATGTCCAGTACTAACAGGGGGCCTTTTGTTCTCTTTATTTCTAAGTGGACTTTAACCCAGTTACTACAGACTGAGTCACTGTATAAACAAATAAAATAAAACTTCTTCTGTTATGTCCCTCTGGACAGGTCGGGGACACATTATGCTCTGCTCTCTCTCTCTCGCCTTCTGGAAGCATCACTGGGCCTGGCATTATACTGCAATAATAAAGAACATGCTTTTTGCTGTTCTTTTTTTGATATACCCTCGTAATTCCAACAAGCTGATATCCCAAGAGTCCTGGCATCTCGTTATCAAAATAAATACACAAGTGGTATCTCTTCAGGTAAGGGATGAAACTTAGGAAAGGAAACGTATGCTATTAGGGAACAGTGGATCTGTGTGTCAGTTACTGGGCTTACTGAACCTCTGACCCCTCCTGGTCTATTCGAACGCACCCCCTCTGAGGTCTCAGGCCTTGAACTATTTCCTCTCTTGGGATGGAATTATGTGATTCTCTCACTTTTAGACCAGGTCTTGGCTGCAGTCCCCAGCAGCTAGCTGTGATTACCTCAGCAGGTCCTAGCTAGGTTCAGTACCTGCAGTCCTTTCCCTTCCAGGAGCTATGACAAGTGGTGTCCAGTCACCAGACAGCCTTCTTAAAGCAAAGATTTGTTTATTTAAAACTCAAACATGCCAGAGAAAACAAACCTTAAAATAATAACCAGTCTCTACGCATGCCTGCTTTCCCTAAGGTTTACTGGTCCCTGAAAGTTGGGGAAGGCCCCAGCTGCTTTCAGACATCCTGCAGGGAAGTGTCTGTGTTCCATGCCCAGGAATAGCAAATTCATGATTCCCTCACTCTTTCCAGAGGGTCTTTTGAAATGTTTAGTGTCCCTTTGATCTCTACGCTCTCAACTTGGCAAAACTACTGTGTAACTTTGAGATGGAGCCTGGAAATAGGCCATTATCTTGTAACTGACCCCCAAGTGTTGGGAGGTTGCTCATCTAGAGCAGTGGTCACCAACCAGTAGATCACGATCGACTGGTCGATCGTGGAGCCTCTGACAGTCGATCTCCAGATGCTAAAAGTCCTGCGGCTCCCTGCCTGTCCCGGCCCCACGTCGCTTCTGGAAGCGGCCAGCATGTCCCTGTGACACCTGGGGGGCGGCGGGGGGGAGGGGCGTGGCTCCATGTGCTGCCTCTCCCTGCAGGCACTGCCCCCGCAGCTCCCATTGGCTGGGAATGGGGAACTGTGGCTAATGGACCAATGGGAGCTGCAGGGGCAGTGCCTGAAGGGAGGGGCAGTGCGTGGAGCCATGTGCCCCCCCTGGAGTTGCAGGGACATGCTGGCCACTTCTTGGAGTGGCACGGGGCTGGGGTAGGCAGGGAGCCTGCCTTAGCCCCACTGCGCCACTGACTGGGAGCCACCTCAGGTCAGCGCTGCCCAGTGGGAGCCCGCACCGCTCCCACACTCCAACTCCTTGCCCCAGCCCTAGCACTGAGCCCCCTCCCAGAGCCAGCACCCCATAACCACTCCTGCACCCTGAATCCCCTCCTGCACCCCAACCCCCTGTCCCAGCCCTGAGCCCCCTCCCGGAGCCAGCACCCTGTACCCCCTCCTGCAGCCCAACACTCTGCCCCAGACCGGAGCCACCTCCTGCACCCAAACTCCCTCACAGAGTTTGCACCTAGTATATCATCCTGTCACGACATGGAAGGCTACAGAGATGTCTGAGATTCACATGGCAGCTTCTGCAAAACAGTTTCCATGGGAATATATTTTCGTTTCCTAACTATAACCAACTGTACTCAGCATTTTGAACAATAAACATGGGTGTGTGGGGGGAGCCAGTGACTAACGGGGCAGAACATCTGTGTTCTTGCAGACACAACTAAATTGCAAATGCCATTAATGTCATGTGACTATAGAAGTGTCAGTGTCTTCGTGGGTTTCCCTGTGAGAGGTCACATCAGTGGAACTTTGTGGTAAATGAATGCCTTACTCACTTGGAAATCCTCCAGATGATGCATGGTAGATGCTGAACAAATAACTCTTCAAATAAGAATCTGGTGAGGTTTGTTTTCATCATCAGGTAAGTTGTAGGGTAGGGATACATTGCATCCTTCTACAACACACCAAATTAGTCATGGGTTCTTGTGCATATTTCTTTTAGTACCAGTCACAGATAGACTCTGCTCACTGGCACAGGAATGAAACTTGAAGTCATCAGTTAGATCACCAAATGTTTTTTTATCAGCAGGTTTGCCTATGATATATTTAGAGATACTATGGTTTATAGACCTACGGTCAACACCATCAGTGACTTTGCCCCCTCTGGAGGATGTTCTGTATTTCTGCTAGTGGAAGAAACACTTACATCATGTTGCATCACTTCCTGCCAGCCAGCTTCATCAGTAGGAGACTCTGGAAAAACATTTTAATCTGCTTTAGGAATGGGGTTCTGGTTTCTCCTTTATGTTGTTTACTTTCTGTGCTTCCCTCAGCTTGGACAGGGCTATCTTGACTTTATTTCCACTATCCACTCCTCAACTTTTACTGTCCGGGTCTCAGGCATGAGAGAGAGAGAGAGAGAGAAAGAATAAAAATAAAGCGCACGTAAGAGACCCAGGAAATGCGGTGCCATAGCAAGCATGTGAGAGTGGTATTTTGTTCATTGGTACAGCATGACCAAAATGAGGTGTAATGAGTGTGTGTGTGTGTGTGTGTGTGAGAGAGCATGTGCAAGAATATCAGTTAATGTGTGTCTGTGTACGATTGGATAGCTCTGTGGGATTTCTGGGAGATAGCAATGGAATGGTGGCTTTGATTGTTTTGTAGAACTGCCTTCTCTGCCACTAACTCCAGTTGCACGTGGTATGTGGTGATGAATATACATTTCTGGTGGGGGAAAAAAATCTGATCTTGTCATAACTGCATCAGCATGTTAAACATCCAATTCCATCTCTTCCTTTGGCTCTATATATGCAAGAAAGTCCTGAAAATTACACAGGGAGCTTCCACTATCTGATAATTGGGTGAAAACCAGCAGTAAATGGTGGTTTTAGTTACATTTTGGGTTGATTAAAAATGGGAGCAAGTGATGTAGTAATGTAACTTGCATCCATTTGGCACTCAGTGTGGGTGCAAAATAAAGTGGGACTTACTCCATTTTGGTATTCTGTGGGGATCAATTTTATCACTGAAGCTAATGGGATGTACCTATTTATACTAGTGTGAATTTTACTCTAGGGGTTGTTGGGATGGATCAGGCATAAATCTGAACATGTGCGAGCATTGCTTTATTTTACACCCGATCCTCCATTGGCCACTTGCTGCGAAAGTTGCACTCAGTTTGCAAACCGACAATACCAAATCACTGCAAATTTCTTCACTTTACCATCTAGTTAAAAGCTGTATTCTGACTAATTTACACCCACTATGCAACTTACACCACATTTATATCACTGGTGGATTTGGTTCTTCTGGGAGTTACACCTGCTAACATCTGACTGCATTTAGCTGAATTTAGCCTACTGTGTGTTCAGTTATGAAGTTTAAAATAATTTTTCCATTAGCAAACATCAGAAATAATCTAGGAAACCATATGGGGAATAAGCTTAATTTGTAATAAAAAGCATGGATTCACTGGCTTCAAGCTGATCAGGCAAACTTTTAGCTTCTTTCTCGTTTGAGTCTCATATGAATCTGGGGAAGTTTGGGTAGCAGTGTTTAGAACCAATGGGTTGTTTTCCCTGTGTGCGCATAGGGGTCAGGAGAAGGGGAGTGTCCTTTTTGCAACTATTAACTAGACAATGGTGCTGTAACTGTAAAGCCCCACAATAAAGAATAAACCTATTGTGTCTCTGGCTTGTTTCCCACATTTCAAAGGCCATGAAGCAGCAGCAGCAGCAGCAGCATCTTTGCCCCTGGGTTACTGAGAAGGCAGAGTCTTATGCTTATTAAATGATGACTTTCCCATATGATTTGAAACAAAAAAGGCGTGCACATACAAAGCCAAGATGTGCATGTTTAAAGCTTCTACTGCCACAAGGTCAAACACATTAAAAACAACAACAAAACTTTGGTCCTGTAATGTTAGAGGAGACCCACTTGCCCATCTCTCCCCTACCAACCCTTACTCTTCTTTTCTGCCCTGTGAGGCCCCAGTTTCCAGTACAATTAAGCAGAGAGCCAATGAGATTTCTGCCGGCCCTCCTTCCACTTGGCTTAACTGCTGAGAAAGAGCCTCGTTCTGCAGGGAGGCGGGCAGCAGTACTTGAATAGCCTCTAAAGCATTCATTATCTCGCTCCTAATTACACGGCGGACATACTGCTGCCTCTGCCTACATGGGAACATTGCATCACATTAATCAGCAGAGGGCTATGCCAAGATGAAAGGGTCCCCTTGTCTCTGCTCTTTGCGGTGGAAAATGGGGCTGGGGGAAGGAGGATATTTATCAACCCCCAATGGAGGGAAGGCACAGCGGGTGGACCCAAATCCAGTCCCAAGGCCAGTTCAGCACTTTAGCTTGCCTCCGTCCTATCCCTGTACTGGCTTCCACCATAATTTACCAACCTACTTGTAATAAATGGGCTGCTTTTGCTCATGCAAGATGATGGATCAACAGCCCTGGAGCCTGAAACCTTCTATCCACAGAACGGGTACAGCAAAAACAGCAGCAGGCCATGTTTCTCCTCACATTCTCTATTTCTGTGCCTCACACCTCTAAGAGTGAGTGGGGAGTTAACTCTCCATGGCCTATTCAGTCCATGGCTCACTCTGATCAGCCTGCCAACTAAGGTAGTGATTTGTGTCAGCTACGGTGGGGGGTTTGGTAATGCTGACACCTGTCCCTTGGGACTTCATAAGACCCTCCCCGCATCCCTTACAAAAAAACCTCATTTCATATGGTCACTGGAACAAACATCAGACGATAATTTAAGAGGGACTGTCAACTTAGATCAGATTCAAACTGATACCTAGAAATGAAAGTCTCCGTGTTCCATTGGCTAGTACTGAGCCATCCTGTTCAATGTAGTATCATTTTTAAATGAAGTCTTGAAATTTGAGGAGTCCTAATTCTTTGTCCCATTGGTAGGACATTTATGAGAGCCCTGCATTTGTGCAGTGGGTGAGAAATTGCTTTGGAACTCCAAGGGAGGTTTAAGGCATCTGCACTTGCAGATATTTAAACCAGTTAAAATTGGGAGGTGTCCAGTGAAATATCAGGGTCAGATTGGAATACCAAGTGGCATGCTCAGGCTGTGCTATCTATTGATCTATGACATGACGGCATTGCACCAGGACAAGATGGATTTCATCCTTCAGCAAAATAAGGGAAGGTAGTAAAAAAAAAAAAAAAAAAAAAAAAAAAAGTGTATAATATACAGTACTTTGCATCTATTAGTTTCTCTTGTTCTCTTCACAATAACCCACTTCAGAACTACCCTCTTTGTTTTTAAAATGCTACAGAGATTTGCACCAGCCTAGACTCATCTCTCATTACTCCTCTCCCGCTTTTCATCTGGTACTGATCTCCGGCCTGTTACTTCACACAGTCTCATCCCTGGTGGTGAGAACCCCCTTTTCCTCCCTTGCCTCGTTCTCTTAATTTCTCTCTTTTCTGCTATTGTTTATTCTATTTTCAATATTTTATTTATAATAAAACACATTCAGTGTTGAAACTGTATTAATGATAAGAAGAAAGATGAGTTATTTGATAGTAACCCCAATATTAGTACTTATTGCTCACTAGTGATGGGCACCTTTGAAATATGATGGGTGGATGGATAGCATATATAGATAAGATAGGAGAGGTAAATGTTTTTCTTTATTATTTAACTGTAAAGCATTCAAGATGCAGTGTGTATTAATGATGCTACACAAAACCAAGGTTATTTTGTATTTCTTTTCCTAAGGCCATATGCTTGTTCCATGTGCAATAATCACATTCTTAGCACTTGGGCAGAACCAGTATTGTATGAGAATTCTTTCCAAGGTCTCACCTATGATTTCTAATGGAGTACTCCCTGCCTTTGCCCCCCCAAAATGTGCTCATAGGGAAATTGCAATAGGCAAGACATCATTCAGTCCATTTCTAAGCCTGATGGATCTTCCTTTTGTCAGACAAAAGCTTTCCATCCCCTTAAGCCTTTCATTCATGCAATAAACCTACAGAAAAGTTGACATCCTTGGCGAGCACACTGAAAAAGCAGCTTGTCACCCCTTCCCAACAGGCCAGGCTGGGGTTGTTTTAGCCTGTTTAACATATAAACAGAGGGGAGATTTAATGTTCTTATAATCACAGAAAGTGTAAACACTGTTGTTTACAGCACCCTATAGTATGGGAGCACAAAGTTGCTAATGGAAAATTGTTCACTGGGCAAAGAGATTTATTTGTTGACAGTGGAATGATCACTTCTCAGAATATGGGAAAATATAACAAACCTGTAAAAATGCAGCATCAGCCATACAACCATACAAAACAGGGCTTGCCAAAAGCCTTCAGCCAGTGAGCCACAAGTCCAGGTAGCTGGGAGAGTTGATATTTAATGGGGAGAGGTCTGAGCAGACCTTCAGCACCGAGACCTCTGTGAAAAGAGAGCATCAAGTTCCTTGGCTAGTCTGTTTATGTGCTTCATTTGGTGTTTTTGCAAATCTTTGTTCTTGGATAAGGGCTCATAGCTTGGCATCTCCTGCTGGAACCTGAAGTGAAGTTAACTCTCCACAGGAAAAGCACAAAGCAGTGTGGTGTAGTGGAGTAAAACCAGGACTGGGAGCCAGGAATTCCTGAGTGCTAATCCTGGCTCTCCACTAGCTTGCCATGTGACTATCTGTAAAATACTATTTCCTAAAAATAATGGTAATAACAAAAACAGGCCATGGTTAGGATTCGTACCACTAATATTTCTAAGGTGTTTATAAAACATCAAGCTTTGTGTAACATGGGGGCATAGTTACTGATACAAAGGAAAAAAATGTTGCAAGAAAAATATTACCAGTTCCAGTGGTATTCCCCATTAAAAGTATAGAGAATAACCGCTCAAACAGTAATATCTTATCTACTGGATAAGAGTTAAAAAATACAAAGCCAAACCAAACCGTCTACTGTACAAAGTTTTTAAGTGAATACATTACTGGTGAAAGGTGCTTGACTGAGAACTATGAAACTAGAGTCCTGTATCCACAGAACAGGTACAGCACAGGCAGTGACAAAGAAAGCTTCACCCATCCTAGCCTACTGAGAAATGTCTCAGTTCTGTCCAGAAAAAGACCCGCTCCTAGGAGAAGGTAGGTGTAAGTGGGTTACTTCACTGACTTCAATGGCGGTTGTACCCATCTCATGCTAGCATATGAATTTGGTCCAGCTAAAAGTAGAATATATCATAGACTATCTTCTTTATGTTTTCAGTGTTGTAGCCGTGTTGGTCACAGGATATTAGAGAGACAAAGTGTGTGAGGTAGTATATTTTATTGGACCAACTTCTGTTGGTGAGAGAGACAAGCTTTCTGTGTAGCTCGAAAGCTTGTCTCTCTCACCAACAGAAGCTGGTCTAATAAAAGATATTCCCCACCGTATCTCTATCTTCTTTATGGGTAGGAATGGACTTTAAAAAGGTCTAAAAGCAGGATAGCATAAGGAATGCTTGCACTGCCAATGCCATGCTCTAACTGTTCACAGGCAGAAGACTCCAACTGCTAGAATCTTTTTATCAGCTGTACAAGGCCACATCACTAAAACCATCATTGCTACTGGTTCCTTTGTTGGGCAGTCTCAGTTGAGAGGCCAAGAAATAAATGGACTGTGGACTCCGTTTTGTACTCTAGCAGTGATCCCTTCAGGTCAGGGCTGAGGCACATTGGTAAGGTAATGTGAGGGAGTCTGGGGGTTTGCTCAATTGTTGTCTGAGCTGTACCTACAATATAGATAAATGGAAGATGTTAGCATCCAGGGCTGTCCATTCAGCACCTTTCAATTACAGTAGATTCACACAAAAATTAAAAAGCCAAAAAGCTCATTTCAAACATAGCTGGAAATAATTGAACCCTATTCAATTAGGACAAGATATTCATATTCACAGTGAAGGACAATAAGAAAATTATACTAGCAAAGAACAAATTACTTTTCTTAAAATGTATTTCTGTAGCAGAAGGATACAGGCAGGATTTACAGAGCAGGTTTGCTGCAATAACTACAGAAGGGCCTGAACCAACCTGCCACCCCCAGTTAACAAACTGGCTAAGAGCATAATGTCCTTTTCTACTAGCTAGTCCACAAAGAAAGTAAGAGCGTATTGTAGCTACCAAGTAATGAAGTCACTCCTTTAGCTTAATTAGCAGAGGCCACTTTTTGTACCAAAGGTCACAGATTCAATCCTCACAGATGATCTCAGTTCAAAAACTCCCTTAGACTATCGTAACGCTTGGATCTAGATCTTCTCTCTGTATCTGCAACATCTTTAAACTGGGCCAGTCCAAAATCCCAGATCCAAAAATCCTGGTATGTTCAAATCCAGAGGGAAATCTAAACATAGCAGAGAAGGCACACCTCCAGCAATCTTAGTTAGTTACCTTAAGTAAATTTCAACAATTGAAGGCTTAAATCAGATTTATAAAAAAGGGAAAGGAGCAAATGATAGACAAATAGTGAGTATGAAAAATGGTTGTGCTGCACCAAGTTTCCTGAAGAAGAAAATGCAAAAAAAAGTCCAATTTATGAATCAGCAGGTAAAAAGTTTTGCATATGGCCCTGCACACATTACTTACATAATCTTTTTCAAAATTTAATCCAACCAGTTGCCAGATTTTAAGTTTTTCAGCAAAATGTAAACTGGTTAAGTATAACCAGACAGCACCAGTTTGGTCTGTATACATTACACAGTGTACTTTTTGGGATTACCTTCTCAAGAATACAAATAAACTGGTTTAGTGCATGTAGCCCACCCACAATTGTCTGAATGATTTATTTTTTAATAACGGTCAGCTAAATCACTAAACCTGGGATCACGTTTGTTAGAGCAGTTGCACGACTGGCTGCAAACAGAAACAGCAACTGCTACATCTATTTCCATTGCTTATTATTATTTATTGCTATTTGTTAAGCACCTGCAGTGTAGTCAGTTGTGCGAAGATACAAATGCAGATAGAACTTAGCTCCTTGGTGTTGTAGGGACTATACACAGAGCATAGCAAGTAGGACTGCAATATGAAGACCAAGGGAAAACTTGAGACTACCCATGGGCCATGTTCAGTGTCTGCTTTTTGGAATTGTGAATGAATTAAAGATGCGAATATACTTGTGAGGATGTGAGAGAGCACATGTGTATGTGTTTTAATGGTCTCTGGGTGCATGGGCATGCACACACACGCAAGAAAATGTCCATGCCCTCAGAAGTATGAGAGGAAAACATGGATCCACTTCTTAGGGATGTGTCTCCCGACATATTAATAAGGAAAAGGTTGGAATGTAGTCTTACATAATTCATTGCTGCTGGGACACAGGGGGAGAGGGAAGAATGGAAAAAACAGTCCATAAAGATGCCAATAGTTTCTAAACAGAAACATCTGTTGAAGTCTTAAAAATGGTCAGGCCCTCAGCAAACCCAGCAACAGGAACGCCTGTAGCTGATCGCTCCTACCCTCATCAGTACTGTGAGCTCTCACCCCTGGGATCAATATAGAGCTTCAGAGACAACTTACACAATGCATCAAATACAGCTCCTTTCTTAAAAGGGAAGGAGCCGAGGAGGGGGTGAGTTCTCATATTCAGGGAGGGCAAATGATTATTTGGAATGGAAATGTTCAGGGATAGTGGCAAAAGAGTAAGTAAACTTGCAGAGGGCAAAAGAAGACCTGGTGGTTTATCTAGTCTCTCCTGAAGGAGTTAGTGCAGTGGATTTTCCATTGTTTTGTCTGGTCTAATTTTAAATCTCAAATAATAGTGCTTTCTCTGGTCCCCCTTGGCAGACTATTCCAAAAATCTCACAGATCTCCATTGCCTTCTGCATGACTGCTTCCCTTCTCCCGTCATGATATTTCACTTTGTTTGCTTTATTCCCTTTTGATACTCACCACTACCCCTGTACCCCTCAGTTCCAAACAATAGTTTGGCCTTCCAGAATGCAGCTCTTCTCCTCCCACTCCTATATTAGAAGTACTGTGTAAATTACAGTATCTGTGTCCCTCTACTGCAGACTGAAGGAGGGGACCCGAGCTCTGCTGGGTCATATAAGATCCACTGGAATGGAGGTTCTAACCACTGCACCTCAGCAGGAGTGCTGGGTGCTAAAGTCCCTGCACATCAGAGTTGGAGCCTATCTTGATCCCTCCAAACCCACACAGTGCTCCCTGAACCCCAATAGCTGACAGCTAGTCACTTACTGTGATATGCTAAAACTTCAGTTGCTACATGCTTAGTAAAGAAAACTTTATTCACCAAGCAATTAAAACTTTAATCAATGGTAATTAAAATTTTAACCACTAAGTGGTAGGTAGAGATCTAATCCATAAAACACGATTTTTGTTTCAAAACCAACATTCCAACAGCCCATACTCTGTATGGGAGTGGGCAACAATCTAGGAATGAGTGTTTGAGCTTGCAGAGTATTCTGTTTCAGTGAGTGGTGGCTGAAATAAATCAGAAGATCTTTATTTTACATTTCAAAAAGGGCTAAGGTTTGAGTCCTTAGCATTTCAGAAGTATTTATCTTGCAAGTTTGAAAAAATCTCAGTAAAATCCTTCCCCTCCCTTAAACTAAGCACAGCCATTTTCATACCTTTCATATTGCCTTTCTACAGAAAGTTAGAGGGTGTGTGTGTCAACATATGGCTTAGATTGGAATTCTCACTGAAACATTAACCATGGAGACACAACCAGCTCCTCCATAACAGCAGCAGAGAGGGAGCAGACAAAGCTGGAGGAGTGTGGCTAAAGTGATCAGACGTTCAAACAAACAATTCTCCAGTCACAAATCCATGGATTTTCATATTTGGACTTCTTTAGATTTTGCATCCCAAAATCCCAATTGGAGCTTAGTACTTCATTTTCAGACCTGAGTGCTAAGTTGCCTAAGTATTGAGTATTCAAGGAAGTGGTCACTCCCAAGGTGGCTATTTGACAGCTTGTCCAGCTATACACTCCTTCCAACGCTTCACTTTTCTGTTAGAGAGGCTGCTTTGAAGAAGAAGGAATGGTCACTGCTTGAAGCTCCCTTAATTAGTTGCTGTAAAACCTTCACCTGACTTAACTTTGCTCTCTGACCATATCCTGATCCAAGTAAAACTATCTCAAGGGATGATTGCTTGGCAGTGGACTTCTTCACTCTACCAGCTTTGGAGTAGACTACTTGCATGCAGTGCTGACTGGGATTTGGATAAGGTTTCAGACAGTGGTTCTGGAACTATGGAGCATCGGAGGTGCTATCACACCTCCTGGCTTCAAGTAGTAATAATAAACAACAAATACATGGTCTCCATGGTTTCCATTATCAGCACCTCCACTATAAAAATTGTTCCAACACCTATGGTTCCAGAAGCCAGGCATAAGGTAATGGCACTGGACCCAGCCCTGTCATGCAAATACTGCTCAAAACAATGACAAAAAAGCATCACCACCAGGTTTGGCTTTCCTCTGTGAGTGTGCAGCATGGCTTTAGCATTGTGTGAGAGGTGAGGGTCACTTCAAAGCACAAGAAAGAACAAAAAGACTCAAGCAGCATCTAGCTTCCCGCTATTCTCACTGCAGGCCTCGAACTGGTCTCAACCAGCTGCTTATAACCAGTTTGAGCTCATGAAGGCCCTATTTCTCCACAGCACCACTGGCAGTACATAAGGAAGAATAGTCTACAACCAATGGCAGAGGAAAGGGAACTTATAACTCAGTGTTAATCCTCTTAGAAAGTGAACTGAGGCTCTACTGAGATTTTATTTCACAGCCTGGCAGATTTAATACTGCCCATTGGATCAAAGGCACAATGCACTCTTTCTTAATTCTTGTTGAGCTCTTCATTGCTCTCCAAATGGCAGGAGGTCTGCAACGTCTTGTTAGGTCAGTCATTAAATACAAGGAGCCCAGTCCAGAAATTCACCAGGCACCAAATGCCAGGGTGAGACTCTGTCATCCTCCTAGCGCATAACTTCTGACCCTTTTAATTCCCCTTCACTCCCCTCTCCTTTAATACTCTAAAGGAAGAAGCACTGCAGTTGATGTACAAACCCCTGCTGTAATGACTAGTAAAAAGGGCAGCTCCATGTTGGCGCTGATCCTGCCTTCATCTCACTGCATTCATTGTCCATGAGAACAGAAGCTGGATTAGAAGGGGGTTTAGAGTGCAGCAGGGCAATAAGATTAATAACTGCTCTGAGGTTCATTCATGATCAATTGAGTGTGTGTGAATCTAGGGAGGACCTTCTCTAAACAATGTGTGGTACTAGCAATGGCAGTTGTGGAACAGGAAATGTTACTTCAAGGTACAAGTGAAACAACTCGATAAACTAGGCCTACCAAATGCTGTTTTGCTTGCACAGATCCAATAGCATTCACCCCAAAAGATCATTATGTGCCTGATCCTTCCCCACTGAAGTTAATAGGAGCTTAACCATTCCCTTCAATGGGCACAGGATCAAGCCCTAGATGAGAGAAGGGGAGGATTACTGTCTGGAACTTTTCACTTTGAAGCAATTGGTCCAAAGACTTGCTAATGAGACGAGCAATTTACCTTAACGGGTTTGAAATACTTTAGCTACTTACAGATGCCAACCATTCTGAACTTTATAGGATCATCCTGATTGCAACAGATTTGTCCTAATTTCATATCCTGCAAGTTGCAACAATTCCCAAAACTATTTCATGCCAGCATAATATTGGCACATTGTGACATCATATAGTGACATGATAACTTTATGTCTTGATGCGGTCACTCTGTATTGTGATATAATGTCACTGTGATATTGCACAACTGTATGACAACAATTTTGCAATGACACCACGGTGAGATCAGACAACATAATGGATTTATCCTAAAGAACAAACAGCTGCATGTGTTAACCCTAAATAAGTCCAAACATTGTGGTACAACTGGCAGGACCTCCTTGAAGGTAGGGGGTATTTCATTCTTTTATCTTTGCCAAAGGAGGTATTAAATGAAGGTCAGCCAAAAATTAAAATGCCCTCAAAATATTAATTATTCAAACTTATTCAATTAATTTGTGTGTGACTTAATAAGCATGGACTGATCACACATATGATTATTTAATGACAGTTGGTTTTTGAGCTGGGTGTATTGTTGTGACTGGTCAGGTAAATCACATAGTATTGCTTCTCTTTCCTGACTGGATGACCATATAAGAATTCCAATGTGAATTCTCACACATGGGACTATAAAATACAGTTTTCACATATGATCATGCATGTGATTGTGAAATTTGTTTTCTATGGGACGTCATGCCAATAAAACTTGATTGCTCAGCTGTTTTTATTAAGCTAATTAAATATTAATAGAAAATGTTGTGCAGTATCTGCACATGTTTTTCATGTAGTTCCCAAAGTAGCACCCCAAAGCAATGCTTCCTGAACACACTGACTGATGGGAGCTGTGGAGGAAAGGTCTTTTCTGCAAACAATGTCACAGCTTAAGTATACTTGGTGTTTCAACATACGGTCACACAGATGGATTTTTTGGGCAACCCTGCTCTGTTGGTAATCAAAGCCCTCCTATATACAGGACAAAGCGGGGTGATGGTTGCTAATGTGGGAACAACATAGAACATCAAGTGATTATCTAGAGAGATGATACTATTTTATATTTATACTGTATAACACTTTGTCCTGGAGCATTCCAAAGCAGTTTACAAACTACCTAAAGGAATCACTACATCCTTCACTGAAATGCAACCATTTCTGTGGTGGAATGCAACGGCTGTTTAATAGTGCACAGCAACACTACACAACAGTTTAGGATAGGAAGTGAAAAGAATAGTGTATCCAACTGAAAATTGCATGGGGGATTTATGATGTAGAACGTAATTCTCCAAACTTACATCTGAACGGTTAACAGTTGAGGGAAAGTGCTATGGGATCTTTAATCACCACGTGTGGTCAAGACCCTGCTTAACAGCTTTTCTGAAACATGACACCTCCATCCACCCAGTGGCCCCAACACAATGTAGAGACACTTAGAAGAGAGAAGACAAAGGAGGGAGAGAATAGATGGACTTGTGCCATCCAAAGTATGGTCTTGGCAAGGTTGTGGCTGGCACCCACAAACTCTGACCACCTGAGCAATTTATATTGGAATCACGGAGAAAGGCATATGGAAAACCAGGGTAGTTAAAAAACAAAAATAATAAAAGCAGTAAAAACCCACAGACCCTTGATTCTATTTCCCAAAGTGCCAGTGGCTTCTCTAGACTCTTCATGTATTGTTGGTGATCTACATAAGAACGGCCATACGGGGTCAGACCAAAAGTCCATCTAGCCCAGTATCTTGTCTTCTAGCAGTGGCTGTTGCCAGGTGCCCCAGAGAGAATGAACAGAGCAGGTAATCAAGTGATCCATCCCCCGTCACCCATCCCCAGCTTCTGGCAAACAGAGGCTTGTATTGTTTTGACTGAGACCCTCAGCTAAGTCTTTGTAGTAATTTTTAGTTCTCTTCTCTCACTGATTCATGCTCACAACTCCCTAGTAGCATTAATGGGAAATACACATATACACTGAGGAGAGAATGGACCCCTTAGAATAAGACATGATAACATATGGAACATTGGATGAGACTGGTAGTCAGATATGGAGTCTTTAATCACTACAGTGGGTCATTGGTTTAAAAACTAGACCAGGCCAACATAGTAACCAAAAGGTGTTACTACCTGATGACTGTTAGGCAGCCTATATGAAATGATCTGGGTGTTTTTTAACTTGGACAGATGTGTACATCAGATCACCACCACAACTGGCACTAATTCTCCCCCTTAATAGCAGTTTCTGGACTGACTGGGCCACGGAGACATCACCTCTCACTCCTAGATGTGGTCCCTTCACACTTTAGGATTGAGACAAGTTAACAGGGCAATGAGGAGAAGCCTGCTCTGCTGTTCTGTTGATAAACAGAAGAATACATCAGCTTCCAAGGCAGTCATACCAGCACTAAAGTTACTTAAAAAAATTAAAAGGGGCAGATGGTAGGAAATCTTAGAATGCTGATACTCCTGAGAAGGGAAGTGAGACTTGGGTCATTTGTAAAAATAGCCAGAATTATGTCTGTAGCTTGAGCAATACTCAATTTTTCAGTTTAAAAGGGTCCTCAGAGGCAGCAGCTTCCACTTGCCTATCCCAAGCTTTCCTATGGAGCATGGGAAAATAAGCCCATTGTGTCTGAGGGCCTTGAAAGGGAAAGGAGGCTTGTGAGGAGGAAGCGGGGGAGAGAGAAGTTAGATCTCAGCTTGAAGGATGGAATTAAACAGAAAACAAACACACATCATCCCCCTCCAACAGACACAGACACAGACACACACACACACACAGCCCTTAAACTCCGAGTGAACTTCGAAATCCAAGACTGGGCTGGGTTGAGGAGCCGGTGCTTTAAAAAAAAAAAAAAAACTTTGTAAGAAAAAAGCTGAGTGTGTGTGTCACACAAGCGGCTCAGGAAAAGAGCTGTCAAAAGCCCAGCCCAGTGTCTGGCTTTTTTGTTTCTGGTGAGGATTTTATAAATATTTGGAAGGTTGCGTGGGGGATGGGGGAGGAGGCAAGATAACTTTTGGGCCCTCACAGCACAGCAGTTTTCAAGGCCTGCTTTTCATTAGTATCGCCAAGCAACCAACTCATCTGCTGCAAATCTCATCACGCCCCAGCAAAGCATCCAAGGCACGCTAATCTTTTCATTTAATAGCAAAGCTGCTGTAATCTTTCTTCCTTTTCTCTTCTTAAACAGCAGACAACAACAACAACAATAATAATGATGATAAAAAAAGAATCCAGCCCTATTCCTCCTGCTACCCTCCCCTGACCAACTCTCACTGATCTAATGCTTTGCTGAGTTCCCACATACGACCTCTGTGTGTGTGTGTGTGTGTGTGTGTGTGTGTGTGTGTGTGTGTTCTGACTGATAAGTACCATCTGCAAAGGGAAGCTTGAGTCCACTTTACTTTTTGTGCCATGCACGTTGGAAGGGGGGAGTATTTTGCAGGCTCTGTGCTGAGAGAGGGAGGCAGAGAGACAGCAATCAGGAGTTAGAATAGCTTAAACCAAACTCTGGCTTCAGATACTGTAACTGAGACTCCCCAGCAAGCAGGAGAGAACTGGTTTCATCTGGCATGTGTGTATGTGCGCACAAAGGAGCACCGTATCCCCTTTTGAACTGGAGTGAGCCTTGCACTGTAGCTGATGCGTTCTATTCACAGCCAGCTGCAAAACAAGGCAATGCTATGGAATCTCCCTGGGCTTTGCCCATCATATCACTGCTGAAAATGTCACCCCTTAGGAGGGGGAAGTGGTCAAACAAAATAAGAGTTGTCCTGAGTATCTGCCCAGAAATCAAACCCAGCTCCAAAATTTCCAATTTTTTTTTTTTTTTTGCATTTGACATTTAAGATAAATCCCCCCTGCCTCATTTTCAAGCATCTCTGCACTTTCAGATTCCAAAGGGAAGCACAAATATACCACAAAACAGGCCACATTCACAGTATTTCTGAGCTGGTCAGAGGCAAGAAGGACCTGAAATCTTACAGGAAACCCAGGTCTCGTGAGATTTCTGGCCTTGCCTTTGCAGATGAAAGAGTCAGATACACAAGGGTCCATGACACCTTCCCCTCATCTCCTCTCTCCTACCACCTCCTGGATATTTTTAAATGCCCCTCTCTCCCAAAACAATGAAGCTTAAAAGTGCTATTCTGAGATTACTCCATATTCCCTGATATCCTGCCACTTGCCCAGCTGCATGCGGAATCTTCCTGAATAATAATCGCCATGTTTGGAACGATTCAGCAATTTCAGTTGTCTCCTCTTCCCCTTGGAGCTATCTGAAATTTCCCCAAGCTCAAGGCTGGCAGCATTTCTTGAGAAAGATGCTATAAGGGACTTCAAAATCCTTATGCAGGGCTTAAGTCACTTGGAACAATAAGATATTTGCAATATCAGATGAAAATGAGGGCAGGATCAGTTTATATCAGGTCAGGTAGAAACAAAGAGAGACCTGGACTCTGAGGAATCTGGGCTAAAATTGGGGCACTGTAGTGCCAATGAAGGACCAAACAGGTATGTGGGGAGTGGGGGGGAGGATTCTGAAATTATGGAAGATGCTTCATGGATTTCAAATAAGATTGCACACTTTACACTACAGTAGATTCTTCAAACCCTGCAAGGAAGAGACCCCTCAGGTCACCATGTATATCAAGGTAGGGGGCTTATAGTTATCACCTATTGCAGGCTCTCCATGACAGCAAAGTCCTGACAGGCAGCCCTGACAATAGAACATTCTAGAGCCAAATCAAAAGGATGGCTGCACAACCAGGGGAGGGAACCCTGAGGAAGCTCAACCAATCTCAGCTATATCCTCTGGCAACCACTTCAAAAGGTTTCATGGAGCGGAGCGCTCACAAGGAAATGAAACAAGACCCTTCATGCACCATTTATTGCGCCTCACAAGGAAAAACTGCCAGGTTTTGAAAAACACATCCACCTCCTCCCTCCAAACAAACTTCAGCGCTACCAGCTTCAGCACTCCTCATGCTGCAAACTTTTCCAGAGTCATCAATCAGGTGAAAGCCCTTTCCCCTGTGCACATACTGTGCTCTGCAACCATTATGGCCTGGCTCTACTCCCACAACCAATTGGAGACAGGGAAGCTCCAAATATGTTCTACAGGAAAGGAAATACAAACTCTGCCTTGGTTGTTTAATTTTTTTTTTTTTTTTTTTTTAAGTATTTCTTGATCCTCAGTGGTTCACTTGTTGACATGGCGTTCTATACTGCACATCGATGACTCACGTTTAAAGGGACAGTGTTGAGATGAACATTCAAACAATTTCCTTCACTCGTGTTACTAGTGACCCCGTAGATGATTAAAAAGCTAACTGACTTTTCACAACTGAAGCAAGGTTTTGTGGTCACTGGAGGGGCAGAACATTTGGGACTCTTGGGAGGAGCAAATACAGCCTTGTCTCACCTCCTCTTGCCAGGAACTTGTGCTTCTCCCTGGGTGACTTCCTCTGCTATCAGTTCTTGTTCCCTCCCCACGATTATGAACTGAGGAATGTAAAATCAGTTCAGCTTGCGGTGAGTAAGAAGTAGCATGAAAGCCAAAGCAACTCTGTGCAGCAAGGCAGGTCTAGATGCCAAAAGAGGACAAGTGGGAAGTACAATGCCATTCAGAAACCAATGTGGACATGCCACTGTTCCCCCTACCTCCCTTTTTTTTTTTTTTTTTTGGAGTGAAGTACCGTGATTGCCCTTTAAAAGTTGCTTCTGTTTTGAAAGGTTCTGCTAGCCTGAGAGATATGCCCTATCCTGAAAATGGGGAATATCAGTTGAATTGGTAATTTCTCTCAGACTAAGAGAAACATTTTAAGTGCATCCACCGTATCAGTAAAATGGCAGCTCTCATTAAGAGAAATCTAGGTGACATTCCATTATGAGACAAAGTGTTTCTAAAACAGTTTTGAAAAAATCCCCCCGCACACACACACTTGCAACTAACCATTGCAATTTTTCTTCTATTAAACCACTGATAATACAGCTTTCAGAGTATTTTGTAGTTAGAGAGGAAAATGTTTGTTAAGTTGGCAGAATATTAGCTGAGAGCAGGAAGGCGCTTGAAGCCAGTTAAACAAGGTTACACAGGTGCTGCTGCTTCAAACTGAAGAAAAAATAAATGATCAGATGTTTGAGAAAAATAATCTAATATTTGGGACTCTTACTGCATGCATGTCAAACCACAAGCTTGCTTCAGCAGTGCTGCCCTCCTTTAACTAGCCAAACATCACACCGACATTCTTTTGTGAGTTGTGGTTTAGAGACACTGCCATATGCAAAACTGAGGTCTGCACAGTTCTTAGAACCAGTAACTATTTGTGTACATTCTGGTAAACTTTTAGACAATCGTGCCAAGGTAAATCTAACATGCTAATGGGTCTGAGCTTTGGGATAGGTTTTACAGTCTCCTAAGATTTCACAGTTGTCATTTAAAACTGTTCCCACTCCCACCAATCAAGACAGTTTCAGTTTTTGGTGAAAAAGTAGGAAGATGAGAAGAGTTTAAAAGCTGCCATTATAACACAAAACCTTAAAATAACAGGAGTTTGGAGCAAGCTTGACTACTGTTATCACTAGAAATGGGCCCAAACCAAACCCTATATCTGAGCATCCCCAAACTTTAGAAAAACTTGCCCCCAGCCCAAAACTGTATGTTTACTACTGCTATCACGTTTCTTAAACAGATGAGCTATCCTTTGTGGGTATATCTAAACTGCAGCTAGGAGCAAGCCTCCCAGCCCAGACAGACAGACTCACACTAATGGGGTTGGAGCTAGTGCGCTAAAAATAGCAGTGTGGGTATTGTGGCTCCAGCGGAGACTCGGGTTAGCCAACCAAGCTCAAGCCAAGGGGGCTCAGGTGGGCTTCAGAGCCCAAGCTTCCACCCAAACCACTAAGTCCACACTGCTATTTTTAGTGCACTAGCTCAAGCCTCATCAGAATGACTTTGTCTACCACCACTGGGAGGTTTGGGCCCAGCTGCAGTGTAGACATACTCAGAGAGACAGATATGATCTTACAGAGGAAACACAAAAACTAAAAGTTGATTTGGCACAGAAATAAGGCTAAATTAACCTTTAAAATTATTCTGGCTCACACAAAGTCTTCCTACTTTTTATGTGCCTGATGTCTCAAAATGCACTGTTCTGGGAGGTCAAAGATGCCCTGAGTTTTCTTGTATGTCTTCACTAGCAACGTGGCTGTGTAGTCGACAGCGCTGTAAAAAACCACCCCCACGAGGAGTAGTTCCCAGTGCTGGTACACTGTCTACACTGCCACTTTACAGCACTGAAACTTGCTGCGCTCAGGGGTGTGTTTTTTCACACCCCTGAGCGAGAAAGTTACAGCGCTATGAAGTGGCAGTGTAGACAAGGCCTCAGTGATTGCATGGAAAAGGTCCATAGGGGATCAGATTAGTCACAGGAGTTTGGATTGTTTAGTTCCTGTATATTGCATGGTTTTCAAAATTCCCCTTTATTAAATTATTTTATTATATGTACATACAGCACAGGGTTTTGTACAGAACTGCCCAAGTTTAAAAAAAACAAATTGAAAATAAATCCCCCAAACAAAGAAACCAAACCCTCAGAAATTCCATCCTGTGGAACTATACTGACACTCACCTGGATCATCAGAAGGGTTGAGACCTTTAGAGAGTCACAGCACAGACCACTACTGCCTGCACTAATGGAGTAAATGATAGAAGTAGAAGGACGTTATCCTCTCTCTGGACCAGTCACTAGAGGGGAATGAAACATACTATTGCCAGATGGCAGAGGAATGCTGAGCACCAAAAATCCTGGCATCAGTTTGAGTTTCTGGAGGCCAGTGTGCACTCTACTGGTTATACAGAGCCGTCTGCCCTGTCCCCCCAGCCTGTTCTCGTCTCCCTCAGCTACTGGCTGTCCCCCTCTACTCCCACTGCTCCCAGCCTGTACCAGGTCTACTCCTCATGCAGTGTTGCCAACCTCAAAGCTTGAGTTTTTGCTGATTGCATGAAAAGTGTAACCTAAAAATCACCAAGCGACAATTTGCTTCAAGCCCCCCCCTAATTTTTACCATTTCAAAAGAAAGTCACCGAGGTTGGCCACATTGTAATAGCCACATCTCACTCACAAATGGGCTACTTCTGGTTTGATATCCCAACCCTGTCTCCCCACTGGCTGCCTCTCTGACCGCCTGGATACATCCTGCTGCCAATAGGAAGCCCAGCTATGTAGGGACCAGTGGGGCTCTGTTCCCTACCATGTGGCTTCTGATGGCCAAGGGAGGAAGATTTGGTCCAGCTGCGCATGCACCTCAATGACAGCAGCTCATTCAAAAGGCTACCAGGTAGCAGCAAAGAGACAAGGACTGGGGAGCAACAGGGGTGGAGGGACAGTAATGTCACTTTCTTGTGACAAGATTTGGGTGATCTGTAGCCCCAAAAGTCGCCTGTTACTGATTCAAGACTTTTTGTCATCAAGGCCTTTCAAAAATAGCCCAATCAGAAAAAAAAACAAAAACAAAACCCACATAGGTTGGAAAGCCTGTCCCCTTGCATTCAATTCAGGCAGCTCCCTCCTTCTCCAGCTGGCAGGGTGCCAGCAGGGAGAATACTGAGAATACAGGAGAGAGACACTTTCTGTTATCAGTTCTGGCACCCAGTGCCACAGCTGTCCCTAGCAGCTGGGAGGAACAATTGCAGGAAAATCTTCTGAGTCTTATAATTTGGCCAAAGTTGGGTGGGTTTTCATGAGGACAAGAAAAAACTCCTCTCTGGGAGGAAGGAGATCCTCTCCCCAAGCCAAATTCCAAATCCCTGCTTCAAGCCTGGAGGGACTAGAAATTGTAAAGAAAATGTCACTAAGAATTTATCACTGGCAAAACAACATATTTTCCCTAAACTCATTCTCAGAAACTGCTGAATTGTTTTTGCAGAAACTAAAAAACAAAACAAAACAACCCTCCACCCCAACACACACACACACACACACAATCTGGAACAGACACATGTCATGGAAATCTGCAGCTCAAATAGTTGAAGCTTGGCAAATTATAAGCAGCTGAAAACTGGGTCATATAATGGAAAGAGAGAGGAAAACTTGACTATAAGTGACTATAGCTACCAGCTTTGCCTATAATAAACTACCGTTCCATTTCTTGTATCAGTGACAGCAGCAGCAAACACAGAACTGCCCAGAAGAGTCTGTGGGAGCTGTAGAGAACTTCTTAAAAAATGACTTCAGACTTATTTATGTGCTAAATGTCCCCTGCAGCCTGGATAGTGAGGGCAGTTCTGCACATATTTCTCTGCTTGGCTCAATCTTCAGGCTTCCTTTGCAGGTCATTGCCTGGGCTTTTACAGACTAACAATAGCCTTTGCAGGTGTAAAGATAAGGATTCCTGTCTCCCTCCCCACACACCCATCCTCTGAGGTCCCTCCTTTTGCAAAGGATCACTTAGCATAGGGAAAACAAAGCACAACAAAAGCAGGATTACTTGGGCAAATCTTTGTTTTACTAAAGCCTGACCCCAGATGTACAGTACCTTCCTTCTTAACTTGTGTAAATTTGATTTTAAACACTAACTTTAATAAATGTTTTAAATCGGTTTTAAAGTTAATTTAGAGATGGTGAAAGGTGCAGCTCTGACAGCCCTGGAGACAGAGTTCCTCTCTTTATCCACAGAACAGGAACAACATGGATAGACCAGCAGCACTGGCTTCCCCAAAACGTTGGTCTGCCAATGTGTGTCACCCCAGAGGGACCAGGACTACAGGTGAGAGGGGAAGGCAATCTCCATGACTCATTCAGTCCCTGACCTCACTACTGAGACTGACAAAAAGGACATCGCTACTAACTGTGGTGGTGTATATTTGTGCCGTGGCCTCTTGCCCACTAAGAGCTGGAGTGAGATCCCCTAATTAATTTCACCTTAGCTACTGGACAGCCACCAGACAGTTGTGAGTCTTGTGCAGAATTGTAACTGTATTTTATTGTACTCATTCTTCATATAAGTGTGGAGTCATTAATTAGGAATCCTCCAGTCTTTTACTTTCAGTTCTAATGAGAGACAGAAACAGAGTTCTAGGTTCTATTCTTGACAGTCTTTAGTAGCCATTTCACAGCTGTCTAGTCATATATGGCAGTGCTGGGTTAGTTTCTGTACAATGAAGTGAGCTAGATAAGCAACCCCACTTTGGAGTACCGATTGTTCACCTTGATCCACTTACTAAGATGGGAAAGAGTGCGCCCCAGTTGGACGTCTGTTTTTTTCTCTAGCTGGGTCTTCCTTCCTCCTAAAAGGGACAGAGTTACAGGACCTAGCTCCTTTAAAGGATCAGTCCTTTTTTAGCACCTTAATTTTAACACGATGAGAGAGGTTGCTAATATCTACAAGTTTTAGAGCAGGCTTGGGCATGAAACAGTCTGGAGAGTAGAGAGCTAAAGTGGGTGCACAATCTCTCTTCTCATCTGCTATTCCACTAAAATCTCTTCCCTGTTAAGCAGCCTACATATTTAAGATCCCTTTAAAAAGTGTCTCTGATGTACAATGTGACTCCTAGTGAGGAGTTACATCTGTGCATCAAGTGTAAAATACAAAGGGCAAAATGCAGAGGAAATGTGTAAAGTGGCTTAAGTTGGACCCCCAACACTAATTTATAATCCCTTACACATAGGTAAAATAGATACAAGCCCCTATACAAGGGAGCATAGGGTGAGTCTAAATTGGCGTAGCAGACCTTAAAGTACCAAACATCTATAAAAACTCTTGTAGTACTAGGCAACCATTCCAAAGGCAAATCCATTGGCAGCAGTGCACAGGAAGCATTCCCTCCTCCCTCTCCACTGTACCTGTTCTCTTCATGCTTGTGAACTGGCCGTTTAAGGAAATTTACAAGAACCTTGGTCTCCCAGCACTTCAAAGAGCAGGAGTCTTGTACATTTCAATATCCTGCCTGCTGGAAAGAATGGAGCGGAGCTGGCTGCGGGTGTGGGGAAGGAGAAAGGAAGTGCCTGTGATCTAGAATATAACTGGTACATACAGTAGGTCTAATTCTTGCCCTATCTGCCTTGACGCAATGTGTCCCTTTCCTTCAGTTACTTTAGATAAACAGGAAAGAAAAAAAAAAATCAAATCACTGTTTGCCAAATGAAAAAGGACCAAACTAGTTAGGAGAGAAACCCTTATTGTTAAGTGTTCTAAAGGGGATTTCGAACAATAGAGAATGAAATATACTGTATGGAAAATAAGAGTTTGAAGAATGGAACTGCCACTGCTACAATGACCAGCTCATATAAGCACCACCAAAAAGTAGATAGCAGTTTTCTTGAAAGTTATGATATAAGAAGAATACTTTGCAGTTCTAAAAGCAAATGTTGTCAGAAACTCTAACAGCTTTACAAACATTAATTAACTAAGCCTGTGAAGTTCATAAATATTATTATACCCATTTTGCTGAAGGAGAAAGTGAATCACAAAGGGTTGAAGCGGCCAGCCAACATCTCCAAGGCATAGCTGAGATTAGAACTCAGAAATCCTGCCTCCCATTGCCCTTCTCTAACCATTAAATTGTGTTGCCTTCCATTATTAAATATTCCTTAATTAAACTTGAATGCCTGCACTATATCCAAAAAGTAGATGGAGCCTGGTAACAAAGGCTTATGTGAATGACGTGCTCTGGCCGCCACCAGCCAATCTACTTTCCTGCTGATTTTCTGCTAAGGGTGTGGGGGAGAAAGAGTTACTACCACTAAAAAGGCACATTCTGCAGTTGAAGATTGTGAAATATTCCTCTTACCAATTATTTTTGTTTCTCTGACCCACAGGCCACAACTAAAAGTGTAATTCAGGCATCACCTCAGAATGAGGTTGACTCTTCTGTTTTAAGAAGAACAGGAGTACTTGTGGCACCGTAGAGACTAACAAATTTATTAGAGCATAAGCTTTCGTGGACTACAGCCCACTTCTTCTATATGCATCCGAAGAAGTGGGCTGTAGTCCACGAAAGCTTATGCTCTAATAAATTTGTTAGTCTCTACGGTGCCACAAGTACTCCTGTTCTTCTTTTTGCGGATACAGACTAACACGGCTGTTACTCTGAAACTTGTCTTCTGTTTTAGAGAATTCTGTTTAGTTACACATGGAAGACAGCAAACTAAATTCACCATTGGTGCTAGTGGGCACAGCTCCAAAGAAGTCCATGTAACTCACTTATGCAAGAGGTAAATGTGGTCCAGTGAATTTAATCTTTTATCAAGTATTTGAGTCAGATTTTATCATTTGGAGCATAGACATAAATAGGCTGAACAGATTCATTCATTTGGCCCGTTTCCCCACATTTTGTAGGTTGCTTTTTGCCTATGAATAAAAATTACCAATTTTATAAACTAATTTACCTCCCCAATCCCTCTGAAGTAGATATTATTATTTCCAAAATGAGTCAGAGAGGTTAAATGATTTGTCCAAGACCACTCAATGAATTGGTAGCAGAGTTAAGATAAAAATTCAGGAGCTCCAGGTCTTTAGTCATGTCATCTATTCTAGCCAATATACCATGCTGTACTCATTTAAAACCAGCTGTGTTGTATGATGCATTCACCTTTTAACAGGTTCATCCATAAACGACTCGCTATTCCTTCCAGCTGGTCCTTCCACAGGCAGGGTTGAAAAAGTTTCTCTACCACTGCCTATGCTGTAACTGTTCTGGGGTTAAGAGAGGACTTCCAGGGCTGTTAAACCAGTACTTTCATTTTTCCTTACCCATGACCATTCCCACATACAGCTGGAATTCCATTGGGATCCCTTCATTTCTTCATGGAGCAATGGCTGCTGTCTGCTTGTTGTCTCCTACTGACATCCTCCCCTTGCACCTCTGACTCTACACCTGTTTCCTTTTGTTAAACTCGATTGACAGCAGTATCTTTGTGGCACCTCCTCTCAGACTGGGGGGCAGGAGCAATGCTGTTTCTGAGAGAGGAGCTTCCCTCCCTAAAATGGAGGCCAGTTAGGCCAGCACTTTCATTCATGAGCTACATATTCACTTTAAAAAGTTTGGAAACAACATGTTCTCCATAACATGAAAGGATGGAGAAGCTTAAAAGAAAATTCAAACCCCCAGACAGAAAATGTTTGCCTGACCATAAATCTGGGTATACTAATGTTGCTAATTCTGACATTGCACAATCAGTAGCTAACATACAAAAAACTGGAGACTGTGGCTCGGAGTCATCCATTTGTTAATGAAACAGGTTTTGGAAAATAAGTGTTGGCACATCATTAAAAACCCCCAACACATTCTTGTAGTAGATTGAACATTTTTCTTCTGAAAATCTGACTCCTGAGAGTAACAGAATGGGCTGGTACTCAACACTGAACAGCAGACATTTGTCTGCCATTATAAATTGATTTCTGGTTGGGAGAGGATGGGGGTGGAGAGTTGATTCTGTAGCTATTTTTTATTAATCCATCATTTGAGACTAGAAATAAGGTTATGCCTTAGTGTTGTGGCTCCCAATAAGAAAGAGAAACTGAATTTTGACCAATCTGAGAATTTCAGTTTCTCCTCTCCTGAAAATTACATGACCCCTGGCCCATTTTTAAAGCCAAATTTCAATCCTTTCCAGCCAGCTGTCAGGAAACCACAGAAGGGCTCGAAAGAGCACAAGAAATGGCTGGTTCTAATCTCGAGGAAAAAAAAAAAAGTGAGGGAACAAGGCAGCTACTTATGGCAGAATGTTATTTTTTCTTCAGTCCCTGCCTGCATATTTTCACAACATGTGTACTCTGTTACCCCGTCACTTCCCTGTTTTCCTTGGGTAAATATCTCCGCTTTGGCATAAAAGAAGCCCAGGGGTACTACTTGTAAGGGCTGCACTCGCCTGGATATGTTGTTTTTGAATTGAGCACACACACATCAGATACAATGGACACATTTCAAATTGGGAGTTTAGCTATTATGGATGTTGCTTTTAGCTTAACCTCTCCAGCTGCTGGAGGGCTTGTGGACAGGGTAATCCTTTGCCAGATCTAGGGGGTTCATGGAGGGCAAGCATGACAGCCCACTCTGAGAATCCAGAGCACTCAACCCTTTTCCAGTGCAAGAGATCAAGGATGTAGAAGAGCACACCAACCCACTCCAAGTACTGAGCAGGGAGGAAATCCTCCTTGGTACAGAAAGCACCCTCTCTTTGTAAAATCAAATGCAAATCCTCCCTTGATCAGAGAGAAAATAGATGGGTTTGAGCTGTGGCTTTGCCATCAAGCTAGCTGAAGAAGGACATACAGAGAGAGAGAGTTCTGAATTGATTACACATTGCTCAGCCCCAATCCATGGCAAAGAGCCTACAGATGCCTCTGACAAACAAAACTAAAGGTGGATTATATATATATATATATATATATATATATATATATATATATATATATAAAATCCTGATTTACAAGTTCGTCACAGGGGAGAATAAATACAAAAGGAATCTTTCCCCATCTTCTAATACAATAGACACTACATCATGATTATCTATATATCATAAAGACAATCTCATCTCTCCATCTATAGTAAGTGTAGTCCTACAGAAAGAAAGGTTAGATTAGACATGTGATCTATAGGAGGATTAGGTGCAGGATTGGGAATCAGGAAGTTCTGGATCTAATCCTGGCTCGGATACGGACTCACTTTGTGACTGGGGCAAGACACTTCACCTCTCAGCCTTAATCCCCCTCTGTAAAATGGGGATAACAATACTTTACTTCAGGACTAACCAGATAATGGGCCCGATTCTATAAAGGTATGGCGTAGTTCCTGACAGACACTTAAGTGCCCTAAGCTCCTGCTAACTGCAAGGAGAGTTGAGAGCAATCAGTACAAGATTAGGTCCAACATTTGTAAAGTGCTTTTGAACATGAAAAAGTGCTACATACATGCTAACTATTATTATGAACTGCATGGGCGGCACGTGAACCCCCCCGTTCAGGGAGGCTAGCCCCTGGCCCCGCCCCTTTTGCCTGAGGCCTCGGCCCTTTTGCCCCCATTCCCTGACGGAGCCCCGAGCTGCCAGCCAACCCGCCCCGGGTGCCCCAGCCCACAGGCCGCCCCGGATGCCCAGAGCTGCCCTGCCCCAGCTGGCCCAAGCCCCAGGCTGCCGTCTGGCTGCCCTGCCCCTTCCCATCACATCACCCCACTTTTGAATCCCTCCTCTCATTCAAGCTTCTATTCTTGACCTTCAGGGCCCTTCACAATTCTGCCTCTCTCTATTTATTCACTCTTGTCTCGTAAAACATCACTTTCCTGTCCCACTCTTCCACCAAGAGAGCCAGCCTCAACCATCCATCTGACCATTCCTCCCATAAGCTCCATGTTGTCTTGCAGGTTGCTCTGTATGGTTGGGGTACTCTCCTTGAACTGATCTGTAAAGCTGCTACCCTCTCTTTCAAATAAAACACTTGTACTATGACTCCTACAAGAAATTGGCTAACGTGACAGCAGAGCTGAGGAGCAGTTGGGGAAAACTGATATTTACACATTCAGATGATAGAAAACAGTAAATATAAATACATTTGTAAGAAACATATAAATCTGATTGTTTCCCTCTTCCCAGCCTTTCATATGCTGCTTGTCTTCTTAAATTGTAAAAACAATGGAGTCCCTTCCTGAGCGACGCCTCTTGAGTTATTCCATACTATGAACATTAAATGTAGTAATTTTCCCTCCTATCACATTTGCTTAGAAGAAAACAAAGCTAGCACTTCTAGATACTAAGGGATAGATTCTGGCCTCTGCTGTGTGCAGGCTGTAAAGCCAGCTCAGTTGGTTACCCAAGGATTCACCTGGTGCATTAGAATCCCCAGGTGGCACAGGGCTGGTGTAGCTGGCTCTTTGCCACTCCGTTCTCCCTCACTAGTGGCCACCACCCTTAGTATAAAGCATAGAAAGTGTGTAAGTGAATACCTGGGTAAACAGGTGGTGGCTAGATCACTGTCTGGAAACTGTTGTAACCAGGTGCATGATAGCTCAGGTCTTGAGGGTGCTCTAACTTGTGCCAGCAGCCAAACTGATTACCCAGCTAGTCATAGGATTGGAGAGATTAAAGACAACTTTGCCATCTCCTCTCTGAGTCTTGCACTGAGTGGAGCTTGGCTCATACCAACTATCTAGACCTAGAAGTTTTGGTATCTAACAGTAGTACTATACTAGAGATGGAAAAATCCTGCATGGTTTGGTTTTTCAAAAAATCTTTACTAGTTCTTAACTTTTGAAAGACACAATTGTCCCTAATCAAAAATGACTCCTCTCTCATTCCTACCCCAGAATAGAATGCGGAAATCAAAATGTTCCATGTTTGGGATCAATGAAGCTCTAAAAAGTTTTATAGTGTAGAACCCACAAAGTCTTAAAACGGCTCTACAGATCAAAGCCCATGTTTTAAAAAAATGTGGTATGCAAAATCTCCACGCAGAGTTTGGAATACAAGCATCTTACATTTCTATAGCACCTTTCATATCCATATAGTTCTCAAAATGCTGTCTAAATTTTACTAACAGATTGAACAAAGTAGATCACTTAGGTAGGAAGTTATTTATCCACTAGTAAAATGCAGCCACCTCTGGAGTGAAACATAGCAGCTTTTATAAGAAAGAAAACACAGGATCCAATTAAAATTACCAGGTGGATTTAGGACTTGTAGGGACATGGGGCAACAGACTCTAGGCACCAAATGGAATTTTATGAAAATTAAAAGAGCAAAATACAGGTAGCTTAGCTACACAATTACTAAGAAGGAAGACAGGGGGGAAGGGGCTGGAGTATATCCATTTTTAAGTATCCGTATCTGAAACATTTAAACCCCAAAAAGTAGATTAAGTTAACTCCATGGGATGAATGTAATCAGGATAACAGGATAAAATGGCTAAGGGAAAACTGTAGGTTAATATCAATAAAAACTTCTTATTGGTATCAATCAATAGAATGGACAAAGCACTGGAAAACATACTTCAGGGAACCATTCTGAGTTGGCTGGAGGGTATGACTTAGCCGATCTAACAGGTTTTTCTATCTATAATATCTGTAGGTATGTCTGTATTGCAGTTAGCCTGGGTGATCGGCACCTGGGTTAACCTGGCCTGTGTGCGAACAGCCATACTGCAAATCATACTTGAGTTACTCTGTCTTCACTGGTGCTGTAGCCACGTCTAGTACCATCCATCCCTGTGTTTGCCGCTTGGGTTGTGTCTACACTGGAGCCAGAAGGTGTAATTTTCAGTGCAAGTAGACATACCCATGCTAGCCCTGATTGAGCTAGCAAAATAGAAGCATAGCTGCAGTGGGGCAGGCTAGCCACCCAAGTATGATCCCATCCGAGACCCTAGGCGTGTACTTGGGACAGCAGCCTGTCCCACCACCAGGGCTATACTTCTATTTTTAGTGCTCTAGTACAGTTGGAGCTGGCACCTTCCAGCACTAGTGTAGACACACCCTAGAACTTCAGGGCATATGCCAGGGTTCTTTGTGCTGCAGTAAGCTTAGCCGCTCTATGATTCTTTCTAAGAGAACTGTGGGAGAACTTATTTCTGGACACGCAGGGGGAACTGTGGGAAGGCATTGGAGCACTAGCAGCACTCGAGTAATTTATCTTGTGTCCTCAAAACAAAGAGGGTGAGTTACCAGAACCCAGGCTCCAACCCATACCCCAAGGCTTTGTTAGCTAGCCCAGTTTGAAAACACCAGCAAACCTGGCTATTGGAGAGTTTTGTGTGTGGATGGGAGAGGGTTATGGGGTAACACCTGGGTAAGAGCCCAGGTTAACTCTTCAGAGAAGACATACCCTTTGATTGTATGCATGATCCAAAAAAAGCACAAAGCCTGGCTGAGATTAAAAAAAAAAAAAAAAAAGCAGCTTGTAACATGCTACCAGGCATGCCTGCAAGAAAACCCAGAAGACAAGAACTAACTAGATAATGTGCTGCCAAGAGCCGATGTCTCTGAGATGCTGCAATGAGATTATACGGGCCCAGTTTGCACTGCTGCTGCATGTCCTGTGACTATATAGGGGATGGCTACTTGCTGGGGCTCATATATGACACCTTTCATCAGCCAGTTTTTCTCTTAAAATTAATGTATTTAGGCTTGAGCAATGCAGCCCCAGGATACACAAAGCACTAGAGTAGCCTAATGAGCCCCCTGAAATTTGTCCTTTTCCCAGCCAGCTGGGGTTGGGTCACAGATCACTCTTTTCCAGGCTTACTGGTCCAATGCTAGCTGCATACCTACTCCATCTTCCCAGACACAGTTTGTCTGCCATTTTCTAAGCTGTCCTCTTGTTCTTGGCCCACATACTGTTGGCTCAAGTGCTTCCCTAATGGAATTTCCTTCATCCATCCTTCGTACATGCCCATACCACCTCTAGGCTCCTCTCTTGCAGCTTCTCTCTGACACTACAGGCATTGATCACACGCTCCTGATGACATCATTCCACATATAGTCCAGCAATGTAATCCCATCACTGTCCTCAAACATCTCAATTCAATGTCTTGAAATCTTCTCAGATGCCTCTCTTTGGTTGCCCATGTCTCTGATCTGTATGGAAAAGCTGGTCTTATCACGGTCTGACCTGAAATTTAATAAAGTTACTGGAAGGGATTCAAAATGTCAGGGCATAACAAAATAATTCCCAAATAGGTCTCATAGAATGCTCTTGACATGCCCATGTCTACAGTCCATGCAAGCCTTTATTTTTTTCCAGCGCTGTTTTCCTACCATTACTTTCCTCCTTTCCTTAAAGGAGTAGAGACCAAGAAGGAAAAATTCCTGCATATGTAAGCACAAATGCAAAGGGACCCTCAATAAATGTCTCCCTTGTCAGTTCAGAGATTGACAAGATCACTTTGAAAAGCTATAAGAAAAAATCATCTCTTTAGGTCTCACAGCAAATATCACCACATGCCAGATCACTCCTGTCATAAACTGTAGCTTACTCCAACCTCACAGGACCAAGCAATACTGAAGGTGGCAGAGTAATGTGAGTGTTGTGAATCTGTTTCGGAACTTGGGATACAAGGGAAACATTTCTGATTGGTGTCCAGTGATGCCATAGCCCTGTCTACATTCCCTGGGAGGAATATCCTGGATATAAATGCTTCCCTTATTTTACATGCTGTAAAAATATGACTTCAGAATACAAATAAGGCTCTCCAGGCAGCAGGTTTCAAGGCCATTACTGCACCATCAAAAGATATGTCTTTTATCTCTGCCCAAGATGTGCTAACATCCTTCAGAAACCCTGTACATCAGTCTTTACAATCCTACCCAAAGAGTCCAAAAAACCACTAGAAATGCATTAATCATTGTGCTTTATTCAGGGATTGTCCTGAGTTTAAACTGTCTCTGTACCTGAGGGTTATCTAAGAAATTCAGTTTGTCAGTGGCCACTCCATGCCCAAGAGTTTTTCCATCCATGTGGTTTGCTGCTAACTGCATTTATAAAAGCATCCTATGCAAGTGCATTTAAATTCTACAATACTGCCATTTCATCCTTCCAGTACCTGGGATTAAGGCAGTATCTCCTGCTTGAGTTTAGTTTCTCTACAGTCTACTGTGAGTATTTAGAGGACAGCAATTGTGCACATACAGAGAGCTGACATCACTTGCATCAGTCTCACAGCCCTAAAAAAAGAGATTGCATTAAAAAACATGTCTAACTTCAGCTGTAACCTTAAACCCCCAGAACTCTGTGAAACTAGTACAAACTAGAGTAAATCAAACATTGTTCTTACCACCGGACCCACCCTGCAACTTTTTCCAATCAGGGAATCTAAAATTACCATATTTACAGCGTCTACAGCCAAGCCAAGTACAAAACAAGATGAATAGCTGTGACGCACAAGGCAGTGTGTAAAAGTATGCAGCTGGGTCTGTGAACAATATAGGCACTCTGTACTAAAGCTCATCTAATGCCTTTCACAGACCAGAGCAATAACAAAAAAAAAGAGAGGGGGGAGGAGAGGAAGGAGAGGAAAAATTCCAGTAAGATGACTGAAAACATAGCACAAATCCCAGGCTGCTCTGCTAATGGGCAATTGAAATGACTCACAAAAGGGCTAGTAGGGAATTCAATTAATTAGGGATGTGACTGCACTGAAGGGAGGAGGGAAAGAAAAGAATGCTGTGATACAAGAAACTCACTCCTCTCCATTCACTTAAGAAAAGGTCTATAAGAAAACCTCAAGGGAAGAAAAAACAAAGTTCTCCAAGGCAGGGCCCCCTGTTAGGGTACCATGTATAAAGGAAAAGGCCACAGTGAAATCCTCTTGGATCCATGTGGGGACAAAAAAATAGAATAGTGCATCTCCCTCTTTCTCTCAATCCTAGATTTCTAAAGAAAAATTTTCACAGTGAAAAGGAAGTAAAGGAATAAAATCTGTGAAATCAATCAACTCACGATCGGGACCTGCAGTTGCTAGTATTTATTTATTGAAGAAGTTGGAAGGGAGGGAAGGAAACAGGGATGGAGTCTTTTGGGTATGTTTATATGACGCTGCTAATGCTCCACAGTTCTGATGCACTCTCCTCTCCTCAAGAAATAATCGGAGGAGGTGATAGGTTAGGCTGGGAAGAGGAGGATGGGAATCAAAATGGAGAGAGCAGCTGCTTGGCTGGAAGAAGGGAAAAGGTGATGAGGGAGAGAGAAGAAAAGGTTGATGACACAGGGGATCAACAGAAGTAGGGGAGAAAATAAAGTGGGAGAAGGGAAGAGATGGAGAGAAGGCAAGGGGGAAATGCAAGGTGAATTGGGAAAAGGTGGAAGTGGATGGGTGAGGGAGATGAGAAAGGAAAAACAGTGGGAAAAAGAAAAGAAGAGATGTAGGGAGGAAGAAGGTGAATGAAAGAATTAGGATAGAGTATCACAATCAATTTGCAGTTAAAATCTGTAGTGACTGGTAAACTGAGACAGCAGTGTTGTTGATTCAGCAACCATATACCGAGAAACACTGGGGTCAACCAAAACGTAAAGGCTTAAAATTTATGTTAATGCTAGTAGTTAGAAAGTCTTTAAAAACCACACACAACCTCCAAGCCCATTGTTAGGCAATACTTGGTGGTGGACTAATGGCGGGGAAGAGGACTGGACTGAACTATTGGTAGTAGAGCTGGCTGGAAATTTTCTAACAAAACTAAATTTCATCAGAAAATGTCAGTTTGTTGGGCCAAAATGTTTGGTCAAATCTACTGCAGATTTGACCAATCTTTTGCTGAAACACAGGCAGCCCGCCAGCAGAAAGCCTGGCAGCCTTAGGAACCCTGGTTGGAGACAGGTCCTTGGGGGCTGTTAGGTGCCCTTGCTCTCCAGCAGAGACTAAGCCAGCCCCAGGACTCCTGATTGGATCTGAGGCACACAGAATTGGCTAGTCTCCTCATTCCACTGGATTGACTGTGCAATAACTAATATGAAATATTGATGGTTACTGACCATCTCAATAAATTGATGATCACATCACACAGGTAGCACTGATTGTGGCCCCTTGCTTGCAATTTCAACACACAGGCTAAGGACCGGGTGGCCTGTGGAAGCTTAATATGCTCACCTCCCTAGGGATCAGAGTAGAAGCATAGAGAAATGTGGGAGAAGCTTGAGATATGCTGCTGTTCAGGTGATTTCAGTCTCCGTGACTGTCTATCCCACACTTTTCACCAGCAGAAAAACATACAAATCAAACCATGATCCTCAGCCAATGAATTAGACTTTAATGTTATCTCCACTGCTAAATGAGTTTCAAAAGAGCAAAAGATTTCTCTGTGTGAACAGACTATATTTATTGTATCAGAGCAGACATGGTGTGCGAAACTGTCCAAGGAGAGAATTATTGTGTATTCAAGATGTGTTGAGTAGAGAAGAACACACACCAGTTAGGCGATATTGACAGAAACACCTTTATACTAGAATATTGGTGTCCACAAAGGGGGATTACGCTAGTTTAACTACATTGTTTATTCTTTGCATGGTACCAAGTATCAGAGGGGTAGGATTGTTTATTCTACCAATTTAGTTAAATCAGTGCAAAAGTTAAGCATAGACAGAACGGCCCTGAGATGATTCCGATCTATGCCCCACCATGACACTATGGAGTGCTGCACTGCTGGAGGTGCCACCTTTTAGCGGAGACATAACACTGAGAGCTAGACACTTGGGATCACAAAAGACCTCATGAAAGGTTTGCAAAGGTTAAGTTAACTTTGGTGTTCTGGCCAAATTTAAATTTATTCCAGTTTCTAACTGGCTGGGCAAAAATACCCCAGGCCAGGATCAGGGGCTACAGATATTACAAAAAGTGCCCATTCAATAGCCCTGACTGCCTACACTACAATAAACATAATATAAAAATCACCATGCAGCATTTTAAAAGCCAGATGAGCCAGCAAAGCCCCATAGCAAAGTCATGCTAGGTGGCCAGAGCCCCAGTACAAACAATACTCTGTTCTGTGTCAAAGCCCCATTCTTTACATGCCCTTCCCTCTCAAATGCCTGGTGTGAAACAGGCCCAGAAGGTCAATTTCAAATCTGAACTGCCCCCCAAAGTTTAACAGGGCTCTGTATAATTTTGTCCTTTTTATTGTGCCTTGATCTAATTACTCTAACAAAAATTACAGGCGAGGCCAACATGCACCGCGAAGCTCTCTGGATTCGTTTTAGCTCCTTTAGTTGGAGGCTTCCCCCGGCCCATAGATAAAAAATGCTAAATGGAAAAGAGCTCACTCCTCTCCAAAATTCAAGTAAATTCCTTTTATCTTTGTAATTAAGTCCCATCCCATATTCAACCAGCTGAGGGTGGCAAAGAATGACTTTTCTGTATTCCACAATGTCTTTCTCCCTCCGTGGCCCTATTCAAAGTCTCTTGTACGTATTTAATCACCCATAGCCAAGCCCGGCTAATGAAATGGAGGGCCTTGCCCTGCCCTGACCCTGCTGCTATTGCTATTTTGGCTCAGCATGTCCTTTGCTTGCTAGCTGCAACAAAACAAGCAGGTTTTTCTTTCCTCACTGGTGTTTAAAGGTCCTGTTGCTGGCAGGCGGTTAGACTAGGGCCACTGCTGAAAATGGAATGAATGCCTACAAACACTGCAGTGCAAAACTACTGCAAACACAGAATAGAACACAGCAATGAAGGCCTAATGGCCTTGCCTTTGCTTTACAGAGGTCATTGGTCACTACTGCCCTGATGAGGGTCTTTTCTATCTAGAAGATCTTTAAACAAAATTAGTCAAACAGGTGACAGGGCTCTTTCATGAGGCCTTGGTATTGATGGCCTGGTCATGAGCACTTGCCACATCAGAACATGTTGTCTCTCTTTTTTCCCAGCTGCCCTGGCCTTTTGCCAAGGCAGTCATTTAAAAATATGCCTTGCCTTTCTTAGTTCCTTCAAAGAAGCGTAATCCCACTCCTGGACCTTAGGAGACATGGATGCTGTGATAGCCCTTCACCACATGATGTTGCTTGTGAGAATGGTTGACATGCCAATCAGAGGGCAGAAAACTGCTTCCAGTGTGTGATGGCACATGGCTAGATGCTGATTAACATGGTCTAAAAATTTTTAGCCTATGCAAAGTGGCCACTGATTTTATTTGCCCTAATTTTCACATGCCTAACTTGAGACTACTGGAAGTGTGGAATACCTGTAAATTCTATTTGAAGTCAACAGGGTAGGGACCATCTTTTCATTTTGTGGTTGTACAATGCCTACCACAATGGGGTCCTGGTCCATCAGTGGCTCCTACATGCGACCACAAATAATAAATAACAAAATGGGCAAGTGCTCAGCCCCTCTGAAAATCAGTCTCAGAGGGTCTGACTCAACACGGTTACTCCAGTTTTGTACTCATGTAACTCCACTGAAATCAGTGGAGTCATAGCAGCATAAAACTGGAGTAATACAGTGATAAGGTCTAACCAAAAATCAATGCATTCGAAAACAGAGGCCACTCTTGAAAATTTCTCTCTTAACTTCCCCCATCCCCCACCCCATGTGGCACTGACAGGCCTCAAAGGCAGTCTTGTGAAAGGAGACACTGGACATTAGAAATGTGGCTTAAGTCCCTAAACCAGGTCTCTTATTATTAGCCTCTCTGCATATACTGGAACTGACTTCAAAGGAGTTAGATCAGCATTTATGAGTCTGGTTCTTTGTCAGCTTAACTAAAACAAACAGGTTCAAGCGGCAACATTCTGTCAAGTGGAAGCAGTGGGAGCTTTAGACATCATTTGGGGGACCTAATTTTAAAAGCATGTTTGCAAGCGCTAGAATTCACACAATATTCTCCTGTCATCTTTTGTTTAATATTGTTTATGGGATTTTTTTAAAGTCTCCTATTGGTAAAAGCTTCTAAAAATTATCTTGTCCCCCTCTTCGTAAAGGGGATAAACACTGGGCCATTTTCTGTGTGCTATTGCTTCTTTCCATCACCCTGACAGTCCAAAGGGGCCATAAAACTGCCCTATACAGGTGGCTAAGGGGGATTTTCCTTTGGCGTTGCCAGCTCTGTGCTACTCCTCATGGTGTAGGGGATCTGCTGGGGGCATGGCCACCAGAGCTTACAGCACTCTGCTGATCCCCCTTGAGGGCTGTTACAAGGCAGCACAATGTAGAGCAGTCCCAAGGCCAGTTTAGCCCGTGGGGATCAGGAGAAGACAAAGGTGGTGTAAAGCAGCTTTTGCCCCGCCCCTCTCCTTAGCTCTGATGCAGCTGAGGACCCAGACCATTGACGTTTCCTCCCCAATTTTTCTAAAATGGAGCCAAATGCACATTACATAGCTGTAAAGTAATCACACACACAAAGAGTGTTCATGCTCTTTCCTGTTCCCTGGTGTCAGAGACAGGGATGTGGGCCATCATATCCAGAGGTTAGAGCAGGAGTCATTCCTAGTGGTTAGAGCAGCAGTCAGTAGCTAGAAACAGGTGTTCAGGGTCAGAGCTGAAATCATATGCCAGGGCACCGGAGCCAAAGGTCAGAGCCAAAGTCAAAAGTCATGAATTGAACTCAAAGGTTATGATCAGGTTACCTGGAGTGAGGTAAAGCAGGAGCAGGGCTGGAACAAGACAGAAGCACAACTGGGAACAAGCAAGCACAGCAGCCAGTGGAGCGATGGGCAAATGCTTTGAGCAGCCACTGAACTACTGCTGTTCTTGGGCTTAAGAGCGGGTCTGCTGACTCTTCCTACCAATCAGGTAGTCTACTACAGACAGCAGTGCTTGTTAGGTTCCCTGAAGACTGGCTCTGCTGCAGGGCCCTGTTTCCAGACTGGCTCTGTTGCATGACCTCATTCCTGACACCTGGTGATGTATAGATGACTCCAGGCATTTTTGTCTCCTTGACTTTTACACTGACTGTCAAAATCAGTTGCACATACACAAAATGGGAAATGACTGCCTACGAAGGAGTACAGCGGAAAGGGATCTGGGGGTCATAGTGGATCACAAGCTAAATTTGAGTCAACAGTGTAACACCGTTGCAAAAAAAGCAAACATCCTTCTGGGATGTATTAGCAGGAGTGTTGTAATAAAGACACGAGAAGTAATTCTTCTGCTCCACTCTGCGCTGATTAGGCCTCAACTGGAGTATTGTGTCCAGTTCTGGGCACCACATTTCAGGAAAGATGTGGACAAATTGGAGAAAGTCCACAGAAGAGCAACAAAAATGATTAAAGGTCTAGAAAACATGACCTCTGAGGGAAGATTGAAAAAAATTGTGTTTGTTTAGTCTGGAGAAAAGAAGACTGAGAGGGGACATGAAAACAGTTTTCAAGTACATAAAAGGTTGTTACCAGGAGCAGGGAGAAAATTTGTTTTTTTTTTAACCTCCGAGGATAGGTCAAGAAGCAATGGGATTAAATTGCAGCAAGGGCAGTTTAGGTTGGACATTAATGAAAACTTCCTAACTGTCAGAGTAGTTAAGCACTGGAATAAATTGCCTAGGGAGGTCATGGAATCTCCATCATTGGAGATTTTTAAGAGCAGATTAGAACAAACACCTGTCAAGGATGGTCTAGATCAGTGGTCACCAACCCGTTGATCCTAGAGGATCTCCCAGTTGATTGCAATCTCCAGTGGCGTAGTGTGGCTGCAGCTAAGGCACACTCCCTGCTTACCCCGGCTCCATGCTGCTCCCGGAAGCGGCCAGTGCAGCCCTGCGGCCGGGGGAGGGCAGGGGTCTCCACGCGCTACTCCTGCCCGCCTGCTACCACCCCTGCAGCCCCCATTGGCTGGGAGAGCTGCGGGGGCAGTGCTTGCAGAGAGAGGCAGTGTGTGGAGCCACGTACCCCCCCCAGGGGCCGCAGGGGCACGTTGGCCCCTTCCGGGAGCAGTGTGGGGCTGGGGTAGGCATGGAGCCTGCCTTAGCCTTGCTGTGCCCACCGCTGACCGGGAGCCGCTGAGGTAAGTGCTGCCCAGCAGGAGGCTGCACACCAAGCCTCATCCCTGAGCCCCCTCCTAGAGCCAGCACCCTGCACCCCAACCCCTTGCCCCAGGATCATCCCAGAGTCTTGTCCCACACTGCCAACCCCTTGGCCCCATCCCAGAGCCCACACCCCCTCCTGAATGCCAACCCCAAGCGAGCAACGGAGAGGGGGGGATGGAATGAGTGGGGTGGGGCTTTGGGGAAGGGGTAGGGCCTTGGGGAAGGGGCGGGGTAGATCCTGGGTTGCCCTTAGATTCAGAAAGTGATCTTGGGCCTAAAAAGGTTGAAGACTACTGGACTAGATAATACTTAGTCCTGCCTTGAGTATAGGGAACTGGACTAGAAGACCTCTCGAGGTCCCTTCCAGTCCTACACTTCTATGATTATGTGGCCCTGAGTGTTCTCTCTCATTGCTAGAGGCCTTGACCAATGCTTGGAAGACAGAGTGCTATCACAGGACGCTGAAACCTGAGCTGCAGCTCTCCCTACCCCCTACACTAAGCAGGGAAGAGATCATAGAAACACAGAAATGTAGGGCTTGAAGAGACCTCCAGAGGTCATCCAGTCCAGCCCCCTGCACTAAAGCAGGACCTAGTAAATGGAGACCATCTGTGATAGGTGTTTGTCCAACCTGTTCCTACAAACTTCCAACGATGGGGATTCCACAACCTTCCTGGAAGCCTGTTCCAGAACTTCACTACTTTTATAGTTAGAAAGATTTTCCTAATATCTAACCTACCTCTCCCTTCTGCAAATTAAGCCCAATACTCCTTGTCCTACCGTCTGTGGACATGGAGAACAACTGATCACCATTCCCTTTATAACATCCTTTAACATAGTTGAAAACTGTTATCAAGTGTCCCTCCCAGATTTCTTTTCTCAAGACTAAACCTCCCCAGTTTTGTAAAACTTTCCTCATAGATAAGGTTTTCTAAAACCTTTAATCATTTTTGTTGCTCTCCTCTGGACTCTCTCCAATGTATTCACATCTTTCCTAAAGCATGGCTCACAGAATTGGACACAGTACTCCAGCTGAGGCTTCACTAGTGGCAGTGCTGAGTATTGCAGGACAATTACTTCCTGTGTCTTACATATGACACTTCTGTTAATACACCCCAGAATATTAGCAATTTTTGCAACTGCATCACATTGTTGATTCATTAAGTTTGTGATCCACTATAGCCCCCAGATCTTATTCAGCTGTTCTACTACCTAGCCAGTTATTCCCCATTTTGTAGTTGTGCATTTGATTTTTCCTGCCTAAATATAGTATTTTGTACTTATCTTGACTGAATTTCACCTTGTTGGTTTCAGTTCAATTCTCTAATTTGTCAACGTCATTTTAAATCTAATCCTGTCCTCCAAAGTGCTAGCAACCCCTCCCAGCTCGGTGTCATCTTCAAATTTTATAATCATACTCTCCATTCCATTATCCAAGTAATTAATGAAAATACTGAATAGTGCTGGACTCAGGACTGACCCTTGTGGGACCAGAGATACATCATCCCAGTTGTACAGTGAACCATTGATAACTACTCTGAGTATGGTCTTTCAACTAGTTGTGCACCTTTTATGTCTCTTGCTAGGTGTAACTCATTTTGTGCCTTTGCCCTTTTGATTTTGTCCCTACATGCTTGTGCTATTCTTTTGTACTCCTCCTTAGCATTCTGTCCATGTTTCCACTTTTTGTAGGGTTCCTTTTTGGTTTTCAGGTCATTCAAGAGCTCTGATGGGGCCATACTGGCATCTTACTATTCTTGATTTCCTTCACATGGAGAAAAGTGGCAGTTGTGCATTTAATATTAGCTCCTTTAGTAACTGCCAGCTCTCCTGAACTCCTTTTTCCTTAGATTTTCTTCCCATGGGATCTTACTTACAAGTTCTCCGAGTTTGTTAGAGTCAGCTGTCTGAAAGTCCATTGTCCTTATTCTGCTGCTCTCAATCCTTTTTTCCTTAGAATGAAATCTATCATTTCATGATCACTTTCACTCAAATTGCCTTCCACCTGCAGATTCGGAACCAATTCCTCCCTGTTGGTCAGAATCAAGTCTAAAATGGCTGTCCCTTTCTCCGCTTTCTGAAACAAAAAATTGTCGCTAATGCACTTCAAGAACTTATTGAAATTTGTTTTGCTATGTTACTTTTCCAACAGATGTTTGGGTAATTAAAGTCCCCCAGTACTACCAGGTCTTATGTTCTGGATATTTCTGTTACTTGTTCTAGAAATGCCTCACCCACCTCCTCTTCCTAATTTGGTGGTCTATAGTAGATACCTACTATGACGTCATTCCTATTTTTCCCTTTTTATCTTTACCCAGAGACTTCAACTGGTCTGCCTCTCACCTCCTTCTGGACCTCAGAACAAGCGTATACATTACTGATGTATAACACACCACCTCCTCCATTTTACCCTGCATGTCCTTCCTGAACAAGCTATACCCCTCTATACCAATGTTCCAGTCATGAGATTTATCCCATCAAGTCTCTGTGATGCCAATGAAGTCATTGGCTGTTGAATAAGCCAATATTCAATACTGGCTGTTGAATAAGCCCTATCTACATAGCCAAATGACAAAATTTAACAACAGTTAAATCTGATTGTGGCTGATCCGATTATAAGATGATTTGGCCAGCCTGCATGGACAGGGCCAAACTTCTAAAAAATTAAAATTATACTTTAGTACAGTTTAGTAGATTGGGCTAACAAGTTTTGAGAATTTTTTTAAAAAAACATCCTTATAACAAATAAATTTGGCCACTGTCCAGAAAAAAATGTTATAACCATTTTGGTCAAAAGCAAGTTTAGCTAGTTGTTTTAGCAGTGTGGATAAAGTCTTAAACTGCCTCCATTTACATCTCTTCCTAGTAAAGATTCCTCCATAATTCCTGTTTTTCTTCCTTGAGTTTCTCAATTATTTTCTCTCTTCTCCACTGTCTCTTCACAGGGTATTTTCTTTTGAGCTATTTTCATTGTGTGTTTCCCTATATATTTATTTCCCTTCTTTTCCACATTCTTTTCCCTCTGACCTTTCTTGCCCTTGCTTTCCATCTATTCCAGCCCACTGGAACATATTAATGGCCCCTAACTCGGTCATTCCTACTTTCAATTTCCCTGTTCCTTCAACCTCCCTCTCTTCTCCTTCATACCCCGCTCTTCTTTTCCACTCCCTTCTTGCCCCCAATGCCCTCCCTCTGATTTATCCAACATGAGTAATTACATTCAGCATGCCTAACATTCCCCCTGCAGTTTCAAATGGAAACATTATCCCCAACCTACAAAATCATTGTCTATTGTTGCTGCCAACAATGGGTGGAAGGGCTACTGCATTTCAAGGGTGGGTGAGTGACCCCATTTATTTAGTTACTAAGTTGCTTTGGGATCCTCCTGAAAATCCATATGGGCCAGATCCTCAGCTGCTGTAAACTGATACAACTTCATTAATTTCAATGAAGCTAAATCAATTTATATAAACTGAAGAGCTGGTCCTATATAAATTTAATGTATTACAATGATTGGAAAACAGGAGTTACCAAAGTGAGCTAATAGCATTGTTCAAAATAATTAATACAATAAAGTTTTGATAATATTTTTTCTGAATACTGGTGATGGCCTCAAAAACTAGAGGATATAATCTAACAGTGTGGAAGCAAGGACTAAACAGGGAATTTGAGCAGTATTGTGTCTCAAAAAAAGAAAAATAAACAAAAGGAAGATAGGTTTAAACTGCAATTTAAATAGGCTGACCCGTTGGACTTTTTCCTGTATCTAAACATTTCTTACATACTCAACTCTCCATAGTGCATCTGAAGAGAAAGCTTTCTTCTGCCTAGTATTCCCAGCTAGACTGCTGGCATTAGTCGCTCTTTTGTAAAACTGCTGATGCTCTGAAACTTGACTTGTGGAAAATCCCTTCATCATTCCAGGTGAACTGGTGGATTAAATGAGTTCAATGTTGTGGATTGTACAAGAAGATCAATGGCAATTGACTCTATCTAGGAAGAAACTTTCAGGTATTTAGTCTGAATGTAAAGATACAGGAATACTGAAGTCAAGGTCTGATGAGGAGTTGTATTATACATAGTAAACACATTGTACAATTTTGTGTATATACTCAGGCTACCCAGGATAGAAATTACGTAAAACTGTATTCTATTTATTTTCTGTTGAAGTGTAATTCCGAATAATAATCTGATCTTGTTATGTATCAATATTATTGAATTATTCTACACATAGATGGAGTAGAGCTCAGGACTGAGAAGCTCCTTAGAGGTGATTCTATGTAAACAGCATACGGATCAAGAAAGCAATTTCAGCACTGCCCCTTTATGAGATATTTGTCTCAGTCATAGGTCAGTTATAGTGGCAATGGGCTGGTAGAGAAGTAAGTGCAGGATTCAGGTCCAAAGACAAAGGAAGAATAGGTACACTTTGTTTAGGGCAATGAATTATTTAATTTTATAGACCCAGGGAAATATCCATGCCTAGCTTTAACATCCAGACAGCTGGATCACACCATCAAAATTGTTCTGGAAATATCAGGATAGATTCATAGATTCTAGGACTGGAAGGGACCTCGAGAGGTCATCGAGTCCAGTCCCCTGCCCGCATGGCAGGACCAAATACTGTCTAGACCATCCCTGATAGACATTTATCTAACCTACTCTTAAATATCTCCAGAGATGGAGATTCCACAACCTCCCTAGGCAATTTATTCCAGTGTTTAACCACTCTGACAGTTAGGAACTTTTTCCTAATGTCCAACCTAGACCTCCCTTGCTGCAGTTTAAGCCCATTGCTTCTTGTTCTATCCTTAGAGGCTAAGGTGAACAAGTTTTCTCCCTCCTCCTTATGACACCCTTTTAGATACCTGAAAACTGCTATCATGTCCCCTCTCAGTCTTTTCTTTTCCAAACTAAACAAACCCAATTCCTTCAGCCTTCCTTCATAGGTCATGTTCTCAAGACCTTTAATCATTCTTGTTGCTCTTCTCTGGACCCTTTCCAATTTCTCCACATCTTTCTTGAAATGCGGTGCCCAGAACTGGACACAATACTCCAGTTGAGGCCTAACCAGAGCAGAGTAGAGCGGAAGAATGACTTATCGTGTCTTGCTCACAACACACCTGTTAATACATCCCAGAATCATGTTTGCTTTTTTTGCAACAGCATCACACTGTTGACTCATATTTAGCTTGTGGTCCACTATAACCCCTAGATCCCTTTCTGCCGTACTCCTTCCTAGACAGTCTCTTCCCATTTTGTATGTGTGAAACTGATTTTTTCTTCCTAAGAGGAGCACTTTGCATTTGTCTTTGTTAAACTTCATCCTGTTTAACTCAGACCATTTCTCCAATTTGTCCAGATCATTTTGAATTATGACCCTGTCCTCCAAAGCAGTTGCAATCCATCCCAGTTTGGTATCATCCGCAAACTTAATAAGCATACTTTCTATGCCAATATCTAAGTCGCTAATGAAGATATTGAACAGAGACGGTCCCAAAACAGACCCCTGCGGAACCCCACTCGTTATGCCTTTCCAGCAGGATTGGGAACCATTAATAACAACTCTCTGAGTACGGTTATCCAGCCAGTTATGCACCCACCTTATAGTAGCCCCATCTAAATTTGCCTAGTTTATCGATAAGAATATCATGCGAGACCGTATCAAATGCCTTACTAAAGTCTAGGTATACCACATCCACAGCTTCTCCCTTATCCACAAGACTCGTTATCCTATCAAAGAAAGCTATCAGATTGGTTTGACAAGATTTGTTCTTTACAAATCCATGCTGGCTGTTCCCTATCACCTTACCACCTTCCAAGTGTTTGCAGATGATTTCCTTAATTACTTGCTCCATTATCTTCCCTGGCACAGAAGTTAAACTAACTGGTCTGTAGTTTCCTGGGTTGTTTTTATTTCCCTTTTTATAGATGGGCACTATATTTGCCCTTTTCCAGTCTTCTGGAATCTCTCCCATCTCCCATGATTTTCCAAAGATAATAGCTAGAGACTCAGATACCTCCTCTATTAGCTCCTTGAGTATTCTAGGATGCATTTCATCAGGCCCTGGTGACTTGCAGGCATCTAATTTTTCTCAGTGATTTTTAACTTGTTCTTTTTTTATTTTATCTGCTAAACCTACCCCCAATGCTATATGTCTCTACCTATATACCTCAAACTTGAACAAAAGAAAGATTATTCTTTGAGGTGAGAGGGGAAACTCAATTTGTGTGGTCTATTTGGTCCTTGGTTTTTCTGGTAGGTAGGGATCCAACTATTGCTCTTGCGATGGTGGTTTTTGTGTTGTGGGATCAGAAAGAAGACTGTTCTACTAGAGACTGGGATGAGACCAACTCACTTAACATTGGCCACTGAACAGTGATTTTTGATCCATACTGACGTGGCCTAGATTCAGACTTTAGGTGATGGCTCTGTAACCCATTACCAAGTCCCCAAACCAGCCAATCCCTGAAAGCCTCAAACATTTTCATTATTTTATAGCCAGAACTGACCCCCTCTATTGAAAAAAGGAAATAGTAAAAAAATCACACACACACAAAAATTTTAACTAACATACAGATGACATCAAAAATCCTATATTGGAGGCGTGTTTGGCTAGACTACAGATGGAGAGATTTAATATGGTATGTAGAAAAGGATGTCAATGGACTCTATGCTAACTTCAAATAGATTCCAACTCTCTTATCTAATCAAATGAGCCTTTTAACAGCTGATGTATCAGGGCAGTTCTTTGAACCACTTCAGAAGACACTTGTTAATGCTAAATAATAGTTCTCTTGCCAAAGATGAACTTGATCAGCAGCAAAGATTGTTTCCAAACAATGACCCCCAAAAGTTCCCTTTTGTTTCTTTTTTCAGACCACTACACAAAATGTTACAGTATATAAAATATCTTGCTCTAGTCTGCTGCCATTTGTTTTCCTCTCCACCATTATTTCTTGAGCTTCAGGAGGTGCTTCAGTAATTGTTTTGTGCCTAAAAAAGAAATGCTCCTGCTTTCATATGACAACATAAACAATTACCGCTTCCCAGTTCCAGACCACTGTCACTCGTCGTACTGAAAAGCTAGCACTTTCCTCCAATCACACAGTTTCTTAAAATTGTAACTACATTAATAATAGAAAATAAATAGCACTGGCTCAAGTCAGGTATAGTGCTAAGTGCTCCATGAGGGTCGTGCACCCAGCTCTGCATCAGCGCATCAGTTCTGATGTACATCAGGTTCCCTTTGATATTTTGATACTGGACTCCCATAAAGTTCTAGTCAATCCTGACCTGCAACATCCCACTATTCCAGTCCTGCACCCCTCACCTCCCAGTTCTATCAATATATATGACTTACTATTATTCTAATCAGCCACAGATGGGCATGCCTTTTACAGACAAATAAAAACAGGTCCTTGCCTAAAAGATCTTCCAATCTAAACAGACACCTCAGTTCTGACCTGCAGAGGCTCAGGGTCTTTCCTAAGCAGAGACAACCAATTGTGCCCAATTTTGCAGTAGTTTTGTGCTATACACAAATTGGAATTAGGAAAAGATTCCCAAACTCATTTTCATTTGTGATGAGGATTGCAAACCCAAATCAGCTCAATCCTCCCTTCTGCCTCCAAATTATAATTTCAGTTGTAGCTGCTGAAGTTTGCAAACTGCACAATGAGCAAACTCCCCTTGTGCAAATCAACGTGTCCACTCTTCTTTCTGTTTTACACTTAGCACCAGTCCAGAACAGTTTTCCTTTCCCCAGTCCCTAAACTCAGTCTTTGGAAGCTTTGCTGTTGCTAAGGAGGCCTATGGATATTTTCTCTCAAATGATCATGAGGGCTTTGTATGTATCCTGAAGTGACACTCAGCTTTTCCTATGTGTGCTCAGTTTCTGTCATCACAAAATGCATCCCAAGGTAGACCTTGAATATCGGAGTCTTTAATCCACTACCATCAACTCCTTCCCAGAATTGCTTGAACTGCTGTCCCCATTTCACCTGAGTCCTAGGAGAGCCCCCAAAACTCCACAATAAAGAAAGGGACATAGTAGGGCTGGATGATTAGTCAAGGCAGGTAGTGTTGGGATGAGGACTTTCTATATATCCTCACAAAGAGTGCAGAGACAGCTCTTCGCTTTTCCAAGCTCCAGGTATCACACTTGGATTCCAAGCGTGAAAAAGCAAACAGTGGCGTGCTGAATAGTAAAACAGTGGAGTGAAAGATAATAATTGCATTAAGCAATGGTTCGCGAGTACAAATTGCAAAAATCAAATGAAAGGGTCATGGTAAACAGATCCATGGCTATAGAATAACAAATGTCTGTGTTAGTATGGGCTTTCATATTTTTCTTGTCAGCAGCAACAAGCTGCATAAATTTGCAATTAATCATTTCATCGAGCATAACCCTGGCCATACTAGGAAATGCAAACTTACCTCTGACCCATCACAACTGACATGTGAATGCCACTAATTCAAAACACTGCCCTTTATTGAAGCAGACAGCAGCACAAACATCAGTTTTACACCTAGCCTCATAAAATATCTTAGTGTCAAGGACAGGACTCACCAACATTAATCTAACATCATATCAAGGCACAAGTGGAGTGGGAGCACACCTCACAGCACCAGGCAACAGTCTATCAGAATTTACATAAGAACATAAAAAAGGCCGTACCAGGTCAGACCAAAGGTCCATCTAGCCCAGGATCCTGTCTACCAACAGTGGCCAATGCCAGGTGCCCCAGAGGAAGTGAACCTAACAGGCAATGATCAAGTGATCTCTCCCCTGCCATCCATCTCCATCCTCTGACAGACAGAGGCTAGGGACACCATTCCTTACCCGTCCTGGCTAATAGCCACTAATGGACTTAACCACCATGAATTTATCCAGTTCTCTCTTAAACTCTGTCATAGTCCTAGCCTTCACAACCTTCTCAGGCAAGGAGTTCCACAAGTTGACTGTGCGCTGCGTGAAGAAGAACTTCCTTTTATTTGTTTTAAACCTGCTGCCTATTAATTTCATTTGATGACCCCTAGTTCTTGTATTATGGGAATAAGTAAGTAACTTTTCCTTATCCACTTTCTCCACATCACTCATGATTTTATATACCCCCCTTAGTCTCCTCTTTTCCAAGCTGAAGAGTCCTAGCCTCTTTAATCTCTCCTCATATGGGACCCGTTCCAAACCCTTAATCATTTTAGTTGCCCTTTTCTGAACCTTTTCTAGTGCCAGTATATCTTCTTTGAGATGAGGAGACCACACCTATATGCAGTATTCGAGATGAGGGCGTACCATTGATTTATATAAGGGCAATAATATATTCTCAGTCTTATTCTCTATCCCCTTTTTAATGATTCCTAACATCCTGTTTGCTTTTTTGACTGCCGCTGCACACTGCGTGGACATTTTCAGAGAACTATCCACGATGACTCCAAGATCTTTTACCTGACTTGTTGTAGCTAAATTAGCCCATTTATATCGCTATTAACACTAAGGGTGACAGCAAGACTGAAATCCATTTGGTACTCCGAGGGGTCAGGCAGAATCTCAAGGGTCAACACTGGATCCCTAAAGAGAACATGGTGCAAAATACTATAATGAACCTGCTGGCTCCTTCATGAACACTGTGTTAATCCCCAGTGCAATATCCATCCAGTAAAGGGCTCCATACTCCCTCCAGCACAGGAAAGGAGTGTAGTGCCTGAGGTTAGAGGGGACTTGGCTTGGGAAGGAGTCAGCAGGATAGTAGGCTGGAGGCAGAAGCCTGAAGCTGGCTGTGAAGAGAAGGTCAGGCAGCTTAGGAGCTGGGATTGGAGGACTGAAAGCCAGGATATCAACAGTCTGTTCTTGATAAAAGGGCCAGTGGTAGCTATGATGGGTATATAGCCAGGAGTGGCCAGCAAATAGAGGGGGGAGCAGGGAGATGAGGCTGCACAAAATGAGTTGCTGAACAAAAGGATTGGACTTTGGGAGTGTATCTAGACTGCAACTAAAAATTTGCTGCTGGCTCATGCCAGCTGACTCGGGCTTGTGGGGCTCAGGCTAAGGGGCTGTTTAATTGTGGTGCAGATGTTCGGGCTCAGGCTGCAGCCCACACTTTGGGACCCTCCCACCTTGTAGGATCTGAGAGCGCAGGCTCCAGCCTGAGCCCCAATGTCTACACTGCAATTAAATCGCCCCTTAGCCAGACCCTGAGTCAGCTGGCATGGGCCAGCCACAGGTTTTTAATTGCAGTGTAGACATACCCTAAGAGGGGGATCTGCAGGCCAGTGTGTAATACCCTCCAGGAGAGGGGTTGCCAGGAGTGAGTATCCCTGGCACTAGCTGGGGGAGCCCCACCTTCACACTCCAGTACTGGACTGCCCCTTATGGGCTGGGTCAGGACTTGTGTGTTATGTTTGCCTTTTTTGTTTGTAACTATGGCCAGGTCTTCACTAGAAACTTTTGTGGAGATAGTGACGTCAGTTAGGGGTGTGACATTTCATGACATTTCTATGCTTAATGTAAATGCAGTGATACTGGCAGAAAAGTGCTTTTGCCATCATAGCTTATTTTGCTTGGAAAACTGGTGTAATAAGTAGGGTTCCATGTTTGTCACAGAGGTTGCGGAAGTCACGGACTTTCCACGACCTCCGTGACTTCTGCAGTGGCCAGTGTGGATAACCCCAGGGCTGCCGAAGCAGCTAACTCTGGGGCCAGCTGCTCAGGTGGCCCCAGGGACAGCCACACCAGCCACTGCTCAGGTGGCCCCAGGCAACGTCTCCCGCCGGCTGGAGCAGCCGCGGTCCACAGCCCCTGGCAGCTGTTGCCCCTGGCCCCTTGCGCCACCCCTGCAGCGACCCCCCTGGATGCTCCCCCCAGCAGCAACCCCCTCATACACCTCCCCCCCCTCAAGATTTAGTCACAGGTATTTTTAGTATAAGTCATGGACTGGTCACGGGCCGTGAATTTTTGTTTATTGCCCGTGACCTGTCCATGACTTATACTAAAAATACTAGTGACTAAATCGTAGCCTTAGTAATAAGCTATACCAGCAAATCACTTTTGCCAGTATAAGCTGTGTCTACGCTAGGAGAGTTTCCCAATATAGCTATACCAGAAAACCTTTTCTAGTGTAGACTACACCTTAAATCAATTATGCCTAGGTTAGAGGTTCTTCTGTGTGGACAGAAGAGGAGCAACACCTGAATTTATCATTCTGGCAGTGAAGGCATACCATGCTATTAAACATCTGGGGGTTGGCACGCCATAGCACTCACAGCAACTCCTGAAAGTGAAGTCATTGACAATATATTCTGTACAGTCACACAAAGCACAGGCTTGTTTGTAGGGCAACGTGCACTGCAAAAGAAACTACAGGAATTTCGACATGCACAGGTGGTAAAATCCATGGCTGCACTAATTGCCAGGACAGCAGTAGAGAGAATGGAAGGGCATGTCTGAACTGAGTCTCACCCCAGCGCTAGATCTTTGCAATGTGACACAGGGAGGCAACGTTTCATTTCCCAGAGTCTGACAAATACACAGTAGGGATTAAAAAAAGCATTATTAGGTTAATTTAAAGAAATAGCAACATTTACTCCCCTCATAGATTCCCTTACCACATAAGGACAGGATGGGCCAGCCATTGCTGTGTGGCTTGCTCCAAAAGCAAAGATGTATTTTTAAAGAACCCATAGCTGATAAGAATTCTATTGGCTCTTTCTGAATAAACATACCTTTTGAGACATGCTATTTTTACAAAGACAGGCTGGCAGCCCAAAACTGAATCTGATGTATAATCCTATGATAGTCTAGTCAGTTTTGCTTTTGCTTTTCTTGTCACTTTCACATTCTGGTCTCGTGAAACAGCACAAAGGTACTGTGGTTGAGTTTCTAATACTTCAGGAACAGTTTTAAATCCCTAAAATCTGTTTTAATTGTCATTTTAAAAAGACCATACACATTTATATTAATAGCTTTTTAAAAAACCTCTTTGGCCTAAAATAAATTTATAATCTCTTAAATTTTTCCAAAAGGGGGACAGTGTTCATGGCTCACCATCATTTTAAAGCATGCCTAAGTGTGCAAGTTTCTTGCTGCATAGTGTCAGCAGCCTGATTAAAGAGCCAGCAACACTACACAGACCAGTTTTAACAAATTCCCAGTGAAGTATCATTTCCTTTCCCTCCAGAGCAAATTACCCAAGATACAGGACTATGTATGGTAGATGGGAGCCCATTTCTGCAATCACATTCACTTTTGCTTAAATTGGGCCCTTAGTGTTTATCACAATTCAAAAATTCAGCTTCTCCACGGGCACTTTACATGAGAGCAGTTCAAGAGAAACACCCAGCGGTGGGGATGCCATGTAATCTAACTCCTGACTTGTAAACCAAATTTAATTATGTAGGTGGAATTGCAAACACTTGAGGGCCCCCCAACCCTGCTTCTTTCTTCTCCTGGTAGCATATTAATGTCTTTAAAGAAAACAGCTGCCTTTCCACATGCTGGCTAGGGCCAAAATCAGCTGCCCCTCCAGATGTGAACACCCAGACACAAACACAGTGCCTCCCCCCACCCCCAGTAATGTGAGGCGTGTTAAAGGGAAACTGGGCACTGTGCTGGATGCTGCACTTGAAAAGCTTGTCCTCCCAGTCTGGCACAGAGGGGACTACTGTTCTTTTTTTAAAATCCTCTGCTCTTAGCAACATTTGTTTTTCTAACTGGTTCCCAGAAACCTCTTGGGGGCTCCAAACTCAGAAAAAGTAATTACTGCATTACCTTGGCCTCAGCCACAATGTCAACCTTGTTAGGCTTCGTCTGTGGAGACAGCCAGATTCAAACATCTGCTGCTGCAGCATTTATTTGATAAGCCTCATAGTTCACTAACATAAACCTGATCCTGCTGACCTGAAGGAGGATGAAAAGAATGGGGGGAAGAGGGGTGGAGCAGTCAGATGATCACATGACCCACTGGCCCAGCAGTGTAAGGCCCTTTTTCCTTGGAAACTTCCATTTCTTCGCTTTCTTGTTTCCCCGCAAAAGCTTCAGGGAGTTGCTTTTGCCCCTGCAGTTATGCAAGCAGATGTGGAAGGGACTAGGATTCCCATGCCTTATGACAGATTAACTGACAAGCACAGGATCAATACAGGAATTGTTCTAGCTCTGGCTGCATATGGGGCCTTCCAAAGCAGACAGAATGGCTACACACACACACTTGTTGGCATGGTGGCATGTACTGAAAGTCCAGCTTACTAACAAAGTCCATTAGTTAACAGCAAGGGGGGAGCAGGGGTTGGGAATCACTAAAAGCAACAGATTATAAAGGTTGCAGGGAGTGGGAGTGAAAATCTACATTTGATTCTTATTTCCCAAAGGGTCTTGTTTTCTTGTACAGTTAAGAAAGAGGAAATGAAATAAAGGGGTTGCGCTCTCTCTCTCTCACACACTCACACTTGGGAAAAGACAGAGGAACTAGGGGAAAGAGGGGGAAGAAAGAGGGGGGGGAAATTACTCCTAGTGATTTGCTTTGTGTCAAGCAGATGACCCGTACCTGCTGATAGTGGGGGATGGGCACAATTTAATTCGGCAGCCCCACAGAACAACTCAAGTCATGGCCTTCCCCCAGACAGGGCTCCCCACCTTACCCTCAGTCTCCCTTCCCAGAAAGCAGTGGCCCCTCCCTACAGCTCCCAGCTGTTGCTCCTACCTCTCCAGGTGGGGTGCAGCTTGTGAGCTCTGGCAACTGCTGCGCAGAGAGGGGGCCTGGCCACACCATGTGACTGAGCAGAACTGGCAAAGCTTGGCAGAAATCTGGTGGAGCACGTGACCCCACATACTCCCCCCAACGTCGCCTCTCGTGTCAAGCATGTTACTGTCCTGGCTGAAACTAGCCTGCTGCTTGGCCTGACCTTTTCTCTAAACTGGGGGGGGGGGGGGGGGAGGGGTAGGGGGGCAGCGTTAGTGGTGCATTATTCGGAAGCCTGGGAAAGCACATGTCTGAATATTTTGGTGTACCTGATGGTTGGCACATGTAGCCATGTGTGTGGCTGCTGTGTACGGTATGTGTCTGGTACTTTGTATGTCTGGAATATGGCTGTGTGAATAGCTCCCTGGTAGGTAATTAGGAACAGATAAGTGGGTTTGGATAACAGTCACCCCAAACTTCTGTTTAAACTTGTCCAAAAACCTGAACTCTGAACCTTTGTGCATGTGTGAAAATTTTCAAATTATTGTTTTTCTTACTATTTTTCATATTTGTGCTGCCTCTGGACTTCAGAAAGTCTGTTTCCTGCAGGGATGCGGATTGGGAAACATTGGCAAATAACATGACACAAGTTGGTCTCGGAGTAATTCTAGCCCAACTGGAAGCAGAAATCTCGTTTGAGTGATCTCAACCCTTTGGGGTAGGGTCATATTTGCTATGGTAATAACAACTTTGCAGATTTGAGAGGTTCAGATAAGATGCGACAGGCATCCAGGCTTTTGGGTGATTAACCAAACCGAACCTTCAGACCGTACAATGTTAACCCATCTCTATACGGGACCCACAGAAGCAGACTGTAGTGCTAAATGTGTTCAGAAAACTGATGACTGACTGTAGCACATAATAGTTTAGTCTTCTGAGGGCAGTATAACTTTGGTCTAATTTTGGTTGTTGGGTTTAGTGTGTGGGTGCTGGGTGGTGTTGGTGGCCTCTGTAGGTCAGACTAGATGATCTGATAATCCCTTCTGGCCTTAAACTCATGCGATGACTCAGATTACTATTGAAAGGGCAGATGGTTCAGCAACTTCTGCTTTTACTGACTAGTCCAGGGGTTCTCAGACTTTTGTATTGGTGACCCCTTTCACATATCAAGCCTCTGAGTGTGACCCCCCCTTACACATTAAAAACACATTTTTACTATTTAACACCATTATAAATGCTGGAGGCAAAGACGGGTTTGGGCTGGAGGCTGAAAGCTTGCGACCCCCCATGCAATAACCTCACGACCCCCTGAGGGGTCCTGACCCCCAGTTTGAGAACCCCTGGATTAGTCCATATTTGTCTGTACAGCACACTAAGACTGATATTAAAACTCACAGTAGCTAAGTAAACCAATCAACCAACCCCCCAAAGAGCTGAGTGTTTACAGCAGTCTCCTCTTGGAAAGCGTTATAAGATACAAGACAGAAGGACTAATTGACTTCAACCCAGGCTAGGAAATCTCTATTGTCTGGCAACTAGGAGAACAAAAAACCCACGAAATAAGCACTGGCCTACACATAAATCTTGGAAGCAATGACTGACAGATACAATCAACCAGGTGAAAATGAAGCCTGGTCTGCCAACTCAGTTTCCTTGCAAATTCAATTGAACAACAGAAGAAAGGGATCATTTGTTCACATGAGCCACCATGTTGCTGAATTCTTCTTCCTCAGGCTCCAACTAACCCCTTGCCCAGCAGCAGGATCAGAGAGGGGGGGAAAAATCTCATCGTGTAATCCTCATGCCCATCAAACAGTAGGGTACTAAAGGAGCGGGACAATTCACCATCTGTTCCCCACATCCAGCACCAGCACCCAAGGGGAAGCCTTCAGACTCTGGGGCCCTTGCAGTAGCTTCACTGCTTAGAGCCCTGGAAATTGTAAAGCCATCTCGAGCAGGTTTCTTTTAAGAGAGACTTACAAAAATGTAATGTACAAGATACTGGAGTGGGCGATGGAGCTTTTTCCCCAATGGAATTCTGTAGATACAGCAAATTATGGAATGCTCTTGTGTACTGTTCTTCCTGTTTGCCGTTAATAAAGTTAGTATAATACTGTGGGTATTTACATATGCATCACACATCAGCTTCTCCCCATGACAAACTAAAGGTATTCCTCTCCCCAGAGCACACAAGTATACTACATGGCAGAAGCCCCTGGAAGAGTTTGTATCTAAGGTTACAATATTAATATACTACTGAAACCATCAGAAATAATTTTAAACGCACAAACAGGAATATATTTGGAAGCAGCCAGCCTGAACTGTCTGTTACAGTCAGTGAAGCAATGTGCAAAGAGCTCACATTGATAGCCCACCAATTTGTTCTGAATTACACTTAAGTGTAGGCTGCAACAAGGCAAACAAGAACCACTGGTGACCTGATGTGCAGCTCATTCAGTGCATCCCCAGGAGAATGTCCACCTGTTCACAATGGATATTTCTACCTAAGAAAAAATATTACGCTTCAGATTCTTAAAATAAATCCTCCAAAATGTCCCCGCTTCCTGTTCTGTTAACAGTCACCATACCAGAAGAGTGGCACTCACTTGCATGAGAGCATTTAACTGGAGGGGTGGTATGTGCACATGCTCATGTATGCCTGTCTAAGAGATTGAGTACATGAGAGTATAATTTCTCTCTCCCTTTTGCTCTAATTTTTCTTTTTAAAGATAATTTTGTGTTAGTGAAAAATGGCAGATTGTGAATTTTGGATATTGAAATCCATTATTTACCCTCAGAATAGATACATCAGGTCCAGCCTCAGCACTGACCTCTGGGGTAACAGGAGTTCAGTCTCCATGGAAGCCCACAGGAGACACCAGCACTGACACATAATCACATCCCATCTGTTCCATCACAGCCCCAGGAATCTCCGGCATCAAGATGTGACAGCATCCCCTCCTTTATACTACAGCCAGGGGTCAAGGTGGGCTGGCTCATGGCAGCATGGTGAGATGGTACTTTGTCATGGTGGTTGCATCTTGTGCTCTCAAATTTCATCTTTCATTTAAAAAAAATTAAGTTTCTAACCCTATGGTTGCAATGACACTGTGAACTAAGTGCAACCAATCCAGTGATGTCTGCCAGAGTCTGTAGATGGCCTGAAACAAGTCCCCCCAAACTGGCTTCTACATCCCAATTTGATCCCCTTGTGGCAGCTTTCCATAATATTTTCCCTATTTGTTTGGCTTTTATTTTCCTTCCATGCCACTCTTCCTTTCTTCCAAACTTAAACCTTTTTTAAAGTTGTTCTGCTCTCCTAAGGTTTGCTCTAAAGCCCACTGAATCAATGGGAGTCTTTTCATGGACTTTGGACCAAGCCCCTACTACTATGTAGATTGGTTCTTGTGCTGTTCAAAGTGCAGGCCATCCAATACCTACAGCTCCTCTCTCCATAGATACAACAGAACTGCTCTGAAAACTCAAGTCTCTCTACCTTCAGCCAAATATCTTCTTCCATAATCCTGCTTCTTGCTTCATTTCTTTGCCATTGGATCTGGCAATTTCTCAAAGGTCACACCTGTGCTTTTATCTCATTCTTGGTCCCAATCTCTGAAGTCATCTATGATTCTTTCGAATAAGCTGCTGATTGTGTCATGCGTACCAGTGGGGCAATGATGAGCAGGTTTTCTGGAGCTGCCTTCATGATACTAATGTTCACACCACATCTCCAGTTCTCATTCAGTTTGGTTATTTTGGTGCTAATAAGGGTCAGTTGGGTTCCAGACCACACCAAGGTTAGGACCTCACTCATTTCTGATCTTGCATTGCAATACTATGGAGATTGCAGCATTGTTGCTGTATTATTCTGTCAAAGAGAAAACAGAGATCCCCTTTGCTTATGGGTGCTTAATGCTGACAATGCAAAGCACTATTGTATTATGCAGTGCTGTACTGCCAGGGGTGCCATCCATCACAGCTGATACTATACAGACATTCCTTTCTGCTTTTCTCAAATTGGTGGTCCGGTGGAACTTAAAGATCCCAGGGCAATTTACGAAGAGTTGAGGATGAATAGTATTCTAGCCAACATTCAAAACTAATTTAGATAGGCAAGTCTTTCTATAAGTCATTGCTAAAGACAGAATGACTGCCACGTAAATCATGCTGGGATACTGGAGGCAACAAAAGACACTAAAGAAAATTACAGTCCTGGTTTGTTAAAAGAATCCCAAGAACAGGGTTCTCAGAGCCTGTTTCTTACTTGGTGATTCTTGAAAGGAAGCCATTCAAAATGGATTTACTATCTTGAAATCCTGATAGTCAATTTGGAGGCTTAAAATAAATCTCTGAAACATATTAAGCAGGTGAGTAGGATTTCAGCTTCATCTTTTACCCACAGCTTATCTTGGCCCTGGCTAATGACTTCCTACTGGTCATCAACTAAGCCCCAACTTCCTTCATCAGACCCACCTGTATTTAATATACCTTAAAAGGAAAATAATAGGATGCATCTGCGTTTTGGACAAGTGATAGCTTTATTGTGCATTAGTAAAAAACAAAAACAAAACAAGGCTAGGAGAAGGGGAGGGAAGTTGTTTCTATCTGTTTCAGGGGAAAGCCTAGAGAAACATGTGGAATGTTCACTTCAACACTCCTGGGCATATTTTATTTCAGTCATACCTGAAATCAGGCAGATTAACAAAATTACTGCTTTAAATTTTGGCAAAAACCAGGTGGAAAAGGTGGAAGTTGCTGAAAGCACTTCAGGTCCTTCACCCCTGTTCCCAACACACCTATCTTTCACTTTCACTATTGTACAGTCACAATAAATTATGTTTACTCATAAGAGACTGCCTAATCCTCAAATGTTCTGCACCATCAGGTATGGTAAGCTTTCAAGGGGCTTGTGGAATGCTGCTTGTGTGTTGTGTGCTGGAAAAAAGATATGACCTGGGGCCATGGAGAAAAGGGACTAATTTAAGATTCCTTGAAGGAGCCAATCCTGTTCCATCCAACCTCTGAAAGGATTGGTAACTTCCTCTCCTCTTTTAGCCTGTGTGGGAAGTCATTCAAGTCCATTGAAGCAAATGGGATTTATGCACGTTTTAATGCTTTGCTGAATTGGGGCTTAAACCACAAAAAACAGTTGCAAATCCAATCCTGCATGCTATGGCCAGATCACCCTCCAGGTTCTCTTGAAGATTCGGCAACACCTGGCTTATCTATGTATGTACTCACATATACAACTGAATATCCTCACAACACCTCTGTGAGCCAGGGAGGTATTATCCACATTTCATAGATATGAAAAATGGGGCATAGAAAAGTGAAGTGACTTGTCTAGGGTCACACACAAAATCTGTGGCAGAGATGGGAACTGAAGCCAGATGTTTTTAGGATTTAACCACAAGACCATCCTTCCTCCACTACTGATCATAGCTGGGGCACATTCAAGAAGGAGTTTTTCATGGTTAATGCTGAATTTGGAGGCTTTTAAAAACAAAATTAAACCAGAGCTAGTGATAGGTATACGTCTTAGCATTTGCAGTTAACAAACTATTAGCCTATGGCACTGAGAACCAGCTCCTCCCATTGGACCCACTGGAATCTGGCGCCATCCCAACCTGCCCTCCCAGATATTGTCCTGATCCTTCTCAAGCCTGCTCAGGCCTAGGGACTGCCTCAAACTGACCCTGCCTTCCAGGGCCTGGGCTCCACCACAATTCCTTTCAGGCTTACCAGAATTCTCCTTCTCCACACAGTCCCAATTCCTCCCTCTCACCCTGCAAGATGTTTCTCAAAATATTAGGGAAGATGATGCAGTTTGGCATGTTATCACTGGGCCATTACCTGACTCTCAGTATATGTAAATATCAACAATCACACTGCAAACTCCGGTCACTCCCTGGTTTTCTCCTGCCTGAACCCTTCCAGAGTGAGAGAGCAGAGGAGTTTGACAAATGTATGCAAAAGTCCTTGGGATGCTGTCTGGCAGATGATGAAAAGACATTACCATGCAATTGAAATTCTCTATTCCAAAACAATCACTTTAAACCTGTTAATTATACACACCAAACTCACTCAGACCTCCAGAATAGGAATCCAGTTGTTTATCGGTGAGAGCCAAGCCTCTAAAAGCTGGCTTGCACAGCACTACACATGCTTTATGTTGGGTAAATTAGTTTCAGGAAGAGAATCAAAATTAATTAAAACCACATGGAGATCCTCTCCCTCTCTCTCTCCCCCTCCCCCCGCAACCCCCACCAGGAGACAGAGGCCAGCTCAGTCTAATTTAGTCCAGTGTTTTTGTTTCCTAAAGTCTCAATCTTGGGCTCAGTCCATTAATAGGCTGCAGCTGATTTTAATCTAGATGAACTCAAGATTTCTCTCTCCCCTTTGGTTTAAAAAGATTAAAAATTGTGTATTATATAAATAGAGGAAAATGAAAAAGATACCCGAATGAGTAAGAAATCTGCTCTTCATTAGCCAACTTGCTGAACAAGCCCATTATCCAAGTGCAGCTGAGGAATGGGAGTTGGGGGTGGGGAGAAGAAAACATACAAACAACCAAATACTCTAGTGATACTCTGCCCAAATGCTCTGGTGACGGGAGCTGTAGTAATGACTGACAATAACAACCAAAATGAAAGATGTTAAAAAGATTCCAAAGATGGGGAACTGGATGACCCAAAGACTGGTCTGAGAGTTTTTCATCTTCTGGTTGCTGGTTAAATTCAGACTAGGTTGGTAGGGACTGAAAGCTTTTATCCTCTGATGTCTATTTTGTGACCAACGTGAAGTGAGTTTGTGGTATTAGACTACCTCCTAGTGGATAGCTGTCAATATAAAAAAAGCTGCCATTATTACTGGAGCTGTCTTCCTTGTAGGCAACGTCAGGAGACAGGCCCAGGGCTGAACAGGCCCTTTGAAGAGGGAGACTAAGCTACCTAGATGTAATCCACTCTCTGACAAATTGGGGGTTCTGTCTGTACCACTTCTGAATCCTGGATGTTTTTATGAAATTTTATCATGGAATTACTGTGTCATGAAAAGCCAATACAGATATGGATCCCGTAGGGTTGAGTCATGTATCTGGCAGGTCTGAGACAATGGTGCATAATCAGCATTTAACTATCCTGTATTCAAAGTAAAACATGTTGGAACAATGGGGTTGTTCTACTTGGAAGAAGACATTTCCTCCTCTTGCCTGAAGGGAGGGGGGTTTGGAAGTAATGGAAAATTACCAAGAGACAGAATAGAAGAAACAGGTGACCCAACAGGACAGGAGTCTATAAAGGGATTCTTGGAGGGAATGGGGGAGAGAGCCATTCGGCACCAGATTAAGATGAGGCAGGCAAAAGAGGAAGGGTAGGCAAGTGGGCAGAGGACCAGGCCTGACCTCGTGAGGAACGTAGTGTTTATGATGCTTTATTGTTTTATATGATCTGTATTCTCCTGTGCTTTACCTGTTAAGTAAAAAGCATAAAGTTAATAGATTGAACAAAGTTAGGGTTACCATATTTTGTGCCTCCGAATGGAGGACACTCCACAGGACCCCGGCCCCGCCCACAGCCACGCCCCCGCCCCCGCCCCAACTCCGCCCCCTCCCCAAAGTCTCCGCCCCCTCCCCTGCTTCCCGCGAACATTTAATTCGCGGGAAGCCTGAAGCAGGTAAGGGGGGGTGTGGGGGGAGGAGGCGCGACCCAGGCTGGGTCGGCTCGGGCCCTGGGGTGCCGGCCCCGGCCGACCACCCCCGGCCCGCCCAGCACTGCCGGCCCCCGGCGGCCCGGCGCACCCCCCGGCGGCCCGGCTCGGCCTCCCGGCCCCGCGCACCCCCCGGATCCCGGCCCCGCGGCCCAGCGCACCCCCCGGCCCAGCGCACCCCGCGACCCCGGACCGGCTCCTGGCCCCCGGCGGCCCGGCTCCCAGCGCACCCCCCGGCGGCCCGGCTCCCAGCCCCGCGACCCTGGACCGGCTCCCAGCGCACCCCCCGGCGGCCCGGCTCCCAGCGCACCCCCCGGCGGCCCGGCTCCCAGCCCCGCGGGCGCGGCCCGGCTCCCAGCCCCGCGGCCCAGCGCACCCCCCGGCGGCCCAGCTCCCAGCCCCGCGGGCCCGGCCCGGCTCCTGGCCCCGCGGCCCAGCGCACCCCCCGGCGGCCCGGCTCCCAGCGCACCCCCCAGCGGCCCGGCTCCCAGCGCACCCCCCGGCGGCCCGGCTCCCAGCCCCGCGGGCCCGGCCCCCGGCTCCCCGCCCGGCCCCGCACCCAGCCCGGCCCGGCACCATGCCCCCGGCCCCGCACCGGCCCCGGCCAAAGAGGCCCCGCCGAGCCCTCCCTCCCTCCCTCCCGATTTTCCCGGACATGCCCGGCTTTTGGGGATTTCCCCCCGGACGGGGATTTGAGCCCCCAAAAGCCGGACATGTCCGGGAAAATCCGGACGTATGGTAACCCTAAACAAAGTGGGAGTGTGTGTGTGTGTGTGTGTGTGTGTGTGAGAGAGAGAGAGAGAGAGAGAGTGTGTGTTGACTGCTTCACAACTACTGCATACCCTGGAGAGAGTTAGACTGTAAACCACAAGGGTCAGTGCCAGATAGTACAGAAGAAGCAAAACACAACCAAAACCAAAAACCCCATAATGCATCTAATGAAACGCTGCTAGCCATTATATATAACCTTTCCTCTCCTTCTGTCCAAGGAAGCTAATACGGAGCAGCTCTAATGAATATCGAATAGAGAAAGCAAACTAGCACACTGAAAGAGGTATACAAGAGATTCTCTTTGTTTGGTAATGTGCCAGCTGATATAAGGTGCACAGAGGCTTTGGGACAACTGTCAGGTGATAATGGAAAAGAATGACAGTCACTTCTACCATTGTTCCTCATTAATACAGCCATATGCTAATGTTATATGTAGATCCTGATACACACCACCACCACATACTCATTATATAATTATGATCAAAGTATTTCAGAATTTATGGCCCCAAATTAGATTCAATTGATTTTTTAAAGACATTCAATTTTTTCTTTTTCTCATGGTGTCACTACAAGGCAGAGTTAAGGTTACTTGGGTGCTCTAACTACATTTCTATATCTTAACATGTCTGGATTTCTTTTAAGTTTAGCCATAACTCTGAATTGTCTGGGTTTAATCTTGCTTGTTTCGAGGATAATTACAACATCCCTATAATGTATTTTACCCTAAATGACTCGTACATACTATGAAACTTAACACAGTTTTTGTCTAGAAATGTCCTTGTATTTTTTTTATTTAACAATATCACACCTAACCACTAATGATCTGAAGGTTGGTAGTATAAACCTTAAATTATCTTTTTAAAATTTATAATTTTTAAGATCATATTCACCAGTATGCTCTGCTGCTTTATGCCATTCTGAAGAAACACTAAGCAACCATAGCATACTGGGCGGTTAAGCTAGGTATACTGCTGCATTGCATCATAGAGCAGCACAAAACAGCCAGTGTCAATGTCAGTTTACCCTTCCCTCATGTATTTCACATTCCCTTGCTCAGACCCACCCCTAAATGCCTTATTCCTTCTTTACCCCCTGTATTCCCCTGCACGCGCACACACACCAAATTCCACCTCCATTCCCTTGAACATACACATCCCCGTTTCCCCCCTCATTCCTCTATGTGCATATGAACTGCTGGTTTCCCTCATTCACCTGCCCTCCTTGTTGAATAGAGTAAGTGCAATGCATTTAAAAATAATATTTAGGATTGATGGTAATTTTTGCCATTATTTTTCATAATGTAAAGTTTATCTGTCAGTAGTGGCTGTTGCATTAAAGGTTCTCCTTCAGAGAAACTTATGAAGAATTGCCCTCTTTCCAAATAGCCACTACCTCCACAACCAGACTTGAGAATAACATTGTGAAGAGCAAGTGAATAGTGGTGGTGGTCATGTTTGCTAAGAGCAACCTGTGATCTCAGTCCCAATGAGAACAAAAGGATGGCAACCATTCTGAAAAAGGACAGTTCTTTATGGAATTCTTTGTAACAGTCTCTGCTGTAGGAGAAACTTTCACCAAGAAAACTGGCAAAAATGACTTTTCATCCATTAAAAATGTCAAATGTAGCCTATGCATAAAGATTTCAGTGAATTTTAATTATATATAGGAGTTACCAAGAGTCTGTTATTAACATTATTTAAAAAATCTGACATTGGGTGCTAATTTTTTTTAAAGCGTACATTTAAAAATTAATTATAACACAAACTAATTAACAGAATCACTAGTGAATTCTAGGAAAATCATTCTGTACTTAGAGTAAATGCTGTAATTTTGGAGAGAATATGCTGTAGATTCCCATACAACAAAGACGTTGGATATCTACTTTAAGTGCAAACCTCATCTCTACCTTAACAATGGAGCTGCAACAGATATCTGCATAATATAATTAAGGTACTGGTAATGAATAATAAATACATTAGTAGATTTACATGTTGGAGTTATGTGATCCTGGCAAGTTTGCCTGGACTACAATCAGTTACTTCAACTCTGTTACACACAAACTTTCAATGAATGTCTGTCAGAATGCTAACCGGCATGGATACGTAGCATTAAATTTTCACTCTGTTCTAGCAAGGTATATGTAACTAGAAAGACATTGTAGGAGATCACTGTACATTTTATTTGTGTAGCTTTTCCTGAGTTTGACTGCTAGGGAATATTTTTGTGTGTGGGTGGCTGTGGGAAGGGTGGACAGCTGGGTGAAAGTCTATGACAAAAGGAATCTTGTCCCATTTCCTGCCTGTGTTTCATTCACTAATGAGTGTTGTTCTGGGTCATTCTCAAGATTTCTTCATCTGTTGTCTTGTCTGTAACAAGGGGCACCTCAGCAGTGGAACTGTTGTCAGCCTGTCTGAGAGTTTATTCTGCTGCCTCCTCTGCAGCTGTGTTGGATTCTAAGTGCCTGGCTATAAAACCAAGCTATATTTTTGTGTGCTTTTTTGGATAACATGAGGGCAAATCTAAGTTCAATTATGTTTGCTAGAGTGGTCTGTTTCTACTTTCTTATAATAAATATATATCTCAACATCCAATAATAAACTGAGATAAGGATTTTCTGTGGCCTTCCTGAATGTGATTTTTGTTGGAGGGAGTACGTAAATTAAATTTAGTGAATCTCTCCTGCCCTGTCTTTATGGAATATTCTACTGATTCCATTAGTATATCCCCAACATTCCATAGCAGAAACCTGTGAATGTGTTGTAACCAAATTTCTCCTGTAGCAATGTCCATATAACTAGCCTGTGGATACGAAAAACACTGTTCCTTCAGGAATCGTTATATAGTTTGAAGGAAAATGTCATTTCTTAGATTGGCTTTTTCATTAGATCAGTTTGCTGTCATCATCACTTTACAGTACACCTTGAAAGGTTTCCTCCTGGCAACCAGTTTATTCTTTGTTCTGGGATTCATTTAAAAAAAATGCTTCTCTGTATCTTCAGGCAGGTTTCAGCAGGGTGCCCCAGAGCATGATATTCTGTGAACAGGCCTGGTTCCTTTATAAGAACCCCAATTAAAGTAGCTTTGTGCTGTATTCAGGTTTTATGTGAGGATAAAAACCAAATTTGTGCTGGTTTCAGCACATACAGGAGAGGCCCTTGAGAATTCCTCCATTGTGTCTGCATCTACATGTAAAGGGTAGATCACAGCACCATTCTGCAGACTGAGTAAAGTCTGTATCTGAGAGCACTGTGAGCACTTTTGACCAGAAATGCCTATTAATTTGTATTTAAAATGGTGCTTGGATCAGTCTTCCTCTTCTTCTGTTCCATACAACTACCCTCTCTCTTCATTTAAATCCCTCTGCAAGACTCTCCCCAGAAGCCTTTCAATGGTATTCCACCAAAGAAATGAAAGGAACCAAATAATCTCCTACTTAACACTGCTTTAAAATTGGACCTTCCAATCTCTGGTCATCTGGTATGTTATATAGCTGCACAGGAATGTCTGTCTGTGATAAGTCTAATTCAGTAGAAAAGTGATAAACTTGGTCTCTAGAAAGAAAGTCACTGCATTGTTGTTTCCTCCTGAATCTCCTTCAGAGAAATGCATTGAGGCCTTGTCCCAAAGGAGGCTTCTCCTGCCCTCTCTGCTGACAGGGACAGGGAGTGGGAGGAAAGCATTTCAACGGTGGCTAAAAATAGTAGTAAGTATATAACACTGAAAAGCAGTGCTACTCTGAGAAGTAACAATGCCAAAATGGCACCTCTTTCCTCAACAAATCTGCTCCCTGAATGTAGTCTGAATTTTATCTGCTGACTTCAGTGATGATCAGTTTGTGCTACTAATTACTCATTTGCTCTACAGAGTCAACACAGCTAAGAGAGATCAAAACTGGATTTGATCTCTATTGTGCATCTTCAACAGAACTGTTTACTAAGTCCCAGTCATAAAACAAACCAGGAAAGTGTGCATTTAAAGCAAAGGCAAACTGAGGGCATAAGTTAAAGACAATGGGATTGTATAGCTGATACCGTTGACATAATTTGGCCTACAGAAACTTCATTATTGGTGATGGTATAGAAGAAGGAAAGAACCCACCTTCACTCTCAGAGACCAAGAGTGTGTGCAGGGTTGCCAATTTAAAAAAAAAAAATTGTAAATTGAGCACTGTCATTTTTCAGTCACTTTTCAGAAAACAATCACATTTTAAGTTCCAGTAATGTGAAAAAGATCTGAGTTTTCCATGTCCTACTTGCACTTTCAAATCTAACATTTGAAGCAAAGAAACATTTGTTTCCAGAAGGCTAACTCCTTAGGTGGGTGGTCTCAGTTTAATTTATTCTTTAATTTTATTTTCCAGGGCAGTAAGAGTTTTCTTTCCATGTTCTGTGTTGAACTTTGTGGCTTTATTTTAGAACCACAATGCCCAGACTATAACATGGTACATTTGTTTAAGTTTTCCAATAGTCTTAAACATGGTCTTCAGGCAGATCAGTCATATATACACACACATTATAGTACATAAGGTGCTATAAACACACTAGCAGTATAACTTAGACATATAATTTGAGCTCTGCTGCAATCCTTATGGTTTGATCAGTTTTGTATACTATGAGGATATCCTGACCCATTTTTAAAATATTCATCAAGTGGAAATCATAAGATTGACTCTTAGTTGTTTCATAGGATTCTCCCCATCCTCTCTTGCTAATGCTTTCCACTTCGATGGTAGCATACTACCTTTTTTTTTTTTTTTTTTTAATTGATTAGCTCTGTTTGTTTGCACTTAAACACCCACTTTAGGTAAGGGATGCTGATATGCTATTCAGTTTGCGCGTTTTTGACATGTGTTTGCAGATGTTTCAGTAGTCAGGTGAATAGCAGAATCCTGATGTAACAAGCAACTCGCTAAACCATTGACTTATAAGATTTAGCAAGCAAACTCCCCAAACCCATGTATGTGATTCAGAGGCTCGAGCATGTGCATCCCTGAGCCCAGCTACCCAGTGGGATTGAGCTGTGAGCACAATGAGCTTCTGACTGTCAGTACTGATGTATCACAGACATAAAACAATGCAATTTTATAGCCCATATACCTGGCAGGTGAAAAATGCAAGGAAGTTAATCCATGGGCCAGTGCACCTGGTTATCAAGACAAATAAAATAAAGAATTACACTTCCAGTGTCGCCAGCATTTTACATCCAAGGGTCTCAAAGCATATTATGCTCACGCATTAAGCTACTGTGTGTTGTACTGAAAGCAGCATGAGGATACAGCCTGTTCAAACACCCTGTGACATAGGATTGCATACTTTGGGGAATAACAAGGCTTCTACACCATTCTCTAAACCTCTGGCCACTATCAAAGAGAGTAACTAGACTAGATAAACCCAAGGCCAGATTAGGGCATATGCACCATAGGGCAATGCCCCAGTTCCTTGAGTCATGTGATAACATCAGAATCTCTTTCATTTAATAAAAAAGTAATTATCTTCCCTTCATGGCTGCAAAGAAAACCTTGAAATCATGATGTAGATGGGCAGACTCACCCCTGCAGTGCCTCCTGCTGGTCTCTGTTAGGAATTAGCTCTGCCAGCCTTGGAGTGCCTTCTGCAGGCTGGTGATCTGCCTTGCCGCTGGCCTTGTGTCCCCCCCGGAGCCCCTTTAACTGGGTACTGCCCCCTCAGTACTCCCACACTCTGGGTCTCCCAACCCAGGGGAACACCCACCTACTAACTCCACCACGCCTAAGTGTAAGGCTACTGCCAGTCACCATCTAGCCCCCTCTCCCTGGGGTGGACTGCAGTATAAGCCACTCATCATAGGCAAGGCTGGCTCTGGACCTACTGCCCCTCTCTGGAACCCAGTGCCTCTCTGGAGCCTTGGACAAGGCCCTGCAGCCTGGGGAGTTGCCAGCCTGGAGCTCCACAGCCCTGCCTCACTCTAGGCACCCTAAGGTTCCCAGCAGCCAGGCCCTTCTCTCTCTGAAGGCAGAGAGAGACTGCCCTGGGTCTCTGGCTCACAGCCTTTTTATACAGGCCAGCTGGGGCCTGATTGGGGCATGGCCCAGCTATGGCTACTTCCCCAATCAGCCCAGGTCTCAGAGCTGCAGCCCTCTTCAGAGCTGCTTTCAAGCCCTGCAGGGCAGGAGTGGAGTAACCACCCCGTTACACATGACTTAGTGTAATTGATGGTGCAACTACTTTTTGAGTCTGCAGAGAGCCTGAAACAACAGCTATGAGACCAGTGAACTGCCTCAGTCATCCTGATGGTGTGTTAACTCCAAGACTCACTGCTCTGGGGGGCCTGCCACAGCACTCCAGCAGAGGACTCTATGTGTGTGCCAGGAAGAGAAGAGTGCAGTGGGCCTGGGTCACTCATCACTCATCCTGGGACACTCACTTATCTAGTACTTATCCCAGCATCAGATAAACTCCTGATGCTGGGATAAGTACTAGGAGACTCCTACAGCTCCTGGCACTCTGGGTAGGAAGATACGTCTTCTGCCATTGCAAGTAGTGGACAGGCTATGGAGGTGGGATGGGGCCACAGGGCAGAGCAATGTGCGGGCCTAAACCCCCATATCGCCTCAATCCAGCCTTGGATAAACCACTAGCACTCAGGTACCTGAATTAGAGCTTTGATGTGAGGCCTGCTCTCCAGATTAATAGCGTGCACAGTTTATGCCCTGAACTATCAATTTTTGCCATCTATTACTGCAGAAAGGTTATGCTGCAGTGCCCTGTACTTCCTTGCATTTAAAGTTAGGGTAGCCAAGGGCCACAAAGACAGCATCCTTCCTCTCCAGCCTGATAGCAGAGTTCTCTTCCTTCCTTTTGTTCACATTAAGAACAAACACTGTTCAAACAATAATAGTGGGTGCTTTATTATGATGCTCTCTTAGGAACAGAGCCGTGGTTAGTATTATCTTGCACTTGGTTTTGTTTTGAAGGAAACCGTGAATGGCCCTTTGAGTTGTTGGTGTTTCAAGGTCAACATTACCTCTACTTCCTTTATTTAAAAAAATAATCCTTTTACCAAAAGTACATGCTACTACGGAAAGGTTGAGTTACACAGGGCCAGTCAGCCAAGGTCTTGTGCCTGAGGGTTCCAGGAGCAGGCATAAAGGCAAACTGCCAGTTTAAGGTGCAAATCAGAATAAAAGACAGTTTATATCCTAGTTCTCTCTAAACTGGCTCAGCTGCTGCATCTAGACACCAGGCATTTAAAAGAAACAGCTTTCTGTTTCCTACCAAACAATTAAGTACAGATTTGGTACAGATAACACATAGGTATTTTGCTGTCAGGTTTCACTCTCTCAAGTCAGTACTAGCACTAGGTCCTTTCCCATCACATCTACTCCTTGGTGGATGAAAGGACCTTCAGGTCATTCTCTTTCTCCCTCCATAACGATTGGAAGCAAAATCTTCATCCTCTGGTCTATGCATGGCCCATGGCAACCTTTATCTCATTGCCTTCCTGTTTGTACACTCTTGAAAAATTCTACTTGCCTTGGACAATCAGTTATTTTGCCGAGTAAGGTATTCAATTTTTCATTATCACTGGTCATCATAGTAAGGACAGGTGAGTATATCTTGTGCCTGAGCCAGTAAATTTCCATGACAGTTTTGCATGACTGAGCTAGTGAGTTATAATTTCTCCCTTCCCACCAACCCATGTATGCATGGTCAAGAGGAGGCTTCAAAACTGCAGAGCCTGGAGTGCGCTGACTGGCTCTCCACTAGTTCTGTCTGATCCAAGCAGAGCTAGCCCGCTCCTAATCAATGGTCCATCAGCTGACTCCCAACCCTGCACCCTCCCATCTGATGCTATACGTGCCATTCCTTATGAACATCTGGAATACTCCTCTCTCACCCTAAATATCTGTCATAGTCTATGTATTCAGCAACAACATTCTATTCCATTCTTGTACCGGACACTTGCCAAGCTGCAGCTGAATTGTTACACACAAGAATTTACTATTTCAGAGGTTTATTGCAGATCACTTTAAATAGAGTGCCTAGTGACATGATGCAAAATGTACTTCAGTGAGGTACTGCGAAGTGTTTCATTTGATTTTATGGATCAAGATAAATAATAATACATAGAATGGATATGATACTTTTCATCTCAAAGCACTTTAGAAATGTGATTAAACAATATAACTCTTATGTAACAGACAGGTAAACTGAGACACACAGTGATTAAACAATTTACTTAAGTGCCTATGGTCACATAGCAAATTGCTGCCAGAAGTGGGTACAGAAACCAGGTCTCCTAATTCTTTGTTTTCTGCTCAATCCACTAGGCCACAGTTGCCTCAGGCACGACTCCCAACCCCAAGCACCTTCTGTTGCAGTTGCTACATAAAACTGTCCAGAATGGAGTGAACACTAACCGTTAAACTGACATTTTCTGCTCTAATTCAGACCTGGGCCTACATTTAAAAGCAGGGCTTTGGAGCAGAGCTGGAGCGCGGAGCAGTGGAGCTGCAGGTTTTTGCCTGGAGCTGGAGCGGAGCCGGAGCACAGCTCCAAAGCCGTGTTTAAAAGATTTGCCAGCATAGCTATGCCAGGTAGGAGTGTTAAGACAAAACAGAAAACCACCTAGCTGACACAACTATGTCAGCAAAAGCCCTAGTATAGATGCAGTTGGGGGAGGGGGGGGGATTCTTTTGGCGGTAGAGTGAATTTCATTTGAGGAATTGGTATAGATAAACTGGCAAAAGAACCCTTTTGCCAGTCTAAGTTGCATCTCCACTCAGCTGGTTTGCTGGTACAGCTATAACAGTGTAAACAGGGCCTCAGGCAGTCAGGAGACAGGGATCTATACTCTCCTTACATTTTATCCCTGCTCCCTTTTTTGAAAAAATCATCTTCAGAGGCAACCTCTGCCTATCTCTCCTCAGCAACAGGGCCACCCAGAGGATTCAGGGGGCCTGGGGCAAAGCAATTTCGGGGGCCCCTTCCATAAAAAAAAAGTTGCAATACTATAGAATACTATATTCTTGTGGGGGCCCCACTTGCTCCCCCCTCTGGACAGCCCTGCTCAGCAAGTAGAAGCTTTATTGCTCACAGGCATCATCAAGTTTCAGAGGGGTAGCTGTGTTAGTCTGTATCAGCAAAAACAAAGAGGAGTACTTGTAGCACCTTAGAGACTAACAAATTTATTTGGGCATAAGCTTTCGTGGGCTAAAACCCACTTCATCAGTTGCATGGAGTGGAAAATACAGTAGGCAGGTATAAATACACAGCACACTAAAAGATGGGAGTTGCCTTACGAAGTGGGGGGTCAGTGCTAACGAGCCAGTTCAATTAAAGTGGAAGTGGGCTATTCTCAACAGTTAACAGGAAAGGGTGAAAAAATGTTTTTGGACACCATCAAATTAGGCCTGAATAAAGACTGGGAGTGGATGGGTCACTACAAAAACTAATTTCCCCCTGCTGATACTTGCACCTTCTTGTCAATGGGCCACCTTGATTAAATTGGCCTCATTAGAACTACAAAAGTGATTTTTCCTCCCTTGGTATTCACCCTTTCTTGGTATTCATCCCAACTGTTGAGAATAGCCCACTTCCATCTTAACTGAATTGACTCGTTAGCACTGACCCACCACTTGGTAAGGCAACTCCCATCTTTTCATGTGCTGTGTATTTATACCTGCCTACTGTATTTTCCACTCCATGCATCTGATGAAGTGGGTTTTAGCCCACGAAAGCTTATGCCCAAATAAATCTGTTAGTCTCTAAGGTGCCACAAGATATCATCAAGTTACCTCCACTACTACCTCCAATTCACACGACACAGGGTTACTGTGAGGATCAGTTCACCAGTTAAGGTAGCTTCCTCAGCACTTAAAGAACTACCAAGGGCTATGTACATTCTGCAGAGCTGGTGATAAATAGGATCCCCCACCATCCCCTTGCCCCCCTACATATTAAAGAGAGGGTGCCAAACTGACAGTACTATAGTCTGAAGTCCTCTGTTTAGCAGACAGATTAGAAAGCAATGGACACTGAAATGTGGGAGAGGCAGGGTTCTAATGAGAGGCGAACAGCTTTCTCCTAAATCACTCAGTCAGGTCTCCCCTCTGCAAGATCTGCCGGCGCACGGCAGAAACTGAAAAAAGAATGTAAAGGAAGTTGAAATCCGTTAGTGCAATCCAGATCTAGATAAAGCCATTTAAGCCTTCTGCCATGGAAGGATTTGCAAATTTAGTTTGTGTGCTGGAGTTTCTGGTGTGTTTGGGAGATACAGCAAGTGGTGATGCCTGTGCAGGACCCAGAGAGCTGTGACCAGCCAGCAGGCTGTCTCCCCCACTCATGTTCAGACTTGGTGGTGGAATTTAATTAATTGATTCTGCACACAGAGTTCAGGGAGGAGTGAGGAGTTGTTCCTACTCCTGGCCACTGCTTGTGACTGTTTCCCACCAGGATATAATGAAAGTGAAACAGCCTGTGTGGTGGCTCCAAAGTTAGTGCTCTATACTGCTATGGTGTGTAGGAAGCTCAGTTTCAATTACTGGTTCCTCACTGCCCAGGCCATCAGTCTCTGAATGCTACCCAAGGGAGAGGGAGAGCAAGAAACTTGTTTCTCAAGAAACAATCCTTCTGGGTGATTAAAAAGCCTCTTTCATAGGAGTCCTATCTTGTCACTCAATTGTAAGGATTGTAGCCCTGAAACAAGGCCACAAAGAAGTGGGGAAGTGGACCTCAGAGACCGGAAAGATGTGCTGCAGCCGTCAGCTAAAATTATGCCCTGTATGCTGGAGCCTGTGATCTCCTCAGGCACATCTTTATACTGGCCATTGGCCATGTTATAGAAGTATATGATCCACACTTTAATCATCCTAATCTAGCGTCTCTGGATTTTGTTACTGTCTACGATTATATTGGCGTGATTTTCAAAGGTGTTGAGTGGCTATAGCTCCTACTGACTTCAATGAGACTGCATCTCTGAAAGTCAGGTCAAGACAGCTTTGCATATTGGGAAGAGCTGAAGGAAAATAAAAAGCCTATTGTGTGAGAGTATGAACAGTTTAAACACTGCTAATGGGTGGTACACCAGTCCCTTCCCTTTTCAAATGAATTTCACTTCATGTTTTGTTTGGTTTTCCTGTTGATGCATCCTGCACCCTACAGTGCTAAGCTGGTGGGATCCAATTCACCCTTCCTGACATGTGGAGTTTAAAATAAGAGACCTCAGCAATCGGACATCCTCAGCATTTCCAGCTATTGAGCACAATCATTTGCACTGTGATCCAATTTCAGAGTAGAAGAGAAAAGATATATGTAGGAATATTCTCCCTGCACTGCTACAGGGTAGACAAAAGGAAACTAAACAAACAGGATGTGAATTTCACCAAGTGACCAAGGCAGACAGGATATGGGTCACAAATAAATGGCTACAATATGTATGCATGTCTTACTGTCTGCTAGCTGAAACTGTTCTGTTCACAGCACAAATACTGAATGGAGAAAGCAACAGGGAAGACAACTTGCTATTTTAAGATCTTTCCCTTTGAAAGTTAATTTAGTAAAAGTTCCAGCCCGACATCTCTGGTGACAGAAGTCCTCTGTTTATCCATAGAATACGTAGAGCCTGGGCAGAAGAAATGTGAGCTTCCCCTGCATTGCCCAGCCAATGAGTCTCACCCCTAACACGCAGGGAACATTTCTAGGAGTGAAATGCTGGATGCTCAGCAGGTGGAAAATCAGGCTACATATTTTGACTTGAGTGACCCCACTGTAAAAATCTTGGCTGAGATTTTGTGTGTCCTACCTAAAGCTCTAAGCCATTGTTTCTTATATTGTAGATTGCGTAATAATGTTACAATTTAAATAATCCAACTAGGTTTTGAAGGTCACTTCTTCACATCTTTCCTTCTGCTTGCTAGGGAAGAGTTTTCTATGAGGCCAAATTTACCGAGCATTGGATTATGTGGGAGAGTTATTTCTTCAATAGAAAGGATAGAAACTTATTTCCTTGTTTAAATGAAAACGTAGATTCAGTGGAAAATGGATATAAGAACAAAATACTTCCAAAGATAAAATATCTTGGCAAAGACTTGATTCTTTTGATCCCTGTGAGCATCGTCCATTTGAATTCCCTCTTCATCTTTGCAGCAAAGGGCAATTTCACCTCCCTACCACCTGCAGAGAGCCTAGGAGCAGATCCCCCTGGAAGGGATTCAAACAAATGGCAACCCCAAGAGCTAGCCAGCTCAGTGTGCTCTAACCCTGATATCTTGACTTAGCCTATTAACGCCGGCATTCACATCATTATTCACTATCCTTATCCAGACCTGCAGTTAATCTCAAGAATTTTTCAAGGTCCCAATGGCGTTGTATCATAGAGGTCCAGTATCTGATCTGAGTTACATCAGTGAAAATGTTGAATAACTCCACAGAAGTCAATGGAGCTATGTAATCAAGATCAGAATCAGGCCCACAAGGAAGAGGAGTTAACTGCTGAATAATTTTTTTGTATAATTTTGTAGTTTATTGGTGAGCAGTTGCAAGTATTTGTTATTTAAATTTCAAACTATTTTAATATGATACATAGGTCTCTTAGTACATTTTTTTGACTGGATAAATATAACTCTTAGAATCAGGTTTCCAGGACAAATACCTGATTAAGAATTTGAAGTTTGCTTCATTACTTCATTGAGAGGATTCTCTGATCCCTTCATCTGCTTTAACCAATAGACAAAAAAGGAACAAGACATTGTGGTGACATTCTGTTCCCATGGAAATCAATGGCAAAATTCCCATTGACTTCAGTGGTGCCAGGATTTCATCCTATGTGTTGGATAAGGTAGCTACAGTGATGTTCAATACGAAAAGGGAGGAAGCACCTTTTTGACTAATACTGTGCTTTGAAAATGTCAACCGAACCATTTTAAAATGGATTTTTCCATCTTACCTAATGTCCACACTAATGGCAAAATTCTCCTCTCTGATCCAGACTGGGGATCTCAACTGCATATTCTCCAGTCAGTTCACGGAAAGAACTCCCACTGACATAAGATCCTTAGGCGGTGAAAACTGATGTAGTGTCATTGATTTCAATGGAGTTATGCCAATTAATACCATTTGAGGACCTGGCCCTCTTACTGTCTTACATTTTGGTAACAACTTCATCCTTCTGACTCCCCAAATGTTTTACTAATTGATATAAAAACTATATACAAAGATAACTTCACCCAACCACTAAAATGTGGCCATGTCCATAGGTGGAATGTGGCAGCTGTTTAGCAGAGCACCACAAAACTAAACAACAGTTAAGTCAGAAAATGAAAAAAACATATCCAGGTGAAACTGGGGAGAATTTAGGAAGGTAGAATATAGTTCTGTGAGTAAGAATTTAGCTAGGACACAGGAACTAACAACCCATATCATTATGAAAAGTGCTAGGGGATCTGTAATGACCATGTTGAGGCAATGGTGGAGAGAACCAATCACTGATGGGCATTCCACCAGAAGAATGAGTGCAATATATGCACTAAAGATCTGCAATGCAGATTGGAGGAAAGACTTCCTCTAAGGGCTTGATCTAAAGCCCATTGCTTTCATTGGACTTTGGATCAGGCCTTAAATGCGAAGAGATACTGAGGCTTAAATTGGATAGGAACAGAGGGTGCAGATGAAGCAACGAAACAGCAGAACAAAGGGGGGAGGGATAGCTCAGTGGTTTGAGCATTGGCCTGCTAAACCCAGGGTTGTGAGTTCAATCCTTGAGGGGGCCACTTGGGGATCTGGGGCAAAATCAGTACTTGGTCCTGCTAAGGAAGGCAGGGGGCTGGACTCGATGACCTTTCAAGGTCCCTTCCAGTTCTAGGAGATGGGATATCTCCATTATATTAATTATATTATATTATATTATTAAAGCTAGGAGTTAGAAAATATCCAGAAAAGCTATGTTTCTGTGTTCCCTACACCAGAGCCCACAGTGAGAGTCAGTCTGGCTTGCCTATAGAACCTGAATCCAGTTTAAACGGAGTCCACTGTAACCCTTAAAGGGTGGTTATGGTCAGAAACAGGATTATGTCAAATGGCACCTTCTTACTCAATATATTCTCTTCTTATGTGCCTTAAAGTCAGATTTCACTGACACAAGTAAATAAATGTATAAAATGTAGTAAATAATTAACAACACCTCTATGTTCCTATTCATTCTACTGAGCCTTTGCAGCTATAGGATTGTGAGCTGAAGTCTATTTGCATCATGCATCATTAACCAAATTGTTAGGTAGGTTCTAATTGCAGTATTTTTAGACTGGGGATGTTGTCAGTGCTAGAAAGAGCCCAGCTGGAGTCTGTGATCCCAGGTGGAGTTTATAGTAGTGATAATTAGAAATCACCTTTTGATTCTACAATTGAGCCCATTTGATCTGGAAGCCAAAAAGAGAAATACTGAATCCCACAATGTCACTTTTCAGAGACATTTCTCTGACTTTGGTCCATATTCATTTCTCTGTGCCTTAGCTCCCCATCTGTAAATGAGGATAACATTTTCTTACCTGTGCGGATACATTCATTAATGTTTGTGAGCAGCTCAGAACCATGAGAGGGGCCACAGAATCATACTTTAAAGGCAGGGAAATTTTAAGTACTAACATTACCAAAGCTCTGGTATGATGTCGGTATTTTAGTAACAAAGTGTTTTTGTAAGCGGGATGGCCTCTGTGATTCCCCCTCATGGCCACCATGATATGACTCACCTGGCCATGGGGTTCTTGTTGGTTTGCTGCTGTCTCTCACAATTTAGGGGTCCTTTAGTCCTCTGAACAATGCACTCTTCAGTCTTACTCTTTCCAGGGTGTTACAGTCCCGAACAATATCAGGGAAAAACCACAACTCAAAACAGGGTCATCCAATGAACTTTCAGCAGTATCCTTAAAGCTAAAGAGATGTTGTGCATGCAATTGAAATGTAAATCATTCTTCAGGACAGGAGAGTTTATGGTTAGCAGTCAAGATGAAATGACAACATGGGCTAACTTAGTGTTTAAGCAGCAGTACAAAAATGGTGGACTGAACAAACATTGGAACATATTGGTAGCAATTCTACTGTATCCATGAGGGAAAAGACCAGATCAGTGGTTCTCAACCAGCGGTCCGGGGCCTCCTGGGGGGTTGTGAGCAAGTTTCAGTGGGTCCGAAAGCCAAAGCCCCATTGCACAGGATTGTAGCCGGAGCCCCAAGCCCAGGGATGAAGCAGAAGCCTGAGCAACTTAGCTTTGCAGTGCCCCCTGTGGTGTGTGGCCCGGGGAATTGCCATGCTTGTTACCCCTTAATGCCTGTCCTGGCTTTTATATGCAGAAAAATAGCTGTTGTCGCACAGCTAGGCCATGACATGTTGCGGGGGCCTCAGAAAGAAAAAGGTTGAGAACCCCTGGACTAGATGACAGTAGGTCTTTTCTACCTCTTACTTTCATGATCTTATTATACAAAAACACGAGTCTAGTCCAGCTGAAAAGGATGTTTTCAGACTTGCAGTTTCCTGGCTTCATATTCAGGACCGTGCTACCTTGAGAATATTACAGCCATTAAGTGTGTTTGATGATATTGTACAAATCTGTAGCACAAAAGCTGTAATAATGTAACATTTTCTATGTTAAAACCAGAAAACTGCTGATGTAGCCATATGGGACCACTAGATCTTGAAATCATTCTGCATCTCATATTTCAGTTCCCAGGAGGATGCACTGACACAAATCACAGATATTAGCTGTCATCAATTAGAGACTTCATCCGTTATGTCCAAAGCCTCTTGGAAGTATACTATGGCAGCATTTGCTTCAGCTTTTTACTGAAAACACATGGGAACAGCTTATTTGGATCAGGAATTCATTACCAATAGAATAATAAGGGAAAGTTTCTCTTTAATCTGAGGTTGAGAGAATACTTTAGTTCTGGAACGTTTGCAGGGCATGTGAATCATGTCTTATATTTGGGTGGGAGGCAGGGGAGTGAAGGAATTTGCAAAATTAAGACCAAACTCTGCTGTCATTTTCATCATTGTAAACCAGGAGTAATCACATTTAGTTCAGTTTTACAATGTTGTAAATGAGAACGGATTTGGTCTTCAGTTTTATGACATGCAAGTACTGAAGAGTCTAGAGAGCTGAGTGGGGCCAGCAGAGAAACAGAATCAAAATAACATAGAAACTGTAGATCATGCTTCCTCTACAAAGATCTGCCCTTGTCATACATTAGGAAAGGTTAGCTACATCCAGGTTAGCTGTCCTCCTAGCCTGGATCTTGTGAGGTAGCTCAATAGATTTGAAATGGAGGATCTGTGCATGAAGAGAAGGAGAAGTGGGGGGGGGAGGGGGGAGAATACATTCTTTTCCCCTGGCCCCAGAGCCTGGTCAGTCTCTATATTGCAGCATCCCTCTTAAAGAAGAGTCACCAGGGACAGTGTTGGTGCAGGAGGCTCTACCCATGGTGAACAGCAGGACTTCCTACTTTGGTTCATTTTCAGTATTCAAGCCTGAGTGGTTTCCAAAACTGCAGCTGAAAGTTTATATTAAATAAACAAACATACACATGAATGTTTTTTCACTGAAAGTAATAAGAACCATGAAAACATATTAGGATCTTTCATATTAGATTTTATAAGACTTTAAAAAATCTAAATGTTAGGACATTGGCCATGACTGAGCAAAGCTCTTAAGGATATGTTTAACTTTCAGTACACAGGTTGTTCCAGGGGCTTCAGTGGGATTGCTTACATGCTTAAAGTTAAGCATGAACTTAAGTATTTTGCTGGATTGGGGCTAAAACTACTTGATATGTTCCCTCAAGTTGACAAAAGTTATATTACTAGCCAAATGCGCAGTCAGAGTCTAAACAAGTCTATCCACTATAAAGGTTTTCTCTTTTTAAAGGGAAATATTTTACTATCTTGGGGCTGGTCCACACTAAGCCCCCAGTTTGAACTAAGATACGCAACTTCAGCTACGTGAATAACGTGAAGTCGAAGTATCATAGTTCAAACTTAAAGGTACTTACCGCGGGTACACACGTGGCAGGCAGGCTCCCCCGTCGACTCCGCCTACTCCTCTTGCGGAGCAGGATTACAGGCGTCGACGGCGAGCACTTCCGGGATCGATTGCTTGCCGCCGAACCAGCAGGTAAGTATAGATGTACCCTTGTATTGATGATTTTTCTTATTTCTGTTTGATCTAAACCCATCAAGTCCAAAATGTCACCAGTCTTTCTTCAAAATTAAAAAAGGTGGCTCCTCCTCATCCTCTCATTGCCATTTTAGTCAGTTACACCTCTGTAATAAAAACAGTTAGGTCCCTCTGCTCCTCAAGAGCCTTTGATTTTATAGATGATCAACTGTTAATGCTTTCTGTTCCCGATACTGCAAATCTTTCACAAACATCATCAAGTTCTCAATGTCCAATGGGGAATGTAGCAAAAATCATTCCACTCCTCAGAGACCCTAATAGTGTTAGATCCAAATTTATCCACCCACTTGGATCTGAAATCACTGATTGAACCATGCACAAATCTGTTACCATCTCAATAGCAACAAACACCTTAATTCCCATTAATCTGTCTTCCATCCCCTCCAGTCAACAAGTACAATTCTGCTTCATTTTGTAGATCATGTCCACTCTGCTCTGGACAAAGGTCACTATATAGTAACAGTTCTTCAATTGAATAAAATCTTTTGATGCAGTAAACTATTGTGTCTTGTTCAAACTCACACAATACTGTGTAGATAATGCTTCCCTTTCTTTCAGGATGCGCTTTCTCCCCCACTAATCAATTATCTTTTAGCACATAGAGAGTAATTTAGAATAATAACTAAACAAAAAATTACAAATGACAATAATGCCAACTGAAAGCTCACTCCAACCATCTATTTCAAGCCCACACTCAACACTCTCACCGCCCCAAAGCCTGGGAATACAGACAGACTTTACAGCATGTCCTGAAGATCTTCCAATCTAGGATCCAGAGGACCAAGAGAGGAAAAGGGAGGTCCCAATACTAGATGTTAAAACTAGAATATATTGATTATAGAAAATTGATTCACTTTTTGCTGTTAAAAATTTAATAATATTTTGTCTGCCACTCTAAGGCCAGTATATGAAAAACTAAAGCTGATAGGATCAGACAAATAATACCACCAGAAAGACAATGTCCCTTTTATAATCTAAGTTGAAGCAAGATGCAGTAGTGAGTGGAACAAATAACAGAAGAGAAAGTCAAGAGCAACGGTAACCAGAGAGAATGGTTATTTGCTCTGCAGTAACTAGTTCTTTAATATGTTTTAGTCAATGTAGATCCCACTGTAGGTGCACAATATGCCTCATGTGCATGAGACCAAAGGTTGCTTTGAACAGCAGTGTCTGTTGAGCCACAAATGTGCCTGGTGTCTCCTCATACTCCCGTGCAAGGACATACAACGCAGAGATGGAGGGTGGGTCATGGGATCAACACTGACAACATCATCTTGAACTATAGTCACTGTAGGGTAAGTAACCACTCTCTCTCTCTCTCTCTTCTTTTACTATGTGGTCAGTGTGGATCCCACTGTAGGTGATAGGCAAGCAGTATCCTCACTGGATGGCAGGAATGAGGAGCTTCAGCTGTATCAGTCAAGCAATAATTGCAGTACTGCCCTCTTGAACTTGGTTCTGAGACATTACATCTGGACAAGTTGGGAGATGTATGGGAGGTTGCTGGGACACCTTCAGCAGGTCTGTCAACCAAAACTGTCTTGCCTAGTAAGAGGCTATCAAGATGACCATAGCCTTTTACTGTCTGATCTTGGATACTATCCTGGGGATCAGGGGAATTGGCGGGAAGGCATATAGGAGTCCTCGAGACCACAGGCAGAGAAAGGCATCTGATAATGAGCCCGGGCTCATGCCTCCCCTGGGACAGAAGTCCAGGCATTTGGTGTCTCTATTGCAAATCAGTCTATTATGATAGTCATCCACTGAGGGAATATCAGCTCACATCCAGGGCCTGATGGCTTCTTGGGGCAGATGGGATGATCAAATATCTCCTTGCTTGTTTATATAGTACACTGCAGACATGTTCTCCCTCAAGATCTGCAGCAAGGAGTTCCACAGAACAGGCAGAAACACTGTGATGGATCTCAGCTCCAGGATGTTCATATGTAGCTTAAGTAGGTCTGCGACATGTCCCTTACATCTGCAGATGGCTGAGATGGGCACCCCAGCCTGTCCCTGAAGCATCTGTGATAAGTGTCATAGTTAGGAAGAAGGCAAGGATTCAGAACCCTTTTCCATTTACTGTATGTAGCTGACAAGCACGTTTTTGTAGGATTTGAGGTGGGACAGTGATCCTCCTGTTCATGTGGTGTCTGGACAGAGCATATATATAACTGTGAGGCCTGACGGTGATGTCTGGCAAGCAGTGCCATATACATACATGCTGACATGTGGCCTAAAGTCCCAGATATGTATGCATGTATTCACTACATTTAATTTTAGTCTGTTTGCCATTGACGGGAGAGATCAGAATCTGTCCTGTGGCAGACAGACTCTGGCTGATTGGGAGTCAATCATAGCTCCTATGAACTCTATCATATGAGAGGGTGTAAGGGATGGTTATATGTAGTTCAGAAGGAATTCATGTTGAGGGAACAGGGAAAGGACCTATTCCAAGGCTGTTGCAGTCTCCTTTTGGGACCTGCCCCTGACCAGTCAGTCGTCCAGGTACTACTAGATATGAGATTCCCTGCCTCCTTAACTGCAATGCCACTACTGCTTGGCATTTTCAGAATACTCTCCGTGCTGTGGAGCATCCGAAGAGCAGAATCCTATAGTGATAATATTTTGGCCCCACTATAAATCATAGGGATTTCTTGTAGGTCACATGGATGGCTATATGGAAGTATGCATAAGTCAAGAGCTGTGAACCAGTCTTGAGTTTGGAGACATGGAAGGATGGAGGGAACTGTTACCATTCTGAACCAGAGATGGTATATGCATTTGTTGAGTCTCCTCAGGTGTAGGATAGGACAAAGACCCTCTTTTTAATTTGGAATGAGGAAATGCTGGGAATAGACACCTCTTCCCCTGAACTCTGGTGGAACCTCTCCTATAGCTCCTAGACAAAGCTACAAGGCCACTTCTGTTTGCAGTAGGCTCTTGTGCGAAGGGTGCTGGAAGAGGGACAGGGAAGGAGGGTGGGATGGATACTGATATTCAAAAAAATTCTCGTCTTGCATACATGAGGCACATGTGCACCTACAGCATGACACATACCTGATGAAGAACACATGATACACAGGTTGCTGCAAAAGTTGACAGTTCCAAATCATTTGACATTTTTTTTAGTTTGCTGCAGAGTCAGACTGAAGTTCAGTGGTACTGTCTGAGGACCTAGGACGCGAGTAAGCAGAAGGTGGCGTAGGCTGGGACTGATGTGTAGTGGCAGAGCTGTGGGAGCAAGAGGGCAGGACTGGAATAAATATGGGCTGCTGAAGGTCAGGACTGAGATACACTGGTAGGATTGCACAGAGCCCTCGGAGGCCTGGCATAGCAAGCGGTGCACTGAAGCATAGGATGTAGGTATATTAGCAAAGATAAATGGGAGGGTCACGACTGGGATAAACCTGGGATGCTGAAGATCAGGAATGAAGTACATTGTCAGAACAATGTGGGGCTGAATGATTGGATTAAGAGGGAGTACCCCAGGACAGGTTTGGAGTTGACAGTAGTCAGTCCCTCACTTTATGAGCACTTCATCCACCTACACATTAAAAATACAAATCAGAACAAAAAACAGAATGGAGACACAGGCCTGATATATCCCTCCGTTTTATATGCATACTGTCCTCTTAAAGCTATTCTCCAGGAATTCTGCTCAACTACTCATACCTAATCCAAGTTTTTATGGTCTTTGCTGACAGATTCAAAGGGGTCTTGCAAGTTATTAGATCTATATGTAGAAAATGTTATAGGAAATAATGGATGGCCCCTATAACATGGTTCCAAGGAGAAACGTTAGAATTCGAAGGAAGAAGTCTAGAGGTGCTCATAAGCCTTTATATCTGAGAAGACAGTAAGGTGGTCATCACTGAGAAAGGACAGGAGAAGCACAATGAAAGTCTGGTAACATTAATGAAAAGTTTCCTTTTTAAAAGGCATCTTATTTTGCACCATGCACTGAACGACAAAGAGAGGAACTCATACACTCTACTAGAGTCTACTCTATTAGACCAATACAAAAGCACCTTTCCTAGATATGGCTTTACATGTATGAACTAAAAAGCCTCTACATTTAAGATCATTGGTAAATAGACACAGACATATTCTCTGTCACTGAGGACATCTTTCCATGTCAGTTTAAAATGTGCTTTTGGTAAACGTTCATTAACAATTCCCCAGCCAGTGAAGCATTAAATTTTAAATCCAAGCCATAATTTTCAGTTTCCTTATTCCCTTTTCTCCAGAACCTTCTGGGATTCATCACCAGGGCCACCCGGGGGGTGGGGGGGTGGGCAAGTGGGGCAATTTGCCATGGGCCCCGCAGGGTCCCCCATGAGAGTTTTTTGGGGCCCCTGGAGCGGAGTCCTTCACTCACTCCGGGGGCCTCGGAAAACTCTCGCGGGGCCCGGGCCCCCAGAGCTTCTTCCGCTCCAGGTCTTCAGCGGCAATTCGGCGGCGGGGGGTCCTTCCGTTCTGAGACCCGCCGCCAAAGTGCCCTGAAGACCTGCTGCAGGGGTTCTTCCACCCCGGGACCTGCCGCCGAAGTGCTGGGTCTTCGGCGGCAATTCAGCGGCAGGGGCCCCCCGCCACCGAAGACCCCAGGCCCCCTGAAACCTCTGTGCGGCCCTGTTCTTCACCATGAAGTATCTCTACATACTTAAGAATAAAGTATGAGTATTTGGCAGTAATGCAAGTGAGCACTGGTTAGTGTGTGGACAGGGGCTGTACAAGCTTCTGGTACTGCCAAACATCTCAGTCCTCACTTGCAACAGCCCAGCTAGGCCAGTTCTGAACTCCCCACAACAGCTCTGTTAATGCACCTTCTCCCTTATAACTTTCCTTGCTATTTCAATCAATCTCTCACAGCATTCTGAGATGCACAGGCATCCTGTTGTACCTTAAGTGCCACAGAATGCCATGGCTGAGTGGGAGGCCTTCTGATGAGTTCTTTAGGGAACAGAGTAGTGGAGGAAAATGAGGACTGTTTTCAGTGCTAACTCTTGACTCCCCAGATGCAAAAGCTGGAGACACTGCTGCAGGAAAAAATAATAGCTCTGAAATGCAATCAGAATCTAATTCCTTGCTCGTAGGCTCCTCCACATTTCTTTCTGATGCCCAATATTTCCATACTTTGCATATCCCCTTTATTTTATTTATTGGTATCATTGTTCCACCTGTGCAAAACTGCCACCTTGCACTCTCTCAGATCTGTTCAACCTGTACCCTAAATTCTCCCTCCCAAGAGAATCACACATCCCTTACCTCTACAAGCCATAAGTCAACTGTCTCAATGAGCTCGCGACACATGACACCACTTAACCTTCCACAACACCTGCTAAAAGAATGGGGGGAGGAGGAAGGGGGAAGTCAGGATGTTACAATCCCTTCAAGAATCAATCATCACGTCTGCAATGCTCCGCACTCCTGTGGTCCCAGAAGTCAAAACCTGCCACATGGCAGTACAGGGAACCTTATCAGTGTATTCAGTATCTTCTTCAGGGAGTGAGGGGAATCAGTCTGCACGAGGGGTAGAGTGTTGACCCCCAAATGCAGAAAAATTACAGCTTTTTTAGATTAAAGAATAAAACCTAGACTCAGTGATCTCATGTACACCTGAGCAACTCTGCAGTAAATCTAAATGGCTTTATAATCTAATGGACAAAGGCATAGCCAATGGCTGGAAGCTGAAGCCAGACAAATTTGAATGAGAAATAAAACACAAGTGTTTAACAGTGAGTGTGATTCACCATTGGAATACGTAGCCAAGGGAACTGGTGGATTCTCAATTTCTTCAAATCAAGACTAGATGCTTTTCTGGAAGAGATGCTTTAACTTCAAGCATAAGTTAGTGGGCTCAATACGGGGGTTACTGAGTGAAATTCTATGACTTGTTTTATACAGGAGTCAGACTAGATGATCTAATAGTCCCTTCTGGCCTTAAACTCTCTGAATCTATAAAACCCCAAAGAAGTAATTTCTCATCCCAACTCCCATCTCACTCATAAATATTATTGCTTTGTGTTTCGGTACCTCTTATAAAGAGTGAATTATTTCACTGAGCACTGGGTAAATCACCTGGTACTAGGACTCAGTGAAAAATCACAGTAGGTTTATCCTTTGGTGATGGGAAAGGAAGATGTGTGTGCAAATGGCCATTGTTCTGCCCAGTCATTTTTTTTAAGTACTGTCCTCTCACTAACAGAGAGGATACTTGGTTGGGGTGGGAGGAGAGAGAGACAATTTCACAGGCAGCAGAATCTGTACTAAAGCTACCACAATAGAGAGTCCAACATCTCGCTCAGAATGTTGCTTCTCAAATAGTTATAGTCAGAGACGTATACAGCCTAAAACTGACATCTTCTGATTCAGCTTATTTTCTTGCTGCTTGTGGGCGTGTGGCTGAGCTGCATCTACCAACTTTACATACATAAACAAATGTTTGTTCCATTTAGTGCCATTGAAATTCCACAACTATGGGAGAGCAAGCTGGAATCTATTCTGACTCATGCATCAGAAACAGAATTGTCAGGTAATCACTGACTGCAATAGTTACCAGAACTGGCATGTGACTCTGAAAAAACTCAACTAGGTTTTCTGATGCTAGGAGGAGTTTATGCCACTAACGGTTAGAAAAATAATCTTTTGACCTACATATTTAGTCAAGTAGATCTGGAATCACTGGAAGGGAATACATATAAATAAGGAACCATGTGTTGTTATTATTATTATTTTTCTTTTTAACAGAGTCACTTTCCTCACTTTAACTGCAATTTTATGTTGTATTTGGGTGGGGGGTGGAGAGACTCAAGCAATAGAATTTGGATCCAGATTTCAAAAACCTCAACTTTTTTGGGATGTTCAGATCCAGGCTTTTGGTTTGTCTGATTATTTACGTAGAGGCTGTTTGATCTGCAGCCAGGACTGGATTTTGAAGTCACAGTTCAGACTCATGAGGAATCTACATTATATTATATCGTAAAACAAATGGGGTTTTCTGAGTCCCCCCACCCATCCCCAATGCACACACACATCCACACCTACACACCATATTTAAGTTGGGGATGAGGATGGCTGAAGGCTGGCTTCCTTGGTTAAACCTCTGACTAGTCATCCTTGTTTTCCAATTGTCAAGTTGCATTTCTTTAGATTGAAAACAGGAATAAAAGGAGTGAATAATTGGATTCTTTTCAACCCTGAATGCTTCAAGTTTACAAAGGCAGAGAAGTTTCTCTCTGCAGTGACCTTGGGCAGCTTGGAGCTCTTCTCAAATGATATAAGAGGTGTGGTTTTTCCTTCATTAGAGTCTCTCTGAACAATTTTCTGTGCTTATACTGAGGCCATGAGATCCAAAGACACCAGGCAAACAGAGCAGCAATTTACATCAACAAAGAGGATTTTGATGCACTCCTCCGAATGGGCAGCATTACCATGTTAATAGCCATTTGCTCTCAGCCCTCTTTTCCTAAGGACGCTGGAGACTTTTGCAAACGGAGAACAGTTCCGCTTTCCATTTTAATTGCAACAATAGCAGAAGAGATCCTTAAACTGCATCAAATAGCAGCCTGTGAAATCCCTAACTAGCCGCACTGCCTCTCCTGCTATTTATTATACTCTGGTCCATGGAACAAAAGGGGGGGGGGAGCTCCTCCTGATTTTAGCCCATTTCACATATCCTAATCCCTCAGAGGTGGCAATGGGAATTGCTTGTGGAGCTGTTAAATCAAACTTTCACTTTGTCTTTTATTCCCCTCTCCTCCTTTATAATCAAGGAATTTCCAGGTACATTTTCAATGTCAATTTGTTTATGGCCTCATGGGTAATAGACTAATGATGGGACCCCCACAGTTAGAGGAAAGAATCCTGGGCATTTCATTTCAGACAGCTGCTGTTTCTCACCAGTTCCCACACTCATCCCCTTGTTCTCTTGTCAGACGCCCTGAATGTGCTCCCCCTCCTGACACCGACTGCTATGCACAACAAAGACTGAATGGAAGAGCTGCCTCTGCTATCAGCCTATGGGATAGATTCCATTTGTTAGTAGTAAGTTGCCTTTCAGCCAGCATCACAGGTACCAACTCTCGCCAGACATGCCTCAGCTAGCTGCCTAATTGTCACCCATTACTCAGCATCTAGCCTCTCTTCAGAAAGAAGCACAGGTTCTACCTCTCCCATAGTTCCCAGGCACTTTTCAGGCAGAAGCCTGGTCTCCCCTTGTACTAGATACCCAGTTACCTCTTGGCTGGCAGGTTAGGTATCCTCCTATCTGACACTCAGTCATTTCCAAATGTTTTGTTACACTCCTTCCTCTGTGTTTTGAGCAGTACCAAGCCCATTTTTGGTGCTCAGAACAGAATAAATGAAACAACAATAACAACAGTCATTTTGGGGCTGAATGTAGAACACTCACTCACAGGAGTAACCCCATTCAAGTAAATGAGACTCTACTCATCTGAGAAAGTGCTCACAAGTGTAAGTAAGGAATCCATAAACAGGGCCTTAGTGCTTAGACACCATTTCTCAAAAACACTGAACTCATTAAACAGAACCAAGAAGAACAGAGGTGGGTTATGTAAAAGCACAGACTCAGATTGAGTCCTGTGACATTTAAGGTTCAGACACTGGAGTCTGGTCTCTGGTTAGGAGGTTAACTACTAAATGGAATAGCCTGTGGAAAATTACTAGAGAAAACAGGACCTTGGTTTCCTCCCTATCTTTAATTAAAGTCAACTTTCCACAGCAATAAGAAAGGGAAAATAGCTAACAAACAAACGAAAAAGGATTTGAAATTATAACTGCCTGGTCAAAATCTAATACGTGGCTAAAACAAATAAGAGTTTCAAACTGCTTTCTAGATGTGTAAAGAATGTATGACAAAGGATTTATTTAGATTAATCTGGGTATATCTTTTATCCTCCTTTCAAAAAAAAAAAAAAAAAAAAAGTGACAACATTTTACACCTGAAGACAGAGGATAAAGTGCAAAAAGCAACTACCATATCCCTGCAATCGTGCAGTCTAAAAGCCAGCTATAAGAGGCTCCTACTCTATGATCATGGTAAATGACCAGGCCAATCTGTATCTCTGAAAAGGCAGGATCCAATCAATGGGGAATCTGTACTCCTGGTTGAAGAAAGTGGACTCAAACAAACAAAAATATGCACCAGACAAACACTTCCATGTTCTGACAGAAGAGACCTCTGGGAAAGAAGGATTTTCAGTGTTAGTGTCTGGGGATAGATACATCAGGAGATGGGTCCACTTTGCTAATTATGGTTAGAATTATCCTCCAGAACTATGAAGATGTTTGGGACAGACATAAAACAGCCCTTTCTTTTGCTCTGAGCTGAGTCTAAAAATATCCATACCCACTCCTACCAGTCTACTCCACTTAAAGTAAAGAAAATTGTCCCTGACTTCTGTAGTAGGGTTACCATATTTTAGTTTTAAAAAAGGAGGACATTCCACGGGACCCCGCCACCGCCCCAACTCCGCCCCTTCCCCGCCCCAACTCTGCCCCCTCCCCTGAACGCTCCGCCCCCTGCTCCTCCCCCTCCCCTGCTTCCCGCGAACAAGCACACAACTGAGTCAAACAAACAAAAATGGATCCGTTGCACTGAAAATCGTCGGAGTATCCTTTTTCTCTGACCATTGTATAATGTTATTATTAGTGGTATTACCGTAAGCAGAACCTACAAGGCCCAGTCATGGACCAGGACAACACAGTGCTAGGATCTGTAAAAACACGAACAAAAAGACAGCCCATGCTCCAAAGAGCTTACAATCTAAGTTGCCACAGATCCAAGCCTATCCTAGCAGAATCCAGCCATTTAGTCTGGCAGTATGGCTTTTTGGTATGTAGTTAAATTCAAGGCTTACAGTGTTTCATAGGATCAGATAGGCCCAGGGCCGCTGCAACCACTAGGAAGACTAAGCGGCCGCCTAGGGGCCCCCAAAATTTTAAACAGCGGAGCACAAGGCTGCTGCTGCTCCCTGCCTCCTGAGGGGCCGCCAGCGGCGCGGCTAGTCCCTCCCCCAGGGGGAGCAGCTGGCGGCAGAACGGGGAAGGGGAGGGTCTAGCACTAGCAGCTGCGCCTTCTTCCCCGCGCCGAGTCGGGCTCCCCGCCGCCCCTGGGGCTCTCAGTGGCAGCAGCGGCAGGAGGCTCGGGTGCGGGGAGGCTAGCTGCCTGAGAACCCCGGGGGCGGCGGGGAGCCCGGCTTGGCCCGCAGTGCGGGGAAGAAGGCGCAGCTGCGCTCTGCTCTTTGGGCAGGGAAGCTAGGTGCCTACTCCGCCTGCAAGGTACCTAGCCAGGCCGCGGGGAGCCGCACGGGCCCGCAGAGTGCCGGGGGGGTGGGCAGGTCCAGTCCCTGGCCTGGGGAATGGTGTATGTGGGAGCAACCCAGGCACCCCTCCCCCAGCCAGACCCACTCCCTCCAACACCCACCGACCAGCTACCTTCTCCCCCGTTTACCCCCTGCCCCAAGAACCCACCCTGTCCTGCCACTTTTGCCTCTGGACAACCTTCACCCAGCAATCTCCCCCCCCCCCAGCCACCACGGTCACTTTCACCCCTGCATCAACCTCGGGACCCTCCCTCCACCTGCCATCTTCCTTCTGCCCACTCCTCCCTTGTGCAAACCCCTCCGTGCTACCTCTGGGTTTTCGGCGGCATTTCGGTGCCAGGTACTTCACCCGGAGTGAGTGAAGACCCCAACCCCCACCACCGAAGTGCCGCCAAAGACCCAGTAGGGAACCGCGCGGTGAGTACAAGCCCCACGTGCCTGTCTCCCCCTCCATCCGACCCCAACCCACGTCCTGCCCCCGACTGCCCCCCCTCAGAACCCGCAACCCATCAACCCCCCCCTGCTCCTTGTCCCCTGACCACCCCCTCCCGAGACCCCCCCACCCTAACTGCCCCCCAGAACCCACCCCCTTCTCAACTCGCCCCGCTCCCGGTCCCCTGACTGCCCCGACCTCATCAACCACCACCCTGACAGACCCCCCGGAACTCCCACACCTACCCAACCACCACCCCCATTCCCTGTCCCCTGACCACTACCCCCCGAGCCTCTGCCCCCTCCAATCGCTCCCTGCCCCTTATCCAACCCTTCCTCCCAGCCCCAGCCCAGCCCCCTTACCATTCTGCTGTGTAAGGATGCCGCGCGGCTGCTGAAGCTCGCAGCCTCACCCCCTTACCATGCCACTCAAAGCAGCAGGAGCTGCAGAGCTGCCCAGAGCGCTGGGGCTCTGCAAGGGGAGGGGATTGGGGGAGGGGCCGGGGAAGCCTCACCAGCTGGGAGCTCAGGCAGGCTGGGCAGGACGATCCCGCAGGCCGGATGTGGCCCGCAGACTGGAGTTTGCTCACCCGCCTGCCCTTTTAGGAACTGGTTCTACACCGGCTTCTAAATTTAACAACTGGTTCTTGCGAACTGGTGCAAACTGGCTCCAGCTCACCACTGCCTGCAACAATCCCGTGCACTCCCCTCTCTGCTACCTTTACCCCCTGCAACAACCCCAGGTACAGACACCCCCCCACCTGCCAGCCCCTTGCAACAACCCCCTCCTGCCCACTTCTCCCTTGTGCCACTCCCTCCCTGCCACTGCACCCCCTGCAATGAACCCCCCTTTTGTGCAATCTCTTCCCTGCCACTACACCCCCATCCACTCCACCTCTTGGCCACCTCCACCTCCTGCAACAATCCCATGCACCCCCCTTTCTGCCACCTTCACCCCCTGGAAGAGCCTCCATATGACCTCCCTCTTTGCAGCCCCCCCCCATGCCCCCTGCACTTTGTGCACATCTGGGCCCCTGGGGGGAACTTGGCCGTAGGAAGGTGGGGGCTTGACATTGGGGGGGGGGGCGCAAGGTGGAAGTTTCACCTAGGGCGCAAAATATCCTTGCACCGATCCTGGATAAGCCAGTGATTTCTGCGCCACTGAAGACCGAGGAATTGTGAGACTGAGGATTTTAAACAATATTAACTCCATAGCAGGTCAGATCGCATACATCTGAATGGGAGGGGCAGGCACTGATAGGTCTACCTTAAGAACTTAGTCTGGTAAATTGGATCAATTAGGAAAATGGATGGAAACCAACCAAGATCAGTTCAGCAAAAGGTGGACTCAGTATGGTGAGCTGGGGTTTACATATCAACAAATGAATAGACCAATACATATCATAGGTGTATTTATGGCCAGATGGCCTTCACCTTAAGGTGATCACAACAAGACATGTATAAGAAAGGGGAGTGATAATGATTTCCTGTGTTTTATTGGTCTCAGTCTAACGGCTAAGAGGGGGACAATATAATATTGCATATTTTTATCATATTTCAAGACATGTATGTTTCTCCACGAGAAGCCTACCTACTGGAGAGATGCTACCAGAATAATTTGGTTTTACCTTGAATGAAAACTGGGAGACTTGATTAATTACTTCATGGCTCATTTGCTCTCAGATATATCGAAATACGCAGCAACACAATACAGTATAATTCAAAACAGTATAATGAAAGGAGCAGCGTGATTGTGTTTGTCAGCCAGCTTGCTCCAATACATTCTTTTAATTAGTTATCAAGGCACCATTTTAAACAATCACAGTATTTTCTGCCTTCAGCCTACTTAAAACACTCATTGGTAAAACAAAATCTCCTTTGTGATCTTACCTTGAAGAACCAGACCAGAATTTTCAATGGTGTAGAAAAAAGCTGAGAATGGAGCAACGGGAGATTTAGCAACCAGGACCTGCAGAACAACAAGAAATCCCTAAAATGTATTGATTACAACTCAAGTTTGTGAATTAATCTTTGTGGATTTACTTTTCTGAAGCTACTACCATGAGTTAAAGTAAAAGGTACAATATACTGCAGAGGGACTATAAAATGGCTATTGATTACCTCTCTTCAGTTCTAGGGTAACCAAGATTCTTATGAAAAACAAGTACAGATCGTGCTGGCATTTTAAAAGGATTCATGGGTCTTGCAAGAACTTCATGGAAGTGTGCAGTTCATGGAAACTGCACACTCTCCCCCCATTTCTCTACTTCTCACAAGTGTTTATTAACCCTGGTCAAATATCACAACCTCTCTTGCTGGTGCAGCCAGTTGTACCCAGAGGGATTCAGCTGAGTGAAGGTTGATGGCACTACCAGTGCCTGGCCTTCCCAGAGGGTTTTCTGAGTAAGAACTGCTTTAATCTCCGCTCCACAGATGCACATCCTGGCCACTCTCTATTCCATCCCAATGCCACTCACCTTTAAGGCTGTGCTGCTGTGCTGTATGTCCCCTGAGAGCAGGGAGACTGCAGATGTTCCATTCTATATGCATCCGAAGAAGTGGGCTGTAGTCCATGAAAGCTTATGCTCTAATAAATTTGTTAGTCTCTAAGGTGCCACAAGTACTCCTGTTCTTTTTGCGGATACAGACTAACACGGCTGCTACTCTGATACCTGCAGATGCTTTGTGCCACTGGAAGTCTCAGAGCTCTTGAATTTAGCCTAGTATTCGACTGTGTGCGCTCTAATCTGCAATCAAGTCTAGGATGCTCCAAAGCCCAGTCTTAGAGCTGCCTTAGCTCCACTACAGGTTTGACCACACACCACTGAAGAGGAGATGGGCTGTCCCAGTTCTGATACCCAAGAGACAGGCTTATCATTAAGGTAGAGAGTTGTAGCCTGATGTATCATTGGCTTTTTGTACTGCAGGTTGAGGATCACTGACTTACAACATACACTGACAAAAGAGATCTCTATCACCTCTCTGAAATGTGCCAAGCACTGCCTGGAGGGTAATCAGCCCAAACCCTGAACCAATGATTACTGCATGAACACTGCAGAAGAAGTTGACATTGACAGTTGTTGGTAAACATGTGAATGCTCACTGCTTTTTTTCATCCCAAGATAGGAAAGAAACTGGAAATCAGGTTACCAGCCTTTGGTTTTCAGATCAGTGTTCCCAACCTCACAACTTAAAGGGCTCCATTTAACTAGGCTGCTGATCCAAAGCATGTGCTTTAAATGCAGCGATGTCATACCCATGTGTCTATTATACCGGGTCTGACTACTTTGGATTTTTTTTAAATGTATAAATTCCTTTTAGCAACAACTGTAAGGCCCTCCTAGCAGAATGTTTTAGGGTCATTCTTCTTAGGGATTGAAGTCCTGAAGCCATGTGTCTTATAAAACACCACATCTCTCTCTGCTCAAGTGCAAAGAATGAAGACAAAATGGTTACAACAAATAAAAAATAAAATATGTTTTCTAGTGGCTAAAACTCAACAAACTATAGCCTTGGTTCAAGATAGATTTCTTACTAATCTTTTTACCTCCAGTCGTGGCTGACTTTCTCTGAGTCAGGACCTTCATAAGTACAAGGTGCTGGTTTCCCTGGTCTTCCTAGGTGAAAGATCTTTTGTGATGGATATCAAGATGGTTTCTTCTTTTCTCCTTAAATTTTCCCAAACTCACTGTATTGTCCCCAGACTCAGGATGACCTCATACTATTCTTACCTTCCTGTGGACTTCCCACCCCCCTGCTGATTTGTATACATAAATGGGGCTTCTATTTTTTCTGGTCGCACCTTCCTTAATTTTACTTGAGATAGATAGATAGCTGCCTTCCCTCCTCTCTGGCGGGAAACGTGTTTCCATCTTTGTTTGGTCACAGACTTTAAAGTATAATATTAGTGAGTATCCATAATTCTTCTTATAGTGTTAATACATACATTTCACAATGAAATTAAATCACCCATGTGTCACCAGTTTGCGTATGATACCTTACATGATCCATTTTAGATACAGATTATGACAAAGTGAGTTGGGGTACACTGGGCTGGTCAGACCATCTGAAACTCACTGCTCTGTACCAGGGAGTCCCTTGCCATCTGACACTGGAGTGCTCTTAGGGTCACAGTGTTGCATGGCACAGTAGAAGCCAAGGAGATCTATACAGTAGCTATGCTCTGTTTGTCTTATAGGTCAGGACACAGATCATATTCAGATTTCTTGTGACCCAGTCTCATATTATTCTGATAAAGGCAACAAAAAAACATCCTCCTGATATCTGGTCTTTAAACCTAACCATTATGATTCACATTTTCTCCACTCCAAAACTAGATTCAATCTTATGGTTTTCAGAATTTATATGTATTCACCCACGAAAGCTTATGCTCCAATACGTCTGTTAGTCTATAAGGTGCCACAGGACTCTTTGTCGCTTTTTACAGATCCAGACTAACACGGCTACCCCTCTGATATGTAATGTTTGTTGGCCCTGCAATTTACTCTCACTAGTAAGGTACGAAATAAAGGTGGACACACAAATACAGCATGTACAGCCAAAGAACGTCGGGTCAGTCACCAGCGTCAGTGTTTTGCTTGAGCCGTGTGAAGCCAGCAAAGCCATCTCAGGATGCAATGTAACCTTTGTGACCTGCTCCATGCAGGAAAACCGCAATGCAAGCACTTTCCCCTCCTGCACGTTAATTATTGTTCTTACTGTAACAAGCTGCTGGAGAAAGAAGTGTGTCAGAGATCATGCCTGTGATTCATCCTGACAATATCAGAATTCCCTTTCCTGTACTTCTCCGTCCGCCCCCAATCCTTCACTTGGATGTTCCAGCACTTCCACATTTGAATGTGGGGAGGGAGAGAAGCCATAGAAATAAAAAAAAAAAGTTGCCACCATATTTGTCCTTACCATGCTTTTTGTTCTTGTGTACTACTATAGTCTGAGAACTGCTCAAGATAGTTAAGACCAAAGCAGACTGTCAAAAAGATCTCACAAAACTAAGTGATTGGGCAACAAAATGGCAAATGAAATTTAATGTGGATAAATGTAAAGTACTGCACATTGGAAAAAATAACCCCAACTATACAAACAATATGATGGGGGCTAATTTAGCTACAACTAATCAGGAAAGAGATCTTTGAGTCATCGTGGATAGTTCTCTGAAAATGTCCACGCAGTGTGCAGCGGCAGTCAAGAAAGCAAACAGGATGTTAGG